>NC_039366.1:32402863-33767730 GCF_003573695.1 Papaver somniferum
TTACTGAACAATACGCGGTTTATACGGGTTCACGATTAATTCGCTGGTCAAGTTCGCCAGCTTAGTTGATTTTAAATCAAGCCCAATTCTAATCCACCGACCACCAACCAAGCCCAACTCTATACATAGCCCACTAATTTAGTCCTTTTGCTTTTTTTTTTTAAAAATTAGTTCGCGGATTATTCGGAAAGTGTGCCGTAATAATCTTTATATTAGTGTCTGATGCACTAAACAACACTTGTACGGCTAGAGAGAGAAAGAAAGCGATAGACACTCAGACATTAGTTGATTAAATCACGGAAAGTGAGTGAATTTAATGGTGAGAAGAGAGGGTCTAGTGAGAGGATATAAGTATAGGTATTGGTCTAGTGTGAGGATAGAGGACATAATTTAATCTAAATTTATTTACTCAATTGTGATGCATGTGAGACACAGAGAGGGTCTAGTTAGTCTAGTGAGAGGTGTGAAGTGACGGATGAGTGGGAGGATATATTTAATTAATTTTCTTTGTAAATTCAGACGTGTTTTCATTCGGCAGCGTTTCGTGTTAATTCTTTTCCAACACTTTTTCATTATTTGCAACACTTCTTAGATCCCTAGTTAGCAATTCGCCGAATAATTCGCGAACATTTTGTGAATTATTCGGGAACGACCTGAAACGCGTACTAAATTCGCGTGTTTTCTGGCGTTACTGAACAATACGCGGTTTATACGGGTTCGCGATTAATTCGCTGGTCAAGTTCGCCAGCTTAGCTGATTTTAAATCAAGCCCAATTCTAATCCACCGACCACCAACCAAGCCCAACTCTATACATAGCCCACTAATTTAGTCATTTTGCTTTTTTTTCAAAAATTAGTTCGCGAATTATTCGGAAAGTGTGCCGTAATAATCTTTATATTAGTGTCTCATGCACTAAACAACACTTGTACGGCTAGAGAGAGAAAGAATGCGACAGACACTCAGACAGTAGTTGATTAAATCACGGAAAGTGAGTGAATTTAATGGTGAGAAGAGAGGGTTTAGTGAGAGGATATAAGTATAGCTATTGGTCTAGTGTGAGGATATAGGACATAATTTACGGTGGTGCTATTCACAACACAAAAACACCACACTACTCACAGCTCAGGACATCTAAACCCCACATCTCTAAAATGGTGAACCTTTTTATCCAGCGGTGGGTCCTGGCTGAAAGTTCTGAACCAATACTCTTGCAACACCTAGCGTTTGAGCTGTGAATAGAGCTCTAAGTGGAGCTGTGAATAGCATTTCCGCATAATTTAAGTTAAATTAATTTACTCAATTGTGATGCATGTGATACACAGAGAGGGTCTAGTTAGTCTAGTGAGACGTGTGAAGTGACGGATGAGTGGGAGGTTATATTTAATTAATTTTTCTTTGTAAATTCAAACGCGTTTTCATTCGGCAGCTTTTCATGTTAATTTTTTTCCAACACTTTTTTCATGATTTGCAACACTTCTTAGATCCCTAGTTAGCAATTCGCCAAATAATTCGCGAATTATTCGGGAACGACCTGAAACGCGTACTAAATTCGCGTGTTTTCTGGCGTTACTGAACAATACGCGGTTTATACGGGTTCGCGATTAATTCGCTGGTCAAGTTCGCCAGCTTAGCTGATTTTAAATCAAGCCCAATTTTAATCCACCGACCACCAACCAAGCCCAACTCTATACATAGCCCACTAATTTAGTCCTTTTTCCTTTTTTTTTCAAAAATTAGTTCGCGAATTATTCGGAAAGTGTGCCGTAATAATCTTTATATTAGTGTCTGATGCACTAAACAACACTTGTACGGCTAGAGAGAGAAAGAAAGAGACAGACACTCAGACATTAGTTGATTAAATCACGAAAAGTGAGTGAATTTAATGGTGAGAAGAGAGGGTCTAGTGAGAGGATATAAGTATAGGTATTGGTCTAGTGTGAGGATAGAGGACATAATTTAATCTAAATTTATTTACTCAATTGTGATGCATGTGAGACACAGAGAGGGTCTAGTTAGTCTAGTGAGAGGTGTGAAGTGACGGATGAGTGGGAGGATATATTTAATTAATTTTTCTTTGTAAATTCAGACGCGTTTTCATTCGGCAGCGTTTCGTGTTAATTCTTTTCCAACACTTTTTCATTATTTGCAACACTTCTTAGATCCCTAGTTAGCAATTCGCCGAATAATTCGCGAATATTTTGTGAATTATTCGGGAACGACCTGAAACGCGTACTAAATTCGCGTGTTTTCTGGCGTTACTGAACAATACGCGGTTTATACGGGTTCGCGATTAATTCGCTGGTTAAGTTCGCCAGCTTAGCTGATTTTAAATCAAGCCCAATTCTAATCCACCGACCACCAACCAAGCCCAACTCTATACATAGCCCACTAATTTAGTCCTTTTGCCTTTTTTTTCAAAAATTAGTTCGCGATTTATTCGGAAAGTGTGCCGTAATAATCTTTATATTAGTGTCTCATGCACTAAACAACACTTGTACGGCTAGAGAGAGAAAGAAAGCGACAGACACTCAGACATTAGTTGATTAAATCACGGAAAGTGAGTGAATTTAATGGTGAGAAGAGAGGGTCTAGTGAGAGGATATAAGTATAGGTATTGGTCTAGTGTGAGGATAGAGGACATAATTTAATCTAAATTTATTTACTCAATTGTGATGCATGTGAGACACAGAGAGGGTCTAGTTAGTCTAGTGAGAGGTGTGAAGTGACGGATGAGTGGGAGGATATATTTAATTAATTTTTCTTTGTAAATTCAGACGCGTTTTCATTCGGCAGCGTTTCGTGTTAATTTTTTTCCAACACTTTTTCATTATTTGCAACACTTCTTAGATCCCTAGTTAGCAATTCGTCGAATAATTCGCGAACATTTTGTGAATTATTCGGGAACGACCTGAAACGCGTACTAAATTCGCGTGTTTTCTGGCGTTACTGAACAATACGCGGTTTATACGGGTTCACGATTAATTCGCTGGTCAAGTTCGCCAGCTTAGCTGATTTTAAATCAAGCCATATTCTAATCCACCGACCACCAACCAAACCCAACTCTATACATAGCCATATAATTTAGTCCTTTTGTCTTTTTTTTCAAAAATTAGTTCGCGAATTATTCGGAAAGTGTGCCGTAATAATCTTTATATTAGTGTCTCATGCATTAAAAACAACACTTGTACGGCTAGAGAGAGAAAGAAAGCGACAGACACTCAGACATTAGTTGATTAAATCACGGAAAGTGAGTGAATTTAATGGTGAGAAGAGAGGGTCTAGTGAGAGGATATAAGTATAGGTATTGGTCTAGTGTGAGGATAGAAGACATAATTTAATCTAAATTTATTTACTCAATTGTGATGCATGTGAGACACAGAGAGGGTCTAGTTAGTCTAGTGTGAGGTGTGAAGTGACGGATGAGTGGGAGGATATATTTAATTAATTTTTCTTTTTAAATTCAGACGCGTTTTCATTCGGCAGCGTTTCTTGTTAATTCTTTTCCAACACTTTTTCATTATTTGCAACACTTCTTAGATCCCTAGTTAGCAATTCGCCGAATAATTCGCGAACATTTTGTGAATTATTCGGGAACGACCTGAAACGCGTACTAAATTCGCGTGTTTTCTGGCGTTACTGAACAATACGCGGTTTATAAGGGTTCGCGATTAATTCGCTGGTCAAGTTCGCCAGCTTAGCTGATTTTAAATCAAGCCCAATTCTAATCCACCGACCACCAACCAAGCCCAACTCTATACATAGCCCACTAATTTAGTCCTTTTGCTTTTTTTTTTTCAAAAATTAGTTCGCGAATTATTCGGAAAGTGTGCCGTAATAATCTTTATATTAGTGTCTCATGCACTAAACAACACTTGTACGGCTAGAGAGAGAAAGAAAGCGACAGACACTCAGACAGTAGTTGATTAAATCACGGAAAGTGAGTGAATTTAATGGTGAGAAGAGAGGGTTTAGTGAGAGGATATAAGTATAGCTATTGGTCTAGTGTGAGGATATAGGACATAATTTACGGTGGTGCTATTCACAACACAAAAACACCACACTACTCACAGCTCAGGACATCTAAACCCCACATCTCTAAAATGGTGAACCTTTTTATCCATCGGTGGGTCCTGGCTGAAAGTTCTGAACCAATACTCTTGCAACACCTAGCGTTTGAGCTGTGAATAGAGCTCTAAGTGGAGATGTGAATAGCATTTCCGCATAATTTAACTTAAATTTATTTACTCAATTGTGATGCATGTGATACACAGAGAGGGTCTAGTTAGTCTAGTGAGACGTGTGAAGTGACGGATGAGTGGGAGGTTATATTTAATTAATTTTTCTTTGTAAATTCAAACGCGTTTTCATTCGGCAGCTTTTCATGTTAATTTTTTTCCAACACTTTTTTCATGATTTGCAACACTTCTTAGATCCCTAGTTAGCAATTCGCCAAATAATTCGCGAATTATTCGGGAACGACCTGAAACGCGTACTAAATTCGCGTGTTTTCTGGCGTTACTGAACAATACGCGGTTTATACGGGTTCGCGATTAATTCGCTGGTCAAGTTCGCCAGCTTAGCTGATTTTAAATCAAGCCCAATTCTAATCCACCGACCACCAACCAAGCCCAACTCTATACATAGCCCACTAATTTAGTCCTTTTGCCTTTTTTTTCAAAAATTAGTTCGCGAATTATTCTGAAAGTGTGCCGTAATAATCTTTATATTAGTGTCTGATGCACTAAACAACACTTGTACGGCTAGAGAGAGAAAGAAAGCGACAGACACTCAGACATTAGTTGATTAAATCACGGAAAGTGAGTGAATTTAATGGTGAGAAGAGAGGGTCTAGTGAGAGGATATAAGTATAGGTATTGGTCTAGTGTGAGGATAGAGGACATAATTTAATCTTAATTTATTTACTCAATTGTGATGCATGTGAGACACAGAGAGGGTCTAGTTAGTCTAGTGAGAGGTGTGAAGTGACGGATGAGTGGGAGGATATATTTAATTAATTTTTCTTTGTAAATTCAGACGCGTTTTCATTCGGCAGCGTTTCGTGTTAATTTTTTTCCAACACTTTTTCAATATTTGCAACACTTCTTAGTTCCCTAGTTAGCAATTCGCCGAATAATTCGCGAACATTTTGTGAATTATTCGGGAACGACCTGAAACGCGTACTAAATTCGCGTGTTTTCTGGCGTTACTGAACAATACGCGGTTTATACGGGTTCACGATTAATTCGCTGGTCAAGTTCGCCAGCTTAGATGATTTTAAATCAAGCCATATTTTAATCCACCGACCACCAACCAAGCCCAACTTTATACATAGCCAACTAATTTAGTCCTTTTGTCTTTTTTTTCAAAAATTAGTTCGCGAATTATTCGGAAAGTGTGCCGTAATAATCTTTATATTAGTGTCTGATGCACTAAACAACACTTGTACGGCTAGAGAGAGAAAGAAAGCGACAGACACTCAGACATTAGTTGATTAAATCACGGAAAGTGAGTGAATTTAATGGTGAGAAGAGAGGGTCTAGTGAGAGGATATAAGTATAGGTATTGGTCTAGTGTGAGGATAGAAGACATAATTTAATCTAAATTTATTTACTCAATTGTGATGCATGTGAGACACAGAGAGGGTCTAGTTAGTCTAGTGAGAGGTGTGAAGTGACGGATGAGTGGGAGGATATATTTAATTAATTGTTCTTTGTAAATTCATACGCGTTTTCATTCGGCATCGTTTCTTGTTAATTCTTTTCCAACACTTTTTCATTATTTGCAACACTTCTTAGATCCCTAGTTAGCAATTCGCCGAATAATTCGCGAACATTTTGTGATTATTCGGGAATGACCTGAAACGCGTACTAAATTCGCGTGTTTTCTGGCGTTACTGAACAATACGCGGTTTATACGGGTTCGCGATTAATTCGCTGGTCAAGTTCGCCAGCTTAGCTGATTTTAAATCAAGCCCAATTCTAATCCACCTGCCACCAACCAAGCCCAACTCTATACATAGCCCACTAATTTAGTCCTTTTGCTTTTTTTTTTCAAAAATTAGTTCGCGAATTATTCGGAAAGTGTGCCGTAATAATCTTTATATTAGTGTCTCATGCACTAAACAACACTTGTACGGCTAGAGAGAGAAAGAAAGCGACAGACACTCAGACAGTAGTTGATTAAATCACGGAAAGTGAGTGAATTTAATGGTGAGAAGAGAGGGTTTAGTGAGAGGATATAAGTATAACTATTGGTCTAGTGTGAGAATAGAGGACATAATTTAATCTAAATTTATTTACTCAATTGTGATGCATGTGATACACAGAGAGGGTCTACTTAGTCTAGTGAGACGTGTGAAGTGACTGATGAGTGGGAGGTTATATTTAATTAATTTTTCTTTGTAAATTCAAACGCGTTTTCATTCGGCAGCTTTTCATGTTAATTTTTTTCCAACACTTTTTTCATGATTTGCAACACTTCTTAGATCCCTAGTTAGCAATTCGCCAAATAATTCGCGAATTATTCGGGAACGACCTGAAACGCGTACTAAATTCGCGTGTTTTCTGGCGTTACTGAACAATACGCGGTTTATACGGGTTCGCGATTAATTCGCTGGTCAAGTTCGCCAGCTTAGCTGATTTTAAATCAAGCCATATTTTAATCCACCGACCACCAACCAAGCCCAACTCTATACATAGCCCACTAATTTAATCCTTTTGCCTTTTTTTTCAAAAATTAGTTCGCGAATTATTCGGAAAGTGTGACGTAATAATCTTTATATTAGTGTCTGATGCACTAAACAACACTTGTACGGCTAGAGAGAGAAAGAAAGCGACAGACACTCAGACATTAGTTGGTTAAATCACGGAAAGTGAGTGAATTTAATGGTGAGAAGAGAGGGTCTAGTGAGAGGATATAAGTATAGGTATTGGTCTAGTGTGAGGATAGAGGACATAATTTAATCTAAATTTATTTACTCAATTGTGATGCATGTGATACACAGAGAGGGTTTAGTTAGTCTAGTGAGACGTGTGAAGTGACGGATGAATGGGAGGTTATATTTAATTAATTTTTCTTTGTAAATTCAAACGCGTTTTCATTCGGCAGCTTTTCATGTTAATTTTTTTCCAACACTTTTTTCATGATTTGCAAGACTTCTTAGATCCCTAGTTAGCAATTCGCCAAATAATTCGCGAATTATTCCGGAACGACCTGAAACGTGTACTAAATTCGCGTGTTTTCTGGCGTTACTGAACAATACGCGGTTTATACGGGTTCGCGATTAATTCGCTGGTCAAGTTCGCCAGCTTAGCTGATTTTAAATCAAGCCCAATTCTAATCCACCGACCACCAACCAAGCCCAACTCTATACATAGCCCACTAATTTAGTCCTTTTGCCTTTTTTTCTCAAAAATTAGTTCGCGAATTATTCGGAAAGTGTGTCGTAATAATCTTTATATTGGTGTCTGATGCACTAAACAACACTTGTACGTCTAGAGAGAGAAAGAAAGCGACAGACACTCAGACATTAGTTGATTAAATCACGGAAAGTGAGTGAATTTACTTGTGAGAAGAGAGGGTCTAGTGAGAGGATATAAGTATAGGTATTGGTCTAGTGTGAGGATAGAGGACATAATTTAATCTAAATTTATTTACTCAATTGTGATGCATGTGAGACACAGAGAGGGTCTAGTTAGTCTAGTGAGAGGTGTGAAATGACGGATGAGTGGGAGGATATATTTAATTCATTTTTCTTTTTAAATTCAGACGCGTTTTCATTCGGCAACGTTTCGTGTTAATTTTTTTCCAACACTTTTTCATTATTTGCAACACTTCTTAGATCCCTAGTTAGCAATTCGCCGAATAATTCGCGAACGACATGAAACGCGTACTAAATTCGCGTGTTTTCTGGCGTTACTGAACAATATGCGGTTTATACGGGTTCGCGATTAATTCGCTAGTCAAGTTCGCCAGCTTAGCTGATTTTAAATCAAGCCCAATTCTAATCCACCGACCACCAACCAAGCCCAACTCTATACATAGCCCATTAATTTAGTCCTTTTGTTTTTTTTTTCAAAAATTAGTTCGCGAATTATTCGGAAAGTGTGCCGTAATAATCTTTATATTAGTGTCGCATGCACTAAACAACACTTGTACGGCTAGAGAGAGAAAGAAAGCGACAGACACTCAGACAGTAGTTGATTAAATCACGGAAAGTGAGTGAATTTAATGGTGAGAAGAGAGGGTCTAGTGAGAGGATATAAGTATAGGTATTTGTCTAGTGTGAGGATAGAGGACATAATTTAATCTAAATTTATTTACTCAATTGTGATGCATGCGAGACACAGAGAGGGTCTAGTTAGTCTAGTGAGAGGTGTGAAGTGACGGATGAGTGGGTGGATATATTTAATTAATTTTTCTTTGTAAATTCAGACGCGTTTTCATTCGGCAGCGTTTCGTATTAATTTTTTTCCAACACTTTTTCATTATTTGCAACACTTCTTAGATCCCTAGTTAGCAATTCGCCGAATAATTCGCGAATTATTCGGGAACGACCTGAAACGCGTACTAAATTCGAGTGTTTTCTGGCGTTACTGAACAATACGCGGTTTATACAGGTTCGCGATTAATTCGCTGGTCAAGTTCGCCAGATTAGCTGATTTTAAATCAAGCCCAATTCTAATCCACCGACCACCAACCAAGCCCAACTCTATACATAGCCCACTAATTTAGTCCTTTTGCCTTTTTTTTCAAAAATTAGTTCGCGAATTATTCGGAAAGTGTGCCGTAATAATCTTTATATTAGTGTCTGATGCACTAAACAACACTTGTACGGCTAGAGAGAGAAAGAAAGCGACAGACACTCAGACATTAGTTGATTAAATCACGGAAAGTGAGTGAATTTAATGGTGAGAAGAGAGGGTCTAGTGAGAGGATATAAGTATAGGTATTGGTCTAGTGTGAGGATAGAGGACATAATTTAATCTAAATTTATTTACTCAATTGTGATGCATGTGATACACAGAGAGGGTCTAGTTAGTCTAGTGAGACGTGTGAAGTGACGGATGAGTGGGAGATTATATATTTAATTAATTTTTCTTTGTAAATTCAAACGCGTTTTCATTCGGCAGCTTTTCATGTTAATTTTTTTCCAACACTTTTTTCATGATTTGCAAGACTTCTTAGATCCCTAGTTAGCAATTCGCCAAATAATTCGTGAATTATTCCGGAACGACCTGAAACGTGTACTAAATTCGCGTGTTTTCTGGAGTTACTGAACAATACGCGGTTTATACGGGTTCGCGATTAATTCGCTGGTCAAGTTCGCCAGCTTAGCTGATTTTAAATCAAGCCCAATTCTAATCCACCGACCACCAACCAAGCCCAACTCTATACATAGCCCACTAATTTAGTCCTTTTGCCTTTTTTTTTCAAAAATTAGTTCGCGAATTATTCGGAAAGTGTGCCGTAATAATCTTTATATTAGTGTCTGATGCACTAAACAACACTTGTACGGTTAGAGAGAGAAAGAAAGCGACAGACACTCAGACATTAGTTGATTAAATCACGGAAAGTGAGTGAATTTAATGGTGAGAAGAGAGGGTCTAGTGAGAGGATATAAGTATAGGTATTGGTCTAGTGTGAGGATAGAAGACATAATTTAATCTAAATTTATTTACTCAATTGTGATGCATGTGAGACACAGAGAGGGTCTAGTTAGTCTAGTGAGAGGTGTGAAGTGACGGATGAGTGGGAGGATATATTTAATTAATTGTTCTTTGTAAATTCATACGCGTTTTCATTCGGCATCGTTTCTTGTTAATTCTTTTCCAACACTTTTTCATTATTTGCAACACTTCTTAGATCCCTAGTTAGCAATTCGCCGAATAATTCGCGAACATTTTGTGATTATTCGGGAATGACCTGAAACGCGTACTAAATTCGCGTGTTTTCTGGCGTTACTGAACAATACGCGGTTTATACGGGTTCGCGATTAATTCGCTGGTCAAGTTCGCCAGCTTAGCTGATTTTAAATCAAGCCCAATTCTAATCCACCTGCCACCAACCAAGCCCAACTCTATACATAGCCCACTAATTTAGTCCTTTTGCTTTTTTTTCAAAAATTAGTTCGCGAATTATTCGGAAAGTGTGCCGTAATAATCTTTATATTAGTGTCTCATGCACTAAACAACACTTGTACGGCTAGAGAGAGAAAGAAAGCGACAGACACTCAGACAGTAGTTGATTAAATCACGGAAAGTGAGTGAATTTAATGGTGAGAAGAGAGGGTTTAGTGAGAGGATATAAGTATAGCTATTGGTCTAGTGTGAGAATAGAGGACATAATTTAATCTAAATTTATTTACTCAATTGTGATGCATGTGATACACAGAGAGGGTCTACTTAGTCTAGTGAGACGTGTGAAGTGACTGATGAGTGGGAGGTTATATTTAATTAATTTTTCTTTGTAAATTCAAACGCGTTTTCATTCGGCAGCTTTTCATGTTAATTTTTTTCCAACACTTTTTTCATGATTTGCAACACTTCTTAGATCCCTAGTTAGCAATTCGCCAAATAATTCGCGAATTATTCGGGAACGACCTGAAACGCGTACTAAATTCGCGTGTTTTCTGGCGTTACTGAACAATACGCGGTTTATACGGGTTCGCGATTAATTCGCTGGTCAAGTTCGCCAGCTTAGCTGATTTTAAATCAAGCCATATTTTAATCCACCGACCACCAACCAAGCCCAACTCTATACATAGCCCACTAATTTAATCCTTTTGCCTTTTTTTTCAAAAATTAGTTCGCGAATTATTCGGAAAGTGTGACGTAATAATCTTTATATTAGTGTCTGATGCACTAAACAACACTTGTACGGCTAGAGAGAGAAAGAAAGCGACAGACACTCAGACATTAGTTGGTTAAATCACGGAAAGTGAGTGAATTTAATGGTGAGAAGAGAGGGTCTAGTGAGAGGATATAAGTATAGGTATTGGTCTAGTGTGAGGATAGAGGACATAATTTAATCTAAATTTATTTACTCAATTGTGATGCATGTGATACACAGAGAGGGTTTAGTTAGTCTAGTGAGACGTGTGAAGTGACGGATGAATGGGAGGTTATATTTAATTAATTTTTCTTTGTAAATTCAAACGCGTTTTCATTCGGCAGCTTTTCATGTTAATTTTTTTCCAACACTTTTTTCATGATTTGCAAGACTTCTTAGATCCCTAGTTAGCAATTCGCCAAATAATTCGCGAATTATTCCGGAACGACCTGAAACGTGTACTAAATTCGCGTGTTTTCTGGCGTTACTGAACAATACGCGGTTTATACGGGTTCGCGATTAATTCGCTGGTCAAGTTCGCCAGCTTAGCTGATTTTAAATCAAGCCCAATTCTAATCCACCGACCACCAACCAAGCCCAACTCTATACATAGCCCACTAATTTAGTCCTTTTGCCTTTTTTTCTCAAAAATTAGTTCGCGAATTATTCGGAAAGTGTGTCGTAATAATCTTTATATTGGTGTCTGATGCACTAAACAACACTTGTACGTCTAGAGAGAGAAAGAAAGCGACAGACACTCAGACATTAGTTGATTAAATCACGGAAAGTGAGTGAATTTACTTGTGAGAAGAGAGGGTCTAGTGAGAGGATATAAGTATAGGTATTGGTCTAGTGTGAGGATAGAGGACATAATTTAATCTAAATTTATTTACTCAATTGTGATGCATGTGAGACACAGAGAGGGTCTAGTTAGTCTAGTGAGAGGTGTGAAATGACGGATGAGTGGGAGGATATATTTAATTCATTTTTCTTTTTAAATTCAGACGCGTTTTCATTCGGCAACGTTTCGTGTTAATTTTTTTCCAACACTTTTTCATTATTTGCAACACTTCTTAGATCCCTAGTTAGCAATTCGCCGAATAATTCGCGAACGACATGAAACGCGTACTAAATTCGCGTGTTTTCTGGCGTTACTGAACAATATGCGGTTTATACGGGTTCGCGATTAATTCGCTAGTCAAGTTCGCCAGCTTAGCTGATTTTAAATCAAGCCCAATTCTAATCCACCGACCACCAACCAAGCCCAACTCTATACATAGCCCATTAATTTAGTCCTTTTGTTTTTTTTTTCAAAAATTAGTTCGCGAATTATTCGGAAAGTGTGCCGTAATAATCTTTATATTAGTGTCGCATGCACTAAACAACACTTGTACGGCTAGAGAGAGAAAGAAAGCGACAGACACTCAGACAGTAGTTGATTAAATCACGGAAAGTGAGTGAATTTAATGGTGAGAAGAGAGGGTCTAGTGAGAGGATATAAGTATAGGTATTTGTCTAGTGTGAGGATAGAGGACATAATTTAATCTAAATTTATTTACTCAATTGTGATGCATGCGAGACACAGAGAGGGTCTAGTTAGTCTAGTGAGAGGTGTGAAGTGACGGATGAGTGGGTGGATATATTTAATTAATTTTTCTTTGTAAATTCAGACGCGTTTTCATTCGGCAGCGTTTCGTATTAATTTTTTTCCAACACTTTTTCATTATTTGCAACACTTCTTAGATCCCTAGTTAGCAATTCGCCGAATAATTCGCGAATTATTCGGGAACGACCTGAAACGCGTACTAAATTCGAGTGTTTTCTGGCGTTACTGAACAATACGCGGTTTATACAGGTTCGCGATTAATTCGCTGGTCAAGTTCGCCAGATTAGCTGATTTTAAATCAAGCCCAATTCTAATCCACCGACCACCAACCAAGCCCAACTCTATACATAGCCCACTAATTTAGTCCTTTTGCCTTTTTTTTCAAAAATTAGTTCGCGAATTATTCGGAAAGTGTGCCGTAATAATCTTTATATTAGTGTCTGATGCACTAAACAACACTTGTACGGCTAGAGAGAGAAAGAAAGCGACAGACACTCAGACATTAGTTGATTAAATCACGGAAAGTGAGTGAATTTAATGGTGAGAAGAGAGGGTCTAGTGAGAGGATATAAGTATAGGTATTGGTCTAGTGTGAGGATAGAGGACATAATTTAATCTAAATTTATTTACTCAATTGTGATGCATGTGATACACAGAGAGGGTCTAGTTAGTCTAGTGAGACGTGTGAAGTGACGGATGAGTGGGAGATTATATATTTAATTAATTTTTCTTTGTAAATTCAAACGCGTTTTCATTCGGCAGCTTTTCATGTTAATTTTTTTCCAACACTTTTTTCATGATTTGCAAGACTTCTTAGATCCCTAGTTAGCAATTCGCCAAATAATTCGCGAATTATTCCGGAACGACCTGAAACGTGTACTAAATTCGCGTGTTTTCTGGAGTTACTGAACAATACGCGGTTTATACGGGTTCGCGATTAATTCGCTGGTCAAGTTCGCCAGCTTAGCTGATTTTAAATCAAGCCCAATTCTAATCCACCGACCACCAACCAAGCCCAACTCTATACATAGCCCACTAATTTAGTCCTTTTGCCTTTTTTTTTCAAAAATTAGTTCGCGAATTATTCGGAAAGTGTGCCGTAATAATCTTTATATTAGTGTCTGATGCACTAAACAACACTTGTACGGTTAGAGAGAGAAAGAAAGCGACAGACACTCAGACATTAGTTGATTAAATCACGGAAAGTGAGTGAATTCAATGGTGAGAAGAGAGGGTCTAGTGAGAGGATATAAGTATAGGTATTGGTCTAGTGTGAGGATAGAGGACATAATTTAATCTAAATTTATTTACTCAATTGTGATGCATGTGAGACACAGAGAGGGTCTAGTTAGTCTAGTGAGAGGTGTGAAGTGACGGATGAGTGGGAGGATATATTTAATTAATTTTTCTTTGTAAATTCAGACGCGTTTTCATTCGGCAGCGTTTCGTATTAATTTTTTTCCAACACTTTTTCATTATTTGCAACACTTCTTAGATCCCTAGTTAGCAATTCGCCGAATAATTCGCGAATTATTCGTGAACGACCTGAAACGCTTACTAAATTCGAGTGTTTTCTGGCGTTACTGAACAATACGCGGTTTATACAGGTTCGCGATTAATTCGCTGGTTAAGTTCGCCAGATTAGCTGATTTTAAATCAAGCCCAATTCTAATCCACCGACCACCAACCAAGCCCAACTCTATACATAGCCCACTAATTTAGTCCTTTTGCCTTTTTTTTCAAAAATTAGTTCGCGAATTATTCGGAAAGTGTGCCGTAATAATCTTTATATTAGTGTCTCATGCACTTAACAACACTTGTACGACTAGAGAGAGAAAGAAAGCGACAGACACTCAGACATTAGTTGATTAAATCACGGAAAGTGAGTGAATTTAATGGTGAGAAGAGAGGGTCTAGTGAGAGGATATAAGTATAGGTATTGGTCTAGTGTGAGGATAGAGGACATAATTTAATCTAAATTTATTTACTCAATTGTGATGCATGTGAGACACAGAGAGGGTCTAGTTAGTCTAGTGAGAGGTGTGAAGTGACGGATGAGTGGGAGGATATATTTAATTAATTTTTCTTTGTAAATTCAGACGCGTTTTCATTCGGCAGCGTTTCTTGTTAATTCTTTTCCAACACTTTTTCATTATTTGCAACACTTCTTAGATCCCTAGTTAGCAATTCGCCGAATAATTCGCGAACATTTTGTGATTATTCGGGAACGACCTGAAACGCGTACTAAATTCGCGTGTTTTCTGGCGTTACTGAACAATACGCGGTTTATACGGGTTCGCGATTAATTCGCTGGTCAAGTTCGTCAGCTTAGCTGATTTTAAATCAAGCCCAATTCTAATCCACCGACCACCAACCAAGCCCAACTCTATACATAGCCCACTAATTTACTCCTTTTGCTTTTTTTTTTTCAAAAATTAGTTCGCGAATTATTCGGAAAGTGTGCCGTAATAATCTTTATATTAGTGTCTCATGCACTAAACAACACTTATACGGCTAGAGAGAGAAAGAAAGCGACAGACACTCAGACAGTAGTTGATTAAATCACGGAAAGTGAGTGAATTTAATGGTGAGAAGAGAGGGTTTAGTGAGAGGATATAAGTATAGCTATTGGTCTAGTGTGAGGATAGAGGACATAATTTAATCTAAATTTATTTACTCAATTGTGATGCATGTGATACACAAAGAGGGTCTAGTTAGTCTAGTGAGACGTGTGAAGTGACGGATGAGTGGGAGGTTATATTTAATTAATTTTTCTTTGTAAATTCAAACGCGTTTTCATTCGGCAGCTTTTCATGTTAATTTTTTTCCAACACTTTTTTCATGATTTGTAACACTTCTTAGATCCCTAGTTAGCAATTCGCCAAATAATTCGCGAATTATTCGGGAACGACCTGAAACGCGTACTAAATTCGCGTGTTTTCTGGGTTACTGAACAATACGCGGTTTATACGGGTTCGCGATTAATTCGCTGGTCAAGTTCGCCAGCTTAGCTGATTTTAAATCAAGCCATATTTTAATCCACCGACCGCCAACCAAGCCCAACTCTATACATAGCCCACTAATTTAGTCCTTTTGCCTTTTTTTTCAAAAATTAGTTCGCGAATTATTCGGAAAGTGTGCCGTAATAATCTTTATATTAGTGTCTGATGCACTAAACAACACTTGTACGGTTAGAGAGAGAAAGAAAGCGACAGACACTCAGACAGTAGTTGATTAAATCACGGAAAGTGAGTGAATTTAATGGTGAGAAGAGAGGGTTTAGTGAGAGGATATAAGTATAGCTATTGGTCTAGTGTGAGGATATAGGACATAATTTACGGTGGTGCTATTCACAACACAAAAACACCAGACTACTCACAGCTCAGGACATCTAAACCCCACATCTCTAAAATGGTGAACATTTTTATCCATCGGTGGGTCCTGGCTGAAAGTTCTGAACCAATACTCTTGCAACACCTAGCGTTTGAGCTGTGAATAGAGCTCTAAGTGGAGATGTGAATAGCATTTCCGCATAATTTAACTTAAATTTATTTACTCAATTGTGATGCATGTGATACACAGAGAGGGTCTAGTTAGTCTAGTGAGACGTGTGAAGTGACGGATGAGTGGGAGGTTATATTTAATTAATTTTTCTTTGTAAATTCAAACGCGTTTTCATTCGGCAGCTTTTCATGTTAATTTTTTTCCAACACTTTTTTCATGATTTGCAACACTTCTTAGATCCCTAGTTAGCAATTCGCCAAATAATTCGCGAATTATTCGGGAACGACCTGAAACGCGTACTAAATTCGCGTGTTTTCTGGCGTTACTGAACAATACGCGGTTTATACGGGTTCGCGATTAATTCGCTGGTCAAGTTCGCCAGCTTAGCTGATTTTAAATCAAGCCCAATTCTAATCCACCGACCACCAACCAAGCCCAACTCTATACATAGCCCACTAATTTAGTCCTTTTGCCTTTTTTTTCAAAAATTAGTTCGCGAATTATTCTGAAAGTGTGCCGTAATAATCTTTATATTAGTGTCTGATGCACTAAACAACACTTGTACGGCTAGAGAGAGAAAGAAAGCGACAGACACTCAGACATTAGTTGATTAAATCACGGAAAGTGAGTGAATTTAATGGTGAGAAGAGAGGGTCTAGTGAGAGGATATAAGTATAGGTATTGGTCTAGTGTGAGGATAGAGGACATAATTTAATCTTAATTTATTTACTCAATTGTGATGCATGTGAGACACAGAGAGGGTCTAGTTAGTCTAGTGAGAGGTGTGAAGTGACGGATGAGTGGGAGGATATATTTAATTAATTTTTCTTTGTAAATTCAGACGCGTTTTCATTCGGCAGCGTTTCGTGTTAATTTTTTTCCAACACTTTTTCATTATTTGCAACACTTCTTAGTTCCCTAGTTAGCAATTCGCCGAATAATTCGCGAACATTTTGTGAATTATTCGGGAACGACCTGAAACGCGTACTAAATTCGCGTGTTTTCTGGCGTTACTGAACAATACGCGGTTTATACGGGTTCACGATTAATTCGCTGGTCAAGTTCGCCAGCTTAGATGATTTTAAATCAAGCCATATTTTAATCCACCGACCACCAACCAAGCCCAACTTTATACATAGCCAACTAATTTAGTCCTTTTGTCTTTTTTTTCAAAAATTAGTTCGCGAATTATTCGGAAAGTGTGCCGTAATAATCTTTATATTAGTGTCTGATGCACTAAACAACACTTGTACGGCTAGAGAGAGAAAGAAAGCGACAGACACTCAGACATTAGTTGATTAAATCACGGAAAGTGAGTGAATTTAATGGTGAGAAGAGAGGGTCTAGTGAGAGGATATAAGTATAGGTATTGGTCTAGTGTGAGGATAGAAGACATAATTTAATCTAAATTTATTTACTCAATTGTGATGCATGTGAGACACAGAGAGGGTCTAGTTAGTCTAGTGAGAGGTGTGAAGTGACGGATGAGTGGGAGGATATATTTAATTAATTGTTCTTTGTAAATTCATACGCGTTTTCATTCGGCATCGTTTCTTGTTAATTCTTTTCCAACACTTTTTCATTATTTGCAACACTTCTTAGATCCCTAGTTAGCAATTCGCCGAATAATTCGCGAACATTTTGTGATTATTCGGGAATGACCTGAAACGCGTACTAAATTCGCGTGTTTTCTGGCGTTACTGAACAATACGCGGTTTATACGGGTTCGCGATTAATTCGCTGGTCAAGTTCGCCAGCTTAGCTGATTTTAAATCAAGCCCAATTCTAATCCACCTGCCACCAACCAAGCCCAACTCTATACATAGCCCACTAATTTAGTCCTTTTGCTTTTTTTTCAAAAATTAGTTCGCGAATTATTCGGAAAGTGTGCCGTAATAATCTTTATATTAGTGTCTCATGCACTAAACAACACTTGTACGGCTAGAGAGAGAAAGAAAGCGACAGACACTCAGACAGTAGTTGATTAAATCACGGAAAGTGAGTGAATTTAATGGTGAGAAGAGAGGGTTTAGTGAGAGGATATAAGTATAGCTATTGGTCTAGTGTGAGAATAGAGGACATAATTTAATCTAAATTTATTTACTCAATTGTGATGCATGTGATACACAGAGAGGGTCTACTTAGTCTAGTGAGACGTGTGAAGTGACTGATGAGTGGGAGGTTATATTTAATTAATTTTTCTTTGTAAATTCAAACGCGTTTTCATTCGGCAGCTTTTCATGTTAATTTTTTTCCAACACTTTTTTCATGATTTGCAACACTTCTTAGATCCCTAGTTAGCAATTCGCCAAATAATTCGCGAATTATTCGGGAACGACCTGAAACGCGTACTAAATTCGCGTGTTTTCTGGCGTTACTGAACAATACGCGGTTTATACGGGTTCGCGATTAATTCGCTGGTCAAGTTCGCCAGCTTAGCTGATTTTAAATCAAGCCATATTTTAATCCACCGACCACCAACCAAGCCCAACTCTATACATAGCCCACTAATTTAATCCTTTTGCCTTTTTTTTCAAAAATTAGTTCGCGAATTATTCGGAAAGTGTGACGTAATAATCTTTATATTAGTGTCTGATGCACTAAACAACACTTGTACGGCTAGAGAGAGAAAGAAAGCGACAGACACTCAGACATTAGTTGGTTAAATCACGGAAGTGAGTGAATTTAATGGTGAGAAGAGAGGGTCTAGTGAGAGGATATAAGTATAGGTATTGGTCTAGTGTGAGGATAGAGGACATAATTTAATCTAAATTTATTTACGCAATTGTGATGCATGTGATACACAGAGAGGGTTTAGTTAGTCTAGTGAGACGTGTGAAGTGACGGATGAGTGGGAGGTTATATTTAATTAATTTTCTTTGTAAATTCAAACGCGTTTTTCGGCAGCTTTCATGTTAATTTTTTTCCAACACTTTTTTCATGATTTGCAAGACTTCTTAGATCCCTAGTTAGCAATTCGCCAAATAATTCGCGAATTATTCCGGAACGACCTGAAACGCGTACTAAATTCGCGTGTTTTCTGGGTTACTGAACAATACGCGGTTTATACGGGTTCGCGATTAATTCGCTGGTCAAGTTCGCCAGCTTAGCTGATTTTAAATCAAGCCCAATTCTAATCCACCGACCACCAACCAAGCCCAACTCTATACATAGCCCACTAATTTAGTCCTTTTGCCTTTTTTTCTCAAAAATTAGTTCGCGAATTATTCGGAAAGTGTGTCGTAATAATCTTTATATTAGTGTCTGATGCACTAAACAACACTTGTACGGCTAGAGAGAGAAAGAAAGCGACAGACACTCAGACATTAGTTGATTAAATCACGGAAAGTGAGTGAATTTAATTGTGAGAAGAGAGGGTCTAGTGAGAGGATATAAGTATAGGTATTGGTCTAGTGTGAGGATAGAGGACATAATTTAATCTAAATTTATTTACTCAATTGTGATGCATGTGAGACACAGAGAGGGTCTAGTTAGTCTAGTGAGAGGTGTGAATGACGGATGAGTGGGAGGATATATTTAATTCATTTTTCTTTTAAATTCAGACGCGTTTTCATTCGGCACGTTTCGTGTTAATTTTTTCCAACACTTTTTCATTATTTGCAACACTTCTTAGATCCCTAGTTAGCAATTCGCCGAATAATTCGCGAACGACATGAAACGCGTACTAAATTCGCGTGTTTTCTGGCGTTACTGAACAATATGCGGTTTATACGGGTTCGCGATTAATTCGCTAGTCAAGTTCGCCAGCTTAGCTGATTTTAAATCAAGCCCAATTCTAATCCACCGACCACCAACCAAGCCCAACTCTATACATAGCCCATTTTAGTCCTTTTGTTTTTTTTTTCAAAAATTAGTTCGCGAATTATTCGGAAAGTGTGCCGTAATAATCTTTATATTAGTGTCGCATGCACTAAACAACACTTGTACGGCTAGAGAGAGAAAGAAAGCGACAGACACTCAGACAGTAGTTGATTAAATCACGGAAAGTGAGTGAATTTAATGGTGAGAAGAGAGGGTCTAGTGAGAGGATATAAGTATAGGTATTTGTCTAGTGTGAGGATAGAGGACATAATTTAATCTAAATTTATTTACTCAATTGTGATGCATGCGAGACACAGAGAGGGTCTAGTTAGTCTAGTGAGAGGTGTGAAGTGACGGATGAGTGGGTGGATATATTTAATTAATTTTTCTTGTAAATTCAGACGCGTTTTCATTCGGCAGCGTTTCGTATTAATTTTTTTCCAACACTTTTTCATTATTTGCAACACTTCTTAGATCCCTAGTTAGCAATTCGCCGAATAATTCGCGAATTATTCGGGAACGACCTGAAACGCGTACTAAATTCGAGTGTTTTCTGGCGTTACTGAACAATACGCGGTTTATACAGGTTCGCGATTAATTCGCTGGTCAAGTTCGCCAGATTAGCTGATTTTAAATCAAGCCCAATTCTAATCCACCGACCACCAACCAAGCCCAACTCTATACATAGCCCACTAATTTAGTCCTTTTGCCTTTTTTTTCAAAAATTAGTTCGCGAATTATTCGGAAAGTGTGCCGTAATAATCTTTATATTAGTGTCTGATGCACTAAACAACACTTGTACGGCTAGAGAGAGAAAGAAAGCGACAGACACTCAGACATTAGTTGATTAAATCACGGAAAGTGAGTGAATTTAATGGTGAGAAGAGAGGGTCTAGTGAGAGGTATAAGTATAGGTATTGGTCTAGTGTGAGGATAGAGGACATAATTTAATCTAAATTTATTTACTCAATTGTGATGCATGTGATACACAGAGAGGGTCTAGTTAGTCTAGTGACGTGTGAAGTGACGGATGAGTGGGAGATTATATATTTAATTAATTTTTCTTTGTAAATTCAAACGCGTTTTCATTCGGCAGCTTTCATGTTAATTTTTTCCAACACTTTTTTCATGATTTGCAAGACTTCTTAGATCCCTAGTTAGCAATTCGCCAAATAATTCGGAATTATTCCGGAACGACCTGAAACGTGTACTAAATTCGCGTGTTTTCTGGAGTTACTGAACAATACGCGGTTATACGGGTTCGCGATTAATTCGCTGGTCAAGTTCGCCAGCTTAGCTGATTTTAAATCAAGCCCAATTCTAATCCACCGACCACCAACCAAGCCCAACTCTATACATAGCCCACTAATTTAGTCCTTTTGCCTTTTTTTTCAAAAATTAGTTCGCGAATTATTCGGAAAGTGTGCCGTAATAATCTTTATATTAGTGTCTGATGCACTAAACAACACTTGTACGGTTAGAGAGAGAAAGAAAGCAAAGCGACAGACACTCAGACATTAGTTGATTAAATCACGGAAAGTGAGTGAATTTAATGGTGAGAAGAGAGGGTCTAGTGAGAGGATATAAGTATAGGTATTGGTCTAGTGTGAGGATAGAGGACATAATTTAATCTAAATTATTTACTCAATTGTGATGCATGTGAGACACAGAGAGGGTCTAGTTAGTCTAGTGAGAGGTGTGAAGTGACGGATGAGTGGGAGGATATATTTAATTAATTTTTTTGTAAATTCAGACGCGTTTTCATCGGCAGCGTTTCGTATTAATTTTTTTCCAACACTTTTTCATTATTTGCAACACTTCTTAGATCCCTAGTTAGCAATTCGCCGAATAATTCGCGAATTATTCGGGAACGACCTGAAACGCGTACTAAATTCGAGTGTTTTCTGGCGTTACTGAACAATACGCGGTTTATACAGGTTCGCGATTAATTCGCTGGTTAAGTTCGCCAGATTAGCTGATTTTAAATCAAGCCAATTCTAATCCACCGACCACCAACCAAGCCCAACTCTATACATAGCCCACTAATTTAGTCCTTTTGCCTTTTTTTTCAAAAATTAGTTCGCGAATATTCGGAAAGTGTGCCGTAATAATCTTTATATTAGTGTCTCATGCACTAAACAACACTTGTAGACTAGAGAGAGAAAGAAAGCGACAGACACTCAGACTTAGTTGATTAAATCACGGAAAGTGAGTGAATTTAATGGTGAGAAGAGAGGGTCTAGTGAGAGGATATAAGTATAGGTATGGTCTAGTGTGAGGATAGAGGACATAATTTAATCTAAATTTATTTACTCAATTGTGATGCATGTGAGACAGAGAGGGTCTAGTTAGTCTAGTGAGAGGTGTGAAGGACGGATGAGTGGGAGGATATATTTAATTAATTTTTCTTTGTAAATTCAGAGCGTTTTCATTCGGCAGCGTTTCTTGTTAATTCTTTCCAACACTTTTCATTATTTGCAACACTTCTTAGATCCCTAGTTAGCAATTCGCCGATAATTCGCGAACATTTTGTGATTATTCGGGAACGACCTGAAACGCGTACTAAATTCGCGTGTTTCTGGCGTTACTGAACAATACGCGGTTATACGGGTTCGCGATTAATTCGCTGGTCAAGTTCGTCAGCTTAGCTGATTTTAAATCAAGCCCAATTCTAATCCACCGACCACCAACCAAGCCCAACTCTATACATAGCCCACTAATTTAGTCCTTTTGCTTTTTTTTTTCAAAAATTAGTTCGCGAATTATTCGGAAAGTGTGCCGTAATAATCTTTATATTAGGGTTCTCATGCACTAAACAACACTTATACGGCTAGAGAGAGAAAGAAAAAGCGACAGACACTCAGACAGTAGTTGATTAAATCACGGAAAGTGAGTGAATTTAATGGTGAGAAGAGAGGGTTTAGTGAGAGGATAAAGTATAGCTATTGGTCTAGTGTGAGGATAGAGGACATAATTTAATCTAAATTTATTTACTCAATTGTGATGCATGTGATACACAAAGAGGGTCTAGTAGTCTAGTGAGACGTGTGAAGTGAGGATGAGTGGGAGGTTATATTTAATTTAATTTTTCTTTTGTAAATTCAAACGCGTTTTCATTCGGCAGCTTTTCATGTTAATTTTTCCAACACTTTTTCATGATTTGTAACACTTCTTAGATCCCTAGTTAGCAATTCGCAAATAATTCGCGAATTATTCGGGAACGACCTGAAACGCGTACTAAATTCGCGTGTTTTCTGGGTTACTGAACAATATGCGGTTATACGGGTTCGCGATTAATTCGCTGGTCAAGTTCGCCAGCTTAGCTGATTTTAAATCAAGCATATTTTAATCCACCGACCGCCAACCAACCAACTCTTACATAGCCCACTAATTTAGTCCTTTTGCCTTTTTTTTCAAAAATTAGTTCGCGAATTATTCGGAAAGTGTGCCGTAATAATCTTTATATTAGTGCTGATGCACTAAACAACACTTGTAGGTTAGAGAGAGAAAGAAAGCGACAGACACTCAGACATTAGTTTGATTAAATCACGGAAAGTGAGTGAATTTAATGGTGAGAAAGAGGGGTCTAGTGAGAGGATATAAGTATAGGTATTGGCTAGTGTGAGGATAGAGGACATAATTTAATCTAAATTTATTTACTCAATTGTGATGCATGCGAGACACAGAGAGGGTCTAGTTTGGTCTAGTGAGAGGTGTGAAGTGACGGATGAGTGGGAGGATATATTTAATTAATTTTTCTTTAAAATTCAGACGTGTTTTCATTCGGCAGCGTTTGTATTAATTTTTTTCCAAACACTTTTCATTATTTGCAACACTTCTTAGATCCCCTAGTTAGCAATTCGCCAAATAATTCGCGAATTATTCGGGAACGACCTGAAACGCGTACTAAATTCGCGTTTTCTGGCGTTACTGAACATACGCGGTTTTACGGGTTCGCCGATTAATTCGCTGGTCAAGTTCGTCAGCTTAGCTGATTTTAAATCAAGCCCAATTCTAATCCACCGACCACCAACCAAGCCCAACTCTATACATAGCCACTAATTTAGTCTTTTGCCTTTTTTTTTCAAAAATTAGTTCGCGAATTATTCGGAAAGTGTGTCGTAATAATCTTTATATTAGTGTATGATGCATTAAACAAACACTTGTACGGCTAGAGAGAAAGAAAGCGACACACTCAGACTTAGTTGATTAAATCACGGAAAGTGGAGTGAATTTAATGGTGATGAGAAGAGAGGTCTAGTGAGAGGATATAAGTAGGTATTGTCTATGTGAGGATAGAGGACATAATTTAATCTAAATTTATTTACTCAATTGTGATGCATGTGAGACACAGAGAGGGTCTAGTTAGTCTAGTGAGAGGTGTGAAGTGACTGAATGTGAGGATATATTTAATTAATTTTCTTTGTAAATTCAGACGCGTTTTCATTCGGCAGCGTTTCGTGTTATTTTTTTTCCCAAATTTTCATTATTTGCAACACTTCTTAGATCCCTAGTTAGCAATTCGCCGAATAATTCGCGAACATTTTGTGAATTATTCGGGAACGACCTGAAACGCGTACTAAATCGCGTGTTTTCTGGCGTTACTGAACAATACGCGGTTTATAAGGTTCGCGATTAATTCGCTGGTCAAGTTCGCCAGCTTAGCTGATTTTAAATCAAGCCATATTTAATCACCGACCACCAACCAAGCCCAACTCTATACATAGCCCACTAATTTAGTCCTTTTGTCTTTTTTTTCAAAATTAGTTCGCGATTATTCGGAAAGTGTGCGTAATAATCTTTATATTAGTGTCTCATGCACTAAACAACACTTGTACGGCTAGAGAGCGAAAGAAAGCGACAGACACTCAGAATAGTGATTATTTAAATCACGGAAGTGAGTGAATTTAATGGTGAGAAGAGAGGGTCTAGTGAGAGGATATAAGTATAGGTATTGGTCTAGTGTGAGGATAGAGGAACATAATTTAATCTAAATTTATTTACTCAATTGTGATGCATGTGAGACACAGAGAGGGTCTAGTTAGTCTAGTGAGAGGTGTGAAGTGACGGATGAGTGGGAGGAATATTTAATTAATTTTTCTTTGTAAATTCAGACGCGTTTTTCATTCGGCAGCGTTTCGTGTTAATTTTTCCAACACTTTTTCATTATTTGCAACACTTCTTAGATCCCTAGTTAGCAATTCGCCGAATAATTCGCGAACATTTTTTGAATTATTCGGGAACGACCTGAAACGCGTACTAAATTCGCGTGTTTTCTGGCGTTACTGAACAATACGCGGTTTATACGGGTTCGTGATTAATTCGCTGGTCAAGTTCGCCAGCTTAGCTGATTTTAAATCAAGCCCAATTCTAATCCACCGACCACCAACCAAGCCCAACTCTATACATAGCCCACTAATTTAGTCCTTTTGCTTTTTTTTCAAAAATTAGTTCGCGAATTATTCGGAAAGTGTGCCGTAATAATCTTTATATTAGTGTCTCACGCACTAAACAACACTTGTACGGCAAGAGAGAGAAAGAAAGCGACAGACACTCAGACAGTAGTTGATTAAATCACGGAAAGTGAGTGAATTTAATGGTGAGAAGAGAGGGTTTAGTGAGAGGATATAAGTATAGCTAATGGTCTAGTGTGAGGATATAGGACATAATTTAACTTAAATTTATTTACTCAATTGTGATGCATGTGAGACACAGAGAGGGTCTAGTTAGTCTAGTGAGACGTGTGAAGTGACGGATGAGTGGCAGGATATATTTAATTAATTTTTCTTTGTAAATTCAAACGCGTTTTCATTCGGCAACGTTTCATGTTAATTTTTTTCCAACACTTTTTTCATGATTTGCAACACTTCTTGGATCCCTAGTTAGCAATTCGGCGAATAATTCGCGAATTATTTGGGAACGACCTGAAACGCGTACTAAATTCGCGTGTTTTCTGGAGTTACTGAACAATACGCGGTTTATACGGGTTCGCGATTAATTCGCTGGTCAAGTTCGCCAGCTTAGCTGATTTTAAATCAAGCCCAATTCTAATCCACCGACCACCAACCAAGCCCAACTCAATACATAGCCCACTAATTTAGTCCTTTTGCCTTTTTTTTTCAAAAATTAGTTCGCGAATTATTCGGAAAGTGTGCCGTAATAATCTTTATATTAGTGTCTCATGCACTAAACAACACTTGTACGGCTAGAGAGAGAAAGAAAGCGACAGACACTCAGACAGTAGTTGATTAAATCACGGAAAGTGAGTGAATTTAATGGTGAGAAGAGAGGGTTTAGTGAGAGGATATAAGTATAGCTATTGGTCTAGTGTGAGGATATAGGACATTATTTACGGTGGTGCTATTCACAGCACAAAAACACCACACTACTCACAGCTCAGGACATCTAAACCCCACATCTCTAAAATGGTGAACCTTTTTATCCAGCGGTGGGTCCTGGCTGAAAGTCATGAACCAATACTCTTGCAACACCTAGCGTTTGAGCTGTGAATAGAGCTCTAAGTGGAGCTGTGAATAGCATTTCCGCATAATTTAACTTAAATTTATTTACTCAATTGTGATGCATGTGATACACAGAGAGGGTCCAGTTAGTCTAGTGAGACGTGTGAAGTGACGGATGAGTGGGAGGATATATTTAATTAATTTTTCTTTGTAAATTCAAACGCGTTTTCATTCGGCAGCGTTTCATGTTAATGTTTTTCCAACACTTTTTTCATGATTTGCAACACTTCTTAGATCCCTAGTTAGCAATTCGCCGAATAATTCGCGAATTATTCGGGAACGACCTTAAACGCGTACTAAATTCGCGTGTTTTCTGGCGTTACTGAACAATACGCGGTTTATACGGGTTCGCGATTAATTCGCTGATCAAGTTCGCCAGCTTAGATGATTTTAAATCAAGCCCAATTCTAATCCACCGACCACCAACCAAGCCCAACTCTATACATAGCCCACTAATTTAGTCCTTTTGCTTTTTTTTTTTCAAAAATTAGTTCACGAATTATTCGGAAAGTGTGCCGTAATAATCTTTATATTAGTGTCTCATGCACTAAACAACACTTGTACGGCTAGAGAGAGAAAGAAAGCGACAGACACTCAGACAGTAGTTGATTAAATCACAGAAAGTGAGTGAATTTAATGGTGAGAAGAGAGGGTTTAGTGAGAGGATATAAGTATAGCTATTGGCCTAGTGTGAGGATATAAGACATAATTTAACTTAAATTTATTTACTCAATTGTGATGCATGTGATACACAGAGAGGGTCTAGTTAGTCTAGTGAGACGTGTGAAGTGACGGATGAGTGGGAGGATATATTTAATTAATTTTTCTTTGTAAATTCAAACGCGTTTTCATTCGGCAGCGTTTCATGTTAATTTTTTTCCAACACTTTTTTCATGATTTGCAACACTTCTTAGATCCCTAGTTTGCAATTCGCCGAATAATTCGCGAATTATTCGGGAACGACCTGAAACGCGTACTAAATTCGCGTGTTTTCTGGCGTTACTGAACAATACGCGGTTTATACGGGTTCGCGATTAATTCGCTGGTCAAGTTCGCCAGCTTAGCTGATTTTAAATCAAGCCCAATTCTAATCCACCGACCACCAACCAAGCCCAACTCAATACATAGCCCACTAATTTAGTCCTTTTGCCTTTTTTTTCAAAAATTAGTTCGCGAATTATTCGGAAAGTGTGCCGTAATAATCTTTATATTAGTGTCTCATGCACTAAACAACACTTGTACGGCTAGAGAGAGAAAGAAAGCGACAGACACTCAGACATTAGTTGATTAAATCACGGAAAGTGAGTGAATTTAATGGTGAGAAGAGAGGGTCTAGTGAGAGGATATAAGTATAGCTATTGGTCTAGTGTGAGGATAGAGTACATAATTTAATCTAAATTTATTTACTCAATTGTGATGCATGTGAGACACAGAGAGGGTCTAGTTAGTCTAGTGAGAGGTGTGAAGTGACGGATGAGTGGGAGGATATATTTAATTATTTTTTCTTTGTAAAATTCAGACGCGTTTTCATCCGACAGCTTTTCGTGTTAATTTTTTTCCAACACTTTTTTCATGATTTGCAACACTTATTAAATCCCTAGTTAGCAATTCGCCGACTATTCATGAACGACCTGAAACGCGTACTAAATTCGCGTGTTTTCTGGCATTACTGAACAATACGCGATTTATACGGGTTCGCGATTAATTCGCTGGTCAAGTTCGCCAGCTCAACTGTTTTTAAATCAAGCCCAATTCTAATCCACCGACCACCAACCAAGCCCAACTCTATACATAGCCCACTAATTTAGTCCTTTTGCCTTTTTTTTTCAAAAATTTCAAGCAAAGGGAATCGAACCCTTGACATATTGCTTGCTAAGATCAGTCTTTTTCCACCGGACCAATGATTTGTTGATGCTAATTGCACTTATATCAAGTATATAACTATCTCAATGACAAGTTCCACTCCGTCCACCCCAAAATGATATTTTCTTATCAGTTTATACATACCGAATTTCTTGTACCGAACTCATATTCTTAAAACAAATTATACACGTACGTATGCCGTTCCGATTTATTGCCGTATCACGAACCGTTGACCGGATTTTTGACCGAATTTAACTTTTACTAATCCGAATAATATCCGTATGTATGCTGTTCCGTAAATATGCCGAATCCCGAATTGCTAACTAGGTTCAATCTAGCGAATAGGAGTTAGCCTTATCTTTCCGTAACAAGTTGCTCAAGGAAATTTTTGTCGTCATCTAAGGTGTAAGGTAACTAAGTTGACTTATCTCTGCTTTGCAGATGATGTTTGGGTGTTTTTCAAAAGATCAAGTGTAGCTGTCTCTTTTTTGAAAAGTTGTACTTATAAATTCTCTTCTTGTAATAATGGGATGGAAATGAATCTTCAGAAAACATCTCTTTTCTCTTCTGTTATTAATGCTGATACTTTGTTGGATATTGTGAAGATTCTATACTACTACTTAGAAAAGTTGCCTATAAGGTACTTGGATGTTACTCTTTTATCTACTAGATTGTCTTATTTTCATTGCTTCCTTCTTATTGATAAAATTATTTCTTGGAAAGCATAGTTTCATGCCAACCAAGAAAGATTTTTGCTAATCAAATTTGTATTATCTGGAACGATATTATATTGATTGCCTTGTTTCATCTTTCCTAAAAGAGTTTTAAAGGAGATTAGTAATATATTTAAGAGATTGTTTGTGGTCTGTGAGTGAGACGGGAAAGAAATACTGTCATGTGAGTTTGTCTAGTATTGGTTGTCCATATGGAGAAGGAGGTCCAAGTGTGAAAAATATTGAAGTCACTAACAGTGTAGCTAATCTTAAACATATCTGGAACTTAGTGCCCAGTAAGATCTCTATTTGGATTGATTGACTATAGAAAAATTTGCGTAAGAATAAAGATGATGCTTTTTTGAGTTGGAAAAAAAATTCTAGAGCAGAAAAGTGTTGTAAAAGATTTGAATACAACCTCTTTATAGATAATCTTGGTTACTTACAGTTTCACATGTTATACCTTGTAAAAGATTTGAAATTCGTGCTGTTGCACTTTTGTATTAATTTCGGCACAAGCTTTAATGTTTTGTGATTTTACAATACAAAAAAGAAAAGAAAATACAGAAAGAAAGAAAAAAATTTGTCTAAATTTTACTGTTTTCAGAGTTTTGACTACAGTTCTAAATAATACATAAAAACAAAAAATTTGAAATATTTTAGTCGTCAATTGGTATACGATAATCTCGTACGGAAACAAATTAGGATCCATGTAGTGCATCCTCAGATAAGCAGTGTAATTATGCAAATGTCAGTTTTGGTAGATGAAACTTTCATAGTTTGGATTGTAAATTTTTATATCCCAATTTTGTAGAGTATATTTGAACAAGTGCAATATAGAGAACTTTAAGTTCTTGTCGCGTCTCAGCTGTGATGGTTCGTTATACAAGCCAATGAGTGATGACCAACAACTACTAATAGCTGGGAAGCACGAACACGACACGACACAAACATAAGGATCGGCAAAAATTCAAAATCATCAGAGCACAAACACGTTTATATATATATGAATAATTTTTATATACTAAAATCATAGTGTTGTGATATATCAAATACATTAATCACGCAAATACATGAAAAGAACTCGGTTTTATGCCGTTAAGTTAGCACACTTGAAAAAAAATGAACTATTTTACTAATTTTCGTGACACACTAGGTTACCTAACTAATAAAATAGAGCATATATTTTTACATGTGTGTTGTGTCGGTGTTCCACGTGCGTTTGACACGGACACCACATCAATACCGACATGTCCGTGCTTCACGGACTAGTAATGACGTGTTAAACCTATGGCTGTTGAATGCAAATTCATTCCCATCGAAGCACAGATCAGAGACCAAGCCAAGCACATTATAACTTGGAAAGGATTAAGGCAGCAACAATCCGTTGTAGTCTAGGTGGTTAGGATACTCGGCTCTCACCCGAGAGACCCAGGTTCAAGTCCCGGCAACGGAAGTATTTTTCTTTTTCTCCTTCCCAATGTTGTGGGTGCTATATGGAATGATCCAAATAGAAGACCTTTTGTGTTCAAAACAGAGTCAACTGGGATTCAAACTGCTTATTGTCATGTTGTGCTTATATTTATTTTTAAAATTCATGTAACTGTTCATCCTAACTTTGCTTGTAAATGTGGAAGAGTTGCTAGACTGCTAGTTCTTTCAGTTTCTCGAACTTATAATATTTCTAAAGATAGTTGTATGAACTGTTTCATTTGATAATGACAATTAATGAAAAACAAAAATGTTAATTTTCCCTTTAATATATGTCGGTTTAACAACACTAATTTCGGTAATAATCCAACGTCAAAGGGCCAAATATCACTTTCTGCACAAAATTGATCGGCCGCCCACGCGTAAGAGTATTTACATTGCCAGAGATGCATGCAGCTGCAAACTATCCGGAGATATTGGCATCAAAGAGGTATTGGATTGTTTGCCTCGCCACGGATGCAGCCGTCTAACGACTTGGTATCTATATATATCTATATTATAAAAAGAAGTGATGTGTGTAGCCTGATAAATCCGACCATCGATTTCGTAATTCCACGGCGTGGGTCGATTCGTTATATGTCTATATAGACGTCCGTCGGATTGTAGGGTTTCCTGATTTGACTATGCTTCCATAATAAGATGTCTTGACCATTATATATCGGGAAAAAAATATCACGTTAACTACGTTTCCTAATAAAAATATGGGAGAGGGATATGTTCAAATTTCCTTATCTGACTACGTTTTGAGAGATACTTACGTTTCATCTACAAGGGAAAACAAAAAACAAAACCAATGCAAAAAAATCGTAAATTTTTTTTCCAAAGAAAATGTAGACAGCCGTAGGACATTAGCACAATATCACAATATCTATTTATGTACTAGGTATCAAGTTAAACTAACTAAGTTATGATAAGGTAAAGTAAGGAATTGGAGAAAGTTGTTGGGAAGGAAGCTTCACCCGGGTGCAACCTGGTACTTCATTCTCTTCCTTTCGCAGCAAATTAAGACAAAGCAAAAAGAAAATGTTACCAAATAGACACGAACTCAAAAACACGAATAGCACCCCATGAAATCATCTCTTGCAAATTAAATACCCAATGACATAATTTAATTTGCAATTTAAAGAAAGCACGAGGAGCAAGCATAAAACCTTGCCCAAAAACATAAAAAATGAACAGCCTAAAAGTTTGACTCGGTCAATCAGACCTTTGAGGATGCAAATGTACAAATTACTGAATGGAGACAAAGTTGTACAACAAAATAGACAAACAAACTCGGTGTAGTTTACTAATATTCTATGTACAATTTTAGAACCATGTATGGCGATATTGGATTCACGCATATTACAAATTAGCCTTGGGACAGATCAAAACATTGACTTTGGCCATTCTGCCGCTTGGATCGTTAGTTCGCGAAATGTACATCCGTCCATTGTATATATGACGGGGATTTTATTATTTTGGACGTTCGGGATTGATGCCACGATATAAGAATATATGACTTTGAAGTAATAATAAGGCTGTTATAAAAAGAAGTGATGTATGTCTTGGGTAATAGACGGCCTTTGATTTCGGCAATCCGACGGCTGAGAAAGATAGTTGGCGAGATTTCTATCCATCCGTCCGTTTTAGACATATAATTTTGAGAGATATTTACGTCCGTCGGTTCGTGAGATGATCTTCTTTCAATATTTTATTTTAGACGGCAGGGATTATTCCCCGGCCCGGTGCAAAACGAGACTCAAAATTTCCTTATGTGACTCGAATCAACATTTCCTAATACGTGTCGGTTTCCTTGAAAGTTTCATGCACTAACTATAAATATCCTTTCTGATTTTACTGAAAAAAACAAATATTAATTTGAAAACTCTATAGATTTTACCTAATAACGGCTAATTTTAATGCGGATATCATATTTGCCTTTAAATTTTTTAATCCACGGCCCCGGCCCCATCCGGCTACTATGACCCGCCTAATTGAACACGCTATTGTGACCCGACTGACTAACACGGTATAATATGACACGACCAACTAAATATCAGAACCGTTGTGGTATTGATCGGACTAACTAAATATACTCCCGACTATTATAGATGGACTAAAATATGAGAAGACACTGGCCGACCGACCGACCAAACAATAAACTGAACTCTAAAAAGTTGAGCCCCGGCCATAGTCCGGGGTGATACCTAGTATATATATAAGAACCAAATGCTAAAACCAAAAAGAACACGCTTAGTGAACAAGAAAGGTAAACAAATCCTTGAATATTCAGTAGTACGTGATATTTCGACGTTGGTGGTCAAATCGGTTATAACAAGGGAACTTTAACTAATTAGCTCTGGAAAGATTCAAGATGGCAAGTATATAAAAGGATTCAATTTTACGAGCAAGTACTTGAAGAAAATCTCCAAACCAAAACAGCATATTTGCGTTTCTATTATTCTCTCTTTCAATATGGAGTTTATCAGACTATCTTTGTTAATGGCTCTTATTGCTTTTCTCTCTTCATGTAATATAATAATGGTAAGTTCAAAGTCACCTAATAAACATATTAAGCTTCTTTTAAACTTTAGAGCATTTCCGGTAAGAGGTGGAAGATATATTTTTTAATGACACATAGGATTTTAGACCATCACTCTAACATCTCTAAAAGTAGGTCCTATAAAATAGGAGGGAGGAAATACTAATTTCGAAGGTTTTAAAGAAGGTCTTATCTACGCTTCCGGAATGATCTCCACGTCATATTTTTGATTTTTAATAATTAATTAAAATTCAATTAAATGGTTGAAATTCATCACATAAGAATTTTTAAGGGTCAAACCTTTATATTATTGGAGATAATTTATTAATTATGGGTCCTATATTTACTATATGTGCAAATCCTTCTAAACAAGAGTCTTAACAAAAATTTCACCTAGAATTTTTAACACCTGTTATTGGAGATGCTCTTAAGTGACTTGTTCATTTTTCTTGTTGTATTTGTTGCCGAAAATCTGGATTTGTTTCGGTTGTACATTGGCGCTGAGTCGAAGTCGATCAAGTTGAGCGACGTGCCAATAAATTCCCACATCGAATTTCATTTCATTCTTGCCTTTGCAATTGATTACACAAAAGGTGATTCTCCATCTCCTACTAACGGGATATTTGACAAATTCTGGGAGAGCCAATATTTGAACCCTGGAGAGATTGGATTGGTAAAACACATTCACGGGAATGTCAAGATTGGATTAAGCTTGGGCGGAGACACAGTTAAGGACAACGTGGACGTATATTTCGCACCAAAATCCATTGATTTCTGGGTTAATAACGTTGTTCCGTCACTTACAAAACTGATTATTGAGTACCATATTGACAACATAGATATAGATTATGAACATTTTACTGCAGACCCAGAGACATTTACCGAATGCATTGGACGACTAATAATAACTCTGAAGATAAATAAGGTGATTTCATTCGCATCAATTGCACCGTATGAAGGGGTCCAAAGTCATTACTTAGCCTTATGGAAGAAATACGGGCACGCGATAGATGATGTCAACTTCCAATTCTATGCTTATGAGAAAGGGATTAGTGTCCCACAGTTTGTCAATTTTTTCGATTAACAATCTTCTAACTATGTCAGTGTAGTTGTCATAAATCTGACAATTACATTCCACTATCACTGAATGAGAATTAAGGTAATCATCTTCTTATTATATGAAATGTAGATAGAATTACAAAGATTGATCCAACTATTACAATGATCTATTTGCCCTAGATTTACTCTCTCTTTCTCTCTATTTCTTGACCAAGACTCACTCTAGAACCCTCCTACAAGTAATGACATCTCTCCTTTATATAGGATTTTACATAGTGGATGACAGCTAAGAAACCCGCTATTTTCGGGATCACTATGCGACATATTCGCTCATATACAATCGTTCATCTTCGCATAGCGTACCTCTTCGCACAGTTCTTCACACTTTATTTTGCTGAAATCATCTGGTCCGTCATCTCAACTTTGCTGTGTCCGATGCTCTTCCCTTAGATTGTATTCTTTATTTCGCTTGATTACTAACGTGTGCGATATTTTACTCCTACATTTTGCCTCTTCTCATTTTGCTTATTCTTCAGAGTGAGCGATATGAGAAACTTCCATCTTATTTCATCGAACATGTTAATCCTTTTATGTTTTATTTTACAGAAAATTTCCCTGATTTCAAGCTTTCTTTATGTACGCGTGTCCTTTTAACCACTCATCTTCCGACACGTCCTTTTAACCGTATGTTTCTATCCGTTCAATTCTTCGCATTAATGAGAATAAATCTCGAAAAGCGGGTCGCGCTTTCCTATATACTCTCTTCTACCTTTTTCCTTACTCCTTTTAGTTCTTTTATTCTTCTTCACCTTCTCTGCAAGTTTATACTCTTCATTCCCATTTTTCAATGGCTCCCGCTGGTAAAAAGATGGAGATTGAATTTAACAGATTAAAAACTGAATTCAATCAGAGGGGTTATGAACTTTCTCTTCCTCCTTCATCTGATTTCGCATCAAAACTTAACCTTGATCTAATCAAATCTGATCAATGGAATAATCGAAAAATCATCGTTGCGTTAGGTCAACTTCAATTTATACCAATTCCTCTATATAACCCTGAGATTCCTCTCTTCTATAGGATTCTTGTTGATGATAGATTCACATGAGGAATATTTCAGTTGAATGGTGATGCTATTAGGATACCATTAGAGTATTCTCGTCGCGCAGCTGGTCTTGGAAATTCTTACCCTGATGAAGTGCGACAAGAGGATCATTATAGATCCCGCTGAGTATAACCTTGATAATTTCTTTAATAACTATTACGTCGCTGTTATGAAAAGTAACGTAACTAAATGTGTTGTTCGCATAAGAAGAGTAGATGGTATCGCTGAAGATAAGAAAATTATGCGAGATGTTGACTGGAATTCAAATTCTAACTGAGCTGCTCGCAGATCCAATGATTCTAGTTGGCTTAATTGCCCTGTCATCTTAAAAAGTTCCTTTGTATCTGGTAAAGCTGAGGATGGTTCTGACAATCCTATGCCCGAAGATTTCCCTCTTTACCAACCTTGGGAGTTTAGATTACTCGAAGATGAGGAAAAGAAAGTAGCGGTATGTAATCCTCTTGATCCAATTTGTAACCTCTCATAGCTTTCCTTCTTATCTCTTATTTCTTTTCGTTCAAAGGCTGCCAAAAATGTCAGTACTTCGCGCAAGGTATCAACTTCGCATAATAAGGAAGTAAGAAACACTCTTTCTATTTTTAACAATATTGTTGCCTCTGTTTCTTATCTTGATTATTTGCGTAGGTAAATTCTTTGAATGAAAAAACTTTAGGCAAGGGCAAGGGCGCTCCTAAGAAACCCACATCAAAATCTGTATCCAAGATAACTTCGTTAAAAGATGATGTCTCTAGGAAGCGTGCGAGATATGATTCTTCCTCAAGTTCGAAATCTTCAGATGAAGATACTTTTGTTTCTGAAGAAGAGGTATCAACCGATTTGTATCGGAAGAAGTTATCTGATCTTTTTTCTGGAGATGCTTTTGCTATTTTTGAGGATGATGAAATGGATCGTGCCTTCAAGATGGTCTCAAAGATTTGTACTGCTTTTAATTGGGAATATCGATCTCTTCGTGGAGATACCTCTGCGATAAACCCGGATTTTCAATTTGCGATGAATGGCTTGATAATATTCTGCGACATTTGTCTTTTATCTTTTCCTTAATATTTCTTCTTTTATTTATAATGCTTCTTTTATATTTTCACAGAATGCCCGCATATCTTATGCAATTTCTTTAGACAATGAAAGAAAGCTTCGCAAGTTGCAAGATGAGAATGCCAAGCTGAGACATGAGACGTCTAATCTTTCGAATGCGAATGGGAATCTTACAAGCGAGAATACAAAACTTAGAAATGAGAATTTAACTAATTCTTAATTGATTCTCCAAACTCGAGAAGTAAACAAGGAACTCATTGGTATGTAACTTATATTTTCTCTCTTTTTATTTTATGCAATCATTCACACTTCTTACTTAGTTATCTTCGCAGACCTGTATGACCTTTCAGATGAAGCGGTTAATCTTCCCGATGCTGAAATTATTTTAGAGCACCTCAATTCCTCTTTAAATAATTATCTTACTCGAGGATTTGAAAACCTTAGCTTGGAAGAGTTAAAATTAAAATATACTACCCTTAGACAATGTCATAGAAGTGCATTATCATCTTCCAATAATTTTAAACGACGTTTTTATGAGAGGAGGGAAGCAATTCAAGTATTGGAGGCGAAGAAGAACAAACTTATTATTGAAAGATATGATCGCTCTTAGGGGTGTGAAGGCACTAGAACATTTTCAAGAATCTATTATTGAAGTTAAAATAGAACGTGATTCAGCTTTTCGTGAGAGGGACACGCTTATCGAGGAAAGAAACTTAATTCGATCTCAACTCCTTATAGAAATTGAAGCTGAGTTTAATTGGGCTGCTAGAGTTTTGAACGATTCTAGAAATAATTTAGGTGTAAATTTTAGTCTTCAAACTGAGCATTCCACACTGGTCGCAAACATTATTTCCAATTATGAAGGTCATTTGTTGTTCTTTGATCTTTACTCATACTTTTAAGAATAATTGTCTGTTATTTTAACTCATTTGTTGATACTTCACAGAAAAAGAGAGGGAGTATCAAAAGAGAATTGCAGAGTTAGAAACTAGCTTAGCTGCTAAAGAAGAAGAATCATCCACTCGTAATTCCAAGCATCAACAATTGAAGGAAAATTGGTTCAACTTAATCCAAAACAACAGTAACGATGATAATCGCTCTCGTGAGGCTGCTGTTAAAAGAGTTTGTCTGGAGAATGGTATTCCTTTGTCAAAGTACAGTTTTCCAGTGATTCTTGAAAATGTACCCATTCCTGATATCCAAGTTACTGATGGAGAAGAAGATTCTGAAGAAGATTCCGAAGAAGAAACTAGTGATTCTGAAACTGAGCGAAATGAGGAAGATGAAAATTGATCGCTTCTTCTTGTTGTAAATTCTTGTAAATTCATCTTTCATCTTTTTAATATAAATATTCTTTTCTTCGCTTCGTATTTATGACCTCTTCATATGTATATAAGACTATCAAAATGGGTCAAATAACACTTCCTTTGCATTCCCATTCTTGCCTCTTGTTATTTGGCATATCTTGATAGACCAAGTATGATTGTTATCCTCTATCATAAACTTCTCTTGGTGCGAGCACATATGGAACTTCATGAATAATTTCTTTTCTTTTCTTGTATTATCTATGAGGTCTTATTTTTGCCTTCCTATATAAAGGTCTTACGCTGCCTCTGTTTATGTGCGACGAAATCGCAGGAAGTCTTTACACCGTAGTGTATTGACCCATTGATCTCGTCTTATCATTTTGTTTTATTATTTCCTCTTCAGGTTAATTCGCATAAATATCACAAGTCTTAATACTCGTATGAGTTAAAAGTCTTGTGACATTTACGACTTTTGACACAATTCAACTCCCTAATGGAGGGTTCCGTCCTTATCTTCCCCCTGGTTGCCCCTTCAAGGAAGCTTACCTCTATCGGGTTAAGATTATGGCTCTTCCCATCCAGTTATTCAACAACCAGTTGATTTCGCAGTCTCGCATACACTACCAATAAGGTTTATGGAAGCAAGACCGCACCCTAAGTGGGGTATCTTCGGACCGAGTGCATCATAGTCAGGACTTGTCAAGAGTGGCAAGATACGCTCCAGACCCCCGGGCACTCTTGACTCAACCATGTACCTCGACGCCCTGATCGAGTTTCTGCACTCCTTGGGAGAGCCTCACCTTAGGCTCTCAATCTAAGATTACTATCTTAGACTGAAAATTTAAGGTATCTCTCCCGGATGGGCATTATCGTTTAATTCTCACCCCAAATCTCCACAACTCAAGTTCCGGGGTCGGTGTAGCCTTCCCTTGAGTCATGCCTTCTAGGTTTCTCCAATTATGACATGCGATAGGTCTTACTATATTTCATCTTGCATATAAGCGAACTAGGGTGCACGCCACATTCGGATTCCTAGCCAATCTGATAATAAATATCATTTTCTGTAGCCTTTTATAAAGGTCTTATTATAAAGATTTATCTTTTTGTTTTCTTATTATGGATTTACCATATGAGATTAAAATTTCTCATTCCAATCTTTTAATTCATACAACTCTAGTACATAAATGCTTTTATCGAATCATCTTGCTCGAAGAAAATCAGATACACTATTCATTCTACTCATTTGTCTTCTGCACTTTTTGAATCTTCTTAAGTTCGTGTATGTTTTCCAGAATATTCATTCGCATAACCATTCAGTTGGTTTTGTGCGAAAGTCATTGTACCCTCCAATTTTTGATATTTTGCCTCTACGCTTTTTCTTTCCATAGAAACTGTGTTGCTAATCTTGATTAACATTCTTTATTCGCAGAAGAATCTATTCCAGCACTTCGCATACTTGTTTCCCCAACTTCGTACACCGCATCAACCATCAGTCTCTCTGCTCTTTGACTATCTGCCGCATATGTTTTCCAATTTCGTCGCTTGAATTCTCTTGCTTCGCATTTGTCAACATCAATTTCTTGGCAATTTTTACTTTCAACTATATCTCCTCTTATAATCCCAACACCCTGAGGTAAAGGAAACTTAATGCATTGATGAAATATTGATGTAACAGCTAATATACTATGCATCCATGGTCTTTCAATGAGAACATTATAAGGCGATTCGACATCCACTACACAGAATGTGATATCTGTTGGTAAATTTTGTAGAAGAATTCACATAGTCACTTCTCCCTTTGGTTTATTCGCAGAACCATTAAAGCCATAGATTTTGTATGTTGAAGGGATTAACTCATCATCTCTTCCACCATGGTTTTATATGTATGATAAAACATAATATCTACAGAACTTCCAGTATCTATAAGTATTCTATTTATCGCCCAGGTGTTTTTCTCATTTTCTTCCTCATCTTCTTCCAATGGGTTCGGATTAATTCCCAATCGCACCACCAGTGGACACTCATGTGATTCTCCTCCTCCTGGTGTTTCATCTGCGCTGAACGAGGTTTTCTGCTTTTGTCATTCCTTCAAGGGTGATATTTTTGCCAGGTTAGAATTTCCCTTCCTTCAGCATGTCTTCCATATACTCGACTTAAGACATTATCATGAAAATCTTCAATGTTTTTGAACGAGTGTATGATCGAGTTACAATATAAATTATTTGCCTTAGCGCCCACTTCAATAAAAAATGTATTCCTGGCTTTCTCTTTTGCATATGTATTTCCTTGAGGTGGTGGTGGTGGTAAATTCCTTGGTTGTTTTAGTAAGAATGGTCCAACTTTCCTTGCTCAATCATTCGCAATATAATCTTCCTCACATTTCTACAGTTGCTTGTTGTGTGACCATGGAATCTATGATAGACACAAAATTATTTACTCTTCCTCCCTGGCGGTGGATCTTCGCCTACATTGTATGGTTCTGTAATATCATCCATTAGGAGAGCGGCTTCCCATAGTTTATCCAATGTAGTATTCAACTTTGGAAAATTTATCTGTTCCCACACTATTCTCCCAGTTTTCTTGTTATAATGTGTTTGTTGTCCTGCAGAACTTCCTGGTTGAACTGTATCAGTACCTCCACGATTTTGAAGTTGCTTGTCTCTGTACTCTTTATCAAACTATGCTTGATCTGCATTGCCCATAGCCACTAACTTTTGTTCCATCTCTGCATTATTCCTTCCCTGATTTCCCTGCGATGTACTCGCAACAACATTTGTCAGCCTCGGAAGTAAACTTGTATTTACACCTTTCGAATCAGATATTGCGACTGGGTAAGACTCCATATCTCTTTGCTTTTCCTCAAGTGTTATGTATTCTTCTTGAAATTCGCGCAACTCCGACATTGTTATTGTATCCTTTATTCTGAAGATTTGGGTATATAATAGATCTGTTGCAAAGAGAGAATTAATGAATGCAAGAATAAGATGTCGCTCATTCACCCGTCTTCCCATTTCACTACACATGGTTCTCCATCGTGTCATTAGATGACGCAAACTCTCATTTGTTCTTCTGCGAAGTCCGAATTTTGTCTCAATCCCTGGTCTGGATAGATTATTACTTATGTATTTCCCCAAAAAGACATTTTGTAAGTGATGAAACGAACCAATGGATTCTACAGGTAGTCCTTCAAACCACTTCAAAGCTTCACTTGCTAAACTTCCAGCAAAATATTTGCACATTACTGCATCATTATTTTCCCACTGCAATAAATATCTTGCATAAGATTTCACATATTGTATCGCACATGCACTTCCATCAAATATACTTGTAAATGCCGGTAAACTGCACTTAGATGGTATCGGTGCTCTCTGAATTTCCTTTGTAAATGGAGTTTTTCCAGCTTCCCCCACTGTTTCCTCTAGTTGTCTTCTTCCATCATTTCTTTTTGTAGTCATCATTTCTCTTAATTCTGCCATTTCCTTAAGAATTTCTTTGCTTAATGATTGATCCAAATCCTCTCGCATGGGTCTTTTTAATCTTGCTTGTCTCAATCTATTCTCATGATTGTTTTGGCGTATTGCTTCTTGTATCTCCTGTTGTTCAGTTTCTTCTCTTCTTCGCCTATGCCTTTCATTATTTGCTTCAATTTGTACTCTATCATGTCTTTCTTCGTTGCATGTGTGACCATATCGATGTCTTGATATCTCTCTTTCTTGTGGTGTAACTCGACCTTGTTATGTATCATTTATGTGATGACGCTCGCGTCTCGTAACTCGATTATCATAATCAATTTGACGCAATCCGCTTTATAATTCTCTCTCTTCTAATTTTTACCTTCTTCTCTGTCTATCTCTCGCACGTGCAGTCTCTCGTTTGCGCTCATATTCATCTCTTAATATTTCTCTGCCATGTAATATCATTTGTCCTTGCCTTGGATCCTCTTCTTCCCTTTCAAAATTAATATGTGCGCGGCGAAGAAGTTCACGTGGATGTTCGTACTGATTAGTTGCTAAGTCAACTATACGTTTCCTTTCCCTTTGATCTTCCAAATTTTCATTTTCTTGCGAGTTTTCTTCAATGACTTCCATGTGTTTCCTTCGCCTATCATTTCCTCGATTAGATTGACTCTGTCAGGAAGAACTTCTACTTGATCTTGACCTTGAGCGTGTAGCACTCCTTGACCTTTGTTCTTGTAGTCTAAGATTCTCTTCTCGTAAATCATCATTTTGACGCATTAAATTCGCACGCTCTTCTTCTTCTCTCCTTCGTTCAATTAGTAATCTTTGCCTAAGTTCTACAATCGTCACATTTGCTTCACTCGCTGTAATTGGTCCTTCGTTCCCAATTCTCTGTCCTTCCTCTGTAGAATCCGTTATTTCAGTATGGACACTCACCCTATCATAATCTATATCATTATTCTGTCCTTGTTCTCGCTGAGATCCAATTGGAATTTCTGTTCTTTGATGTTCGTCCACTCTTTCTTCTTGTTGCTCAAGATTTGTAATTCGTCTTCGTTCAGCAATTCTGTTACTTCTTCTAGTTGTCATTCGTTGTTCAGCAACAGATTCAATCCTTACCATTTCTAAATTTTTAGATCTCACTTTTTCCTTAAAATCTACGATATACTATCAGGAATTATCATCCATCCTTGTTTCTAGCGCAAAAAATGTAGTTGTCATAAATCTGACAATTACATTCCACTATCACTAAATGAGAATTTAGATAATCATCTTCTTATTATATGAAATGTAGATAGAATTACAAAGATTGATCCAACTATTACAATGATCTATTTGCCCTAGATTTACTCTCTCTCTCTCTCTATTTCTTGACCAAGACTCACTCTAGAACCCTCCTACAAGTAATGACTTCTCTCCTTTATATATGATTTTACATAGTGGATGACATCTAAGAAACCCACTATTTTCGGGATCACTATGCAACATATTCTCTCATATACAATCGTTCATATTCGCATAGCGTACCTCTTCGCACAGTTCTTCACACTTTACTCGTGACTTTGCTGACATCATCTGGTGCGTCATCTCAACTTTGCTGTGTTCGATGCTCTTCGCTTAGGTTGTATTCTTTACTTCGCTTGATTACTAACGTGTGCGATATTTTACTCCTACAACCGTAGGTCAGATACTAGCGAGTTTTGATACTTCCGGCGATGGAGGACTACGACCTAACGACGGATTTTTTGAAGCTTGTAGTGAACTGAGGAGGAAACAGAAACTTGGAGGTATTTTTTTATGGTGTGCTGATGAATCTCAGAAATTTGGTTTTCAGAATGAGAAGAAATCTCAAGAATTTTTAAGTTCCATATAGTCAAAACTAATAACATTTAATTCATGTGTAATATCACCATCCAAAATGTTTATATCTAGGTTCAAATATTGTATCACATAGAGTAAAGGGCTACCCAAATGTACATGTTCACCTCCTGTAATAATTCCGGTGATCGATGTCATGTTGGAAGAATTTACTGAGTTAACAAGGTTTTATTTGAATTGTTGAAAGAATATGACTACATCACTATTGATGAATAAACAATAAATTATCCCATTTAGGTTTGAAAATTACTATCTTTTTCATCCTGATTTTATTGAGAAGATGAAAATTTGGTGGTTTAATTTAAATTTTATTAGAAGACCAAGTTTTGTATTGGTTAAGAAGTTGGAGGCACTTAAATTTTTTATTAAGAAATGGGGTAGAGAGGCATTCGTGTCTTTACAAGTAGAGGTTGACAATTTGGAAACTCTTATCAAAGTGTATGATAGTTTGGAGGAGATTGTCACTCTTAATGAGGAAGATTATATGGATAAGGAGGTGATTAAATTTAAACACAAGCAAAGAGGAAGAGGCATTTCATAACAGACCTACTTTTGAGGGTCTTGATTTTCCGAGTCTCACGGTTCAACAAAGTTTTCAGTTGGAGAATCCTTTTGAGGAAGAGGAGGTGAAGAGTGTAATATGGGGTCTTGAAGGAAAAATTTTCCAGGACCCAAGGGTTATACGATGGAGTTCTTTAAAGTGGTTTGGTACATCATCAAAACAGATCTAATGGCAGTGACGAAAGAATTTGAGGTAATCTTGGCTGGAGTTTGAATTGCACTAACGTTCATTAAATTGATACCCAAAGTGTGATGTTGTAGTCTCCATACACAATTTCTGAACGATTAGTCTAATATGGGGTATTTACAAGATTGTTTCTAAGTTACTGGCAGACAGACTAAAGCAAGTTCTTCCATCAATTATTTTGGAATTTCAAGGTGCGTTTGTGGATAATAGACAAATTACAAATGGGATTCTTATTGCATCAGATTTGATTGATTCGAGAGAGAGAGAAATGGTAACCATGGTTTGGTGGTAAAGGTGGTTTTGGAGAAAGCATTTGATAGCGTAAGATGGAGTTGTTTGGACTATACTTTTGCTATATTTGGTTTTCGCTTTAGATGGAGAAATTGGATTGAATAGTGTTTGTCTAGCACTAAATTCTCAATGAAAATCAACGACACGACTTCCTCTTGCTTAAAAGGAATTAAGAAAGGTGACCACATGTCACCGTTTTTGTCCATTCTGGTTGTGGAGATTTTATCTGTTATGATTAAGAAAGCAGCTGTTGTTAGAGCATTGCTCAGTTGAACCCACTAGCGTTGGTATGTCAAGCTAGTTGTCAAATTTCGTTGCCAAAACGCATTCTTGATTTTGTATACTAAAGTTAGTTTCAGACTAGATTAGGTCTAAGAAGTAGTATGAAGGATGAAGACTAAAGACTACAAGAAGACTTCAACAAGGACTTCATCAACAAAGGTATGTCGTGATTGATTTCATTGGATTCTTGTTCAAATCTACCTTTTTAATCTACCGAAAAAAATGCTCACTCTATAGAACAATTCCTATGACGGTAAATGTACATTTATGTATATATACTCGAGGATATTAAATCCACGACTTTTGTGACAATAACAGTTAGATCACTACTCAGTCGAACTCGCATGCGTTGCTATCTCAAGCATGTTTATCAATGTTAGTGATCAAAATTATAAGTCTTAATTTCTAGTCTACTTATAGCTAAGTCTCGAACTAGGATAGAAAGTGTAGTTGAGCCCAAGACTCCATGGCGATCATCATACAAAGACGAAGAACTACTCAAGGAACTTGTGGAACTTCATCGACTAAAAGGTATGTGGAGACTTGAACTTATCTATCACTCAAAAGTCTATCTACTCTATCTCTTATCTTGAGAAAAAAGTCGTATTGCTATATAGACTTTGATTATACACATTTGCTATTTCGAGCCGAGTTTATCTCGCTTATATATTTCTCGAAATATGTGTTGTTAAGCTTTCTCTTTGGCCAAGTTCATCTTTACCTAGTGACGAGAGTCATATTAGTTTCAATTACTTGAAAATGGCTTTGACGAAAAATGGTTTGTGAATAACAACTATATAACGTCCTCTAAGAATGTTTCAATGATTGAAATGAGAGTTTAGAATATATAACCTTGGAAGGATATAAACATTGTGTAGTAACACATGTGTGTAAGTCCTTATTCCTTGAACCAAAGTATGCGTACTTTGCTGCTCAGGAAAACCGGAACTAAAGTCCACGTACCAGTACGCGCACTGTCGGAAGCCGTCCCGAGAATTTCTGCTGGAGTGTGTGAACTAAAAACAAACTTATTCCGAGTACTTAAGTCCACGTACCAGTATCTGTAATTAAGTTGGTTATTTTTTAAAAACGGTTATTTGTGAACTTAAACTTATATAAACTAAGGAATGCATAATTGCAAACCGTGGCTATAAATTTCATGAATTAATTCGAGTGAATCAAATCGTTTTTGCTTCGATTGTGTTTTGTATACTTCTATAAGATCTAAGCAATTGAACAACTCTCTAACTAGTTCATTCGAGTCATCTGAACTAGTTGTGGTAAAGAAGAATATGGTTGATAAGGAAGTGCTCATATGGCTAACCATTTGGTTAACTACTGTTGAACCAACTAAGTGTACATGTTTGGGTACGGTTACACAAACCTAAATAAACGTGCATTTCATTTGTTTGTAACAAGCTAAGTTCGACCTAATGGTTGAAAGATATTAGCTTGAATCTAATCAGGATTTTCATCTAACGGTGAATGTTGAATGCTTTGTTACTAAGCTAACATTGATTGCAAACCCTGATTTGAAAGTCTATATAAAGGAGAACTCTAGCAACTGGGAAACCTAATCCCCACACCTCCTGTGTGATACTAGTTGTATTAGCTAGAGTCGATTCTCCTTTAACCTTAGGTTTCTTCTCGAGACCCTGTAGGTTAACGACTTGAAGACTTCATTGGGATTGTGAAGCCACACCCAACTATTCTCTTTGTAGTTGCGCGATCTGATCTTGCTGTTTCTATCGTATTTGAGTACAATCATAAGATTGGCTTGAGATTGATTTCTACGATAGGCAAGATATAAAAGAAGTCACAAACAACTTCCTCTCATCGTTTGTGATTCCGCAATATCTTCTTTCGCTAGTCGATTAAGATTATTGTGAGGTGATTGATAATTCTAGGTTGTTCTTCGGGAATATAAGTCTGGGTTATCAATTGGTTCCTGTTCACCTTGATTTATCAAAATATGGAACAAACACTCGTAGGTATTTTGGTGGGAGACAGATTTATCTATTACCGTAGACTTTTCTGTGTGATACAAATTTGTTTATTAAAGTCTTCGACTTTGGATCGTAGCAACTCTTAGTTGTGGGTGAGATCAGCTAAGGGAATCAAGTGCGTAGTATCCTACTGGGATCAGAGACTTAAGGAGCGCAACTGTACCTTGGATCAGTGTGAGATTGATTGGGGTTCAACTACAGTCCAGACCGAAGTTAATTTGTAGTAGTCTAGTGCATGTAGCGTCTTAATACAGTGTGTGTTCAATCTGGACTAGGACCCAGGGTCTTTTCTGCATTTGCGGTTTCCTCGTTAACAAAACTTCTAGTGTCTGTGTTATTACTTTTCCGCATTATATTTTGTTATATAATTGAAATATCACAAGTTGTGCATTGAATCGATCAATTGGGAAATCCAACCTTTGGTTGTTGATTGAAATTGATTGATTCTTGAACATTGGTCTTTGGTACCGTTCAAATAGTTTCTCTTGTATTCAATTAGACTCGCAGATTTCTATTTGCTTGAGTAAGTATTGAATCGAGAAAGTGAGATATAACTCTTTGATATACTTTCATTAAGATTGAGTCTGACTGTCTAGTTAATTCTCTTAAAAGTATATTGGAGTTTGTCCATACAAATTGCTAAGCGAAATATTGGTTGTGATTGTTAGACCCCCGCGTTTTCAATTGGTATCAGAGCAGGCAAACACGTTTAAAGACTTTATAAGTCTGTGTTTGTAGCTATCTGATTATATGGACAGTAAAGTCTCTAGAAACACTTCACCAGGATTAAAAACCAACCGTAAAGAAAGTTATGATAAACTGGTTATTCTTCAGAAAAAGTTGGATGAACAAATCCGGATCAACTCTGATCTTGTTGCAGAAATTGCAATGCTTAAGGATTTGAAAACTGTTAGAGCATTGCTTGGTTGAACCCAATAGCGTTGGTATGTCAAGCTAGTTGTCAAATTTAGTTGCCAAAACGCATTCTTGATTTAGTATACTAAAGATAGTTTCGGACTAGATTAGGTTTAAAAAAAGCTATTCTTGAAGGATGAAGACTGAAGATTACAAGAAGACATCAACAAGGACTTCATCAACAAAGGTATGTGGTGATTGATTTCATTTGGATTCTTGTTAAATTCTACCTTCTAATCTATCGAAACAAATGCTCACTCTATGGAACAATTCCTATGACGGTTAATATACATTTATGTATATATACTTGAGGTTATTTGATCCAGGACTTTTGTGACAATGACCTTTATCCTTGGAAAGGTTCTCATGTAATAGTGAATGAGCTTAAGAATTCAACGAGCCAAGAATCACTCAATTCCGAGTTATAACGATGAAGTTATGAGTGATTTTTTAAAATAACAATTATAAGTGTTGTTGTAATTGTTACAGTTCGTTAGTAGGAAACAATCCATGGACTGTTTGTAACGGTTCACGGACTTGGGCCCAATTACGTGACTAAAAGGCATTTTTGGTCCAGTTGGTGATGTTTCCTTATCTAGGAAAATGGCTATTAATCCAAACATATTTGATTATCATATTAAAGTGTTTGTGATAATTTTAAATTCCTGCCTAAGTTAAAATGTGATTTATTCACATAAATACAATATTTTCTAATTAATTATTTATTTAATTATTTTGGCAAGAGTTGTAACTTAGGAAAGACTCCAAAAATTAGGAGAGTCTTGAAAAAGTAAAATAGTCTTCCTTAGTTTTCAAGTTATGTTTCGCTATAAATATAGAGTTCGTGAATGCTACACGTTTTCATCCCCTTTGAAAGTGTAAGCTTCATTGGTTGTTTTCCATGCCTTCTGTTCTTCGTGAACAAGAGTGAGATAAAAGTCTTTGTATTGGGGATCACAAAGCCGAGTTCGATTAATCTTCGTGATTGATTATACAACTTGTACTATAGGTTTTTCACCTCTTGTCTCTTCTGATATAAAACCATTGAAGAGTTATTGATCATAAACCCTAGGTTTTGATAGATTTCAATTTACGATCGTATACCAACACTTGTTAGTCGAAATCGGAAGCTAGAAAGAAAACTTCGATTAAGGCATCTCGTAAAAATCCTAAAGAAGTTTTAAACAAGATATCTCTAGATTTATTCTAGTTGTTCTTGTGGTAGAATAATTAGTTTTCTCTTCCATTATTGAAGAGTATAATAATCCCTAATCTACAAGTTTGTTTTGATATTACTTTTACCTTGTAATTGTTTTTATCAAAATAAACACAAGATATCCAAAACCTTGATTCACATCTAAAGGGAAATAAAACCGGTGTTTTGTGCAAACAAAATATCGAATCGTATAAATCGTGTTGTTGTATCTTCTAAAGAGAGCCTTGGGTTCTGCTAGAAGATTTACGAGAAGAATTCCTAAAGACAAACTGTATTGTTCTAGGAGTTCTATTTGTGCTGAAGAAGGTATTACATCTAGTTCGAATATGTAGTAGGAATTTGGTGTAACAACTTATAATCAGTGTGTGTTTATTCCGGACTAGGTCCCAGAGTTTTTCTGTTTTTGCGGTTTCCTCGTTAACAAAATTTCTGGTGTCTGTGTTATTTCTTTTCCACATCTATTGTTTATCTTTATAATTGAAATATCACAGGTTGTGCGTAAGTTCAATCAATTGGGAATCCAACCCTTGGTTGTTGATTAAATTGATTGACACTTGGATATTGGTTTTTATACCGTCCAAGTTATTTCTTATATTCAATCGGGTTCGCAAGTTTCTATTTGTTTGATTGCGGATTGAATTGAGAAATTGAGATATAACTCTTTGATGTACTTTTCTTAAGATTTAGTCTGATTGTCTAGTTGATTCTCTTGAAAGTATATTGGAGTTAGTCCATACAGATTGCCAAACGAATTATTGGGTGTGGTTGTTAGACCCCCCGCTTTTTCAATTGGTATCAGAGCAGGCAAACACGTTAAGACCTCATAAATCTGTTTTTGTAGTAATCTTATTCTATGGACAGAGGTGTTATCTCTATAAACGTACCACCAGCCTTCGATAGCACGAACTACTTATGGTGGAAAATTGTTATGCGAGCTTTTCTTCAAGCGCGTGATTTTCAATCATGGGTATATGTAGTTAATGGATATGATGCTCCCATTGTGGCAGTTGGAGATGTAAACGTTCCCAAGAACATTGGTGAATACAGTCCTGCCGAGATACTTGCTGCAAAGCAAAATTCCGACGGTTTGAATGTCATCATACATGCCATTACCCCAGATCTTCAGCACCACGTGACTACGTGTAATAAGTCTAAAGATGCTTGGGATATCTTAAAAATCGTATTCGAAGGGAATGTCGCAGAGAAAGAAGAAAGGCTTCAAAATCTAGCTTCTGACTAGGAATACCTTCGCATGTATGATGATGAAACCTTTGATGAGTTTAACCAAAGAATTTCTCAAATAGTTAACTCCTCATTTGTGTTAGGAATAACTAGTTCGGAGAAAGATATTGTGTGCAAAATTCTCAGGACTCTACCATCAAGATACGAGTCTCAGAAACATGCCATTGAAGAAGCAAACGATGTTTCTACACTCTCCATAAATACTCTTGTTGGAAAGTTAAAGATCTTTGATCGCATCTAGAAAAGAGGTGATTTCTCTTAAAGCTGCAAACAATTTTGAATCCTCTATGGATAAATCTGGTTCGCCAGATACTAAGGATGTTACTCCACGACAATTTAGAAAATTCTTGAGAAATAGTAAAAAGAGTTTTTCTAAAGTTACAACATCTCCTAATGATGATGTACAATGCTATAACTGTCGTGGTTTCGGGCACTTGTCTTCAGTATGTCCTAGCTAGAGCCATAGACAAACGGCATATGCAGCAGCTTTGCCTACTCTGGATGATGGTCCTGAATATTATAATCCCCAAGAGCTCGCAGGAGAGGTTGCATTAGCTTCTGGAAAAATTCTTTCGGATTCTGATTCTGACGAAGAAGTGTTCCATGTGGATCCATTCGCTAATCTTCTTAAGGAATGTCATAAAAAAACTCTCGGAAGCTGAAGGGACCATTTTAAGTGAGAAAGTTAAATATGACAGACTTCGTAATTGGAATAAAGACTTGAAAGACCAACTTGATTATAGTGGTGCAAGAGATTATCTCAATGAAATACGAAAGCTTAAAGAAGAAATTGCCGAAGGTCGAGATTGGGAAATTACTCTTCAAGCAAAGCTAGATAACTTGGAGAACATTGAGATGAACTTGTTATTTTATTCGGAACGAGAAGATCTCAAAGTTAAATGTGAATCATCCAAGAATGATCTAGTTATTGCACTTGAAAAGGTCAAAAGGTTGGAAGAAGAAAACTCGAGCTTAAAAGAGAGTTTGTCTAGAAATAGCAGCTCAGATAAATTAACCTCGATATTGGGAGCATGTAGAATTCATCGTGATACACGAGGATTGGTCTATGAAGCAATAAATGCTCCTAGTATTTGCAAAGAGGTAAAATTTGTCAAAGCTAAAGATTCTTCTAAACTAAAACCTTCCACGGTTGACAAAAGTGAAGTATCTCTACCAGCTGCCGATGACGAAAAGAGGAAATTCTATCAAGATCCAAAGCAAGCACATAAACATTCAGGTAACACTAAACATAACTTTTTCCATTCTACTAAACATTGTTTTTATTGTGGAAAGCCAGGTCACTTGCAGAAGAATTGCAGATATCTTAAACGAGATAAATCCGGATCTGATTCTATTAAGATGACAAGATCTAATGTTCCAAACTGGAGAAAAACTGAGTCTCATAATATCAGTTCTTCTAGTATTTCCTTCAAGAAATTTCATAATTATACTGGGGAGAAAAAGAAATATGTTTCTCCAAAAGCTACTCAGAAATGGGTACCAAAGAAGATCAATAAAGCAACGGGCACTATTAAGAAGGATTTCCAAGACAAGAGTTCGACAAGGGATATCATCTTAAAAGGGTATGGAACAGTTATTGAAAGTTTCAAGGAAGTTGTTAAAATCCTAGAGTCCATGCATGATTTTGTTTCAAATAACTATGGTGAGCAAGATTTTGTTCACCTCAACACAACCTGACTGTGTTGAAAGTGCATCCTCACCAAGAAGCCCTAGTAAATGCGGTGAGGATTGCAAAATAATTGGGGAGCACATATTGTGGTTGGTAATTTTTGAATATGTTGAACAATTTATTGTTTCGAGCTGAGTCTAACTCGCTTACATATCTCTCGAAATATGTGTTGGTAAGCTTTCACTTTGGCCAAGTTCATCTTTACCTAGTGACGAATGTCATGTTATATTTCAATCACTTTGGAAATTGCTCCGACGAAAAATGGTCTGTGAATAACGACTATATAACGTCCTTTGAGAATGTTTCAATGATTGAAATGAGAGTTTAGATTACATAACAATTGATATGATATAAGCATTATTGTGGAAACATATATATGTATAATTCCTTATTACTTGAACCAAAGTTTGCGAACTTTGTTGATCAAGAGAAACGGAATATGGCGTGAGCCAAGTCCGCGAACTAGCGGAAGTTCTCGACCCGAGAATTTCTGCTGGAGTTTGTGAACTCCTTCCGTGAGCTTAAGTCCGCGAACCCAGTCCGCGAACTTGAGCAGGTTGTATCTAAAAACGATTGTTTTTGAACTCATATTTAAGTAAACTAAGGAATGCTTTTGCAAACCGTGGATATAAAGTTCATGAACCGATTCGAGTGAATCAAATCGTTTTTGCTTCAATTGTGTGTTGTCTAGTTAAATAAAGATCTAAGCAATTGAAAAACTCTCTAACTAGTTCATTTGAGTCATTTGGACTAGTTATGGTGAAGAAGAATATGGTTGAATACCACGCGTATGATTCTTAATTACCTAACTTGATGTGTGATTGAAATTCTTATGTATAACAGGTTAGAAGCAATAATGAATGCCATGGATGTTGTTTTTTATTGTCAAAGAATCTTTTTCATACTCTTATGGTATCCATTCTTGGTGGAAATCCTTATGGAAAAGGTTATTCTTCCTTCTAAGCATATCATTTCTTGTTTATACAAGTGTGTATCTTAGAAAAGATGATCACATTACATGATCTTGATAATTATATATTGTGCATTGTTACCATGAGATAGTTCTATTGTTTAGTAACTCAATGTCATGAGAGACTTTAGTTATTGGTTCTCAGTTTGTATCTCCTTGTGGGGTTTCTAAAATCCAATATAAATCCATATCTCTGGAGTAAGGTCACTCTTGTTGTTCTTTCGGGAATGACATCTTATGGGGGAGAGTTCTTAAATGAACTTGTGCTTAATTGCTATATCTTTGAGGGGAGAAGCGGTTGTGGAACATGTAGGGGTTAACTTGTATCTATTACCATAGACTTTTCTGTGTGATAAAAATTTGTTTATTAAAGTTTTCTACTTTGGGTCATAGCAACTCTTAGTTGTGGGCGAGATCATCTAAGGGAATCAAGTGCGTAGTATCCTGCTGGGATCAGAGACGTAAGGAGCGCAACTGTACCTTGGATCAGTGTGAGATTGATTGGGGTTCAACTACAGTCCAGACCGAAGTTAATTTGTAGTAGGCTAGTGCATGTAGCGGCTTAATACAGTGTGTGTTCAATCTGGACTAGGTCCCAGGGTTTTTTCTGCATTTGCGGTTTCCTCGTTAACAAAACTTTTGGTTTCTGTGTTATTTCTTTTTCGCATTATATTTTGTTATATAATTGAAGTATCACAGGTTGTGCGTTGAATCGATCAATTGGGAAGTCCAACCTTTGGTTGTTGATTGATCCTTGAATATTGGTCTTTGGTACCGTTCAAGTAGTTTCTCTTGTATTCAATTAGACTCGCAGATTTCTATTTGCTTGAGTAAGTATTGAATTGAGAAAGTGAGATATAACTCTTTGATATACTTTCATTAAGATTGAGTCTAACTGTCTAGTTGATTCTCTTAAAAGTATATTGGAGTTTGTCCATATAGATTGCTAAGCGAAATATTGGGTGTGGTTGTTAGACCCCCGCGTTTTCAATTGGTATCAGAGCATGCAAACATGTTTAAAGACCTTATAAGTATGTGTTTGTAGTGACCTGATTATATGGACAGTAAAGTCTCTAGAAACACTTCACCAGTATTAAAATCCAACCGTAAAGAAAGTTCTGATAAACTGGTTATTCTCCAGAAAAAGTTGGATGAACAAATCCGGATCAACTCTGATCTTGTTGCAGAAATTGCAATGCTTAAGGATTTGAAATCTGTTAGAGCATTGCTTGGTTGAACCCACTAGATTTGGTATGTCAAGCTAGTTGTCAAATTTAGTTTCCAAAACGCTTTCTTGATTTAGTATACTAAAGATAGTTTCAGACTAGATTAGGTTTAAGAAGAGTTATTCTTGAAGGATGAAGACTGAAGATTACAGGAAGACATCAACAAGGTCTTCATCAACATGTGGTGATTGATTTCATTTGGATTCTTGTTAAATTATACCTTTCTAATCTATCGAAACAAATGCTCACTCTATGGAACAATTCCTATGATGGTTAATATACATTTATGTATATATACTTGAGGTTATTTGAGCCACGACTTTTGTGACAATAACCTCTATCCTTGGAAAGGTACTCATGTTATAGTGAATGAGCTTACGAATTCAACGAGTCAAGAATCACTCAATTCCGAGTTATAACGATGAAGTTATGAGTGATTTATTAAAGTACCAATTATAAGGGTTGTTGTAATTGTTACAGTTCGTTAGTAGGAAACAATCCATGGACTGTTTGTAACGGTTCACGGACTTGGGCCCAACTACGTGACTAAAAGTAGAGCTGTCAATTTATAACCCGGCTTGCGGGTTGACCCTAACCCGGCTTGTTTCAACCCGGCCCAGCTTGGATTGTTGTCTAAACGGGCCGGGTTAGAGTTGGCATATACAACCCTACTAGAAAACAAGCCGGGCTAGGGACAATCCGCGGGTTACCCGTCAACCCATCAAAATTAATAAATATATCCCTCAATCCCACCAACTCTTTAAAATTCATGATTTGCAAACATATATTAGAATTAGTTAATTTTAAATCAATAAATAAAGCTAATTTTGGATCTACCCAAACAAATATAACAATTTTTAGATTTTAAATAATCAATCAATAAATTAAATTACAACTTAGATTCATCAATCACATATTTATTCAGGATGTCCTAAATTGATAAAAAGACTAGCATAATTTAAACAGTGAGTTAGTCTTACTCACATTAATTTAAACTTATAAAATGATAAAAAAAAAGTAAAATGCTTAGTTGATGTTAGGGTTCTCTGCCTAAGAAAACTAAAGCGTCGTAACCGGCTATATCATTGATTAAGTGGCAATAAAAACGTCCACTTTACAACTCAGTGGTGGAGCTTCTAGTTAAACACCAAATTGACCTAGGTTCGACCTTTACTAAATGAATAATCCTAAACAATCCTAAATTTTAAATTTAATTTTTAAATTGATAACATTAACAAGTCAACCCGCCAACCCGTCAGGGTTGACCCGTCTAGGGCTAGGGTTGGGGTTTTGAGCTTGTTCGTGAATATTACTAGGGCTAGGGTTGACCCTAACCCTAGTACGGGTTGGCAAGCTAGGGACGGGTTGACCCTAGCTTGGCCCGTTTGACAGCTCTAACTAAAAGGCATTTTTGGTCAAGTTGGTGATGTTTTCTTATATAGGCAAGATGGCTATTAATCCAAACATATTTGATTACCATTATTAAAGTGTTTGTGATAACTTTAAATTCCTGCCTAAGTTAAAATGTGATTTATTCACATAAATACAATATTTGCTAACTAATTATTTATTTAATTATTTTGGCAAGAGTTGTAACTTAGGAAAGACTCCCAAAATTATGAGAGTCTTGAAAAAGTAAAATAGCCTTGCTTAGTTTTCAAGCTATGTTTCACTATAAATATAGAGTTCGTGAATGCTACACGTTTTCATCCCCTTTGGAAAATTGGTGTAAGCTTCATAGGTTGTTTTCCATGCCTTCTGTTCTTCGTGAACAAGAGTGAGATAAAAGTATTTGTATTGGGGATCACAAAGCCGAGTTCGATTAATCTTCTTGATTGATTATACAACTTGTAATATAGGTTTTTCGCCTCTTGTCTATTCTAAGGTTTTCTCTTCCGATATAAAACCATTCAAGAGTTTTTGATCATAAACCCTAGGTTTTGATAGATTTCAATTTCCGATCGTATACCAACACTTGTTAGTCAAAATCGGAAGCTAGAAAGAAAACTTCGATTAAGGCATCTCGTAAAAATCCTAAAGAAGTTTTAAACAAGATATCTCTAGATTTATTCTAGTTGTTCTTGTGGTAGAATAATTAGTTTTCTCTTCCATTATAGAAGAGTATAATAATCCCTAATCTACAAGTTTGTTTTCATATTACTTTTACCTTGTAATTGTTTTTATCAAAATAAACACAAGATTTCCAAAACCTTGATTCACATCTAAAGGGAAATATAACCGGTGTTTAGTGCAAACAAAATATCGAATCGTATCAATCGTGTTGTTGTATCTTCTAAAGAGAGCCTTGGGTTCTGCTAGAAGATTTACGAGAAGAATTCCTAAAGACAAACGGTATTGTGCTAGGAGTTCTATTTGTTTTGAAGAAGGTATTACATCTAGTCCGAATAGGTAGTAGGAATTTGGTGTAACATCTTATAATAAGTGTGTGTTTATTCTTGACTAGGTCCCGGGGTTTTTCTGCTTTTGCGGTTTCCTCGTTAATAAAATATTTGGTGTCTGTGTTATTTCTTTTCCGCATTATATTGTTTATCTTTATAATTGAAATATCACAGGTTGTGTGTAAGTTCAATCAATTGGGAATCCAACCCTTGGTTGTTGATTAAATTTATTGACACTTGGATATTGGTTTTGATACCGTCCAACTTATTTATTATATTCAATCGGGCTCGCAAGTTCCTATTTTTTTGATTGCGGATTGAATTGAGATATAACTCTTTGATGTGCTTTTCTTAAGATTGAGTCTGACTGTCTAGTTTATTCTCTTGAAAGTATATTGGAGTTAGTCCATACAGATTGCCAAAAGGATTATTGGGTGTGGTTGTTAGACCCCTGCTTTTTCAAAATCTGTCAAAATTCCTTTGATGGATTTGAATAACTCTAGTTGTTCTTCTATGAAGAACAATCGTTAGTCAGATGATAAACAATGTGTAAACGTTATGAAACCTGATATGATTCAGAACCGCTCATACGAGCTTAAATATGTTGGTCCATGTTTGTTTTGTGATTCCTCCAATCACTTTCAACATACTTGTATGTCCTTTCAAAAGAGTCTAAAAGTTGCAAGTAATCTTCATAAGAAAACTGAACAACTGTTCACTTCTCTAAGAGGATGTACAAAACTAACAAGAAATCCTAAATAGGAAAGTAGTGTTAGCATGGGAGCTTTTGCTTTAAAATCAACATCACCCTTTCAATGGTTTCTTGACATCGGATGTAGCCGACATATGACCGGTGATCTCACATGGTTTGTTACTACAAGCGATTATGAAGGAGGTCCTGTAACATTTGGAGATGGGAGTTGTTGCTACATAACCAAGAAGGAGACGATCAAACTACCCGGCGTACCTGAGATTCATGATGTAGTATACGTAAAAGGTATGACTGCAAATCTTCTTTCTATTAGTCAAATATGTGACAAAGGCCATAGAGTTGTCTTCAATGCAAATGGATGTGACATTATGGACAAAAATGGGAAAGTAATTTTTCAGGGAACTCGTGGTAAAAACAACTGTTATCTTCTGGATACTCAGTTCAGTAACTATTGCAATTTGACTAAGGCGGAATTTACACATCTTTGGAATGAGCGTTTTGGTCACATCAATTATCGTCTTCTAACTAAGATCATTAACAAAAAACTTGTTAGAGGTGTTCCCCAAATCAATGCAAATATTGAAGGTGTATGTGGTGACTGTCAAAAGGGTAAACAAATGAAAGTTCACCATAAATCATCTCGAGATATTCTCACTAAATCTCCACTTGATTTAATTCATATGGACCTCTTCGGACCTATTCAACAACCCACGGTTGCTGGTAAGAAGAATGCTTTAGTTATGGTAGATGATTACACCAGATTCACTTGCGTTGCATTTTTATCTCATAAGAATGAAACCCTTGATGAATTCAAGATTATTGTTAAAAGAATCCATAACGAACAAGGTCGCAAACTAAAAAAAATTAGAAGCGACCGTGGAAATGAATTCAAGGACACTAAGGTGTTTGAATTTTGTGACGAACTGGGGATTATTCAACAATACTCACCACCCATAACTCCTCAAGCCAATGGAGTAGCAGAAAGAAAAAACAAGAACATTCAGGAAATGGCCAGGGTAATGCTCCATAACAAAAACTTATCATTAAGATTTTGGGGAGAAGTTGTCTTTACAACATGTTATTTGATCAACCGTGTCTACCTATAGTCTAAAACTCTAAACACTCCTTATGATTTGTGGTACGGTAGAAAACCCAACTTGCACTATCTCAGAGTGTTCGGAAGTAAGTGCTACATTCTAAAAGATCGAGAACAGAGAAGGAAATTTGATACTAAAAGTGATGAAGGTATCTTCCTTGGCTATGCCTCTGATAGTCGTGGTTTTCGAGTGTTTAATCTCAGAAACCAAGTTATGATGGAATCCTCTAATGTTATTATCGATGATACTAGTAATTTTCATCGTGATAATCCTCCTGTTGAATTGCTACCAACTGAGACAATTGAGAAAGTCAAAGAAATTTCAGAATCAGTTGAAGTCATTCCAACGGTTACTGATCCTGACATTTCTAGTGACGAGGAGAAGAGCACTGATCAGACTACTCTTGTCGAACAAGAGCGTGTCGCTCCTCGACACCTATGGGTTTAAAGGAATCATGATCCCAGTAGTATTATTGGAGGTAGAGATTCTACTGCTAAGACAAGAGGACAAATTCACAATATTTGTAATTTTGGTTGTTATCTTTCACAAGTAGAACCGAGAAATATTGATGAAGCTCTTAGCGATCCCTTTTGGGTGAATGCAATGCATGAAGAGTCAAATCAATTTCAAAGACAAGACGTATGGGAACTAGTACCTTGTCGCTCCAATATCAATATTGTTGGCACTAAATGGATATTCAAGAATAAATCTGATGAATTTGGCACAATTGTAAGAAACAAAGTCAGACTTGTCGCTCAAGGATATTCACAGATTGAAGGTATCGATTATGAAGAAACCTTTGCTCATGTGGCAGGCCTTGAGTTCATTCGGCTGTTGTTAGCTCATGCTTGTTTTCTTAAGGTTAAATTTTTTCAAATGAACATAAAATCCGCGTTCCTAAAAGGAAATTTAAAGTAAGAAGTCTGTGTCGCTCAACCTAAGGGTTTTGAAAATCCTAATTTCCCAGATCATGTTCTTAAGATTAAAAAGGCATTATATGGGTTAAAACAAGCACGTAGAGCCTGGTTCGAAAAACTTACTACTTTTCTTATTAGTAAAGGTTTTCCGAGAGGCGGAGCTGACAAAACCTTGTTTACCAAATGGAATGGGAAATATGTGGTCATTGCTCAAGTCTATGTAGATGATATCATTTATGGTTCAACTTCTGAGAAACTTGCAAAAGATTTCCAAGTCTCTCCTGGCAAATAATTTGAAATGAGTATGTTGGTGAATCAAAGTTCTTCTTAGGATTACAAATTCAGCAACATAAGGATGGAATTTACTTATCTCAAGAAAAATATGCAAAGGATCTTGTCTCAAGGTTCGGTCTGGATAAGTCAACTCCATAACTGACACCTATGCCCACTACTGCTAAACTACATAGAGATGAGAAATGAGTAAATGTGGATCAAAAAATATATCGATCTATTATTGGTAGCCTTTTATATCTTATAGCTACTAAACCTGATATTTCTTTTAGTTTTGGTTGTTGTGCTAGATTTCAGGCTAATCCAAAGGAATCTCATCTTGCAGCTGCAAAAAGGATCATATGATATGTGAATCACACGGTCGGTATGGTCTAACTTACACTTTTGTACTAACACTGATCTTTCTGCTTATTCAGATGCTGATTGGGAAGGATGTGTAGAAGACAGAAAAAGTATATCAGGAGGTTTCTACTATGTAGGACTGAATCTTGTGTCTTGGCATAACAAGAAACAAAATTCACAATCCATGTCCACATGTGAAGCAGAATATATTGCTGCTGGCTCATGTTGTACTCAACTTCTCTGGATAAAACAAATGTTGGATGATTATGGAATTGATACTGGAATAATGAAGATCTTTTGTGATAACTCTAGCGCGATTCGAATCACTAAGAATCCTATTGAGCACTCAAGAACAAAGCACATTGATATAAGGTACCATTTTATTCGAGATCTCTATGAAAATGGTATCATCAACATGGAATTTGTGCCTTTCGAACAACAATTGGTTGATATTCTTTCCAAACCATTAGACACTGCTACATTTCAACACTTACAGCAGTCTATTGGTGTTGTTTTGGTTCATCAGCTGTTCTTAAAACTCTTGCCCCTGCGCTTATCTCGATCTTTTGGGCAATTGAGTTTGGAACTCCAGTAAGTGTTTACTTCAATTCTGCATTTGTTTTCGTAGGTTGATTTTCTGTCAGGTGTCTTAGTGTAATAGTTCAAAGAAATTCTTTTTTTCTTGTGAAAATAAGGTCGCTTTTGTTGTTCTTTCGGGAATGACATTTTATGGGGGAGAGTTATTAATTGAACTTGTGCTTAATTTCCAAATCTTTGTGGGGAGTGTGGTTGTGGAATATTATAGGGGTTATCTTGTATCTTTATAAACTCCTTGATGAAAGCATCTAGCTTCGGCTTTATGATTGCATCTAAAAAGTTGATATGTGCTTTCTTTTGGTCATGAAATGTCTCTATGGAAATTTCATTAGGATCCCACTAGTTTTCGTACCTTTGCGAATTTTATTTACAAAAAGGGGGAGAATTAATGTGTAGTTCACACTACAAATACATATGGTTTTCGGATCATTATGTAAGGGGGAGTGGTTTCCATGTGAGATGGAGTATTGGTTAAGGGGGAGTGATACATATCACCATAGTATTGTTCTCGAAGTTGTGATACAATTGAACTTTGATGCTGTGTAATAATACTATGACACTATGTAACAATGATTGAGAATTCTTGTTTTCTCATTGTTATAGCTATGGATTTTCAACAACGATGATGCTAAACCTACTACCTTTGGAATCATTGGAGTACTTGGAAGTGACGAAGATTTCGAGTAATGTTGAAGAACCAAGGAGATCAGACATGTGGAAGAGAATCTACAAAGTTTATTTATTTATTTTGTATTCCATATGTATTGACAGTTTTGTCACTAAAATTAACATAGGGGGAGATTGTTAGAGAACTGCTCGGTCGAACTCGCATGCATTGATATCTCAAGCATGTTTGTAAATGTTAGTGATCAAAACTATAAGTCTTGATTTCTAGTCTACTTATAGCTAAGTCTCGGACTAGGATAGAAAGTGTAGTTGAGCCCAAGACTCCATGACGATCATCATACAAAGACGAAGAACTACTCAAGGAACTTGTGGAACTTCATCGACTACGGTAGACTTTTCTGTGTGATACAAATTTGTTTATTAAAGTGTTCGACTTTGGATCGTAGCAACTCTTAGTTGTGGGTGAGATCAGCTAAGGGAATCAAGTGCTAGTATCCTGCTGGAATAAGAGACGTACGGAGCGCAACTGTACCTTGGATCAGTGTGAGATTGATTGGGGTTCAACTACAGTCCACACTGAAGTTAGTTTGTATTAGGCTAGTGTCTATAGCGGCTTAATACAGTGTGTGTTCAATCTGGACGAGGTCCCGGGGTTTTTTCTGCATTTGCGGTTTTCCCGCTAACAAAACTTCTGGTGTCTGTGTTTTTTCTTTTCCGCATTATATTTTGTTATCTAATTGAGATATCATAGGTTGTGCGTCGAATCTGTCAATTGGGAAATCCAACCTTTGGTTGTTGATTGAAATTGATTGATCCTTGAACATTGGTTTTTGGTATCGTTCAAGTAGTTTCTCTTGTATTCAATTAGACTCGCAAATTTCTATTTGCTTGAGTAAGTATTGAATCGAGAAAGTGAGATATAACTCTTTGATATACTTTCATTAAGATTGAGTCTGACCATATAGTTGATTCTCTTAAAAGTATATTGGAGTTTGTCCATACAGATTGCTAAGCGAAATATTGGGTGTGGTTGTTAGACCCCCGTTTTTTCAATAACCTTTATCCCTAAAAAGGTTCCCATGTTATAGTGAATGATCTTATGAATTCAACGAGCCAAGAATCACTCAATTCCGAGTTATAACGAAGAAGTTATGAGTGATTTATTAAAGCAACAGTTATAAGTGTTGTTGTTACCGTTGTAGCTCGTTCGTAGGAAACAATCCACGAACTGTTTGTAACGGTTCACGGACTTGAGCGCAAATACATGACTAGAGGCCTTTCTAGTCAAATTTTTGATGTTTTCTTATTTAGGCAAGATGGCTATTACTCCAAACATATTTGATTATACCATATTAAAGTGCATGTGATATTTTAGATTTCCTTCCTAAGTTAAATTGTGATTTATTCACATAAATACAATACTCCCTCCATCCCAAATTAATTGAGCTAGTTGTAGTTTGCACAACTCTTAAGGAAAGGAGGAAAGTATTTTTAAGTATTTTTTACAATTATACCCTTATGGATAATAACTAGTAAAACTTAGAAACGATTTATCTCTTAAACTATACCATGGTTTTTCGTAAACTGTAAACCGTTGAAATTTTTTTTAAAACATCTACGTAACGAACATAAACATGACTATCAAATTATACATATTTCTTATAGTAACAATAATGAATTAAAATGGTAGTTGATATCCCCTACCATTAGTGAAATAGCTCAATTATCCCCTTGAGATATCCCCTTGATTAGTGAAATAGCTCAATTATTTATGAGACAAAATTTAAAACCAAATAGCTCAATTAATTTGGGATGGAGGTAGTATATGCTAAAGTAAATATTTAGGCAAGAGCTGTAACTTAGGAAAGACTCCCAAAATTAGGAGAGTCTTTAAAAAGGAAAATAGCTTAAACTTGTTTGAGATTCAAGCTACCTTTGCTTAGCTTTCAAGATACTTTATTCACTATAAATAAAGGGTTCGTGAACACTACACTTTTTTATCCCTTGAAAAATTGGTGTAAGCTTCATAAGGTTGTTTTCCATGTCTTCTGCTCTTCGTGAACAAGAGTGAGATAATTAAGTATATGCTTTGGGAATCGCAAAGCCGAGTTAGTAATAATCTTCATGATAGTTATGCAACTTGTAATCTAGGTTTTTCACCTCTTGTCTATTCTAAGGTCTTCTCTTCTGATATAAGACCATTCAAGAGTTTTTGATCATAAACCTTAGGTTTTGATAGATTTCAGTTATCGATCGTATACCAACACTAGTTGGTCGAAATCAAAGATAGAAAGAAACTTTGATTAAGGTATCTCGTAAAAATCCTTAAGAAGTTTTAAACAAGATATCTCTATATTTATTCTAGTTGTTCTTGTTGTAGAATTATTAGGGATTTCTTAACTTGGAAATTGATCTTTGGAATCGCCCAAGTTCACTTACCGAAATCAGGTTCACGGACTCCTTGTGTGTAAGCATACTGATTGTATGTTGAAACCCTAATCTACAAGTTTGTTTAGGTATCTCTACTTTTATCTGGTAGTTTTTCGAAACAAACAAAAGATTTGCAAAACCTTAATTCACATCTAAAGTAAAATCAAACTGGTGTTTTGTGGAAGAAAAACATCAAAAAGTATCAACGGTCTTGTTGCTTCTTTTAAAGAGAACTAGCATTCTGCTAGAAGATTTTTGAGAGTCCTTCTGAAGAGAACTGTTTTCTTCCAGAAGAATTTCAAGAATAACTTCTAAAGAGAATCTGTGTTCTGCTAGAAGATTTACGAGAACAATTTCTAAAGAGACTCGGTATTCTGTTAGGAGTTCTACAAGTGCTTGAATACAGCTGAAGTAGGTATTACATCTAGTATGAATAGGTAGTAGGAAATTGGTGTAACAACTTATAATCAGTGTGTGTTTATTCTGGAATAGGTCCCAGGATTTTTCTGCATTTGCGGTTTCCTCGTTAACAAAATTTCTGGTGTCTGTGTTATTTCTTTTCCATATTATATTTTATATAATTGAAAAAATACAGGTTGTATGTTTATCAATCACTGTTGTTTCCAACCTTTTATGTTGGATAAGACTTGATTGTCTTAGGCACTTGACATTGATATTTTCACATTGTTAGACCAGTCTAGACTAACCCAGTTTCAAGTGAACACGTATTGAAATATTCCTTTAGTGATTGTTGCTTAAATAGGTTTATACACGGTGGGTCTTGAATAGGTTGCGATCAAAACGAAATATTTTGATGTATTTGGGTACCCCCGTCTTTTCAGCTGCAATGGAGATGATGTCGAGGTTTAAGCTTGCGAGTTAAATCATCTGCAATTTGCAGTTGATCTTAAAAATCTGTTACTTGCATTTGAGTTGGTTTCCAGTCTTAAGGTCAATTTCAGAAAGAGTGCTTTAGTGGGCGTGGGAAACGTTATCAATGTTGCTGAGGGCAAGACTCAATTTAATTAGTTGTTCATTGTCTTCCTTTCCTATAAAGTATCTGGGCATACCCTTGGGGAGTAAATCAAAGGCAGTGGGTGTTTTGGAGGTGATTATTCAGAGATTTCAGAAGAAACTCAGTACTTGATAGAGAAAATACTTGTCAAAGGGTGGTAGGTTGATGCTAATAAAATCTGTACTTTCTTCCATTCCAATATGTTACATGTCATTATTTTAGATGCCTAAATCAATGGAAAAGAATCTTGAGAGAATAATATTTCTTTGGGGATCGGTCAATAACAAACCTAAGAAGGGATGGGTAAGACGAGGAAAAATATAAGCATCTCCAAGGAAGGAAGGGGAGTCAGAATCAAGAAGCTTAATATTATGAATAAACCGTTGCACACCAAATGGATATGGAGATACGGTAATGAACATCATGCTTGTTGGAGAAAAATTATTCATTCTTAGTTTGGTGGAAATGTAAATTCTTTTTTTCCTAATCCTTCTAACAAACCAGTGGGAAAAAATCTATAGGCTGGTGTGTTAAAGTGTAATAATGAAGTGCAACAGAATACTACTTTGCAAGTGAATTCCGGTGATAGGGTTTTATTTTGGAAGGACTTGTCAGTGAATGGACATTTTTTGAAAGCTTTATTTACTGCACTTTACAATGTCAGTAGAGTGCAAGATGCAACCATTCAAGAGTGTGCAGATATAAGCAACGAGATTAGTTGGAACTTAATTAGATTTTGGAGGCAGCTGAAAGACAGAGAAATTGAGCATCTGGCTCATCTTTTAGATCCAATATCAATTTTTACCACTAAAAGTGGTGGTGATGTAAGAGTTTGGTTGCAGCGTAGGAAGCCTTTTCCGTTAGTGGAGTGTTATAGAGCTTTGGAGGATGATGGTATGATTTTGTTTCCCTATAAGAATCTTTGGAATCCAAAAATTCCCCAGAAGGTAATTTTTTCGTACGGAATTTATGTTATATTACTGCCCGAACTATGAATACATATAGTCAATGGTTGCTTTTTGTAAAAAAAGGCAGATGATCAAATCATCATATTTTCTTACACTGTGAAACCACTAGAGAGGTTTGGCTTTATTACTTCATGAAGTGTTATAATTTACATTGGGTTTTTCAAGAATCGGTTAGGCAAACTATTTGGGAGTAGAACAGGAAAAAGGGTTCAAGTTCTAATATAAGGATGAAGATTTGGAATTTAATATCGTCTGTGGTTTGGTGGTATATGTGGTTGGAGAGAAATTCAAGATGTTTCAATGAAAAGTGAAAGTATCTGAATGAAAAATTGTGAAGGTGATAATCTACAATCGGTGCACAGGAACAAAAAGTTTTAGTGGTGTGAGTTTAGAGATGGTTTTGAATAATTAGGAGGCTGTTCTATGTACTAAATAACTTAGGGTTTTTTTTTTCTTTTTTTTTTTTTTTGCCCTTTTTGAGTCAAAAAAAAATCCATCATTATCATCTTAATCTTCTTCTTCTGCCTCTTTCAACCACTGAATTAGGCTTTGTAACTGGTTAACAAATATTCTATCAGACGCATCAGCCTCTTGTTTCTCTGATGCCCACAACAGTATCGCCTCTTCGGTAACAATATCCTTCTCATACAGTACATGCAAAATTTTATGAAACATCGCAGCAAAATCTTTGGCAAATTCTGAGCACATCTCTTCGAGAGTCGCTATGATTTCAATCTGCTCATCTGTGGACGTTACGTAATGTCGCAAAAGATCCCCCCATGTTGTGATTACGCTGACAGCATTTCTATACAGTTCAGCTTCGGTACCATATGGGGTTTCATATGCAAATTTCATCATTGACCAAAATAGTGCCCGAGCACAATCCGATGTTTCCATATTGAACGCAAACCTTAGTGAAGTCACTTCTATGATTGTATTCTTTTGGTCCACACCTTCATGAACTAACCTTAAGAAAGTTGCTTCCACCTCTGTGTCAAAATCCTCCTCGTCCTCGCTATCAGAGCCAGAAGTTTCGCCATCTCGTTTTGATCCTTTAGAAATTCCCTGAATTTCTAGCTTGATTGGGCGTTTTCCAGAAAACTGAACGTCTGGCACCAATGGGTATGTCGACTGTTGCATTATGTCCTTGCTAATGCTATCATAGCTTCTGAAAGTATCATAATCTGATTGAATCTCATGAATAAATATCTTGTAGATCATGACATCATCTTCGAGCAATCCTTTAACAAAATCACGCCTCAGTTGCTGATAATCAAAATTGTCAGCGAAAAGGCTAAGCACTTCTGGAGAGCAAACATCGATATAAAAATCTTCTATATCATTGTGCACTTTAACATCATCAGGACTATCAAGGACCAATCCTTTATTTCTAAGAGCAATAACCATCGCTGCATTCGAATCCGCAGCATCCTCATCATAATACAGAAGCTCTTTCGTATTAGGATGAATAGCCATAACCAACTGATCATCATCGTTGTTACCAGGTGTTGGATTAACTTCAACATTGAGGCTAAGATAGTCTCTAACATGTTTGGTTAGAATAAGGAAATCCTAGCATGTATTCCTAAAGGGAATTAGGTTCCAACTAGCTCTAAGAATAGGAAATACATGTAGTAAAGGGACAAGATTAGGAAATTAATGTAATCCTAAGGGAAATAGAAGTCATCTAGTTCTAAGAAAAGGACAGACATGTAATAAGGTAATAGGACTATGAAAAGGAATTCATAGTTCTATATATATATGATCACCAAAGTTGTGGTTGATCATAAGAGCAAGATTAGAGCTTGTGTTTAGTTTTGAGAGATTTTTTAAACATCAATAAAGAGAGTTGTCTTTATATAAGCTAAGTTTCATCTTGCAGTTGCCATTAATTGGTACCATAGCTTGTTTCCGAGCCATGGAAAACGAAACCACCATTTTGGGTGCAAAACAATTCACACCACCATCAATACAAGTTCCAATCCTCAACGCCACAAACTACACAGTATGGGCCATGAGAATGAAGGTACTAATGAAAATCTACAAAGTTTGGGAAACAATTGACCCTGGTACATTGGACCCAGACAAAAACAATGTTGCCATTGGATTACTCTTTCAAGCAATACCATAATGTCTTGTTCTACAAGTTGGTGAACAGGAAACTTCAAAGAAAATTTGGGATGCAATAAAGGCACATAATCTCGGAGTTGATCGAGTTAAAGAAGCCCGTCTGCAAACCTTAATGTCTGAATTTGAAAGAGTGAAGATGAAAGACACTGATACTATTGATAGCTTTGCAGGAAAGCTATCAGAGATAGCCTCAAAATCTGCGTCACTTGGACAATCCATTGATGAAGATAAACTGGTAAAGAAGTTTCTCAATAGTTTACCAAGATCCAAGTATATTCATATCATAGCTTCTCTCAAACAAGTCTTAGATTTAAAGAAGACTAGCTATGAATATATAATTAGAAGATTGAAACCATATGAAGAGAGAATCCTTGATGAAGAAAACAATGGAGAAACTCAAGGAAAACTCTTGTACACAAACTCTTACCAACAAAACTCCGCGACAAGAGGAAGAGGTCGTGGAAGAGGTGGTAGAGTAAACATAGGCCGAGGAAGGGGAGGAAGGTTTAACTCACAAGATAGAACAACAAGTCAGAATGATCAAAACCAAGGGAAAGAAAAGAAGGATAGATCAAACATTATTTGTTACAGATGTGATAAACCAGGACACTTCTCCTCTGTATGCCCTGAAAGAATACAAAAGATGGAAGAAGCAAACAAGAATGAAACAAGGGAAGCAGATACAACTCTTTTCATGCACGAAGTTGTATTCTTAAACGAAGGGAAACTAATATCAAAGAACTACGAATCAAAGGATGGAGAAGAAGGAATCTGGTATTTAGATGATGGAGCCAGTAACCACATGACTGGTAAGAAACATTATTTCTCTGAACTCAACGAGAAAATCAAAGGACAAGTGAAGTTTGGGGATGGATCTTCTATAGAAATTGAAGGGAAAGGATCAATTCTATTTCAGAGCAAGACCGGAGAACAGAAGCTTGTCACAAACATCAACTTCATCCCAAACTTACAAAGCAACATTCTAAGTTTAGGACAATCTACAGAAGTTGGATGTAATGTTAGAATGCGACAAGATTATCTAACAGTTCATGACCCAAGTGGAATACTTTTAGTTAGAGTCTCACGCTCACAGAATAGACTCTACAAGATAAGTCTCATGATTGGAAGGTCATTGTGTCTGAATATGAGACTGGAAGATCAGACATGGAAGTGGCATGCAAGATTAGGACACATAAGCTTTAGAACTTTAAAGGCAATGTCTCAGAACAAGATGGTTCGAGGACTACCACAGATAAACGATGAATCAAGGATCTGTGAATCATGTTTAGTTGGGAAACAAACGCGTCAAGGTTTTCCAAAAGCAACAACATTCAGAGCCTCAAAGCCATTAGAGATTCTTCATGCTGATTTATGTGGTCCTATTACACCACAACAAAACGGAGTGGTGGAGAGAAGAAACCGAACTCTAGTGGAGATGACGAGAAGTTCATTAAAAGCCATGCAGGTACCTAATTATCTATGGGGAGAAGCTGTACGACACTCCACATATCTAATAAACAGGATACCTACGAAAGCTCTTAATAATATGACTCCCTATGAAATCTTACACAAGAAGAAACCAAATCTAGATCATCTAAGAGTGTTTGGTTGCAAAGCATACACAAAAGTTGATTCTACAACTCTTAAGAAACTGGATGATCGATCTCAGACTCTTCTGCATCTAGGAATTGATCCTGGATCCAAAGCTTACAGATTATTCAATCCAACAACGAAAAGAGTAATAGTGAGTCGAGATGTGGTATTCGATGAAAAAGCAAACTGGAACTGGAAAGAAACTAATGATGGACCAAGTAGGGATCCAGGAATGTTTCACATGAGATGGGGTCAAGTAATTGATGAAGGCGAAGGACCCATAATCATCAATACTAATGGAAACAATGATGTTAATCAAGAAGAAGAAGAGAATAATGAAAACACTGAGAATAACGAAGAAGTAGAAGAAGAAGAAGAAGAAGAAGAGGAGATCGATGAAATAACTCAACCCATTCCACTGCGAAAATCAACAAGACAGATACAAAAACCACAGTATCTGGAGGATTATGTTCTTAAAGCTGCAGAAGAATGTGAGATTATGCTACTTTCTGTTAATAATGAACGAAGGAATTTTCAAGAAGCAAAGGTCTCGACTAAATGGACACAAGCATGTAGAGAAGAGATTATTTCAATCAACAGAAACAAGACTTGGTTTCTAGTTTATAAGCTAGGTGGGGTAAAAGTGATTGGCCTCAAGTGGATCTTCAAGGTTAAAAGAAATGCTGATGGAACTATTAACAAATATAAGGCAAGACTTGTAGCTAAGGGATACTTTCAAGAATCAGGCATAGACTTTGATGAAGTTTTCGCACCAGTTGCTAGACTAGAGACAATTCGTCTCTTAATAATAGAAGCAGCCAAACAACCAATATGGCTTCAAGAACTGTTGGGTGAAATCAAAGGAAGAGAACCTGAAAAAGTTCTCATCAAGATTGATAATAATTCTGCAATTGCACTCACTAAAAATCCAGTGTTTCATGGTAAGAGTAAACACATTCACAAGAGATATCATTTTATAAGGGAATGTATCGAGAAGGAGATTATCAACGTTGAACACATACCAGGAACTGAGCAGAAAGCAGATATATTGATAAAGGCATTAGCTCGGATCAAGTTTGAAGAAATGAGACAACTGATTGGAGTACAAGATATGTCACAGGTAAGGTTGAAGCTTAACGGGGAGAATGTTGGATTAACTTCAACATTGAGGCTAAGATAGTCTCTAACATGTTTGGTTAGAATAAGGAAAGCCTAACATGTATTCCTAAAGGGAATTAGGTTCCAACTAGCTCTAAGAATAGGAAATACATGTAGTAAAGGGACAAGATTAGGATATTGATGTAATCCTAAGGGAATTAGAAGTCATCTAGTTCTAAGAAAAGGAAAAACATGTAATAAGATAATAGGACTAGGAAAAGGAATTCATAGTTCTATATATATATGATCACCAAAGTTGTGGTTGATCATAAGAACAAGATTAGAGCTTGTGTTTAGTTTTGAGAGATTTTCTAAACATCAATAAAGAGAGTTGTCTTTATATAAGCTAAGTTTCATCTTGCAGTTGCCATTACCAGGTAGTGTAGTTTTGTGTTTTGACTTGTTAATCACCAGCATAGTCATTATAGCGTTATTATCTCCTTCCTTTCTCTGTTTGTGTTCTTGTAGAACTTTTTCAAGAGACGGCATGTTTGTTACAGTATCACCACTTAGGAGAATGAAATCTCCATCACCACTTGGGAGAATGAAATCTCCCCGTATCACGTCAAGTTCATAAATAAACCTGAGAGCATCACCAGCACTGACAGAACCTCGAGGTGCAATAGTCTTAACAGTGAATTTAGGATTGTGCAGAGATGACCATCCAGAATGAGCCAAGTAATCAATGATTTGCTCAGAATGAGCACCATTATCACAGACAACTATGAATACTTGTTCAACACCAGCAGATTTAAGCCAGGCTAATGAGTGATCAATCATTGGAGTATTAACTAAAGGTAGAAGTACTTTTGGGCGTTCCTTTGTGATTGGCTGAAAGTTATTTTCATCGAAAGTAGTATTCGCTAAGAGGATTGCTTGGAGTGGGGAGTGAGATTCTTGATCATCTGCATCTTTCTTTGCAGCTCTGACTTGGTTTTTCTTCGCCATGAGAGGCAGTAGTAATAACGGTGTATTATTATGAATTTCGATGGATTTTTTTAAGAAGAATAATAATGCATGTGAATTTTCTAGAATACTAGGCTTAAATTCAGAGATGTTTACCTTCTTGTTTGCAGTTGATGTGAAGGCAGAACAAGGCGATACGTTTGTATTTATAGCAGTAGGCTAATTCTTTAGGGAATCACACGTTAGAGTTTTTTCTGAATCCTGCTAGAAGTAGAAATCAAAAGTTTAGGCCAACTATATAACCTCCTCCTATATTTTGGGAAAGGCAGGTCCCGCATGTGATATTCAGTGGCCCAATAACGATTCCGGTCACCGATGTCAGGTCGGAAAAATCAAACACTTTGTCCCAAAAAAATTATCATTGAATTTGTACTGTCAATTTTGAACCATATGATTAAGCAAAGCAATTTGAAATTTCAATAAAAGATGTGGATACACTTTTTTTCTTTTCAATCTAGACAGTCCACCATCATTTTCTACCACACAATGGACTAGTGGAGACAGTTTACAAGTCTACTATTACTGGCTTGAAAACATTAACACTTGAAAATAAAACAAAATAGGAGACTATGGAAAATTAGGTAACTCTATTTCTACTCTACTCTACGGGAAACTCATCCATCTGACGGTCTAAAACAACTTTGTGTACTGATTAAGCCAATCTAATGCAACACTTTAAAGTAAAAGGTTCTGACATTGACCCTAACATAGCTCTACTGAAACGGCACACATGACACAACCACTCCACTTACCAATTGTTTATATAAGGGTTAATACAAATCTGAGCAGTATAAATAAGTCAAATACCTTATAACCATTTCTCCATTCACAGCCTTCAGAGTTCAGACTTACAAATTTTCCCTTCTTTTCATCAATGGATTCCTTAAAACTCTGTCTCCTTGCTTGTTCTTCAGGCTTTTCTTAATCCTTTGTTTTCGGCACAAGCAGCACCGAATGAAGTTTTCAGAGAGTATATTGGAGCAGAGTTTAATAATGTCAAGTTCACAGATGTACCAGTTAACCCTAATGTTGAATTCCATTTCATCCTTTCTTTTGCCATTGACTACACCACTTCATCTTCTGCTTCCCCTACCAATGGGAACTTTAATGTTTTCTGGGACTCTGACAATCTCAGTCCCTCTCAAGTCTCTTCCATCAAGAAGAAACATTCAAATGTCAAAGTAGCAGTGAGTTTAGGAGGGGATAGTGTCGGTGACAGTTCTGCACTTTTCAACCCTTCCTCAGTTGAATCATGGGTTCAAAATGCTGTTTCTTCACTCACTGGTATCATTAATAAGTATCACCTTGATGGAATCGATATTGATTATGAACACTTTAGTTCTGATCCTGATACATTTGCAGAGTGTATTGGACAGCTTTTGACTACCCTAAAAGGAAACGGGATCATCTCTTTTGCTTCCATAGCTCCTTTTGATGATGATCAAGTTCAGAGCCATTATCAAGCTCTGTGGAGTAAATATGGTCATCTAATAGACTATGTGAACTTCCAATTCTATGCTTATGATCAAGGAACAAGCGTGTCTCAGTTTTTGGACTACTTCCAAACTCAAACCTCAAACTACAATGGGGGTAAGATCTTACCTAGCTTCGGCACCGACAGTTCAGGTGGTTTATCTCCAGAAAATGGCTTTTTTACTGCTTGCAGTAAGCTCAGAAGTCGAGGAAAACTTCACGGTATCTTCATTTGGTCTGCAGATGACTCAAAAAAGAACGGGTTTCGTTATGAAAAATGATCACAGGCAATGTTAGCTAGTGCACGCTAAGTTTGTTCATGTTTAGAGTTTCTTATCTTCTATTTAGTATATCTAATATTGTATTGTGCTTTATGTGGCTATGTGATATATATGATACTGTACTTACTTGTGAATCCTGCACCGACGAACCCCATTTCAACAATAATTTCCCCGATAAAATTTCTAGCAAAATAACACTAGATTCCTGTATATTCTTAAAAAAACGAATTGTGCAACCTAAGTCCTTAGCTTTGCTGAACATCTCAAATTAAATAGGTGAGAAAATCAAGGTGTTATGGGAATTGATACTACACAAAATATAAGCAACTGCAAATACTATTCTACCTGAAACTGGCACTAAAGTGCTGATGTTCATGATATTTGAAAGTTGCAAACATTAGAAGCTCATTTAATTCATCACGAGAAATAAAAAAGAGCCACTGTCAAGAATTTCAGTATAATTCAGCCTCATTTAGGTCACCAGTCATCACTACTAGGAGTTCTCTTCCCAGCTGAATGTTAGCTACAAACTGAAATCTATACTGTCAATCCTACTGCATCAATGCTAACTTGTAATGAACAAAAGAAAGAACGATTCTATTTAATGAAGAACTCGCATCGAGATCTGAGTATTCAGACAGAAACTTCCGTTCTTCTCAAGGACAGCATTCATTGCATCAACCTTTGAAGGGAATTGCACCATAGCGAACTTCATGGAGTCTGAGAAATTTTGCCTGCACAAAATTTCAAAAGATTATCAAGAGATGTGTCATTTGAGCTATACAGACTTAATACTTTTATACAGTCAGAAAAATAAAAATTACAAATCCTTAACCTCCAGATGAACCGCAAGCTGGATGAGTTGAAATCACAACCAGACAACATGCGCTCTATGTCCTCTGAGATGGCATTGCGAGGGACTCCTTGTATTAACACCTGACATAAGATGCATACACTGGATTAAGCTTCAGCTTACATAACGAAGATAAGTTGAAAACAGGCATTCACTCTTATCTTTCCATATTTACAAAACATTATAATGCGAAACGACATTGTGGAGAGACTATTAACTAATATCTAAACAATCCAATTTGGGGTCTGTCTAAGAATTTCACTTCAGTCATGAAAAAATGGACTACCCTACAAGATCACAAGACGACAAAAGTAAATAATAGCGATGCAAAGAAATAAGATTAAAATCTATTTGTGAATTACTAGGTGAAATTAGTTTCTGATAACATCTACAGCTCTTCTAATTATTGTCCGATGGACCAAAACATTTGTTGTTACCCTCCCCTGGTTTATGCATTTGGGTCAATCGAACAACATAGAAGTGATAGAACAAACTATTGCCAAGATTACTCCACCCTAATTAAGAGTACAAGCAGCCATAAGACAAATCCAGGAGTGCAAGTGTACACACATCATGGTTCAGAAATTGTACTTACAACTTTACCGTCATAAGAATCAAAACCCCAGTGGTCAGGGGCAACCTAACACAAACAAATTCATCTTATCAGTCATACAACTCACCCAAATTGGAAGAAACATATTTCAGTCAGTTTTCAAGTAACGATCCTGATGAAAACAAAAAGGAACCCCACCTTTTCCATCTTGTAGTAGTAGTACCGACCTTTCCTGTTCATTATCCTTACAGCATTCTCATATGCACTATGTGATGGAAATTGCAATACCCTACATACAAATTGTAAAGATAAAGAGTATGATCAGCTACATCACTAATACGAAAAACATCTAGACATTTTGCAGAAAATTCAAACGGAGTAAAAGACAGTGGGACATACATGCTAACTGGAAGAAATAGGCCATTGTATTGGACTTTGATATCTTCGCTACTCAAATTACAGCTTTCCAATAAACTAATCACATCATTCTTCGTAGAAAACATCCCAATCCCGTACAATTTCGCATAAACACTACCTAAATAATACCAAATCAAACAATAATCATCATGTTAATTAGCAAAGCTGTACCAAAATCAAAATCGTTGCCCTAACCTTTATAATCTTAGGTTTTGAAACGTTACCTTCTCTAGGTGGTTGGCGGAGAATGGCGTCAACAGCCCTGTCCTGATTGAATCTCTGTTGTTGTTGTTGTTCGGATTGAGTTGAGAAGTGATGCGTTGTTGATTGACGAAGAAATTGAGATCCTCCTCCTCCTTGATTAGGTTTGAGATTATGCAATAAAATTCCATTGGATCTGATTATTTTACTCAACAGACTCATTTTTTTCACCGCTTTTTAATCAACAACTGAGGTGATGATGATGAGTGAGAAATGGGATTTTAGAGAGAAATTACTGAAAGAGAGAGAGCTTCAGCAGCAGAAGTTCATTTTTGTGAACGCTTGCCCTGGGTGGTGCGCAATACGCGCTTGTGAGGGTTTTAGTGACTTCGGTCAATGTGGTATGCCTTGGGACGCTCTTTGCTTATGAAGTGCTTCATTTCACGGCCGGCAGACCGATTATGATCGGCTATTTTTGAGTTACATTTGCGCAAATCTTGTCATAGCTGCTCTTAGTTTGTAAGATTACTATCTTTTTTTATTATTTTTATTTTTTAGAGGTGAGTGGATGATCCATGAGGTTTTTGGATTTGTATATCTTTTAAGTTGCCCAAGGCAGAGGATGAATATTAAAATACGAAGTAAAATACCATTAGAACAAGTTTTATGGTGCTATTCTAAGTTTTTTTTTTTTGATGGAAAGAAGAATATATTAACTAGCAAAGTTAGTATATAAAATTTACAATTTCGATTCTATTAAAAACATTAGAAATAATGCTAGAATGCTCGACTTTTTGTTGTAATTTCGTAGACATGTGATGAAGATTCTTTATTCTTACTTCCTTGGCGATTTGGTCCGCTGCTGAATTATATTTTCTCATTGTAAATTTTACCAGAGCTTGAGGAAGATCTTTTAAGATTTTCTTGGCTTCTTGAACTGTGTTTTCGTCTGTCCACGAAGGATTTGTGTTTTCCTTGTTGATGTTGTCTGCCAAGGCTTTACAATCAGTTACTATTGAAACGCTAGACAAAACGTTGTCCCTTAGCCATGTAACTGCTTTTTGTAAAGATTTCGCTTCCGCATGAAAGGCCGAAGTAGCTGTTCCCGAGCCTGCTGAAATGTGCATAAAAGTCTGGTGGTGTACTGAATAAACAATGTGTGCGTATCCCATTGAAAGGTCTTCTTCCTTGAAAGAAGAATCAATAAATATTATCCAGTCTTTGTTTATATCCAACCATTTGGTGTTGATCTTCATTGACTGATTATTATCCAGTTCCTTTGTGTTCTTTTGAGGGATGGATTGCAAAAATCTGTTGATCTGATCAATTAGTTGCATTGGATTTGGGGTTAAGTTTTCAAAAACCACCAAGCATCTGTATTTCCATACGAACCATAATATGGTTGAGATTTTTCCTACCAAATTATCCTGATCTGGGTTTAAAAGCCACCTTTTAACCCAAGTTGTAATCGGATCCGTATTAGCCGAAGAAGCTAAATTTCCTAACGAGAAACTGAACCAAATAGCTTTTGCGAAAGGGCAAGATCCAAATATATGATTCTCTGTTTCCTGCGCTCGCGAATTACATAGATGGCAGATTGGGTCAATTTCCGGGTTATGCGCCCCTAGTCTCGAAGATGTAGGCAAAGCTTTCCCAGCTAGTTTCCACACAAAAAGTTTAATTTTTGGTATTGCTTGAATTTTCCGTATACTCTTCCATAGGAAATCCAATAAGGAATTATCATCTTCTTGATTTTGATTTGCTAAGAAATTATAGATGTTTTTTGCCGAGAAGGGTCCTGAGTGGTGGTGTAACCATTGGATTTTTTCTTCTTCTTATTATTCTTCTTCTTCTTCTTCTTTTTTTTGGGGTAATCGCTTTAATTTTCTTTCTAACCTCCGGACTAAAGAAAATGTCTAGTTTTCCTTGATCCCATTTATTCTCTACAGTTATTAGCTCTTGAACTTTTTTTGGAGCCGTGTCTTGCATTTCTTGTGGTTGCGGTATTATTTCTGAATTTGGAATCCATCTGTCTTCCCATATTTTAACCGAATTTCCATTTTTGACTTGCCAGACAAAATTTCCTTTGATTAAATCTAGAACTTTTCGGATGCTTGTCCAAATCCAAGATAATTTAGAAACTTTAGAAGCTTCCGAGGATAATAACTTGGAAAATATTTTGCCTTAAGAATTTTTGCCCATAGTTGGTATTTCTCTAAAATTAATATGCTGGCTAGTTTAGTGAGAACGTCTATATTAAACTGATGAGGATTTTTAATACCTAAACCACCTTGAGAAATAGGCTTGCATATGTATTTCCAAGCTCTGATGAAACTCCCTTGTCTTTTTTGCCCTTCTTTATTCCACCAGAAGTTTCTTTGTAAACGATCTAATTGATTCAAGGTTTCTTTCGGGTAGGGCAAGCACTTGCATTTGGTACGTTGGGAAAGCTTGAAGAATTGATTTTATCAGAACTGTCCTCCCCGCTTGAGATAGAAGTTTGGATTTCCAGCCTTGTAAAGTGGAGTAATACTTTTATAGGAGTGGTTCGAAGTTCGCTTTCCTATTTTTATCAAAGAATAGAGGAGTGCCGAGATATCTATCATTTTTGGTCATCAGAGGAACTTTAAGAATTCTGACTATAATTTTTCCATGTTTAGGATGTATTTTTGGGCTGAAGTAGACACTGGATTTTTGTAGGTTTATCATTTGTCCCGTTATATTCCCGAATAGGGATAAAACGTCTAGGAGATTTTTTGCTTCTCCCAGATCAGCTTTTGTGAAGAGGAAACAGTCGTCTGCGAAAAATAGATGGGAAATATTTGGAGCGTTTTTATTGATTCGGAGTCCTGAGATTTTCTTCTCCATTGTCGCATTTTCTAGAAGCCTGGATAGGATTTCCATGCATATCAGAAAGACATATGGGGAAAGGAGGTCCCCTTGTCTTAATCCTCGCGAGGTTTTGAACTTTGATCCAGGGGATCCATTGAGGAGGATTGAGAAGGAAGTAGTGGAAATTCATTGTAATATGAGATCTATCCACTTTTCATCAAATTCAAAGCTAAGGAGGGCCCTTTCATTAAATTCCACTCCACTCTATCAAAATGCTTTAGAAATATTTTTAAATTTAAGTGCTAAGTACCCTTTTGTCGCTTTTAAAGTTTTTATAGAATGGATGGGCTCATGTGCGATTATAATATTATCTGTGATTTGTCTACCCGGGAGAAAGGCAGATTGGTTGGGAGAAATAATTTTGTTAAGAATAGGCTTTAATCTATTTGCGAGTATTTTTGAGATTACCTTGTAGATGGTGTTACTTAGACTTATTGGTCTAAGTAACTCCCCAGTTTGGAATGTCCAGTTTAATGGGTCTTTCACGTTTTTGTCGGGTCATGTTTCAAGATCTTTTCGAACACAGTTTGGAATCCAAGTGAGAGGGGTATCTATTGACGATGAGTGTCAGTTAAATTAATGGCGGAGCGCTCAGAAAATCTAATTGACACCAAAATTTAATCCAACTGAAGCTTTCATAAAAATAACCTGGTAAAGAGCGAATGGATGGTTTTGAAAAACACAAATTTTAGATTGACCGAAAAATATCATGTCGGGAATACCGTGAGAAAATCTAAAGGTCTTAAGTTCAAAGTTGGACCTTAAAATCGCATGACATTCAGTTCAAAATTCAAACAGTTGTCCAGAAAGAGTTTACTATATTCCTTTAAGAGTTTTCCACAGTAAATCTAGCATAATTTATCAAAATAATAAAGACACGAAAATTGTAAAGAATAGATGTTTTTGTCAGAAAGGAAAGTACCGCAACTTATTTTCAATCCGCAAACCAGGTCCCTTTCGTTTTAAACCAGGACCATCTATTTATACCAATATTGATGACCAGTGATAACTTTCTTCAATTATTCATGGGATGGGAATGAGTAGGTTTTGTTTCATATTTGTTAATTCATTTCTGGTTTACACGACTTCGGGTACATAAAGTAACCAAAATGTAAATCTTGTTTGGGGGGCTCTGCGAATCGGCGAAATTATGAGTTGACTCAGTGAAAATATATTCATCATTTCTAACTTTTAATCATCTCTAGATCGTTTCTTCTTGGTTTTCTTGAGAAGATTATACTCAAGATCATCTTCATCTTTATTATGCTTTTCTAGTCATTTTTTTTATTTCTTTTAATTTAAGTTTTTAACTTGTTTCTCCTCGTAATATTTTTTTTTGATCTGATATTTGTTTATGTTTTTCTCATGGTTTGCTAATTCTTCCAAGGCCTCCAATATTCATCGTCACCATGTGAAGCCTTCAATATTGGACCCTTATATCTAACATAATCCTTCTTATAACCCTATTGTTACAATCGCAAAATGTATTATGGTCATCGTCTGAAGCAGTATTGCAAGCCATCGAAGTCAAGGTGGATTTAAACAGTACGTCTCAGTATATCCCTCTTTATCATGTATATGATTTAGATGATACTTTTTTCTCGTTCTGGAGTAGATTGGAAGTTCTGAGTCGAATCGGGAGTTTGGAAAATTTGAAATTCAAAAAATCAAACTTTCCCCCTTTGAAGATGCGTAAATTTGGGAATACAACTTTATCGCCGAAAAGAGTGCAGTCAAGGGTCATTATCATTAATACTATTGATTTGGTCAGTTATCCGTCAAAATATTGTTACCTTTGTCACAAGATAAAAATTATTTTCCTTTTATGAGAATTTGTTACACAGTAGATATCTCTAATCTGTTTATAATCTCTTCCAAAAAATAAAACCCTTTATCAATCTTCAGAACCTTTTCAACAGCTATAGATCTACAGAAATGTCTTCCTCTTCAAACTCTCAAATCTCTACAATCACCTCAAAGATGCAGAACGCAAAAATTAGAGATATATGTGCTCGACAGATGCGAAGAGCTGCAGGTCCTAAAGTAGCAATCTCTGAAGCTTATGGGAAACTAAACACCACTCTGATTGGTAAACTCTTTACCAAAGATCAAGTTGAAACTGATGAAGTAAGGAATGAAGCAAAGCTATTGTGGAACAAATGCAGAATAAAAGAACTCATACGTCTCGACATCCATATTTTCCTTTTCAAGTTTAACTCGGAGGAAGTTATGAAAGCCATCCTAAAAAAAGGGCCTTGGAACCTTCTTAAGGCTCATTTGAATCTCAAAAAATATGATGCGACCATTCTTGTAAAAGACCGGGTTTTCGATGAACAAGAATGGACAGTCCAATTTAAACATATTCTTCTTGAGCATCATTCTTTAGTTGTCGTCATTGATGCTATTGCAGAACTGGGAACAAAAATTTAGACTGATCTTGAAGATTGCAAACCTTCTTTTGGTAGTACTATTTCAGCAAGAATTAAGACAAATCTCTCAAAACCTCTTCACAGAGGTGGTTGGTGGAACACGACAGCTGGAGGACAAACGTGGATTCGCTTTCACTGGGAAAGACAACCACATAACTTATGTCCTAAATGCTATACCATAGACCATGATGAAGATGAATGTGCAAACACAGCAGATGATTTGATGATCAGAAGATTCACCAATGAGGAATATTTGGACTATATTCATGGTCTAGATAAAGCGCACGGTGTAGAGATTATTGATGATCTTGATCTTCTTCTCCAGAGGATTTGTGAAGATAGAAAGAAACAACAGGAAGCTGAATCTGACAATGAGGAACAGAATAGGAATCATAAAAGATACAGAACTGATGATCAAGAAAATGTCATAGAGGAAGACACTGAAAATCCACTACACAATGACTTTGATGATATGGAACATGACCTGATTGAAGAAGGGCGTCCAGAGATGAGGGAGATTTCCCATGAGATGAATGAGGCCAGCGCTCTTTTGGTAATTATTCTTAAACACCAGTTGAACTTTAATATTGTTTCATTAGCTTTAAATTCTTTTAGTTTTCCAACTTTTTCATTAAATTTGTCTGGCTCGTTCTTCTTAACTGTTGGTATTAATAACCCTGATATCTTTTGCTTGAGCACCAAGTTTACCATATTGTACGTAACCCAATCATGAAAATAATTAGATGGAATTGTCAAGGCTTTCTTGGCAAGACAACTAGAGATCGTTTACTGCACTTAAACAACCTTCATTTTCCAGATATGATTTTTCTTTGTGAAACAAAGATAAATGATGATCGTATAGTTCATCTTACTAGTGCTCTCAGATTCCCAAATTATTGTTATGTTCCTTCATTAGATCGTGCAGGTGGAATTATTTTGTTGTGGAAAGATGGTTTCAAATTTGAAATTATGAACTCATCTAGGAATATGATTCATGCTTTAATAAACAATGACCTTGCCTTAGGGGACTGGTTTCCATCTTGTGTTTGTGGCACCCCCTATGTAGATCAACATCATGAACAATGGAAAATACATCCAAGACCTAAGTATATCTGTATCCATTCCATGGGTACTTATTGGTGACTTAAACATAGTATACATGAAAGAAACTCCACTTCCTCAACAACCCCACAAGACACGAGATTTACTGGTAATCCCTTCATTTGGACTAGCAATAGTCATGGAATTGGTAAAGTTAAGTCTAGATTAGACAAATCTCTAGTTAATAGTGAATTAATTATTAGCTATCCTAATGCTAAACTTAAACATATTTCCCAACTAGGTTCTGATCATGCTCCTATCATGCTCTCTCTTTATGGCCATATAGTCTCTTCAGGAAAAAAAATTGGAAGTTTTTTGAACACTGGCTTCAAAACAATTCATGTGCTAATGAAATCATTAATGCTTGGAACACTAATATCTCTGGTTCTGCAACGTTTATCTTGACTGACAAACATGCAAATACTAGACATCTCTTATCTAAGTGGAGTAAATCCACATTTGGGCATATTCCTTCAAGAATCACTGAACTCAAACAAGAGTTATCTAATCTGCAAGCCGCAGATGTTCAGGGCAGTACTACTACTAAAGTTATAGAGTTGGAGAAGCAAATTGATTCTTTAAATGACATTCAAGCAAGCTCAAACAAACAGAAATCTAGAGACATGTTTTATAATAATATGGTTAAGAACTCTAAGTATTTTCATATTAGAGCTAATCATAGAAGAACAAGAAACAAGATAGACTCTCTTAAAGCTCCAGATGGTTCTTGGTGTCAAGAAAAATCTTCCATTGAGCAACTGCTTGTAAATCATTTTCAGACTATCAGTACTACAGGAAATCCAGCAGATAGTCATTATTTTCTTCAGCATATTGCCTCTTGTATCACTCAGCAAGACAATGATGAACTAGTTGGAATTCCAAATGAACAAGAAATACATAAAGCTCTTATGTTTATGGAGCCTTGGACTTCTCCAGGTCCATATGGTTTTCCCCCCGGATTTTATCAATCTCAATGGTCAGTGGTAAAAGATGATGTCTGCAAAGTGGTACAAGCCTTCTTTCATTCAGGTTTTCTTTTGAAGAAACTGAACTGCACTAGAGTTACTTTAATTCCCAAGGTCATCTCAGCTCAAAAACCGTAAGATTTCAGACCTCTTGCTCTTTGTAATACAATTCACAAAATAATTTTTAAATTCATTGCACTAAGAATCAAGAAGAATATGGCCAATATCATTTCTCCCATGCAATCTGCATATGTCCCTGGGAGATGATCTCTGAAAATATTTGTATGGTTCAAGAATTTGTCCAAGCTATGAAGAAGAAAAAAGGTAGAAGTGGTCATTTAACTTTAAAGATGGATATGTCAAAAGCCTTTGATAGGCTAGAATGGGATTTTCTTATGGAAGTTCTTAAGAAGTTTGGCTTCTCTGAAAAGTTCTGTCATCTCATACATCAATGTATCTCAACTACCCAAATTGAGATATGGTTAATGGTTCTCCATCTCCTTCTTTCAAACCTACAAGAGGCATTAGGCAAGGGGATCCTCTCTCTCCCCTTACCTTTTCATCCTAGCAATGGAAGCTTTCTCAAGAATCATGAATCATTGTGAAACTACAAAACAATTGACAGGTATGAAAATCTCAAAATCTGCTCCTAAGATTAACCATTTATTGTTTGCAGATGATTGCCTGCTATTTTGTAAGGAAAATTTAGATCAAACAAGAAAACTTCTTCAGATTATAGAAGACTTCAACTCATGTTCTGGCCAACTCATTAATTTCCATAAGTCTGTTGTATACTTTATTAAGAATATGAGTCTTTCATCTTGCCAGACAATAAGTGGTATTCTTCAAGTCAGACAAATGGACCTTAATGAGGAAATATACCTACGTCTACCATTCTTTATTGGTAGAAATAAAAAGATTCCTTTCTCTATTCTTAACAGAAAAATGGAAGTAAGGCTAACAAAATGGAGATGCACTAATATGTCTGAAGCTGCTAGGTCTGTAATGGTCAGAAATGTAACAAATGTTATACCAGTTCATCATATGCTGAGTTTCAAACTACCAGATACTACCATCAAGAAAATGAACTCTACACAACAAAAGTTCTGGAGGAAAAAGAAATCAAACAAAGGAAAACAACTCATTACTTGGAAGAGTGTCAACACTCCAAAAGAAGAAGGAGGATTGGGGTTTAGAGATTTTCATCTGTTTAATAGAGCACTCTTGGCAAAATCTGCATGGAGATTGTGCACTGACCAAACTTCATTGTGTGTTAAATCATTATAGGCAAAATATTTTCCAGATGGTCAAGTTTCTAATATAAAGAAAAGTAAAAATTCCACTTGGTCTTAGACTAGCATCAGTTCTGAGATAAACTTCATCCTCAAGTTCAGTTTTTGGTCTCTTGGAAATGGTCATAAAATTCTTATCTGGAAGCATAACTAGGTGTATGGAATGAATGAGCCACCAATTCCTAAACAAGGTGCTATTAATCACTCTCAATATACTCATGTCTATAAACTATTTGTTGCTGATAACTGTAGTTGGAATTCAGATTTGGTGTTCTCTCTTTTTGAAGCCCAAACTGCAAATTCAATTCTTAATATTTCCATCTTTCCCAACTACGAAGACAAATTAGTTTGGATTCTGGAGAAAAATGGAGTATTTTCTGTTAATTCAGCTTATAAAAAGATGTTTGAAGAGACAAATGTTGGACAATCAGTCAGTGATGCTATGAAGAGTGTATTCAAAAAGTTGTGGAAGTTACTTTTACAACCAAGAGTTAACCAATTTCTCTGGAAATGTGTGAAAGATGCTTTTCCTTCTAAAGCTACATTGACTCATGTAATTCAAAATGGCGACTACAGTTGTCCCTTCTGCAAGCAAGTCACTGAGACCTCTTCCCATTGTATTCTTGAGTGCCATATTGTGCAATCGGTTTGGTTTGATGTGCTAGGGATACGAATCCCAGCTAATGGATCTTTTAAGGACTAGATTATAAGTCATTTCATGCAGCTGAAATCTGGACAGATTACTAAAGACATAATTTACAAAATAGCTATTGTATCTTGGTGCATTTGGTCTCGTAGATGTGATACTTTATTCAAGGGAGTTTCTTCTTCACCTGAAATTATTATACAAAACTGCAGAAAGTATCTTTCAGATTTCACTGACATGTCTAGGAAAAGACCAGCTAACTCAAATAGGCAGAATATAAATAATTTGCATTGGTCTCCTCCTCCTAGAGGAACTATTACTATTAATTCAGATGGCTCATTTCTAAATAATAGTGGTGGTATAGGTCTAATCCCTCGTGATTTTGCAGGTACCCACAAAGGAACCAAATGCATCTACTTAGTAGTTTCAACTAGTCTGGAACATGCAGAGTGAAAAGGTCTGTGGGAGTCGGTTACATGGTCCAAGGAGATGAATTTGCAGAATGTTCGGTTTGAATTGACTCAAAACTGGTGGGTGACATAGTGAATAATGAGCAGAATAACTGTGACAGGAGAATATACAATTTAATTCGTACCATAAAGCAATTTCTTTTAGATTTTAACTCTTGGAAATGTTCTTATGTGCCTAAAGAGAAGAATAAAATAGCGTACATGTTGTCCAAGCTATCTAGAGTCGATAAATTGAGTTATGTTTGGTCGTCTGTTCCTCCTAGTTTGATTGTTGCTCAACTAGAAGAGGATGCAAAGTATGTTCACTCTTAACTCTTCAATATATCTTTTCTTTCAGTTTCAAAAAAAAATGTAAATCTTGTTTGAGTGCGCTAATTTATTGAGGTTTATTTTTAGGTGAATAGATGGTTAATAAGGATCTAAAATCCATTATAATTGTGTTAATTTTGTGGATTTATATATTTTTTGGGGTGAGCAGAGGTTATGGTGTAAAATACGGATATACAAATTCATAAAGAGTGAATACCATAATATGAAGTAAAATACAGGTAGAAAAAGTTTTTTGGTGAGTCCAAGCTAGTTATTCCAAAAATGGAAAAAGTGCAAAATGTCAAGTTTAATGATTCCCAAATTGGGTCCTCCACGTTTTTTCCAGGACATACTTTAAAATTTCGTCGTAAAGAGTCAGAATCCAAGCGAGAGAGACAATCGAATAGAATGAGGTGAAATAATGACGGAATAATCAAAAATTCAATTTCAATAAACAGTGAAAGTCACGTTTTTATTAAAGTAATGATTTAGATTTCGTTTCTTATGCATCTGCAAATCAAAAGGTGTGATAAGAATTCAAAAAGTTACACCGTTTTCTCAAACAACCATAGATAAATATTTTATTTCATCTTAAATTTTAATTTTACAAGATTTATAAGTTTCCAATAGTGACGATTATATTAATATATGGAGGTCAATTTCTTATGACGGAACTAGAAAAAACTATTAATATTAAAATATGGAGGTTATTACTATTTATAACTGGTCCAAATTGGGACTCTGATTTTTTATCAATATATAAAGTTTATTAATATATGGAGTATCAATTATGGAGTTCTTATTGTATGATTGATTTGATATATAAAAAAAATCAATGCAAATTTAATTAGCATAACAATCATTAAGTTGTGACTCCGATTATCTGAACTATTAAGAATTACTTAGATTTGAGACAACCGACTTAAGATTATATGAATTGTTCATGATTGCTTCTTGAATTTATTTAGGTAATGTTCCTCAGATTTTTAGTTGGATGTCATTTTCTACATCTCCTGATTCACCATATTATTGATTTTATGTTGTAGGTGTCGATTGGATTGGACTCATTAGAAGCTTTAAGTGACAGACCTTTGAAAAGGAATATGGTCTACGTCCACCCTTCTGCAAGTCATTGTGGTATTATGCATCCAATTTACTTTTGTACATAGATATGATTCATTCTTTGATTGGTAAAAACAAAGTGCATTAGAGTCATGGTGATACTTGCGCAGAAAAATTAACTCTTTGAATATAACGCTATCCTATATGTTCTAATTCATGCTCAAATACAAAGATTAAGTTTCCAGTGAAATATTTGAATTGACCGGGGATTGGAAAACCCATAAAAAGTGAATTTGAATTGCAACAATACTGAGCACATGCAAAGCAAATTTGAGCAGCAAATTTAGAGTTGCAAGAAATGATGATACGATTAAAATATCAGTGCAAGGTTTAGTTGCCGACCAACGGTTTGCAGTTAAACTAATTTTGTTGTTAACATTTGGATTGTTATATTTTAAAGTCATATATGATTTTGTTAATTGATTTTTATTTATATATGAGTATGCTCATATGTTTCATGATTTCCAAGGTTTAGGATGGTGATCCTACTAACACAAGTGTGATAAACTCTTTTCTATATTAAGAATTCCTACTAAATAAAAAAATAACTAGCTTCTTCAGAAAAATCAACTGTCTTAATTGTTTTATGTGATCAAATTTTTTGATGCTTCAAAACAAGAAAGAAAAAATCAAAATTTTGAGCACATGAGCGTGCCAAGCCCAAAATACATGAAATAGGAGCTGGAGAAAGCCAGAATTTGCAATGTTTCACTTCCTCCTCCAAGGTTTGATCTTTGACTCAATTACACAATTTTATCCATATCGGCAGATACTTTATGGTGAATATTCCAACTGAGTACTGAAAACAAAGTATTATGTAGTTGATAATACAATATATATATTTTTTTTTTAAATTTCCCATACAATAAAAATGGTTGGTAACCTAAAACAAAACTTTGATATTCAGATGCATGATAATTTACCAAAGCTCAATTAACTTAGATTATTTTATTTTTGTATTTATTTTTTTGGAAGCTCAAATGAATATTTTCCTGTTTTAGAAATAAGAAAACCTTTTCAAAAAAATTCTGGTAGAACGCTTTCAAGATCTATCGACATTGAATGGCAACCACTACACGTGTTAATCATCACCTCACCATATGTCTTTCGGAGGATGACTATGAAACTGAATTTGCCGTAAATTAAAGATGAACATCTATAATAAGAATATGCTTCAGATCGTTCTGATCCATGTTTTCAAGATGAAAACAAATCTTCCTAAGAAATAAATCTAGAGAGAATTTTTTTTGCGTAAACTTTTTGTATTGCGTACACGGGCGAATTCAAGAACATTGATTGTCTCATATTATTATTAGTTTCTTTCTAAGTCTTAAATAATATGGAAACAAAATTTGATTCACAAATTTATTTGTGAAAAATTTTGATGAAAAAACTGACTCAATTCTTTCTCAAACACCAGAAAATGTATCGTTCAGGATCCACGTGGTTGTAGAAACCGAATCTCCCTATATAGGAATAAATAACGCACAAAAGGTAAACCAAAGGTCATTGTATGTTCTTAGATGAAGTTGGATATCCAATTTATTATCGACATAATGAATGACGCAAAAGACCTAATTGTCTGTAATTGGTGTAAGACAAGTCCCACAAATGTTGTCCCTTCCAACCCAATATGTCATAAACGTTCAATTGTCACATCAACGTGTATGTTATTCCTATTATTATTATGTTTATGACTATTATGCATCCAATTATACATAAGATGCGTCAAGCATTAATGCATCAGGTGTATGTTATTTGAAAGAATATACGAATGAGTGGATCTTGATCTTTGTGATATGCCTAGTATCAAGAAAACAAATTATCAAAAACCAAATGTCAAGAATTAGATCATCTAACAAATAATTGTAATATTCATGAATACACATGGTATGTAGTTGTTGTTTAGGAACCCGACATCGTATTGAGTGACTTAGAATATAATACTAATTTGACATTGCAAGGTTTCACTTCTCATGGGTCCCTTGCATGTTCTAATTTGTTTAATAAAAACATCCAACATAATCAACCTAAGTCACATATTGTAATTTGACTTCCATTTACGTTTACTTAATGGGTGGGTGATGTCCAGGTTTAATCAATGGTCACCAGTAAATTATCCTTGAATCAACGAATAAAAAATGCACGAAGGATTGTCATTAGCGATGATACATAGATAATAAAAATTGGACTATATCAATGGGATACCTGGACAACATAAGATATTAATAATATTTTTTACAAGTGTTTTCACGTAACATATATACCAAGTTAAAAATCATGTATAGGACATCGAAGAATACCTGACGTATGACACTAATAAGAAATATTCGAGACCCAGTTGGTAGAAGAGAATGTATATTACATCGAAAGGTTTGACATGTCTTCCTCGAAGGGAAGTTCAAGAATTATTGACTACAAACAGGTTCTTTGGTTAATAAGTTTACCAAAGGTAAACAACTATAACACAAATTTAATTTCATAGATTTCAAAAGTGCATCGAAAAAAGTGAACGATACCACATTCCATCTTAGTAAGAATCTAACTACCTTTTTATTTTCCACGCGACGTACATAAGATACGTACAATTAATAGCAATGTTACATGCATGTGTTTTAATTTTAGATGCTATTGGGAAATCAGAATATGTTTTAGATATTGTTATAATGGCATTCGATGGTCAAAAAGGGACCAGCGAAGTTTAGAAGAAAGAGATAACATGGGGTGATGAAGAGATGAGGGTTTATATTTCCTCATTCGACTATTGGCGATATAATATTATTTTAGATTTTTTTTTAAAGTTAATATCTTGGATTATTGTGCTGTGAATTTATTTGGCATACTCAACGGCTAATAAATCTAGGTTATCCTTTTTAAGGGTTATTGATGATCTTCCCAAGAAACCTAAAGTGCAGTATTTACAAAAACGGTGCTTATGGAAAATCAAGTAACCTTTTTTTATTATAAAAGAAATTATATCTTTAAATCCACACCAAACGTGGTTATTGGTGAAAAAGCTAATTACGATGTATATCTGTCTATCAGTAATTATACGTTCACAGAATATTCGGTTTGTGAATACATAAACAAAAAAAAAATGTGTGAAATTACTTTTGCAACATAAATTGCAGACTAGAGCATATTTGTGAGGTTGATCCGGGTCCATAAGGTCCTGGTGATACCTAGTAAGAGATTATACAAAGAGGAGTATTTTGCATCTACCAAATCTGATATGTATGCATTGAGAATTATACCAACATATATGCTTGCTTATTACTGATTCAAAGAGAAAATCATAGTTGCATTATCACCTGGACATCTCTTATCCAGGTGTGTCCACATCTCAGACAAACCAAGCAATACCGCTCTATCTTGGCTAGAGCATAATAACCATGTAAGAAGGAAATTTATTACTAGGAAAATTGTTAGCATAAGTGTGAGGTAGTGTGAATATATCCATGTGAGGGAATCCTCCCTCTATAAGTATTATACAAACAAAAAATCCAAAAAATCATGAAAACCTCGTTAAAATTGTCGAGTTTTGTATTATCTTATTTTGTTTATTATGTTCACTGAAACTAAGTTAAATAAAGGAAAGATGTTTCATATATTAAATACACAATTTCTTATGATATGAATTTTCTATTTTTCATATAAACGTTCCAAAATGAATCTATTTCAACATATAATTGTGCTGGTATAATTATTTTATCCTCAACATTGAATACATTTTTAGCATTTTTTAGTGAGTTTGAACATTTAGTATACACGATATTTTTATGTTGAATAAATCATATTAAAAGACGCAACTTTGAGATGTTATATATTTTAATAAGTTTGAACATCATAATCATCTTTGCCACTTACGTTGTATGGTACGTACAATCTTGATTGTGAACTTCAAAAACAGAACATGCCCCACTGAGTTACGGTTTTGGATTCGCCATTAGTTAATGATTGTTTTTGCTTTTCTCTATACACCAAAAAGGTAAGCTTAATTACCTTAAAGAAAAAAATATAAACAACATTTTAGACTCTAATTTCAGTTATAACAGGTCATTTCACTTCATTCTAGTAGTTGCAATTGATTACATGCACAAAAGATGACTCTACATCTCCTGCTAAAGAGGTATTTGATAAATATTGAGAGAACTATTATTTGAACCACAGAGAGATTGGATTGGCAAACACATTCACTGTAACGTCAAAATTGAATTAAGCTTAGGTGGAGACACTGTTAAGGACAACATAGACGTGTATTTCGCACCTAAAACCATCTATTCGTGGGTTAATAATGTTGTTCAGTCACTTACAAAACTGAGTACTAAGTACCGTACAAACGGTATAGATATATATTGAACATTTTAGTGTAGATCCAGAGACATTTTCCGAAATCATTGAACGATTATAACTCTGAAGAAAAATAAGATAATTTTATTTGCATCAATTGCACCCTATGAAGGGGTCCAAGGTCACTACTTAGAATTTGGAAGAAATACGAGCACACAATAGATTATGTTAACTTCCAATTTTATGCTTATGAGAAACGGATCATCGTTTCACAATTTTTCAAGTTTTCCGACTAACAAGCCTCTAATTATGCAGGTGGTCACATACTAGCAAATTTTGATACCGCATGTGATAGAGGGTTATGGGCGATCAATGGATTATTTGAAGCTTGTAGTGAAATTAAGAGGAAACAGAAACTTGGAGGTATTTTTGTGTGGTGCGCTGATGAATCTCTGAAATTTGGGTTTTAGAATGAGAAGATATCCCAAGAATTCTTAAGTTCATATAGTCTAAACTGATGACATTTCTTTCATTTATGATATCACTATCCAAAATGTTTATAGGTTTAAATATTATATCACATAGTTTAAAGGGTTACCCGTAATGTACGATGTCAGGTCGGAAGAATTTTTGGGACTAACAAGATTGTTTTACACCATCTTCTAATTTATAAGAACAAACAAAAAATTTTATGTGAACTGCTGAAAGAATAGATATACAGTAATTCCAATATTAGAGGTTGTTGAGGATGCAGAGGTTAAGGGTCCAATGGTTAAATATGGGTGATTCTAATAATCTAGTTTTTCATAATTCTCTAAAAGAAATGACAATATTTTGACTTTCACTTCTTACGGTAATGTTGTTTTAGATGATGATGGGGATATTACTAAAGACTGTATTGATTTCTTTTCAAAATTGTATGATGAAGAAGGTTACATTGAGACTGATAGGATTAAGGGTGCACAGGAACCGAGCTGGACCGAGGAACCGTCCCGGAACCGGAGGAACCGAGCTGATATTTGTCCCAAACCGAGGAACGGGGTACAGGTACCGGTCTAGAAAATAGGAACTGAGGCTGATGAGGTACAGGTACACGGTCCTGTATAAGTCCCGTACCGTCCGGACCGAAAGAACCGACCATTCGTAGCCATTAGATTTAGGGGTACTGAACAAATATAGCCGTTAGATTAAGGGGGGGTATATATGGTACCTTAACGATATGGTTTCTCATTTTCGTTTTTCTTTTCCGTCTTCGAGTTCGACTCTTCCCTCTGAAAGAACTGAGTTCTTGAGTCTCTGATTCTCTGAAGTCTGAAAGTGAACTCCATTAATCAGTGAACACGGAACACCGAACAACACCTCTCGATCCAGAAGAAGAAGGATAAAAAGACAGTGATTTCAATGATTTGATTTGTGTAAGTTTTTTACTTTTTTTGCTTTTTTTCTTCTCCAATTTTAATCCTAGGACTATGGATTTAATTTAGGGTTTCAGTTTAATTTAGGGTTCTGGATAATCCTAGGACTATGGATTTAATTTAGGGTTTTAGTTTACTTTTGATTAATTTAATTTAGGGTTTCAGTTTCACAGGGTAAGTTATCAATCGCGTCAGGGAGAAGACGAAGGGAAAGGATTCAAGGAAGAAGCTGAAGGAAACCCATTAAGGTACTTTGTATTTCTTTAGGGTTTTTATAATTTTTTTAATTAATACTGTTTGAGTGTTCTTTTAACTTCTTTTAGATCTTTGGAGCTAACCAATTTTGTTGTTTTCAGTTTTTAATTTTATGATGTTTTGAGTTTTTAATTTTATGATGGTTGAAATGTTTCTCATATTTGTCTGTGTAAAAATTTACACAACTTTCATTCTTTCACATTAACATGCATATATAGTGCTTCCTACTTAATCTTGCAGCTTGCTTGTGTAATGTGTGTGTGATAGTAATTATGGGCTATGCCATTTACTTCATAAGTTGTTATTTGGTTACCAAATGTGTCTAAATTTTATCTCAATGCTCCTTGAATTGCTATGCTGCATACTCAGTTTTGAGTAATTTTTGTTGTATCTTTTTGTTATCATTAAAAGTCTTTTCTCTTGTCAGTGATGGAAATATGGCGCCATTTCACTCGGAGAAATGTTGAAGAAGCCACTTGCAATTATTGTGGAAGGACTTATAGGGCTAACATGTTCAGAAATGGAACTTCTGCCTTGTGGAAGCACTTTAAAAGATGCCCCAGCAATCCTAATCATAAAAGAGCTCACATAAATAATGCTTAGAATTTGTAACTTATGCAGTTATGCTTAATGAAATTATTCTTAGAACTTATGCAGTTATGCTTAGAACAATGTCCAGTTCTTATTTTTTATAACAGAGCTCAATGCTCCTTGAACAATGTCCAGTTATGAAGTTCTTATTTCTTCTTCATTTTATAAGTATGGAATATATGGATGGATCAAGTTTCTTATTTAATTTTTCAGTTCATTTCTTATTTCATTTCTTATTTCATTTCAGTTTTTATTTAATTTTTCAGTTGAGTTCTTATTTCATTTCTTATTTCATTTCAGTTCTTATTTAATTTTTCAGTTGAGTTCTTATTTCATTTCAGTTTCATTTCAGTTCTTATTTAATTTTTCAGCACTTAAATTTGTTTTCTCGGTGATAAGCTGGCATGGATGAATCAAGTCAAGCTCATGGAACAGATACCCCTACACCTACAACTGCTACACCTACCACTGCCACAGATGCAATTGTTGGATCCTCAATCCAACCAACAAATGAAGCAGCACAGCCAGATACATCAACAGTAGATGTAGAAGCTACTTCTACTCAAATGGGTGGTAAGATAACTTCTAAAATTTGGAATCATTTCAAGAGGTTGAATGTTCAATATGCTGGATGAAATTAATGCAAGAAGGTGATAAAGGCTCATACTGGAAAGAATGGTACAAGTGGAATGTGGAAGCACTTCAACAGATGCAAGCAGAATCCTAACAAGCCAAAGCCAAAAGGACAACAAACTCTGACATTAAATCCTGCACAACTGGGTGAGGATGAAGGTCAGTTAGTCTCTACTATTTTCAGTCAAGAGAAATGTAAAAGGGCAGTTGTTGAATTTATTATAATTGATGAGATGTCATTTAGATCAGTTGAGGGTGAAGGTTTTAGGAGAATGATGCATGTCTTAGAGCCTAAATTTTTTGTGCCAAGTAGAATGACTATTTATAGATGTTTATTAGACATGTATGTATTAGAGAAAGAAAAGTTGAAAAATTACTTCAAGTCAACCAAGCAGAGGGTTAGTTTGACAACAGACACATGGACTTCACCAAACAATTTCAACTACATCTGTGTAACAGTTTACTTTATTGATCAGCAGTGGAAGTATCAAAAGAGAATTATTATGTTTTGTGAGGTTAGTGGTCACAAAGGAATTGACATTGGTGAGATGTTAGAGAAGTGTTTGTCATATTGGGAGCTTAAAGATGTGTTTACTGTCACTTTGGATAATGTGAGTGCCAACAAGGTAGGAATGGATTATTTGAAGACTAGTATTGTTTCAAAGACAAGGGCAGAAGAGAGAGCTAAGTACTTGCATGTAAGTATATGTATATGGATACGACTTATTATTTTTTTTACTTTCTAACTTAGGATTATGTTTATTAGTTTTGTTAAAATATCTAATACTTGTTTGATTTCACCTTTTCAGGTAAGGTGTGCAGCTCATGTACTTGCACTTGTGGTAAAAGATGCTGTGAGGGTCTACAACAAATCAATTGCAAGAATCAGGTCAGTTGTCAAGTATATAAAGGTTTATCCATCTAGGTTGGCTAAGCTTAAGCGTTGTGCAAAATTAGTTGGAATAGAGTCTAAGGTAACATTGATATTAGATGTTAAGACTAGGTGGAACAGCACATTCTTGATGCTACAGGCTGCAGAAGTGTTAGAAAAAGCATTTATTAGGTTAGAAAGGTATGACAAGGAATATCAGCAGTTGTTTTATTACCCAAAAAAGAGTGAGAAAGATCTACCTGATGCTAATGATTTTGATATTGATGTTAATGTTGGTGAAGAAGAAGAAGAATTTAGTGAAGAAGAACAAGAAGAAGTTGAGGTGACAGGGAAGAAGAAGAAGGAACAAAAGAAGAAGAAGAAGGTAGTAGTGAGGAAACCTGCTCCATGTGAAGAGGACTTGATCTTTGCCAGAGGCCTTGTCAAATGTTTGAAAGTATTCTTTGATGCCACTGTTGCATTTTCAGCCTCAACTAAGGTAACAACAAACACTTTCTTATGGCAATTAGTTATCATATATGAGCAACTAGTTGAGTTTAGAGATAATGTAGATGAAGATCCTTTTATTGCTACTATGGCTGGAAAAATGTTTAAGAAGTATAACAAATATTGGGGCGATTATGCAAAGATGAAACCTACAACCTTTTTTGCCATGTTGTTGGATCCTAGAGAGAAATAAAAAGGACTACAATTTGCTCTTGAGCTCTTGTATGGGAAGAATTATTCTAAGGTTGAATCTGTTATGAAGCTTGTTAAGTTGGATTTTAAGATTCTATTTGAAGAATATAAGGATGCCTATTCAGTTCATGAGGAGGAGTCAAGTAGTTCTATCCAGGGACAAGCCAAAGCAGTGGTAAGTAAACCAGTGGCAGTGCCAAGTCGTATGAAAGAGTTGATGTCAAGGAGTAAGAGGTTCAAGAAAATCCCAAATGATGATGAGGGAAAAACAGAGTTGGATAAATATTTCATTGACGAGTATGAAGAAGGTGAAGGAGAAGATGATGATGAGGAGTTTGACTTATTGGGTTGGTGGAAGACCAACAGTACAAAGTATAAGATACTTGGACATATGGCTAAGGACATATTAGCCATTCCTGTGTCTTCTGTTGCCTCTGAGTCTGCTTTTAGCACAAGAAAGCGAGTCTTAAGTCCTTGTAGAAGCTCTTTATCTACAAGGACAGTTGAGGCATTGCTTTGCACACAAAGCTGGCTAAGAAATCCAATACAACTTGATCTTCTATCTGATTACATACCATATGATGATGTTGAAGTTGAAGAAGGTAACATATTACATTATTACTTGTGTTTGGAAGTAATAGATATAGTCTAATAGTTACTAACTGCTATTATTTGTTTTTGCAGCGTTACTTGGTCCTATCAACAGTGATGACACCACAAGTGCTGCTGACATGGATTAGAAGATCAAGATTCAAGACTACTGCAGCACTAGCTGCACTGCTAGTTGTTCTTTTTTCAGATTTTCTCATTTTCAAGACTTAGTGTGTGTGTCTGTGGCTACTGCTACTTTTTTTTCCATATTTTCAAGACATTGTTTGTTTGGTTTGTTAGTACTATTGCTACTTATTAGTTGCTGCTTTGAATGAGAATTTGTTATATAGAAAAAACAGGTAAAAAACAGGTAAAAGAAAAGGCAGTCAGTTTTTCGCTGAAAAGGTACCGACTGGTACCGGTCCCGTGCCGGTCTCGTACCAGAACCGAATGGTACCGGAACTGAGGTACACGGTACCGGTCCAAAAGTTCAGTACCGACCTCTGGGGGGTACAGGTACTCGGCCTCGGAAAGAACCGAGCCGAACCGTACCGTGTGCACCCTTAGATAGGATTGATAATGAATACTTATGTGAGGAGTTGACTAAGGCTGTAACCAAAGATGAAGTGATAGAGGCTCTTGCTTCAATTGGATCAGGAAAAGCTCTTGAACCTGAAGGGTTAACTAGTCACTTGAAAGTGTGTTGGCCAGTGATAGGAGATGACTTTGTTGTTGCAGTTCAAAATGAATTTCTCAAGACCAAATTATTGAGGGAAATCAATAGTACATTTATTATCTTGGTAGCCAAAAAAGAAAATCCTGGTGGACTTATTGATTATTGAAAAAGATTGGGTATAACAACCACACCCAATAATTCGTTCGGAAATCTGTATGGACTAATTCTAATATAATTCCGAGAGCACCATCTAATGAAGTGAGCTCAACCTAGAAATATATCAAGGAGTTATATCTCAATTTCTCAATACAATCTGCAATTGAACAAATAGAAATCTGTGATCCCGATTGATATTAGAAATAACTTGGACGGTACCAAAGACCAATGCCCAACTGTCAATCAATTTATATTTCAACGACCAAAGGTCGAATTTGATTGAACTACGCATAATGTGTGATATTTAAATTATATAAAAATATAATGCGGAAAAGAAATAACATAGACACCAGAAATTTTGTTAACGAGGAAACCGCAAATGCAGAAAAACCTCGGGACTTAGTCCATATTTGAACACCACACTGTATTAAGCCGTTACAGACACTAGCCTACTACAATTTAACTTCGGACTTGAATGTAGTTGAGCCCTAAAAAAGTCTCACACCGATTAAGGTACAATCGCGTTCGTTACGCCTCTAGAACCACGCTGATTCTGCGCACTTGAATCCCTTAGTTGATCTCACCCACAACTAAGAGTTGCTACGACCCAAAGTCGAAGACTTATAAACAAATCTGTCTCACATAGATAAGTTTATTCTAATAGATAAATCTGTCTCTCACAAAAATACCTACGAAGTTTTGTTCTGTCTTTTGATAAATCAAGGTGAATGATGAGTGCTAAAAAGTGCATATTTCTATATCTTTTTCTTGGCAATTAACTCATCTTTTGTGCTCTAATTCTCCATTTTAACCCATATTCTGTATTTTCATTGTTTTCAAGAATAAATACTTTTCTTAATTAATTTTGCATTTTTAGGTTCTAAATAAAGCTTGGATGGAATTGCGGAGCGAAAAGAGCATAAAAGTGGTGGAAAGTCGATAGGAATCCCGCAAGAAGGCCGCGAAGAATGTTATGCACAAGACTCAAAGCCTAGAAATGGGGTTGGAAGGAAGAATTTGTTCTTAAAGAAGAAGTGGGATCAGAATTGTCTAAGCCCAAACTATAACCTAAGTCCAAGACCAAGCCCAAAGCCTTCCTAAGCTCGTAGCCGTCAGATTGGATCCACAGATGCATCCAACGGTCGCTTCATCACAGTGCATCAAACTCTGAAGCTCCTGTCAAACATCATAGCACCTAACTCTCATCTGGATCGTCAGAATTGTTGTATCAAGAATCTAACGGTCGCTCAAGATCTTCCTCCGTCTCGCCGTTAGATCGATCCATCATCTTCGCATCCAACGTCTCATCCTTGTTGTTCATCAACATTTGTTACACCCGCTCAACACCCGAGTACCAAACACCTATACCCCGCACCAAACAACCCCTTCTCCTATTCTCCATCGAACCCATCTTCTTCTCCGTCTGAAACTCCACTGCCTCTTCTCAACCACCACCACAACCACCATCTCTTCGTCGCCAACCACCACCAAAATCCATCATGGCTATCACCTACTAATGCCTACCTATTTCCCCCTTCTTTCTAGCCAGCTATCATACCAATTTCTCTCCTAGGGTTTCAGAGACAGGAAAGAAGAGAAATTGATAAAATAGCTCGAGCTAGAGGAGCAGTTGGAACAGGAGATGGAGAAGGAAGAGCAGAGGAAGGATGGGTCGAAGACATGGGAACGAATCATCCCATCAAATTAGGTAAATCAGTAACCCTAATTTCTGCTGATTTGGGGATTTGGGGAAAAACATTGTATGAACCCTAATTGGGATTCTGGGTATAAATAGAATGTGGGTGTGATGTTGTGGGTATGCCTGGACTAGCCAGTGCTTCACCCAAGAGGACTGGAATAGCCAGTGCCTCAAGGGTTAGTTTTTACTTTAAATGATGTTGTACATTTCAATTGTTTTTATCCTATCCATGCTTTGATCTTGTTGTGCTTGAATTGTCTAGGATTGAACATCCTTTTAGGTTGTTAAAACACTAAGCAAGCTTCTCTGCGAGTAGTTGCAGTGTGAGAGCCCCAATTACTACAAGGTTTAGAATTATCTTAGTGCCTTTAGCCTCCTTTCTAGACCAACCTTTAGATGAACAGCCGGCTTTGAACCGCAACTGTCATCTAGTTATTCAGAAAGCCTAGAAGCTGACTGATAACTAACAAGGGACAAGAACATAGCTGGAGGACCTGCCTTTGTTTCTTTATCACTGCCCTTGGCTAAAAGCCTTGGTTTGTTTATCTTTGTTTCAATGTTTCTTATTCACTGCCACTGAATTTTCTTGTTCACTGTCACCTGTTTCATCACTTCAATTCACACCCAAGTCTCTGTGGTTCGACCCTGCCTTGCACACTCACTACAACAGACCCTGTGCACTTGCAGGTATCATTTCTGTGACTCTTTTAGAGAGCCACCAGTGAACATGAACCAATTGATAATCCGTTCTTATACTCCCGAAGAGCATCCTATAAATATCAATCACCTCACAATAACTTAATTATATGGTAGTAGAAGAAGTTATTATGGAATCACAAAGAATAAGACGAAGATCTTTGTAATTACTTTTTATATCTTACCTATCGAAGATAAATCTCGAGAAAATCTTAGAGAAGATATTACTCAATAAGATAGAACAAATAAGATCAGAACACGCAACTAAAGAGAAAATAGTTGGGTTTGGCTTCACGAATCCCAAATGAAGACTTCAAGTCGTTAACCTATAATGGTTTTGGAAAAACCTAGGTTAAAGGAGAATCGACTCTAGTCGCAACTAGAACATAATAAAGTGTCGATATTAGGTTTTCCAGTTGCTAGAGTTCTCCCTTATATAGTCTTTCAAATCAGGGTTTGCTTAAAGCTAAGATAGCTTAGAAAAAAAACATTAAGTTTTCTTAAAACCCAAGCAATATCTCTCCACCGTTAGACGATCTTAGCTTGTTACACACAAATGAAATATACTTTCATTTAGATATGGGTAACCGTACCTAAACGTGTATATTGATTTGTCTCAATAATAGTTAATCGAAGTTAGCCATATGAACACTTTTGTCTTAACCACATTTATATAACACTTCTAGATCAAATATGATGATCAATCATGAAAGATAATCAAATGAATCTAATTGTGTTACTCATACAGTTGTTCAATTATTTATATCTCATAGAAGATATAAGAACCAATTGAAACAAAATCGTACTGATTCGTAATTGTACAAAGTAAATCAATTTCGGACCATAACTATTATCAAGTGAATATCAAGTTGTTTTATTATCTCGACTTAGTCCATAGACGATCACACTTGGTATCAGACTTATAGGTTGATATAAAAAGATGTGGTGTATTTGGGTATCCTCGTCTTTTCAATAACCATTATAGACAGTTACTCAGAAATGCATGACAACGGCCATGAATAGTGAAGCAGACACCTCAAAAATGTGACTTGGTGAATGTCAAAGTGATACCCCGGTTTAAGTTGTATAAATGTTCTTAAGACATATATAGGGAGGGGTACGTACTTGGTTGAAGGTGCATATGCGGACTATGTACCAAGTAAGCTTCATAGGTTAGCCAGAAGAGCATAAATGATGCTTAGGATTCATTTGCAGATGCGTATCCTTGCCATTGAGGCATATGATGCGAAGGAATCATTCTGCCATGCCGAAGACTAATCTATGTGCAACCTTTGTGCATTTTGATGGAACGACCTATACGGACTAGGCTATTATTGCTTGGCCAAGGTCTTGCAACACAAGTTGGCTGATGTTATTGGCCCTTCGAGGTTGAACTACGATCAACCCTTTAGAGTAGGGAAGGGTACATAGGCAACCGCGATGAGTTGCAACATTGCCGATCCAACACATTGTCGCTCATCTAATTGCGAGATGATTGCGGCATATTGACATTGTTAGAGCATTTCTCAGTCAAACTCGCATGCGTTTCTATCTCAAGCATGTTTGTCAATGTTAGTAATCAAAACTATAAGTCTTGATTTCTAGCCTATTTGTAGATGTCTCGGACTAGGACATAGATAGTGTAGTTGAGCTTAAATCTCGCGACGTTCATCTCTTGAAGACGAATAAATACTAAGGGAGATTGTGGAACTTCTTCGACAAAAGGTATGTGGAGACTTGAACTTATCTATCACTTAGAAAGTCTATTTCTACTATCTCCTATATTGAGACATAAGTCGTGTTACGATATAGTTTTCTCTATACACATTTGAGATTTCGAGCTGAGTATATCTCGCTTACATATTTCTCGAAATATGTGTTGGTAAAATTTTGCTTCGACCAAGTTCATCTTATATCGTGAAAAAATTGTCGAGTAATATCTTACACGGTTTGTGTGATACAATCATTTGGTGTAAGCCTTGAAAGGTTTCAATAATGATTATTTCAATATCTTGAAAATTTCGTTGATGTTGATAGTGTGTGAAAACGGATACTAACATTATAGAAGAATGTTTCAATGATTGAAATAAAGAGTTGATGAAGTAACCATCTTTGGATATAAGCATATATAGTGTGTTCGCACATTAGTGTACAAGTCCATAAACCGGAAACCAAGAGTATGCATATGTATGTATACGGATTTGGTGAAGGAGACAGGTTAAGTATGCGTACCCGTACGCATACTGGCGGAAGTTCTCAAACCGAGAATTTCTGCTAAGTTTAGTTTTGGCAAAACTCACAAACCAGTCACATTAAGTATGCGTACCCGTACGCATACTGGCGGAAGTTTTTGAACCGAGAATTTCTGTTGAATTTGGAAACTTCACGAACTCAAAACCGGTTGATTAAGTACGCATACCCATACACATACTTAAGCTGGTTACTTTGTCAAATCGGTCAAGTCCATGAAATTAAACATTTAAATCATAAGGAATGAAATCTTTGCAAACCGTGGCTATAATGTTCATGATTGATTCAAGTGAATCAAACCGATTTGATTTCAATTGTGTTTTCTAAACAATTGAAAAACTCTTAACTAGTTTCATTTGAGTCATTTGAACTAGTTATGGTTAAGATGAATAAGGTTGATATGAGAGTAATCATATGGCTAACCTCGGTTAACTATTTGTGAACCAACATGGTGTACACGTTTAGGTACGACAACATAAACCTAAATGAGGGTACATTTAATTTGTGTGTAACAAGCTAAGTTTGATCTAACGGTTGAAAGATATTAGCTTGGTTGAATCAGGTTTTTCATCTAACGGTGAATATTGAATCCTTTGTTACCAAGGTAACTTGAATTGCAAACCCTGATTTGAAAACTATATAAAGGAGAACTCTAGCAACTGGGAAAGGTAATCCCCACACCTCTTGTGTGTTATTAGTTGCATAACTAGAGTCGATTCTCCTTTAACCTTAGGTTTCTTCTCGAGACCCTGTAGGTTAACGACTTGAAGACTTCATTGGGATTGTGAAGCCAGACCTAATTATTATCTCGATAGTTGCATGATCTGATCTTGTTGTTTCTATCGTGTTGAGTGCAATTAAAATAATTGGCTCGAGATTTGATATCTCCGATAGGCAAGATAGAAAAGTAATCACAAACAAACTTTGTCTCTTCGTTTGTGATTCCACAATAACTTGTTTTCGCTATTTGATTAAGTTTATTGTGAGGTGATTTATAATACTAGGTTGTTCTTCGAGAATATAAGTCCGCTTTATCAATTGGTTCATGTTCACCTTGAATTATCAAAAGACGGAACAGAAACTCTTGGGTATTTCTGTGGGAGACAGATTTATTCAATCCTATAGACTTTTTTGTGTGAGACAGATTTATCTATCAAGTCTTCGAATTTGGGTCGTAGCAACTCTTAGTTGTGGGTGAGATCAGCTAAGGGAATCAAGTGCGTAGTATCCTGCTGGGATCAGAGACGTAAGGAGCGCAACTGTACCTTGAATCAGTGTGATATTGATTAGGGTTCAACTACAGTCCAGTCCGAAGTTAATTGGTAGTAGGATAGTGTCTGTAGCGGCTTAATACACTGTGGTATTCAATCAGGACTAGGTCCCGGGGTTTTTCTTCATTTGCGGTTTCCTCGTTAACAAAATTCGGGTGTCTGTGTTATTTCTTTTCCGCATTATATTTTGTTATATAATTGAAATATCACAGGTTGTGAGTTAAGATCAATCAATTATAATATCCAACCTTTGGTTGTTGATTTACATTGATTGACACTTGAACATTGGTCTTTGGTATCGTTCAACTAATTCCTCTTGTATTCAATCAGGCTCGCAGATTTCTATTTGCTGATTGCGGATTGAATTAAGAGTTAGAGATAATAAAATCTTTGATATACTTTAACCTAGATTGAGTCTGACTTTCTAGTTGATTCTCTAGAAACTGTATTGGAGTAAGTCCTCTCAGATTGCCAAACGAATTGTTGGGTGTGGTTGTTGTGCCCCCGCATTTTCAATTGGTATCAGAGCAGGCAAACACATTAAAGACCTCATAAGTCTGTGTTTGTAACGATCTGAGGATGGAAGATATTGTCTCTGATAAACGCATCGCCAAAAATAAAAAATATGTTTCCTTAAAGTCTATTAAAGAGAAATATTTGTCAATCTCGAATATAGAAGAACCGTGTGTTCAAAAGAAACAGACAAACATTGACAAGTGTTTTCCTGACTACCTTACCAAAGAGTCTATCTATGAAGGTGAAAGGAATTCATCCAAAGAGAGTGATGTGATTATAAAACTTGTTAGAATTCAAGATGATAATGTCAACCGGTTGAAACACAAAGTCAATGCTCTAGTTGGTATGATAAGTGAACGCGACTCTTTTTTAGAGATCCTTCAAGAAGTAAATCTCAAAAAGGATGCTTTGAAAATTGAACATCTCTTAAGTAAACTCTCGATTCAAGAGTGTTCAAAAGAGTCCGCGATACCAACTGCTTCTGGTTTAACTGTAAGAGAATTAGGTTCAGAAGCCAAACCGAAAATCCCTTTTGTTGAAAAAGATGTGTCTGTATCTTCTCCTAATCAAGGAAAACTCACATCACACAGAAGGAAGAATTCTCCTAACAATGGTGCTAAGACTGTTTTATCTAATCACTCAGGTGATCAGAAAGTGTGTCTCTTTTGTGATTCAAAAGGACCAAGTAAACAAAAGAGGAATTCTAGGTTGAATGACAATTCTATTATTCGTCTTAAACACACCTTAGATTTAATTCTCAAAGGTGTAACTGACATTCGTATGTTTAAAACAATTGGTTTTAGTACTCACCCTGTGTACCTCGTCAGGAAAGTCAGTTCAAGATGTTCCTCGAATGTTCAAACACATAACAGTCCTCCTAAGCCATTTCGACGACGAAGAAGAACTCATGGATATTCTTCTGTGAAGAAGGGAGGTTATGTTGTTCATGATGTGAAAAAGGTACCAGAAGAAGAAAGCAACTGGCTGTCAATTCCCTATGGCTTAAATTCTTCAGGTAAGAATCAAAACTATGTGTCATATTTTGATGATAGTAAATTTTATGATAACTTTTCACATCATAATGGGTTTTCTCTAAATAACAGAAAAAAGAGGCTTAACCATAAACAACTTTATTTAATGAGCTCAAGGCTCATAATTGTGCTAATTAATCACAAGGTTGAAACCTCACTCTCTTTAAAAATCCTGACAGAGTGAGATGTATTCAGGTATACTTATGGCAAAAATTGGTTCACTGATTGTCTATGCTACCATCTTATCGTTCTTAGCTGGATAATCATTGTCAAACAATTCTGCTTAAGTATTTGTGTATTGATAATATTAAAATTCTATTGCTAGGACAAGCTTTTTAGCAAACATTTGCTTCTATTTGAGTACCTCTCCTTCTTAGTTGTTTAATGGGCCATATTCGAGTCCGTACGGGTATCCTTGATGATGTCACGAACTGACATTGGAAACCCTATTTCTGGGTTCTGGTGGATCCCTTAATATACCAAACCCTGTTTTGAAAAGTACGCATACTCTGGCCGCGTCTTCATCAAGAATGGCGTCACCATCTAGTTTTGGTAGTTTTCCATGAGGATTTAATTCTTGATAAGGGTTTGGATCTCAAAGAAGAGGAGAAAGGGACTCTGGCAAAAATTGATGACACATCCCCTTAATTTCCTGACAACTGCTCAGATGTTGAGGATGATAAAGAAATTTCTAATGAAGTTGTCCAAAACTTTATTGAAAAGTTTAACGATGGAAAGATTTCACTTGTTAACACTTTAAAATAGATAGATGGGTTGAGAACCGAATTGATAAAGGCCAATCTTGAACTCACTCTAATGAAGACACATCTTAAAAGTCATCTCAATACCGTATCTGAAGATGATATAAAGTATGTCTGTCACAAGCTTGAAGGTCTCGGAACCAGTAAAGCTTATGTACCAGAACTCTAAATGTCGCTTGTGATTGCTCTCTGTTTTTAGAGTTTTTTTTTATCTAATAAATCCACTTTTTGTGTTTTTAGAAGAATAACTAGGGTTTGGAATAACCATTATTGTGAGTACACATAGCTATGTCCAACGATTTTCATCTTCATTGCTTTTAGATTTTATTTAAATTCTAAAATTATTTTTTGGAAGATGATTTTTGCAATTTTAATCTTTATGATTTTATATATTGCAAATTGTTATGGGATATGTTGTTTACGTCCGTGAACCTGTGACTGTCCCATACTTGTTCAAAAGTTATCTCTATTATGTCGATATGAATGTATTGATGGAAGATAGTATGAACTTTTGACATTACAAAAGTTAAAGCCTTTTATGTCATGTTTTTGATAAAAAGAAAGGATAAAACTTTTATTTACAAGGATTAAGTCTATTATATGTCATTGTGCAAATAGTGATGACAAATAGAATGAATCCTTGTCTATTCCGCAGTATTTGGTCGATCTCCGATTCACAATCTTTGTGCATATACTTTGTTGTTCCATAAGGTTTCTTATGTTGAGCACAATCGACTTAGTTGATTATTCTCTTATGATTAACTTAGTTGTTGCTCCGTGAGGTTCCCTATGTCGAACATTTTCAACTAAATTAATCATTCTCTTTTGGTTATTTTATTTGTTGCTCCGTAAGTTCGCTTATGTCGAGCATGAACAATTAAATTGATCATCTTTTGTGATTAATTTGGTTGTCTATCCAATTGAATTAATCATGAGTTATCTTGTGGTTAACTTGATTGTTATGTTTTGATTGAACTAACTATGGGTTTCCTTGTGGTTATTTCAATTGATTTTTGTAGATACAAATTCATGTTTTCATATGATTTGTTTGTCCAAAATAAATCCTTATTTTCTTGTGAAAGTAAGGTCGCCTTTGTTGTTCCTTCGGGGATGACATTTTATAGGGGAGAGTTCATTTTGAACTTGTGCTTAATTGCCAAATCTTTGTGGGGAGTGCGGCTGTGGAATTTTTAGGGGTTATCTTGTATCTTCATTAACTCCTTGATGAATTCATTTAGCTTCGTCTTCATGATTGCATCTAAATTTGTTGGTATGTTAATACACCTTTTGGTCATGATGTATCTCCGTGTAAATTTCATTAGGATCCCACTAATTTTCGTACCTTTGTCAATTTTGTTGACAAAAAGGAGGAGAATTAATGTGTAGTTCACACTACAAACACATATGGCTTACAGATCATTATGTAAGGGGGAGTGGTTTTCATGTTGAGATATGTATTGACTAAGGGGGACGGATGCATATCACCATAGTGTTATTGTCAAAGTTGTGATACAATTGAACTTTGATGTTGTGGAATAATACTATGACACTGTATAACAACGATCGAGAATATTTTGTTTTCTCATTGTTATAGCTACGGATCTTCAACAACTATGATGCTGAACTTACAACCTTTAGGATCATGGAGTACTAGGAAGTGACGAAGATTTCGAGTCACGTTGAAGATGCCAAGGAGATCAAGCATGTGGATAAGAAGCTTATTTTTTATATTTTTTGTAATCCGTATATATTGATAGTTTTGTCACTAAAATTGACAAAGGGGGAGATTGTTAGAGCATTGCTCGGTCAAACTCGCATGCGTTTCTATCTCAAGCATGTTTGTCAATTTTAGTGATTAAAACTATAAGTCTTGATTTCTAGCCTATTTGTAGATGTCTCAGACTAGGACATAGATAGTGTAGTTGAGCTTAAATCTCTCGACGTTCATCTCTTGAAGACGAAAAACTACTAAGGGGATCTTGTGGAACTTCTTCGACAAAAGGTATGTGGAGACTTGAACTTATCTATCACTTGGAAAGTCTATTTCTACTATCTCCTATATTGAGACATAAGTCGTGTTACGATATAGTTTTATCTATACACATTTGAGATTTCGAGCTGAGTATATCTCGCTTACATATTTCTCGAAATATGTGTTGGTAAGCTTTCGCTTCGACCAAGTTCATCTTATATCATGAGAAAATTGCCGAATAACATCTTACATGGTTTGTGTGATACAATCATTTGGTGTAAGACTTGGAAGGTTTCAATAATGATTATTTCAATATCTTGAAAATTGCTTTGATATTGATAGTGGGTGAAAACGGCTATTAAAATTATAGAAGAATGTTTCAATGATTGAAATAAAGAGTTGATGATGTAACCATCTTTGGATATAAGCATATATAGTGTGTTCGCACATTAGTGTATAAGTCCATAAACCGGAAACCAATAGTATACATATGTGTGTATACGGATTTGGTGAAGGAGATAGGTTAAGTATGCGTACTCGTACGCATACTGGCGGGAGTTCTCAAACCGAGAATTTCTGCTGAGTTTGGTTTTGGCAAAACTCACAAACCAGTCACATTAAGTATGCGTACCCGTACGCATACTGGTGGAAGTTTTTGAACCGAAAATTTCTGCTGAGTTTGGAAACTTCACAAACTCAAAATCGGTTGCTTAAGTATGCATACCCATACACATACTTAAGCTGGTTACTTTGTCAAATCGGACAAGTCCATGAACTTAAACATTTAAATCATAAGGAATGCAATCTTTGCAAACCGTGTCTATAATGTTCATGATTGATTCAAGTGAATCAAACCGATTTGATTTCAATTGTGTTTTCCAGAGAATTGAACAACTCTTAACTAGTTTCATTTCAGTCATTTGAACTAGTTATGGTTAAGATGAATAAGGTTGATATGAGAGTAACCATATGGCTAACGTCGGTTAACTATTTGTGAATTAACATGGTGACACGTTTAGGTACAGCTACATAAACCTAAATGAGGGTCCATTCATTTGGGTGTAACAAGCTAAGTTCGATCTAACGGTTGAAAGATATTAGCTTGGTTGAATCAGGTTTTTCATCTAACGGTGAATATTGAATGCTTTGTTACCAAGGTAACTTGGATTGCAAACCCTGATTTGAAAATTATATAAAGGATAACTCTAGCAACTCGGAAAGGTAATCCCCACACCTCCTGTGTGTTACTAGTTGCATAACTAGAGTCGATTCTCCTTTAACCTTAGGTTTCTTCTCGAGACCCTGTAGGTTAACGACTTGAAGACTTATTGGAATTGTGAATCCATACCCAACTGTAGATGGTGGATTTTCGACAAGGGCTAAAATCTTAAACTCATAATTATACGAAGCTCTGATCCAGCAATCAGACGTGAGTATTGAGACACGGGTCTCTCATCGAATTCTCGACGGAGAGTACTTTCTCTCAGAGTACATGTAGATACGTAGTCTCACGACTGGACAACGACATATCTCATGAATACTGAATACTTTCAGTAATTATTTCTATATAGCATCATGAGATAGACGGCTCCTAGACAGCTTGCTCTGCTAGTATAGAGCGATAACGTCTTCAGGAACAAACAACAAGTTTACCCTGACTATATAAAGGATATGACTTACCGGCAAGCTCGTATCAGGATAATTAATGCTCCTAGACAGCTTGCTCTACTAGTATAGAGCCACAAAGTTAATTATTCCTAATTACAATCGCTCATATTCCATGGTCGAATCCACGACTGGTCCCATGGAATGACAATAACAATTGTTCTGATTCTATGATCAAATACACAGCTTGATCTCATAGAATAGCAATAACTATATTATCTCATTACTCCGGTTTCATGATCGAATCCACAACTGGTATCATAACTGGTAATAGATAAACCTTAATTACTCCGATTCTATGGTCGAATCTACGATCCCATGGAATGGTAATGCTCACTTTATTATTCTGAATTCGTAGTCGAATCCTCAGCTGATCCTATGAATTAATAATAAACATCTTATTACTCAGTTTTGTGAATTATTCTCCCCTGAATTCCACAATTAATAATAAATAATTAACAACCGGGTATCTGAGCTACCTCTAAGTAAGCCCCGATTCGAATGGTGAAGGTGTATTCAACGATGATACACTAACAGTCACCGCACGAACGAGTATTTCAAAAATACAACGAAACGACGAACCTATGCAAAATAGAGAAGAAAATAATAAATAATTAAAAATATTGACCAGGGTGCTGGGAGCACGGACACACGACCGACCGACCGTGTCGTGGTCAATCCCACGCCAGTTTTATATTTTTAATGCATTTTATTATTTTCCATGATTTGATGAAAATTCTCTCATTTTATCAAATCTCCTTCGTCTTGAGGAAACTCCTCGGTTTCATGGTACTTCCATAAATCCATAAAAAATAATATAAAATTAAGGAAAGGAGTGTTGGGTGTGACCATTGGCCAACCGGCCATTCCTTGGTCCCAACCGGCCCCATGCCCACGGTTCTTTATTATTTTATTATTATTATTATTATTATTTCTCTAATTTCATGAAAAAACTCCTTCATTTCAAGGTATTTTGCACAAATCATCAAATAATAATAAAATAAAATAAAATATGAAAACTTGTGGGACCGGGCATTGGCGGGCCGGTCATGCCCTAGCCGGTCCCACACGCCCCTTTGTTTTATTATTTTATTATTAGTTTTCCTTGAATTCATAAAATTCCTTGATTTCATGGTATTTCTCTCAAATTAGGAAAAATTCCCGCAAATCATCAAAATACCTAAAAATATTAAAAAATTAGGAAAACTCATGGGACCGGGCCCTAGCCGGCCAGCCATGCCTTCCACGGTCCCACACGCCCTTGTTTTTTATTATTTAATATTTTTTGCTTCCTTGAACTCATGAAAACTCCTTCAATTCATGGAAACTTCCTAAATTCATCAAATTTCTCGAAATTCATGAATTTTTCACAAAATCATTATAAAATTAGGGAAACTCGTGGGACCGGGCCCTAGACGGCCGTCCATGCCTTCCACGGTCCCACACGCCCTTGTTTTATTATTTTAATATCTTTTGCTTCCTTGAACTCATGAAAACTCCTTCAATTCATGGAAACTCCTAAAATTCATCAAATTTCTCAAAATTCATGAATTTTTCATAAAATCATCAAAATATTATAAAATTAAGAAAAAGGCACCACGAGACCGTGGTCACGACCGACCGACCATGCCTTGACCATGGCGGTCCCACGCCTACTCATTCCTTATTTTATAATTATTTTTCATCATCTCATGGTTTATTCCTCAGTTTCGTCGAAACCTTAATTTTGGTATATTTTCTCGAATGGATGCTCAATTACACGCCAGAAAATATCAAAATTCTCAGGACTGAGACGTGGACGCCTTGGGGACACGAGCACGCTATCTTGACCGACCAAGATTGGCTCTTTGGCTCACGGAAGCCGGTTCCATCAATTTTCACAGTTTTGACCTAATTTGCACAATTGCTCGTATTAGGTCCAAAACTCTCCCAAACACTTTGGATTTTCATGCAGTGATCGTCAGGCGGTCACGGGACAACCCAGTGCCGGTTTCGTGACTTTATGGTCGGTCCCTCGCCTTGTCATAATTAATTAGGTTTTCTCACGTAAGGCTCAAACGAGCGTTTTCGAATAAATGATTAAACCAGCATTTAATCATTCTTTCACCAACAAATCGTCAACTCTTCAGGAGTTCTTCGTATTTGCTCACGTGAGCATATGGACACTACATGTTTGATCCACAGTCCCATGTAATCGCTCCCTCATCCATCCCATGGTTGAAATTCTGACGAACCATGAATTGATCATCAGTTGATCAAATTAGGGTTTTTGAATCCAAGGATCATCATTCCAGATTCTAACCTTAATAATTTTATGACGACCTCATGGTCATTAATTTTATTAATTATGCTCGGTTCAACGAACAGTATTCCAATAATCCATTAGACGAGCAACACATGCTCAGACGACCAAATATTCAACAATTCATCACATGAGCAACACTTTCTCAGATGATAAATATTTGTTCAAACCAAGGAATATTGGTTCAACAATCAATATTCAATGATCCATCGAATGAGCAATACTTGCTCACTTCATCGTAAGAACTATACCTCTGTCTCATGACATGTTCAATTCACGAGTTTCAGAACATCATGTTCAACTCAACGACTACATGGACTCATCGTCCCATCAAACCACGAAGTCGTCAATTGACTAACAAACCACGAGACGTCAATCGTGTCACTTGGGGGGATATCACTTAGGGTTTTGGTCTGGCGGTCTACGGCACGTGTGTTCAAACATACGATGGAATGTGAGCAAGTCGTGCAATCAGTTGAAGGAATTCACGAGGTAGTGGGTGGAAAATCGACCAAGTCTCCACACGTTGAGCAACTGGTTTCAAACACGATCTCCACTTCCCCACTCCTTGATTCCATCAACTGTCACACTTCATGGAATCATGGTGTTTACAATTCCAGCAATATAAATAAGTATCTGAATCATGATTGAATCATCATCAGTATCATCAATCTCACGTCTCATCGACAACACGAGATCATCAACTCATCAATTGAGAAACTACTCTCAATTGAGCAACTTCAATAATTCAGAGCTTATCATAGTCTGAATTCATACACCCACAATCTCGATCACCATTGATCTCACATATTTCTCAGCTTCCCTCCTACAGATCAACCTATCCTCTCTTGTGACCGAATTTACCCTGGAACGGTCATTGTCTTGATTTAGGCCGGGGTACTACAGATTGATCTCTCGAATCTAAAGCACCCCCTTTGCAGCGGTGCATCTGTGTGAGGCTTAACATTTCGCTCGGTTCGAGGAGTCTCCTCCGTACGATCATCTCCTCAATTCCTTAAAAACCAGCAAATCGTTTTTCCCCATCTACAGATTGGCGACCACAATGGGAGATCATTCTCTCGGTTGCAATCTCACAATTTCACAAGATGGTTGATCTTAGGTATGGTTCAGTTACCAATCCGGGTTCAACACCCAACTCTAACATTGCAAGTCCTAGTGGTACTCCCAGCAAGTATTACTCCTATTAAAGTTGCAGGCTCTAGTGGTAGCGCTAACACCTCTCCTCCGACCAGCAATATCACGTCACATGTTACTATCACTCTTCCAAGCACTGGTGCTCCAGAGATCGGCCCTGCAAGTGATGACACTGGCGCCATGAACAACCCACTCTTGGGTTGGTCTCCTGAAGAAACCAGAGGAAATAAGCTTGATCTCATGAATATTCAGACTGACGTGGCTGCAACACAGAAAGAGTTGTATGCTTATCTCAAAACTCTCACAGACAAGTTTGCGTCTGAACGAACTCAGCCTCAGCGCGAAAAAGAAGAAGCTAAAGAAACATCTTCAACTGCTGATCCTGAAATCTCTCCAATCCATGTTGTACAAGATGAAGAATTCCGCAAAGCTGCAGATGAATCTCCAGCAAAGGAACTTGCAGGCTTCATCGCTCGTGAGGACCTGTAACGCTTCATGGAGGACCGAGGAAAAGACAAAGCATCAACCTTCATACCCTGTTGCTACGAAAATAATTTCTTTCCCGAAGGGCTACACTTCCCCAACGTTCGCACTATATAACGGAACATGGAGCGCTCGAGAACATGTCTCTCGATCCCCGGAGGCACTAGGAGAGCATGAACAAAACAAAATGATCCCAATCTACAGAGCCTTTCTCTGCGACTCCAGACTCTCTCAGAACTTCATGAAGCATCCAAACGATCAGCAACTACTACACCTTCCTGAGCGAAGTATACAAGGTCGAGGAACCTCGGAGCAGCCGATGCCTGATCAACAAACAATACAATGTCCAACCTTCCATGAACGTTATTGATCAACCAAAAGGAAATCTCCTTCTCAAACATGAGACATCCAACACCTCATCCTACAAAAGCATCAAGAAAGGATAACCAATCTTGCACAAACCTCGACCTGGCATCAACGAACGGGAAAATGATCGGACAGACTCAAACTTCTCATGAAGGAATGATCGAGTTACTGGAAGTCTGGGTTCAAGACGGTGCAATCAAATTGTTTCTTATCATAGAGAGCCAACATGAAGAATCCAAGGTACTGTCACCTTCATAGATTTATCAATCAGTCGACAAGTAACTGCAATATTTTGAAGCATGTCACCAAATAGAAGGTTGATCCACAATAGATTCAACTGTCACTGGAGGAGTACACAAGAATCCTCTCCCAATCATAACCTTTACACTCTCTGAACAACCTATCAAAGAGGCAGTTCAATCCTTGGTCGAACGTGAATTGATCTATCTGTCGAAGGCACAAAAGAGAGACATGTTCACAGCACTGAACCACATCGTGTCAAGAAGTCCATTCCGGAACTACTTCTTGAGCCTCCAGCCACAAACCAAGAGATGTACGACTGGGGACTGCTTTCCACAGTCGAAGAAACAAATTTGGAAGAACGTTGATCGATGCCGGCACCGCCATAAACATCATTCCACTGAAAACCTTAGAGCCGCAGGCATCAGTCGACAAGAAGCTGCTCATGCCCCCATCTCAATCATAGACCTTGAAGGAGCGCTTAGAATACTTATGGCTACATCACTCTCAAAGTGAACATAAGTTCAACAATGGACAGAAACCAAGTTTCACATAATCAGGAAGATCCAGGATATGACATGTCCTTCAGAAGAGCGTGGATCCACGCTGAAAATATGGGTACTTACAAAGCGCCTTTGGTTACACGTCTCTCCAACGAAGAAAGTTCTGATCCAGAAGATTTGACGGACATTCCATCATCAGAGTACTTGGAGGAATTTAAAACTTTGACGAGGTTGAAGAAAGAACCTGCAAAATATGCATATACATCCATCAAGAGGTTCCGCACTCATGCAAGTCTCATCCCACGTCTATGTAATTTATTTCCTCACATGCTATCCTAGCATGGGGACTCAATTCTGCTAGCAAATCTGCAAGACGTTATGAATGGTAGCTTCACCACATTAGTATTTTACCAAGTGGTTGAATCTGACGCTCCTCCGAATCAAGCACTGAAACATTCATTACCGAGATGATGTCCAAACATGGCAAAGAACACTTTGGGTGTTTCTCCTGCAGGTCCATGTGTTCCACAAAATCAGAAATCTCTGATGTCTGCACAAGTGTCGAATCCCACTACCGCAACGAAAGGGATGATAAATCAATGGAAGATACTCCAGGGCCGAGATGATCAAACATTCGATGCTTAAGGAATATACGCTTCAAGGCTCAAGCATCTAAGAAGCCATCAAATTGTACTCCCAATCAAAGAGTACAGCTTCAGCACAAATATCTCGACGATGACACATTGATTCAACACCAACACATCAAAGTGTAACTAAACGATAAGTCTTCATTATCCCATGATAAGACTTCTGAAGCATATGCAACATCATTCATACATGGATGACACTAACTCCTTCAATATACACTGGGAAACCTGAGGTGATTTCGTGAAACTTCATCAATGGGTTTTCGATACATCACAAGCCCCTGCATGATTGAGGAACTTTCTCTCTTCACCAATCACATCCAGTATGAAAACTCTTGATGCCATCTACCGCAACAATGTCGACTTACTGACAAAGCCATTTAGTGATAAAGTTATGCTTTCAAGAGCATTCAGGTTGAACTCTCAGTACACCTTCATCTTACGGACGCTCAACTCATCAACTAGTTCGTGAATGTAAAAGGCTCACTGGATGGAGGAGCATATATCTATAATCATGGTTCTATCCTTTTTCGGTCTTTGGAGCAATTCCAACCATGGCATCAGCATCAAATAATCTCTAAAGGATCACCATCCATCATCTCAGCATCGACAAGGATCTCTATAGCGTAATCATTCATGGTTTCAGCACCAACAACGGTCTCAGGAGCAACATCCTCAGGGCTTCATCAACTAATCATTCTCTTAAGTGTTACACATGAAGCAGACTTCTCCAAGAACTAATGATTCATATCAATGTGTAGACCTGATAACATGCTCACATGAAAGTCTTCCCAAAGCTGGCACGATTGGTGGGCATAATCCAAAGTCTCCTCCAAGATGTTCTCATCGCCTCTACAAATGAGATACGACATGCTCCGGCCATGGGTTTACAAAACGTACCAATGGGTGAGGAATGGGACAATACTTCCTCAACGAAAGATGTTCGTCTATGTTTTCTATACAACATACCAAAAGGGCGCATCAATCGGACATACGAGCTGAAATATATGGCCTTTACCGTCAGGTCTACGGAATCTGAAAAATTTGTACGGGATTACAAATTGCAAATGCGCACGCTTCGTTGGATGACCTCTACAACTCCAAATTGAGTGATTCTTTTCATGTGATAACTCAGCCTCTTAGCTTCGAAAGTTGGGTCAAGCATCGAATTCCGACCTTGTATGAGGTCCTACAGCTTCTAGAGCGTACAACATGCAAGCAACAATTCTTAGACGGGATTCATGACTTCCACAGTCGATCGGTGTCCACCAGGTCTCTTCGCTAAGTCCTTCATCAAGGTACCTCCAACTTCGACCACCTAGGTCTTTACATCAATTTTTACCTGGGTCCTCTATCTAGGTCTCACCAGAAGAAGGGAAAACGAAAGGGAGAGACTTAACAAAATACTGGGGACTGACGGTCCACTTGTCAAGACGATCGATTTCACAATCCAAAACCGATCAAGAAATCAAGACCAGAATAAAACCTCACATCTCTCAGAAGTCCAAGGTTCAAGATATCATGGAAAGAAAACTAAAGAAATCAAAAATAAGATTTCTGCTTTTTTCATCCATCTTCTTCAACACGGCATCACTGGTGGTGAAAGAAGTGTCACCTTCCACCGCTTTCCTTATAGCATCAATCTTTTGACAAAGCCACTTCAATTGAAGTCAAGTTCTTCAGCTTTCTTCAAGTTGTACTCCCAATCAAAGAGTACATCCCGGGTGACAGTATTTCCAGTTGTGATGTGGATATCATTTATAACACGCAATATGGCTTCTACTTGCCTCGTCAAGAAATAACTATGCTCCGGATCCTTGGTAACGACGATGTGCCCATACATCTTCCACGATTTCTCGTACAAGCCTGTATATCTAATGGGAACGCTGAATCCGCCAACTAGTTCATGATACGGGAGTGAAGCATCGAACGGAGGATCAAAAGCAACTCCTGCACTTGGATATTCATGCACCACTATACGGTTCTCAATTACTGGAGCAGCATCCAGGGCAACAGTTTCTTCAGTATTCTCTACTGGTGTTTCGGTTTCTTCTATCACTGAAGCAGCAATAATCTGAGTTTCCAAGACTTCAATGACAACCTTCTCATGGCCTTGAAGTGCATAGATGGTTGTCTCTTCATCAGTAACTCCAGGGCAGTTTGAGTTATCCTCATTGGTTTCAATATCCTCAACTTCGGTATTTGGCACCTAATACGAAGATTACATGAGGTTAGAGTCATTTAATATTGAAACCAAATGAGATCATAAAATACATCATACAAGAAATTCAACATTATCAAGATTAATAATTATACACTTAAGTCACGAGCAAATAGAATGAAAGTCATGAAAATACGTTTTACGGTAACCTCGTCTGAAGAAACTGTACTCTGTCCTGTACTAAAAGACGAACTGGGAGCAATCTACGAGGAATATGAAGAAACTGTACTCTTTCCTATATCATTCTCTTTGTATGGATGTCCTCTACAACGTTTCAAAATTTCATGACAATCCAATGAACGAGCAAAGAGATGTGGCTAAAACATGGAGCAACATGCCATCTGAAAAAGTTCTGAAGGTCTCCTGGAAGTTCACTATTTCACCTTTTTCAGGCCCTAAACATGCTCAAAATTCAAAGATCTTCTTTAACAAATCTTGGAACTTTCCTGGGATTGAAGATACATATGCAAACCGCGAAAATCCGACTTCGGACGAGGATTCTACAGCGTTTCTAGTAAAATATGAAGTCTGAAATTTTCCGGTGACGTATTTCGGAAAAATTATCCATAAATTCACATGGATTTTCATTCATTCATTCACGAATCAGTGATATCATACTTCTTTGAAGAAATTACAGGAGATATACTTACTAAGGGAGTCTCTAAATCATTTGAAGGCTCGACGATGCCAGAATCTCCGTCGACAACACCGCTATCTCCATTCGGTTCGGGATTTCGGGAATTCTCCGTATTCCCATCTCCCAAAGAAGAGTGCGCTTCATCAGCATGATTCTTATCTATAATGATTTCTTCCTGGATTCATCAAAAAAAATTATTATTTCATTCAAGGAGATGTCGCGATCACCTGCGCGAAAGAGATATTTACATCGACTTCTTCATCAGTACTGGATTCCTGAATTGTTCGCCTGGGAACAAGTTGAATACCGTCAATCGATGGAGAAAAGGTCTGAAAAGAAATAACAAAACCTTGGTCTCGTGATCCTAATTGGACGGGCAGGAAAAAGTCATGACACAAGGAGTGCTAACAACTCATCAAAGAAACGGCTGGGGACTGCACGTCATTTGATAACATCCTGTAGTCCTTACTTCTGGGTGCTCCGCCCCGAAGACTTTCTTCCATTTCATAGGAGTCTACATTAATCTGAAACCTCACTAGATGATCATCCTGTGGTATAGTTGATGAAATAACCAGGAGTACAACTCAGTATGAAGGATCTATCACTATCACTCAGAGGTCCCAGAAGTACCATTTCTTGAAGTTACACCCGCGGAGATGTCATCCCTGGAAACATCATCTTTGAAAGTGTCATCATGGGAGTCAGTCATTCTTGCAAAGTGGATGTGACAGATGCATAACACTCAGTGCATCATTTATACAAAGCGCATGATTCAGCAAAACAACGAATCATGGAATAAATATGCTCACATCAGCGTCTGCATAAATGGTAACTTTCAACTCTTACCTGTTTATGATTCCACTAACAGTACATGAGTTAATACATCAAATCTTGCTCGTTCCTTCAAACCTGCTAAGACGAGCAAAATTCTGACATGATTTTCACAAAACCGTGAACAACCCACGTAAATTTTACAATGTGAACATTCACTGATTTCTCAAAATCTGGACAGACGTCCATTCTACGATTGTGAAAACTCACATATAGACATTATTTCACCATGTATGGTTGTCTAATTTCAACAATTGTTAAAAATCAAAACATTGATTTTACAAAATATATTTTAACGTGAAACTCACGTAAATTTGAAAAATATATCTATATATTTTTGCTCCCTCGCACGAGCATCTGTCTTTGAAGCGAGAGTATATTTTCAAAGATTTCCGAAATCTCGAAGATAAAATTTTTCATGAAGGCTCATAAACAATATTTTATTACTAACAGACGCACGTCTATCAAAAAAAAAACTTTTCTCTCGTACGAGCATCCACCATTGAAACGAGAGTTTATTCCACTTTGTGAAATCTCACATATTTAATATATAAAATTCCGGTTTTCGTGAAAGCTCATAGACGAATTTTATATCATTAGACTCAGGTATATTTTGTTTGTTCCCTAAACTAACGAACGAACAAGCGTCTATTCCTAAAACAAGGATTTCCTTATTGGGCCCGGCCCGCGAATACTAACCGACCACGGACTCGTCGTCCAAACCAGCGGTTCAACACCAATTTATGCTCATCAAACGACACTCCAATCATGACATTGAAGCCTTCATGAAGTCGTGGTTTGCTCATGCTCTCTGAATCCGGTAACGTCCCAACTTACGACTAAGTTCAATTAATGGTATTATTATTTATGGCGGGAAAATCACCATTTAATGCTGACTGAGGAACACAGCTTGCCTCAGTAAGCAGGGGACTTAATGTAGATGGTGGATTTTCGACAAGGGCTAAAATCGTAAACTCATAATTATACGAAGCTCTGATCCAGCAATCATACGTGAGTATTGAGACACGGGTCTCTCATCGAATTCTCAAGGGAGAGTACTTTCTCTCAAAGTACATGTAGATATGTAGTCTCACGACTGGACAACGACATATCTCATGAATACTGAATACTTTCAGTGATTATTTCTATATAGCATCACGAGATAGACGGCCCCTAAACAACTTTCTCTGCTAGTATACAACGATAACGTCTTCAGGAACAAACAACAAGTTTACCCTGACTATATAAAGGATATGACTTACCGGCAAGCTCGTATCAGGATAATTAATGCTCCTAGACAGCTTGCTCTGCTAGTATAGAGCCACAAAGTTAATTATTCCTAATTACAATCGCTTCTATTCCATGGTCGAATCCACGACTGGTCCCATGGAATGACAATAACAATTGTTCTGATTCTATGATCAAATCCACAGCTTGATCTCATAGAATAGAAATAACTATATTATCTCATTACTCCGATTACATGATCGAATCCACAACTGGTCTCATAAATGGTAATAGATAAACCTTAATTACTCCGATTCTATGGTCGAATCTATGATCCCATCGAATGGTAATGCTCACTTTATTATTCTGAATTCGTAGTCGAATCCTCAGCTGATCCTATGAATTAATAATAAACATCTTATTACTCAGTTTTGTGAATTATTATCCACTGAATTCCATAATTAGTAATAAATAATCAACAACCGGGTGTCTGAGCTACCTCTAAGTAAGTCCCGATTCGAATGGTGAAGGTGTATTCAACGATGATACACTAACAGTCACCGCACAAACGAGTATTTCAAAAATACAACGAAACGACGAACCTATGCAAAATAGAGAAGAAAATAATAAATAATTAAAAATATTGACCAGGGTGCTGGGAGCACGGACACACGACCGACCGACCGTGTCGTGGTCAATCCCACGCCAGTTTTATATTTTTAATGCATTTTATTATTTTCCATGATTTGATGAAAATTCTCTCATTTTATCAAATCTTCTTCGTCTTGAGGAAACTCCTCGGTTTCATGGTACTTCCATAAATCCATAAAAAATAATATAAAATTAAGGAAAGGAGTGTGGGGGGTGACCATTGGCCAACCGGCCATGCCTTGGTCCCAACCGGCCCCACACCCACGGTTCCTTATTATTTTATTATTATTATTATTTCTCTAATTTCATGAAAAAACTCCTTGATTTCATGGTATTTTGCACAAATCATCAAATAATAATAAAATAAAATAAATTATGAAAACTTGTGGGACCGGGCCTTGGCCGGCCGGTCATGCCCTAGCCGGTCCCACACGCCCCTTTGTTTTATTATTTTAGTATTAGTTTTCCTTGAATTCATCAAATTCCTTGATTTCATGGTATTTCTCTCAAATTAGGAAAAATTCACTCAAATCATCAAAATACCTAAAAATATTAAAAAATTAGGAAAACTCGTGGGAGCGGGCCCTAACCTGCCGGCCATGCCTTCCACGGTCCCACGCGCCCTTGTTTTATTATTTTAATATCTTTTGCTTCCTTGAACTCATGAAAACTCCTTCAATTCATGGAAACTCCTAAAATTCATCAAATTTCTCAAAATTCATGAATTTTTCATAAAATCATCAAAATATTATAAAATTAAGGAAAAGGAACCACGGGACCGTGGTCACGACAGGCCGACCATGCCTTGACCACGGCGGTCCCATGCCTCTTCATTCCTTATTTTATAATTATTTTTCATCATCTCATGGTTTTTTCCTCAGTTTCGTCGAAACCCTAATTTTGGTATATTTTCTCGAATGGATGCTCAATTGCACGCCAGAAAATATCAAAATTCTCAGGACTGAGATGCAGACGCCTTGGGGACACGAGCACGCTATCTTAACCGACCAAGATTGGGTCTTTGGATCACGGAAGCCGGTTCCATCAATTTTCACATTTTTGACCTAATTTGCACAATTGCTCGTATTAGGTCCAAAACTCTCCCAAACACTTTGGATTTTCATGAAGTGATCGTCAAGCGGTCACGGGACAACCCAGGGCTCCATGGTTGGTCCCTCACCTTGTCATAATTAATTAGGTTTTCTCACCTAAGGCTCAGACGAGCGTTTTCGAATAAATGATTAAACCAGCATTTAATCATTCTTTCACCAACAAATCGTCAACTCTTCAGGAGTTCTTCGTATTTGCTCACGTGAGCATATGGACACTACATGGTTGATCCACGGTCCCATGTAATCGCTCCCTCCTCCGTCCCATGGTTGAAATTCTGACGAACCATGAATTGATCATCAATTGATCAAATTAGGGTTTCTGAATCCAAGGATCATCATTCCAGATTCTAACCTTAATAATTTTATGACGACCTCATGGTCATTGATTTTATTAATTATGCTCGGTTCAACGAACAATATTCCAATAATCCATCAGACGAGCAACACATGCTCAGACGACCAAATATTCAACAATTCATCACATGAGCAACACTTTCTCAGATGATAAATATTTGTTCAAACCAAGGAATATTGGTTCAACAATCAATATTCAACGATCCATCGAATGAGCAATACTTGCTCACTTCATCGTAAGAACTATACCTCTGTCTCATGACATGTTCAATTCACGAGTTTCAGAACATCATGTTCAACTCAACGACTACATGGACTCATCGTCCCATCAAACCACGAAGTCGTCAATTGACTAACAAACCACGAGACGTCAATCGTGTCACTTGGGGGGATATCACTTAGGGTTTTGGTCTGGCGGTCTATGGCACGTGTGTTCAAACATACGATGGAATGTGAGCAAGTCGTGCAATCAGTTGAAGGAATTCACGAGGTAGTGGGTGTAAAATCGACCAAGTCTCCACACGTTGAGCAACTGGTTTCAAACACGATCTCCACTTCCCCACTCCTTGATTCCATCAACTGTCACACTTCATGGAATCATGGTGTATACAATTCCAGCAATATAAATAAGTCTCTGAATCATGATTGAATCATCATCAGTATCATCAATCTCACGTCTCATCGACAACATGAGATCATCAACTCATCAATTGAGAAACTACTCTCAATTGAGCAATTTCAATCATTCAGAGCTTATCATATTCATAATTCATACACCCACAATCTCGATCACCATTGATCTCACATATTTCTCAGCTTCCCTCCTACATATTGATCTCTCGAATCTAAAGCACCCCCTTTGAAGCGGTGCATCTTTGTGAGGTTTAACATTTCGCTTGGTTCGAGGAGTCTCCTCCGTATGGTCGTCTCCTCAATTCCTTAAAAACCAGCAAATCGTTTTTTCCCATCTATACCAACTATTATCTTTGTAGTTACGTGATATGATCTTGTTGTTTCTATCGTGTTAGTGCAATTGAAATAATTGTCTCGAGAATTTATATCTCCGATAAGCAAGATAGAAAAGTAATCACAAACAAACTTCTTCTGATCGTTTGTGATTCCATAATAACTTGTTTCGCTAGTCGATTAAGTTTATTGTGAGGTGATTGATAATATTAGGTTGTTCTTTGGGAATATAAGTCCGCTTTATCAATTGGTTCATGTTCACCTTGATTTATCAAAATATGGAATAAAAACTCTTGGGTATTTCTGCGGGAGACAGATTTATTCAATCCTATAGACTTTTCTGTGAGATACAAATTTGTTTATTAATTTCTTCGACTTTGGGTCGTAGAAACTCTTAGTTGTGGGTGAGATCATCTAAGGGAATCAAGTGTATAGTATCCTTCAGGAATCAGAGACGTAAGGAGCGCAACTGTACCTTGGATCAATGTGAGATTGATTGGGGTTGAACTACAGTCCAGACCGAAGTTAGTTTATAGTATGCTAGTGTCTGTAGCGGCTTAATACAGTGTGTGTTCAATCTGGACTAGGTACCGGGTTTTTTCTGCATTTGCGGTTTCCTCGTTAACAAAACTTCTGGTGTCTGTGTTATTTCTTTTCCGTATTATATTTTGTTATATAATTGAAATATCACAGGTTGTGCGTTGAATCGACCAATTGGTAAATCCAACCTTTGGTTGTTGATTGAAATTGATTGATAATTGAACATTGGTCTTTGGTATCGTTCAAGTGATTTCTCTTGTATTCAATTAGACTCGCAAATCTCTATTTGCTTGAGTAAGTCTTGAGTCGAGAAATTGAGATATAACTCCTTGATATACTTTTAATTAAGATTGAGTCTGACTGTCTATTTGATTCTCTTAAAAGTATATTGGAGTAAGTCCATACAGATTAATAAGCGAAATATTGGGTGTGGTTGTTATACCCCCTATTTTTCAATTGGTATTAGAGCAGAAAAACACGCGCAATCTGATTTTTATGGACGAGTCTATCTCTAATAACGTACAAGTTCATAAATTACCAGATGATTTTCAAAGCTTAGATTCACCTGAGAGAACTGTCACATCTAGTTCAGTATCTAAACATTCTCTTAATGTATAACCTGTTGAAATCTGGGAAATACGCCTAGAAGAACAGTTGGATGAACTTTCTGATGAAGGTGATTTAGATATTGATAGAGATGTTGATGAGGAAGTCTCAGAGTATGTTAAGATTTTGAATTCATTAGAAAAGAAGAAGATGACAACTTCTCATGTCACACCTCTGCTGACTCTTCTATGTCGAGAAAACAAGAAATTGAGAAGATGTTACGCATGTGTTTATGTTTCAAATCGTTCTAACGAATCGATCCTCAAGGATTCTGAGGAAAACCTACGTATAAAGTCAATTGAATGTGATAATCTTTATCAAAAATACTTCTTGTTAAAAGAGAAATTTGCAGAAATTGAAGCAAGGATTAATTCCCAGCAAGAAAGTTTTGATGACAGAGAAGGCGCGTATCTCGCTCGAGAAAAACGCCTTGAGGCTGATTTAGCTGATGCTCCTGATAAAATCAAGATGTTGGAATATGACTTGAAAAAGTTCAATACTAGTTCAAGCAAATTAACCACTATGCTAGGAGCAAGTAAAAATCATCATGATATACGAGGATTGGGCTATAAGGGAATAAATGCTCCAAGTATTAGTAAAGAGGTAAAATTTGTCAAGGCCAGTGATTCTTCTCAACAAAAGGTTTCCACTGATGGTAAAAGTGAAATACCTTCACTGGAAGTTAAAGTTCGAAAGAGTAATGTATATCAACCTCCAAAATCAGCACACAGGGATCAAGGTAAGAACATTCCTTATGTTTGCCACTATTGCGGAAATAAAGGTCACCTGGAAAGGAGATGTCGTTTCCGTATAAGGAATGAGAAACTTCATGATGTTCTTGTTTGGGCATAAAAAGAAGTTGTGAAACCAAGATCATATGTTAAGACTAATCCCCTTAACATTACAGGTTTTAACTGTCTAACCTTTAGGCAAAGGAATCAGTGTTGTGATAAACCTATATTTGCCTATAAACGTCATACAAATCCTTTTCACAATCATAATGGTTATCAAAAGGATAACTTTGTAAAGACGAAGACAAGATCCGATGCTCCCAATTGGAGAAAGACTAACTTGCAAAAGAATAGTCAATCCAATTCTGTTCCGAGAATTATAGAAGAGAGTAATGGGAAGAAGGTTCCGGTTGTTCCTAAACACACTCAGAAGTGGATTCCAAAGAAAGTAAATGATGCTTTGAGTGTGAAAAGGAATGATCTCCCAGAAAATTCCATGACTGTGGAGAAGGCAGTATCCATGATGTTGGAACTTAAAGAGTTCTTTGGAAAGATGGATTTGGATGTGAAAGGTTCTAAAAGAAATCTCTTTCATCATAAACCAAAAGTCACTTGTGGTGAGCAATACATTGCTCACCTCAACACAAATTTAGTGTGTTTTTAGTGCATCCTCACCAAGGAATACCTTCTTTGTATACGGTGAGAGAAGCACGAGAATTGTGGCGCACAGATTATGCTCGGTAAGGCTGTAGAATTCGATTGGATTTTTCTAAAAAGATATGTATATAAACTTGAGAAATATTAGTGTTTTTCTTTTGCTTAGATTACTTATAATGATCCATGTACCTTGCTTATAGTTCATTTCTACCTAACTTGATCTGTGTTTAAGGTTCTTAAATTTTTAAGTTTGAAAATAGTAGTTCGGGATGTTTGGACTTCATGGTACACACACCAGGTATGCATACCATCATTTGAAATCAAAATCCAGGGGTTTTAGTATGCATACCCATTTGCATACTGCTCCAGGACACGAGAATTCATTTGCAAACCCGTATGCATACTGGCCTGTAGATGTCGTTTTTTGGCAAACTTGTTTTGGTCGTAACGTCTTTGTTCGAACTCGGAATAAACTCATTCTTTTTGAATTCTCTTCCTCTTTGAATTATCTTCAAAATGGTGATGATAAATCCTAAATTTGGATGAGTTGAGGTTAGTCTTTGTCCCGTATCTTGTTTTTGAGTGTTTTGCTCCGTTTCGTCGCACTTGTTCTACTTCTGTTGGACTTGGGCACTTGGATTCTTGGATTAATTATCTTGTAAGCTCATTTGAATGATGTCGGTGAATCACAAAGAAGGAAGTTCAAGAATGGGCAGTAGTACGCGTTGCTATGAGATTCTTGAATGTTCACAATCATCTTATGTGAACTATGATGCATGGTCTTTAATGACTTTGTATGTTCTTCTTTGTTAAGAAAATCTTTTTACACGCCTTTGGTAAAAAAAATTGATTCTACCTTCTAACGACAAAGATTGTTTTTGTAGTATTAATCTTTATGGTTTTATATATTGCAACTTGTTATGGGATATTTGTGTTTGCGTCAGTGAACTATGATTGTCCCATACATGGTCAAAATTTAAGTCTTTCATATGTCAGTATGCAAGTATTGATAAAAGATTGAATGAACTTTTGACAAACAAAAGTTAAGCATTTTATGTCATTATGCAAATATTGATGGAAGAAAGGATGAACTTTTGTTTACAAAGATTAAAGTCTATTATATGTCATTGTGCAAATAGTGATGAAGAATAGAATGAATTTTTGTCTATTCCACAGTATTGATCTTTGTTGATCCATATTCTTATGTATGTACTGTGTTGCTCCGTAAGTTCTCTTATGTTGAGCATTTCCGGTTAAATTAATCATGGGTTCTCTTGTGGTTAATTTAATTGAGTTTTATTTTTTATACAAATTCATGTTTCATATGATTTATGATGTCCAAAGAAATCCTTCTTTTCTTGTGAAAGTAAGGTCGCCCTTGTTGTTCTTTCGGGAATGACATTTTATGGGGGAGAGTTCTTAATTGAACTTGTGCTTAATTGCCAAATCTTTGTGGGGAGTGCGGAAGTGGAATATTATAGGAGTTATCTTGAATCTTTATAAACTCCTTGATGAATGCATTTATCTTCGTCTTTATGACTGCATCTATACAAGTTGATATGTGCTTTTCTTTGGTCTTGAAGCATCTCCATGGAAATTTCATTAGGATCCCACTAGTTTTCGTACTTTTGCCAATTTTATTGACAAAAAGGGAGAGAATCAATGTGTAGTTCACACTACAAATACATATGGTTTTCGGATCATTATGTAAGGGGGAGTGGTTTTCATGTTGAGATGAAAGTATTGACTAAGGGGGAGTGATACACATCACCATAGTATTGTTGTCTAAGTTGTGATACAATTGAACTTTGGTGCTGTGTGATAATACTATGATCACTGTATAACAATGATTGAGAGCTTTTTTTTTCTCATTGTTATGGCTACAGATCTTCAACGACTATGATGCTGAACTAAACATCTATGGAATCATGGAAGTACTTGGAAGTGACGAGGATTTCGAGTAATGTTGAAGAACCGAGGAGATCATGCATGTGGACGAGAAGCTACAAAGTTTTACTTATTTTTTAATCCATATGTATAGATAGTTTTGTCACTAAAATTGACAAAGGGGGAGATTGTTAGAGCATTGCTTGGTCGAACTCGCAAGCGTTGCTATCTCAAGCTTGTTTGTCAAACTTAGTTGTCAAAACTATATGTCTTCATTTCTAGTCTACTTATATCTAAAGTCTCGGTCTAGGATAGTTAAGTGTAGTTGAGATCCAGACTCCATCGTGATCATCATACGAAGACGAAGAACTACTTAAGGAACCAGTGGAACTTCATCAACTATGTGGAGACTTGAACTTATCTATCACTCAAAAATCTATCTACTCTATCTCCTACTCTTGAGACAAAAGTCATAGATTTCAATTATACACATTTGCTATTTCGAGCCGAGTTTAGCTCGCTTATCTATTTCTCGAAATATGTGTTGGTAAGCTTTCGCTTTAGCCAAGTCCATCTTTAATCGTGACGAAAGTCATGTTGACATTTCAGTATCTTGAAAATCTCTTTGGTGAAAAATAGTTTGTGAATAACAACTATATATCATCCTCTAAGCATGTTTCAATTATTTAAGTGTATAATTGAGATTATATAACCATCTTTGGTTATAAGCATATATAGTGTGTTCGCACGTTAGTGTATAAATCCATGAACCGGGAACCAAGTGTATGCATATGTGTGTGTACGAAATTGGTGAAGGAGACAGGTTAAGTATGCGTACCCGTATGCATACTTGCGGAAGTTCACGTCCGTGAATATCTACTGAGTTTGGGAATTGACAAAATCTTAACCAGTCACCTTAAGTATGCGTACCCGTACGCATACTGACGGAGTTTTTCTACCCGAGAATTTCTACTGAGGTTGGAAACCAAAACCAATCAAATCCGGTTGCTTAGATACGCATACTTAAGCTGGTTATTTTACCAAATCGGTCAGTTTCATGAACTTAAACATTTAAATTATAAGTAATGCAATCTTTGAAAACCGTGGCTATAATGTTCATGAATCGATTCAAGTGAATCAAACCGATTTTGTTTGAATTGTGTCTTCCAAAATATCTAAGCAATTGAATAACTCTTTAACTAGTTCATTTGAGTCATTTTAACTAGTTGTGGTAAAGAAAAATAAGGTTGATATGAAAGTGGTCATATGACTTGAAAAAGCGGGGGTCTAACAACCACACCCAATATTTCGATTAGCAATCTGTATGGAATAACTCCAATATACTTTCAAGAGAATCAACTAGACTCAATCTTAATAAAGTATATCAAAGATTTATATCTCTCTTTCTTGATTCAATTCTTTCTCAAGCAAATAGAAATCTGTGAGTCTAATTGAATACAAGAGAAATCACTTGAACGGTACCAAAGACCAATATTCAAGGATCAATCAATTTCAATCAACAACCAAATGTCGGATCTCCAACTGATTGATTCAAACGCACAACCTGTGATAGTTCAATTATATAAGAAAATATAATACGGAATAGAAATAACACAGACACCAGAATTTTGTTAACGAGGAAACCGAAAATGCAGAAAAACCCCGGGACTTAGTCCAGATTGAACACACACTGTATTAAGCCGTTAGGTATGGACTGTAGTTGAACCCCAATCAATCTCACACTGATCCAAGGTACAGTTGCGCTCCTTACGTCTCTGATTCCTGAAGGATACTACACACTTGATTCCCTTAGTTGATCTCCCCACAACTAAGAATTACTACGACCCAAAGTCGAAGACTTTAATAAACAAATTTGTATCTCACAGAAAAGTCTATAAGATTGAATAAATTTTTCTCCCACAGAAATACCCAAGAGTTTTTGTTTCGTCTTTTGATAAATCAAGGTGAACATGAACCAATTGTTAAAGCAGACTTATATTCCCGAAGAACAGCCTAGTATTATCAATCACCTCATAATAATCTTAATTGACGCGGCGAAAGAATATATTGTGGAATCACAAACGATGAGACGAAGATGTTTGTGATTACTTTTCTATCTTTCCTATCGGAGATATAAATCTCAAGCCAGTCTTTACGATCGTACTCAAAACGATATAATATGCAAGATCAGATCACACAACTACGAGAAAGTAGTATCGGTCTGGCTTCACAATCCCAATGAAGTCTTTAAGTCGTTAACCTCTAGCTAATACAACTAGTATCACACGGAAGGTGTGGGGATTAGGTTTCCCAGTTGCTAAAGTTCTCCCTTACATAGTCTTTCAAATCAGGGTTTGCAATCAATGTTAGCTTGGTAACAAAGTATTCAATATTCACCGTTAGATGAAAACGTGATTAGATTCAAGCTAATATCTTTAAACCGTTGGATCGAAAACTTAGCTTGCTATACACAAATAAAATGCACTATTTTAGGTTTGTGTAACCGTACCCAAACATGTATATTTGTTGGTTCAACAATAATTAACCAAATGGCTAGCCATATGAGCACTTTCATATCAACCATATTCTTCTTCACCATAACTAGTTCAAATGAATCAAATGAACTAGTTAGAGAGTTGTTCAATTGCAAGGAAATCTTATGTAACCACACAAGACACAATCGAAGCAAAAACGGTTTGATTCACTCGAATCGGTTCATGAACTTTATATCCACGGTTTGTAATTTGCATTCCTTAATTAATATAGATAAGTTCACGAATAATCATCTTTAGATATAACCACCTTAAGTTCGCAGACTTAGTTCGCGGACTTAAGTTCCCGGAAGGAGTTCTCAAACTCCAGCAGATTTTCTCGGGTCCAGAACTTCCGCTAGTTCGCGGACTGAGTTCACGACTCTTGTTCCGGTTCTCTTGATCAACAAAGTTCGAAAACTTCGGTTCAAGGAAAAGGACTTATACATATATGTGTTCCCATACAATACTTGTATCCATCATTGGTTATATGATCTAAACTCTCATTTCAATCATTGAAACATTCTTAGAGGACTTTATTATATAGTTGTTATTCACAAACTATTTTTCGTCAAAGTAAGCAATTTTCAAAGTGATTAAAACGTATCATGACTTTCGTCACTAGGTAAAGATGAACTTGGCCAAAGCAAAAGCTTACCAACATATATTTCGAGAAATAGATAGGCGAGATAAACTCGGCTCGAAATAGCAAATGTGTATAATCAAAGTCTATATAGAAAAACGACTTTTGTCTCAAAATAGGAGATAGAGTAGATAGACTTTTGAGTGATAGATAAGTTCAAGTATCCACATAACTTTTAATCGATGAAGTTCCACCAGTTCCTTGAGTAGTCCTTCGTCTTGTATGATGATCGCCATGGAGTTTTTGAGCTCAACTACACTTTCTATCCTAGTCCGATACTTAGCTATAGTAGACTAGAAATCAAGACTTATAGCTTTGATCACTAACATTGACAAACATGCTTGAGATAGCAACGATGCGAGTTCGACCGAGCAATGCTCTAACAATCTCCCCCTTTGTCAATTTTAGTGACAAAACTATCAATACATATGGAGTACAAAAAATAAATGAATTAACTTTTGTAGCTCCTATTCCACGTGCCTTATCTTCAACATTACTCGAAATCTTCGTCACTTCCAAGTACTCCAATGATCCCAAAGGTTGTAAGTTCAACATCATCGTTGTTGAAAATTCGTAACTATAACAACGAGAAAACAAGAGTTCTCAATCATTGTTATACAGTGTCATAGTATCATTATATAGTATCAAAGTTCAATTGTATCACAACTTGGACAATAATACTATAGTGATATGTATCACTCCCCCTTAGTCAATAATCCATCTCACATGGAAACCACTCCCCCTTATATAATTATCCGAAAACCATATGTATTTGTTGTATGAACTACATATTAATTCTCCCCCTTTTTGTCAATAAAATTGGCAAAGGTACGAAAACGGGATCCTAAATGAAATTTCCGAAAGAGATATTTCATGACCAAAAGAAAGCACATATCATTTTATTTAGATGCAATCATATAGCCAAAGCTAAATGCATTCATCAAGGAGTTTATAAAGATACAAGATAACCCTTATAATATTCCACAGCCGCACTCCCCACAAAGATTTGGCAATTAAGCACAAGTTTAATTAATAACTTTCCCCCATAATATGTCATTTCCGAAAGAACAACAAGAGCGACCTTAATTTCAAAAGAAAAGAAGGATTTCTTTGGACATAACAAATCACATACAAGTATGAATTTGAATCCAAAATAATCAATTAAATTAACCACAAGATAACCTATGATTAATTTAATCAGAAGTGCTCAACATAAGTGAACTTATGGAGACTCAAAAATACTCAATTAGATTAATCACAAGAGAACTCATAATTAATCTAATCGGAATACTCAACCAAATTAACCACAAAGAATGATCAATTTAATTGGTCATGCTCGACATAAGAGAAGTTACGGAGCAACAACTAAATAACCAAAAAAGGATGATTAATTTAGTTGATCATGCTCGACATAAAGTACGTCACGGAGCAACAACTAAGCTAAGGATAACTAAGTTGATTGTGCTCAACATAAGACACTTTATGGAACAACACAATATGTGCACAAAAAATTGTAGACCGTAGGTCGACCAAATACTGTGGAATAATCAAGGATTCACTCTATTTTCCAGTACCATTTGCACAATGACATACAATAGACATAGTCCTTGTGAACAAAAAATTTTAACCTATCTTCCATCAATAATTGGCATAATAGGCTTAAATTTTGTATTTTTCAAAATTTCATTCCTTCTTTTATCAACACATGGATATCGACATATAAAGGACTTAACTTTTGACGGTATGGGACAATCACAGTTCACGGACGCAAACACACATATCCCATAAAAAATTGCAATATATAAAACCATAAAGATTAACACTGCAAAAATCATCTTCCAAACAATTTTAGAAATTAAACCAATAAATCTAAAAACATGAAGATGAAGACGTTGGACATAGCTATGTGTAATCACAATAATGGTATTCCAAACTCTAGTTATTCTTCTAAACAAAACAAGAAAATAGAAGATTTAATAGTCAAAATAAATAAAACATCTACAAGAAACCGATCACAAGCTGAATCAAGGTTCACGTTCACCGGCTTCACGAGTTTCGAGGCCTTTGAGCTTGTGATTCGTAATATCAACTACGTCTTCAGAGAAGATATCCTTGTTGAGAAGTTATTTAGATTGTGACTTTGTGAGACCAAGGTCAGTAGTAACCTTTTTCAACTCAATTCTAACCACATCAAGATCCTTCATTGTATCAACAAGTTGCAGTTTCGCTTCCTTAAAGTATTTAAGAAAGTCATGAACCACTTCAGCAGAAATCATATCCTTATTCTCAACATCTTGGTGTGAGTAGGCATAATAGCATGAGGTATTAGGTGAACCATCTTCTACAAGAGTTCTTTTCTTCCTCCCTTTTGATTCTAACCTGAAACCTTTCTCAAGAAATCCCTTTGCAAAATCACCATAGATAGATGAAGAGGACGACATTCTTGATAACCCAAACCTAGAGTATGCGTACGTGATTTACATAACTTAACAGGTTGGGTACTTAAGGTTTCTCAGGGAAGGAGTTTTTTAGGGTTTCCTTAGTTGATCCGTGCCAGACAAACGGGTAGCCCGTACGAGATCAAACTTTACCCAAATGAAGGACAAGCGTCGTTTGCACACGACCTTGCAGAAAACTCTTTGCACAAGAGGAAATCATAATGATTCTAAAAATCTATGTCTCATAAGAGAAAAAAATTTTAGAGTGTATGAGTAGCACCTTGTTTAACCAAAAATAAAACAGAAATAGAGATTTCAACCAAATACCTGTGAGAGTATTTTTGCAAGGATACTCATGCTAAAAACGATAAGAAGATAGCTTGAGAGTCTGAAAATACCATTTCTCAAAAGTATACCTGAACATATCTCTCAACCAGGATTTTTTGTGTGAGAGATTTCAACCTTGTGATCAAGTAGCACAAGTATGAGCTTTTAGATCATCAAATGAATACTGTTTTTGGTTAGGCCCCTTTCTTATGTACTCTTGAAGAAAATTGTTATGATGTGAAAAATTATCATAAAATTTACTATCATCATAATATGACACATAGTTTGAGTCCTTACCAGAGGATTTTTTCCTTGAGGGAATTTACAACCTGTTGATAGTTTCCTTATTCCTTTTAATCATCTCCTTCGGGATATTTTTCATATCATCATTTTTGCTCATTTCTCCTGGAATCTTATTCATATCAAGGACAACATTATCTTCTCTTTTGACAATATGAGAGACTTGTTCCTTCCTTAAATGTTTTTGTTAAGACTTATGTTCTGCTTCGGAGCATTTGAGGAACTCATTAAACTGACTTTCCTGGTAGCATACACAGGGTATGCGCGAAAACCAATTGGTTTAGACATACGAATGTCAGTTACACCTTTGAGGGTTAAGTCTAAGGTGCGTTGAACTTGAACAAAGGATTTTTTTATTCAACCTAGAGTTACCCTTTTGTTTACCAGAACATTTTTCCTCACAAAAGAGACATACTTTCTGATCACAAGAGTGATTAAACAGTACAGTCTTAACAGTCTCCTTAGGAGATTTCTTCTTTCCATGTGATGTAGAACATCCTTGATTGGAGGAGACTAAAACATCTTTTCTGAATGGAAGGGATTCCGATTTTACTTCTGGAGCTGAATCATTTTCAGTCGTAGCAGAAGTACTTGATATGTTGGACTAGGGCTGCACATGGGAGAGGACGGTACGTGTTTTTTCCTAGCTCAGTACTTGTATCTCCATATGGCCGGTACCTGTACCTGTACCTATGTAGTACGGTACGGGACGGGACCTGTACCTGTTTAGCTCGGTACGGGACGGGACCGATTCTTTACCTGTAGCATATGAAGAAGATTGGTTTCACAACATCGTCGTCTTTTTCCGATCGATATACAATTGAAGATAAACCGAACATCAAACCCGGAAAACAGATTCAACATCAGAATTCAAAGCCGACCGTTAGTTATCAATTGATGTTTAATTTTATTTTTGTTTCTTCTGATTTCTCGATTAATTGTGAATAATGAGAAAGTGGCAAAAAAAACTGAATTAAATTAAATTTTAATTGATGTTTCGAGAAAACAGAAGAGGAAATCAAAATTTCTCTTCAAAAACGAAAGCAAATTGGTCTCCCTGCCTACAATCCACAATCAATTGATTGGAATCATGGTGACGAGGCTCTCTGCTATTTTCTCCACTAAGGGTTGCTGAATTCTCATCTTATATACAACAACAACAAGAAGAAGAACAAAATAAAGAGCAATCAATTTCATGGAATTCAAAGAAATCTGATTCAACATCATCTTCTTCTTCACTAAAGGGTCCGAGAAAATGGAGAATTAAAGACTTCTTATTGTTCTGTAGCGCATCAGAAGGTATAGCTTCAGATAAAGACCCATTAAGAAAATACACAGCTTTAACTATAAAAAATGAAGATGATCGAAACTCCAGTTTCTGGTCTATTGATAGTACTAGTTCAATTTCAAAGAGAAAGGGAGGAGGATTGGCGTCATCTCATGAAGTTCATTACAAAGTGAATCGGGCGGTTGTTAAAGAATCAAAGAAGAAAACGTATTTACCATATAAACCAGGACTATTAGGGTGCATTGGGTTTAATCCAACAACTTATGGATTTTCACAGAGGCTTTGAAATTTTTTAATTTTAATCTCAACTACTACTTTTTCTTGTACCACTAGCTGGCGCAATATTTGCAAAGAGGATCTAAACCCCTACTGTCAATGGCTAGGATGTAACCCTAATTTCAACGGATAGAGATCCTCGATACTACGGGACGGGAATAACATAGAACCGTTACTTGTACCTACTCTAGGCACGGTACCAGTTTTGGGTACTTGTACCTATTCCATCTGAGGGACGGTACCGGTACGGTTCCTGCGGTTCCGGTACGGTTCCTGCGGTTCCGGTACGGTTCCATGGGAAGGGACGGTTCCTGTGCATCCCTATGTTGGACTGCTTAGAACATCCTTCAATAAAGAGTTTACTCAAGCGATGTTCAATTTCCAAAGCATCCTTTTTGAGGCTTGCCTCAAGAGATATATATGGAGAATGATCTTCAGTATTTTCTTTGAACTTGCAGTCCCTTACAATACCAAGGAGAATATCGACATGATGTTTTAACCGATTAAATCTATCATCTTGGATTCTAACAAGATTTAGAATCAAATCACTCTCTTTAGTTGTTTCCCGTTCATTTAGAGAGATAAACTCTTTTGAAGGGTAATCGAAATAACACATGTCGGAGCCTGTCTGTCTAGTTTGAACATAGGGTTCGTCTATATTTACGATCGAAGAATCTTTCTCTTTAATAGAATTAGACGAGACAAAACTTTTATTTCTGGTGACGCGTTTATTAAAGATAGTACTCTTGTCCATAGAGCCAGATCGCTTCAAACACAGACTTGTAAGGTCTAGAAAGTGTTTGCCTGCTCTGATACCAATTGAAAAAACGGGGGTCTAACAACCATACCCAATATTTCGATTAGCAATCTGTATGTACTAACTCCAATATACTTTCAAGAGAATCAACTAGACTCGATCTTAATAAAGTATATCAAAGAGTTATATCTCTCTTTATTGATTCAATTCTTTCTCAAGCAAATAGATTTCTGCGAGTCTAATTGAATACAAGAGAAATCACTTGAACCGTACCAAAGACCAATGTTCAAGGATCAATCAATTTCAATCAACAACCAAAGGTCGGATTTCCAATTGAATGATTCAAACGCACAACATGTGATATTTCAATTATATAACAAAACATAATGCGGAATAAAAATAACACAGACACCAGAATTTTGTTAACGAGGAAACCGCAAATGCAGAAAAACCTCAGGATCTAGTCCAAATTGAACACCACACTGTATTAAGCCGCTATAGACACTATCCTACTACAAACTAACTTCAGTCTGGACTGTAGTTGAACCCCAATCAATCTCACATTGATTCAAGGTACAGTTGCGCTCCTTACGTATCTGATCCCAACAGGATACTACACACTTGATTCCCTTAGATGATCTCACCCACAACTAAGAGTTGCTACGACCCAAAGTCGAAGACTTTAATAAACAAATATGTATCACACAGAAAAGTCTACAGGAATAGATAAATCTGTCTCCCATAGAAATACCTACAAGTTTTGTCCCGTATTTTAATAAATCAAGGTGAACATGAACCAATTGATAAATCAGACTTATATTCCCGAAGAACAGCCTAGTATTATCAATCACCTCACAATAATCTTAATCGACGCGGTGAAAGAAGATATTGTGGAATCACAAACGATGAGACGAAGATGTTTGCGGTTACTTTTCTATATTTCCTATCAGAGATATAAATCTCAAGCCAATCGCTAGGATCGTACTCAAAACGATAGAATATGCAAGATCAGATCACACAACTACGAAAAAGTAGTATCGGTCTGGCTTCACAATCCCAATGAAGTCTTTAAGTTGTTAACCTGGTTTTTAAGAAGAAACCAAAGTTTAAAGGAGAATCGACTCTAGATAATACAACTAGTAGCACACGGAAGGTGTGGGGATTAGGTTTCCCAGTTGCTAGAGTTCTCCCTTACATAGTCTTTCAAATCAGGATTTGCAATCAATGCTAGTTTGGTAACAAAGCATTCAATATTCACCATTAGATGAAAACCCGATTAGATTCAAGCTAATATCTTTCAACTGTTGGATCGAAACCTTAGCTTGTTACACACAAATGAAATGCACGATTTTAGGTTTGTGTAACCGTACCCAAACATGTATATTTGTTGGTTCAACAATGGTTAACCAAATGGTTAGCCATATGAGCACTTTCATATCAACCATATTCTTCTTCACCATAACTAGTTCAAATGACTCAAATGAACTAGTTAGAGAGTTGTTCAATTTCAAGGAAATCTTATGTAACTACACAAGACACAATCGAAGCAAAAACGATTTCATTCACTCGAATCGGTTCATGAACTTTATAGCCACGGTTTGCAATTTGCATTCCTTAGTTAATATAGATAAGTTCGCAAACAATCGTCTTTAGATATGACCACCTTAAGTTCGCAGAATTAGTTCGCGGACTTAAGTTCCCGGAAGGAGTTCCCAAACTCCAGAAGATTTTCTTCGGTCGAGAATTTCCGCCAGTTCGCGGACTGGGTTCGTGGACTGAGTTCACGGCTCTTGTTCCGGTTCTCTTGATCAACAAAGTTCGCAAACTTCGGTTCAAGTAAAAGGACTTAAACATATATGTGTTACCATATAATGCTTATATCCATCATTGGTTATATGATCTAAACTCCCATTTCAATCATTGAAACATTCTTAGAGGATTTTATTATATAGTTGTTATTCACAAACTATTTTTCGTCAAAGTAAGAAATTTTCAAAGTGATTGAAACGTATCATGACTTTCGTCACTAGGTAAAGATGAACTTGGCCAAAACAAAAGCTTACCAACACATATTTCGAGAAATAGATAGGCGAGATAAACTCGGCTCGAAATAGCAAATGTGTATAATCAAAGTCTATATAGCAAAACGACTTTTGTCTCAAAATACGAGATAGAGTAGATAGACTTTTGAGTGATAGATAAGTTCAAGTCTCCACATACCTTTTAGTCGATGAAGTTCCACCAGTTCCTTGAGTAGTCCTTCGTCTTGTATGATGATCGCCATGGAATTCTTGAGCTCAACTACACTTTCTATCCTAGTCCGAGACTTAACTATAGTAGACTAGAAATCAAGACTTATAGTTTTTATCACTAATATTGACAAATATGCTTGAGATAGCAACACATTCGAGTTCGACCGAGCAATGCTCTAACATGGCTAACCATTTGGTTAACTGTTGTGAACCAACTAAGTCTACACGTTTAGGTACGGTTACTCAAACCTAAATGAAATACATTTCACTTGTGTATAACAAGCTAAGATTCGATCTAACAGTTGAAAGATATTATTAGCTTGAATCTAATCAGGTTTTCATCTAACAGTGGATATTGAATGCTTTGTTACTAAGCTAATATTGATTGCAACCCCTGATTTGAAAACTATATAAAGGAGAACTCTAGCAACTGGTAAACCTAATCCCCACACCTCCTGTGTGATACTAGTTGTGTTATCTAGAGTCGATTCTCCTTTAACCTTAGGTTTTTTCTCGAGACCCTATAGGTTAACGACTTAAAGACTTCATTGGGATTGTGAATCCATACTGGTGTTGATGGTGGATTTTAGTTCACGGCTAAAATTGGAAAACCAGTATTTAATGCGCTGACATCCTGCAAAGGGTAAATCCGTTTAACAAGTGAGGAGTACCTCTTCACTTCATTTATTCGAAGCAATACAATAAATACACAAAATTCACCCAGAATGGTGCATATATCAACGATTCCAAATATTCTGTGATTTTTTTAGCATTATTTAATGTATGATTATCCTAGTATTTCATGTGTTGTTCCACGCCGAGCTCTCACTATTAGCATGACATGACGACTGAGTGTTCACTCTCAACAGAGTAACATGAATCTCCAAGTGCCAAATTCGAGACATGCATGAAATACCCGTACAAGCTACGTCACTCTTTAACAAAGAGAATCTCACATCAGCGTGCTTGTATTAGCCCGATCGAGCATGTTCAATTCCCTAAAGGGAATCTAGACTGTCCATATCAGTCTCAGAAACGATCGCGGCCACACAAGTTGGCCGCGCAATTTAACAAGCCTAGCCAAACCCTGGAAAGAATAGGCGATTGTCATGATGACCACTAGCGGTCCCACTTATGCCCTAGCCGGTCGGACGTCATATGAACGTCTCTTAGCAACGTCAAACACCAAACCTAAGTAGGGTGGTCATGCTGCTTTATAGAGATTCGATCCAGCATAGACTGTTCAGGGAAGTCTTAAAACGATCACGACTGTCCAACTTCGCAAGCATGGATGGACGGATTATCTCATCCCGCGATTGATCAGTGAAGCGCTAATGCACACATTAGCGGGCCCACTCCTCACCCACTTCATCGGTTTTCTCACGACCTAGCCCTAGAGCAATGAACGCTTGCTCGAAGTGAGGCTGGCGTAATGCTTAAAGGGTCGTGGAAACTCCACTAGCGTCTTAAATCGATCACAACCATCCAACTTCGCAAGCATACTTGGATGGCTTGGATGGCTTGCTCTAAGATGGACGGTTAACAGTGATAAGGGAAGTGGGCAAAGACGTGATCGTGTAACACTTCTACACGACCCCACTACTCCATCACTTGACTTCCTACACTTACTATGATATGAGGGTTGCGCTCAATGACTTGTATAAATAGGTTCCTCAACCTATTTCCAAAACACAAGAGACAAGCACAGAAAAACCAAGTGTTGTCACAGTATCCAGAAAACACCAGAGCTGACAGCTTACAATGTGCAAGCCAGTTCAACATTCTGATACAAGTCATAAATAGCCAACACCTTCACAATATCAAACACCTTCTTCGCTTCCCTCCCTAATATCAACCCCATCTCCTTCACTTTGTGACTGAAGCAAGTCTGAAACGGCCATTTCTTGGTTTAAGTCAGAATTGTATAGATTGATCTCTCGAATCAAAAGAACTCCCGTGCAGTGCATTTGTTTAGGGTTTAGATTCATTTCTCATCCACACACACCCAAAATTACCAAAACAGAAATAGTTTTCACCCATAAACAATTGGCTACGACAGTGGGATATTAATCTCTCGGTTGCAATCTCAAGATTTTCAAAAAGATAGTTGTCCTCAGGGATGATTCTACCGCGACGGATCTCATCCAGAATCCCTCAAATGGTAATGTCTCAAACATTCCTTTGAACAATTATGTTTATAACGAATTTTCATATTTCAATACCCCCATTATCTCCGTCGCTTCAACCGATGGAGAAATCCCAACTCTGGCTGAACTAGCACGGAGGCAAGAAATTTTTGCAAGAAATGTGGACCGGATAAAAGGAGCGATTGACAACTTGTTCACCTGCTTGGTGCACGTGACGAGAATTTTAGGAGAACAAATGGTGGAACGTCTGGAGGACGATCCTCCTCGGGTCAATAGTTTCACTATGAACCAGAGACCGGTGGACCAGGAAACAGCTTCTCTAGTGGAAAGTTTATGCGAACTTTTACACCTCTCGAAGAATCAACGGGCGGAGACGTTTGCTGCAATCAACCAGATAGCCTTAGACGTACATTTAGCCCCTTTGCGTCCAGAAATCTCGAAAACACCAGAGATGTCACATTCACAGAAGACGACATGATGGTGGAGGAAGGTCACAACCGGGCCCTAGATGTTGCTGCATGCATCACGGATTCAGAGTTCAAGAGGGCCCTCATCGACACGGGAACGTCTTCGAATGTGATTACTCTCAAGACTCTCAGGACGGCCAAGGTTCGCCCAGGAAAGATCGTACGACAGCCTACTACGATTACAAACTTTAAAGGAAACCAAACCAACACGTACGGGTATGTCAATCTGAATTTATCTGTAGGATCCGTCCAGTCGAAGGTGAAGTTTGAAGTCATAGAAAAGGAACCGGACAACCATATGATACTGGGGAGACGTGGCTTCATGAAAATAGGATTGTCCCTTCGACGTATCATCAGTGCCTGAAGACTATGCTGAATAAAGAAGTCGTTCGTATTCCTGCATCATTGTCTCCTTACACACCGATAAGTGGAGTGGAATTGTTTAAACCAAGGGAAGCTCCGCGGGGAGAATTATACAAAGTTCATTTCATCCCACTCCCCACGTGGTCTTCAATCCAGGAGGAGGACCGACTTGCATCATTGAGGGCTAAGCCCCACGATGCATCTTTGCTGACAAGGCGTTCTTCTTCATCCGGTGAAGCCGCGACCCATGTTCACACTAAGAAGAAGAGAACTTTTTTGGCAAGCCATGAACAGAAAGGAAAAACCGTGTATCAACGTTTCTGTTATCAAAATTAGCAGGGGAGACTGTTACCCAGTCTCTCCGCCCAACAAAATGCTTCAACAACGACGAGCCACAAGACAAAGTACTAGATGCTCCACGACAGCTGCAAGATGGCACCAACTTCACAACTGATGAACTCGAAATCGTTAACATAAGGAATGAGGAATCTCCTAGGACAATCTCCACCAGCTCAACCTTGTGTACGGATAAACACACGAAGCTCGTGGAACTTATCAAAGAGTACCAGGACATATTCGCTTGGATGTATGAAGAAATGCCCGGTTAGATGAAAAATTGGTGACCCATCATCTACACGTCGTACCTGGATCCAAGCCGGCCAAACAATCTCCGAGGTAATTCAGGCAAGATATAGAAGAGCAAATTAAGACTGAGATTCAGAAGTTGCTAGCTGCTGGCTTCATCAAACCCCTTTATCATCCAACCTGGTTGGCCAATGTGGTTCCGGTAAAAAATAAAAATGGACAGATGCATGGATTTCAGAGACTTGAACAGATGCTTCCCCAAAGATGATTTTCCTCTACCTAACATTGACATGTTAGCAGATGCCACCAGCGGATACGACATGTTCTCCTTCATGGGCGGATATAGCGGGTACAATCAGATAAGGATGTACGAGCATGACGCAATTGAAGACTACATGGATGATGTAGTAGTCAAATCGAAAGCTCGGTGGATCACACAAGAGTCCTACGACAAGTGTTCGAAATGTAACTACTGAAGGTATCAAGATGTACCCATCCAAGACTCAATCTATCCTCACGATGCCGCCGCCGCGAACTGTGAAGGAGATCCAAAGTTTCATGGGCAAGGTGAACTACATTCGACGTTTTATACCTGGTTTAGCCCATCACGTTGCTTCATTCACCCCCTTGCTGAAGAAAGGAGAAAGTTTCGTCTGGACACAACAGAAAGCGTTTCGGAAGATTCAACGAATATTGTCATCTCCAAATCATCTCAAAGGGTTCGCCTGTTATGTCAGCCCGGACAAGAGCGAGCCTGGGAAATCTTCAGATCTTCTTGAGACGACACCTCTAGGGAGCAGCCTCAAGAAGATAGTGATGTATGCATCATCATATCGAGGAAGAATCTGCAGCTTGGGAGAATCACTCTGTCAGACTTAAGAGGAATGCTTCAGAGAAACAACGGACATCCAAATAGTTATGTCAAGAGGTCCCGAATTGAGGCACTGGAGGATCCCGATCCAAATGTGACTTAACAACAAGTGGTGCAATTGTGCATCAATAGGATGATACATGTCTATTGTGCTTTGACGAAGAACCTGCGCTTTAAGACATCCTCTGAACTTCGTGAAGCTTTTAAACGCTTAGTTGCGACAGCACCTGCCCTGCTAGAAGAACAAGCCTGCCAGTAATGATGAGCCTCATGATGTTCGCGGAAGCATACATCTCACCAACAGGCAATACAACCTTCAGCCTTCTGTAAGAAGTTCCGCTGAAGCAGCAAGAGGAAAACCACCGAGATACAACATCCTGCGCGTCCAAGATTTCCAACTCCAACTCCAGTACCACATGCACGACTGCCACAATGATATAACAACGTCCAAGATATTCCATGCCTGACTTGACGGCAACAACATCAATAAGAGACGCTTTCAGAATTTCGTCTACCGTAGAAGAAGTAGTTGCGTTACCAAAGGAGATTGTAAATGGGACTTAGTAGAACCTATTAGTTAAGTCATTCGCATGAAAGAACTTCCCTACTCCTCAAAGACACGATCCAAATATGATAATGGCAAAGGAGTATGACCGAGGGATGCTTAACACTGCCCATCTCAAAGATGGTGAATTTAGAGAGATGCAAGCACGCTATCATTCCAAGATGTCCAAAGACGAGGATATACTCAAGAGAGCAGACGTATTGTCAAAGGCCAGCGATATTCCTAGATGTCTATGAAACGCAACGCAGGCATAAAGACGGCCTCATGAACCCAACGTGACAATATCTATAAAGTTTAAGGCTCATTAGATACTCGTGGGCAGTGGACTGTCTCCTTATTTTTCATTCCATGAAGAAACATCAAGAAAGCTATCGGTTCCATCATTATTTTTTCCCTTTAATAACGAGACAAGCTCTACCAATATATGAAGACTTCCAATATCGAGCTTCATCATAGCAACAACCACTACGGACAGAGGTAATCCGAACTTATGCATATTTTATTTTCCCATGGAGAAGTAATAGAGTCGCGGAGACGATATGGTGATGTCTTTATTATGGTAAACCCAACGACCATACAAGATAAAACAATATAAATACGCTTGGGGACTGAGGCTCATCATGAAATTCCTGCGCCGTCAATCAAGGACTTTTTCAACACAAGAGAGATGGTCAATCAAGAAGCATGTAATTCGCAAGGGGAAGTCAAACTGAAGAAGAAGTCGCTTCAACGCTCCCTCCATCAGAAGCCGCTTCAACGATCTCTCCTAAAGAAACCGCTTCAACGCTCTCTCAGGAAGAAGGCGCTTCAGCTCTCTCCAGAAGGTGCTTCAACTCTCTCCATAAGAAGGCGCTTCAACTCTCTCCAGAAGAAGGCGCTTCAACTCTCTCCGGGTCCCGCTTCGACATTCGCTCCAGAAGCTGCTTCAACGCTCTCTTCAGGAGCCTCCTCGACGTTCGCTTCAGAATCTGCTTCAAACGCTCTCTCCAGGAGTTGCCTCGACGATCGGTTGCTCCAATGCTCTCTTCAGGAGCCGCCTCGACGTTCGCTTCATAAGCTGCTTCAACACGCTTTCCGGAAGCTACTTCAACGTTCTCTTTGGGAGATGCTTCAACATCTTTTTCCGAAATTGCTTCAGCATCCATGACAGGGATCGTCCTCATCAGAGTCGAGGATTACGACATTGTCATGAATAGTTTGAGAATCCGACCAACCATATGCCTAATCTACCTGGGGACAACCGACATCATGCTAGGGGAACGGTCGCTAGGACGCCTCTTGAACGTGACATGCTCCAAGGACAGGACGACCCATCTCTTATGGTAACATCTAACTTTGTCTCGTAAGTTTTATCTTTAATTGTCAACATCTAATGCCTACCCCACAATAGTGCAACCATTGCATGCTAGGCAGGGGACTTAATGTTGATGGTGGATTTTAGTTCTGTGCTAAAATTGTGAAACCAGTATTTAATGCGTTGACATCCTGCAACGGGTAAAGTCGTTTAACAAGTGAGTAGTACCTCTTCACTTTATTTATTCAAAGCAATTCAATAAATACAAAAAATTCACCCAGAATGGTGCATATAGGAACGATCCCAAATATTCTGTGAATTTTTTAGCATTATTTAATGCATGATTAGCCTAGTATTTCATGTGTTGTTCCAGGCCGAACTCTCATTAGTGGAATGACATGACGACTGAGTGTTCACTCTCAGCAGAGTAACATGAATCTCCAAGTGCCAAATTCGAGACATGCATGAAATACTCGTACATGCTACGTCACTCTCTAACAAAGAGAATCTCACATCGGCGAGCTTGTATTAGCCCGATCGAGCATGTTCAATTCCATAAAGGGAATCTACACCGTCCATATCAGTCTCAGAAACGATTGCGGCCACACAAGTTGGTCGCGCAGTTTAACAAGCCTAGCCAAACCCTGACAAGAATAGGCGATTGTCATGATAACCACCAGCGGGCCCACTTATGCCCTAGCCGGTCGGACGTCACATGAACGTCTCTTAGCAACGTCAAACACCAACCCTAAGTAGGGTGGTCGTGCTGCTTTATAGAGATTCGATCGAGCATAGACTGTTCAGGGCAGTCTTAAAACGATCACGACTGTCCAACTTCGCAAGCATGGATGGACGGATTAGATCATCCCGTGATTGATCAGTGAAGCGCTAATGCACACATTAGTGGCCCCACTCCTCACCCACTTGATCGGTTTTCTCACGACATATCCCTAGAGCAATGAACGCTTGATCGAAGTGAGGATGGCGTAATGCTTAAAGGGTCATGGAAACTCCACTAGCGTCTTAAATCGATCACAACCATCCAACTTTGCAAGCATACTTGGATGGCTTAGATCGTGCCTAGGACCGTCAGGGAGGTGCACATATGTTCACCACCAGCCCAATGTGGGCCCCATATGGTCGGTCTCCCCGAAGGAGGAGCATGGCCTGCCAAACCGTTTGGCCAAAGTTGCGCACGCGTGACTGTTCCAAAACCCTAATTAGGGTTTGCGGCATTGCGTAACTGCCGTAGTTTGATCACGACCATCCATCTTCACAAGCCTGGATGGAGGGTGTAGATATAGACTTAAGAGGTCCCGAGAGTATCAACGAGATCACCGTGGGCCACCTATGCGCATGCAATATCGGCCTAGGCCAACCATGGATGAACGCCTTGAAACGCGCGCCCATAAGAGCCATGTCGACACGGCTTCCAAATCCTTCGCGGCAACGGATTTATGTCGCAAATCAATCACGACCACTCATCTTTGCCAGACAAATTGAGTGGTCTAGATCGCACCTCCACAAGTTGAAGTGGCATGGACTTGTACGCCGGCAAGCCGTCTGCACGCATGCCCGGTCAGTCACACCAAAAGAGGTGTCCATGCTTTATTTCGGTCAAGACAAAAAGTGATGCTTGCGCACCTCTTTAAAACCCTAAAATCCATCAACGGTCGCAAACGCGTGTCGCAGATCATCTCGTCCGTCCAACTTTGCCAGCTTGGTCGGACGGCCTAGACTAAAGGTTACACGACCAATAAAGCATCCCGATGATCACCCTCCGCCACTCTTTCACAGGGAGTGCCCGACCAAAGAATCGCTCGTCCAAAAAGCCTCCAAACAATCACTCGAAGATGGTTGGATGTGATGCTTTTTTAAGGCGCTTGATCTGCGACTTATTCGGTCAAGCTTTAAAACAATGATGCTTCATACATATTGATTGTATTCGATGCATTACATGCATAGAGTATACACGATATTTCATGAATATCGATTTCCTAAATAACTCAGTTATTTAACCTAGCATCGTATGCTACTTCCTGTGGGTCCCACGATCCACTCATTCGAGACATCAAGCATGTCACAAACTGGGGGATACTCACTGGGGTATTGGTCTGGTGGTTTACAGCGTGCAGCGTGCAACGCGCCATTACAATAACGTGTCAGGGAAAGACGGACGGTTAACAATGATAAGGGAAGTGGGCAAAGACATGATCGTGTAACACTTCTACACGACCCCACTACTCCATCAATTCACTTCCTCCACTTTCTATGAGATGAGGGTTGTGCTCAATGACTTGTATAAATAGGTTCCTCAACCTATTTCCAAAACACAAGAGACAAGCACAGAAAAACCAAGTGTTGTCACAGTATCCAGAAAACACCAGAGCTGACAGCTTACATTGTGCAAGCCAGTTCAACATTCTGATACAAGTCATAAATAGCCAACAACTTCACAATATCAAACACCTTCTTCACTTCCCTCTCTAAGATCAACCCCATCTCATTCACTTTGTGAACGAAGCAAGTCTGGAACAACCATTTCTTGGTTTAGGCCAGAATTGTATAGATTGATCTCTCGAATCAAAAGCACTCCCGTACAGTGTATTTGTTTAGGATTTGGATTCATTTCTCATCCACACACACCCAAAATTACCAAAACATAAATAGTGTTCACCCATAAACAACCAGACTACTTTTCTTGTAGTTATGTGATCTGATCTTGTTGTATCTATCGTACGAGTACAATTGTAAGATTGGCTTGAGATTGATATCTCTGATAGGAAATCTAGAAAAGAAGTCACAAACATCTTTGTCTCATCGTTTGTGATTCCGCAATATCTTGTTTTGCTAGTCGATTAAGATTATTATGAGGTGATTGATAATTCTAGGTTGTTCTTCGAGAATATAAGTTCGGGTTATTGATTGGTTCCTATTCACGTTGATTTATCATAAGATGAAACAAAACTCGTAGGTATTTCTGTGGGAGACAGATTTATCTGTTCGTAGACTTTTCTGTGTGATACAGATTTGTTTATTAAATTCTTCGACTTTGGGTCGTAGCAACTCTTAGTTGTGGGTGAGATCAGCTAAGGGAATCACGTGCGTAGTATCCTGCTGGGATCAGAGACATAAGGAGCGCGACTGTACCTTGGATCAATGCGAGATTGATTGGGGTTCAACTACAGTCCAGACCGAAGTTAGTTTGTAGTAGGCTAGTGTCTGTAGCGGCTTAATACAGTGTGTGTTCAATCTGGACTAGGTCACGGATTTTTCTGCATTTGCGGTTTCCTCGTTAACAAAATTCTGGTGTCTATGTTATTTCTTTTCCGCATTATATTTTGTTATATAATTAAAATATCACAGGGTTGTGCGTTGAATAGATCAATTGGTAAATCCAACCTTTGGTTGTTGATTGAAATTGATTGATACTTGAAAATTGGTATTTGGTACCGTTCAAGTGATTTATCTTGTATTCAATTAGACTCGCAGATTTCTATTTGCTTGAGTAAGTATTGAGTCGAGAAATTGAGATATAACTCCTTTATATACTTTTTATTAAGATTGAGTCTGACTGTCTAGTTGATTCTCTTAAAAGTATATTGGAGTTAGTCCATACAGATTGCTAAGCGATATATTGGGTGTGGTTGTTAGACCCCCGCTTTTTCACAAATGAGCGTACATTTTCTTGGCGCAAAGAGAAGTTTTAAGACCGGTTAGTAACATCAGAATGGCTCATTGGGAAGTTTATGGTTGCGCGCCCTGGCGCGCTAGGCGTAGTTTTCTGATCCGTCACAATAATGGTGATGGAGAGTGGATGTGGTGATTCAATCTATAACAATGATATTAAAGGAGGTGGGGGGGGGGAGTGGTGGGGGTGTTTCTCTTTCAACCGTTATTAAGTTTCAATAACATCCCTCATGTGGGTTTTTACATACGTATCCTTCTTATCCTTCGTATCCTTCTTATCCTTGCTATTACGATGACCCTGGTAGGAAAGCCAAAAACACGGGGAGGCATAATAGCGTCAGTTGGTCAATGTATAAGTTTTTTTTATCCTTGAATTTGTGTTAAAATTACGGAACTTTCAGTGGTATATATAAATACGAATGGTCATTTTAGTCTTTTCATTGTTGATTGAAAATTTTTAGGACATCAAACAAACCATTTTGCTTTATATTATAGATTGCAGGTACTGCTTTTATCCTTGCTAATCATATTGATTATTTTGTAACAACTGCATCATCGCCAATATCGGCAAGAAATGTGGCGCCATATATAAGGCTCTTTGTTGAATATCTTCTTCTCAACTCTTTAAAATAATTGTCAAATTTGATTGTCAAAAGTTAGCATTTTTTGGAAATAAAACATATATTACTGGTAGAATCAGGTAATCTACGGATTCAGTCACATTTGAAACAAACTCAGGCTGAGTTGTCCTTCTGGTAACTGAATCTATTGGATTAACATTGACTGAAACTAATACAGAGTCGTTATTATTTAGATTACATATATCATAAGCTTTGTAAGTGTTAAAAGCTATTGTGGGAACTAAAAACATAGGTCCATAATCCTTCCAAGAAACTGCAGTAACTGAAGTTCTTCCTTTCTTTTCTAGTAAGTCTGCTACTTTGTTTGCTTTCCTGTCTGCATATTGAAAACCCAAAAACGAAACTAGTTGCGTTGCTAAAGTATTAAATTCATCTAGTATGGATATGCATTGTCATTGTATAGATGTTTCTTTGCCTTGTAAATACTGGATAGTAGCCTGGTTATCTCCTTCAATGACCAGATTGTAAATATTGTTTATGTTGGCCCATTGTCTCCTGTAGCAGAGTTATTACTTTTGCTTTTTTAGCAGACGAGGTCCTGAAACATCCCATTTTTACTCCTTGGAAAGTACCATTGTAAAAAGTTAGTCAATGAATTGTATAGGTCTAACAATAATGTGCCTTGGCTTGATAAATTTTTTTTTATTTAAGTGTGTTGGTATGTTAAATAGCTTGTCGAATTTGATTGTTTGTTACATTCTTAGAGTCTACAATAATGTAGTTGATCATCTTTATAAGCTTGTGAGGTCTCTGACCCGACTTGTAATATGCAACGGTGGTCTACTCCACAATATAATCTGTTGTTGAAAGATGTTGTTGGTTTCTTAAAAAAAGAAGGAAAAACGGGTACCTAGCTCCGCTGGTCATCCCCATTCGACAAAGGTTTCATTTTATTCGTTCCAAGAGGTTCCAGTTTCGAGTCCCCGATGACGCAATATTACAAAATATAACATGAAATGTAGAGTTAGCTTAGCTTGGCTTCAACTCTCTTAGCCTAGTTCCTCATGAGCCTCGCTGGTAGGCTAGCACGACAACCTATTCGCTTGTTAGGCTTCCGGTTAATGTAATAATACTCTTTATCAGATTATTGAAAAGGAAAAAAAAACTTGTTTAAAAGAAAATCGTAATAAATTAAATACATCTCACCATTGAGTCAAAGTATCAACGAAAAAGAAAGTCTATCTCTAGATTTTGTCACATCGATTATTTTTTTTTCGAAGCATAAAGATTTATATTTAACTTAGGAAGAAATAACACGTGGGTACATTGTACCCATAGAGTCTGCCATTACATAAGGACCAATACACGAAGGTATTTTGTGGTCCCAGATTGTTGTAGTTAGATTTCCAGTTGTGTTGTCGTCTGCACCTTTATTAGCTCAACCGTCTGCCGCTTGATTTCTTTCTCTATACATATGACTGATGGTGAAATGCGGAATTTGGGCCAATCTAAGCTTGATTTCTGCTATCATATTGCCTAGGTACCAAGGTGGTTCGGCTGTCGATGTTAAGAACCGTAGAAGGTTTTCCGAATCCGTTTCGAATTGTACTTTTGGCCATTCTCTGTTTGTAGCTGTTCTAGATGCTATGATCATGGCCCAAGTTTCAGCAGTGAGAGCTGTTGTTATCCCTAATGGTTGTGCAATTGCTAAGATTTTGACAGCATTTTCGTTTCGGCAAATGATTCCTGCTCCCGAAAGTCCCGGGTGTCCTCTAGCTGATCCGTCTGTGTTGATTTTGATCCACTCTGGTTACGGTTTACTCCATCCTACTAGGATTGTGGTTGACTTGGGGATCTGGTGCATAGTACTGGTAGATGGTTGCATTCCTGGTAGCACCGATGGTTGGTTCCGCTGAGCCCAGGTATACTCCTGTTATAGCCAGGTAGCCATTTGAAGTATGCCTGTTGGGTTCGTTTTCTTTTGGTTGTAAATGAAGTCATTTCTAGCTATCCAGAGGGACCAGAAAAGAAAGCAGAAGGTGGTGGTTGCTTCGTTACCGATTTTCGCTTGAAGAAGTAAGGGAATGGATGTCTGAGGGTTTATTGAAACAGGTATTCCCTGATGGATGATTTGCGGATTTGATATCCGGGGAAGTAGAAAGCTCCATGAAGCTATAGCGATCAGGCAATGTAGCAGGATATGATGTGCAGTTTCAGGGTCAGAATTGCGTTGCGGGCAAAGGTTTGAGTTGGTGAGGCGGATGTGATTGATTTGTTGGAAGGTTGGTAAACCTTCGATAAGTGATTTCCACAAGAAAAGATGTACTTTTGGAGGACAAGGGAGTGTCCACAGGAAGGTATTTGTAGGGGGAGTGGGTTGTGCTGCAAATGGTCTGAATTGTCTGTTAGACATTTTTATCCCGAAGCCGTCGTATATTTTCCTGATTTTGTGAAGGGCCAGATTATTCTATCTGGCTGGTTCTCAAGAGGAAGGTAAAGGTTTATGATTCTTTGTATTGTGTTTGGTGGAAGGATGCTCAGTTTTTCATGGTTCCAAGACTTGGTTGAGGGGTCAATGATATCCGCTACAGATTGGATGGGGTAGCAAAGTGTTGCGTTTATGTTATTGACGAACTGAGGGATCCAGTTTGCTTGGATTGGGGTGGTGGAGCCGTTTCCAATCTGATGAATAAGTGCTTTTTCAAGGTTGATATTAGGGAAGCCATGTTCCTCCATAGGGGATTGGTGGACGAGGGTGGAGGGGGAGTGCTTTGAAGGATTGGTTGATGCTTAAGGTATTTTTCGTTGTATAACAAGGCCACTATATAGTTTGGTTTCTCATGTATGTTCCAGATTCGCTTCATAAGAAGTGCCTTGTTATGCTCTTTACTACTTCTAATTCCCAATCCTCCTTTTGATTTAGGTTTGATAAGTTTATCAAAACCTATTGGATGGAGTTTTCTTACGGTGGAGTCGTGTCCCCAGAAGAAATCTCGAGTTATGCGATCCATTTTTTGGTGGATATGAGCTGGCAGCAAATGTGTTTGCATATTGTGATTTGCCGTCGGTGCGAGAGAGGTTTTAATGAGAAGCAATCTTCCTTCCTGATTTAGGCAATTCGTCATCCATCCCTTGGCTTTTCGAGCTAGACGCTGAAGGAGGGGGGGAAATATATGCCGAGATGTTCTCCCTTGTTTAAATTGAACTCCTAGATATATAGGTGGATTTGATGTTGTGGGCATACCGAAAGCTTGCTGGAGATCGATAACTTGATGTTGTTCGAGCTTTGGGTGATGGATTATTGTTGATTTTGAGGTATTGATGTGCTGACCTGCCGAAGAACTATAAGCATGAAGCAAATGTTTGAGATGATTTGTGCCCTCTGTCGTTGCTTTATATGTTATGAGCAGATCATCCGCATACATGAGATGCAAAATTGGTGGTGTTGTTTTGGAGATGCGCAGCGTCTGCATCTTTTTTTGCATTTCTACATTTCCCAAATTTGTTGAGAGGATTTCCGCACAAATAATAAAGATATAAGAGGAGAGGGGATCACCTTGCCTTATTCCCCTAGTGGGTGTGATGTATCCGTGCCGAGTGCCGTTGATGTTGATTTAGTAGGTTACTGTGGTGATGCAGAGCATGATGTGGTCCACAAAGAGTTGTGGAAAGCCCATTTTGGTAAATGCTCTTTTGATAAAACCCCAATCTAACGAATCATAAGCTTTTTGAATGTCGAACTTGAGAGCCACTTTTGGGTTCTTGGTTCGGCCAGAGGATTTGATATAGTGGAACAGCTCACCGGCGATTGCTATGTTATCATGAATAGATCTTTGAGGAATAAATGCACCTTGGTATGGACTTATGAATAGATCTTTGTCACATCGATTTTAATGACACTTTCAATATTATTTCTGTTATAAACGCTTACTTTTTTTTTTGAGGGTATATGAAGGACAGACGTCACCGACCCATAGAGAGGAGGAGGAGGAAGTAACAAAGAGCTAGATGATTGACTTAAGAAAGTCTTGCGAATCTCCAAATCTCATTTAAGAAAGGCGTTTCATTCACGGTGTACTGTAAAAAACGCCTCCGTTGATTAAGCCTATAAGGTTCAATCAAGCGTCTCTGTAGAAATTCCAAGAAAGAATACAATCAAAAGAGACGGAGAGGGACAAGAAAGAGTTTCTCAGTTACTCACTGTACCCACCATCAAGAACTTTGTCTATCAGCAAAATTTGGTTGATCCTAAAGCTTAACCTACATGGAGTTCGCCTGATCCATTGGTATGTAATTCTTAATCTGTTTTATCATCAAGCATACAAGATTTATAGAAATCGAAAACCCCAACCTCTAGAATTAGTTGATTTTCAAACACTTACAGGAAATTAGAATCTGGGTACCCCATTTCCCTAATTTGTTTAAGGTTTGTGCAATTCGGTGTAAAAAAAGAGGAACATGTCCTTAAGTGTTCTTGATGTCAACGACATAATAAGTAACCAGCAGCATCTGTTAAAATAGACTTTGAGACAGATTTTTCTACTACTTTAATTATAGTGCGCACAATACTGTGCTTTTGGCAAAGAAATAGAGAGAGTTTTGGAATTGGTTTAGAATGATCCATATGGTTGTTGATGTATTTATTCCCTTAATCCAGGCAGAGAATAAAGATGCGAAAGACGGCAGCAGCGGACTATAACAGTACTACTGCTGCAAACTTGTTGAGAGCAGTTCAAGCGCGAGAGTTCACTAGGGAGGAAATGGAGGAGAAGGAAAAGAAGAAAGGACAGAATGATGGGAAGAGGTATTCTATTCTGGATTTACCCAAAGATTGCATCTACAGAACTCTTATTAAACTTCCCATTGAGTCACTTAGGAGATCAAGTTTAGTTTGCAAGCCATGGTACAAAATGATCAACAACTCTATTTTCATCCAAGACCATCTTCGTCGCTCCGAAATGGGTTTGATATTCCTATCTAAGTCGCCTGGAACAGAAACTAATTCAGATGAGAACATTTTTCATGTCGAGAAACATTATCTCCCAAGTAAAGCCAACTGGGAGTCTCGAATGGAGCAGTACGATGTAGAATTGAATTTGCAGTTCATGGAGATTAAAGATGGGAAAAGCGCGGTAAAATCTTTGAAGCTAAGCTCTTATGGAGAAATACGAGCTGCGTGCAACGGCTTGGTTCTACTTGAAAACAGCCGAATTTGTGGTCCAGTTGTCATCAATCCTGTGACTCGAGAATATACTGTTCTTTGCCGTGGTACAATAGCTCTCCCGCATGATGAATCTTATGGATTTGCTTTCAGTTATAGAACTGGAGAGTACAAAGTCGTACATTTGTTTCGAGATCATCTGCGGTATTTCGGATGCGAGATTATTGAAGTTGATTCTCATACATGGAGGGCAGTTGATGGTCCTAGTTTTGGACTTATAAGTCAGCTGGGAAAGGCTCCAGTTGTTGCCATTGGAGCTTTTCACTGGATGCCTCATATTGAGAACTATGAATACATAGTGTCAATGGGGCATTGATGATGAAAAATTTCGCAAAATCCAGTTACCAAAAACTAGTGTAGTGGAAGATATGATGGTTTAGTTGATATGGGTGGATGCTTATCGTTTGTGAGTCACGCCGATTATAATCGACTTGATGGTTGGATTTTGAAGGATTTAGATGGAAGTAAGTGGATCCTGAAACACAGTATTGTTGCTGGATTGACTCTGTGTATGGTGCCCTTTGGTTATGCTTCAAGAAACAAGTTAGTTCTGAAGAGAGATATCAATAGCACGTTGTTCACTTATGATTTGGAGCAGAGAGAGATGAAGGAGATTGAAATGAATGAAGGCTGTTCTCCGTATCTGGGATCTTATGTTCCACATTTTAACAGCTTAGTCTCTTGGAAAAATCGTATAGGTCAGCGACTGGAAGACGTCTGATGCTAAAATACACTAAGGCTTGTATTCTTATGTTGTATGGGATGGCAAAACATATGCAAGTATCAACAAATTCTACATTTTACTATGGTCTTGAATCAGAATGTTAGCTTTGCCACTATTTGGGTAGGCTGTTGTTAATTGTCATAAATGTAGCAATCAAAAATAGTCATTTTTAACAACTGCTTCTAAAAATTCCCTGTTTAGTTTCCTGAAAAGCCTGAAACTATAACAATCTTTGCTAAGAGATCTTAGAGATCATACAAAGTTGCTTATTACTGATTCTAACAGGAAAACAAAGTTACATTATCTGGACATTTCTTGTCCAGATGTATCCACACCTCAAACAAATCAAACGGTAACACTCTCCCTTGGGTAGAGTATAATGACTATGCAGAGCTACTTGATGAGGTAAATCATCACAATGAGGACAACGATCCTCCATGATCCTGGTGTGATCATGCCCATCCTGGCCTCCTCCACCTCCACCATTCCCTTGTCCTCCTCCTCCATTACCCTGCTGTCCTCCTCTTCCATTTCCCTGCTGTCCTCCTCCACCATTTCCCTGCTGCCCTCCAACATTCCCATTCTGTCCACCGTCTTGCTCACCTGCCCCTCTAACTGCTACCTGCCCTCCTTCATTAGCATCATCATCTGTAATAGATTTAAAAGTCCAGGTGAGAAAGTTAAGCCACTGTAACTACATTACAATTCAGTTCATTATTTCTGGGAAAATAAAAAGAATTTATCTTTCGAACTGCTATTTGCCAATGCTTCAACTGTAACATATGGATTCAAGTTCTTTGCTCACCTTCAGTCAGGGCCTGCAAAATGAGAACAAGTTGAAACCCTTAAATTAGTCCTCTAGACCAAATCACTAGGGAATCAGACAGAGAGTTAACATTGGCTAATCACTGGAACAATCCCACTTAGAACAGTGTTCATTTATAGCTTTGCTATTGTACTAGAGATCAAGATTGTTAAATATGACTACATTTGTCAAAGTTCTAGCTAAAGGTGCCACAAGTTTGGCAGGATCGCTGCAAAATCTGACTCCATAAAGTCACTTGGATGAATGTGACATTTTCTAACTTAGCAACCACATAGTGCACTTATGAGTTGATTGTACTACTTACCACTGATATGTCCGGGAATCTAGAGAGAACATCAGTCAGTTCAACATTGTCAATGTGGCGAGAGCTAATCCAGTCTCTTACATGTGTCAACTGATCTGCGTCCTCTTCTGCATCATGTGCATCATCTGTAATAGATTTCGACCATCAACTCCAGGTGATTTTTTACTATAGTTAAGCCACTGTAACTACATTACGCCTTTGCTGTTAGTCATTCAAAACATCTGACCTACCTTCATGATCCGCCATGCCATTTTTTACTATGTTTTAAAGTAGCGAAATGAAATGGAAGAGGACAGAGATGAGGAAAAGGATGAAACGGGAGATAATTACCTTCAGGAGCTACGATGTACCCGTCATCATCATTTGCTGAGCGGCTCATCTGACAAAACATTTCAGAGTTTTTCAAATTCTTTTCTCGAGCTTCAACCATACAATTTGAATGAAAATAGAGGCTGTAACATGACAAATAAGTTACGCTATAAGTGTACCTCGTTATCTGAATCTGAAGGATCAGTTGTTTCATGATCCGCAATGCCATTGTTTTCATGTGATCGGGCTTTATCTGTCATCACAATTATTGGTTTTAAAGTGGCGAAATGAAATGGAAGAGGACAGGGATGAGGAAAAGGAAGAAATGGGAGATAATTACCTACAGGAGCTACAATGTACCCGTCTTCATCATTTGCTGAATGGCTCATCTGACAAAACATTTCAGAGTTTTTCAAATTCCATTCTCGAGCTTCAACCATGTTTCCCAACAATTTGAATGAAAATAGAGGCTGTAACATGACAAATAAGTTACGCTATAAGTGTACCTTGCTATCTGAATCTGAAGAATCAGTTGTTAGGTTTGAATCAACACCCAAGCTGATTTCCTCATCATCTTCCATGTCATTGTTTTCATCTTGACATGGATCCAGAATGCTTTTGACCTGCAAAGTTTCGAACTTGATTACTCAAATTGAACTTGAAAGATCAAAAAAACCTAAACCTCAAGTTTCACTCATGCACAATGCAGTATTACCAATTTACCTTGAGAGCTAGTACGAAATGTTCGCAGTTAACATTTACGATTTCCATTTTGAGAGGGTTCTTCAACCATGGATGGTTAGCTTCTTGGTCTGAGCAGACTCCGAAGAATGGAGGCTCATAGTATATAGGCTGCAGGTTTTCCAAAATATAACTCGAATGTTAGAAAAGTATTTCCGTTCAAGATTCAAAACATTTACAAACTATTAATCTGATGAACAAGTATATTAACAGTACAAATACTTTTGTCCATGCATCCAATACCCCCTGGGGACAGACTCGGGATGAGAAGACAATACATATAAGAGCCGGACGAAGATAATTAAGGGGAATTCAGTTTCAGAAGGCATCTGTGAAAATTTAGTTACAGCAGAACATAGATAATCTGGCCCATGTTTACTGTACCACACTTTTGTGCAGTTGTTTGCATATATTAGGCCAGGAATTGTGTAATTTTACTTCAGTTGGACATGATCACTGATAGGGTTCTACAATGGTGCAAATACGGACTAGAAGCAATATTTAGACAAAACCAGGCAAAAGACAAACAAAAAGAAACAACAGCAGTATAACAAGGCCAAAGAAACTCACAGTGACATCCTCATAATAAAGAAGCTTCATCAAGATTGTACGCTGAAACACATAAGCAAAAATGAACTTATAGACAAGCAACTTATTTGATCACCTAATAAAACTTCCATTTGAAGATCTTAACGAACTTTTGTACCTCTTCTGGCATACGGTCCAGTGTTCGCATCAATTGAACCAGAGTTCGGACCATTTTACAAGCAGAACTCCTGCCAAAACCAAGTTAAAAGTGTTTAAACACAGGCGGCAGTTAGAAAAGTAATCCACAGGACTTCAAACCATAAAGAGTAAACCTCATCATATTTGATGTAATGTATGTATTGCCATTAGACTTGAATGTTGCTCCTTTTATTGTATCTCCAGTACGACTTCCGTTCATCATCACCTCTTCACTGTCAGAATCCGAACAGCTAGATGAAACTGCAAAACAAAAATACATTCATGTATGATTATTACAAACTTCATTTATCAATCTCCATCCAGAATTCAAAGCTACTTTAAGAGTACACAGAGTAAAATCCAACTCCAACTTATCAAACGCATGAAGAAGTGAGATTTAGCTAAGCTTCAGATACAGAACAAGTATTCTTGGGTATTTACATACATCTCAGTGTGTTTTGTAAGTGAGATTGTTTTACCTTCTTGCATCCAGTCAAGAAGTCTTCTGGATTCAGCATCAATGGGCATGACTTTGTTGAACTTCTTCTCTGTTTCAAGTTACAGTAACAAAAATTATCAAATAGCTGTAAAGATACACAGAGTTTTAAGTAGATATCACAAGAGGTATTAGTTTACCTAAAGAAGGAACAGATTTATCATTGAAGTAATTTTCAGGGAAAAGCCCTCTGAAGCAGCTGATGTTGAATGTAAGCAGGTTTCTCATCTGTTTAGGGCGATTAAAAACAAAATTAAAATTAATAAATATCTAATTAACATGGAATTTCAGCAGCAAACGTATACATCTTCATAGATTTCTATTCGACTTTCACAGAACCGAAAAAAGAGCTAAAAACCTAACCGGATCTGATGAAATAAGAAATCCAGTGATAATATCTTAAACATCGTAGGAGAAACCAATAATCAGTTCACCGATTCTGGATCATCAAGCTTGATCTAAAACAATACTTAAGAATAACAAAACTGGAACATATAATCATGCGTTCTCAATGATTTCAGCTACAAAAACTTTAAAAGATATGAGAAATTCGTTGGAAATCTTACCGACCGTAGAGAATCGTCCTGTTCTGTAGTTTGCAAATCCTTAGAATCAAAAACCTAAATCAAAAAGTAGATCGAATTAGGAGACCGAGAAGAAGAAGAAGAAGAAGAATCGAAGGAAGATGAAGAAAAAAACACAGGAATTCTAGGTTTTCACCATTTTTGTGATGATGAAGAGAAGAAGAAGAAGAAATCGAAAGAAAGAAGAGTTAATTCATTACCTGATGAACATCATCGTGATATGAGGCTGTGATGGACAAGATCGAGATCAGGAGAACCAGAAACTGTAGATAGTTCATGGCGTAACACAGAGAACAGAGGATTTTGGAAAATAAGAGAGAGGCGGTGACTGGAGAGGGAAGATTGGGATTTGAAATAAGCAAAAAAAAGAAGAAATGTTGTGTTTAAATAGAGCCAGATTAAGAGATGAAATGGGATTCAATTTCGAACTCAATTTCGAAATTCAAACACTTCAGCTTTTCCCTCTCCCTCGGTTTTTTGTCTGAACGTGGCAGCAAAATGTCGAGAAAACCCTTGTAAAAGTGAGGCGGTTGCTTGGGGTGGGTTTTAGTTGGGCGGGTTCATCGCTTTTCGTTCAGCAGTATCCGACTCTGCTGACTCGGTTGTAAACTGAACTCAAAGTTAACCCAACTTGCCTGTTTCTTCTCTTTTCAGTTCTCTCCAAGTGGGGATTTTCAGTTCACCTCCAACTCCTTTGTGCGCAACCAACACCATGGCTCAACTGTTAATGCTTTGCACTTGCTGCCAACTTCCACTCACAGCAACACTTCCTGTAACCTGACCATCTGAGCATCACCTGTTGCTGCTCCAAACAGCAATCCGGACTCCATATGCACCACTTGCACACTGCAATCCCTTTCTCTCAGCAACATAAACCCATTCCTGCAAGCTCCCCAATTCATCTACAACTTGTGCTGCATTGGTGATGCTGTTGAGAAGAGATAACAAGTTGAATTGAAGTTGCAGCTGAGTGGTGGTGGTCTAAACAATAGTGGTGTTGCTGCTGGAATGTTTCGAGCCGAGAAAACAAGAAGCTGGGAGCTGCTGTCACAAGCTGTGGTGCCGTGCAGGAATGAAGAGAAGGAGCTACTGCTGTTTTCCAGGAAATGGTGGTGTAGATATTGCAGTTCCAAGTAACTGACAGTTCATTCTCCATACACAACAACATCATCTTTTTATCTCACAGCCAAGAGAACTGCACTTCAATATCTTTCTTACAGCCAACACAACTCAGCCCAACATAGAATCCAGCACCACCTGCAACTCTGCTTCAAGCCATTCATGTTCTTCTCGACTCAAACTGAACTCCCAGAACCCATCTCTTAGTCACTGCAGCTCCCATCTGACCAGTTCAATTCATTCACTAGCACTCCCTGCACCTACGCTTCACCAGTTCCATTAGCTCGCAGCCCATCTGAAACTGTAGCAATTCATTACCACCAACTTCAGCTTCAGTGCTTGCTTCCATCTTGTTCCTGCCTGAACCTCAGACTCATGTCTTCTGTAGCTTAAAATCCCATCTGCTTATTCAACTCCAGCTGCATCACTTGCACAACTCACTGTAACTCAGCTTTACATGGCAACAGCTCCCTGTAATATTCAACAGCTCAACCAGCAACTCTGCACCTTCCATTACCATGAACTGATGGCAGCAACATCAGAGCCATTGTCTTGCTCAACTCCATCTTGTACTACTATGGTGCATAACTCTCCAGCTGCATCTTCTCTTGCAACTTCAGTCCCTCTAAGACATTTAATTCAATCAAACATACAGATTTCATTCATTCCCTGCATTGACATATACCACCAACAAACCAATGTATCTTCTCAATTCAATCCAGCAAACTCAACACCACAAGACCCATTGGTATTCATCTCAGCCAACACAACTCAAATCACCAAACAACAGCAGCAACATTCAACTCTTCTTCCCTGTTGCAACAACTCCAATTATGTTTTTTGTTTTTGTTTTGACACACAACAACTCCAATTATACCACCAATGCATCTGTTCACCAAAGTCAGTTACAGTACCATTATCTCCTTCCATCTTGCCAGCTGCAACAACCAAGTTCAGAAACAAGCCATCACCAATTCAAAATCCAATCCAATCTCAAACCTTAAATTCCACCGGATCCCCGTTTCAGTTCATTCAAAACTCCACAAACTCGAGCCTAATTTCTGCTTCATTCTCACCTTCATCACAAACCCATCACTGTCTCTGATATATCAACAGCAACAACATCTGCATCTTCCCTGAATTTCTTTCTCTGCCTATCTCGATCTTATCTCTCTCCGCTGCTCTCTGTTCTTAATCTGAATACCGATTCAAGGAAACCCAAGCCATCACAGATTCAATCTTCAGTTACGGCCTCTCATCTTCTTTCTCCCATTCAATTACAACCTGCAACAATTAACCTCCCCATCTCCGTATTATTCCCTCTTACAGCAGCCGCACTTTACTCAGGAACAAATGATTGAGAATGTGAGAATTGATTTCTCTAGGTTCTAGGGTATAGAAATGGTTGGGCCGGATGTTTGCACCCAGTAACTTCAATAAGGGCAACCCAGTCCGTATTTGGCTTGTCGGTTTCAGAGAACCGACAGCTTAATTCTCTGTTCAACTGTCAATTCTAGGAGACTGACAGTTTAATTACCAGCATAGCTCCTCTTGCACAATCTATCCTGCTCCAAATATCGCCTGTGAATTGACCTTCTCGCTCCATTTAGCTCCAATTGAACGTTTTCTTCTTCTTTCACTTCGAATGACTCCAAACCACTTAATAACTCAAAACAAAACATAAGGCACATAATTTACGAGAAAACTCAAAAAGAAAGAATACATTGATAAATATCAAGGTGTTTACAACACCTATCAGCAATACACCTCCACTAATTCAACTTCACAGGCCCCATGCATGTGTTCATCACCATCTCTTCTCTAGCTATTAACAAATTCTCCTTCTCTTCCAGCTTCAGATCTCAACAAAATCCTCGCAAAAACTCATCTATTTCGATTCAAAACAACACCAACAGCTCCATCTTCTTAATCATAATCATAATCTTCTCCATCTTCATAATCATAATCTCCAACAAACATCCACTCTTCAGTTCTCATGAACTCTCCTGGATTCTAGGGTTCGGTAATAGTTTGGGTTTAATACGTAAACGCCCCACTATTGGATAAATCTCCTTAAGTTTGAGCCCCATCTTTACGAGCCTCTCATTAGGACCATTCCCATCTATGGGAGGAAAGCGCAATTTTGGTTGGGCCGCTGGCAGTTGAAGCAAGACCACTGGCGTTGGATGGTCAGATAGGGGCGGAGCTAGCCCATTGCAAGGGGTTGCACTTGCACCCCCGCCCAGATGGCTCTAAAGCCTATTTAAGCCCAATCAGAGAAATGTTTTGTATATGTAAGCCCATTTTTGCTTTTTTGCACCCCCTAATTTTTTTTTTTTTTTGCTTCCCATAGCAAATTTTTGCACCCCCTTCCCACAATTCTTGGCTCCGCCCCTGTGGTCAGCGGCGGGTGGTTGAAGAAGAACCGCCAACTGATAAATCCTCAATGACTCTATTTCCAATTACTACAACTCTGAAACACTATAAATTTTCACAGTTCAAATCATTTTCACTCACACCACTCTACTCATTTCATCTTAATTTCCCAACTCATTGGGGTTGGATGGTCAGTTGTCGATGGTTGAAGAAGCAACGACCATAACTTTTAAACACTATAAATTCTCACATTTCAAACCATTTTCACTTACATTAATTCATTCTTTTCTTCCTAATTTTTCTCTTCAAATCTATTTGTTCTCTAAGATCCTTTGTAAAAACTAGTTTACGAGATGAAAGAATACTGGCGCCTGCCACAAATGTCGATTATACCCAAAATCATGGTCCAATATTTTCTTCAAGAAATGTAGTTGCTGGTCCAGGATTAATTACAGGTCATGTATCAGTGCACCAAGACCGATCCTGATATCATAGGGATGGCCATTTTCCCCACCGAAACCCATCCTCATGAGTACCCACCCCGTTTGGTTAGGGTTTTACCCGCATAAATCGGGACGGGGTTGGGTACGGGTAATACCCGCTGGCGTCGACATGTGGGAGAGTTATTTGAAAAAGAAAGATAAAACTTAATCAAAATCAACCAAATTAAGTTAGACGATGAAAGTTTAAGAGACAAAATGGATTTGTGTAAATAAATTGTCAAACTATTTAATCGGTGACCGGTAAATTCACGGTCAAGCGGCCCAAAGCCATCAACGGACAAACGTATGACCCCCAATACCAAAAGGTATCAAAAATTACGAACCAAACACTAATTTGCTTTCTCCTCGATGAGGTTATATTCATCAAACTTTGAGTTTACAAGGGCTACACTACAAATAAAAAAATGAACAGTAATGTCATCTATAAGACTATAATCATTTTCAACCCAAATCTTGAATCCTCATCGAACTGGAAAACAGAATGGTTTCAAATGATTAATAATAAGAAACCTTAGATTTTTTTTTGACTCAGAAAGGGCAAAGTTTATTAAAAAACCTGAACATCACTAAGGAAGTAACGATATTGGTAAAGAACAGTACAAAGACAGACTAGATGTCTGCTATGAAAGCAAAGAATGAAAAGAAACAAAGTAATACAAATTTCTATTGAATTACAGCATCTCAGTTATGTAGCACCATGGTTAATGAAATTCCTTCAAAAATTGCAGTTCCCACACACCAACTGAAGATCAAGGTTTTACACTATCTTTCAGTTTCACCATTGAGTTATATATTCCATTGAAAACTCTTGAATTTCTTTCAATCCAAACTGCCCACCAAATTGCAAAAGGAATTATGTCCCAAATTTTACTTTTCAGACTTAAGTTCTTTCCCTTTTTTTTTTCCTCTATTCCCAAATTGTATCTCTTACACTGCCTTGAAATGCTCACTACAGACCATATCCACTCAAGAAATAGTACCAGAGTTCCCTAGTTGTATCACAATGCAAGAACAAGTGATTATTTGTTTCATCACTCTTCTTGCATAACAGACAACCATTAACATTAAAAGTATTTCTCAAGGAATCCATTGTTGGTGCAGCATTGTAACAAAGTGACCAAACAAAAAGATTACCTTTTGTGGAATTTTGGGATTCCACACACTCTTATGAGGAAATACCAATAAACCATCATCCTCCAAAGACTTATAGCATTCTGAAACAGAGAATTGTTTTTTGCCATTCTGCCAAATCCTGTGATGTTCACCTACACCATTGTTGAATGTAGATAACAAGCCAATATATGTGTAACATCCTCAATCTCTACATCCTTCAAATTCCTGCAAAAAGCAAAATTCCAGCTTTATCCAGCTTTGAAATTCATCACCTCCTGAATAGTTGCATCTTGTAACCTTCTCAAGTTGTACAAATTTGGAAACAAGACTTGTAGAGACTGTCCATTCATCCATATATACATCCTTCCAGAAAAGTATTCTATGATCCCCACTATTCACATGCAATGTAGAGTTTTGCTCCACAAGATTTCTACACTTCAAAATTCCAGTCCACAGGTTGTTACCCACTGACCTGTTTGTTGGATTTGGTAAGAAAGCTTTTTCATCGCCACCAAACTTGTATCTAACCACTTTCCTCCAGAGAGCTTTTTCTTCATTGCCATACCTCCAAATCCACTTAGCATGTAAAGACTTATTCATCAACCTCAACTTTTTAATTCCAACACCACCACCTTCCTTTGGCAAGTTAACTTTTTTTCAACCAACCCACCCTTTTCTAGCTTTCTTATTCACAGTACCCTATAGAAATTGTCTCATAATCTTCTCCATTTACTTCTCAAATGATTGGGGAATTTGAAAGAGAGATAAGTAGTATAGTGATAGACTAAACAAAACATTTTGGATCAACATAAGCCTTCCACTTTTTGAAAGATACTTCCTTTGCCACATACTTAATTTCTTCTGAAAATTTTGAAGAATAACATCCCACACTCCCACTGCTTTTGACTTACTAACCAAAGGGATTCCTAAGTATTTCATAGGAAAAGAAGTAATTGGACAACCAAAGATAACTGCACATCCATAGCATTCACAGCTTCTCCAACTGGTACCAGAGCACTCTTTTGAAAATTCACCTTCAAACCAGAAACCAATTCAAAACCCAACAAAATGTTTTTTAGATTTCTCACCTGCTCAATACTGTCATCTAGAAATACAATTAGATCATCTGCAAATTGCAGATGGTTTATCTCAAAAGCTTCAAATTATGGCTTAAAACCAGAAATTAAATGCAAAGCAGCAACTTTCTTCATCATAACATACAATACCTCCACAAAAAGAATGAATAAAAATGGTGACATTGGGTCACCTTGCTCTAAACCCTTGGTACTCCTGAACAAATTTGAAGCAGTGCCATTGATAGCCATAGAAAATCTAGTATTAGAAAGAAACCATCTAATCCAATTCCTCCAAACATTACCAAAATCAAACCTAGACATAGTGTAATCTAGACAACTCCAATTCACATTGTCAAAAGCCTTATGTAAATCCACTTTTACAATCAAACCAGGATTTCCTTCTCTCTAGAATCAATTAGTTCAGATGCAATTAGAATGCCGTCACTAGTTTGTCTACTATCAACAAAAGCACCCTGGAACTCAAAAATAATTGAAGGAAGTACTTGTTTCAACCTGTCAGCTAGAAGTTTTGAAATAATCTTATAAATCCCACCAATGAGACTAATAGGCCTGAATAGATGCATAGAAGAAGCACCATCACACTTAGGAATTAGGACTATATTAGTACAATTTAACCTCTAATCAATATCACCAGTATGCTCAAATTCTTTCACCACTGCCATAAGCTCTACTTTGATAATATCTCACACTGCCTTGAGAAATTCCATAGTAAACTCATCTGGACCTGGAGACTTATTCTTACCAAAGTTCGAAATCACATTTTTCACTTCATCCTCTTCAAAAGGTTTCTCCAACATTATACTTTGAATGGCACTTAAACTTGGCAGTTCAAGATCATCAAAATTAGGCATAACCACTACATCTTCTTTGAATAAGTTCACATAAAAATTCTTGGCTTCCTCATTTATTCTCTCTTTGTCATGACACATCTCTCCACTGATAACCAGTGAATTGATTGCAATTGTTTTCTGCTTATAAGAAGCATTTTTATGGAAACACCTTGAGTTTTTTCCCCCTTCAGCTAACCACTGACCTTTTGCTCTAGAAAACCACTTCCTAGACAGATTTAAAGAAGCTTTCTTGTGATTAATTCTTGCCAACTCTCTAGCTGCATAATCCTCAGAATTTAAAGTATCTATTTCCTCAAGGCTGTCATACACGTCTATAAGAGTTTCATATTTATCTACCTCCTTTTGCAAAGAGCCAAAAGTTTCTCTTTCCCACTTCTTTATAAAAAACTTCATCCCCTGTAATTGCTTAGCAAGAATAAAACTTGGACTATACTGGAAAGTTAGATTGACTCACCATAATTTCATATGCTCTAGAAACTCAGGATGATCCAAATAATAGTTATCAAATTGCAAAATCCGCACAAGAAAAGAACATACAATGATAATAAGAGAAAAATACGAAAAAATCAAGACTCGGTTTATGAATATCAAGAGGTGAATTTTGGGAGCAAGAAACTTTCTATATAAATTCCCCAATACTTTCTGTATAAACTTTCCCCCCAAAAAAAGATTTTTTTTTACTCCGTATGCTTCCCCACCAATCAATTTACAATTACACCCCCGCCAACTAGAAAAAAAAATAGTCGTTTGTTTTTCATAGTACCTAGTTATTTAATACTAGTTGTAATCCATTATTACCAAGAAAAATCCAAAAAAGATAAAATAATTAATCAATCATTTAAGAAATTAGCATTAAATTGCTAGTATTTTAACTACTTTTAGTATACCTATCCCAACACAAGGACTCTCCCAAGCATAATATTGTGTTCATGGTATAGTTACTAAATTCCTCCATTTTTTCTAAGTTGATAAAAAATGAGGCAAAATAATAATCTCTGTTCCCACGCTAAATTTACATATTAGTTGTCTTTGTGAACCATGTCGGTAAAATCTGGATATAGATATAAATGATCTTCCACCTCACGTATAACTTGGATTTATAATTATTGATACTACAAGTGGTCATTAATTAATTTGCTTGATTTGTTGATATCATTTTACGTGGGTGAACCAGAACACGAGTATAAAATGTTTTTCAATCTCGTATTAAGGTCACACATACATACTTGATCCTTATTTTTTATAATTATTTATTTTATTATTTTATGTGAGCGAACTCAGACATGAGTATAAAATGGTCTTCCAATCTCGTATTAAGAGCACACATACATGCTTGAACATACATATGACAAACAACGTGCATTTCTTTTAAACATTTAAACAAACACACTAACTGCAGAATCTTAAATTATAAATTTCATAATGATAACTTGATCCGGTCGTCTTAAAATTTTATATGAACATTATAGACACAATTATCTATAACATATCCAAAATTTATAGCAAACTATACCTTTTAAAATTTAAAGCAGCAGCAGCAGAAGCAGATTACGTATCGTGTGCCTAGCTACCACAACCATACCTTTAAGGGTTTCCTCCTTTTAAGGGTTTCCTGAGGATTGTGTGAGAGGATTATGGAAATGTGAGGTTTGGTAAAGCCGTAGTTTCCAAGTAGAGAAAGGACTGAATCTGGATATGTTGAAGTTTTGAAATTGACAGTTTTAGAAGCAGTAATATCTCCACATGTATTGATCAGGTATAATTCAAGAAGATGAAGGATGCATAATGCGAATAAAAATAGATCTACACCTAATTACTACGACCTCCATTGTTGGATGCTAGTATTGAAACTAAACATGGCTCGGAAGGAAAGCTAACATAAAACAACAATTCAAAAAGGGGCCTAAGAAAGAGAATTAAAAAGAAGACGTTTTTGTCCCCAAACTGTTACTGTTTACAAAATTCACCAACTATAATGCTTACAATATTTCCTGGCTGAGATTGAGATGTAGTTTCTATCCTCTCATAGTCGCCAATCTCACAGCAAAGATTTGTCATTCAACAGGATAAGAAATATCTGGAAATTCAGGAATCTTGCCACAAACTTGATCTTCATATGTTATGTACATGCACACTCTTCATCATTCAATCTTGCTTCACTTGTGATCATGTTCTGACAATGCTTCTTCTTGTTGTTCTCATCAACAAAAAAAAGGAAGAATACTGGCATCTGTTGTGATCTGCAGTTCATCTGCTCGCCGTGTATCCATTGAAGAACCAGATTGCAACCCTGAGGCATAAGTCCGAGCACCAGGATGTATAGCAGGAAAACATGAAGTAGGTCCTTGAGAAAAGGCAGTCTGCTGAGTACCATGGGAAACTTCGTAAGGAACTGGATTCGAGTCCAGAGGCATTTTAAAATGTGATGGAGTACGGCTGACACCATAATTTTGGAAAGCAGCGGGACCCTGTCTCTGGTAACCGCCGTATGTGCCACTTGTTACTTGACTCACCTGCTATAAAAAGTCATAACAATACAAATAGTTCAGTTTAGTTTCAGCCTGAAAAAATGGCACACAGGCACAGGAACTAAATTTTGTGCCCCCTTATGCTAATGACATACAAAATTAGACTCGATTTTTGCACTTATCACACATTACCTAAATAAAAGCAAAAGTTTACTACCTTAAACATGCCATTCTAGATTATATGCAGTTTAGGGGAGGGGGTAAAAAGAATGGAAAAAAAATAGTCAAAAAAGATGTCACCAAAGAATGAACAATAATAATTCAAAGAAGAACCAAATGAGGCTGCTAATCCTCAAGTAAAGTCAAGGTTATATATCAATTCACCGTGACAACAGTTACCATAACTTGCATCATGTAAGCATAAAAATAAACAAGCACATATAGCAACTGGTGGGTACTAGTTTAATCTAACATGATATTAAAGGCCTCTCAGAGATGTAAATGAAATGCAGCTTATACTATCAATATGAAAGAGATCAACTAGGATTGACAGCTTTAATAAGAATACCCCCAAAGAATCCCTTTTTGATAGTTAAATAGGGTGTTTGGAACATCAAATTATCATTTCAGAAGCAAGGAAAACATCTTTCTTTGCTATGAAAAAAATAAGCAGCAAAACATCTCTCTCTATTAAAAAAAGGAATAGAATTGAAGAAAAGTTACTAATTTCCCACCACAAACAATAATAACCAGCTCCCTACACACCATCACCATGCTACAACCGCAACTATTTCTAGTTTCTAATTTCTGTTTTCTTCTCATAACATAAACTAAAGCAATGGAATAGTTTTTTACCTTTGCAGAATGTCTATTTTTAAGGTCCAATGTGGCATTTAATCAAACTTACATCTAATCCTAAGGTTTCTCTTTGCAAATGAGCTTCTACAAGTTCTTCCAAAGGCTCCTACTGTGCCCCAAAAGTACTTGCGTTGTTGCCAAAATGGTCCTGATTTAGCAATTTAAGAAATTAGGTTTACACACCAGCTTAATATAGTCCAGAAGACTCTATTGAACAGCTTCTCAATCACTGATCCATGCCCTAATATAACCATGTGACAACCTGTTTAATCTAGTCCAGAAGACTCCACCGCACAGCTTGTAAATTACTGATCTATGCATTAATAGCACAATGTGACTTTAAGCACACAGATCCCAAAAGGGAGGCCTAGAATTTAAACTGAAAGAACTTTGAAGCAAATAAAACAACATGTGCAGCTCAACAAAGACAAGTACACCAAAATTTGTTCTTGTAGCTGTCCTTGTTTGACATGTGCATGTGTGTGACGGTGTGCAGTTTACCCAAAAGCCACTAAAGAAACCCCAAACCTGAATAGTAGGCAAACCAGATGAAATGGGTTCTTGTCTCCATGACATGGTGCTGGTTGAAGTGGGTTCTGCCGTTTTGGTCTCCATGATGATCAAGCTAATTCAGCTAGCTCCAACCAAATTGACCAAATTCGAATCAGGACCAGCGTCATCTCCATCTCCTCTGATCCTTCGATTGCAATATTCTTGGACATGTCTAAGGGGGTTTAAGAATATCCCGAATTCTCCAGGGGATCTGCCTTTCTTTTGTTGGTAAGTATGCGCACCACCTGTTGAGAATCACCTTCAAGCTACTTTACTAAAACCTCTTTTTGACTGTCCACTGAGTTCCAACTCAGAAACTGAGAGCTTCTGCTGCCAATGAATTTGAGTGCTGGAGAGTCTGAGAACCAGCCCCCTGAATTGACTAGCATCATTCTGAAGCCACTGCAGTACCTATAGAGAACAGGCAGACTCTCAATTGACCCATCTACATTAATTTTAATCCAATCATTTTGAGGGGCATCCAGTCTCTTTGAATCCAAGAGGAATTTTCTAACTGTTCAGGAGAAGAGTTAATGCCATCTATAGATATTTCTTTATACATTCTCAACCCTTTTTGAACAGTAATTGTGTTATCGAAGACTTTTCTATTTCTACTCTTCCAATTTGCCCACCAGAAGCACAGACCAATGGAGCAAATAAACTTACCATCTGGTTGATGCAACCACCTCTGCATACAAACTATGAATGTTATTCATGAATCCAATGACCTCTGAGCACCAAGAGAGAAGAAAGTAGAAATGGTTTGGTGGCCTCACAATGAAGAAAGAAATGTGAGATGGTTTCATCATGAGTTCCACACAATGGACAACTCTTATCAGCTCCAACCATAAACCCACCCGCATTGGCCTTAGTTGTCAGATCATAATGAATTAATCTCCAACTACCCTCACTGCATACCCAACAAACCTCCAGTGGAATCTACAACACAGGAAATGGACTTCCCATAATGGGTCTCCCATTACACTCAGCATGGACCATATAATATAACACAGGACTAAAACAAGAACAATTTGTATCAGTTAGATGGTAAAAAACCAATGTTTACGAAAAAATTCCATCCTTCTCACTTGAGTTACAATCACCATAAGAAACTTCAAATGCAAAGAAAATCATTCATGTTCTCGTAGATGTTTTCTAATTGTTCTTTTTCTCTTTTCTTATCCACCCTTTTTCCTAGCTGCCTGGATGAGATTTTAAATAAGAAGAGTAGCAACTGTGTATTGCAGTTACAGCAGTTAGCTGTCGAACCAAAGGCTGAAAATTGGTTTATACAGGAACCCGTTTCAGGCAGCTGACACTCCTACCTCAACGTACAGGTAAGGTATTTTCAAAATTCTTATCCTAACGTAAGTTAAGATGCTCAAATGCTACAACTGTCCCATATCACCTCATATTCACTACTTCATATTATTTTGAAACAGAATAACAAATGTTGTACCAGATAGGAAAATATTAGACCGGTTGAAAGTCCTTGCAACCAACCATTCCGAAAAACTAGACGACGACCATATGCTTAGTGAACCATTAAACTACAAGGCACTAAGGCAGTTTAAACTAGACTAACAGTCTCAAATCTAATGCAAATGTGAAATCTAATACACTGAATACTGCCTGATCCACAATAAGAAGAAAAACAAATTTTATGTTAACAAGCAAGTGAAAGTTAGAAGCTTGCTATCAAACCGACCAATACCATGCTACAATAACTATTTCCTCTACTTTTCACCTCTGCGGAATGTCTAATTTGAAAGTCAGTATTAAACAAGGAGAGCAATTTAGAAAAGACGGAAAATACAGAACTAAACCGGATTCTGAATTCAAATTGCAGTTGAATGCATCCAAAGAATGAACAGCTACACAGAAACTAAACCCTAATTTCCACACAACGAGAAATTACACATCAGTTAGATAATCTGGGATTCAATAGTTCTAGGCAGCATACAAATGTATTCCTTCTCCGTTACATATGCTGAGACAATTGGTTGGCACTAACTTTTCATTTCGGACAAAAATAACAAGAATACAGCAAAAATTTCAAAGACAAGAGGCAAGTTGATCATAAAATCAGATAAGGTGCAACAAATATATCCCTATCAAATATGGAGTACTTCCTAATTTAACAATTTAACAGTGAAGTATGATATACCTTTGAGAGTTCAGGAACCTGTACCTCATGCTTGCTCACATGCCTCTCCAAGAAAAGCTTATCAGGTGGTACAAATAAAGAACGTAAAGAAATTTGTTCCTTAATCTGGGATAATCCTCTTCTCCAAGCTATAACTAAAAATAGCTGGATATTTGGCAATCAATGATGGATTATAACCCATTTGATTCACAAGGAAATCCATTGTGGACATTATCTTCTTCTCAGATTGCATCATGCACTGAGGATGCTTCCTAAATGCATCTTGAATGTCTTCTCCTGTCCAACCCCAAGTATTCACTTTTGTTTCCCAGGTCGCATTGGTCATGGCTATCAATCCCTGGAGACCGCGAAGAAATGTAGTTTTTGAAGGATCAAAACCCATACCCTTAATCTGTTGCACAATCTCCTCAAATTTACTGGTGCTGATCGTAAGTGCACTTGGTTGGTTCATAAGAAAGTTCGAAACATTCAATTGAGGGATACCTTCATCTCTCAAAAGCTCAATGTTGACCATCAAGTTTTTTAGATATACGTTTCCGGTAAGAATCCATGGATGGCGTCTGATAATTACAACAACATTCTTGTCAAACTGAACAATGTTTTTGAGAGTATCACAACAAGGAATTATTTTGTCTTGTAAGCTCGTCTCAAGGACTCTTGGGTCGCAAGAGAGGAAGAACTCGGCAAGGTCAATTCCAGAAAGTCCTTTAGATTTGAAAAAATCAAATTTGGGTTTTAGGTTTTTTTGAATTCCGAATTTGAGAATTTTTGGATACCAAGTAATGAGTTTGGAAATGTAAGGTTTAGTGAATCCGTGGTTTTCAAGTAGGTCTAAAACTGAATCTGGGTTTGATGAGGTTTCGAAATTGACAGTTTTAGAAGCTGTAAATAGCTTCAACCTCAGATAATCCACGTGAATTGATTAAGTAATTCACTACAAACGAAGAAGAAGATGAAGAATGGATGTACTGAACATAAACAGACCTAAACCTAACAAGAGAAACAACTGTTGAATGACTAAAGCTTAGGGTTTCAAAAGAAGTCACTGGTTGGGGAAATGCCTGATCTGGACTCCATGGAACTGGAATGTTATTTTCAGTTCAAGTTGGAGCTAGGAAGCTAGGAAAGAAGTGAAGTGAAAAGTACAAGTAAACCTTTCAATTCGGGCTCTTTTTAAGGGGCGCTACCTGTGAAGTAAGCCCGATAAGTGACAGAGCCAACCGTGTTGGATGCATGCGCCGTTTTGGAATTTGGACCTTTGATGCACCTCTGTGCACGCACCCACATGAATGATTGAATGTATCTCGAGGGATTTACTGTTTAGTCCAGAAAATCCGACCAGAATTACTGGCTAGTCCAGCGTCAAAAAATATTTACTCCCTATTCCAATTTTTTTTTGAAAAGAGTAAATTTACTCTACTAACTCTAGTATATAACATTACGTATAATAATACATATGTAGTATACTTGTATACTAGTAGTAATTAATAGTAACTAGTATGTAGTAATAACATATGTAGTATGTAATATACTAGTAGTAACTAGTATGTAGTATGTAGTAATAACATATGTAGTATGTAGTATACTAGTATACTAGTAGTAATATGTTATGTATTGATACTACATATTGACATGTAGTATGTTATATATTGATATGTAGTATGTTTGACATGTAGTATGTTATATATTGATATGTAGTATAATATACTAGTAGTATATACTAATAGTAACTAGTATACTAGTAGTAATTAGTAGTAACTAGTATGTAGTATGTAGTAGTAACATATGTAGTATGTAATATACTAGTAGTAACTAGTATGTAATATGTAGTAATAACATATGTAGTATGTAGTATACTAGTATACTAGTAGTAATATGTTATATATTGATACTACATATTGATATGTAATATGTTATGTAGTATGTTATATATTGATATGTAGTATGTTATATATTGATGCTACATATTGATATGTAGTATGTTATGTATTGATACTACATATCAAAAAAAATTGTTATGTATTGATACTACATATTTTACTACTAGTACTAGTTACTACTAGTTTACTAGTATACTATACTATAGTAGTATACTAGTATACTAGTTTAGTATAGTAAAGTAGTTACATAATTTACTAGTAACAATAAGATATTTTTGTTACTACTAGTACAGTACATATTAATATGTAGTATCACTGTATTGATACTACTAGTATGTAGTAACATACTACTAGTAACATTTACATGTGTTGATACTAATTCGACCTGGAAGGGTGTTTTAGGAATTTCTAAAATACACTTTATAGTCTCCACGAAGTTTTTGGACTAGAGAGTAAATAATCTAGTCCAAAAACATGTTTTTGGACTAGAGAGTAAATCTTTTCCACGGGTGGACTAGCCATTAACTGGGTCTGCTAGAACTGGACTAGCAAGTAATTCCTACATGTATCTTACAAGAAAATGTGATTTACAATGCACCCTGCACAGACTAGGCATACAGGCATTCCTGGCATTTGCCTTCTTATGTGTATTGATCATGGCGTTTGCCGAGCTTGCTAAAAATCGTTTGGTTAAAGATGGAATCTGTGAAGAACAATATGGTACAAGGTGGAGAAAGGCACGACTCAGTAACAAATCGGTGAGATATAACGTCAATGAGACCCGTGTCTCACTCCTTTCAAATTATTCAAAATTCAAATTCAGGAAAACTTACCATATTTTCCTTTTCCTGATTATTCTCTGGTCAAAAGCCAGTTACACAACTTACCTCAAAGGCGGTAACCTAATCACTTTTGAAATCAATGATAATAGCCTAAATATATGGATTCTTAATAACCAAATATATCCTAATATCTTCTCAACCTCTTTATCTACTCCAATCCAAGAGTTAACTTTCATAAATAATTTTTTTGGTACCGCCAAGATGGAAGGAGAGAACTCTACTCAAGTGGGAGATCTGGTTAACAAATTCAAACAAGCAGTTCTTGATCTGGGAGACACTTCTGAAATAGCAGATTTCTCTCAAGAAGGAGATAAGGAAGGGGATGAAGAAACAAAATGGGAAGCAAGCGCAATAGGCAAGATAATTACAGAAGGAAGGATGCAAGCTGACATAGTTGTTAAGCATCTTGGTTTTACTTGGCCATTTATGAAGAAGGAAGATGTGAAAATCATTGAAACTGTCCCTAACATCATGATTTTCAAATTCAGTAATTGGATTTTACTGAACACAGTCATCAATGAAAGGCCATGGAGCATCAACAAGAATCTTCTAGTGGTACATGATTACATCCCAAGCATGATATACACTGAAAAACATTGGGGTTTTCAGCAATTTTGGATGCATCTAATGTACTTGATGCCTGAGCACATGAATGTGGCTGAAGTGACAAAAATAGGTGAGCTAATGGGACAAGTCATTGCTATTGAACCCAAAGATGCAATCCCAATTGGTAATGCACCTGTCAAAGTCTGTGTCAACATAGATCTGACAAACCCATTGAGAAGAGGATTTAAAGTTGTAACTAATGCTGGTCTCTCGCACTGGATTAAATTTTTTTATGAGAGACAACCAAAAGGTATTTGCAAAGAATGTTATGTGATCAAGCATTGTCAGGTTGCATGCAAGGAAGAAAAAAAATTTCTGGAGAAGGCCCATGAAAAACCTTATTTTTTTAGGAACATGAATAATGTAAGGAAGAATATTGCTATAACTTCTACAAGAAAGGCACCTGTCTCAAAGAAGAACACCAAAGCCACTATGAAGACTGTTTGCTTTGTACCTCCTAAAAGTGGTGTTGCTGTCAATTTGGACTTCCTTCTTGTTAAGGCAACAGGAAGTAAGAATGAAGAAGAGAATAGACTTGGCAAGAGACAAAGAGCTAAAGTAAGTGAAGAAGCTGACCAGAATCCTGAATCCATTAGTACCATAATGTCTCCTAATGCAGATTCCTCAACAGCTCATAGGGTCACCACTGGAGATAACCAAATAGTAAATGTAGATAAGGGAAATCAGGTATACACTTTTCTCATATTTGTTTCTTTACAATCTCATTCTGTTTTTAATCACATTTACATTTACTTTGTTACTCTATTATTCATTAGCACCTTAATTTCCTTGCATACTAAACTTCTTAAGAATTCTCATAATTTGTTTGATGTCTGCATCATTTGTCCTTTTGCAAATATGAAAATCCTTTCATGGAATGTCCATGGTTTTAAAACTGCTTCTACTAGAAATCATTTAAGTGATCTTATCAGAGCTCAAAATCCTGACATTATATTTCTGTGTGAAACAAAAATAAGTAGAAACAAGTGTCAGCCTCTCTTAAAACAATATCAATATCCTAATTGGAGATACATTGAACCTGAAGGCTTATCAGAAGATCTAGTTTTATTATGGAAGAATGGTTTTATGTGTGACATTGTTGATTCCCATTATAATATGTTTAATGCTATAGTCCAATCTGACCCTAGTAAGCCATAGTTTCTCTTAACTTGTATGTATGGATTTTCCAACTACACTAAGAAGAAAGAACAATGGGGTTATATTCAACAGATTAGTGAGAATAATAGCATTCCTTGAGTAGTTCTAGGGGACTTAAACTTTCACTTAACTGACAGTGACACAGACACTACTTCTTCTACTGATGGTTGGGTGAATAGCATAGTTTCTAACAGTGGTTTAGAAGATATAGGCTTTGTAGGCAAAAATTATACCTGGAGCAACAATAATATGGGAACTGGGTCTATTAAATCTAGAATAGATATGGCTCTAGTTAATGGTGGTTGGAATCTTAATTTCCCTAACACTAGATTACTGACCATAGCCCAATTATGCTAGACACTGATATAACCATACCTAATTGCTGGAAACCTTTTAAATTTTTTCTCACTTCGCTCAATGATGAAACCTGTTCTGTTATCATTTCTAATGCTTGGCACACTAGTGTTACTGGTTCTCCTGGTTACCAGCTGGTTACTAAATTGTCCACAACTAGAAAGGATCTCTCCTTATGGAATAAAGAGCATTTTGGTGACATCAACAACAAGGTGAACAATCTGCAATAGGAACTCAACCAGCTACAAGAACTTCCTCAAAGTAGTAATACTGAAGATAAAATCATCAGAATCAACAATGACCTCAATAAGTGGCACAAAATTAAATCAGAATTCTATCAACAAAAGGAAAGGGATCACTTCATTAAAGATATGGACACCAACAACAAATTATTTCACACAAAAGTCAACAAAAGAAGAGTAAGGAACAACATAGATATTATTCAAGATCATAATAACAATTGGCTTCAAACTAGAGATCAAATAGCACAACACTTGACTCATCACTTCAAAAGCATCAGTACGATCATCAATCCAGTAATTGAAGATAACTTTTACTCTATTATTCCATCAATCATTACTGCGGAACGAAATGCTACACTCACCAGAATTCCAGGAAATGAAGAGATATTTTCTGCTCTCAAAAGCATGGAAAATTGGAGTTCTCCAGGGCCAGAAGGATTCCAAGTTGGTTTCTACAAAAGTCAGTGGGCAACAGTTGGAGGATATGTTTGCAATATGGTCAAGAATTTCTTTGAAACCAAATTTATCCTGAAGCAGATCAATAAGACATATATCTCTTTAATCCCCAAGAAGAAAAAGTGTATAAGTGCAGCTGATTATAGGCCAATTGGTCTATGTAACACTTCATACAAAATTGTTTCTGAAGTTCTTGTCAACAGAATGAAGCCAGTAATGGAGAAACTTATCTCCCCTTACCAGGATGCTTATGTTTCAGGGAGACTCATCAGTGATAACACAGTTCTTTCTCAAGAGATTATTCACTCAATGAAGAAGAAAAGAGGAGAGAATGGATGGATGGCACTTAAGATAGACATGTCAAAGGCCTTTGACAGGTTGGAGTGGCCTTTCTTAGTCAAAGTTCTTTCTTATTTTGTTTTAATACTGATTTTTGTGATCTTATACAACAACGCATCAGCACAACCCAACTTTCAGTTATGCATAATGGGTCACCTTGTAAAGCATTTACACCAATAAGAGGTATTAGGCAGGGTGATCCCTTATCTTTCCATGGAGTTTCTCTCAAGACAACTCATTGCAGCACAACAAGAAAATAGAATCAAAGGAATTAAAGTGGCTGCCTTAGCACCATCCATTAATCATCTGCTTTTTGCAGATGGCTGCTTGATCTTTACTCAAGCAGTGTCACCACAATCAAGAACTTATTGGATCTACTTCAACACTTTAGCTCTCAGTCAGTCCAAGTCATCAATTTTGAGAAAAGTGCAGTATATTTCAGCAAGAAAACCAAGCCAGATGTTGCAGACACAATAAAGCAGATACTGGGAGTCAAAAGCATGAACTCTAAAGAGAAGTACTTGGGGTCTGATAGACACATTTTTGTGTCTAATATGTCTCAATTGTATGCATTGTTAGTGCTCGATTTTATATTTATTGTGTTATTTTATGTCTTTGTAGGTATTTTTAGAGAAATAAGCCCTTGCGGCGAAATGGGCTCAAAAAGCAGTGTTTTACACCCCCGGAGAAATGCACCAGAAACGTCCAAGAAATATCCCGGAGGAACCCAGAAAAATTTCTATTTCAACCCCAAATTGCTAAAGGGACACCAGAACTGGATTAGGGGGAGATCAGTTTTCTTCCCAAAATTTGAATGAAAAATTTGGCGGGAAAATATTTTTTCTTCATGGCAGATTTTCCAATCGATTTTTGAAGAAGTTTCAGGTCGATTCAATGGCTGAAACTCATTGGGTATCTTCTTATGGGCTAGAAAGGATGGTTATATGTCTTTAGATCGCTCAAATTTGGCTAAATAACTCACAAGAAGAAATCAGGTCAGCACGAGCATAATAAGAACAGTTCACGGGATTACGTTATTTGGAGAAGATTTTTAGCGTGTTAAGTGCATGATTGATGTCCCGAGCAGTAGGAAGGAGTGTGTAGTTGTTAAACAAGGAAAGAAATACAGCTTATAACGCGTGGAGAATCATTTCAGAGAAGAAAATATTCGGAAGATATTTTCTTTAAACACCCAGTAATGAAGATTATATGGAGTAATTGAGGGAGATTCAACGAGCTTTAGGTGTATAAATATGTTCCCTGGGAGTACTAGAGAGGGTGTCGAGAGTTTGGGTAAGCTTGGGAGGCCAGCAGAGAGGCGCAGGAGGAGTTGCAGGAATTGTACCTGCTGCTGCTGCTGCCATTAACAAAGCTCGAAGAACACGAAGAACACACCTGCAAAGACAGTCGTTCTTTGAATAGTGGAGACTAGCGGCCGTGGGTCTTAAAAGAAAGCGTCAACAACAGTCTTATTTTCGCAGCGTCAACAGCAGTGGTATTTTATCGTTTTTCTGGACGCCGTCTGTTGGTCACAAAATCACTGTTTTCATTCTTTTCACTCTTTTAATCAACTTTTTGAGCTATAAACATGTATTTTGAACAAGTGATTAATATGAGGAGCTAAACCCCAATACTGGGATGATGGAGGAAGCCACTTTTCATGCATGTGGTAATTTTATTTAATTCCTTTATAACTATTTGCACTTTTATTAATCGTTTTATGATTTTTATTAATTAGTTGTGATGTCGTTTGATGGTGTATGCTTAGACGTGAGAGCTTTTGATGCACCATGCTTGTGATTTACAATTGGTGTTTTACAAAATCTATTTTTGGCAAATAAAAGAGTCAATATTTATAAGCTATAACTGTCTAGAATTGATAGTTGAATCGCATGAGTATAAGAATTGGTGGAATCCCGAGTCCTAGTCTCTTGATCATTGTGACACATATTTTGTACATATTTTTGGTTTTTAAATCTTTACAAGTCCGAGCAACGAACTTTTACTACCACTTTCAAAGCTATAACAAAATGGCGCCGCCGACGCAGACTTGTATATAGATTGATTTTTTTTTTTTTAGGTTTATTATTTTTTTTAGAATTGTTTGTTCCTTTTTACGTTTCTTTTTGTCTTTATTTTGCAGGTTCAAAGTGAAAACTAAGGACTTGGAGAGGAAAAAGCTTAAAGCGAAAAGCGAAAAGAGAAGAAAAGAAAGGACAATTTTAGGATTTAATTTTTAATATTTTTGAGTGTGTGAGGAAAACTGTAAAAAAAATTCTATTTATTTTGGACTTTGGACTTTAAACAATTGGAATTTATATTTTTTAACCCTACGGAAGGGTATTATTATTAAAAAAAATTATATAAACTGTGTGCAGGGAAGGACGACGATTACTATATCGTCTCGGCCCCTCGGGTTCGCACACGGCATAGGAGTCGTGGCCCGAGTCGACGACAATGGTTCATCGCCCGTCTGGTACGGGAGGTAAGTCCATCGAAACACTCGTGAATCTCCTGTAAGCGAGTTACTGTATTCCTTAAGGTGATTCATTGATTGAGGACGAATTTGGACTGTTTTTAAATTCCTAGTAAAGGGCAAGGCCTGGCCAATACAAGATAAGGGTTTGGATTTCATCACCGCTCCCTTCTTGCCCGCCTTAGGAAAACGAAACCTAACGCGAACCTAAGCTTAAAATTTGGAATAGAACGAGACCGATAGGGTAACGAGCTTAATAGGAAACTCGTTCGAAAAATATTGGTTGCTCTTTAAGCACACTCCAAAGTTCATGATGGTTTCTGTGAGTTGAATGCGTGACTGCGCCGCCTTGTGATAGCGGTGAGGCCTTGGGTATCAAAGCTCCACTGATCTTCCCTCGCCTCAATTCAACTTACTTTGACTCGGATTGATTCCAGAGGGGTTCGCTCAAATTGCAATGAATTCCCTTTCGAAAGATAGAAGCTGGTCTAGAAACAATCTAAGTGGAGCCTTCATGCTTTTTGTTTGCTAGAAATCTGTAGGTTTGCTTTGGTGGAGTCGAGTCGGCCTTGTTTGTGATTGTATAGAATCCCTCTGTAGTTTATATTTATTCGTTGTTGAATCCTTTTGAGGAGACGCCACCTGCGATGACGTTGCGATAATATATGTCTAGGAATTCTCGTTATCAAGAGACGTCTTCAGAAATGACTCTTGGTGAATATATGCGTGGGCAGCGATATATGGATACTCCAACTTTTATTGAGGAATCACCTCTAACGATCTATGAGAAATATTATAAACATAAACCATGTAGTTTGGAACAAAGATTGAGAATTCTTGAATTTCAAAAATTGTATCATGATGATGAGGATAGTGATGATGAAGAATCTGAAATATGTAGGCAGAGTAATCAGGAATTTTTTTCTCCAATTGAGCCTTATAATGATAATGTTATTTCTAGTTGAAATCCAAATAATTTTAATAATTATTCACCTATTCAAAAGGACGAGGATTTGACTAGAGATACCACAGTTTTAGACGAGGATTACGAAGCCGATAATGGTCTAGAGGAACGAGTTTATTCTGAGAATATTGTTTTAGAGTCTAGCGATTTAGAAACATTAGACTTAGACGAAGAACATGAACTCGTAGAGATTTTAAATATGAGTAAAGATGCACCACCTGATAATAACTTAGAAGAATCAATTGACCATTTTCAAGAATCTAATGATCCAGAAATAAGGGAGATTGTGACTAGTCTAGCTAGAGACACTGAAAACTCTAAGTTTGGGGGTGATTATCACCTTCCTAGTGCCTTACCTTTAACTCTTAGAAAGGTCCCTCACTTGGGACTTGACATATGTGCCTCAACCATTTTACAAGATTACCTTCATACTCGTTTTCCCGAACCTAATGATGTCCAGGAAGAAGTTCAGTCGTTAGAAACCCATCCTCTGGTTGATGTGGTTTGCCCAGGCTATGATCCCCAGATTGAATTTGTTTTCCCACCAAATAGTTTTCTTCCAACTGTGGGAACGTTTATATTCCAAATGTGTCGAATATTAAGTTGTGAGACTAAACCTAATTACTTTAGGAGATTAGGGTCGACACATCTGTTTAAGGAAGACCACCACTCTCTTTGTGGTCAGCTGTGTAAGTCAAATCTGATTGACTTTAAGGATCCCCATTTCTTCAGGTTGTTATTATTTTTAATTGAGTTTTTCCAGACTTTTAAACCTGAACTGTTGGATCTTAGCTATGAGGAAGTGCATCCAATGAAAATTTTCTATCAAGATCCTTTCATAGAACATGAACCTGAACCACAATGGGACATAGGTATCTTAATCAGGAAACTAGATAAGGGTATGCAGTACATGTTCATTTTCTTGGCTTGTTGCAGATTCCTTTTACTTGTGATAGATCTATTTAGTTTTGAAGACCCACAGTTATTTCGACTGTTTTTTTATGGTTCGAGTTGACTAATCCTTCCGATGTCTGGCTGAAGACTTTAAACTTAGCACTTCTTGGGAGGTAACCCAATATTCTCATGCAACACGGTAATATCCTTCCTTAACTCTTTTTGCTTCAAGTAGTAACAGTTTCTCCTTGTTCATGCTTTTAATTTTATATTTAGAAACATTGAGGACAATGTTAGATTTAAGTTTGGGGGTGGGGAAGAAACTTTTTGTTAGTTTTAAGTTGCAATAAATAAACTCCAGAGCCTAGAAATTTACGCCTATTAAGGATAACACTAACCAATCTAAGTGGATGGAAACATTTTTGTTTTAGGAGCTGAGGAACCAATCTGACTAGATGGAAACATCTATAGAGTCTATTCATAAAAGCACAGAGCTCAGGTGTTAGAAATAACATGATAGTTTCGCCATATCTCGTCGAGTCCTTTTCACTTTCTATTTTTAGTTTTCTTTTATTTCAAGTGATTTGGTGGGGAACACGATTCAAGTTGTTACCTTTGCTAGGGTGAAATAGAGTGACTGAGTTACCTTTAAAAAAAAAAAAAAAAAAAAAAATTATTAGACCGGACCAGTTAGACCAATCGGAATAAGTATTAACACTTGGATAGCAATATGCGTGTGTTCTCCCTGTTTCCGTCGCCTAAGCAAGCGTGGAATGCAGGACCCGTGGGAACTATCATGTAATCTGCTGACAAGAAGCATGCGCTTGGATCAAAAAGATCTATTCATGCCGTTAAGTTAAAAAAAGAAAAATAAATGGTTATGTGTAGTCAACTGCTGGTTCCCTTGTATTTGCCAGTTTGTTGATCTAGATTTAAGTTATTGACCACTGGTTCCCTTGTATATGCCAGTGTGTTAATATTAGTCAGACCGGTATCTCAGTCATTTAGGTTAGGTTCATCTTGGCAGAGGCCTTCAGACAGATATGGGAAACACCGTTCACTTTTCAACCATCTACATTTTTCTTTTTCCATCTTCTTAATCTTTTCATGTGATTATTCTGACTCCGAGTATGATGTCCATCGTGAAACTATCTTAGTAGAGCTCTGTCACTTATATGAATTTTAGTATGCTTGAGTGCAAACTCGTATACATCAATTGGAATTTCGCGTCAGGGTACTTCCTCCTGTAATTAATAAGTATGCCAACCAAGGAGGTTCTTTAGTGCTTTCCAAGATTTTTCATAGATAGCTATTGTCTGGAGTATTGGTTTTTGTGGGTACATCTCTGATAAACCCACCCGAGATTAACTCGGTCACTTTTCAAGAATAATTTTTGCTCGAGGACTAGCAAATAATAAGTTTGGGGGTATTTGATAGACACATTTTTGTGTCTAATATGTCTCAATTGTATGCATTGTTAGTGCTCGATTTTATATTTATTGTGTTATTTTATGTCTTTGTAGGTATTTTTAGAGAAATAAGCCCTTGCGGCGAAATGGGCTCAAAAAGCAGTGTTTTACACCCCCGGAGAAATGCACCGGAAACGTCCCAGAAATATCCCGGAGGAACCCAGAAAAAATACTATTTCAACCCCAAATTGCTAAAGGGACACCAGAACTGGATTAGGGGGAGATCAGTTTTCTTCCCAAAATTTGAATGAAAAATTTGGCGGGAAAATATTTTTTCTTCATGGCAGATTTTCCAATCGATTTTTGAAGAAGTTTCAGGCCGATTCAATGGCTGAAACTCATTGGGTATCTTCTTATGGGCTAGAAAGGATGGTTATATGTCTTTAGATCGCTCAAATTTGGCTAAATAACTCACAAGAAGAAATCAGGGCAGCACGAGCATAATAAGAACAGTTCACGGGATTACGTGATTTGGAGAAGATTTTTAGCGTGTTAAGTGCATGATTGATGTCCCGAGCAGTAGGAAGGAGTGTGTAGTTGTTAAACAAGGAAAGAAATACAGCTTATAACGCGTGGAGAATCATTTCAGAGAAGAAAATATTCGGAAGATATTTTCTTTAAACACCCAGTAATGAAGATTATATGGAGTAATTGAGGGAGATTCAACGAGCTTTAGGTGTATAAATATGTTCCCTGGGAGTACTAGAGAGGGTGTCGAGAGTTTGGGTAAGCTTGGGAGGCCAGCAGAGAGGCGCAGGAGGAGTTGCAGGAATTGTACCTGCTGCTGCTGCTGCCATTAACAAAGCTCGAAGAACACGAAGAACACACCTGCAAAGACAGTCGTTCTTTGAATAGTGGAGACTAGCGGCCGTGGGTATTAAAAGAAAGCGTCAACAACAGTCTTATTTTCGCAGCGTCAACAGCAGTGGTATTTTATCGTTCTTTTCTGGACGCCGTCTGTTGGTCGCAAAATCACTGTTTTCATTCTTTTCACTCTTTTAATCAACTTTTTGAGCTATAAACATGTATTTTGAGCAAGTGATTAATATGAGGAGCTAAACCCCAATACTGGGATGATGGAGGAAGCCATTTTTCATGCATGTGGTAATTTTATTTAATTCCTTTATGACTATTTGCACTTTTATTAATCGTTTTATGATTTTTATTAATTAGTTGTGATGTCGTTTGATGGTGTATGCTTAGACGTAAGAGATTTTGATGCACCATGCTTGTGATTTACAATTGATGTTTTACAAAATCTATTTTTGGCAAATAAAAGAGTCAATATTTATAAGCTGTAACTGTCTAGAATTGATAGTTGAATCGCATGAGTATAAGAATTGGTGGAATCCCGAGTCCTAGTCTCTTGATCATTGTGACACATATTTTGTACATATTTTTGGTTTTTAAATCTTTACAAGTCCGAGCAACGAACTTTTACTACCACTTTCAAAGCTATAGCAGGTCACCATTAATTATTAGTCACTCCAAGCAAGAAGCATTTAAAAGTATTAAAGAAAATTTTGAGAGCATATTTAACACTTGGTAATCTATCTCTCTTTCACAGGTAGGAAGAGGTACAATGATTAAGCATGTTCTCAATGTTGTTCCCATATACCAAATGGGAACTTTTAAGTTACCTTCTACTCTTCTTCAGCAGCTAACAACTATTGAGAGAAAATTCTCCCGGGGACATCATTCTAGCAGGGGATATAATCCTACAGCATGGATGAATATTTGTAGACCAACTGAAATGTGTGGTCTTGCTTTTAGGGACCTGGAAAAGCTGAATCTGGCTCTCCTCACCAAATTGTCCTGGAGAATTTGCAGTGAGTCTGACACTTTAATGGCTAGAACTTTATCAAGCAAATACTTCAAAAATGGAGATTTACTTCATCAACCTATTACTGCAAAAAATTGCTCTTATGTCCGGAATGGGATTTCAAAATGCCTAGAGATTGTGCAGCATAACTACTTCATGGAAATCAATAATGGGAGAAAAACAAAAATCTGGAGAGACAGATGGATTCCTGGTATGCTTCATCCACCTTTACCTCAAATTGATCATTATAGGTTTTATGAATCTGTGGAAGAATTAATGGTCTCTGGAACAGCTCAGTGGAACACTCAACTAATTGAATTCTTATTTGGTGTTGACAATGCTCTTAAATTTAAGCTCTCTTTATAGACAACAACAAAGAATACATCATGATTTGGATGCTTGAAAAAGATGGAGTTTTCTCTGTAAAAAGCACTTATAAAATGATGTCTTATAATGATAGTAATGTTCAGGTAGAAGGAAGAACAGTATATATGAGAGTATGGAAAACACTCTGGAAATGCAAAGTTGCACAGAGGATTAAACTCTTTGCATGGAAATGCATAAGAGGATTTCACTCATCTAAATACAAGAGAGCAATGTACAACAACAGTCTTGAAGTAAACTTTGATATTTGTGGCCACAATGCAGAAACAATTGAGCACATCCTTCTTGAATGCAAACATGCCAGAACAGTCTGGAGGGGTATTAATATCAACATAGATACAGTCAGAGCAAACTGCAACACTGTTTCAGAATGGGTTACAAGTTGGTTTTCTCAGTATAATCAAACTAAGGATGATAAATGGTTTTATACTCTGATGATAGGAGCATGGATAATATGGAAGGATCGTTGTGATGTTGCTTTTCAGGGAGTTACTCTTAACCCTTTTACTTCTATACACAAAATCCATTATCATCTTGCCTCACATATGCATGAGTCTTATGCTGATGTTATAAAAACCTCTCAGTTATCCAGATGGAAACCTCCTTTAGAAAGCATTTAAAATATAATATAGATGTCTCTTTTGATTCAGATTGTAACCGATTTGGCACTTTTATTGTGCTACGTAATTCTACATGACATTGCATTGGCACAAAAGGAACCTATGGAAATGGAGCACTAAGTCCAGAGGCGGTGGAGTGTATGGCTATACGTGAGTCGTTATTATGGGTAAAAAGCTTGAACCATACAAGGATACAAATATAGGCAGATGCAAAGATCGTGGTACAGTCCATAAATGGTCATTCACATCTCATCCAATGGGAGAATAGGAATATAATAAAGGAGATAAAACATTTGAGCTCCTCCTTTGCTTTATGTACTTTGGATTATGTAAGTCGAGATGATAATCAAGTAGCAAATGCTATTTCTAGGTCAGCTAGAGAAACTAGAATCTCAACTGAACTTTTTGGTGATTTTGATTATGCAATTTGTACCCTCCTATCTGGAGATCAAAACGCAAGTCATTAGTAAAATTTCTTTCTTGTAAAAAAAAAAAAGAAAATGTGATGTGATGTGAGCCAGCGAAAAAAATGTTAAAACGTAGCTAGAAAAATAGAAACATGTTGGCCTAAATGCAAATAGCTGGAGAAATGAAAGGCCGAAAACGCATCGATGGCGTATTAAGAGGTAAATTGGCATCGTAAACACTCGGTACATCTTCATTCGTATCTGTCTCCATGAAAAATTGGTACCACTAAACACATCACCATAGTATTACTTCAAGGTTGTGATACAATTGAACTTTGGAGAAGATATATTAGGGAAACTTTTTTCTAGAAATTATCACCACCAGCCCATTGAAAAATGCAATTTTCACAATTGAGTGATAATTGCGTTTATCATCACCAGCCTGTTGAAAATGTCAATTTTCACAGTTTTGTGATAACCACAATTTTCAGACAGATTTTGGATGTAAAGAGTTTATTAATTCTTTTGTTCAAAATTGATTCCATCAAATTTGAAATTATTGCAGTGGAATAATAGGGACGGAGAAAGAGGCAAAGAAATAGACAGAATTCTATTGATAAGAGTTATTAGGTTTACATGGATAATATATCCTCTATATACATGGAGAAGGGCAAACCAAAGGACTCCCATTTTGGACCACACATTCATGGGCATGGGCCCTTTAACACTCCCCCTTGTGCGGTTCAACAACAAAACTTTATACATAGTGCTTCACATATAGTACTTTAAATGTAGTTCTTCAAATGTCGTCCGTTCCTTGATGACTTGCGCCGATATCAATTGCCTCATTAAAACTTTGACAAGGAAAAACTCAGTGGGACAAAACTTTGGTACAGTTCTTCACATGTAGTACTTCACATGTTGTCTCGTATTTTACATGTAGTTCATCACATGTGATACGATCTTCAAAGATCGTCGAGTCTAAGTTAATTGTCTCCTTAAAACTTCGTCAGGCTAAACCAGAGGGACAAAACCTGAACTAAACAAAAAGAGTACAACATTAAGTAAACCTAAAACGTAGTTGTATGCGTATACGTTGCCTCATTAAAACCTTGACAAGGAAAACCCAGTGGGATAAAACCTTGACGAAGGGAAAAGAGTACAACGTGACAGATGCAAGTAAAGGTTGAAAACGCGGGGGTCTAACAACACCACCCAATATTTCACTTAGCAATCTGTATGGACAAACTCGAATATACTTTTAAGAGAATCAGACTCAGTCAATTAAAAGTATATCAACGAGTTTATATCTCTCTCTTGATTTGATTTACTCAAGCAGGAACTGCGAGTTCTAATAAAATACAAGGAATAACTCGGATGGTACCAAAGACCAATATCCGGGGATCAATCAATGACAATCAACAACCAAAGGTTGGATTACTCTAATTGATGATCTGACGCACAACCTGTATTATTTCAATTATAAAGATAAAACAATATAATGCGGAAATTGAAATAACACAGACACCAGAAATTTTGTTAACGAGGAAACCGCAAATGCAGAAAAACCCCGGGACCTAGTCCAGATTGAACACACACTGTATTAAGCCGCTACAGACACTAGCCTACTCCAAGCTAACTTCGGACTGGAATGTAGTTGAACCCCAATCAGTCTCCCAATGATCCAAGGTACAGTTGTACTCCCTACGCCTCTGATCCCAGCAGGATACTGTGCACTTGATTCCCTTAGCTGATCTCACCCGCAACTAAGAGTTGCTACGACCCAAAGTCGAAGACTTGATGATAAATAAATCTGTCTCACACAGACAAGTCTATCGAAAGATTAATCTGTCTCCCTGTAGATATAGAAAAACGATTTACTGGTTTTTAAGGAATTGAGGAGACGACCGTACGGAGGAGACTCCTCGAACCGAGCGAAATGTTAAACCTCACACAGATGCACCGCTGCAAAGGGGGTGCTTTAGATTCGAGAGATCAATCTGTAGTACTCCAGCCTAAATCAAGACAATGACCGTTCCAGAGTAAATTCGGTCACAAGAGAGGATGGCTTGATCTGTAGGAGGGAAGCTGAGAAATGCGTGGAATCAATGGTAATCAAAGATTGTGGGTGTGTGAATTCCGAATATGATAAGATCTGAATGATTGAAATTGCTCAATTGAGAGTAGTTGTTCAATTGATGAGTTGATGATCTCGTATTGTCGATGAGACGTGAGATTGATGATACTGTTGATGCTGATTCAATCAAGATTCAGATACTTATTTATATTGTTGGAATTTTAGACACCATGATCCCATGAAGTGTGACAGTTGATGGAATCAAGGAGTGGGAAAGTGGAGATCGTGTTTGAAACCAGTTGCTCAACATGTGGATACTTGGTCGATTTTCCACCCACTACCTCGTGAATTCCTTCAACTGACTGCACGACTTGCTCACATTCCTTCGTGTGTTTGAACACACGTGCCGTAGACCGCCAGACCAAAACCCTAAGTGATATCCCCCAAAGTGACACGATTGACGTCTCGTGGTTTGTTAGTCAATTGATGACTTCGTGGTTTGATGGGACGATGAGTCCATGTAGTTTCTGAGTGTCGAACATGATGTTCTGAAACTCATGAATTGAACATGTCATGAGACAAAGGTATAATTCTTACGATGAAGTGAGCAAGTATTTATCATTTGATGGATCGTTGAATATTGATTGTTGAACCAATATTCCTTGGTTTGAGCAAATATTTATCATCTGAGCAAGTGTTGCTCATGTGATGAATTGTTGAATATTTGATCGTCTGAGCATGTGTTGCTCATCTGATGGATTATTGGCAGCGCACCAAAAATATTAGAATACTGGTTGTTGAACCGAGCATAATTAATAAAATTAATGACCACGAGGCCGTCGTAAAATTATTAAGGTTGGAATCTGGAATGATGATCCTTGGATTCAGAAACCCTAATTTGATCAATTAATGATCAATTCATGGTTCGTCAGAAGTTTAACCATAGGACGAAAGAGGGGGAGACTATATGGGACCGTGGATCAACCATGTAGTGTCCATATGCTCACGTGAGAAAATACGAAGAACTCCTGAAGATTTGACGATTTGTTGGTGGAAGAATGATTAAATGCTGGCTTAATCATTTATTCAAAAATGCTCGTCTGAGCCTTAGGTGAGAAAACCTAATTAATTATGGCGAGGCGAGGGACCGACCATGAAACCGGTCCTGGGTTGTCACGTGACTGCCTGACAATCACTTCATGAAAATCCAAAGTGTTTGGAAGAGTTTTGGACCTAATACGAGCAATTGTGCAAATTAGGTCAAAACTGTGAAAATTGATGGGACCGGCTTCCGTGAGCCAAAGAGCCAATCTTGGTCGGTCAAGATAGCGTGCTCGTGTCTCCAAGGCGTCCGCGTCTCAGTCCTGAGAATTTTGATATTTTCTGGCGTGCAATTGAGCATCCATTCGAGAAAATATGCCAAAATTAGGGTTTCGATGAAACTGAGGAAAACACCATGAGATGATGGAAAATAATTTTAAAATAAGGAATAAGTAGGCGTGGGACCGCTGAGGCCACGGTCCCGTGGTGCCTTTTCCTTAATTTTATAATATTTTGATGATTTTATGAAAAATTCATGAATTTTGAGAAATTTGATGATTTTAGGGAGTTTCCATGAATTGAAGGAGTTTTCATGAGTTCAAGGAAGAAAAAAATATTAAAATAATAAAAACACGGGTGTGTGGGACCGTGGGGGCGTGGCCGGCCGGCTAGGGGCCCGGTCCCACGAGTTTTCATAATTTTTTTATATTTTTTAAGTGTTTTTCATTATTTGAAGGAATTTTTCCTAATTTGAGAGAAATACCATGAAATCAAGGAATTTGATGAATTCAAGAAAAAGTAAAATAAAATAATAAAACAAGGGGCGTGTAAGACCGGCTAGGGCATGGCCGACCGGCTAGTGGCCTGGTCCCACAAGTTTTCATAATTTATTTATTATTTGATGATTTGTGCAAAATACCATGAAATCAAGGAGTTTTTTCATGAAATTAGAGAAATAATAATAATAATAATAATAATAATAAAATAATGAGGAACCATGATGTGTGGGGCCGGCTGGGACCAAGGCATGGTCGGTTGGCCAATGGTCACGCCCCACACTTCTTTCTTTAATTTTATATTATTTTTTTACGAATTTATGAAAATACCATGAAACCGGGGAGTTTCCTCGAGACGAAGGAGATTTGATAAAATGAGAGAATTTTCATCAAATCATGGAAAATAATAAAATGCATTAAAAATATAAAACTGGCGTGGGATTGACCACAACACGGTCGGTCGGTCGTGTGTCCGTGCTCCCAGCACCCTGGTCAATATTTTTAATTATTTATTATTTTCTTCCCTATTTTGCATAGGATCATCGTTTCGTTGTATTTTGAAATACTCGTTCGTGCAGTGACTGTTAGTGTATCGTCGTTGAATACACCTTCACTATTTGAATCGGGGCTTACTTAGAGGTAGCTCAGACGCCCGTTTGTTGATTATTTATTACTAATTTTGGAATTCAGTGGAGAATAATTCACAAAACCGAGTAATAACATGTTTATTATTAATTCATAGGATCAGCTGAGGATTCGACTACGAATTCAGAATAATAAAGTGGGCATTTCCATTCCATGGGATCGTAGATTCGACCATAGAATCAGAGTAATTAAGATTTATCTATTACCATTTATGAGACCAGTTGTGGATTCGATCATGAAATCGGAGTAATGAGATAATATAGTTATTGATATTCTATGAGATAAAGCCGTGGATTCGATCATAGAATCAGAACAATTTTTTATTGGCATTCCGTGGGACCAGTCGTGGATTCGACCGTGGAATATGAGCAATTGTTATTGCCATTCCATGGGACCAGTCGTGGATTCGACCATGGAATAAGAGCAATAATAGATTATTCTGGGAATTCAGTAGTGAATGTCACGATAGAATTAATCTTAATTAGGAATAATTAACTTTGTTGCTCTATACTAGCAGAGCAAGCTGTCTAGGAGCATTAATTATCCCGATATGAGCTTGGCGGTAAGTCATATCCTTTATATAGTCAGAGTAAACTCGTTTTTTGTTACTGAAGACGTTATTGCTCTATACTAGCAGAGCAAGCTGTCTAGGAGCCGTCCATCTCGTGATACTATATATAAATAATCACTGAAAGTGTTCAACATTCATGAGATATGCCGTTGTCCAGTCGTGAGACTACATATCTACATGTACTCTGAGAGAAAGTACTCTCCGTTGAGAATTCGATGAGAGACCCGTGTCTCAATACTCACGTCTGATTGCTGGATCAGAGCTTCGTATAATTATGAGTTTATGATGTTAGACTTTATCGAAAATCCACCATCTACATTAAGTCCCCTGCTTACTGGGGAAAGCTGTGTTCCTCAGTCGGCATTAAATGGTGATTTTCCGGCCATAAATAATAATACCAGTAATTGAACTTAGTCGTAAGTTGAGACGTTACCGGATTTAGAGAGCATGAACAAACCACGACTTGATGAAGGATTCAATGTCATGATTGGAGCGTCGTTTGATGAGCATAAATTGGTGTTGAACCGCTGATTCGATGATGGAATCTTGGTTGGTTCAGGATTCACGGGCCCGGCCCGAAAAATAAATCCTTGTTTTAGGAATAGACGCTTGTTCGTTCGTTAGGTTAAGGAACAAACAAAATAGAACTGAGTCTAATGATATAAAATTCTGTATATGAGCTTTCACGAAATCCAAAATTTTATTTTATATGTGAGATTTCACAAAGTGGAATAAACTCTCGTTTCAAAGGTGGATGCTCGTACGAGAGAAAAGTTTTTTTTTTTTTTGAATAGACGTGCGTCTGTTAGTAATACAATTTTGTTTATGAGCTTTCATGAAAATTTTATCTTCGAGCTTTCGGAAATCTTTGAAAATATACTCTCGCTTAAAAGACAGATGCTCGTGCGAGGGAGCAAAAACATATAGATATATTATTCAAATTTACGTGAGTTTCACATTAAATATATATATTTTGTAAAATCAATGTTTTGATTTTGAACAACAGTTGAAAGTAGACAATTATAAATGGTGAAATAATGTCTGTATGTGAGTTTTCAAAATTGTAGAATGGACGTCTGTCCAATTTATGAAAAACCAGTGGATGTTAAATTCACGTGAGTTGTTCACGGTTCTATGAACATCAAGTCATGATTTTGAATAATGAATTTTGCTCGTCTTTGCAGGTTTGACGGAACGAGCAAGTTTTCGAAATTCTGACCTTATAATCACTACAACTAGTGAAATTTGTAAATAGGTAAGAGTTGGATTGTTACCATTTTTGCAGACGCTGATGTGGGCACCTTTGTTATGCTTTAATTTCGCTGCTTTGATGAAATTTGCACCTTTGAATAATATTCTGAAGTAAAAATATCACATGGATGCCGCACCTACTTTGCAGAGATGTCAAACGGCGGTTATGAGACTCCTTCAGTTGATGAAGAGGAAGAAGCGGTGACTAAGAGTTCTCCAAATGCGAATGACGAATTCTTCTTGGTCAAATATAAACCCGAAAAACGGTATCCAGGTTCGATCACTGTAAAGTCCCATGTCTCTTTGGTGAGTTGTTAGCGCTCCTCACATCATGACTTTTTCTTGTCCGTGCAATTAGGATCACGATACCAAGGTTTTTTATTCCTTTGCAGAACTTTGCTCCGTCAAGTATTGACGGTCTTCAATTCTGTGTTGCTGGGAAGACGGTTTCAGACTCGAGTGTTGAAGAAGAGGCCGAAGTAAGTATTTCTTCATATAACTTCATAGATAAGATGCTAATTGTTGAGAATATGTCCAGGAGGATATCTCCATGGAAGTAGAGAGTACTGGTGATGCTCGTTCGGAGAATGACAATAAAGAAAACTCCTAAAGCTCAAAACCGAATGAAAGTAATGTTGTTGTTGATGTTGAGACAAGCAATTCTGGTTCTTTGAACGTTTCAGAGCCCACCCAAGTAAGTATTTCTCTTATATTTTATCCATAGAAGTATAAACTTGTTGATTCATGAATGCATGAATGAGAATCCATGTGAATATATGAAAAGCTTTGCCGAAATACGTCACCAGAAAATTCAGAACTTAGTTGTTTAGCAAAAATGTTGTAGAATCTTCGTCCGATGTCAGATTTTCGCGATCCACCCCTGTATCCTTATGCCCAGGAAATTTCCAAGATTTAGCAAAGAAGATTTTTAAGCTTTGAGCACGTCCAGGGCCTAAAAAGGCAAAACAGTAAACTTCCAGGAGACTTTCAGAACTTTTTCAGACTGTACGTTGTCTAATGTTTTGACCTCATATCCTTGCTCGTTCATCGTATTGTTATGAAATTTTGACATGTGGTAGAGGACATCTGTGCGAAGAGAATGGTATATAAATCATCCTCAGATTCCTTGTGGATTGCTCCCAGTTAGTCATCTTGCATAGGGCAGAGTAAAGTCTCTTCAGACGAGCTTGCCGCAAAATGTATTTTCATGACTTTCATGCTATTTGCTCATGCCTCGAGTGTATAATGATGAACCATGATGATGTTGGACTGCTTGTATAATGTATTTTTATGATCTCATCTGGTCTCATGTTTAGATTGCTCTAACCTCATGTCATCTTCGTATTAGGTGTCAAATACCGAAGTTGAGGATATTGAAACCAATGAGGATAACTCGAGCTGTTCTGGAGTTGTTGATAAAGAGACAACCATCCTTGTACTTCAAGGCCATGAGAAGGTTGTCACTGAAGTTATGGAAACTTCGATTGTTGCTGCTTCAGTGATAGAAGAAACCGAGCCACCAACAGAGAGTACTGAAGAAACTGTTGCCCTGATTGTAGAGGTTGCCCCAGTAACTGAGAATCGTGTAGTGGTGTATTAACACCCAAGTGCAGGGGTTGTTTGGTACTACATTCGATGCATCACTCCTATACCACGAACTAGTTGGTGGAGGATTTCAATGTTATTGATTCATTTGAGATCAGGACCCTTTGATTGGTACATGAGCATGGTGCTTGCAGCCATCTTGTCTTTCTCAACCGTAAAACATCACATCTGAAACCCTGGTTACGGGACCATAGCTGAGGTTGCTTTCGAGAGGGGATGATGTAATGACCATGGTTTAATGTCCCGGCGGTAGCATCACTTTTATGATGAATGATTAGAACAAGAGAGTCTGGCGTCACAAGTCTTGGACTGTAAAACTGATCGTCATGATCAGTGGATCGTCAGTCCCCAGTATTTTGTTAAATCTCTCCTTTTCGTTTCCTCTTCTTCTGGCAAGACTTGGATAGAGGACCCAGGTAGAAAATTGATGTAAATACCCAGGTGTTCGAAGTTGGAGGTACCTTGATGAAGGACTTAGCGAAAATACCTGGTGGACACCGATCGACTGTGGAAGTTACGAATCCCGTCTAAGAATTGCTGCATGCATGTTGTACGCTCTGGAAGTTGTAGGAACCTCATACGACGTCGGAGTTTGATGCTTGACCCCAAATTTTGAAGATAAGAGACTGAGTTGTCTAATGAGACAAGAATCACTCAATTTGGAGTTGTAGAGGTCATCCAACGAAGCGTGCACATTTGTAATTTGTAATCCCGTACAAATTTTTCAGATTTTGTAGACCTGACGGTAAAGGCCATATCTTTCAGCTCGTATGTCCGATTGACGCACCCTTTTGGTATGTTGTAGAAGAGACATAGACGAACATCTTTTGTTGAGGAAACATTGTCCCATTCCTCACCCATTGGTACTTTTTTGCAAACCCATGGACTGAAGGGTGTTGTATCTCATTTGTAGAGGTGATGAGAACATCTTGTAGAAGACTCTGGATTATGCCCACCAGTCGTGCCAGCTTTGGTAGAAGTCCGATTCATATGTAACACTTCAGAGAATGATTAGTTTATGAATCCCTAAGGATGTTGCTCCTGAGACCGTTGTTGGTGCTGAAACCATGAATGATTACACTCCAGAGATCTTTGTCGATGCTGAGATCATGGATTGTGTTCCTCTAGAGATTATTGTTGATGCTGATACCATGGTTGAAGTTGCTCCAAATACCGAAAAGACTAGTATCTTTGCTCCTCCATCCAGTGAGCCTTTTACTGAGCGTCCCTAAGATGAAGGTGTACTGAGAGTTCAACTTGAATGCTCCTGAAAGCATAACGTTATCATGAACTGGCTTTGTCAGTAATTCGACGTTGTTGCAGTAGATAGAAGCGACAATTTTCATACTGGATGTGATTGGTGAAGAAAGGAAGTTCCTCAATCGTGCAGGGTTTTGTGATGTAGAGAAGTCCCGTCGATGAAGTTTCACGGAATCACCTCAGGTTTCCCAGCGTATGTTGAAGGAGTTGGTAACATTCATGTGTGAATGATGTTGCATCTGCTTCAGAAGTCTTATAATGAGATAATGAAGACTTATCGAATGTAGTGACGTGCTGGTGTTGAATCAGTGTCGAGATATTTGTATTGAAGCCAGAGGCGCCATTATCGAAGGTGTACTCTTTGATTGGGAGTACAATTTTGAAGGCTTCTTATATGATTGAGCGTTGAAGCTTCATAACCCTTGAGCATGTCTTAGGTTTGATCGTCTGGGCCCCGACTTTCTTCTGTTGATTCAGCATTCCTTTCGTTGCAGCAGTGGGATTCAACACTTGTGCAGAAGTCAGAGCTTTCTAATTTTTGTGGCACACATGAACGCTCCTGCAAGGCTATGTAGAAACTCCCAAAGTGTTCTTTGCCATGTTTGTACATCATCTCAGTACTGAACTTCTCAGTGATCGATTCAGAGAAACGTCAGATTCAACCACTTGGTAAAATACTAATACGGTGAAGTTACCATTCATAACGTCTTGCAGAGTTGCTAGCAGAATTAAGTCCCCATGCTACATAGCATTTGAGGAAATAAATGACGCAGACACGGGAGGAATGAGACTTGCCTGAGTGTGGAACCTCTTGATGAATGTCTATGCATCTTTTGCAGGTTCTTGCTTCAATCTCGTCAAAGTTCGAAATTCCTCCAAGTGCTCTGATGATGTCCTTCAAATCTTCTGGATCAGAACTTTCTTTGTTGGAGAGATATGTAACCAAAGGCGCTTTGTAAGTACCCATCTTTTCAGTGTGGATCCACTCTCTTCTGAAGGACGTGTCATATCCTGGATCTTCCTGATTATGTGAAACTTGGTTTCTGTCCAAGTTGAACTTATGTTCACTTTGAAAATGATGTATCCATAAGTATTTCCGAGCGCTCCTTCAAGGTCTCTGATTGAGATGGAGCATGAGTATCTTCTTGTCGAGTGATGCATGTGGATCCGATGGTTTTCAGTGGAATGTTGTTGATGGCGGTGTCAACATCGGTCAACGTTCTTCCCAATTCGTTTCTTCTGAGATTGACTGCGGTAAGCAGTCCCCAGTCGTACACCTCTTTGTCCGTGGATGGAGGCTCAAGAAGTATTTTCGGAATAGACTTATTGACATGATATGTTCAGTGTTGTGAACATGTCTCTCCTTCGTGCCTTCGACAGATAGAGCAATTCACGTTCGACCAGGATTGAATTGCCTATTTGATAGGTTGTTCAGAGAGAGTGTAAAGCTTATGATTGGAAGAGGACTCTTGTGTACTCCTTCAGTCCCTCGTTGAATCTATTGTGGATCAGCCTTCTCTTTGAAAATTTGCTTCAAAATATTGCAGTTACTTGTTGGATGATTTGATGAATCTATGAAGGTGACAGTACCTCATTTTTCTTCAGTTGGCTCTCTATGATGAGCAGTGATTTGATTGCACCGTCTTGAACCCAGACTTCTAGTAACTCGATCACTGCTTCATAATAAGTTTGAGTATGTCCGATCATCTCCCCGTTTGTTAATGCCGGATCGAGGTTTGTGTAAGATTGGTTATCCTTTCTTGATGCTTTTGTAGGATGAGGTGTTGGATGTCTCATGTTTGAGAAGGAGCTTTCCTTTTGCTTGAGCAATAACGTTCATGGAAGGTTGGACATTGTATTGTTTGTTGATCAGGTATCGGCTGCTCCGAGGTTCCTCGACCTTGTAGACTTTGCTCAGCAAAGCAGGTGTAGTAGTCGCTGATCGTTTGGCTGCTTCATGAAGTTCTGAGAGAGTCTAGAGTCGCAGAGAAAGGCTCTGTAGATTGGGATCATTTCGTTTTGTTCATGTTCTCCTAGTGCCTCCAGGGATCGAGAGACGTGTTCTCGAGCGCTCCCGTTCCGTTATATAGTGCGAACGTTGGGGAAGTGTAGCCCTTCGGAAAAGAAATTATTTGCGTAGCAACAGGGTATGAAGGTTGATAACGATGCTTTGTCTTTTCCTCGATCCTCCATGAAGCATTCCAGGTCCTCATGAGCGATGAAGCCTGCAAGTTCCTTTGCTGGAGATTCATCTGCAGCTTTACGAAATTCTTCATCTTGTACAACATGGATTGGAGAGATTTCAGGATCAGCAGTTGAAGATGTTTCTTTAGCTTCTCCTTTTTCGCGCTGAGGTTGAGTTCGTTAAGACGCAAACTTGTTTGTGAGAGTTTTGAGATAAGCATACAACTCTTTCTGTGTTGCAGCCACGTCAGTATGAACCTTTATGAGATCAAGCTGATTTCCTTTGGTTTCTTCAGGAGACCAACCGAAGAGTGGATTGTTGATGCCGCTAGTGTCGTCACTTGTAGGGGATATCTCTGGAGCACCAGTGCTTGGAAGAGTGCTAGTAACATGTGACGTGATATTGATGGTCGGAGGAGTGGTGTTAGCGCTACCACTAGAGCCTGCAACGTTAATAGGAGTAGTACTTGCTGGGAGTACCACTAGGACTTGCAATGTTAGAGTTGGGTGTTGAACCCGGATTGGTAACTGAACCATACCTAAGACCGACCATCCTGCCGAATTGAGATTGCAACCGAGAGAATGATCTCCCACTGTGGTCGCCAATCTGTAGATGGGGAAAAACGATTTGCAGGTTTGTAAGGAATTGAGGAGACGACCGTACGGAGGAGACTCCTCGAACCGAGCGAAATGTGAAACCTCACACAGATGTACCGCTGCAAAGGGGGTTCTTTAGATTCGAGAGATCAATCTGTAGTACTCCGGCCTAAATCAAGACAATGACCGTTCCACAGTAAATTCGGTCACAAGAGAGGATGGGTTAATCTGTAGGAGGGAAGCTGAGAAATGAGTGGAATCAATGGTAATCAAAGATTGTGGGTGTTTGAATTCTGAATATGATAATCTCTGAATGATTGAAATTGCTCAATTGAGAGTAGTTGCTCAACTGATGAGTTGATGATCTCGTGTTGTCGATGAGACGTGAGATTGATGATACTGTTGATGATGATTCAATCATGATTCAGAGACTTATTTATATTGTTGGAATTTTAGACACCATGATCCCATGAAGTGTGACAGTTGATGGAATCAAGGAGTGGGAAAGTGGAGATCGCATTTGAAACCAGTTGCTCAACATGTGGAGACTTGGTCGATTTTCCACCCACTACCTCGTGAATTCCTTCAACTGACTGCACGACTTTCTCACATTCCATCGTGTGTTTTAACACACGTGCCGTAGACCGCCAGACCAAAACCCTAAGTGATATCCCCCCAAGTGACACGATTGATGTCTCGTGGTTTTTTAGTCAATTGATGACTTCGTGGTTTGATGGGACGATGAGTCCATGTAGTTTCTGAGTGTCGAACATGATGTTCTGAAACTCATGAATTGAACATGTCATGAGACAAAGGTGTAATTCTTATGATGAAGTGAGAAAGTATTGCTCATTCGATGGATCGTTGAATATTGATTGTTGAACCAATATTCCTTGGTTTGAGCAAATATTTATCATCTGAGCAAGTGTTGCTCATGTGATGAATTGTTGAATATTTGATCGTCTGAGCATGTGTTGCTCATCTGATGGATTATTGGCAGCGCACCAAAAATATTAGAATACTGGTTGTTGAACCGAGCATAATTAATAAAATTAATGACCACGAGGCCGTCGTAAAATTATTAAGGTTGGAATCTGGAATGATGATCCTTGGATTCAGAAACCCTAATTTGATCAATTAATGATCAATTCATGGTTCGTCAGAAGTTTAACCATAGGACGAAAGAGGGGGAGACTATATGGGACCGTGGATCAACCATGTAGTGTCCATATGCTCACGTGAGCAAATACGAAGAACTCCTGAAGATTTGACGATTTGTTGGTGGAAGAATGATTAAATGCTGGCTTAATCATTTATTCAAAAATGCTCGTCTGAGCCTTAGGTGAGAAAACCTAATTAATTATGGCGAGGCGAGGGACCGACCATGAAACCGGTCCTGGGTTGTCACGTGACTGCCTGAAAATCACTTCATGAAAATCCAAAGTGTTTGGAAGAGTTTTGGACCTAATACGAGCAATTGTGCAAATTAGGTCAAAACTGTGAAAATTGATGGGACCGGCTTCCGTGAGCCAAAGAGCCAATCTTGGTCGGTCAAGATAGCGTGCTCGTGTCTCCAAGGCGTCCGCGTCTCAGTCCTGAGAATTTTGATATTTTCTGGCGTGCAATTGAGCATCCATTCGAGAAAATATGCCAAAATTAGGGTTTCGATGAAACTGAGGAAAACACCATGAGATGATGGAAAATAATTTTAAAATAAGGAATAAGTAGGCGTGGGACCGCCGAGGCCACGGTCCCGTGGTGCCTTTTCCTTAATTTTATAATATTTTGATGATTTTATGAAAAATTCATGAATTTTGAGAAATTTGATGATTTTAGGGAGTTTCCATGAATTGAAGGAGTTTTCATGAGTTCAAGGAAGCAAAAAATATTAAAATAATAAAAACACGGGCGTGTGGGACCGTGGGGACGTCGCCGGCCGGCTAGGGGCCCGGTCCCACGAGTTTTCATAATTTTTTTTATATTTTTTCAAGTATTTTTCATGATTTGGGGGAATTTTTCCTAATTTGAGAGAAATACCATGAAATCAAGGAAAACTAAAATAAAATAATAAAACAAGGGGCGTGTGGGACCGGCTAGGGCATGGCCGACCGGCTAGGGTCCTGGTCCCACAAGTTTTTTATTATTTGATGATTTGTGCAAAATACCATGAAATCAAGGAGTTTTTTCATGAAATTAGAGAAATAATAATAATAATAATAAAATAATGAGGAACCGTGAGGTGTGGGGCCGGCTGGGACAAAGGCATGACCGGTTGGCCAGCGGTCACACCCCACACTTCTTTCCTTAATTTTATATTATTTTTTTACGAATTTATGAAAATACCATGAAACTGGGGAGTTTCCACGAGACGAAGGAGATTTGATAAAATGAGAGAATTTTCATCAAATCATGGAAAATAATAAAATGCATTAAAAATATAAAACTGGCGTGGGATTGACCACAACACGGTCAGTCGGTCGTGTGTCCGTGCTCCCAGCACCCTGGTCAATATTTTTAATTATTTATTATTTTCTTCCCTATTTTGCATAGGTTCATCGTTTCGTTGTATTTTGAAATACTCGTTCATGCGGTGATTGTTAGTGTATCGTCGTTGAATACACCTTCACTATTTGAATCGGGGCTTACTTAGAGGTAGCTCAGACCCCCGGTTGTTGATTATTTATTACTAATTGTGGAATTCAGTGGAGAATAATTCACAAAACTGAGTAATAAGATGTTTATTATTAATTCATAGGATCAGCTGAGGATTCGACTAAGAATTCAGAATAATAAAGTGAGCATTACCATTCCATGAGATCGTAGATTCGACCATAGAATCAGAGTAATTAAGATTTATCTATTACCATTTATGAGACCAGATGTGGATTCGATCAAAAAATCGGAGTAATGAGATAATATAGTTATTGCTATTCTATGAGATCAAGCCGTGGATTCGATCATAGAATCAGAACAACTGTTTATTGGCATTCGATGGGACCAGTCGTGGATTCGACCATGGAATAGGAGCAATTGTTATTGCCATTCCATGGGACCAGTCGTGGATTCGACCATGGAATAGGAGCAATAATAGATTATTCTGGGAATTCAGTAGTGAATGTCACGACAGAATTAATCTTAATTAGGAATAATTAACTTTGTGGCTCTATACTAGCAGAGCAAGCTGTCTAGGAGCATTAATTATCCCGATATGAGCTTGTCGGTAAGTCATATCCTTTATATAGTAGGGAAAACTCGGTGTTTGTTCCTTAAGACGTTATCGCTCTATTCTAGCAGAGAAAGCTGTCTAGGAGCCGTCCATCTCGTGATACTATATAGAAATAATCACTGAAAGTGTTCAGTATTCATGAGATATGCTGTTGTCAAGTCGTGAGACTACATATCTACATGTACTATGAGAGAAAGTACTCTCCGTTGAGAATTCGATGAGAGACCCGTGTCTCAATACTCACGTCTGATTGCTGGATCAGAGCTTCGTATAATTATGAGTTTGCGATTTTAGCCCTTGTCGAAAATCCACCATCTACACTACCACAGATAAACCCTAAAAGGTTTTGTTCAGTCTTTTGATAGTAATCAAGGTGAACAGGAACCAATTGATAATCCAGTCTTATATTCCCGAAGAACAGCCTAGAGTTATCAATCACCTCACAACAATCTTAATCGTATGGCAGCGAAACAAGATGTTGCGGAATCACAAACAATGAGACGAAGATGTTTGTGATTACTTTTTATATCTTTCTTATCGGAGATATCAATCTCAAGCCAACCAATATGATTGTACTCGTACGATAGAAGATGCAAGATCAGATCACACAACTACGATAAAGTAGTATCGGTCTGGCTTCACAATCCCAATGAAGTCTTTAAGTCGTTAACCTGGTTTTAAAAGAAGAAAACCAAAGGTTAAAGGAGAGACGACTCTAGCACGCAAACTAGTATCACACCTAAGGTGTGGGGATTAGTTTTGCATTGATGCTAGATGTCCCCTTATATAGTCTTTCAAATCAGGGTTTGCCATTAAGTTACCTTGGTAACAAAGCAATCAATATCCACCGTTAGATGAAAACCTGATTTAGATTCAAGCTAATATTTCTCAACCGTTAGATCAAAAACATAGCTTGTTACACACAATTGAAATGCACGCTTCTAGGTTTGTTAACCGTACCCAAACATATGCACTTGTTGGTTCAACAATAGTTAACCAAAAGGTTAGCCATATGAGCATTTCATATCAACCATGTTCTTCTTCACCATAACTAGTTCACATGACTCAAATGTACTAGTTAGAGAGTTGTTCAATTGCAAGGAAATCTTATGTAACTACACAAGACACAATTGAAACAAAGATGATTTGATTCACTTGAATCGGTTCATGAACTTTTATAGCCACGGTTTGAAAAACTGCATTCCTTAGTATTTTTAAGTTTAAGTTCAGAAATCATCTTCAGATATATAACCTTCTTAAGTTCGCAGACTTGGTTCGCGGACTTAAGTTACCGGGAAGAGTCTACAAACTCCAGCAGAAACTATCGGGATGAGAACTTCGCCGTTCGCAGACTGGGTTCGCGGACTTAGTTTCACGTACTAGTTTGTCAACTCCAGAAGAAATTCTCGGGTTTGAGAACTTCGGCAGTTCGTGGACTGAGTTCGTGGACTTGGCTCACGCCATTCTTCCGGTTCTCTTGATCAACAAGGTTCGCAAACTTTGGTTCAAGGAATAGGACTTATACATAAATGTGTTTACACAACAATGCTTATTTCCACCATTGGTTATGTAATCTAAACTCTCATTCCAATCATTGAAACATTCTTAGAGGACGTTATATAGTTGTTGCACCATTTCTCGTCAAAGCAATTTTTCAAAGTGATTGAAAAACATCATGACTTTCGTCACTAGGTAAAGATAAACTTGTTCGAAACGAAAATCTTACCAACACATATTTCAAGATATAGATAGGCGAGGTATACTCGGCTCGAAGTACCAATTATGTATAATCAAAGTCTATATATAGCATACGACTTTTTGTCTCAAGAAGTAGGAGATAGAATAGATAGACTTTTGAGTGATAGATACGTTCAAGTCTTCACGTACCTTTTTGTCGAGAAGTTTCACCGGTTCCTTGAGTAGTTCTTCTTCTTGTATGATGAGTCGCCATGAAGTCCTTGAGCTCAACTACACTTTCTATCCTAGTCCGAGACTTAGCTATAGTAGACTAGAAATCAAGACTTATAGTTTTGATCACTAACATTGACAAACATGCTTGAGATTTGAGATAGCAGCGTAGCGAGTTCGACCGAGCAATGGTCTAACAATCTCCCCCATTGTCAATTTTAGTGACAAAACTATAAATACATACGGAAAAAAAAAAGATAATGAAACTTTAGTAGCTCCAATTGTACATGTCTAATCTTCAACATTCCTCGAAATTTTTGTCATTTTCAAGTACTCCAATGATCCCAAAGGTTGTAAGTTTAGCATCACCGTTATTGAAGATCCATAGCTATAACAATGAGGAAACATAATTCTCGATCATTGTTATACACTGTCATAGTATTATTACACAGTGTTAAAGTTCAATTGTATCACAACTTTAACAATAATACTATGGTGATATGTATCACTCCCCCTAGTCAATACTCCATCTCACATGGAAACTACTCCCCCTTACACAATGATCCGAAAACCATATGTATTTTTAGTGTGAACTACATATTAATTCTCCCCCCTTTTGTCAATAAAATTGGCAATGGTGCAAGAACGGGATAATAATGAAATTTCCGTAAGAGACATTTCATGACTAAAAGAAAAAATACATACCAATTAATTTATATGCAATCATAAAGCCGAAGCTAAATGCATTCATCAAGGAGTTTAAATATACAAGATAACACCTCTAAAATTCCACATCCGCACACCCCTCAAGTTATGACCATTAAGCACAAGTTCAAAAGAACTATCCCCCATTTGATGTCATTCCCGAAAGAACAACAACGAGCGACCTTAATTTCACAAGAAAAGAAGGATTTTTATTGGACACCAAAACCATAAGAATGATTTTTATATCCAAAAACTCAATCAAATTAATCACAAGTAAACCCATGATTAATTTAATCGGAATACTCAACCAAATTAAACACAAAAAGTGATCATTTTAATTGATTGTGCTCAACATAAGTAAACCTACGGGGATACGACTAAGTTTAAACATAAGGAATGATTAGCTTAACCTTTCATATATTCAACACAAGAAAAACTTATGGAGTAATAACTAAATAACCAAACAAGATGATTAATTTATTTCATAATGCTCGACATATGGTACCTTGCGGAGCAACAACAAAGCCAATCAAAGATAATCAACTTGGTTGTTTATTGCTCAACATAAGACACATTACAGAGCCTCACAGTATTACATAAAATATGGATCAGTATAGAACAATACTGTGGAATGCACAAGGATTCATTCTATCTTCCATCACTATTCGCATAACGACATTCAATAGACATAATCCTTGCAAAAAAAATTTTTAACCTATCTTCCATCAAAGATTGACAATATAGGCTTAACTTTTGTATTTGTCAAAAGTCCATTCATTCTTTAACCAATACATGAATATCGATCACAAACGACTTTACTTTTGACAAGGTATGGGCAAACATAGTTCACGGACGCAAACACCAATATCCCATAACAAGTTGCAATATAACAAATCATAAAGATTAAATACTGCAAAAACATCATCCTCCAAATATTTTTAGAATTTTAAACCAAAAACCTAAAAAGAACAAGTAGATGAAAAATAATAGCTATGTGTAGTCACAATCATTGATATTCAAGCACTAGTTATTCTTCCAACTAAACCAAAAAGAAGGCATACTAGGCAACAATGTCTTTGAGAAATTCTTTATCATCCCCGAACTCCTTGTCGTCAACAGCCATTGGTACATAAGGTTCGTGAAGATAGGAGTTAATATCAACTAACTGTCTTGGTTGGTGATGTCGAACCAGGGCTTTCTGAATTTCCAAAGATCTTAAAATGCAAGCCTTAATTTCACGAATCTCCTTTCTTACTTCCTTCAACTCATCAAGAACATCGGAAAACTTCTGAGAGTTAGAAGGGACAGCCCTTGGCTTTCTTGTATTCCTCCTTTTTCTTTTCAAGGACGGAGTTACTGGAGATATCTCTTTTTCCTTGATTGATGGATTAAGAATCATGTTGACATCCTTTCCATCTAAAGGCATGATGCTTTAGGAAATATAGTTATAAACAACTGATTTTTGTGAGTGGAATTAAGGGTGCACACGGTACGGTTCGGCTCGGTTCTTGCCAAGACCGAGTACCTGTTCCTCCCTAGACTCGGTTCCAAAATTTTGGACCGGTACCTGTACCCTGTACCTCGGTTCCGGTACTGTTCGGGACCAGTACGATACCAGGTACGGTTCTGGTACTATACTCGGTTCCAGACTAAAAATTTCCTGTTAATAAGGACCTGTTATATTAAGCATGTATTGTTAACAATTAACAAATAACAATAAGTAACAATACTATTAATACTAGCAAAGAAAACTATCAAATACAAAGTCTTAAAAAACTGAAAAAGTAACGAGTACCATAAGAGTCAAATACTGAAAGACAGTCACTCACACATTCACACTCACAATTAAACAGTAGTAAGAACTAAGAAGTAGTAAAAGAGTCCAAGTAACAAGTAGCAGACTAGCAGTAGCAATGACTGGACATTGGTGGTAAAAATGTAACAAGTAGCACTGGTGGAAATGGCAAATACAAAGTCTTGAATATCTATTCCATGGCAGCAACACTGGTGGTGACATTATTGTTGATAGAACCAAGTAACGCTGCAAAAACAAGTAATAGAAGTTAGTAACTATTAGTCTATGTCTATTACTGCCAAACACAAGTAATAATGTAATATGGATATCGGTTTATGTTAGTATGCTACCTTCTTCAAGTTCAACATCGTCATCTGGTATGTAATCAGATAGAAGATCAAGTTGTATTGGCTTCCTTAGCCAACTTTGTTTGCAAAGTAATGCCTCAACTGTCCTTGTAGATAAAGAGCTTCTACAAGGACTTAAAACTCGCTTTCCTGTGCTAAAAGCAGATTCAGGGGCAACAGACGACACATGAATGGCTAGTATATCCTTAGCCATATGTGCAAGTACCTTATACTTGTTACTGTTGGTCTTCCACCAACCCAACAAGTCAAAATCATCATCACCATCTTCTCCTTCACCTTCTTCATACTTTTCAATGAAATATTTATCCAACTCTGCTTTTCCCACATCATCACTTGGGCTGCTTTTGAACCTCTTACTCCTTGACATCAACTCTTTCATACGACTAGGCCCTGCCCCTGGTTTACTTACCACTGCTTGTCCCTGAATAGAAGTACTTAACTCCTCCTCATGAACTGAATACACATCTTTATATTCTTCAAATAAAATCTTAAAATCTAATAACACACTCCTCACAACAAATTCAACCTTAGAAGACTTCTTCCCATACAAGCACTCAAGAGCAAATAAAAGTCCTTTTTCTTTCTCTCTAGGATCCAACAACATGGAAAAAAAGGTTGTAGAGTTCATCTTTGCATAATCACCCAAATATTTGTTATACTTCTTAAACATTTTTCCATCCATAGTAGCAATAAAAGGATCTTCATAAATGATAACTAATTGCCATAAGAAAGTGTTTGTTGTTACCTTAGTTGAGGCTAAAAATGCAACAGTGGCATCAAAGAATACCTTCAAGCATTTGACAAGGCCTCTGGAAAAGACCCAGTCCTCTTGACATGGAGCAGGTTTCTTCACTAATACCTTCTTCTTCTTCTTCTTCTTCTTCTTCTTTTTTGCCTTATTCTTTCCCTTCACCTCAACTTCTTCTTCTTCTTTTTCTTCACTAAAAACTTCTTCTTCTTTACCAACATTAACATCAATATCAAAATCATTAGCATTAGGTAAGTCTTTATTATTGTCTTTTGGGAAATAAAACAACTTCTGATATTCCTTATCATACCTTTCTAACCTAGTGAAAGCTCTTTCAAACACTAGTGCAGCCTCTAACATCAAGAATGTGTTGTTCCATCTAGTTTTAACATCTAATATCAATGTTATCTTAGACTCTATTCCAACTAAATTTGCACAATGCCTAAGCTTAGCCAACCTAGCTGGAGAACCCTTTATATACTTGACAACTGACTTGATTCTTGAAATTGATTTGTTGTAGACCCTCACAACATCTTTTACCACAAGTGCAAGTACATGAGCTGCACACCTTACCTGAAAAGGTGAATTCAAACAAGTATTATATTTTTTTACAAAGTAACTAATAAACATAATATTAAGTAGAAAGTAAAAAAAAAGTCATATACATATACTTACATGCAAGTACTTAGCTCTCTCTTCTGCCCTTGTCATTGAAACAATACTAGTGGTTAAATAATCCATTGATACCTTGTTGGCACTAGCATTATCCAAAGTGACAGTAAACACATCTTTAAGCCCCCAATCAGACAAACACTTCTCCAACATCTCACCAATATCAATTCCTTTGTGACCACTAACCTCACAAAACATAATAATTCTCTTTTCTAACTTCCAGTGCTGATCAATAAAGTGAATTGTTATACAGGTGTAGTTGAATTTGGTGAAGTCCATGTGTCTGTTGTCAAACTAACCCTCTGCTTGCTTGACTTGAAGTAATTTTTCAACTTTTCTTTCTCTGATACATACATTTCTAATAAACATCTATAAACAGTCATTCTACTTGGTACAACAAATCTAGGCTCTAAGACATGCATTAATCTCCTAAACCCTTCACCCTCAACTGCTCTAAAGAATATCTCATCAATTATAATAAACTCAACAACTGCCCTTTTACATTTTCTTGAATGAAAATAGTAGACATTAACTGACCTTCATCCTCACCCAGTGTTGCGGGTTTTAATGTCAGAGTTTGTTATCCTTTTGGCTTTGGCTTGTTAGGATTCTGCTTGCATCTGTTAAAGTGCTTCCACATTCCACTTGTATCGTTCCTTCCAGTATGAGCCTTTATTATCTTCTTGAAGTAATTTCATTCAGCTTCTTGAACATTCTTCCTAGTGAAACGATTCCAAATGTCAGAAGTTATCTTACCAATGTTGCCACCCAATTGAGTAGAAGTAGCTTCTACATCTACTGTTACTGTCTCTAGTTGTGCTGCTCCATCTGTTGGTTGGATAGAGGATCCAACAACTGTATCTGTAGCAGTTGTAGGTGTAGCAACTGAAGTAGGTGTAGGAGTAGCTGTTCCACAAGCTTGACTTGATGCATCCATGCTTGAACTTTGAGAAATCACAAATAAACATAAACATAAGTAATTAAGTACTGAAGTACATGATACATTTTCATTGCATTCATATATTCATACACTTATAAATAGAGAAGAAATCAAATAAGTACTGAAATACATTCACATTTTCAGAGCTTTCATACATTCGTACTTATAAAGTGACGAAGAAATAAGAACTGAAAATAAAACCTCAAAGGAAATAAGAATTAAGAACTGAAAATAAAGTCTATTTGAAAATAAAGTCTAGTATTTTTTTATACATATAAAAGTTCTTTTTTTTTTTCAATCATAAAAAAATTTATTACCAAAGAAGAACTCAAAGTTAAGAACAGTTAGTCTTGACAGGCCAAGACCAACTAAAAAGAATACAAAAAAGGGGTGAAAAAGCTAAGATAAACAAGAAAGCTCTCTTTTACAAAAATTCAGAAAAATCTAAAGTAGTGTGCATCTTCCTGTTACATTATTCTCAAAGAATCTGGTATGCCCTTATAAAGAGTTAGTACTCCTCTGCTTAGCTTTGTCCCATCATTTGCAAGTTGATCAACTGAGAAGTTTATTTCCCTAAATCCATGTATGAAAGTAATACTTCTCAAAGACTGAATTATTTTCCACCATCTATTCTTTACTATCCAAGGTATTCTTCCACTGGTGAATGCTAATATAACAGCTTTAGAATCTAAGCTGAAACATATATCAAGAAGATGTTTATTCACATCCCACTCTCCATCTGTTATCAAAGCCATTACCTCAGCAATGTAGTTTTTTGTTGTACCCAACCCTCCACTACCAGCTCCTAGGCAAGCACCATCATTTGATCTTGCAATAAATCCAATACCTGGAGCTCCTGGGTTTCCTTGTGCAGCTCCATCACAACATATAAGAGTTTGATTAACTTGAGGAAGTTTGAAAAATACCTCCTTCGCAACAACACATTTGCTCTTTATTCCTTTTATACCAAAACTCATTATAATGTTCAGATCATGTAAACTGTTTTTCATAAGTCCCTTAACCCTGACTCCACACTCCTTTGTGAAATTTAATATTTTGTTCTTGAATTTCATAATGTTGGCATCAATATTTTCATGCAACTTAAGACTTCTAGTCATATACTGTCGTATTAAATCCGAGTTAAGCTTTGCGAATCAAGCGTAACCATTAAAGACATTGTTCATAAATATTAAAGACATCAAAGTTCTAAGCATTAAGCATAAGTTCTAAGCATTAATGATGTGATCTCTGTTATGATTAGGATTGTGGGTGCATCTCTTAAAGTGCTTCCACAAGGCAACAGTTCCATTTTTGAAGTTGTTAGCCCTAAATGTTCTTCCACAATAATTGCAAGTGTCTTCTTCAACATTTCTCCTAGTGAAATGGCGCCATATTATGTTCCGAACCCTAGCTGGAATTGATGCATCCATCACTGACAAACAATTCCATATAACCTCAGTAAACTACACAGTGCCAAACTAGTAAACTACACACATGAGTGACATGACATAACACAACAAAAAAGTAAAATGCTAACCTCAGTAAGAGCAACTAGATGTCCTGTCTCTAGTCCAATAACAGGCATCAACAACTAATCAAGATAACCTGCAACAATACAGTTGATCAAGTCAGATAAACAAAGCAATCAAAATGAAATTTTAAAAACAAGACAAGATACTTTTAGAAACATTGATCACAATTCAATCTTAGAGTCAATTTCAGTGTCCCAACATTTTTAACAATCAAAATAGATGACTAAGGGTTCTTGATGCTGAGTCCAGTGTCACTCAAGAATCTTTCTACATGATTCAATCACATATACTAGCAACCTTCAGCACAATTAGATGCCCAATACGAAAAAAATATAAAGAACACTACAATTGTGAAAGATTCAAATTATTCAATCACATAATCTAGTAAATTTCAGCACAATTAGATGCCCCCAATACAGATAAATCGAAAGAACACTACAATTATACATGATTCAATCACTAACAATCTACTAAATTTCAGCACAATTCAACAAATTGACATAACCCCATTACTCCAGTCCAGAACTCAAAATAAGTAAACCCCGTAAGAATTCATAACAATCCAAAATCCTAATTAATCCAATCCCAGATTTCATTAAAAGAAAATATTTTGATGAACTTACCATTGGTTAACAATTTCTGAGTTGGACAGATTGTTCCTTGAATCTTTTCCCTTCAAAAATCAAAATAAAGCTCAAATTAACAAAATCAAGTAACCCAGTAGTCCAAATCAAACGATTTAAACACAATAATGAATACAACTTGATTAAAATTGAAGAAGAAAAAAAGGAAAAAAACTTACGAGGGAAACAATTTAATCACTGATTTTTATTCTTCTTCTTCTGGATCGAGAGTGAAATATAGAGTTCGTGCAGTTGAAGTATGTATGGAGAAGAAAAGAAATCTTCCCTGTAAGGCTGGCTCTAATGGAGTTCTTGTTCTTCTTCTCTTTCTCAGAGAGAGAATACGGGAAAAAAAGAGACCAAATGAGAAACCCTAGCCAAAATTATCTATATATACCATCCCTAGATCTAACGGCTATCAGTAATCTACTACCCCTAAATCCTATGGTTAGAATTATTCGGTACTTTCGGTCCGGGACGACATGCAATAGTGGAAAATGGGTATTATACAACTCATATCAGAGACCCTCATTGACCGTAGTAGGACCGTTGACCAAATATAACAGTCCCTGATATGGTAAAAATACGGACAAAATCCGAGAGTATATTCAGCCGTATCTGAATAGGAAAATATATTTACCATTCTGCCATCCAAAACAGAGTCCCTTAAACTGCGATTCAGATCTGGTACTTCTGTGTCAGAATTTTTTGGGCCCACGCAGTGTACTGCCACGATTGAGCCATCTGAAGTGAACGGCTGGATGAACATACCTTATCTCTTTGTTTTTATCACTAAACCAAATACCCTTCGTACTCTGCCTCACATGTCTCCCTCTCCATCTAAACCTATCTTCTCTTTCTCTTCCTAGAAACTAAAACAAAAAACCTAGTTGTTTCTCCTCAAGAACATATGGGTTGAATTATTAATCGAAGAAGAAATCTTCCACCATCACTAAGTCATATCTTTTCATCGTTATCTTCGATCTGAAACCAATTTCATCTTCCATCATATTAACTCAAAAGTAAGTAGTTGTCGGAAATAATTTCTTTCCATCTCAGAAAATCAGATAATTGATTTTTTGGAATTGAAGAGATGGATAAAAATGGAGGAGGGTATAATCTAAGAACAGTAGAAGAAGTATCTAGATATTTTAAAGGTAGAAGAGCTGGAATGATTAAAGATCTTACTTCTGGTTAGTATTCAATTTGATTCTTCTACTCATCTACAATTTCTTTTTTAACTTTGGTTTTTTTTGTTGTTGGAATTTTAGGGTTTATGGGTTTTGGTTCTAATTTGTTTTTGTTTGTGTTTATTTGTGGATTGTACATATGGAAGAATTTTTCACGCAGTGCGATCCTGGTGATGATATTTCTTCTCCTTCGATCTTATCTCTATTTACACCATTTTTGTTAATTATCGGCTATTTTTTCATGTTTCTTTTGGGATTTGTTTTTCGAGTTTAGTTATCAATGTTGGTATGATTAGTAGATTAGGGTTGATTTGAGGGGTTTTGCTTGTTAGGGGTTGTGTTTTCTTGATTTTTTTGATGTACTGATTTGACCGAATTAGAGTATTTGATTCGATTTGGATTAAATAGTTGTTATTGTTTGAAGCGGATTTTAGTGTGTTTTAAGAGGATTTTAATGTGGGGATTCAAGATGGGTGACTTTAATGCTGTTTTAGATTCTGGGATTGTAGTTAAATCTTGGTATTGTTGCTCAAATTGAGTTATAGTAGTCAGCTTCTGGGGTTGATGCTAAAATTGGGTTTTTAATTGATCATGTTAAGCCTTGGTTTGGAATTGTTGGCGATGTAACCTGTGTGCTTTTATGGTTTACAGTGGACAAAAACAATGGAGGTTATGAAACCTATGGATATGTTTCAGCTGCTCAAGATCCTAACATGTATTTTAACCAAGGCTATATTCTGCCAACTACTAGGTATATATTACTTATGAATGCATAAGATATCTTATAAATGCATTTTGTTTTATATAAATTGGAGTCAATTAGCTCATAGGATTCATGTATAGTCAACGACTAGAAGACTAGAATTTGAGAATGATATCGTGCCAGAATGAACGTGGTATGGCTAGCTAGTCCAAACTGGTAGCTAGGATTATCTTTTAAATTTCTATATGGTAGATTGATTAGTCCTATTTTGGAAAACTACTGCAATGACATTCAAGTGGTGTAGGGTAGGAGTATCGTAGCTTGTGGATTGGTTCCTTGTTTGTCTTTAAAATGCGGAATACTGCGAATGTCTCCATAGAATATGATGACTGTTACGGCTTAGGATGGATGGATTTTATTTCAAATACAAAATAAATTCCATTGGGTACTGATAAGCTAGGGATTCTTCATGTTAAATGGGTTTTCCCCCAAATTTATTTAAAATGTCAGAGTGTCTCTTTTGATTGTGTGTACTCTATTTAACTTGTAAATCTCGTTATCTAGATTTAGACCATCCTCATTTAACATACATTTTTAATATCATGGGTTTGTTATATGTGACCTAGGTTGCAATTTATAAAGATTGTCAATGCGAAAACTCATGAACTGTTTTTATTTTGTCTGTATTACAATTAATGCCTTTTGCCAGTGATTTGTTCGATGTTATACTTCTTTGATGGTTTTCAGTAGTAGACACTAGATGCATTCTTGTGTTCGCACTATCGGTTCTCTGCTGTTCACTCATCTAGAGTTCAGAAGCACTATGATCCTGGGTGTCATGATGAGCTTGGACTAAACTTTTGTGCTAAACTATTTATGTGGGCAAGACTTGCATAACATTACTTTTGTCTTGTTAATGACATATCTATCGACTTGCAGACAGTAAATGTAAGTTTGCATGGTCATTAGACCATGATTCCTACATATTGTGGACCTCTTTATTAGACCATGGTTTCGTTATTATACTGTGATTTCCTACATATTGGGGACCTTTTTATTAGACAATGGTTTTGTCACTAATAAAGAGATTTTTCCTTTAATTTGATTTCATTCTCCTTTACCCTGCAGCCGAATTGTTTAATTTTAGCAATTTCACCTGTATTATCATGCACGTTTGTTGTGGAACAGAGCAGAGGGTCAATCAAATGATTTTCTTTTCTTGTGTTGTCTGGTTGTTCCCAAAATTATACTTGGTTATCTATGAGCTTTGGTGTATTTCATACTCAAATTGATGCATAATGGTCGATTTTGCAGCACTTGGAAACTGTAATCAAGTCTCGCATCCCAGGACTCCAGTCGCTAATTAATAAAAGTATTGCTGAACTAGAGGCGAAATTCATTCGTTTTGGCAAGCCTTTTGCTTCTGATGCTGGAGTAAGTCTAGCTTAAATCTCAGTCTTCAATTCAGAGCCTATTGTATTTAGTCTTCGATATGCACTTATGAGCAAACATGGACTAAGTTATGGAGATTTGCCGTCTTTTGACCTAATTCACTAATTGTGGTTTTTAGTAGGGTAAATTGTACTCAATTATGGAGATTTGTCGTCTTTATGATGGAATTTTCAAAGAACATCTTGACGGTATGTATGTAGCTGGTAGATTGGAATGTAGCTGGTGTTACTTTCTGGTAGATTGGAATGTAGCTGCCCCGGCGCACACATGTGAGTTGACAAAAAAACTTGAACCTCCTTTTGTGATTTGATTTTGAGTTTTATCTGTTGCCTTAGAATGATCTATCTGTCCCCCTGTGATGTTGTTATTTACAAAAAAAAAAAACATGAGCTTCCAAAGGGTTCAACCCATTTCTTTGTATCAGCCTTCCATTGCCCTGAAGATCTTGTTTTGTTTCAAGCTTGTCCTCCGTAGTTATGGTTGTGAGATAACTTTCCTGCAGTGTGTGGCCAATATTTCATGTCTTGATGGATATTATTAGTTGTTAAGTTACATATGCTTCTACTGGAGGGCAGTTTGGAGTCCAACTCATTGATTGAATTCTGTAACATATTTCATAACTTACTTTTGATAATATTGTCATCTCTTAACTTATTTTGCTCTACCATGTATGATGAACTAAACGAGGTTGTTGATTTGCTTTGCAGGAACGATGTTCTTTGTCGTATGTGAACCAGGGACAAACACATTGATGCTCTACTTGATATCAATCATGAAGTATTGGCTAAGTTCATCGTCATCGGAGGTGCTTATCGTTTTATTGTTTAAAATGTTGTTGTTAGAACTTACTAGCTAGCTCAGGCATGTATTGTTATGAACTCATTCATCCTTTTTTGTATAGTTTTAAACCCAATGGATAAAATGAATGAATGTTGAATTCACAGTTTGAGTTTAAATTTGAAGTATCATTCGAATTTAAGTTAAAATTGAGTTGCATTTGAATTTCAGTTCAATTTGAGGTTGCATTTGAATTTCAGTTCAATATGAAGTTGCATTTCAATTTCAGTTTGACTGTAATTTGACTTGACTGTAGTTTGACTTAACTAGACTTAACTTGACTGTTTGACTTAAATACCAGTAAGATTAATCCAGATTCATCCATTCAGCTGATCTGAATCTGATTTTTTTTATATTATAATTCAAATCTAGACCACTGTCGCGGGTCAACGTTTAGTTATTGTTAGAAACGGTCTTTGTTCAGAGACCCACATCTTAGGGGTCGTTCAATTAAAAAACGCTTTATAAACGACCCTTTCAGAGAACCCTACAATGGGTCGTTTAACTCGTATATATGACGTGTCCTGACAGTCGCGGAATTACTGTTTTCCACTAGTGATGGGACTAGGGAAGGACCGTGTACCTGTACCTGCACCTGCTTAGCCCCGGTTCATAGTTTTTGGACCGGTACCTGTACCCCCTTCCTTGGTTCGGTCCAAAATCAGGTACGGTTCCACCGGTTCCGGGATGATCCATCGGTCCGGCTCGGTTCCTGTGCACCCTTAAGTGGAATTCACAATCTCAACAAGTAGTCTTAAGATATAAAGGATATCAGAGAGGAAAAAGGAATGTAGGGTTCGGAACCTTTAAACAGGTTCGTGGACGTCCAACTCTAAACCCTATAAAGAGTAGAATTGTCGATAATAACCCATTCTTTTATTTGATAGACAGAAAAGAACAATCCAAAAAAAAACTTTTCCTAAAGCATGTGCGTTCACAACCTTGTCTCTTTTGATCAGGCACATGAGACAAGATTTACCAAACAACACAATTAATTTGTGATGTGGTGAACAACAATTTGTCCACCATTTTCCTCTTGAGAGGAATCCTCTGACCTCTGTATATCAAAACGATTTGACCATGCTTTCTTCTCTAATGGTCTTGTTTTGTATTTTGAAACTAACTTCTTAGACGAAGATAAAATCCTACATACCTCAGCGGTCTTCTGAGCAAGTTTAAGCTTCCTTGCTAATCGATTTGCTCTTCGTTGAAGTTTGTTAGCGTGCCTCACTTGATGTTTGTACTTGTAACATCTTGATAGTTCATGAACCTTATGAGAACAAAACGAGCACGTCAATCTTGAATAATATTCAGGCATCTGTGGTGTGACTGCAACTAGACACAAGGTAGATCCTGAAACATTACAAACAGAGTTTCCAAAAGATGGGTCAATTGATTCTTCCAGCTTGATTGGGTTCTTTCTTCACCGAAACCATCAAGGTTGATATATGTATTGCTACAATTATCAAAATCAATGTTTTCACATAGAAGACCAACACTTGATTTCCTATCTTCATCAGAATCATATATTTCAAACATCTCATCAAGTGTTACAGCAAGACCTTTGTTCCCACTGTATTTTCTACGATTTGGGCACTCGTATGCAAAATGACCAAAATCTTTACACTTAAAGCACTGTGGCATATCCTCGTCATCAGCCTCGTCAGCATCCCTGTTTTTAGGAGGAACACGATTGTGAGGTTTATCTGATGACCTAGGTTTGTCTCTTGAAAACCGTTTACTTCTCTTCAATAGAAGATCCCTAAATTGTCTTGTGTTCAAGGAGACTGATTTGTCAAGATCTTCATCTGAAAAATCACCCTCAGACTGATCATTCTCAGAGACATACACTTTTACTCTTATCAAGTAATTTAGTGTTCTTTTTGCTTTAAAGGCAACATCCTTTCCGATTTTGGATGTATGCTCATGATCAAAGAGATTTAGCTTTCCAATCAATGTATTTCTAGAAAGATTATCAAGGTTATTTCCTTCAACGATGGCATGCTTCTTAGACTCGTATCTAGATGGCAGCGATCTGAGAATTTTCATCACAATGTCCTTTTCAGGAATAGTCTTACCAATGCAAAAGATGCAATAACAATTTCAGACACTCTGTGATTAAACTCATCAAATGTATCTTCATCTGCCATACGAAGGTTCTCCCAATCGGAATTAAGGTTTTGAAGCCTAGCTTCCTTTTCACTAGAGTTACCTTCAAATACGGTTTCTAAGATATCCCAAGAATCTTTAGACCTAGTGCAATTAGACACATGGTGCTGAAGATTTGGGGTAATGGCATGTATGATGGAATTCAAACCGTCAGAGTTTTGGATTGCAGCAAGTATCTCGTCAGGACTGTATTCACCAATATTCTTGGGAACGTTTACATCTCCAACTGCCACAACGGGAGCATCATAGCCATTAACAACATATACCCACGATTGAAAATCACGTGCTTTAAGAAAAGCTCGCATAGAAAGTTTCCACCATAAGTAATTAGAGCCATCGAAGACTGGTGGTACGTTAATAGAGATAACACCTCTGTCCATAGAGTCAGATCTCTACAAACACATACTTATAAGGTCTTAAACGTGTTTGCCTGCTCTGATACCAATTGAAAAATAGGGGGTCTAACAACACCACCCAATGTTTCGCTTAGCAATCTGTATGGACAAACTCGAATATACTTTTAAGAGAACCAAAAAGACTCAATCAATTAAAAGTATATCAACGAGTTTATATCTCTCTCTTGATTTGATTTACTCAAGCAGGAACTGCGAGTCCTAATAAAATACAAGGAATAACTCGGATGGTACCAAAGACCAATATCCGAGGATCAATCAATGACAATCAACAACCAAAGGTTGGATTACTCTAATTGATGATCTAACGCACAACCTATATTATTTCAATTATAAAGATAAAATAATATAATGCAGAAGTTGAAATAACACAGACACCAGAAATTTTGTTAACGAGGAAACCACAAATGCAGAAAAACCCCGGGACCTAGTCCAGATTGAATACACAATGTATTAAGCCGCTACAAACACTATCCTACTCCAAGCTAACTTTGGACTGGACTGTAGTTGAACCCCAATCAGTCTCCCACTGATCCAAGGTACAGTTGTACTCCCTACGCCTCTGATCCTAGAAGGATACTGCGCACTTGATTCCCTTAGCTGGTCTCACCCACAACTAAGAGTTGCTACGACCCAAAGTCGAAGACTTAATGATAAACAAATCTGTCTCCACAGACAAGTCTAACGAAGGATTAATCTGTCTCCCACAGATAAACCCTAAAAGGTTTTGTTTCGTCTTTTGATAGTAATCAAGGTGAACAAGAACCAATTGATAATACAGTCTTATATTCCCGAAGAACAACCTAGAGTTATCAATCACCTCACAACAATCTTAATCGTATGGTAGCGAAATAAGATGTTGCGGAATCACAAACAATGAGACGAAGATGTTTGTGATTACTTTTTATATCTTGCCTATCAGAGATATCAATCTCAAGCCAATCAATATGATTGTACTCGTTCGATATAAAATGCAAGATCAGATCACACAACTACGATAAATTAGTATCGGTTTGGCTTCACAATCCCAATGAAGTCTTTAAGTCGTTAACCTGGTTTTAGAAGAAGAAAACCAAAGGTTAAAGGAGAAACGACTCTAGCACGCAAACTAGTATCACATGTAAGGTGTGGGGATTAGTTTTGCATTGATGCTAGATGTCCCCTTATATAGTGTTTCAAATCAGGGTTTTCCATTAAGTTACCTTGGTAACAAAGCAATCAATATCCACCGTTAGATGAAAACCTGATTTAGATTCAAGATAATATTTCTCAACCGTTAGATCAAAAACTTAGCTTGTTACACACAATTGAAATGCACGCTTCAAGGTTTGTTAACCGTACCCAAACGTATGCACTTGTTGGTTCAACAATAGTTAACCAAAAGGTTATCCATATGAGCATTTCATATCAACCATGTTCTTCTTCACCATAACTAGTTCACATGACTCAAATGAACTAGTTAGAGAGTTGTTCAATTGCAAAGAAATATCATGTAACTACATAAGACACAATTGAAGCAAAGATGATTTGATTCACTTGAATCGGTTCATGAATATAGCCACGGTTTGCAAACTGCATTCCTTAGTCTTTTTAAGTTTAAGTTCAGAAATCATCTTCAGATATATAACCTTCTTAAGTTCGCAGACTTGATTCGCGGACTTAAGTTACCGGGCAGAGTTTACAAACTCCAGCAGAAATTCTCGGGATGAGAACTTCGCCGGTTCGCGGACTGGGTTCGCGAACTGAGTTCGAGGACTTAGCTTCACGTACTAGTTTGTCAACTCCAGAAGAAATTCTCGAATTTGAGAACTTCGGCAGTTCGCGGACTTGGCTCACGTCATTCTTCCGGTTCTCTTGATCAACAAAGTTCGTAAACTTTGGTTCAAGGAATAGGACTTATACAAAAATTTGTTTCCACAACAATGCTTATGTCCACCATTGGTTATGTAATCTAAACTCTCATTCCAATCATTGAAACATTCTTAGATGTCGTTATATAGTTGTTACACAATTTCTCGTCAAAACAATTTTCAAAGTGATTGAAACACATCATGAATTTCGTCACTAGGTAAAGATAAACTTGGTCGAAGTGAAAAGCTTACCAACATATATTTCGAGATATAGATAGGCGAGGTATACTCGGCTCGAAATACCAAATGTGTATAATCAAAGTCTATATATAGCATACGACTTTTTGTCTCAAGAAGTAGGAGATAGAATAGATAGACTTTTGAGTGATAGATACGTTCAAGTCTTCAATACCTTTTTGTCGAGAAGTTCCACCGGTTCCTTGAGTAGTTCTTCTTCTTGTATGATGAATCGCCATGAAGTCCTTGATCTCAAGTACACTTTCTATCCTAGTCCTAGACTTAGCTATAGTAGACTAGAAATCAAGACTTATAGTTTTGATCGCTAACATTGACAAACATGCTTGAGATAGCAACGCATGCGAGTTCGACCGAGCAATGATCTAACAAAGGTGATCCGTTGCAGATGTTCACCATTGAAGTTGACTAGTTGTTTCACAACTACTAAGGATGAAAATCCTCGTGGCAAAGACAATAGCCTAAGCTGGGAAATTACATTCCCGGTGTTTGTTGTTGTCTCATTAAAAACCTTGCCGAGTAACAAAACCTTGTGGGAAAAATAAACCTCGGTGAAGGAAAATAGTTCAACACACCATTAGATCCTCCCCCTGATGTCAGACAATTCTCATCAGTCTAATGCAGTCAACTGGAGTTTATCACACTTTACTTGGTGACTTGAATATTTATAACACCATGTTGTTGATTATAGAAGTTACATTGCTTAATAGACTATCACGTTTCATTTCTTTGATCCAGATACTTTCAGTAATATCAACGCGATCTTTATGTCTTCAACGTTCAACATACTTGATGTTTTTAGTGTTATCTCGCTAAAAACCTTGTCGAGTAACAAAACTCTTTGGGAAAAAATATTCTCAATCGAAGGGAAAAAGAGTACAACACGGCTTCAATTTCGAAGTAATATATGTCGACATCATATCCTTGGATCCTCCCCCTGATGTCGGCAGATCCCCCTGATTACTTTCAGAATTGTTCCAGACAGTTCTTTTAGTCATGTACTTTTCGAAACTGAATATCGGTAATGACTTAGAAAATAGTCTACCATATCTCCCCCTGATTACTTTCGTTGGAGAAGAGATTATTTTTCCTTCATAATCAACAACTTTTGGATTGCACTTTCATTAGCATTCCTTTTTATGTCCTTGTAGGGATAAAACAAATTTAAGTCAATGGTTACTTTTAAGTACATGATTACATTCACTATACCATTCCAATGACGTTGTGTTGGCGCTAAGCTATATCTAGATAACAAGTTCCCTGAGGATGTAAAATCTAATCGAGTACATTATTATAATAAGTACGAAAAATGCGTCTATTGTACTTAGATATGGGAATTTCATCTCCAAACACATCTTCGTCATCTTCCTTTAGACGAAGTGGTCTCTTTTTGTTTTGAAGCATGAATTTTATTGATAGGAAATTAGGTTACAATTTGTCGTGGGTATGTGGTACCCATCGAGTGATGAAATAGAATTTGACTAATAAAAAGCGGGATTTCTTGGTCCCATATTTTGGTTGATGAGTTTCCCAATTGACTTCCATCTGCCGCATGATTGTCCAAACCATCTGCTGTTTGGTTTCCTTCCCTGTAGTTGTGTGGAATATCAGCCCGTAATGTAGTCGTAATTCCTAAAGGTTGAGATAGAGCCATTAAAGTTCGTGCTTCAGAATCTGTGCAGATGAATCATGCTCCCGAAAAACCTGGGTGACCTCTAGATGCCCCATCTGTATTAATCTTAATCCAATTGATGTTTGGAATTGACCATCCAACCGATATTGTAGATATCCTTTTTTTCTCCTCTTGGGTGGTTATATATCGGTGCATCTCCTGGTAGGATAGGTGGTAAGGAATCTAGTGCCGCAGTGAATTCTTGTTGCAGTTTTTTTTAGCCCATATTAATATTTCGGCTGAAGTTGTTTGTTTTTGGCGGTATATTAGGTCATTCCTAGCTAACCAAAAGGTCCAAGAAAGAAAGCAAAAGGAGGAGATTACAACTGTTGGTGCATATTGTTGTAAGATTTGGGAGATGGTTGTCTGAGGTGTTAAGGTTAGAGTGAGAGGGGAATTGGAATTTGGTTGGTTTGAAAGTTGAGTCAACAAGGTGTTCCAGGATGCAGTTGCCGTCGGAAAATGAATTAGAAGGTGACTCTCCAATTCTGGATCAGCGTTGCATCTGGGGCATATGTCAGAGTTGGTCAAATGGATATGATGTAAGAGAGAGAAGGTTGGTAATCCTTCATTGATTGCTTTCCACAAGAAAAGCCTAATTTTTGGTGGACATGGTAAAGTCCATAGGAATTTGGCAGGTGGAAGAGGGGTATGAGTTGGTTGACCATGGGTTAGACATTTGTATCCCGAAGAGGTAGTGTATTTTCTAGATTTTGAGTGTGGCCAGATAATTTTATCCTGTGGGTTATTTTGGGGAAGGTGGATGTTTATGATTTTTTGGGCTATATGATTGGGAAGGGTGCTTAATTTTTCTTGATTCCAGGTATGAGAGATTGGGTCAATGATATCTTCTACCATTCGGATTGGGTAACATTATGCTGGGTCTAGAGGTGGTGAGTGTGGAATCCAATTGGCTTCTACTGGAGTTGATAACCCGTTTCCAATACGATGGAAAATCAGTTGTTGCATGGCAGGGACAATTGATGCAAGTTGTCTTCATTGAGGATTGGAAGAGGAAGGTATGGTATGAATTCCTTGTATAATAAGTTGTTGATCAAGATATTTTGCACTGAAGAGACTTCCACATATGGAGTTGGGTTTTTCATGCAAATTCCAAATTCTTTTCATGAGGAGAGCCTTATTATGATCACTGCTTTTCCTTATGCCTAAACCTCCTTCGGATAATGGTTTTGTTACTTTATCCTAGCCTATAGGGTGAAGCTTTTTAGTTGTTGAGTCATGACCCCAAAAAAAATTCCTAGTGATACGATCTATTTGTTTGTGAACAGAACTGGGTAGGTTTTGTATTTGGATAATATGGTTTGAGGTGGGGGTAAGGGAGGTTTTGATGAGAGTGAGTCTTCCAGCTGGAGTTAGGCATTTTGTCATCCATCCTTTAGCTTTCCGGGATAATATTTGTAGGAGGGATCCGAAGGTTTGATTGAAAGATCTTCCTTGTTTGGATTTGATGCCTAGATAGGTTGGAGGTTTTGATGTTGTCGGCATATCGAAAAATTGTTGTAATTCATTTACCTTGATCGGATCTAGTCTTGGGTGATGAATTATTACTGATTTGGAAGTATTAATTAGCTGTCCTGCAGAAGTGCCATAAGATTGGAGTAGGGTCTTAAGGTAATGGTTACTCTGATCCGAGGCTTTATATGCAATTAGTAAATCATCCGCATACATTAGATGAGTAATAGTTGGTGCTTTTTTTGAAATGTTTAGTCCTTGAACTAACTTTTGATTTTCAAGGTTTCCTAGATTTGTAGATAGGATTTCAGCACATATGATGAAAATATAAGAAGATAGCGGGTCTCCTTGTCTGATACCTCTAGTTGGGTTGATGTATCCATGAGGTGTACCATTTATGTTGACCGAATAAGTAACTATTGTGACACACAACATAATGTAATCTATCAAGGATGAAGGAAATCCAAGTTTTGTAAAGGAGGTTTTGATGAATCCCTAATCTAAGCTATCATATACTTTCTGAATATCCAGTTTGAGAGCTATTTTTGGATCCTTGGTGAGGTTTGAGGTCCTGATATGGTGGAAGAGTTCTCCGGCAATTGCTACATTATCGTGGATTGATCTTTGTGGCACAAAAGCACTTTGGTAGGGGCTTATTAAGAAAGGGAGAAGGGGTCTAATTCGATTTACTAGGATTTTTGCAATGATTTTATATATGACGTTACAAAGTGCTATGGGTCTAGACTGCGAAGGTTTTTAAGGATGGTCTACTTTAGGTATTTGTGTTATGTTTGTGTGATTCAAGAGAGGATGCACGTTTAGATTATTAAAAAAGCTTCGAACAATTACTATCAATTGGGAATGAGTTGTTTCCCAGAATACTTTGAAAAACTTACTTGTGTAACCATCTGGACCAGGAGCACTTTCGGAGTTTATGGAGAAGAGTGCTTGTTTGATTTCTGCTATAGTTACTTCCATCGTAAGTAGGTCTGATTGTCTGGGAGTTAATCTTGTCCTGATATTTGTAAAAAGATCTTCATTTATCAACGTAGGTGGGGCCGTATATTGTTGAGAATAATGATCCAGAATGAGTTGAACAATGTCTTCTTTCTTGTTAAACCAGTTGTTTTGTGGGTCTTGTAATTGTTGTATATTGTTGCAGGCTCTGCGAATGGTAGATTTAGTATGGAAAAAGGCTGTGTTGAGATCGCCCGATTGCAACCATTGAATTCTGGATCTTTGCTGCCAGTATGTCGCATGACATTATAGTAGCCCATCATGATCAATTCTTAGTTGTTTTTCTTGGATCAGCCAAAATTCCAGATCGTAGTCCGATTGTGTAGCACATTGATGCTGAGCGTGCTTTATCTTGGCTGTCGATTTCTTGATCATGGTTGGTATATGGCCAAAAGTTTCTTTGTTCCATTCCAAGAGTGTTTGTCCGGTTGTTATGAGTTTTAGTTGAAGATCAATGGTAGGTTCATTATCTTGTTGTTGTTCCCAAGATGTTTCAACCACTTGTTTGAGTTGGGGATGAGAGAGACATAGGTGTTCAAATTTGTAATTTTTTGTTCCCTGCCAATCCATTGCTTTCTCTTGTAGTAGTATTGGGCCGTGATCAAATGCTATTCTTAGAAGATGAGTAACTGTTGCATGCGAATTCGCAGTCCGCCAATGTTGGGTCGCCATTGCTCTATCAAGTCTTTCTAGAATGTTATCCTGACCCATTTGGTTGTTTGTCCAAGTGTAGGGGTCTCCTCGGAATCCCAGATCAATAAAACCCATCTGGTCCATTAGAGTGATTAGAGGTTGAGATTGAGCATATGTTACTTTCCTTCCTCCCTTTTCTTCTGATTGATCTAAGACGTCGTTAAAGTCTCCTAATAAAAGCCATGGTGTGGAAGGGTTGATGTTGTTGAAGATTATTGGAAATTCTTGCCAAAGATTTTTCCTGATATCCGGGTGTGGCGGACCATAAATACTGGTGCAGAACCAAGGTTGTCCAGGGGGTGGCGGTGTAACTATTGTATGGATAAAGTTTTGTGAGTGAAATAAAATCTGGATATTTAAGTTATCCTCCCACATTAAACAGAGGCCGCCTCGCCTTCCAATTTTTGGGACTGAAAAGTGATTATGGAACTGAAGGGATTGTGATAAGCTTCTCATATGCTTTTCAGAAAGAAACAAAATGCTGGCCTTATGAAGAGAGACCAATCCTCTTAAGTGTTTAATTGAGGATGGGAGGTTTATGCCTTGAGAATTCCAAGTTAGGATAGTCATTATGAGGATAAGAAGTAAAAAATGAAATGGGTTTTTCTACAGTAGAGTATATAGGATGGATAAGAGGGAGTAAATGAGGTTGATATGACCACAGTATTCTGAGAGGACTTACCTGGGGGTTATCCAGATCAGAGGAGCATAAGTTTGGGATAGGGATGACATTCTTCATATTAGGCGCATACAAAAGAGGCATTGTGGAAGATTTCTAACAAACAAAACTAAGACAACAGAAAGGTTTTAAAAAACATGTACAAATGACATAAATCGCACGAGAAGGAAACACTTCACGAAAAAAGAGATCCTATATTACTAAACATTAAACCAAAAAGATCTTACAAGAAAAATTATAAGATAATTAACTATCTCAGGGAGAACTATGATAACACTAGATGAGAACACATAAAATGAGCTGAATTTCTGGTGACAAAAGAACCACACAGAGGAAGGTTAAAGCACCCAAACAGAATCCTGCTAGATTATGAACTCACACCCCCCAACTATAGTACCCATTTGTCTATATCATCATAAATATCACAAATATTTACGTTTCATCCCTCAACCGAAATTGGTAAAAAAATAATAATAATGGCAGAAAGACATCTCATTCTGGTTGGGAGGTGAAATTAGTTAAGACAAATTGGTTCAGTCATTGCACAAAAGGAGAACTAGGTCAAGATCGAGGCATTACTTTGTCAATAAAACATTATAATAATACTTGTAAATGACATGCTGAGATAATAAGAAAACACAAGAAGTACTACTGCTTCCAATAGCAAAAAGAATCTGCAAAATTGTAGAACTGAATAGACAAACAGACTAGCCACATTAAGTTCGATGTAAGATACAGATGGTTAATTAAATCCAGACAAGGAGAACATTGGAAAAGTAATATTTAACTGATCAATCCAATACAAATCACACAAGGCCAAAAGAACACAAACATGGAATAAGACAAGATTAAGGAAAACCAGGGTATATATTAGTAGACAGATCAGGACAATGGCAAGAGATTGAATATAGAGTTTCAATTAGAAATTCGAAACAAACTGCATAAAACTAAGTAGAACATTAAAATCATGGCTACATAGGAAATTACACAATCCTAAATTATCACTATAAAACTCAAAATTCCAATTGATTACTACCACAGTTCAATGAAACTGCATAATACTAAGCAGAACATTAAAATCATGGCTACACAGGAAATTACACAATCCTAAATTGTCACTATAAAACACACAATTCCAATTGATTACTACCACAAATCAATAGAAATTACATAATCAGAAGATCATAAAAATAATTTCAAAAGAAATTACTCAACCTTAGATATAAGTAAGAACTCACTTAATTCATATTTGATCACTAACACAATTTCAATAAAAATTACAAAGACCCGAATTAAACCATATAACTAAAACAATCAGATTATCCCAATTTCTAGAGAAACAACAAGATAAGGAGAAATATACTAAACCCATTTTCTAATTACACATCAACAACAAACCCATTTAAAGAGATAGAGACAAGAAACGAATTATGTAATTCCTAAAATGAAGCACCAAAAACCGATCAATCAAATAGATCAAGAAACCCCCAAGCTCGAAGGAAGGGAGCAATTGTTACAACACCTAAAACATAGGGGACCGGAATACACTGGGAACAGACTGCAAATATCAATCCAAATAACAAAGAAAACAGAGAGGAATCCAAAATAAGATTTGCAAACTCAATTGAGAACCCCTAAATCAAAATCGCAGCCTACTCAAATGAAAGACCCTAGATTGCCAACCCTGGTTCTTACCCCAAAAAGAAAAAGAATGAAAACTTAATTAAACATTTCAGGATCATGATTGATCAGAAAACTTAATAAGGAACAAGATTATTAACAAAATCCCAGCAGATTTTCAATAGCGATAGAGACATGGACATTCCTAAACAAAGAAAAGGGAAAAAAGGTGAAAGAAAATCTCGCCCCCAACAACAGCCTCTTGTACCTTAATCAGGATCTTCGTTTACATCCCTGTGCTCGTAATCTGTCTTTTCCCCCAAGCGGTCCTACGGATTACTCGGAGAAGAAGGTTTTCGCCATGAAAGAAGAAGAAGTGAAACTCGGAAAATAACTTGATGTATAGTTATATGCAAAACGCTTACCCTAACTAGTCGAAATGGTCTCTTACTTACATTTGAACCTCGACTAATCATGGGAGTGCTATCAGGATGCATGTCTTTGTTAAATTGCCTGACAAATTTAGACATATGCAAACTGGTGGAATAATATACCACAAGCTCAGTATTCAGTCGAGCTTTCCCCATATGTTTTTCATCTCAATTTCGGATTTCAAATAGATATTAAGGTCTCTTATTACATCAAAAGTATCCATCATGTTTGTACCATCGACATAGATAACTACAATCCAAATTAGGAACTTTCTTTTGAATACGCAAGGAAAAATAACTTACTTGTCTATCCCCTCCAAATCAAATAGTCACTTAGACGGGTATACCACGTCCGCCTGATTGATTCAATCTATAATTAAGTGAGCATTCTATGTAATTGTAAACGTATTTTGTGGTTTAGAGTCACTTGATTTGGGAAACAAAAGGCTATCAAGTACTTTTGTAAATATCTGTTATCTCTTGATTCTTTCAGAGATACGTAACAACCCCATACATATGCTGAATTTCAAGTACTTTTGAAATTACCAAGCTAACTAAGTAGAAGAACGCTATAATGTTTATTACAAGAGAACAATTCTAGGGTTTTCTGAGAAACCTCTCGCTACAAGGCGAGTCTTTATACTTTAAGACTGCTTTCTTCTCATTATGATTTGTGAAAAATTAATTGTGTATGTCCAATAGGATTTGCGCTTAGTTGGTTAGCACTACCACACCAAATACATGCATATTTGTCAAAGAAACAATTTCTACCTGGATTGTATAGGCCAAATATGCTATTTGTTGACATTAAGCAACAAGGAGCATGGTTCGATCTCATCTTGCTCTATTTCCTTAAGCAAGTGTATATGAAATTAATCATCAGTATGATCGTATGAACTTTTCATTAACTCATGCGCATTCTCATGATCCACTTGGGAAGTCATTGTTCTCTGGAATCATTAAACTTCGGAGCGTCCTCCAGTTTGATTCATGGACATATTCAGTGACAATCTTATGAGATGATTTTTGATGATATAAATAAGTTGTTCCTTATTCACCTACTTCCTTTCTAGGTGAGGATTGATCGAACCAAGTGATCTCTCCAACTTCCTTTATGGAGCCACGACCTCAACCACACTTCCATTAAGTGTAGTTGCAACACCTTATTATATGGTGTATATCCCTTATTGAGGATTTGTAACTTTGCAGGTAGGTTTGCAGCTGGTATGTGTGATCTCATCACTTTAGCGACATCAATGTACATTCTGAAAATCGATTATTCTTTGTCACTTCACATTTAGATTTGTGGAGTACAAGAATCAATATGAGACATAGTGGGAACACTCCACGACAATTCCTGTCGTTCCATTAGAAAATACTTTTTCTTATCTCCCCCTAACGACGGGAAGGATGTCCCATTAAAGTGATAACCCGCAAATCTAGCGGTAAGAGATCTCCTGCCAAAAGGTTTAAAATGCGGATAGTTGTTGGGAACTCATTTCCAACATAACTACTTAACATTTTTGAAGACCCATCATAGAACGATGTGGAGTCGTAATGACACATATATAGTGCAACCAAAAATGCGTAAGAACACGAATGTCAGACTTAAATCCAGTTACCAACTGGTACGCAGAAAAGGTTCATTAATATTGGGTTCTAAAACGAATTAAGTAAAGATGCGTGTAATATTGCATATCACAAAACAATAAAAGGTAGGTTGGTTCGCATAACCTATTCCTTAGACACCATCTGTAACCTTTGATGGTAGCCTCTGCGAGACCATTGGGTATAAGATGCTCTACATTAATCCTATTAAACATGCAATATTCATCAATTCCTTTTGATGTAAATTCTCTAGCATTCACAAGGGTGATGAGCCTTTGAAGTTTTCATTGTGTAATATGTGCTAGGTTTTTTACAAAAATTAAACGCATCGTTTGTTATGAGCAATGACTGATTCAATGCGTCGAATCATCCACTAGAGCCATAAATCACTTGAATGGTCTGCATTCTTCATGGATATATGTTGACTAACAACACTTTATTTCTTTGAAGAATGAGTTATTTACCATTTTGCATCTAAGTAAAACAGGGCGGTCTCAATCATGTTTTGTTAAAGAAAGACTTTGTAAGATGAGTGACGTGCTTTGTTACTCTAAAGAATAATGGGGAAAGGTAGTGCAAATCTAGTAACTTTGGAAATCACTGATTGTGATAGATGCCGTAACTTCGCATTCTATTAGTTCATTGTCTTTTACACTCAAATGAAGTGATGCCCGTGTTAGTACTTCAAAACGGAACATCGTGTCACAACCAATGTGACTTATGGTTATGTCAAAGTGTTTATGAATCAATCCCAATCAGTTCATTGTTAGGGTTAATATGAATTCAATAACTCAAGTTCTAGTGATTTACAATTCACTAGATTGACACATTAATTTTCTAAGGATATGCTTCCTTCCACATTCATTATAAATAGTTTATGGATGCAATCAACTTCATTCTCACTGTAAGTTTAAAAAAAGGTAGGTAATAGTTCATGCATGAACACCCTTTGGTGTGATTATCCCTTGGTACATACAAAGCTTAGACATTGAGCCTTGAGAGATTTAATAAGTGGTGTGGCCTTATTACGTAACAAAAGTCGGATTCAACTCAATTACTTTAGAGCGAATATATGTTACGTTTCATCCAGATATATCGCAAGTGCTTTAGAGAATTTATGTCTCGTGGTTTCACTCCATAAGTGCATACGTTGATCTAGTTCAACTGAATAAGATAGTCAATTGACCAGGCAAAGTTCTTGTTGCCATTAAAGTTGATGTGAAAATTGGTTGTTACTATTATACACAAATCACATTGTATATATCAACACCTATGACCAGGTGCATTTCCAACTCTTTCATTTATGATGGGAGCTAGAATTACATCTTAGCTTCATCCATATTTAGTTGATACGTGTACTCTGGCGTCATTACTACTAGGAAAAAATACATCTTTGTCTCATGATAAATATGTCCCTTTTCACATGCTTTATATGAGCCAGCACGTTTGATCCTCATTACTTCGGGGTTCTTTCCATTTTCAATTTTGCTACATTTAGCTTAATTTGCGAAATTTCTTTTTCTCAACAGACCAAGAGAGTCTCACTACACATGTCAACCACTTATTTTAGTTGAATATATTACTAACGATAGTTCTCTTGTTGTCATACTTCAACATTGACTGGTTCGTTAGTATCATGGATGAAGTATAAATGGAAAAATTTCAGATTGATATCACCTTTTGCGAGTTCTTCCACAAAAATTGAAATACATGTAAATTTATTTGCAACGTATCTTCTGAAAACACCGACTCTTTAATAGTCGAGCAAAGGGATTACATCTCACAAAGCATTCAAATTTGGGAAAAAAAATATATCAAGTATCCAATAATGGAGCTCAAGTACTTCTAAGCCCCAAATGAATACAATGAAGTCAAGTTGGTACACCCAATTGAACAAAAGCTATCATTCAACTATAGCCAATATCATATTCAAGAGAACAAGACCGAAGTCAACAACCACAATTTACTTTGACCATTTATATGATATGGACTTATCTTAAAGGGAAAAAAGAACAGAACTAGATATGTTCTAAAAACAGATAAATAAGTCCAACAAGTATTCAAAATTACATACCTCAAATTTTGGTTTCCATTGTGTATATACATAAAACAGAAACATCCATAGTCGCACGCCACCCAAACTGGAACAACCTTGGTCGGAACAGGACCTAACTTGAAGTTTAGAACAGGTTCTGTCGGAAATTTTTTCTTTCTCCTCGGAAGACATGTTCACGACATGATTCGGATTCCCTTTCCCCTCGGAAGCGTTCAGGAGAGGTTCACGTGATGTATTTTCGGGAAAATGTAACTGCACAAAATAATTTTAGTAAATAAATATCACAGAGAACAAGACGTATACAAAATTAAATGTAATCCACTCTAAAACTTTGACGTTACATCGAACTAACTCTTTGAACAAATAATTAAAATATTCCATGACATAAAGTGAAAAACGAATCGTCACCTTCTAATATCAAATCCAAATTATGATAGAACTTGCTTCTTGGAAACAGAGAATATCTTTTTTTTCAGCGGCCGAGCTTCACTGGACCGGGTTTGCCGGACAGAGAAGAGTCACGAACAGAAAATTCTTCCTCCTACAAAGAACATACAGGGGTCCTAACTAGGAAAGATCCGTTAATCCCTAATTACAAAAGAAAAAAAAAACGATGATTAGGATTAAGGATTAAGTAATAATCCCAAATTACAAACAATTAGTTAGATTAATTAATCAAAGTGATTCCTGATTAGTAACCTAATTAATCAGAGTCATGAAACAGTACCAGGAATAATAAATCAAAATAATTCCTGATTACAAATGATTAATCAAAATAATCCCTAATTCATGATTAAATCAATTTTCGCCGCAGATTTAATATTCCCAATGATATGCTGAAATCAAAACATGAAAAAGAAAGAAAAAGAAAATCCGACTTAGCTTATTTGATTCCAGCGTTGATGGAAGTCATCCATGTAGAAAAAGAAAAAAAATCAATCGATTCCAGATAGCTTTGCGATACAGCTTCCTGTATGATAATGTATTGTAGTGGAATAAAAGGGAAAGTGAAAGAGATAGAGAAAGAGACAGATGATTCTGTTGATAAGAGTTATTAGGGTTACATGGATAATATATCCTTTATATACTTGGAGAAGGTAAAACCAAGGGACTCCCGTTTTGGACCGCACATCCATGGCCATGGGCCCATTAACAGAAATCAAATTGTGATTGCCTTTTTCCATAATAGATCTTGATACAAACGCATCACATAAAATAAAACCCTACGCAGTTGTAAATCACTTCGTACTATAGCCGGGATTTGATCGACCTTTAAATTATTACTCCCTCCGTTTCACTTTAGATGATGTTTTAGGGTTTTTTGTATGTTTCAAAATAGATGAGAATTTAGCTATTTTCTCTAAATTCTCACTGATTTATCCCTGTTTTGGGACCACAACACTACATTCATTGTCTTTGTTATCAGTGAGAGATAATTAATCTAATTTAAGATTTTAAATTTATTCTCTATAATCTTAGGATATTTGGTCATCCCAACTGGAATTATATGGGGATTCATAATTTATACTAGAATCCATAAACAAAAAACTAGAAGGTTTAAATTTTTAGGAAGATATTAATATGGGTAGATTTGGAAAAAAATTATTCTCTTTGATATTTTTTAATCTGCATAAAAAACTCTACAACATCATCTAAATTGGAACGGAGGGAGTACTAAATAGTGCTACTCTTGGTCTATGCTGGTTAACACAACTTGGACGGGAATTATAGGTTCATAAACATGCTTTAAGATGAGAAAAATAATTGTGAGACTAGGGAAATTCTTGGCTCGTGAAAACCAATAATTGATCACGGTACAGTATATATATATATACATATGGTATGAGTGGGAAGAGCTAATTAAGTTAGGATAAACCTTTTTTTTTGTTATCTACGTGAAAATCTTTTAGTTTGAAGTCAAAAAGTCTTATTTTGGTATGCCATTCGTTTGGTAGGCGCAGAAGACGGATTTTTGGTGCAGATAATACGGACCTAAACCATGAAAAAAGAAACCCAAAGGATTTCTTTCCGTTTTAAACAAATTAAACAGATCCCAGTAAAAATCGCCTATTAACCAACCGATGATTAAGTGAATTTTCTTCTAAAATATATCGTTAATAATATATAACTAATTAAGGTTAATTTAGTCCATATGAAAATGCAAAAATATAAATTTTATCTAAAGCAATTGTTTTTAACCGTAGATCTTATGTTTTGGGCTACACATATATACTATTTTAATGATGGGTTTATAAAAAAGAGAGGAACCAAACTTGGATTCTCCAGAAAATTTCCACATAATAATATGTTTCTGTATATCGACAATTAAAAATATTTGTTTTCAAAAATTATTATCGCTATGCACATACTTATGAGGATGATCAAGTCGAACAAGAAGAAGCGTTGATGTCAAAATATGATCACAAAGAGAAGAAAAATTGCAAGTTAAAGAGTGCGTGCATTCTAATACTATATTTTTCTGACGTTAAAAGTTTATAATTTTATTGAAAAAGGAAAAGAGAATACAAGAGAAACGGCCCCTAAGCGCAACAAGAGAGGGCTGAAAAGCATGTATTCTAATATATGAAAGATCAAGTTGCTTCATGAGGCTTCGCGTTATGTTCTCAATCCTGAATTTCCAGGTGTTACTAATGCTGTTGAATGGCACATCTTTGCTGTGGACCCGCAGCTAAGAGTTGCTGTGCATTTCGTCAAGCAGTGGAGGCCGAGATTGAAGAGTTCAACAAAGAGATACACAGAATTTACTCACCGTACTATGACTGCTATAAGGAATTCCCATTACTTGTATTCTTTTTTGATCGATGATTGTACGTGAGTCGTCTAATTATGTTTGAATTGGAATTGAATCATTTCTCTAATTTCTTGTGTTGCTTTTTATAATGATGTTCTGCGTTTTCCTTTTTTTTTTTTGAATCCTTTGAATTCTCATCTGGAATAACGGACATGAGGGCATGTGAACAATCGATTTGTTGGCATGGTGCATTTCAACTTTGAACTCCCTTATGACGTTTTACACATGCATGATAGGAAAATACACTTGAGAATTTTCCATGTTCTTGTTTTCTTCCGCTGTTACGGAAATACTGTATGTAGCGTTTTTCTTTGCTTTAATGCATTTCGGCTGTTACGGAAATGTCATGAATCAATTTGTTGGCATGGTGCATTTCAGACTTTGAACTCTCGAAAGATATTTCCCATACCCACTCTCCCAGGTCTACTCCTGGATTTGATGATAATTCCTTTCAGGAGCCATGTTCTCCCGGGACAGAATATATATAAAGCCATAATAATATCTCTTGTCTTTACAACCAACATAAATGGAGATAATCTCCTAAAGGTAAATAAGATAAGAGAATAATATAAAGTTTATTACACCCCCTTAGTCTTGATGGGAGAGGAACAAACGCTGAGACTAGAACGAAAACGAACAAATAACTGTCGAGGAAGCCCCTTGGTAAAGATGTCAGCATACTGGTTCTCAGAGGGAACGTGCAAGACTTGAATGGCACCAATACGAACTCGTTCACTACAAAATGTATATCAATCTTCACATGTTTAGTGCGTTGATGTTGAACAGGATCTCCATACATATATATCGCACTTACATTGTCACAGTAAACAATAGTAACACGTCGTAGAGGTAGGCGGAGCTCTAGAAGGAGGTTGCGAAGCCATGTTGTTTCAACAACCGCATTTGCTACTCCTCGGTATTCATCTTCAGCAATGGATCGAGAGACTGTTGCTTGACGCTTGGAGGACCAGGAGATAAGATTGTCACCAAGAAAGATACAAAAACCAGATGTTGATCGTCGAGAATCGGGAAAACCCTCCCAGTCAGCATCAGAGTATGCTGTTAAGCCAGAGATAGAGGAGACCGAGAGAAACAGTCCGTGGTTGATGGTGCCCTGAAGATAGCGAAGGATTCGCTTGAGGACATGCATGTGAGGCTCACGGGGGTCATGCATAAATAGACATACCTGCTGAACTGCGTATGCAATATCTGGCCGAGTAAAGGTGAGGTACTGAAGAGCGCCCGCTAGGCTTCTGTATAGAGTGGGATCCGAAAATGTCGGGCCAGAGGTAGCACTGAGCTTGGAATCTGTATCGATCGGAGTAGCCACTGGATTGCATTTTGTCATGGAGGCTCGCGCGATAATGTCCTGTGCATATAATGACTGAGACAAAAATAATCCCGAGGATGAACGAGTAACAGTGATGCCCAGAAAATGATGTAGTGGACCAAGGTCAGACATAGCAAACTCTCTCTTCATCAAATCAATCAAGCGGCATAGGAGAGCATCAGTAGAGGCGGTCAAAATAATGCGATCAACATATAAAAGTAATTATGCCGTTTCGGATCCTTATTGATATTCAAAAAGTGAGGGATCACATACACTACCACGGAAACCACAACTTGTGATAAACTTGGCAAATCTCTTAAACCACCCCCTGGGAGCCTGCTTGAGGCCATAGAGAGATTTACGTAATCTACATACGTAATCAGGGTGAGAAGGGTCAACAAATCCTGGAGGTTGATGCATATAGACTGTCTCGGTTAGATCCCCATGAAGAAAAGCGTTCTTGACATCTAGTTGATGTATGGGCCAAGATCGAGATGTAGCAATAGTGAGAACAGTACAAATAGTAGCAGGTTTAACAACCAGACTAAACGTTTCAAAACAGTCAACTCCAACTTGTTGAGATTTGTCATTGGCAACAAGACGATCCTTGTGACGCTGCAGGGATCCATCAACATTATATTTATGACGAAACAACCACATGGAACGAATAACATGAGCATCACGTGGTCGTGGTACAAGTTCCCAAGTATTAGTTTTCAACATAGCATTGTACGCATCTTTCATGGAAGCATTCCAGTTTGTGTCTCTAAGAGCATACAAGTGAGAACGAGGAAGAGGAGAGATATGAGGTAAGGTTTGGACATGAAGATTAAGACGATTTATAGGGCGGAAAATGCCACGAGAGGCACGAGTGATAGATCGAGATGGAGCTGTAGGTATGGGAGGAGTCGAAGGGGATGTCGTTGTGGGTGATGCTGTAGTGGGAGTGGGAGGTGGAGTGGAGGGTGTGGGACTTTGTTCTGTAGAGGGAATAGTGGAGGCAGGAGGTGGCAACACAACACTGTGTTGTGCTGTAGTGGGAGTGGGTGTGGAGTCAGGTGACAGTGTAGTGGGGAAAGAAGAAAACAGACGGTGTGTTGTAGCGGGGACAGTAGAAGTAGGAGGTGGCAGCAGATTTATGTGCTATGACTTAGTGGGAACAGTGGACGATGTAGTGGGGAAAGAAGTTGGACGGTATGTAGAGGGGACAGTAGAAGTAGGAGGTGGCAATAGATTTACGTGCTGAGAAGTAGCGGGAATGGGGACAGTGGACGGTGTAGTGGGGAAGGAAGTTGGTCGGTCTGGACTGGGGACAGTGGGGAAGGTGTTAAGGCGCCGGTGAGGTGGAGTGTAGAGATGTAGGGTGGGTGAGGAAGTGTTGACCGTAGGATTAGTAGGGGAGAAAAGTAGGAAATGTAGTGGGAATGAAAGGGAGAAGAAGAGGAGGAATCATTATCAGACAAGGGTGTTGGAGGATCAGAGAAAGGGAATACTATCTCGTCAAAAGTTACATGACAGAAAATAATGATTTTGTTGGAGGCAAAATCAAGGCAGCGTTAATCATGGTGGTTGGGAGGAAAATCAAGAAAGACACATTTAGTGGAGCGAGGGGAAAGTTTATGAGGAGTTGTGGAAGAGAGATTTGGATAGCAAAGTCAACCAAAAGTACGAAGATGGTCATAAGTTGGTTGGCGTTGATAGAGAAAGACACAGGAGAAGAAAAATTTAGGATTTTTGTGGGAAGAATATTATGAAGATAAACAGCCATAAAGAGACGATAAACCCAAAATTTTGGTGGAATGGAAGCGTGAGACATAAGGGTGCGGGTGATGTCATTGACACGGCGTATCATGCGTTCGGCCTTGCCATTTTGAGAAGAAGTTTGGGGGCAAGAGAAGCGAAAAACTAGACCATTAGTACGAGCAAAATTGTGAAAAGAAGAGTTGTCAAATTAACGTCCCATGTCGCATTGTAAACTTTTAATTTTACGCTCAAATTGGGTTTGAATAAGAGAACGAAATTCCAAAAACTTGTCATAGACTTGGGATTTAAATTTTAAAGAATACACCCAAAGATAGTTGGTGAAATCATCCAGCAAGATAAGATAATAACGAAAACCGGTATCAACATGTAGAGGAGAGGTCCATAAATCACTGTGAATGATATCAAATGGAGCAAAAGTATTGGAATTTGATTCATAAAAAGGTAATCGAACATGTTTACTAACTTGACATGAATGACAAAGTTTAGAATGTTGATTCTTATTACAATGAATAGGATTATCCAGTTGGCAGTCCAGCGTTGTGAGATGTTACTATGTACCGTAGTCTTGTTGGTGGCCTTCAATACTTATCGAAATCGATTACCACTTTGTCTGTGAGAAAGTTCAGTCTGGTCAACTTGTTGTTCGATTTGTTTCTTCCAAGGACCATATTGCGGATATCTTTACCAAGTCGACGCCTAAGGATCATTTCTGCTCTTTGCGATCTAAGCTCACGGTTCTTGACCACCCGCTTCGATCGAGGGGGAGTATTGGAGCTATGACTGAATCATCTGTGAAGCGTCAATCTATGAATTCCTAAAAGCTGCAACTTTCCTATTTTGTATATCCTGTATATGATTTGTTGTAATATTTCTTTATTGCAATCCTGCTGTACAATAGCTGTAGGATATATTGTGCTTTAGGATATATTGTTTCCTTTGTAAAAATATCTTTAACGACATATAAATTAACATCTCTTCCTTGTGGTTCTCATCGATTGAGAATTCACCTTATAACCTATGTTCCAACTCTTCTCAAATTCTCAAATATTCATGACCAATTTGGTAATTGTATTGTCTTGTTGACAATTATTTAGAGAAACATCAAAATGTCCTCCTTTATGCCCATGACTGTTTTCATGTGGGTTTCCGTTTTTATTGGGTAAAAGTGATACTTTTGTAAAATGTCTTTCAGTTCATTTCAGGAAACCAAATTTAGCTTTCCTTTGGAGTCATCAAGATGTCATTGTCACAATTGCGCATCCCCGAACATCAATGTTAAGCAGAATCTATGGACTAGGGATATCCAAATGGGGAGCATTTGGACCTGCTATCACTTCCAGGTCCATGACAACTGATGCTCTAATCATTTGGCTAAATCTTATGGAGAAGGGAATCCCCCACTTGAATAGTACCTACAAGTCAGCTTGAAGAAACGTCTAAGTGATATTGTAGGGGAAGGAAATTTGACTTAAGTGAGATTTCAACTCTCGCTTTAGAAACAAAAACGATATATCATTCCATGTTTTACGAAATGTAACTATATTAAATCAAGAAATGGATCCAGCTATTAGATTTAAATCATATTTAATTGAAAAAAGAAAATAAACGAGATATCACGCGTCACTAATTAAAGTGTTTTGCTCCCGGGAGACACAATATCCCGAAAAATCCTTCCGGTCTTTGAAGGAGAGAGGGTGAAAGTTGACTTCCGGCCACCCTTTTTAATCAAATTATTTCTTCAGTTAGAACAAGGTATTTGGCAGAATATCTTCCACAAATTGTTGTGGAGATAGAAAAGTTTACTTATAATTAGAAAGTATGCAATGTTGTTACAAGAGTTGTTACAGATTCAAAAATAAATTCAAAAAATTGTTTCAACAGACCGTATGCATAGCCTTAGGATTCTTCCTAGTTACTAGGTCTATTGATTAACTGAGTGTGACTCTGTTGAGCATACTTGACTCTTATCGTTAACATCCCCCTCAAGTTGTACCGGAGTTGACGAATGTACAACTTGAATCTTGAAAATTAATATCTTGGCGCAGCTAACCCCTTCGTAAAAATATTTGTCAGCTGATCTCTTGAACTTATGAACCTCACACTTAGCTGTTTGTTAGCAACACATTCTCTGACAAAATGGTAATCGATTTCGATGTGTTTCGTCCGAGCATGAAACACTGGATTGGTTGTGAGATAAGTAGCCCCTAGATTGTAACACCACATAATTGTGATAGTAGACGTAACAGCAAGCTCCGTTAAAAAGGACTGAATCCATATCATTTTAGATGTTGTTATAGCAACACCTCGATATTCCGCCTCTGTACTGGACTTGGATACCGTCTTCTGTTTCCTCGCACTCCAGGATATCACTTTTCCACCGAAATAAATACAGTATCCACTAGTAGATCCACGATCATCTAAGCATCCTGCCCAATCTGCATCAGAGTATGTATGAAGAGAGAAATCCTTTCTTGAATTTAGATGCAATCCATAATCCACAGTACTCTTAAGGTATCAGAGTATTCGTTTAACAAGCTCCCAATGTTCAATGAATGGATCATGCATATATTGACACACCTTATTTACTGCCACAGAAATATCTGGTCTGGTCAAATGCAGATATTGCAGTGCACCCACCACACTACGATATAAGGTTGCATCTTTGAATCTTTCAGTGCCTCATTTTTGAATTTTCATATTTGAACCAAGTGGTGTACAGACCGACTTCACTCCATCCATCTTGACACGCTTTAGCAGATCCGAAACGTACTTCCTCTGAGTGAGAACCAACTCATTATCTTGACGTAAAACTTCTATACCCAAGAAGAAAGATAAATCACCCATATCCTTAAGTGCAAACTCAGAGCCAATAGATGCAATTAGCTGACTGATTTGTGTGGAATCTGACCCCGTGACAATTATGTCGTCGACATACACAAAAACATAAGTTATCGATGTTGATGTTTGACAGACAAAGAGAGAACTATCTGCAACTGACCCCTTGAAACCAATCTTTACCAAGTAGTTATTTAGTCTTGAAAACCAAGCACGTGGCTCCTGTTTTAGTCCATACAAGGACTTGTGCAGTTTACAAACGTGATTTGGATAATTTGGGTCTACATACCCAGTCGACTGCTTCATGTATACGTCCTCTTCAAGTTGACCATGCATAAAGGCATTTTCAACGTCTAGTTGCTTAAGTGGACAGTGGTTCATTACCGCAATGGATAATACCAATCGAATGGTACAAGGCTTGATCACCAGGCTGAATGTCTCACCGTAATCCACCCTTTCTTGCTGGTTGAAGCCCTTCGCAACTAGTCGAGCTTTGTGACGCTCAATTGTTCCATCTGGATTCTGCTTTACCCTGAATACCCATTTCGAGCCAACAACGTTCATCCATATCTTCATATTTCACTAAAGAATACGTGTCGTTTCGAATTAATGCATTTATTTGAGTATCCATTGCTGATCTCCATTTCGGGTTCTTGCTTGCTTCTGTATAACATGTAGGTTCCATGAAGTCAGACTCAGGTAGTGGGTGCTTTTTGGCAGTTAAGCACAGCTTCTGAATTGGTTTACTTATCCCTGACTTTGCCCTTGTAACCATAGGATGGGAAAGAACATCACTCCGAGATGATTGCACTTCAGACTGATCAGGTGATGCAATATTTAAATTTGTTGATGCTGCAGAATTGTCCTGTGATGTTGGCTGCTGGGGAATGGAGTGATCAGGTTGAGCACCAGAATTGGCAGGTGAAGCAACACTAGCAGACTGTGTAGCAGAGGCAGGCAGAACTGGAGATTGAGGTGCATCACAGTCCTGTGGAAAATGTAAACCTCTCGTTCGAAATGGAGGTGTTAAAAATATACTTGTATCTGAAGGTACATTACCTGGACATGACACTGGCACGCGCTGCTGCTTTGGCTTGAATGGGAATGTCTTTTCTTCAAATCTTACATGACGAGAGATGTAAATTCTACCAGACTGTGTATGTAAACATTGATAACCCTTATGTGTATTACTGTAGCCTACAAACACACATGGAATAGACCTGGGTTCTAGTTTGTGGGTGTTATATGACCTGAGACACGGGTATGCTAGACAACCAAAAACTCTTAAGAAGGAGTAATCAGGCTTTTTCTGGAAGAGAAGTTCAAGTGGAGTGGTTTGCTCAGTTGTTGATTTTGGAAGCCTATTTATTAAAAAACACGCTATAGTAAATGCATCAGACCAAAATGGCATTGGCATGTGTGCTTGAAACAGAAGTGCTAAACCAGATTCTGTTACATGGCGGATTCGTTTTTCTGCAATTCCATTTTGAGTGGAGGTATGAGGACATGAGAATCTATGTTGTATGCCAGAATCGTTTACATAAGCAGTGAATTTCTTGTACTCTAATGCATTATTGGACTGAAATACTTTAATTCTATGATCTGTGAGGTTCTCTATTTGCTTGCGAAATTGAATGAAAGTATTTAATGTATCAGATCGTTGAACCAAAGGAAACACCCAAGTAAAATGAGGATAAGCATCCATGACAAGCATGTAATATCGAAAACCAGTTCTAGATAGTTTTGGTGATACCCATATATCAGAAACAATCAAACTCAATGGTGTATCTATTATTGTAGTGCTAAGAGAAAATGACTATTTCTTGCTTTTGCTAACATGACAAGAATGACAATAATCAAAGTTTTTATTGGAAACTGGTAAGGAAAACCTATGGAAAATACTTGAGACTGTGCGCATCATTGGGTGACCCAGACGTTGATGCCAAATTGGGTAGGAAGAAGCAACATGAGATTGAGGCTTGACCGGATCATCTAGTTTGTCAATGCCTTCAAAAATGTATAGACCATTCCTATTCAGACCTCGCAGCAACGTTGTTTCCGTGTGCTTGTGTTTCACAAAGAAATGAGTAGTTTGAAACTCAAAATAAACTGCATTATCTTTACAAAATTGTGAAACAAATAACAAATTAGTTTTGATTTGAGGAACATGAAAAATATGGTTCAAATTGAACTGTCTTAAATTATAGGTAAAAGAGGTTGTACCAACATTAGCAATGTTCAAAGCATTTCCATTACCAACTTGCACTTGTTCGGTGCCATCATACTCATGAGGAATAGCCAAGTTCCTCATATTCACGGTTAAGTGATGGGTAGCTCCAGTATCAGTTACCCATTGATTGGCATGTTCACCTCCAAGAAGAAAAATATAAGCTGCTGGCGCCTTATGCTGATTGTTGTTTGGTTTTTCATACCTAAACCAACATCTGGTTGCCTGATGGTTATCTTTCTTGCAAATCTGGCATGGATGTTCAAATTTCTTTGAACCAGGCTGATTGCGACGCTGGTTGTTGTTCATATGAGGTGGTCCACGGTACTGCTGATTGTAATTCCTTGGTCCACTTCTGCTGCTAGATGCTGAGCTGGTGGCAGCAATATTGGCAATAGGTTGCTGGATTAAAGCAAGTTGTTGTGCAAGCCGCATGACCTGAGACCTGGGTTCTTAGTAAGGTTGTTATAGTTTCAGGAAACTGTACAGGGAATTTTTAGAAGCAGTTGTTAAAAATGGCTATTTTTGATTGCTATATTTATGACAATTAACAACAGCCTACCCAAATAGTGGCAAAGCTAACAACATCCTGATTCAAGACCATAGTAAAATGTAGAATTTGTTGATACTTGCATATGTTTTGCCATCCCATACACCATAAGAATACTAGCCTTAGTGTATTTTTTCCAAGAGACTAAGCTGTTAAAATGTGGAACATAAGATCCCAGATACGGAGAACAGCCTTCATTCATTTCAATCTCCTTCATCTCTCTCTGCTCCAAATCATAAGTGAACAACGTGATATTGGTATCTCTCTTCAGAACTAACTTGTTTCTTGAAGCATAACCAAAGGGCACCATACACAGAGTCAATCCAGCAACAATACTGTGTTTCAGGATCCACTTACATCCATCTAAATCCTTCAAAATCCAACCATCAAGTTGATTATAATCGGCGTGACTCACAAACGATAAGCATCCACCCATATCAACTAAACCATCATATCTTCCACTACACTAGTTTTCGGTAACTGGATTTTGCGAAATTTTTCATCATCAATGCCCATTGACACTATGTATTCACTGTTCTCAATACGAGGCATCCAGTGAAAAGCTCCAATGGAAACAACTGGAGCCTTTCCCAGCTGACTTATAAGTCCAAAACTAGGACCATCAACTGCCCTCCATGTATGAGAATCAACTTCAATAATCTCGCATCCGAAATACCGCAGATGATCTCGAAACAAATGTACGACTTTGTATTCTCCAGTTCTATAACTGAAAGCAAATCCATAAGATTCATCCTGTGGGAGAGCTATTGTACCACGACAAGGAACAGTGTATTCTCGAGTCACAGGATTGATGACAAATGGACCACAAATTCTGCTGTTTTCGAGTAGAACCAAGCCGTTGCACGCAGCTCGTATTTCTCCATAAGAGCTTAGCTTCAAAGACCTTACCATGCTTTTCCCATCTTTAATCTCCATAAATTGCAAATTCAACTCTACTTCATACTGCTCAGTTCGAGACTCCCAGTTGGCTTTACTCGTGAAGATTTCCAAGTTATTGTTTACATGTATTGCCTGAGCTTCAATGACATATTTTGGGGCCCGATACTGGCTGGACTGGGATGACATATTTTGGTGCTCTATGACCACCACCGGTATCACTCGTCAATCTCAAAACATTCTTATTAGTTTCAACACCAATTCTGAAGAACTTGCACCATAGTTTGTAATAATGATCAACTTCTCGTCAAGCAATAAATTCTTATCAGTCTCCACCCACCAGCACTTGCATAATGTACGAAATCATTCATCTGATCATGTACCAAATATTAACAACATCAAATCTATAATACAAAATTTGAACATTCAAATTATACAGAAGCCAGGTTCAATACAGGTGCTGTTACGATTATTTCCTGTGCAGGGGGTACTAAATCATCATCTACTACTAGGTTAACTTACTTTGCCAGCAGGTTTAATGCACGTATGAAATTCGACCGAACATTACATTACATAGGACATCTCATTATGAATCGTTGGGGTACCAAATTGTGAAGTATGGTATACCTTCAACAATAGTGAGTATGGTACTAAATTTGCGAGGAACTTGGCAAGTCGATTCTCGCCCCCCATCAGTCCTTCACCATAACCAATTAATGTGGCCCTCCCATTTTCTCCAGGGGTACAGACGCAAGCAAATTGTTTGCTGGTGGTTGATGCCACCTATTGGGGGATTTCAATGGGGGCAAAAGTTAGACTGTTAGAGGGTCGAGTATTCCCTAACATGAGTCCGTTGAATCTTTTGTGTACCTACTGTGTATAGCCATGTTGTTAGGGAGATTGTCAAAAGGAATAAAAGAATGATTATGTTATGAAAATTGCTACAAACTTCAAACCATTCAAAATTATATTATGTGAAAGAAGGTTTTTAGTTTATTTTTGGTTTCCGAAGAGATCAATTTAAGGATTTGTATGTACGTTCTTTTTCATACATCATGGAACTTTGTTAGTACATGTGCGCTGATAAGAATGAGGCCGAGGTATCCTGCAAAGTAAGGTTTCTTAATGAACTGCTTTAGGATGTTTTCGCATCCATCTTGCGTTGATTTGTATTTTGTCTGCAAGCCATACCACTAAACTAATGTTGTTGATATGGCCGAGTTGGTCATAGCGCTGGTCCGAAAGTGCGTGGGTTAAAAAGAACTAGCTTCCAGACTGAAGTTTTAAAGCATCACGATTTTGGCTTTAGCAGAAGCTCTATGACCAGCACCGGTATCACTCGTCAATTTCAAAACATTCTTATTAGTTTCAGCACCAATTTCGTCCATCTAACATATACCAAACATGGATGTCAGTATACTGAATTGGATATGCAGGACATGTGAGTGCTATAGTTAGAACAGAAGCAAGTAAAGCTATTTCAGTTTACTTATCAATCATCAATACTTCTTTATATAAAGGAGGATGTTTAGGCTGACATGGCGACTCCACATTTATTCTCAAGAATTCTAAATTATTATAACGCCACATCAACGTATAGCAAGCGCCACATCAGCACACAGTGATACATTTTAAACAGGCACTTCTTTTTACGATAATCCAAAGTTCCAAAGGAAAGATACGACTGTTTGAAATTGTGTTTGGAAAATTGTGTTTGGAAAGAAACGTCTATTCAAGATAATCCAAAGAAAAGATACGACTGTTTGAAAGTGCATATATATATTGAATGATTATTTGGATACTCACATAGATCTAACCTTTCGGTAAACCAGGCTTTTAGTTTTTGTCTCCTTATACAATTTTCGGTTGCACAAGTCTCCACTAAAAACGTAAATTCAAAAATGTAGTTCGTGTTCAGTTTCAATAACCAGTTTCATGTTTGAATGATAAGCTAACATTTAAAAGTTCCTATTTGGTCTTGCATTTTGCGAACCATGTTGTGTAGAGTATCGTGTCCAAGTTGGCGAAGGAGAGAACTTTTTTGGTCACTTATAAATTTTCAGTAGAACTTGCAACCAGGTTTTCTTATCATCCAAAGCTAACTTACTCGTTCAATTGACTAATAAAGTACGCTCAGGTGTAAGTACAAATATTTGGCTCCCTTGGATTAGGGGGAACTTTTTTTTCCGGTAAGTCTCCTTTAGTTGTAGACTGAAATTTTAACTTTTTCTTTCTTATTAGGTTTTTTGGTTTCACCTGTTTACCACCCACATTTTTCCTATCTGCCATCCTATCAAAATATCAAAAGTAAAATTTTACTTTGAATTCCATTTTTCCTATTTACCACTTATAAAGGTCAAACTAAATTTGACTACAAATCTTCTTCTTTATTAATCCCCTTTTTCATTAAAACACCATTAAGAAACCTTTAACCCTAGGTTAGAGTTTCATTTAATTATGGTGCACCAAAAATTAATTATTTCCCTTTTAAGTTTATTTATTTGGGTAAATGATCAGTATTAGTTAATGTGTACAACATCTTCTTGAAGAAGACCTTTTCTGAACCAACGTTAGATTTGGTGTGCTTTAGAGAGAGAAAACTATACCGACTACATAGCTGTGTATCAATTTGATATCACTGCACTGCAAGGTATTATTTCTACTACTACAACAATTCATCGAATTATCAAAAATTTAAAAATAATTATTTTAGACGAACCCAAAAATAATTAATACCATCAGCTTACTAACAAAGCCGTTTAATCTAATTCAAGTACATGGAGAATACGTACAACCAGAATTCTAATTAGTCGACGTATTCAATTTATTTATGTAGTTGATTTTAGGTTACATAATCAATACTCCATAGAAGAAGAACATCTGTAGTCATCCAGAGTACCATTGCCTTACAGTTATCGGCATTTCGACGACTACAAACTGTTGTACTCAAACAGTCATGGTGTCCAAATTATTATAATCATGAGTACGGAACCCTCTTTTTCCTAGATTCTTTTATTTCTCGATAACATAGGATGGGTGAAGGTCGTTGGAAATGGAGAAAAATATCATTGGGAATTTAGGGATTTTTATTTTTATGTTTGATTATTTAGTTAATCGGGTGGTTTAATAGTTAGATGTAAACAAAAAGTCAAAAAGTAGCATTTAGGATATTCTAAAATGTATATGGGTGGTGAATAAGATAAGTGGGGATGGAAATTTATGGGGGTGGCAAATAGGGAAAACATGAGTGGCAAATAGGTGAAACCTTCTTACTATTGTGTTTCCTTTTGCTTCCCCTCCATTTATTTTATAGAAGTAACACATGATTCAGTACAAATTTTACTTTGGAACACCTCTGGATCTCATGGAACTATAATGAAACATAACCATTGATCTCCAGGTTTAAGACTTTAAGTCTGCCTCTCCCATGTGAACCTGTAATAAGAGAAAATAAAATAAAACATCAACGTATTCAACTCGCTCGTGCACCGTATCAAGGTGATGATATATATCTTCCAGATGATCTATTTGGTGCAGTTGACCCCGATAGTTCTACAAGCATATTCATCGTGATCTCCCAAATTCTTTGTCGGAGACTTACAATGGGATGAATGGTCTGGGGAAAACGTAATCCTAACAAAACGAGAAGATATGTCTTTTTCCGGAAGATTTCCCGTACACGCCCTTTAGGATTTGCAGACGTGACTCTTCAGTTGTATAAATAATGTCAGCCAAACACCTGAGTGGTTATCACATTGATACAACAATATCTTTGTTCAATGTCTTCTATCAATTTGAATTTTCCCTCCGATCTTTGCTAACACTCACTTTGTCGAGGATTTCTAACATCTTGCAGAATTCTCTTAATCCATACTTGCAGTTCTAACATCTTGAAAATTTTGTTGTCAACAAAAAATTTATGTTGATAAAATCCATATTTAGTAAGTAGAATTCACGTTTTGATTTCATCTTTGGCTTAATTTTGGTAAGAGGTTTTAGGGATTTAAACGTCGATATGTTTTTGGTTGATTTAGGTTTCAGAACGACATGGGTTTATTTCTTATGTCTCTAAAGAAACAATCTCATTCTGTTATGAGAATTTAATCGGGAAAGGAGGATTAATTTATACGGATTTACAGAGAAATACTATATTCAAGAGAGGTATGAAATTTGCTTTTAGAGAAACATAGCCATATTTGACTTCCTTTGGAATAGGAAGAGCATAATAAGGGGAGGTGATTTACAAAATCAGTAAAAACAACACAAAGAGAGGCGTTTAGGGGAAGTTAACTATTGAACTAAAGTTTGCGATGCCCTATCTATAATTTCAAAAAATTAGAGTTTGGAAAATCTGCAAGTGTAGCGACAATATGTGTTTAAGCACCAGTTAGAGCTTTGAAGGTAGTCCAACAAGACTCACGAGGTATAGAGCTTTTACTTTTCTGCGGAAGTATCTTATTTTTTAGTCAGTCATGTTATCGAGTGACAGTTTGGAATCTGTTCAAACGGATAGGGAAAGATCACTCTTTCGGATGCACATAAATCGTTGCATCAAATTTTAAAATATACGATAATTTCATCAACAGTTGTCTCCGTTATTTGGTTTAGTGTCTTGAGTTTCTTATACAGGAGAAATAAAAGTGGGAATATGTAGCAGATTAACATGACATAGTGTTAATGAAGAAGCCCCTTTGAATTAGATGACAAATTCTTGGAAGTGGTTCCAAATTTTGGTTTTTACACCGTTAAGGTTAGTCTCCCGTCTTCTCCACCGAATTATATAAATTTATGAAGTTCTTCTGCTTTGTTTTGTTAAAATATATTCATTTTGCTGCTTGATTTTCATCCCCTCCTTTCTCCTATAATCCGTAGGTGTAAGAAGCATTATGTAGTCACTACCAAAAATGGAGAAATCTGGAATAGATTTCTTCATTAATACTCCCTCCGTCCCTAATTAGATGACCTATACCATAAATAAGTGGAGTGATAGATTAGTATTATTATAAGAAATATGTAAAATTTGATAGTCATATTTATATTCATTAGATAGGTGTTTTAACATGCTTTCCGATGATACAAAGTTTACGAAAATCCGATGTATAGTTTGAGAGATAAATCATTTCTAAATTTACTAGTAAATTTTAACTAGGTCATCTAATTAGGGACGGAGGTAGTATATTTTTAACCTCTTTTGGAATTATAAAATTCTATCGGAGTCATACTTCATTTCTTTCTTCTTATCTTTCAGTGGTTAATTAATGATACAAATGCCATATGATAGGTAACTTGAGAACTTAAAGAGTGTTTCTTTACATTTACATTTGAACTATAAGCACGCGAGCCTGCAGTGACCCTTTTAAGTTGAATTTTCCACGACCTGATTTTGTTGAGATAAGAAGTTGGAGGTAAGATATTCAATACAGTGATTTCAACATCATCGATAAATAGAAAAGATTGCTTAACGGTAAAGAAGAATCTTTTTTGTTACCATATTATGTTTTTTTCCTTAGATCTAAACTGTTTCGTCTTCATGAGAAGCGAAAAGATTTTCAAATAGTTGATTTAGTGCTTATGAGTACAAAGTTGTTACACTACGTAAAGGTCGTGGTATACACTTGGTTGTGGCAATGTATGGCGAAATGTTGATGACTACGAAGTAATATACAGAGTCACAGCAAAACCAGGTGCGTGTGTAAATGGAGCTCTTTACTGGTGGAACCTCGGAGTAGGGATCTGATTGTTGTCTTTGTTTTGGACGATCATAGCAGCTGAAGCTCCTAATCGCGATTAAATATCATACGAACAAATGCTCCAAATATTATTCTCTTAAAACAAACCCCTGACGCAATTATTGGAGGGCTGCAGAATCCTTTGATGTCTCTTTGCACTCCCTTTACAAAATGTTGTAGAGCTGTTTTTTGTTTTCTCTTTGCACTCCCTTTTAATATTCTGATTCATGTTAGTCATGTTATTGTGTTTAACAAATCTTGATCCGAAACTCCTCTTTTCGTTACACAACGGTAACAAGGGAGAAGTATTTGGGACTATATATATATATATATATGCGGATAGCTAGATATCAAATTTTTGATTAGGAGAAATCATTGACAAGAACCTACTTATATGTGTAAGTTAGAGAGGTGACAAGAAGACAATAACCAGTTGAATATTAACAAACTAGCCCGCGCAATTGCGCGGATTTACTGAACTTGTATAACATATAGCTGCACAAGCTTACTGATTTATGGGTTACATAGAAATTTCGTGGATGTTGAATATGAGTAGGGTTTTTGAAGGATTTCCATCTGTCTCGACTTCATTGATGAAATTTTTCCTCACAAATACTTCTGTAAAATGTAGTTTCTTAATTTTGATAATGGATGCCTGAAAACAAATAGGCATCGTCATTTCCACTCAAGAACCAAAAGGAAGCAGAGAAATAAATACTTTAGACATTGAAAATAGCGCTTTTTTATTTTATTTTATGAGTAGATTTAAAACGAGACATTGAAAATCTAATGGCTGAGAAAAAAACGCTAATCTTAATAGCATTGAGCGCTATTCTGATTAGCGTTTTTTTAGCGCTATTCTGATTAGCACTGAACGCTATTAAGATTAGCGTTTTTGTTGTTCCACCATTACACTTGCGCTTCCATCCACAATTCCAAATGCTGAGATGGCGTGGAAGATGTGTAGCTGCAGGAAATCCTACACTACACTCCTCACAAGATTTCATTAACATTCAACTCATTTTAGATTAACAATCTTAATTTTATTGATCAATCTTTGAACAATCTTACAAGAAAAGATAAAGGAATCAAGAATAACCACTTCTCTAGATTTTCTCTCTCCTATTTACTTGTTTCTCACTCAAAAAGATCTCTCCCCTTCCTTTACAACTGAGCGGATATTTGTAGGGAATTACATAGTGGATGACAGCTAATCTGTCCTTTATTTTCGGATATGGCTTGTGACATTCTCGCATCCTTACAAATGTTAATCTCGCAAAATCTCTAACTTTTCGCAGGACCGTCACATTTTTCTCATGATTTAGCTGACGTCGTTTATTATGTCATTTCTGAAATTGTTCTGCGATGCTGTTGTGTTGTGTTACTGATAATTTCGCTGAGGCATTATTGCTGCGAGATTCTGATCCTACATCTTGCCTCTTCTCATATCTTTTCTGTGAAGTAGAGAATGATGTGAGAAATGCCGCAACTGTTTATCTCTTCATATTCTGCATTTATCACACGTATTCTTTCTTCCATCTATTTCTTGACACGTCTTCCGTAACCGCTACTTTTCAACCGCTCACGTCTTTTCGCATTAATAGTGTTTATCTCTTCGAGTAACCGCTGCATTTTCTTTTTACTTTCTCTTCTCTTTTTATTCTCTCATATCTGCAACTCTATTGTTCTTCCGTAAGTTCTGCTACTGTAATTCTTCCCTCTTCAATATTCTTACTTTTTATTCAGATATGCCTCCAAGTGGCCACAAACATGAGAAAAACTTAAAAGACGTCCAAAAATATCTTGCTGAGAAAGGTTTCACACTTTCTACCATTCCTGGTGAAAGCGCCAAGTCAATTCTTTCTATCAAACTTTTCTCTGATCAACATTGTGATAATCAATCAATCATAATTTCTCTAGGTCAAATTGTCGCAGGTCCCCATTCCTCTTTATGACCCAGATATTCCTCTGTTCTATGAAATTCTCGCTCACTCGGGATTTTCGCGAGCTATCTTCCAATTGAGTGGGGATTGCATCCGTCTGATGATAAAGTTCGCTAACAATGGTGCTGGTAAAGGATCTCTTTACTCCAAAGAACTTAGGGATCCTAAATTCGCAGACTTGGAGATAATTGTTGAAAAATACAAAGTAGCGAGTTTCTTTGAAAATTATGAATTGATCTCCATGAAGAAAGAGAATACTCGCTGGGGTATTCGCTTGAAAAGGAAAGATAATATTGATGAAGCTAAAATACTCATGCAAAACATTGATTGGAATTCTGGTAAGAACACAACTCCTCGCCAATCCAAAGATGATAAATGGTGTGTTTTTCCTTGATGTTGAAAGGACCTTACATTGCTGGGTCAAATGTTCTTCCTGAGAATCTTGCTTCCTATCAACCTTGGGTATTCTCTTGGCCCGAGAAGGATAAAGAGGTATGTCTCTTCCAGTTTTACCCACTTTATATTTCTTTAGTTGTGTTTATTCTGTTGTTCGCTGACTCTTGCGACATTCTACAGATCCAGAAACTGAAAGATAGCTATCACAAGACTGGGAAGGCTAGTACCTTGTTAGCTCTTCGCTCATACACAGATAAGGTAAGAAATATTCTCTTATGATTTTAAACAGTATATTGTTGCCTCTATTTCTTATTTCTATCTGTGTGTGAAGATTATTGCTGAAATAGAAGAGTCTGCCAATGTTGCGAAGACTGGTGATAAAGGAAAAGGTACTCTTCGTAGGGAAAAACCAACTGCTCCTCCTTCAAAGAAGAGAAAAATCCGTTCTTCCTCTCCTTCAAATAGTCCTTCTCATGAAAACTCCGAGAGTGATGAGGATGATGAGGATAATGATGACCTTGCTGCAAATAAAGATTCTCCATCTGAATCTTCTATGGCTAAGCTCTCTGGCCTCTTTTCTGATTCTTGGCAAGGAATGGGAGATAATAAATTCGCTAATACCTGCAAAGCTCTCGCTACGATTTGCGATGTTCCTTTACTGGATGGTGATAATTCTCTTCGCGGAGTTTCTAGATCGTTTACTCCCAACTTCCTGCATTCTCTTAATAGTCTGGTATCCTTTCATCCTTTTACTTCTTCATTATTGTAACTCAAACTCTCTTTCTATTTTAATACTCTTTACATTTTATCGCAGGATGGAAAAGCTTTTTTAGCTGTTGCCTCAGATCTGGAGAGGAGACGCGAAATTCTTGAAAAGAAGAATCTTCAATTTCGTACGAATAATGAGAAACTGGAAGCTGAAGTCAAATGTCTTCGCGAGAAGAACAAACAACTAGAAATTGATTCTTCTTCGTACAAGAACAAAATATCTAGTCTTTAGCAAGCTAATAATCAACTCTATGGTATGTTTTCTCCTTTCCCTTCATTCATTCATCCTGTTATTTTATCTTATTTAATTGATCCTTTTTGCAGACATTTATGGTCTTTCTGATGAAGCTACCATTCTTCGCTCATTTCCTAATGCCTTGGATAATAATACCCTTCTTGAGCGTCTTAATAAATCTTTAAATAGTTTCTCAAATGATAAGATTTCATCTCTTTCTCTGAATGAACTGAGATCCAAATTTCGCCTCTTAGAGATTGACCATAGATCTAGTTTAGGCTTAGCCAACCGATTTAAGTGTATCTTTCTTAATTCTAAAGAGAAAATCAATGAGTTAAGAACCAAAATTAGCGGTCTCATAGATGATAAGGATCGCATCTCTTATCAAGGTGCTAAGGCTTTGGCGAAATTCCAAGAGGCCCTTCTTGAATTTCAACTTGAACGAGATGAAGCTAACCGCAAGAATACCGAGCTCTGCGAAAGAGAAAAAAAAATTCGTTCTAGTATCCTTATAAATAATGAGGATGAATTCGCTTGGGCTGCGAAAATCTTAGACGATGCCAGAAAAGATTTAGGTGTAAATGTTATCTCCAAGTTGAGCATACAGCCTTGATTAGAGATATGATTTCTGACAGAGAAGGTTATTAACTGTTCTTCTTCACTAATCTTTTGTTTCTTATGAATTTTCATCAAGTTATTAATTGATTGCCTTTTGCTCACAGATTCTGAAAGTAGATATCGCGAAAGAATTGGGGAACTTGAAGATGAAAAAGAGGAACTCGCAAAGAATCTTTCTTCTGGCAACGACAAGTATTCTAGATTAAAGAATCAAATCAAGATCACTGTTGCGAACTTTAAGAACGATGCTATGCATTTTCGCAATCTAACTATTCAAATGGTTTGTGATGACCATAGTATTCCTCATTCTGATTATCCTTGTCTCTTGGGGGAGATCCCAAAGAACATTCCCACTCTGACTATTTCTGATAGCGAAGCTGATTATGAAGAATCTGATGGTGATGAAGGTTCTGATGAAGATAAAAGTTCTGATGCAGACGAAGAAGGGAACAAGTCTGATGAAGATGATGAACGATCAACTAAGAAGTAGTATTTGTTTCTTTCTTTAATCTTCTGTAATACTTGTTCATTTATTCCTCCTTTTTGTATATTTTCGAATTCTTTTGGTTCTCCATATTCCTTAATATATGAGTTTCTTTCATTTTGACCTGCATTCATTAAAACAATTCTTCCTTGAAATATGGTTAATCAATATAATCATTAATTTTTTAATTTTTGCGTAAATCTATCATGTGTAGAAAAATAACATTTTCTAATTTCATTCATTCCCATACTTGCCTCTGTTATTTGTATCCAAATGAGAGATTTTGCATATTTTTCTTATTTTGTGCCTCAATTTCGCAGTTGTTTATGTATAATTTCGCAATCATATGCAAAGTGAATTTTGATTCTTTTCAAAATCTCATCCCTGTGTGATCTTATTTTTCCTTCCTAGTTAAAGGTATTATTATGCCACCTCTTGTCATTGCGACAAAATCGCAGGATGTCCTTGCACTTTCATGCAAAAACCCATTGATCTTGCCTTAACTTTTTTCTTTTGTATTATGGCCTCTTCAGGAATGTTGTGACAATATAACAATCCTAAATATTCTTGCTAAAATAAATCCCCATTACATTGACGTCTTGCGACGAAATCGCAGGACGTCTTCGCACTTTCATGCGAAAACCCATTGATCTCGTCTTATCGTTTTCTTTAGTATTATTGCCTCTTCAGGATTGTTGCACAAATATGAAAAGCCTTAATACCCTTGCGAGTAAAAAGCCTCATGACATTTGCGTCTTAAGGCACTTATCAGCTCCCTAATGGAGGGTGCCGCCCTTATCTCCCCCCTAGTTGACCCTTCAAGGAGGCGTACTTCTACCATACAAGGTTAGCTCCTCCCATCCAGTCTTAACAACAACCAGTTGTTTTCGCAGCCTCTTATCCGTTTTACCTATAGGGTTTATGGTTACGAGACTACACCCTAAGTGGGGTTTTCTTCGGGCCGAGTGCAGTATAAGCCAAGACTTGTCAAGAATGGCAAGGTACGCTCCAGACGCCCCTGGCACTCTTTACTCAACCGTGTACCTCGGCGCCTTGATCAGATTCTGCACTCCTTGGGAGAGTCCTTATTACCTTAGTCGCCCAACCTAAGTCATATGCTTAAGATGAGAATCCAAGGTGCCTCTCCCGGATGGGCTGTATTGACCCCAAATCTCCATGACTCAGATTCCGGTGGCGGTGTAGACTTTCCCTGAGCCATGCAATAGGTACCCCCTTATATGACGTAATTTAGGTCTTAGATTTGCCTCTTGCGAAATTGTATTCGCGAACTAGGGTGTATGCCATAAAGGTTCGCCCCTTTCTCTTTTGTCATTGTTCTCTGATTGTCTTTTGTAGAATTCATTATCTCTGCGAGATTCTTGCACATCATCATATTGTATTTGCATTTCGCAATCTCAATTTTATCATTCAATAAAATGTATTTTTAAGAATTTTATTTATTGCGAGAGTGTCGCAGCAAATCAATCATTCATACATTACCTTTGTTATTCTCTGCTTCTTTGTTATTTTCTGCTACTGCTTCCTTGCTAGTGGTATGTTCACCATTTTTTATTCTGACCTAGCATTAGTTTCGCAACATCTCTTCTTCTTTTATTTCGATTGCATCCACCATCAACCTCTCACTTCTTTGTGTCTCTTTGATTTTGTGTCGCCAACTTTCCTTCTTGTTTGCTCTTCCTTCGCAGGATTCTATCTCAGTTTCGTAACACCTCTTTCTTTCAACCCAATCTCCCTTTATGATTCCTATACCACTGGGGTGAGGGAATTTGATGCACTGGTGGAAATTTGAAGCTACACCTAGAATCCCATGTAGCGAAGGTCTAACAATTAATGCATTGTAGGGTGATTCTACATCAACGGCACAGAATAGGATTTCTGAAGATATTCCCTTCAATGGAATTCGCATAGTTACCTCCCCGTTAGGCTTGTTACCAGTACCATTAAAACCATATATCTTATATGTTGATGGTATAAGATCATCATCTCTTCCTCCCATAGTTTTATAAGTATGATAAAATAAGATGTTCACAAAGCTTCTAGTATCGATTAGAATCTTATTAATTTACCATGAATCTTCAGCTTCATCATACTCATCTTCTTTTGGTTTTGGATTAATTTCTAATTTTACTACCAATGGATTATCATGTACCTCTTCACCTTCGGGGATTTCTTCTGCGGTAAAAGAAATAATCTGTTTATGCCATTCCTCTAGTGGCGATATTTCAATATTCATAATTTCTCTTCCATCATTATCTCTTGCGAACACTCTACTCAAAACATTGTCATGAAAATCTTCAATTTTCTTGTATGAATGTACGATAGAGTGACAGAATAGATTCTTTGCTTTTGCACCAACTTCTATGAAGAATGTTTCCTTATTTTTCATCGTGTTTACTTTGATGCTCTGGTGGTGGCAATGGTTGAGATTGTGGGTGCGCTACCAAAAAGTGGTTTAGTTTTCCTTGATATATCATTCTCAGAATAATTTTTTTTACATTTCTGCGATCATTTGTAGTATGTTCATGAAAATGATGATAAGAACAAAACTCATGACTTCTATAGTTTGGAGGTGGTTCCGTTCCCATGTTCCATGGTGTTGGTATATTCTCCATAAAAATTATAGCTTCCCATATTTTCTCCACACTTGCATTTAGAGGTGGCATATTGATTTCTTCCCATACCACCTTGTGACCTCCTTGTCCTCTATTATATTTTTGTCTTTGACCTCCATAAGTTTCTTGCGGATGATCAAGTCTTTGAATTTTGTTATTTCCACCAAGATTGTAGAAATTTCTTTCTCTTTCATACTCCTCTTGATCTCGCCTTCCCATAGCCACCATTTTCTGTTGATTGTTGTCCGTCACCTTTTCTTGTTGTACTTGCAGTGCTCTCCACTGTGTTTATTAGTTTGGTAATAAGCTTGCATTTGCTGTTTGTGAACTGGTGTTCGCAACCGGATATGATTCCATTTCATTTTGCCTTTCCTCTAGAGCAATATATTCTTCTTGAAGTTCTCGCAATTCAGTCATTATGATTGTATTCTTGACTCTGAAAATTTGGATATACAATAGGTTGGTTGCAAACATAGCATTGATAAATGATAAGATAAGATATCTCTCATCTACACGTCCAACCATTTCTCTACACATAGTCCTCCATCTTTTAGTTAGGTGCTTCAAACGTTCGCAAATCTTTTTTTTTAATCCAAACACGTCTTCAATACCAGGTCGCGAAGAATTATTACTTATATATGCCCCAGGAATGTAGTCTGCAAATGATTGAAGGATGTTATTGTATTCTTTGGTAGACCTTCAAACCATTTTAACGCCTCCCCTGTTAAGCTGGATGCGAAATACTTGCTTAATACAACATCATGATTTTCCCATTGCAACATGCACCTCACGTAGGCTTTAATGTGTTGAATTGCACAAGTTGTTCCATCAAAAATGCTGGTTAATGCAGGCAAATTGCATTTCGGTGGTATTCCTCCTAGTTGTACTTCCCTTGTAAATGGAGTTTTTGCAGCTTCTTCTATAGCTTCATCCAATTTTCTTCTGCCTACTTCTCCTCTATTATTTAACATTCCTCTCATTTTTTCTAATTCTTTTAATATTTGTTTGTTTACACCTGAATTTTGATCCATTGGTCTTTTTAATTTCGCCTCCCTTCTTCTGCGTTCATGTCTTTCTTCTCTCGCGAAATTTTGCATTTCTTCTTCATCATATTTATCTCGTCTTCTTCTGCGATTCTCTTCCTCATTTCTATCTTGAATTCGCATATGATGATGTCTCTCATTTTACCCTCCATGATTTTGTTCATTTCTCATCAATTTCATTCGCTGCCTTTCAGCCATCCTCTGTACTCTATCATACTCTTCATTGATATTACCGTTATTCCGGTTTTGTGTTCGTCTTCTTTCTCGATTGTCGTGATTGTTCTGGCGAATTTTTTCCTAAAGCTCTTGTTCTTCCATTTCCGCTCTCAATCTTTTACGTTCGCAAATTAAACGTGCTAGTTCAGCATAATGTCTTTCAATTTCTTCTTCAATCATTTGTTGATTTCTTTGAGCTTCTCTCTCATGTAAAATTCTCCTTCCTTCCTCTATATACCCTTCGCCATCTTGATTATTTTGTCCCTGACGTTGTCCATTCTCTTGATTTCTATCATTTTTCCTGTCATCAAAAGTTTCATTTTGTGGAACGTAACGATCGTCAGTCCTTTCTCTATTTTCGCGATGTTCTTCATCAGGATTTGATATTTCTTCTTGAATGTTATTTCCGGCATTAATTGTGGGTGAGTTTCGCCTCATCTCTCTTCTAGTCGATCTTGAATATAATTTTGTAATACTTCTCGATCTTCTACTCTGTAGTATCATATTTTCCATCCTCAATTCGTGATTTTTCCTTGTTAAATTCGCATGTTCTTTTGCCTCAGCTCTTCTTTCTTCATGTGTTCTTCGTCTCAACGTTTCTAACGCTCCAATTTCCTCATCTCTATGAATTATTCCTTCACTGCTTCTTGATTTCTCTCTACCTGTCTATGGTTTCTGGTTTGCTGCTCTTCTTCTACTTCTTCTGCTGAATTGATTGCCAAGTGTGTATACTCACCCTATCATAATCTGTATTCCTTCCTTGTACTAGTGTTTGTTGAACTGGTGGTTGAATTTGATTTTCTCTATTATTTCTCATTCTAGTAGATTCTTCCATTTCACTTCTTTCCCTTCCAGCAATTCTCTTGCTTCTTCTAACAGTAGTTGGTTGTTCTGATGTATTTCTTCTTCTAGCCATTTCTTCAATATTAATAAATTGCAAGAGATTATGTAAAATTCTTAATCAATCACTCCAAATATTCACAAATCTCGTTATTAATCTTCAATTTTTTCTAGAATAATCTTCAATCTTTAATCCTCCCTGTTTCTAGGGCCATTATGTAGCTGCAGGAAATCCTACACTACACCGCTCACAAGATTTCATTAACATTCAACTCATTTTAGATTAACAATCTTAATTTTATTGATCAATGTTTGAACAATCTTACAAGAAAAGATAAAGGAATCAAGAATAACCACTGTTCTAGATTTTCTCTCTCCTATTTACTTGTTTCTCACTCAAAAAGATCTCTCCCTTTCCTTTACAACTGAGCGGCTATTTATAGGGAATTACATAGTGGATGACAGCTAATCTGTCCTTTATTTTCGGATATGGCTTGCGACATTCTCGCATCCTTATAAATGTTAATCTCGCAAACTCTCTAATTTTCACAGGTCCGTCACATTTTTCTCATGATTTAGCTGACGTCGTTTATTATGTCATTTCTGAAATTGTTCTGCGACGCTGTTGTGTTGTGTTGCTGATAATTTCGCTGAGGCATTATTGCTGCGAGATTCTGATCCTACAAGATGGAAGATGGAACTCTTCCACCATAAGACTTGCTCTGAGCGAGGAGGCTCAAGGAATTCACCATTCTATTTCGAGATGATAATAACAAAAAATATGAGTGTACCGAGGAGAAAAACAAAATTAAAACCGCTCCTCGCTCTCTCCCTATAGTGGGACCCCCTGCTAATCCCCATTCAGAAGGGCCCATTTTTATTGTGAGTGGTTTTCTTAATTCTGTTTTTTCCTCTGTCTGTTTAGAAGAATGAATAAAAAGAGCTGCAGTAGGAACAAATTAAAATCTCTTGTTGAATAAAAGCTAAATCCCCGTCACATAATTCGAACGAACAAAAGGAGTTGCAATAGGAACAAGGAAAAAGCTCTTATTGTATAAAAGCTAAATCCCCGTCACATAATTGACACGTCCTCTGATTCTAGAAAAGAGATTCCACCATATTTTCATTTTAGCATATTTTTATAGGATAAAATGAACAAATGATAGTATCTATTTCTTTTTAGAAATGGAGGGAGTATTTTGTTTTCCATAATTTTTAATTAAAGTGGCAAGGTTCTTTGACATTTATCCAATAGTTCGATTACTACCCCTCAGAGCAACCACAAACATGGAAGGGACTAGATACTAAAAGTCAGACCAAATACTAAATTCTTTTGGCATTTTTGGAGGTGAAGCACAGTGGTGACAAGACTAAGATTTAGTCTGGCGAACGTATAGTCTGCATTTGATAATGAGCGGACTTTATATTAACGTATGGAGGTGAAGCGTAGATTTGGGATCCGTCTCATTTTATTTGGACGAACGTTATAGCAGCGTCTACATCATACGAACATTATATGAGCACCTATACTAATGGGCGTTAATTAAACCCTCGCCTAACTCTAAACGTATGTTATACATACGTCTACACACAAGCGCTCATCACACTCTCGCCCCACCAAGTTTGATTATAGTCCGTGTCGGCTTCCAAATTTAGTCCTAAACCCTAGAAAAACAGACTATATTTAGGTTTAGTCTCCCCCACTGCGTTTCAATTCACGATCAAATATGGGTATAGTCCCCAAATATATTCGCGATTGTGGATGCTCTCAGTCTTAATTAAAACCCGAATACTAAACAACAGAGAAACAGTTTACGAATTAAACATGAATGACTGTCCTATTTTTTAATTATTTTTTCATTTTCATTACAAAGAAAACAGTTTATCTATAAATTTGGTTTTTCTCGAACTCAAAACGGCCAATCAAATCAACCACCCTAAAAAAAACTTTCAGTCGTGACGGAATCATCCCAAGTCAAGGGTCGACAGTTGTATTCCTTAATAGTAAATTAGTAATTAGACAAATCACTAAATTCCCTGGAGGGGCTGGACTGTTTCTATTTCAAAATTTGGTGGGTGCCACCTCCCTCTGGCCCTGAATGTGGAGTACTTAAGTGGGGAAAACTTGTTGCACCCAACACAATTAAGGAATACAATTTTGTGCCCACTCTTTCAAATGATATTTGTTTTGGATTTTCATTGTTTCTTTGGATGTTAATTCCCGGTTGTCCCACGTATTACATATGCCAAGACTCTCCTCATTTATTTTGTGATTCTCTTAAAGTAAATTAAAAAAATGAAATTGAAATGTCACGTAAAAACTTCTTAGAAAATAAGCACAAAATTGAACTCACATTTCAATGTGAGTTGTATTAAGAGCTTCTCCAATGACATGTATGTGGAGATAAATGTCAAAATCCACCTAGGATGCATATCCATTTTCTCTAAAATCATTCTCCAACCCGGATGTCATAAGTCAATGTATCCATGACTTTAGGTAGAAAATGTCAAGGGGAATGTCTAGTTTCTCACATTCCCCTTGACATTGTCTACCATCCTAGTCAGCTTTTTTAATTAAAAATATATTTTATTTATTAAAATTAATTCTAATACAATAAATAATCATTTTTAGATCTAATAAAATCTTAAAATTACTAAACATAAAATTTACATTTAATAAGAAAATGATCACAAACAATACCATTGGAGATGAATAACTTTTTCACCTAAACTTAAGGAAAATTTGGAATAAAACGTCTTGTTTGTGTTGCCACATAGGAAATACATACAATCATTGGAGAAGCTCTAAGGTATATGCATGTATGCCCTCTTTTTTCGATTTTTTTTTTTATTGACGGAGTAGAAGAAACAAAGAGAGGAAAAATTTGGTTCCTGATTCCTGATAGAGTAATTTTGAATCTAGTTAACGCATTATTCAGGTCATCAAGTGTTGTCAAAGATCTCAAAAAATGCAATGAGTTAACTTGAAACATATTATCGGGTGTCCTTGTCTACTCATATGCACAAGTGAAAGCTGAAACTAGGTCTACCTTGTCCAACTCTTTTATGTATTTTACTTATCATTTTTTTAGCATATGGAACAAAAAAAATTCTTTTTGCTAATTAGTTGCTTTGTTTGAAGCAATTTTTTTCTCATTCACACTTCAAAATAGGCCTTAAAATGGCACTCCGGATATGAAGACCTGTTCCTTTAAAAGTTTTTAGAACACCATGAGACTTGCTGTTATAGAAATTGTTTTAAAACACAACTAATTAAGTAATGCAGTTGAAATATCACCTTATGAATAGTTAATTATCAACATCACCAACTTTTTGTTAATTAGTTGACTAAAATCTTGTCCATGCTTTCGAAATATGTGATCGATGGATATAATGTTTAGGACTCTAGGAGGGAAACCCAATAGTCTAGTATTGTCCTACTTAGTGGGGAAACAAACACCAAAATCTCCCTGGGAAGAAGGTTAGATTTACAAAGACCACACAACCACAAGAGTCTCCATCCAATCTACCCTACAAACACATAGCCAAGAACCGCTACTTGGGTTGTTGTTAGCAGGTTTCGGTTTGCCACTTTTTATCCTTCTTTGTACTGTATTGTATGTGCAAGAATCTTTCAAGGATTCTGCCATGCAGAAATTTGCATCAAAATTTCTATGCAACGCAGAAATATATTGCATCCTGATATTAGCCTATGGCGCCTACGATTTTGCAGAATTAAGATTTTTGTTTGTTTGTTTGTTGGCATTCTCCTCCATCACTTTGTATTTTAGTTAGGTATCTTTAGAGTTTAGACAAATAAGAGGGCAAGGGCATCTTTTTCATTGATTTGTGCAGAGATTAACAAGTACTATTTGTAACCCTTCATGACTTACTTGTGTACCAGAGGCTTGTTTTGAGAGGTTGTACTTGCTTTTCATTTCAAACGCCAGTTTTATTTTCATATTCATATAAGAGGCAATGTAAAGAAAAATGCAAATTTAATGTACTCCTACAAATACACGCACTCTTCAACTTGCAACCTTTCTTCTCTTGTGATCATGTGACGCTTCTTCTTGTTCGACTCGATCATCCTCCAAAAAATGGAGAATACCACCTGAGTTCTGCTTATGGCGTGCAGAGAATAAACTCTCCTCATAAGTATAGGCAAACAACCATTCGGGATCAGTACTCTCATGGATCTTTAGAATTTCTGCCCTTTTACGCTTTGGGTTATAGCAAACTAAGACATTGCTGATATTTGTATTTTTTAATCGAACACTTAGCAGAATTTGTTCTCGATTTCGTACATACTCCATCGGCCTGAAGTGGGCAAAATTTATTGCTCGTTGAGGAATGGTGAATACTTTAGACCAAGATTCTGTCACTCCATACTCCTTCATAACCCATACATCCCCGCGATCCCTCGGGATGATACATGTGATGCAAAGACACCCTCCCAACACGTCCACATATTTGCGATAGCTGTTGTTATTGAATAATGGCCCCGGAACTTCACGAATTGTCTCGTCTCCAAGATCAAAAGAAAGTAAAACTTTGGAGTCGTCTGTTAACCAGTGAAGAGCTCCGTTGAAGTACAATGGTCTTTGCTCTGCTCGGCAAGGGATTGTATAAGGGATGTTATGCAGAGCAGTACTCCACGAATTTGATGCTAATGAATAGACCTTGGTTTGAGTGGCACGAGTTATATCATAAAAGCTTTCAAATCTCACCAACTTGTAATCCTGAGTCTTGAGGTCATAACCGAATCCATACATACACCAGGAGAGTGGCGTTTGGTTTTCATCAAGCAGTTGTACCTTGTGTACAATCTTGTGTTGCTTAGTAGACGGATTCCAAAAGCAAAATAGATCTAGCGTTGGACGTATGCAAACTAAGCCATTACAAGAACCCACAATACCGAGGGCAGACTCATACTTTTTATCATACTTGTTTTTGTTGTAGAACGGGTAATCGCCAATCTCAACAGCCCCAGATAGTATTGAGTTATAAGCATCTATGGAATACAGGACGTTTCCCTTGCAAGCAAGAATCTTAATCGGATTATTGCTTTTCTTCTGGGCATCATAGTGCCTTTTGCAGAACTTTATGTCATCGAATAGCTGACACCATGATTTGCACACGCACTTAAATCTCAAAATGGATTTCACTGGTAACCTCGCAAGAATATCAACCATGATATCTCCTGGGAGTCTCGACATCGGTAATTACAATAAATTAATAATGGAGATTGATTGTGGTTTTTCTTTGTTTCTTTCTTCTTCACAAACTAATTAGATGAGATTTGGGAATGATTGAACGTCTCTTATATATACTATGAACTGGGGCGTGTATTTAAGGAAAGCTTCCACTTTCCGGTACGCGTGAACGAGTTGGTTCTATTGATAAAGAAGTTTCCGATGTTGCTATGGGGAGCTAGCTGCCATAAATAGAACCACAAAGGTTGTAATGTCATGTACCCGGCATGGTAAGGGAGTGGTCATATCCTACTGCTCAGCTTCCTTCTTCTTATCAAGTTCTTAATACTGTTGAATCTCCAAGAGTTACATCAATTTTTCTTCCTGTTGACAAAGACAATGATGTTTCAACCGGATTGGTGTGTTTGCAGTTTAAAGAAATTGGTGAAGCTGAAGTTAATGATATCGACAGTAAGAATCCTGAAAGCTTGATGGAATTCGCCATTCTTCACAGTAACTTAAACTGTCCGGATTGTTTTCCTATTGGTCTTGATGATTGTCACAGCATATTTGATCGAAGTAAACGTATTCCTAATTCTTTCGATTCATATGAGCAATTGATTGTTCAATGGATTTCAAGTTTGGGGTACCAATTAGATTTCTCGTGTATCCAGTCGATTGTGCGTTTGTGTATTAATGATGCTGCAATTCTAGCTGAGAGCACAATGTTTGATAAAATGTCTGAGAGTGTGAATTTGAGTGGTGTTGGAGTAGCATTTCTCTTACAGCTGAAAATTGGTAAAGTTTTTGATCGTGGCAAAGAGTCAGATAACAATTTTCTTCTTGGGTCTGTATTACTGGAAATATACAATGGTGGTTTGGTTTGTGAGTTGTTTCCAAGACATGAGTATCAGTATGAACTTCACTTTCTGAATTCGTTGAGTCTTGGATTTGTTTATGTTGTTGAAATTGGCGGTGGATGGAAATTGGGGAGTGTCAGGGATGATTTTCACTTTCAACTTCAAAAATGTAAGGTGAGTAACACTACAATAAGGGAAATGCATTCTGCACGCTGGCTATATGATCGTGGAAAGGGGTATTTTAATTTTGCTGATGCTCATAGTCTTGTTTTTGATACACATAGTTCTGGTGTGATTATTCTTATTGGATGGATATTCTTGGATGCTCACTGTGCCAACTTAGTTTTTGTGATACTTGCGGAGTTTGGGCATTGTTTAGATTTGCTATTTGCGTATTCACATATGTCTCTGCTTGTCAAGAATGGTGAAGAAAATTTGGTCGATGTATTATCAAAGAGAACTACATTTTTATTTCTCTTATGGGCTGCAGTGGTGAGCTTTAACAAGGCATATAAATGGTATGCTCATGTGCTGGGTATGAAGAGAGCAGATTTTTTTTTCTTACATCTCAAATGTGCATTGCTTGAGGTCATTGATAGGCAAAACGGTGATGTGCACCAGATTATTTTGCACCAGTTTCGAAAACTTTCAGTACTTCTATTATCAGTCCACATATATGATAGCACCCGTCTTTATCTTGCAAGGAATGATAGTTGTCAGCATTTTCCATCCATCACATCTGAAATTTATGACAGAATTATGATTCAACAGGGAGTTAGACAGTTCATTTTGAGTTCTCTGCACTTGTCTTCTTTCTCTTGTGACTTCAGCATTTTAGAAGGAGGGAGTATTTTACATGCACATTACATGCACCTCAGCTCCTAATGGGAGTATTTCAGATTCTTAAAATATTTTTGTGGGTAGGATACTTGAAGTGGAAGTTCAGATTTCCACCTGGTTTGTCGAGTATGAGAATTGTTAAATGGGTTGCTAACAATCTTATCTCAGTGGTGTATACAATGCTGCAATGGGATACTGCTTTCTGGAATTCAGTGGTAATTCAGGTCCTAAAACATTATTATGCTGAGAAGGCAAAGGAATGGGTTAGTAGAAGACATGCAAACTGTGTGTGGAGTTCTCTTAGGATGGGAACTTGTATCAAGACTGTTGAAGCCGAGGGGTGGATCTCTCCTGCAGTTCAGGGTGGAGTAATATTTTGTGTGGAATTCAGTTCCGGTCTGTTCTTCATAACTCTATCTTTTAGCAATACAACGTTACCACCAAAAGCTCCTACCAGGTTTGCCAAGTTTCTGGAATTTTCTAGTTTGTTTGTGTTTGATAGGGGGAAACTTCTTGTACGTCATAGGTGGGGGTTGTGGTACCAAAATAGATGGAAATTTGCAGTACCTAGTGATGCTAAACCGCAATGTGTGATGGCTGAGATTTCTACTCAGGTTAGAATTTTACATGGGTTTACACCAAGGAAAATTTTCACTGAAGTTTATGCTGTCACTGTTGTCGTAATGTTCACATATGAGGCAAGGGTCTATACGACAGCTTCTGAACAGCTAGAATGGCTTGCATCCAAGTGTTCTGTTCCTTGCCAGTTCTTGAAGCTTCATCATTCCAGTGAATATCAAGTCGTGACTGATGTTACCCGAGCAAACCTAAAGGCCTTTCGTCTCCAGCAGAACTTCAAGTGGCAAGACCTAGGTGTACTATTTCAGAGCCACAATCCAGCATACGCAATGCCAGCATGTGTAATTTCAGGAAGTAATACCAGCATACGCAATGCCAAACTCCATGGTGATCAATGCCACATATTCAGACCATTGTTGTGCAGCAACTACTCTTATTTGTATGGCAGTTCATTTTTACCTTGGAGAGAGTCGACTCAAGACAACCAAATGGTCCCTGGTACTACAATCAAGATAACAGAGGAGGCCGCAATTTTCATACTGTTACCAGGGAACCTTTTCAGGCCTCAACTTTTAGTGGCGGGAAGATTCTGCGAAGCTGTACATCTCAGTTTATATACAACCACAAGTTGCCGAAGCTGTACATCATGTTCATATATGAGATCCAAACCTCAGCTACAGTTCATAACCAGTTAGAGGGAGGATAGTTGTTTGGTGGGCATGCAAATGAAGTACTTCCAAGTCTTGCCAAGGCATTTACTAGCAGTGGGTTGAGGTCATGTACCCGGCATGGTAAGGGAGTGCTGCTCATTAGAATGATCATGCAATCCTTCATCCTTGAGGACAAGGATGCTTTCAAGGAGAGTGGAATGTCATGTACCCGGCATAGTAAGGGAGTGCCCATATCCTATATGTGTATGTCTTTAGTGATAATAGTGTTGTATAGTATGGTTAGGAGTGGTAACTAATAATAGGTTGCGCTGGTCGGTTGTGATGTAACCACCTGGTGAAATAATAGTCGTTGGATGGTAAGGGAAGAAATGCCTATCATTATAAAACAGAGTCTGTAATGAAAAACGGCAGTCAAGTTTAATCTAAAATCAAACGTTAATTCGATTTAGGCTGTGTTCTTCGGAACCAGAGAGGTTTATCCTCAAATTATCTATCCAATCCTGTTATGTATATCTAGGTACATAACATCTAACTTATTTATTTATTTTGGTTTTACCTAGACATCACCCATGTTTTTCCTAAATACCACTCACGATAAAAAGTAAAACAATTTTATACCTAATTTGAAGTGGGTAATGAAACCCACCTTCCTCCCTGATAAAAAGTAAAACAATTTTATACCTATGTTACAAAAGAAACTAGAGAAACTCGATAAGTAAACTTTCTCATTGGCATATAAGTTAGGAAGCATATGTTTCACTCTGCATATTCCAAAACCTAAGTGAGAAAATTCAAAAGAAGGTTTGTTTAAAAAAATAAAAGACAAAAAAGAAGACCTGAGACAAAGCCATTGCAAGAGATGGGCCACTGCTGCCTTCACACGAAGATAAGAAGATTGTCACGTATTTACAACGTTAAAAGTAAACCACACGATCAAGCCTGAAAATTCTAACATGTTTTGAATGATCTGCCCAGTAAACCAAATCAGATAGACCCCGGCTGTTTTACTAACACCAGCTAAGCCTTAATAGAAACAAATAATTCCTCCAAGAAACAGGGCAGAGAATATGAAGTTATAGCTCTCCTAATACTGTCATCGCAATAGCCTTCGTCGTCTTCACCGCAACATACACCAAGACCTTAACTGATAGCGAATTAAGTTTTTAGTTTTTAGTTTTAATGTTAATCTTAATCTTTATCATGATTTAAATTTTTAAAATGAAGTTAGATCTTAATCTTTGTTATTAGGTTTAAATTTTTAATAGCAGCAAATCATCTTAATCATAATTCTAACTTTGAGAACTATGATGTAAATCTCACAAAACCGTTTGATTCCTTTTCTGTTTGGTATACCGTTTGATTCCATTGTGAACAGACGCAAAGGGTTTCCCAATTTAAATATAACATGATTTAAAAACTTTGTATCTTAGATCAACAGATATATAGCAGTACTATGAAGATGGATGGTGACTGTGATTGTTGTAAGTGGTAGTGATCTTATTAAGGAGGTTGTGCAAAAGGTGAGTTTTCATCACACACTTTAATTTGGGTCTATATCTATTGCATTTTTAGTCTGTGGGTGGTACATAGGAAAAATATGGGTGGTATTTAGGTATTGACTCTTAAAAAGTTAAAATTTTACTCAAAGAAAAAAAGAAATACAAGATGAGATCCGCCAAGGCGCAACAAGAAAAAGCAAAACGCCAACTCAACACACAAGTTGCAAGAACAACAAAAAGCATAACGCTTGCCAATAAGTGCAAGCCGAACTGTGCAGACTATTCAATCCTATAGTTTCTTCTTCGGTATGGGGGTTCTTTTCCCTTTATCCAATTACTTATTGCTAGGACCCGGATCCTTGATTGTTTTGAGGAATGGAAATTGTCTACAATGCCTCCAAGGATTTTTTTTAACCCCGACTCTTTTACCTCCATGACGAAGGCCAAGTGATGAACTATACGTCATGAGTGTCTCCGTTTTTGTTCTTTAGTCATTAGTTTCCACCGAGATACAATAAATAGAGCCACAAATCAATAGTTGGTTCTATAAGTAATAGTAAAACCACAAATTTAAACTACTGCAAGGACTTTACCTCAGAAATCATTCAACAATAGCTGAGAATCTATATCAACAATAGGTGTAATTCTATATCCCCATACCCCTTTGGCTATATAGAATGTAAAATTGCATTTACACATCTATTTGTTCAATAGTTAGAGCGCGAGTAGTAACAAACTTTACCGCATGGGTTTAATTTGATTTTATTGTGCTTTTAATAAAAACACTTTGTTAATGTTCGTTGTTGTTCGTGCGGTGAAAGAAAAAACAGTTTAACGTTCATGCGGTGAAAGAAATAACAGTTTAATGTTTGGTAAAATATAAATTAAGTTAAAGCTGATTAAAAAAGCGATCAATTTGTGTTTGGTAAAATATCAGATTCAAGTATTGTTGTAGTAATAAATGAAAAAAACAGATACTCCCTCCGTCCCGCTAATAAGTGACCTAGTTACTTTTAGATTTTGTCCCACCATTAAGTGACCTATATCACTAAACATGGTGATATTTCTAAAATTATCCTTTTAATTGATTATAAGAAATATAAGAAATATGCATAATTTGATAGTCATGTTTATATTCGTTACGTAGGTGTTTTAAAATACTTTTCAATGGTACAAAGTTTGAAAACATCCGTGGTGTAATTTGAGAAATAAATCATTTCAAAATTTCACTATTTATTATCCATAGGGGTATAATTGTAAAAAGTGCTTAAAAATACTTTTTTCCTTGCTTGCCTTAAAAATTGTGCAAACTTGAACTAGGTCACTTAATAGTGGGACGAAGGGAGTATATCTTTGAAAATAATTTTCTTCAATTTTTTATATATATAAGAGAGATATAATAATAATAAAGTTACTAATTAATAATACTGATATGATTGTCAAGAAGATTGTTTTATTTAACCATTATTTATTATAGATATAATTTTTCAAAATACTAAAATTAAGTAATTATTTAATATTTTCTCATATTTTTACTATTGATAAATTAAAACAAAAATTCCAATGAAATAGTACATTAAATAGTTTGAAAAGGATAAAAAAAATCTTTAACGAATAAAATACAGAAAATAAAAAATTGATTATATATAAATTTAAGGACAGAGTCATTTACATAATAAGATATAGAAAAGATAAATCAGGCGTTAAATTTAGATAGTACTAAAGTTTATGCTTTGTAACTTTCAAAAGCTCCTCCTCCCTGGCTTTTAAAATTTGGGGAATTTAGGAAGTGATTTGGATAAAAAATACTTTAAAAATCTTTTACCAAACACAAACCGGTCCGCGAGTTATAACCCAAAATGTGTCATCCACAAAAAACCCATCAAAACGAAAGTAACACGAAAACTCCAAAAAAAAAAAGTAACACAAAAACCCCAAAGAATTTGATATGAAACCAATTTTGGTTAATTTCATCATAAAATTTGATGAAACCAATTTTGAAATTTGGGGTTTTTGTATCAATTTTTAAAAATTTGGGGTTTTCGTATTAATTTTGTTTAAGATGGAGTTTTAATGGATCCCAACATTTGAATGGGGTTTTTGTATCACAAGTTTGGTCACCTTTGGTTTTATGACTAGTTCTGAACACAAATATCAAAAGAACGCGCAATTGAGTAATACCCAAATTAATTGGGGGATATGTTAATAAGACAAAATAGGGATTTATTAGGTAATTCAAAGTCATACCATATTCATGTAATTAATAATTTACCCTTCACTAATCATACTTAGTGGTTAATCATGTTCAATTAAGTTAATAGATTAGATGGTTAGTGTAAATTAAACTAGATTTTTTTGGCTAGAAAGTAGAAGGAGAAGTTTTGGAGGGAAAAGGGATTGGTGAAGATAAGTGATGTTGGTGAAGGAAGAGATATTGCTGAATATTTAGGTCATCAACAACAAGGTATTTATCTTGAATCTTCAACTAATGATAACAACTCACAATTACAACTTTTTTTTGGATCAAATGCCCTCAAATCTTAATATTTATGAGCATGAAGATTTACGTGAAAAACCAACCCAAGAAAGTAAACAAGCTCAAATAAAAGTACTCTATATACTCAGGTATATGTATTAATTTCATGAAATTCGATTTTTTTCATTGAGTCCGCCTGAAAAAACTCGGTGCTGGAATAGTAAAGCATGAATGCAATTCCGACATTACGTATTCGGCATGACATTCATACTTTAACCCTACCGGAAAAAATATCCCCCAACTTTAATTGTCGGTCGACATTCTATACACTTATCGAAAACCATGTAGGCAGAAAAGTTACTTTTCACCTACCACCGAATATTCCACCATATATTCTGTCGGCATGGATTGCTACCAAACCAACAGTGTTGGCATGGATTGTATTTTCTCAAATCAACCAACCTCTGCTTAACTTTTTCAGTTTAGAAACAAGGACAAACATTAGATTTCCATTCATAATAAGATTTCAGATTTATTTATCAACAGAACCATAACGAATGTTTGCACCATTGACAAATTCTTAATTGGAACTAGTTTAGAAATCAAAATTCTAAGCTCACCTTTCTTTTAGATCCATATGTTCAAATAAGATTCAGATGATTAAGACCAAATTAACAAAACAAAACACAAGAGAACTAACCAGGAACAATTTCGCTTTCTGGTTCCAGACCTCCCTAATAGTGTCTAAGAAATCAGGATCATCAGGTAAGTAATTGTAAAAACGAAAAAAGAGATAGACCATGTTGACGTTTTTCTAAAAATGAAACCACCATTGAAGAATGATCCGGAATACCTGGAGGTAAAAATCAGCTTTAGAATGAGAAAAAACAGAAACCCACTCAATATTAACCAAAACCCTATCAATTTTTGGCATGATCCTAAATGGACCCACTTGTTTATTTGACCAGGTATAGAAATCCGCAGAAAAAGCCAGGTCAAACAGATGAGCATCATTGACACAGTGAATAAAAGCATTCAAAGAAGTACTTGAGCTACATCTCATCCTAGTGCCTCATTAGAAATTAAATCTCATTATAATCCCCCATAACAACCCATGGAGCGTCTAAGCTAGAAGAAAAGAAAACTAAATCATTCTAGAGAGAAACTCTTTTACTATCCACATTATTACCATACACAGAAGTGACTGCAAATTTCAAGTTCCTACAAATAGTAACCTCTAGAAAAAGAGTTTGAGAAGAACTATGAACTAACAAAACACTTATTTCAAGGGGGTTCCAGCCCACACAAATTCTCCCTGAGTTATTTTTACTATAATTATTTAAAAAATGCCGATGTTTATTTATAGCAAATCTGATGGAATATCTAAGCTCTGAGCTTGAACACATGTTTCCACGATACCATTGACAATTTAATTTTAATATAACTAATAAACCTACATATTCCTTGCTACTTTTGGGGGTCACTTAACCCTCTATTTTTTTTTTCTTGGGGTGGGGTGGGGGTGGGAGTGGGGAAACATGATAGCTACTCAGTTTCCTACTATCTTGATTTCTCAATTCTCACATCAACAAGACACGGGCTTTGAAGGCGCTCCTTTCACATGGTCAAACAATAGGAGTGGTGATGCTAATATATGTGAAAGAATAGATAGAGCTCTAACATCCTATCAATGGATTCAATCTTTCCCAAATACAAAGGTAAGTCACCTAACCGGAGTGGGAACCGACCACACTCCTATCCTTTTAGACACCAACCCGGAAACAAAAATATTACTCAAACCTTTAGATGCCTTAGGTCTTGGATATCTCACACAACTCTTAAATCAGTGGTTGAAGAATCTTGGAACACTCACTCATCCAACTCTTATACCAAAAACTTTTCCTCAAAATTGAAATCTCTCTCCTATCATCTGGCCCAATAGAATTTTGATATTTTCGGTAATATACATAAGAATATTAAAACCCTTAATAGAAAAATAGATAACATTCATAATTTCGGAAACATATCCTCCAAGATAGATAACCTCAAAAACCTCCAAGCGGAACTAGGAAAGTGGTATAAAATCAAAAATGATTATTACCGCCAAATCTCTAGGGATAAATTCTTCAAGGAATACGATCAAATTACTGAATATTTCCACGCATCCGCTTCAAATAGGAAGAAAATCAATGCAATTCATTCTCTTAGAGAACCATCAGGGCTCTGGATTTCAGACCGAGACCAAGTTAATTCGATCCTAATCAATTATTTCTCCCAAATTGGTGCTTCCTAAATAAAAAACTACAATGTAGATGTAGATGGAATTATACAACCTTGTGTTTCTGATCGGAAAACGCAATTTTAACCCAAATCCCCACCAAAGAAGAAATCTGGTCAACTCTTGCCAACATGAATCCTTGGGGTTCTCCAGGACCAGATGGATTCCAACCGGGCTTTTTCAAAGCAAACTGGGACACACTAGGCCAAGAAATAATTAGCTCTACGGAAGAATTTTTTAGGACTAGGCTTATGGAAAAGGAAATTAACCACTCGTTCATTACTCTCATACCCAAAATCACCATCCCTCAAACCCCTGCGGACTTTCGTCCAATCAGCCTCAGCAATGCCATTTATAAACTCATATCAAAAATTCTGGCAAACAGATTAAAACCCATCTTGAATAGGTTAATCTCTCCTAATCAATCTGCCTTTCTCCCAGGAAGACAAATAACGAACAATATAATAATATCTCATGAGTTGATTCACTCAATGAAAACATCTAAGAAGAAAAAAGGATATCTAGCTCTCAAGAATGACCTATCAAAATCATTTGATAGAGTAGATTATCCTTTTATCAAAAAAGCCTTATCCTCCTTTGGTTTAGTGACTGCTGGATTAACCTCATATCCCAATGAATATCTGTTGATATATGAAAATAATCAATCCTAGAGTGAGCGGACCCTTAACTCATGAAGGGACCCCTTTTAGGATAAAGAGGCTTGGAAACTAGGCCTAACCCATTAAGACGGGGAAGTCCTAGTTCATCCAAGAGTATACTTGGGCAGTTGGGCTTTGGATTAAAGAGGAAAGCCCTTTAGGGTTTAATGTTGACTTAAGGAAAGAGAAATGGTATTTAGTAATATGATAATCTTATGGGAACTTATCCATAAGAGGGATATTATAAAAGGGAAAGAAGGCACACTTCTTGAGGCATCATTAACTCACCATTACTTCCATAAACCTATCATATCCTTGGGAGTACTCTATGTGATTAGAGCTAGTTCCTCCTTCCCACGTTTTACCCCTCAACATTGCGACCACAATGGGAGGTTCTTAGCCTCTTTTCCAGCATGATACTCCTAGGTGCAAGTCAGGAAGTACCAATAGGCGGATCAATACCTAACCTGGACGGCGTTTCTGCAGAAGACGTACAAGGTGAAAGTGATGATGAGATACATTTCCGAGCAGTAGTCACAACGCCTATCATACAAGGGGCGGGAGCATCCCAGGGTGCGGGAGCGCTCCACAAGAAAGGAGAAAAGCTTAAGGAGAAAGTCGTAGCTGAGACCAGCGAGCAGGAGATGTCCCAAATACAAGAGGAATTAGACACGTTCATTAAGAAGCAACAGGAGCTACGCGGACGTCTGATGCGAACGAGGGAACAAAGAGTGGCAGCCGCTAAGACAGCCGACACGAAAAGCACAACTCCGGGTATGATAGAAGACGCAATCTCAAAATATCTTGAGGCAAATTACTGAGTAACGAAGCACAACGCTTATGATTCATTGGAACCACCATACTCTGCAGAGGTCGCTGATTTCCTATATCCCGAGGACTACACATCACCAAAATTCAAGACATATGGAGGAAAAAGAAATACACGGGAACACGTGAGCCGCTTCATATCAGCAGTGAATGCGTACGCTCAGGTTGAGAGTCTATGCATAAGATAATTTCCTAAGTCGTTTACAGACAATGCCTTTTACCTGGTATGATAACTTGAAACCCGGAAATATTATCTCATGGTCCGCCATGGTGCAACTTTTTCTGAAGAAGTTGTATTCCGCACAAAGAAGAGTCACAAAAATAGATTTAGGAAGATGCACCCTTCGGGTAGGAGAAGAGATCGGGAAGTATATCACTCGCTTCCGAGATTTCACACTAGAATGTAAGGAAGACTTCCCGGAGGAGCGCTTGGTGGATATTTGTATTCGAGGAATGAATGCCATTTTTCGGCTAAACTTGACGAATGTCAAGTTTCAAACTTTTGTGGAGGTCGAAGAGACTGCATCCCGTATATCAGATTGCGTGGATGTTATGAACTCTGGGGAAAGAGGACACACTTGGCAATTACATTCTGTTAACGCTGCATCCAATGATCAAGGAGGCGATAGAGGAAAAGGAGGGGCTTCTGCTTTTGGCCCTTACCGAAGAGGACACCCCGACAGGAGAGGTGGAAGAGCGGATGGAGGAAGATCAAACCCTCCGCCACCACTGTCGTGCAGTACAGAGCAGATAATAGGACTTCTGTAGCAATGGGTGGCAAACAAAGAAGAAACTCTGATACCCTTACCCGCAGAACCTACCGCGACAGATAAGATGCACGAGTGATACTTTTATTATCACATGAGGGTCCATCATCCGACTGTGGAGTGTTTTTCCCTGCGTTATATAGTGAAGAGAAAACGAGCCAGATGAGAGTTAGAGATAGGAGAACAAAGCAACCAAAAGGATCCGCTCCCTCAGCACCAAGTCATGATGATCTCACATGATCCCACAGAAGGAGGAACCTGGAGACCATGGGAAGACGTGGAAGAAGAGAAAGCGTGTGAAGCGTCCGAGACAACCATCTTGTCAAACACAAATGGAGTCGCTAGCAAGTTATTCCAAACTGTTTTGGCCCAACAATTCTTCAATTCTCTTGGTTTCAGCGAGTACCAAGTCCTCGAGGCATCTAAAGCTATCACGACAATCACATCCGGAAAGATGTACAATCCGATGCCCAAGGAAGCTATTACCTTCACTGACGAAGATATATGTTATCCAGGGGAACACCTCCGAACCTTATATCTCACAGCCCATATTAACAAGCAACCCCTCAAGCGAGATTTCATAGATGGCAGGGCATCCCTTAATTTGATCTCCCTACACACGTTGGAATCCTTAGGAGTATCAAGAATGTCGATCAAGATGCTCGCAACGATTGTGAGAGGATTTAGGGGACAAACTCAGACGGAATTAGGAATAGTACATCTAATGATGAAAATCGGACCTATCTGAGCACTCACTCTCTTCTACGTGCTTGAGGATGATACCACTTTTCATATCCTACTAGGGCGAGGATGGCTTCTGAACCACAAGGTAGTAGCATATACGTATCACCAATGTGTCAAGACTAATATTGGAGGAAAATAATTTCGTATCCCAGCTACAAGTAATCCATTCGGTCAGGAGGAATCTTACATGGAATATGTAGTTTTCTACACACAACCGGTCATGGACCAAGGAGAACAGTCGGAGCGTTTCACAACCCTCCCAGAGTGGGAAGAATTCCAACCTGAGGCGCAAACGAAAGGAAATGCTAAATCGGTATTTAGTCCATCTCGAATGGGACCTGTCACGGGGAGTAAGAGGGATGTAACCGAAACAAAGAATAGTCAATTCAAACGCTTCTCACGACCAGAGGGTGGACATGTTTATCGCTTATAGAAATTAGACGGGAAAACTTTCAATCGACAACATGATTGCGTTATGTCATCAGCGGATGAGGAAATGATGGAAGTAACCCCAGTGATTGAAGATTAGCAGGAAGAGATAGAGTCTCTGATCTCGGAAGAAGAAATAATAAAAGTTTTACCTGAAGAAAAAACGAGACTCGATCCGACCCTCGACGGGTTGGAAGAAGTGAATCTTGGCTCGGAAGACGAACCGCGCTGTGTACGCATTAGCAAGCATCTATAAGGAGAAGAAAGGTCACGACTGGTTAAAGGAAAACCCCTCTACCTATACACTGCATTTACTAATATGGCGATCGGAGCATTGTTGGCTTAAGACCTCGGCAACGATCAGTTATGCCCAATTCACTATATCAGTAGAGGGTTTAGAGACGCAGAGTTTAGGTATTCGAAGGCGGAGCAAGCATGTTTAGCGCTCATATATGACACTCAAAAATTATGATCTTATCTGCTCGATCATGAAACCATAGTGGTAGCGACAGTTAATTTGATTGCTTACCTGGAAACAAAATCAGTGTTATCCGGCAGAACAACCCGCTGGCTACTACAGCTGTCTGAATTCGAGCTCAAATACCAGCGGTCTAAAGGATTATGCGGGAAAGCATTTGAAGATTTATTATCCGTGTTCCCAGGTAAGGATATAACGGAAATAAGTGACGAAATACCCGGATAAGTTGCCCGAAGCCGAGGAGGAAGGACGCTGGACAATGGTTTTTGATGGGTCGTCATACGGCTCTTACGGAGGAGCGGGGATAGTGTTTGAAACGCCCAAAAAAGAATTGATATCATTCGCTTTCAAGCTAGAGTTTGAATGTAGCAATTATGTGGCATAATATGAATCATTGATTCTCGGATTACGAATGGTTGAAGAACTCAATTTATGAGCAATCGACGTCAAGGGAGACTCGAATCTAGTCACAAACCAAATATCTGGTGACTTTCAGGTAAAAGAGGCACATTTGGCACCATACCGAGCGGAATCCCAGGAATTAATAGCGAGAAGAGGAAGCACCGTTATTGAGCATACTGGAAGATCCACTAATAAGCATGCGGACGCATTGGCTACCTTAGCGGCAAAGCTACAATTAAATGAAGTCGACGAAGGTACCATAGTGGTAAAGAGAAGGGAGTTACCCAACACATGGAAAGAATACACATCGTTCTAATTAAAGGATGATTGGAAAACAACGTATATCGAAGATTTGACTAGAGAGTCTTATGATCAGTTACTTCCCATTAAAGTGTTGAAACAATTTGTTGTAGTCCGAGGAGCGTTATACTTTCGAACGGCCGGAGGTACTCTATCACGATGTGTGGGGAAGGTAGAAGCGCAAGAAATACTGAATCGCGTTCATGAAGAGTCATGCGGACAAACAGGAGGGATCCCGTTGTACCGTCGACTACAGAGGATGGGCATATACTGGCCGAATATGGCAGTCCAAGCGGCAGTAGTCCAAGATAAATGTGAAGATTTTCAGGCACCTCCACAACAGACAGAAGTATGTAGTGTGGAGATAGAGGACTGTAGGCAACCCTACATAGACTTCCTCCAGCATGAACGCCTACCGCTGAACAGACAAGAAGCGTTAAAAATTCAAAGGAAATCCAGACGATTCTTTTTGAGTGAAGGAATCCTATATAGGAAGAGTTTCGTGGATAAGTTACTACGTTGTTTGTCCCAAGAGGAGGCGGAGATAGTTATGGCTACGACTCACAATTCTGAGCTCCAAGGTATGAGAAACTCTTCTTACAGTTGTACGAAGGGGGTATTACTATACCACGATGGAGTTTGATACAGCCGAGCATGTGAAGAAGTGCCAGCAATGTCAAAGCCACAGATCATTAATCCACGCCCCACATACCTTGCTGCATAGTGTCGTCACCCCTTGGCCTTTTCATAGATGGGGACTTGATATTATTGGGAAAATAAACCCGACTTCATCCGTGTGACACAAGTATATCATCACCGTGAGTGAATATTCTTCCAAATGGGTTGAAGCTATCCCGCTCCGGGATTACTCAGGTGCCACGATCGCTGCATTCATCAAAGAACACATCATATGTCGATTCGATGCACCTATGATTATAAGCTCGGATAATGATACCTCTTTCGTTAATCAAAATGTCATAGATTTGTTGGACCAGTATGGGATCAAGTTCCACACCTCGACTGTCTATTACCCTCAGGGGAACGGACAAGCAGAGGCAACCAACACAACACTGTTAAGAATACTAAGCCGCACAATACATGATCATCATAGGAGTTGTCATGAATAACTACCCCTCGCGCTTTGGGCATACCGCATTTCCAAGAGAAGTTAAACTGGTGCCTCCTCTTACTCGTTAGTGTATGGAGAAGATGTAATATTGCCAGCACAAATTGCAATACCTTCCGCACGCGTGGCTGTGGCCAACCTTACTACCCCGGATGAGGTCAGTCGATTCGCTCTCCTAGATACCTTAGAAGAACGAAGAGCCAAGGCTGAGCGTTTCGCGGATAAGTATAGGAAACAGACGGCAAGATAATATAACCAGAAAGTAAAGGAACGAATTTTCAGCATAAATGACGTAGTGATGAATATCGCAGCACATGTCCAGCACAATGAAAAGGCAGGAAAATTTGCAGCAAATTAGCAAGGTCCTTATATGATTAGCGAAGTGGCAGAAAACGGGTATTACTATCTGAAGAGGATGAATGGCTCACGCATCAATTCTCATATCAATGGTAAATGGCTTAAAACTTATTTCGCTAAAGTAACTTAATGTACGCCGGATGGCTGAGAAATAATAAAACGATTATCCTATGTTATACTTTGAATCGCTTTAAAATCTCGCGTACGATCCAATAGAACGCGCCAATAGTCTAAGAAAGGACTAGGCTCCGTGCATGGCTTAGATGAAGTGCACCAATAGTGCAAGAAAAGGATAGGCTCCATGCATGGCTTAGATGAAGTGCACCAATAGTCCAAGAAAGGGCTAGGCTCCGTGCACGTCTCAGATGAAGTGCACCAATAGTCCAAGAAAGGGCTAGGCTTCGTGCATGGCTCAGATGAAGTGCACCAATAGTCCAAGAAAGTGTTAGGCTCTTTTTCATGGCTCAGATGAAGTGCACCAATAGTCCAAGAAAGGACTAGGCTCCGTGCATGGCTTAATGAAGTGCACCAATAGTCCAAGAAAGGACTAGGCTCCGTGCATGGCTTAATGAAGTGTACCAATAGTCCAAGAAAGGACTATGTCCAATGAAAAATACAGTGAAGTGCCCTGGTAGTCCCAGAAAGGACTAGCACAATTAATTCCGGAAAAGGCTAGTTTTCGCGCGTGACCATTGCAGCACGCTAAAAAAGAAACAACAACTAAATGTTGCTCGTACAACTCACTATGATCGGGAAAGATGTCATAAGCACAATATGAGCATTGGCTCCGACCAATCCAAATAATAAATACATTTAATAAAAGGAATATTCTTAGAGGAAATCATACGTGGATGCGATACATGGAAAGTAACATAAATAATATATTCATAAACGTCCGACATGATGCAAAGAACAGGTAAAACCACATATTCTATGGAAAAATCCACCAAGTCAAAGAGCTAGAGATAGGAATTAATTCACGCGCCTCAGTCTGTTTCGAGCAACCGCCAATTCGCTCTCCCTTAGCTCCATTCAGACACATGCATCAACAAACGCCTCAGAAGCCTCGTCCGCAGCCATCACGTTTTCAATTGAAGGATTAATCCGACTAGCACTTAGTCGATGCACATAAAGATATTGCACGAAGGTATTGCGTTTGGCTAACCTCAAATAACTCTTCACATTCGCGAACGAATCGAGCATTACATGCAACAGTATATTGCAACACCTCAATTCTCGGATTCTTAAGAAACAAACATAAAGCACTTACTGATTCTCCCATTAGTACCAATCCTTTTTCATCTGAGAAAACTTGGGATATATATGTATATATAAAAAAAAAACAGGGAAGAACTTTTCAAGATAAAGATGATTCAGTTATGAGCATACGACAACGTGCGATCTCCTGTTCTACATCTTGCATCATCTCAAGCACTTCTTCACATTGAATAGTGGCCATAGTTAAAGCGGCCCGCACGTCTCCTAGCACTTGGTCTACCTCATACAAAATCCTCTCGGATGCATTGTTATGGAGAACCATGTTAGAGGTCTCATCTTGTTCCTCGAACGCTTTGCATGCACTTTCTTGCACAGTCAGCCTATGAGTCCGCAAAGCTCTCACTTCACTCTTCAGGACCAACAACCGTTCCAATTCCACCTGTTTATCCGAAGGATGCACCAAGGCGCGTACCATCCACAAAGACAAGGCATAAACATGCATATGACGTCTTGGCAGATGAGAAGCGGGCGCATCATAATCCGCGATAACCTGATCAATATCTAACATCATAAGATTTATTTCTCGCAGTAGTTGATCGGCCTCGTGGCGAACGGAGACAACATCATCTAATGCACGCTGAACCCTTAAAGAAACCGTCCCGGACACTTGAGTCTTCCGAGCTGTTAAGAATATTTGGTATTGCTTATCGAACTGGGCGCGTACTTTTGTACGACTCACCATCCTTCTTTTCCTAAGCAATTCTATTTCGGCCCTCACGAGCCGCAAGCGATCTAGCTTGGACCCTCTCCTATATGGGGATACCAACGATGGCACGGAAGCCAGAGATAACACATAACCATGTAAATGTTTAGCCATTTAGATTAGAGAATACCAGCATAGACAATGCACATAGTACAAAAATGAAGATACCATACTAATACAGATAGTTTATTTATAGGAAATACATACATCAAGGTATTTATTACTCCACAGCTACTGTCATAACTCCCACTTACACAAAAAAAAAATAAAAAAAAAATCATGGTAACATATTAAGTGCCATGTGAACTTCATCAAGCGCCATCTCAACGGACCTAATGCTATGGCCTCTTCATCGACCGAAAAAAACGAGATAAGTTAAGGAAAAAAATGAATCATTCGAAGCAAAGCATACTGAAGAGATGGGATCGTTTCCTCTTGTCTCAAAGATTCAGGAATGAAAAATACATCCTTATCAACACATCGAAAATGGGTCGTCAGATGTTGCTCACGGAAATATCCACGATATTCCAGAAGGGCTATGTTAGGAAGACCGCCCTCACTTTGAATCTTCCTCACCAAATGATCCGAAACATACAAATGTTCATGCCATCTTGAGTTCTCGATCTCGAAAGTATCCCGAGAAAGGTACATTACCCGGAAAAGGCGATTTAGATACTCCTCTTCCAAGACTAACCTCGCACGATTATCCATAACCAAAAAAAAAAAGAGAAGGATAAGGAATCCAAGGAGTATTTACTGTGATTAACTAAAATAAACTCTTATATATATAATCAAGACAACACAATACCCAAGACAACGGTTATTTTGCAAAAAAAATAAAAAAAACGGGGAAAAACTTTTCAAGATGAAGATTATCATATTAATAAACTGAGAACGCTCGGCTATAAGCGAGTAGCAGTAGGAAATATCCTCGTTTAAATCTTGCATCATCAATTGTGTCTCACCATACAGAGTAGTGGAGTCGGCATAAGCACCACGCACCTCTTCTAATACTTGATACTCTTGTACATAACCTAACCAGAAGCACAGGCCGCTCGAGCCATATCTAGTGTCTCCTTATGTTCTTCATAGGCTTTATGGGACCTATCTAGGGGAATCAGTCGATGAGTCTGTAACATCCCGACTTCATCCTTCACTATTAACAAACGCGCAAGCTCCTCCTTCATATCGGCAGCATGGATAACAGCAGATACAACACACAAAGTCAAAACACACCCACAGATATTTGGACCTTCTTGCTGAATAATAAAGTCACGGCAATCAACTATTGCTAGCTCAATATCAGTCGTCATGATTAACGCCACTTGAAACAGACGCTCGGCTTTATTCCGAGCAACTATAGTGTCATCTAGTGCACGTTGTACATCCAGAGTCAGGCGCCCGTACGTCTGTGACTTCTGAGCCATTGAATATATCTCATATTGATCCTCAAACCGCACGCGCGTAGCCACTCGATTATCCATTCTAACTTCTCTGAGAACCTCCACCCCGGCTTTCACCAACAACAAACGCGTCATCTCATGATCCTTCTTGTAAGGAATGACTAGTGTTGGCACGGGAGCCAAAGCCAAAGAATAACCATGAAGAAGATGATCCATCCGCTGCAAAATAGAAGCTAACAACTAAAGGGAGATAAAATATCAATAGAAGTTAGGAAATATCAAGACAATTCTACTTACTCCTATTTATAAAGACAGCATCACATTAATAACCATCCAACCATAATAATAAATACGAAAAAAATAAAAATAGCAAATAGGTTCACAAAGAAAAAACAACCCATCAAAGTTCTCAATTCAACTAAAATAAACTAAGAAAACTAGTGTTCAAAGCATCAACATCAGAAGATATCCAAGGGAACTAACTCCGCCTTCTTCCTAGTTAAGCGCCCGTTTACCTCCTCGGCAGCTTCCTGAGCGCTTTTCAAGACCTGGGTAGCTCGGCCCACGTCCGCCAACAGCTGTTCATATGCCTCCTTTTTAGCGTTGGCAACATCAAGCAGCTGCTGGTGCTCCCGCTCCAATTCCTTGATCTCGCGATGTAACATGGTCCGCGCACTGTGGCTAGCCTTTGCCCGATCCAACAGATGCTTAAGACATTGAACGGGGAACCGAAGAATTAGAGAAGTCTGGATAGTAGCATCCCACTTCCTCAAGACATCCGGATGGACTCGAGTTTCGTCCGCCAAGGAAAGACTGAAAATGCGGGGGTCTAACAACCACACCCAATATTTCGATCAACAATCTGTATGGACTTACTCCAATATACTTTCTAGAGAATCAACTAGACAGTCAGACTCAATCTAGAGAAAAGTATATCGAGGAGTTAATATCTCTCTCTTGATTTGATTTTACTCAAGCAAATAGAAATCTACGAGTTTTTATCAAATACAAGGATAATAAACTTGGATGGTACCAAATAACAATATCCAAGGGTCAATCAATTTCCAATAAACAACAAAAGGTTGGATTTCACAATTGATCGATACAAATGCACAACCTGTGATATTTCAATTATATAACAAAATATAATGCGGAATAGAAATAACACAGACACCGGAAATTTTGTTAACGAGGAAACTGCAAATGCAGAAAAACCCCGAGACCTAGTCCAGATTGAACACCACATTTTATTAAGCCGCTACAGACACTAGCCTACTACAAACTAACTTCGGTCTGGACTGTAGTTGAACTCTAATCAATCTCACACTGATTCAAGGTACAGTTGCACTCCTTACGTCTTTGATCCCAGCAGGATACTACGCACTTGATTCCCTTAGATGATCTCACCCACAACCAAGAGTAGCTACGACCCAAAGTCGAAGACTTTAGTAAACAAATCTGTATCACACAGAAAAGTCTACAAGGATAGATAAATCTGTCTCCCACAGATAAACCTAAAAGTTTTGTTCTGTCTTTTGATAAAAATCAAGGTGAACAAGAACCAATTGATAAACCAGACTTATATTCCCTAAGAACGGCCTAGTATTATCAATCACCTCACAATAATCTAAATCGTATGGTAGCGAAACTAGATATTGCGGAATCACAAACGATGAGACGAAGATGTTTGTGATTTATTTTTATCTTGCCCTATCGGAGATATAATCTCAAGTCAATTATTGAATTGAACTCGTACGATAGAAAATGCCAAGATCAGATCACTCAACTATAAGAGAAGTATTTTCGTCTGGCTTCACAATCCCAATGAAGTCTTTCAGTCGTTAATCGACAGGGTCTCGAGAAGAAACCTACGATTAAAGGAGATCGACTCTAGCAAACCAACTAGTATCACACAGGAGGTGTGGGGATTAGTTTTGCACAGTCGCTAGACGTCTCCTTATATAGTTTTCAAATCAGGGTTTGCAATCTAGGTTACCTTGGTAACAAAGCATTCAATAATCACTTTTAGATGAAAAACCTGATTTATCCTAGCTAATATCTTTCAACCGTTAGATCGAAACTTGGATTGTCACACACAAATGAAATGTATTCATTTAGGTTTGAGTAACCGTACCTTAACGTGTACATTGGTTGGTTCACAAATGGTTGACCAATGGTTAGCCATATGAGTGCTTTCATATTAACCGTATTCATATTTCTCATAACTAGTTCAAATGACTCATAAGAACTAGTTCAAGAGTTGTTCAATTGCTTAGGTCTTTATACATAGACACAATTGAAAGAAAATCGGTTTGATTCATTTGAATCAATTCATGAACAATATACCCACGGTTTGCAAAGACTGCATTCCTTATAATTTATTGTTTTAAGTCCATGAACTACCGATTTGAGAAATAACTAGCTTGGGTATGCGTACGGGTATGCGTACCTTAGCTACCGGATTTTGAGTTGGTTTTAGTTTCCAACCTGTCTCCTTCACCAATACTGCATGCACACATATGCACGCACTTGATTTCCGACACATGGATTTATACACTAATGTGCGAACACACTATATGCTTACATCCATAGGTGGTTACATATTCTCAACTCTACATTTCAATCATTGAAACATTCTACTATAATGTTATAACAGTCGTTAGACATAAAGAATCGACTATCGTCATCATAGCTATTTTCAAGATTGAAACGTCATCATGACTTTCGTCACGGGTAAAGATGAAGATGGTTAAAGCAAAATCTTACCAACACGTATGTCGAGAAAAAGATAGGCGAGTAAACTCGGCTGGAAATAACAAATGTGTATGTACGAAAACTATCATACTTATACGACTTTTGTCTCAAGACTAGGAGACAGAGTATACAGACTTTTGAGTGATAAGATGAATTCAAGTCTCCACATACCTTTTGGTCGGATGAATTTTTCACTGGTTCCTTGAGTAGTTCTTCGTCTTTGCAAGATAATTGACATGGAGTCTGGAGCTCAACTATTCTTAACTATCCTAGACCGAGACTTAGTCATAAGTATACTAGAAATCAAGACATATCACTACAAGAAAAACCATTTATTGCAACATCAATCTGCCACATCCTGGCAATATATGCGAAAAAAATAGTTTTCTGCCGCACCGCCACTGAAGTGCAACTAATAGTAATGTTTTTTTTCCGCACCCAAAATCTGGTGAGGCAAAAGAAATCTTGTTGCCACACCTAATATTTTAGTGCTGCAAAAGGGGAACTTTTGCCACATTGGTGTAGCAAAAAATTCATTTATTTCCTTCTATATATTAAATGGACAAAAAAATGAAAAATAAATTGTGCACGGAAAATGCAGGGGCCAATTTTTTTTCGCAAAAATGAAAATCCAATTTTTTTTCACCTAGAAGAATCCGCAACCAACCCTTTTTCTCTTAAGCAACCACCGAAACAAGCGGATCCCCATCTCCAAAAGAACTGAACCCAAAACTGCCGAAAGAACTTCGCCATCATCCCCCTCTTCACCTCTATCTACACCTCATTAGAAATCTAGGGTTTCAGTTCGATCTCTTCTAATCTATCCAAAAGAAAACAGAAAAATATATCGGTCGCCCATACAAATATCTTGATAAAGATTTCGATTCTATCGATCGCTGCAAATCTCGAGCCTCATCTCCAACATGTGTAGAAAATAACGAATCTGGAATACAAACATTTATTTCCACGATTTATTGGTGTTGAAACATTAGATTTCCGTTTTTTTTTTAGTTATGATTTTGAAATTAGGGTTTTTTCAGATTTTACTTTTGGTTTTTGCTTTGGTTTCTAATTGTTTAGGTGGTATACATGGAATATCATGTTGGTTTGTTTATCTAATTGATTTCTTGTTTGTTTGATTAGTAGGTACAAAAATTAGTGCCAGGAGGTATTTGGCGAATGGACACATTGTTAACAAGGTCTCAACCTGTTAATTTTGATATATGCTTATATTATTATGATTGTTCGTTTCTGATATGGATTTTGTGTTTATTATTTCAAGAATTGCACAGATTTCTTATGAAGCCAAGAAATCAATTGGAGGTCTTTTGATCTGGAGAAATTATATCAATCCAGTTTGCTTATATGAAGAGATGAGAGATCCATTTGGTATATTCTCTCTTTTCTTCCATTTAAAACTTTATTTTAGGATTTGGTCATTTCGGGTCTAATTTTGGTTATTTGCATATAATTTCATTTTTACTTTGCATTTGGATGGAGGGATCTTATAGAAAAAAGTTTGGTGGATCTGCTGGTTAGGCGGGGGTGGAATGCTCTTGTGGGAACATAGTCGTTGCTTTCTTCATCTTCATTGAATGTTTTAAAGTCAGACATTTGATTTAAGCATGTATACCCAAATGAATCTAGCTACACCTTCATAGATATTGTTCTTTTCTTCATAGGTGAACCATGTCCACTGGTTTGTTTGTAAAGATTAATGTTAAACATGCTTATGTCATGATTCTAAATTTTTTTCATATGCTTAATTACAGGTACTGCAATTGTTTACAAAAAGATCCCTCTTACGGATGTGCGACTTGGTGATTGGCAATGTGTCTGTTGTGTTAAGAAGAAGATAGAGTAAGTGATTCTTTTTCTGGCAGAGTGGAGTCCAATTTGGTTGGCAGATTATGAAGGTATAAGTTTCATCACTAAGAATAATAAATTAATTTTGCAATAAGAATGTAACATAAATCGGACTCATCTGAGTTTGTTGAATACTGGCCTACCGAGTTCTTCTCAACCTTCCCAGTGTGCAACATGAGCAGTATTGTGCTACCCTACTTGCTTATTACGCATTAATTCGTTCAAATTTAAAAGTGAAACTGGTGAAGCCCTCCACAATCTTCTTGGCAAGCTGATCAATGTAGTTTTACTGATATATTTTGTTCTCATTAGGCAATAAAGAAAATGCTCTCCACGTTAAATGATCATTTACCTGCTTTCTGGAGCAAGAGTTAAGGGTATGAGTCTCTTTCTTGTTTTTCTTAATACACCTCTGCTGCAGGCTAAAGCATGAGTAATTCATAAGCAGTTTAAGAGCAGTTTATTGGTTTTTCTTAAAATATGTTTATTGTCTTGAAGGCCGTCTGGAACTCAAGGTACCCTTACCCGGAGCACCAGATGACATATAGGTCAGAGATTATGTCCGAAAACATCGGTCTGCTCACAGGAGAGAGAAGTTCTCATGTCTAGACTATATGATGTTGCTGCTATGGGAGAAGGAATATCTTAGATTTGTTAAATTAATCTAAAAACTTTCAACCGAAAAGCTTCAAGTGACTACTGGTTGTTTATAAATTAGTTTGTAGGTCTTGAAACCTCTCTATCTAACAGTGGATTTGGTTCATAAGTAATGAGTTCTAAGTGAAGCTTCGTCCCTTTTGCAGGAGATCCCACAGAAGTAATTGAAACTCTATATAGTAACAATGTCAATACCGTGTCGGAAGCGACTGAAACTCACAGTTCAATAATTTATTGGACTTGATATATTTATCATTTCTTTAGTTTTTTTATTACTTGGTAACCTAATAATGTTTTACTATTTAGTAGGACACTAAAGTCTCATAATGGAGTACTGGAGAAGATTCAGTATACATGCATCTATATGAAGCGTGAAGTTTTTTACTATCGGCCTATCACACAAAGATTTGTAAGGGAACCTGGATGTGAATTCGAGAGTGAATCTGAGAACCTGTAAAATTATTTGTTTATGTTCTTATTTCTCTCATTAAGGTTGTGTACTCTGTAAAACACTAGGCTTTATCAATAAAATCCGACTTCTGGCTTTTTATTCAATTTTGTATATTTGTTTACAAATGCTACAAGTACAATGATAATGCATATGGTTTATGTCCCGTAATAGTCATGCAATAAAATTTCTGGCAACAACCATGATGTTTCAAAAAGAAGTCTTTTGCAGCAGTTAATTGGTGTGGCAAAATATTTTTAAAATAATAATTAATTATTTAAATTAAATTAAATTAAATTAAGTGAAAAAGAAAAATATTTTGCCTCACATTATTTCCACACCAGCTACTGTGGCACAAATCCCATGTTCCGCCACATTATCCAATAGGTGTGGCAGTAACTTTTTGTCACACAGTTTGTTTCCACACGGTGTGGCATAAGATTTTGGTGAGGCAAAAACATTTTGCTACATCAAAATGGGGTTCTTGCCACACAATTTATATTTTGCAATACACTCATTTTCTTGTAGTGTATAGTTTTGATCACTAATATTGACAAACATGCTTGAGATAGCAACGCATGCGAGTTCGATCGAGCAATGATCTAACAAAGACCCTATGCTATGATGAGCAAATACTCATTAGATACGATCAAAGAATTGATAGGCATCTCCTCATGAACGCACATGTGGCCAAACTTCTCCACTATGCGCCGATAGGTGGCTGCTTTAGACGAGGGGACCCAAAATCCATGCACCAGCGCGTAACGGTTATCCACTCCAGCCTCAACTGCGGACATAGTACGAGGAAATCGGAACTTGGGATCCTCCGGAACAGCCATAAGCTCCGCGTCCGTATCCACGCTATGAGAAACCTTAGTCGTCGGCTTGGAAGATTTTTGCCGCTTGTCATTGGCACTGCAGGACTCGCTGCTTTTGACCTGGTGGTTCGAGCCGCTTCCTTTACCATGAGCGCCGTCTCATTTTCCCACATTCTAAAAAGAGAGAGAGAACCATAAGAAAAATATCAGTAAGGAAATCAAATTCAAATATACAGTGTATACCAGATTGGGAGAAAGAAAGGGATTAGCAGGAGAATGAATAAATTGGCGAGAAGAAGAAGAAGAACTCGACGCAGCCGGCTCCAAGTGACCTAATGAGAGATGAAAAGCAAAAGAAAGGAAGAAAATAAAATAATCTTACCAATAGGTATATGAAGTGAAGATGTATATGTAGATTACCAAATGCATTTAATAATCACAACAGAAAGATTATCACCGGCATGTGTCGGTATATGAAACTCAACAATTATGAATATAGTACACTCACGGGATTTAGAAGGGGAAGATCTCTGATTTCGGGCGCCACCTTGAAGACCACTACCTTCCTGGGAGTAGTCATGTACATAATGATCCGACCCAGAGTCGTCCCCTGCATCTAAAATATCGGAAGGAGTGTGAAGAGGATGATTGGAATATTTAATTGTCTGTACAATTAGGGGACGAGTAGACTGAAGAATCATACGAGAAGAGAGTATCTCAGGACCACTTTGACTAACTGATCGACCAAGTTTGCGCTCCACACGCTCGATGGAAGTACTCGCGGACGAAAACCCCACTTTGGGAGCCGGCGTGGAAAACGGAGGAGAAACACTAGCAGTGCGGATGGAAGGCAACCGTGGAATAGGCAGCACGCCGGCGTCCCTCTTCATCTTCTTAGCCAGTCGATCGTCCCTCCATTCTTCAAGGGGCAGGTTGATGTACTCTTCAAAGAAAATACCCCTAGGTTTTCAACCGATAGGCGGAGAGTTCTAAAAGAATATGGCAAACTAACATAAAGAAACTAAACGCGGAACTAGATTAAAATGACAACCAAAGGAGAAGGAAGATACCTTAGAGATGCAGCTGAAGGGATATGCAAGGGCTTCATTGACGGAACGCGCCTTCTCTTCTTGGAGCCGGATGGAGGTAGAGCACTACCCTTACCATCTTCTTGAGAAGGCTGGGCACCCGAGGAGGGTCTGAGCTGGTAACTAGTGGGCGAAGAGGATGACCATCCTTACTAGAAGATAGCCTATACTTCTTGCAAGCCTCGACGTTTAACTTCACGCGACCTGATGCATGCATTTCTTTGAGATCTACCTTGGTTAAAGCCGGAGGAGCGTATGGCTCTTTGATGAGTAGATTCAGCACACTCTGATTAACATTATTGCGATAGCCGATCCACTCATTGGTAACGCCCACATGCCGACGGAGCTGAGGTTGGCAGAAATCAAAGAAGCATGTGTGGTCGCTTATCCGAAGACCGCTTTTGAAAACAAAGCGATCAAAACTCTTCTGGACCTCCTTATCTTCCTCTATCGAGGAAGGGAGAGGAGGGTCATAAGGAACCCCTTGGTCAAACCCCAGCCGTCGCACCACACGGATGGTGTTAGAAGCGTCAGAAGAGAACATCCCACCATAAAAGCCGGGAAGACGCCCGGGTAAAATAGAAACAATCATGTCATACTCCTCAGCTGAAGGTATCTCCGCTGAAGACATCCTCCTCCGGAACTTGATAACAAAAGTATAATGAAGAGAACCAGTGCGACCGTCCTGATAATTGATGAGGTTGAAATCCGTATGCTTATCCATGAAATCCTTGAGCTTTTCCTTTGGAAGATGACCCTTCTTGTGGTAAAGATCCATCCGAGGATGAGACTCGGGTATTGTCACTAGACGCTTGGAACCATCCTCTTGAACAACTTCCTCTTACCGAGAGAGAGCGAGGGGATTCAGATGAGAGGGCCTATACTCGGGGAAACGCCCCCAAGCCCATGCTTGAATAAAGTTAGCAGGAAGGAAAGTTTCAACCTCATGGGATCCGTCCACGCGACAGATGTCACTTACCAGCAAATCTAAATGGTGGTACAAACCACCCAGGAACATGGGAGCAAGCGAAAACGACACGCCGCGAGACATCAGCACGGCCATAGGAATCAATTCATTCTTGATGGTGTCCTGGGGACTGTATTCGAAAATGTCGTGACACGGTCAGAAGAGGAGGAAAGAAGCCAGCTCCGCTCTATCTGTTTATCCTTCTCGAGGAGGAACACCTTTTCCACGACCATACTGCAGAGGAGCCCAGTATTTTATCCATCATGAGAAAGTAGCTCGACGTTGTCCGGATTTTGGTTTCTGGCCGCTCTTTACTTCTTTCACATCATCAGCTTCTTCAGTAGCATAAGGCTTTGGTCGAGCAGCTTTTATTGCAAACGCCATGAGTTTTGAAGAAGATGAAATATTCGCGGGAGAACCCTGAGAAGCCGACACGGTGGCTTTATACTTCCCTTTATCCGTTGGGACTCCTACCTCATCCGGAGCTTCAGCCTTAATCTCCTCAGGCAGTTGAAAGGTTATAGAGTTCGCCTTGGGTTTAAGCAGACGGTCGCGGAGATCTCTGTCATCCTTGTTTAGAAATTTTGTGAAGGAATCAACTGTCATAAACTACGTCACCATGAACGGGTAGACCCGTGAGCGCCACCACGTCCTCGAGGATGGGGGTCGCTTCTCACCAGGAAAATATAAACGTGTGAGGATCGATTCCCCAGCGTGCACATAAGCGATTTATACTTTCATGGTCCCGCCGGACGTATCTAAACTTGGAGGCCTCTAGTGCTGCCTCTATACTTAGATAATGGATGACCCTTGCGTTCTCCGGATTGGAGCGAATGTAGTCGACCCAGGGATCCCAAACGGTATGAGATTCGGCGGACGAGCGTAAATGGATCGGAGGGAAGACATAATCTCCTTTATGAAATTCCAAAGGGGCGAATCCTCGAAGGAAGGAACAAGGGGCGACGTGTATTTATAATATTCCCATTTTATAAATATACTCCCTCCGTCCCAAATTAGATGAGATAGTTGGTTTTAAATTTTGTCCCAAAATAGATGAGCTATTTCACTAATCAAGGGGGTATTTCTTATATTAGCCTTTTAATTGATTATTGTTACTATAAGAAATATGTATAATTTGATAGCCATGTTTATATTCGTTGTGTAAGTGTATGAAAATGATTTTCAACGGTATAAAGTTTATGAAAAACCGTGGTATAGTTTAACCTGGCGAGATTGGGTATACCTAATGAGACAAAAGCTAGGTCATTTTGAAGTAAAAGAAGCCACAACTTAAGCATGTTGTTAGAGCATTGCTCGGTCAAACTCGCATGTGTTGCTATCTCAAGCATGTTTTTCAATGTTAGTGATCAAAACTATAAGTATTGATTTCTAGCCTATTATAACTAAGGTCTCGGACTAGGATGTATTTGAGCTCAAGAACTCCATGGCAATCATCATACAAGACGAAGGACTACTCAAGGAACTGGTGGAACTTCATCGACTAAAAGGTATGTGGAGACTTGAACTTATCTATCACTCAAAAGTCTATTTACTTTATCTCCTATTCTTGAGACAAAAGTCGTTTTGCTATATAGACTTTGATTATACACATTTGCTATTGCGAGCCGAGTTTATCTCCCCTATCTATTTCTCGAAATATGTGTTGGTAAGCTTTCGCTTTCTCTTTAGCCAAATTCATCTTCACCTAGTGACGAAAGTCATGATATGTTTCAATCACTTTGAAAATTGCTTTGAAGAAAAATGGTTTGTGAATAACAACTATATAACGTCCTCTAAGAATGTTTTAATGATTAAAATGAGAGTTTATATTACATAACCATTGGTGGATATATGCATTATTTTGGAAACACATATATGTATAAGTCCTTATTCCTTGAACAGAAGTTTGCGAACTTTGTTGATCAAGAGAACCGGAATAGTGGCGTGATCTAAGTCCGTGAACTCAGTCCGCGAACCTAGTCCGCGAACTGGCGGAAGTTCTCGACCCGAGAAAATCTGCTGGAGTTTGTGAACTCCTTCCGCGAACTTGAGTTGGTTATATCTAAAAACGGTTGTTCTTGAACTCATGTTTATATAAACTAAGGAATGCTTTTGCAAACCGTGGCTATAAAGTTCATGAACCGATTCGAGTAATCAATTCGTTTTTGCTTCGATTGTGTCTTGTGTAGTTACATAAGATCTAAGCAATTGAAAAACTCTCTAACTAGTTCATTTGAGTCATTTGAATTAGTTATGGTGAAGAAGAATATGGTTGATATGAAATTTCTCATATGGCTAACCATTTGGTTAACTATTGTTGAACCAACAAATGTTCCTGTTTGGGTACGGTTACATAAACCCAAAATAGTACATTTCATTTGTGTGTATCAAGCTAAGTTTTCGATCTAACGGTTGATAAATATTATCTTGAATCTAATCAGGTTTTCATCTAACGGTGAATATTGAATGCTTTGTTACCAAGCTAACATTGATTGCAAACCATGATTTGAAAGACTATATAAGGGAAAACTCTAGCAACTGGGAAACCTAATACCCACACCTTACGTGTGATACTAGTTGTATTAGCTAGAGTCTATTCTCCTTTAACCTTTGGTTTCTTCTTCTTAAACAGGTTAACAACTTAAAGACTTCATTGGGATTGTGAAGTAAGACCGATACTACTTTCTTGTAGTTATGTGATCTGATCTCGCTGATTCTATCGATTTGAGTACAATCGTAACAATTGGCTTGAGATTTATATCTTCGATAGGCAAGATAGAAAAGTAATCACAAACATATTCGTCTCATTGTTTGTGATTCCACAATATTTTTTTCGTTGCGTCGATTAAGATTATTTTGAGGTGGTTGATAATACTAGGCTGTTCTTTGGGAATATAAGTCCGGTTTATCAATTAGTTCATGTTCACCTTGATTTATCAAAAGATGGAACAAAGCTCGTAGGTATATTCATGGGAGACAGATTTATGTATTATCGTAGACTTTTCTTGTGTAATACAGATTTGTTTATTAAAGTCTTCGATTTTGGGTCGTAGCAACTCTTAGTTGTGGGTGAGATCAGCTAAGGGAATCAAGTGCGTAGTATCCTGCTGGGATCAAAGACGTAAGGAGCACAATTGTACCTTGAATCAGTGTGAGATTGATTGGGGTTCAACTACAGTCCAGACCGAAGTTACTTTGAAGTAGGCTACTGTCTGTAGCGGCTTAATACAGTGTGTGTTCAATCTGGACTAGGTCCCAGGGTTTTTATGCATTTGCGGTTTCCTCGTTAACAAAATTATGGTGTCTGTGTTATTTCTTTTCCACATTATATTTTGTTATATAATTGAAATATCACAGGTTGTGCGTTGTTCAATCAATTAGAATATCCGACCTTTTGGTTGTTGATTTAAATTGATTGACACTTGGATATTGGTCTTTGGTACCATCCAAGTTATCTCTCTAGTATTTGATAAAGACTCGCAGATTTTTATTTGCTTGAGTATATAAAAAATCGAGAGATTGAGATATAAACTCTTTGATATACTTTTTATCTAGATTGAGTCTGACTGTCTAGTTGATTATCTAGAAAGTATATTGGAGTTTGTCCATATAGATTTCTAAGCGAAATATTGGGTGTGGTTGTTGTACCCCCGCTTTTTCAATTGGTATCAGAGCAGGCAAACACGTTTATGACCTCAAAAGTCTGTGTTTATAGCGATCTGAGGATGGACGATATTATCTCTGATAACGCAACATCAGTTCAGAGTCACTCATCTGAGTTTCAAAGTCCTGAAGCTTCTGATAAAAACTCCGTCTCTAGTCCTTTGACTGAATCTGCATTCAACTGGGAAAAATCCCTTGATGAACAGTTGGATGATCTTTCGGATGACAGTGATTCAGAAGAAGGACAAAGTATTGATGAGGAAGTTGCTCAATATATCAAGTTGTTTTACCATGCTTTGAAAGAAAAGAAGTCAACAACTTGCTTGAGTAAATACATTTCTCCTCTTTGTCAAGAAAACAGAAAATTGAGAAAACTCTTTAAAGGATATGATGGTGGGTATAAACTCTTACAATCTATCGTTAAATATCGTGAAGAAGATGTACGCACAAAAAGGTCTGAATGTGATAATCTTCTCTAAAATCTCTTTGTGTTGAAAGAAAGACTTGCAGAAGCTGAAGCAAGATATGACTCTCAACAAAAATGTTTTAATGACAAAGAGATCAGTCTTCTTGCCAAAGAAAAATCCTTGGAGACTGACCTTGCAGCTGCTCTTGATAAAGTAAATCCACTGGAAGAGAGTCTGAGAAGGTTCAATTCTATCTCTACAAAATTGTCTTCTATGATTGGAGCGTGTAAAAAACATCGTGATACACGTGGTCTGGGCTATAAAGGAATTGACGCTCCAAAAACTAGTAAGATCAATTTCGTTAAAGCTATTGATAATTTTTCATGTGAAAAAACGTTCGCAACTTGTAATGTGCCTAAGGAAAAGGATTGTACTCCTTCTAAATCTACTCACATGAGAACAACTAAGAATAATTCCTTTAACTGATATTACTGCGTAAATAAAGGACATTCTGGGCGAAAATGTCGTTTTCGTTTAAGGAATGAAAAACTTCACAACATTCTTGCATGGGTGTCTAAAGAAGTTATTAAACCTGTTTCTCATATTGTTGGAGTAAAAGGAATTTTCGACAATCAAGAAAAATACTTTGATACGTCTTTTCTTAATTGTAATTTGAAAACGAAAAATGCCAACAATGATAGAAGGAAGAGCGGCAGTAGAGCAACTGACTTCTTAAAATAACTCTGAAAAGAGAAAAAGGCATAGGAGAAAGAAAGAAAGGTTGAGTTCCTTGTCTCTCTCTGAAAAAGACTGCGGATCCAAAACTCCTGCTCCAGATTTCATACATATCAATATTCGAGTCTGAGAACTTAAGGTCAGCATAAACAAACTCAAACAGGGCATCGAAAAAACATGGAAAGCAGCTGGCTCAGGTACTCCTAGTTCCTCTCTTGATAAAACTCCTTCAACTATGTCGTGTGATGTTTCTGTAAATCCTCTTGAAGGAGAAAAAAAAGCAGTCAGTATTGGTGAGCAAAATGCTCATCTAAACACAACATGATAACTGCACAATGTAGCATTCTTCTTGTAAGTTAGAGAAGGATGCTCATAGTCTCAAGAAGTGTCTTGAGAAGTTCTGTCAAGGTTTCATGTTTTTCTTTCCTTCTTTGATATTTTGATCTTAAAATCTGTTGAGCTTCGCTCCAGTTCTTCTCTTGAAGATAATCTGATCATTCCCTATTGAGAAATATTCCCTGTTGTGTGTGCTTCCTCCAAATTGTTGGTTCTCAACTATAATGACACACAAATCTCATTCTAGTTCCTCTTGGTCACACTTTAGGGCCGTGAACCCCAGTGCACGAACTCCTGAACCACACGAACGTGTACAAACCTTCCTAGGGTTTTCCGTGGAACTTATTTATATACACTTATGTGTCATCTCTTGTTACACTGTTCTGTAAGGTCAAAGGGTTTTATCAATTTTTGGTGTGAACAATGAATGGAGGAAACAAGGATGATGAAGTCAAGAAGGGGAAGACTAACGAGTTTCACAAGAATCCTGTTTTCATAACATGCTACCATGCCATTGATCATGAAAACAAACTACCAGTTCAGATGTATCACAACTGGTAGGAAATCTTCTTCGAGATTTTGAGGTCGTACGTGAACAACTCGGAATCACAACAAGGAATCTTGAGTTTTTGAAAAACGAACTGAAGAAAGCAACTGGTGAGCTCGTCCATGTTCAATATCTGGTTGCTGACCAACTTTAGTGTTTTTCAGATCATGTTCTCTATAGGAGTTTATTTGTCTAGTAAATCTTCTATTTTCTTGTTTTTGTTAGAAGAATAACTAGAGTTTGGAATAGCCATTATTGTGATTACACATAGCTATGTCCAACGTTTTCATCTTCATGTTTTTAGATTTATTGGTTTAAATTCTAAAGTTGTTTGAAAGATGATTTTTGCAGTATTAATCTTTATGGTTTTATATATTGTAATTTGTTATGGGATATGTGTGTTTGCGTCCGTGAACTGTGATTGTCCCATACCTTGTCAAAAGTAAAGTCTTTCATAAGTCGATATTCACGTATTGATAAAAGAATGAATGGACTTTTTACAATTACAAAAGTTAAGCCTATTATGTCAATTATTGATGGAAGATGGGTTAAAATCTTTTGTTTTTCGAGGATTATGTCTATTGTATGTTATTGTGAAAATGGTGATGGAAAATAGAATGAATCCCTGCTTATTCCACGGTATAAGGTCGATCCCAATCCACAATTTTTGTGTACATACTGTGTTATTTCATAAGGTGTCTTATGTTGAGGATTTTCGAATGAGTTATTCTTAACTTAGTTGTTTCTCCGTGAGGTACTTTATGTCGAGAATATTCAACTAAATCAATCATTTTCGTTTGGTTATTTAGTTGTTGCTTCGTAAGTTTTCTTATGTTGAGAATGACCAATTAAATTGATTACTTTTGTGGTTAATTTGGTTGTGTATTCCGATTAGATTAGTTATGGGTTCTCTTGTAATTAATCTAATTGAGTATTTTTAAGTCTCCATAAGTTCACTTTTGTTGAGCATTTCCGGTTAAATTAATCATGAATCCTCTTGTGGTTAATTTAATTGAGTATTTTGGACTCAAATTCATACTTGTATTTGATTTGTTATGTCCAAAGAAACCCTTATTTTCTTTCGAAATTAAGGTCGCTCTTGTTGTTCTTTCGGGAATGACATATTATGAGGGAGAGTTCTTAATTGAACTTGTGCTTAATTGCCAAATTTTTGTGGGGAGTGCGGCTGTGGAATATTATAGGGGTTATCTTGTATCTTTAAACTCCTTGATGAATGAAATTAGCTTCGGCTTTATGATTGCATCTAAATAAGTTGATATTTTTCTTTCTTTTGGTCATGAAATATCTCTTTCGGAAATTTCATTAGGGTCCCGTTCTTGTACCTTTGGCAATTTTATTGACAAAAAGGGGGAGAATTAATATGTAGTTCACACTACAAATACATATGGTTTTCGGATCATTATGTAAGGGGGAGTGGTTTCCATGTGAGATGGAGTATTGACTAAGGGGGAGTGATACATATCACCATAGTATTGTTGTTGAAGTTGTGATACAATTGAACTTTGACGTTGTATAATGATACTATGACACTGTATAACAATGCTCGAGAATTATGTTTTCTCATTCTTATAGCTACAGATTTTCAACAACGATGATGCTGAACTTACAACCTTTGTGATCATTGGAGTACTTGGAAGTGACGAAGATTTCGAGTAATGTTGAAGATTAGACATGTGGAATAGGAGCTACAAAAGTTAATTTATTTATTTTTTGTATTCCATATGTATTAATAGTTTTGTCACTAAAATTGAAAAAGGGGGAGATTGTTAGAGCATTGCTCGGTCAAACTCGCATGCGTTGGTATCTCAAGCATGTTTGTCAATGTTAGTGATCAAAACTATAATTCTTCATTTCTAGTCTATTATAGCTAAGGTCTCAGACTAGGATAGAAAGTGTAGTTGAGTTCAAGAAATCCATGGAAATCATCATACAAGACGAAGGACTACTCAAGGAACTTGTGGAACTTCATCGACTAAAAGGTATGTGGAGACTGGAACTTATCTATCACTCAAAAGTCTATCTACCCTATCTCCTATCTAGAGACAAAAGTCATTTTTCTATATAGACTTTGATTATACACATTTGGTATTTCGAGCCGAGTTTATCTCGCCTATCTATTTTCTCGAAATATGTGTTGGTAAGCTTTCACTTTATCCAAATTCATCTTTATCTAGTGACGAAAATCATGTTATGTTTCAATCACTTTGAAAATTGCTTTGACGAAAAATGGTTTGTGATTAACAACTATATAACGTCCTCTGAGAATGTTTCAATGATTGAAATGAGAGTTTAGATTATATAACCATTGGTGGATATAAGCATTGTTGTGGAAACACATATATGTATAAGTACTTATTCCTTGAACCGAAGTTTGCGAACTTTGTTGATCAAGAGAACCGGAATAGTGGCGTGAGCTAAGTCCGCGAATCCAGTTCGCGAACTGGCGAAATTTCTCGACCCGAGAAAATTTGCTGGAGTTTGTGAACTCCTTCCGGGAACTTAAGTCCGTGAACCCAGTCCGCGAACTTGAGTAGGCTATATCTAAAAACGATTGTTTGTGAACTTATTCATATTAACTAAGGAATGCTAAATGCAAACTGTGGCTATATAGTTCATGAACCGGTTCGAGTGAATCAAATCGTTTTTGCTTCGATTGTGTCTTGTGTAGTTACATAAGATTTCCTTGCAATTGAACAAATCTCTAACTAGTTCATTTGAGTCATTTGAACTAGTTATGGTGAAGAAGAATATGGTTGATATGAAGTTGCTCATATGGCTAACCATTTGGTTAACTATTTTTGAACCAACAAATGTTCATGTTTGGGTACGGTTACATAAACCCAAAATAGTACATTTCATTTGTGTGTAACAAGCTAAGTTTTCGATCTAACGGTTGAGAAATATTAACTTGAATCTAATAAGGTTTTCATCTAACGGTGAATATTGAATGCTTTGTTACCAAGCTAACATAGATTGCAAACCATGATTTGAAAGACTATATAAGGGAGAACTCTAGCAACTGGGCTAATCCCAACACCTTACGTGTAATACTAGTTGTGTAAGATAGAGTCGATTCTCCTTTAACCTTTGGTTTCTTCTCTAAACCAGGTTAACAACTTAAAGACTTCATTGGGATTGTGAAGCCAGACCGATAATAGTTTCTCGTAGTTGTGTGATATGATCTTGTTGATTCTATCATGTTGAGTACAATCGTAACGATTGGCTTGAGATCTTTATCTCCGATAGGAAAGATAGGATAGTAGTCACAAACATCTTCTTCTCATCGTTTGTGATTCCACAATATCTTCTTTCTCCGCGTCGATTAACATTATTGTGAGGTGATTGATAATACTAGGTTGTTCTTCGGGAATATAAGTACGGGTTATCAATTGGTTCTTGTTCACCTTGATTTATCAAAAGAAGGAACAAAACTCGTAGGTATATTCGTGGGAGACGGATTTATCAATTATCGTAGACTTTTCTTTGTGATACAAATTTGTTTATTAAAGTCTTTGACTTTGGGTCGTAGCAACTCTTAGTTGTGGGTGAGATCAGCTAAAGGAATCAAGTGTGTAGTATCCTGCTGGGATCACAGACGTAGGAGCATAACTGTATCTTGGATCAGTGTGAGATTGATCGGGGTTCAACTACGGTCCAGACCGAAGTTAGTTTGAAGTAGGCTAGTGTCTGTAGCGGCTTAATATAGTGTGTGTTCAATATGGACTAGGTCCCGGGGTTTTTTTGCATTTGCGGTTTCCTCGTTAACAAAATTCTGGTGTCTGTGTTATTTCTTTTCCACATTATATTTATATAAAAGAAATATCACAGGTTGTGCGTTGTTCAATCAATTAGCATATCCGACCTTTTGGTTGTTGATTTAAATTGATTGACACTTGGATATTGGTTTTTGGTACCATCCAAGTTATATCTCTAGTATTTGATAAAGACTCGAAGATTTCTATTTGCGTATGTTTCAAATCGAGAGATTGAGATATAAACTCTTTGATATACTTTTTATCTAGATTGAGTCTGACTGTCTGGTTGATTCTCTAGAAAGTATATTGGAGTTTGTCCATACAGATTCCTAAGCGAAATATTGGGTGTGGTTGTTGTACCCCCGTTTTTTCACATGTATTTTCTAAATGGCTAATATACCCTTGTTTAATTAACACTAAAAAATTTGATTAACTTAATTAGTTGAATTTAGATGGATTAATTGAGTAGATTAAAACTTTTAACCCATGAGTTCAATCAACACCAGTTCCGAATTTTGTGAAAAGTCGCCGGCAAGGTCTACGGATGAAGAACATAACGACTATATCTGGACGGCAAGGTCTACGTATGAATAACATGCCGACTATATCCGACTTTATTATTTTTGACACACAGGAGACTGTTATAAATGTTTCACTAGGCGATATCTTATTGATTTTTCACCTTGCCGGCTATCTTATAGTCGGCAAGGTCGACAAAAAATACCTTGTCGGCTATAGGATTTTTGACATACCGAGAAAGGTGTTACAAATGCATGATTAGTCGGCAAGGTATTAATTTCATAACCTGCCGACTAAACTATACTCGGAAAGTCTATCTACCTGACCCGACATCAGATGTAGTAGACATTAATATGTCTATATTCCGCAGGGAATTTGGAGAATATATCAAAATATGATGAGTGCCTATGTCTCTCTTCATATTATATTGAAACTCAAGCTCCTAGATGAATTGTTCACTAGTATAGAGCCTAATGAGTGTATAAGCTCCTAGCTGAATTACTCATTAATTGCGGAGCCTGCCGAGTATGCTATGTTCCCCGGATGAACCCTTTAATATTGATATGGCATGACAATTTGTGTTCACTCGCAGCAGAGTAACACGAATTTCCAAGTATCAAGGTTAAGGTCTTTGCATAAAAGTACTCAATCGGAAAGCATACTGCTCTCTGGCAATAAACTTAAAGAACTCTGTGTCCTGCACAGAATTCAATCAATTTTGTGATAATCCACAAGATTCAGATATTATCCCGACTAATTTGCAAAAATTAGGGTTTTGCGCCCTGCGTAGTATAATAGACCTTGCCTGTCGAAATTAAGCATAGGAGAACTAGGTAATTAATCCGCCTTGGATTAGTAGGTGAAAAATCCTACCCAAAATCAGAAAACAGAGAATAAAAGGAGCTATGGAATAGGAGCAGCAACAAAGTAAAGTGTGGCCATGCCATAGGCCAGCCGGCCCACTTGCAAGTGGCCACACCCCATGTTGCTCGACCGTCCCCTATTTCTCGTCGACCAATCAGGTCGCCTTAAACCCGCCACACGCACATGAGTTGTGGCTGGGCCCATACTTACCGGCCCTATTTCCCATCGACCAATCAGGTCGCTTTAAATCCGCCATACACACACTAGAAGTGTGGCCACGCCCATGCTTGGCCGACCCGTCTTTTCTATTGACCGATCAGGTCGCTATAAACCTGCCACAGTGTTAAAAAAGGCAAATGGCTTCAGATGGTCGCAAAGCCAAGGAAAATGGCTCCATATGGTCACAAAGCCAGTCGGCTTTCCAAAAGTCGCGCCAACATGCTAACGGCATGCCAAACGTGCATGCCAAACGTGCCATTCCGCTCCGGCATGCTAGTGGCATGACAAACATTCCATGCCGCGCCAATACGCTAATTGGCATTCCAAACGTGCCACTTTTCCGCAGTAGTATGCCGAACGTGACAACGTGCCATAAATAGCGCGCCTATGTGCTAACCTACCTTCTGTTCGTGTCCAACGCCATAACAGACTTCAATTAGGGTTTCGTAATCAGAAACACGACTTTACTTTAGTGGCATTAGTCGAAACCCTGATTTCCAGTCGTGGCCCAATTCCGCCACTTTGGCCCCACAACATGCCATGAGCCATGTGGGACCCGTCAAACCCTAAGAATAGCACCGTACCATAGCCACTCATAGCATCCCTTGCTCTTGTGGCTGTTTCCACATTATGGCCTTGATATAGTTCCTTTGGCATCGCTATGACACTGTTTGCACAAAACGCCACCATGCCGCAGCCACATGCCACACACGCTAATTAGGGTTTCGATAGGCCAAACCCTAATTTAACTAAAGTTGCCACGCCAACCAAGTCAAGTTAGTCTCCTAAGGCCATAAGTTTGATATAGCAACAGGGCCAATGTTGCCGAAGCCATATTTGGGTCTAACACCAATATGCCAAAATAGTTGTCGCGGCTACACCGGGCGCCACCATACCACTGGCATGCGACTATGCCACGACTATGCCAGGCGCCACTATGCCACTGGCATGCCGCTATGCCCCTGGCATACGTTAAATATGCCATCATACCATTGGCATGTGCCAATGGCGCCACTTCGCTATTATCAGATGCCAATGGAAGTGGCCATAATAAATGGTCACCCTTTCTTACAAGTTAAAATCTCAACCGTCCAAATTCGCCACCGAATTATCCAAAGAAAAGATACGACTGTTTGAAAGTGCATATATATATTCAATGATTATTTGGATACTCACATAGATATAACCTTTCGGTAAACCAAGGATTTTAGTTTTTGTCTCCTTATCCAATTTTCGGTTGCACAAGTCTCCATTAAAAACATAAATTCAAAAATTTAGTTTGTGTTCAGTTTCAGTAACCAGTTTCATGTTTGAATGATAAGCTAACATTTAAAAGTTCCTATTTGGTCTTGCATTTTGCGAACCATGTTGTGTACAGTATCGTGTCCAAGTTGGCGAAGGAGAGAACTTTTTTGATCACAATATCAAGAATTGATCGTGTTTTAACACTTATAAATTTTCAGTAGAACTTGCAACCAGGTTTTCTTATCATCCAAAGCTAACTTACTCGGTTCAATTGACTAATAAAGTACGCTCAGGTGTAAGTACAAATATTTGGCTCCCTTGGATTAGGGGGAACTTTTTCTCCGGTAAGTCACCTTTAGTTGTAGATTGAAATTTTAACTTTTTCTTTCTTATTAGGTTTTTTGGTTTCACCTATTTGCCACCCACACTTTTCCTATCTGCCACCCCATCAAAATATCAAAAGTAAAATTTTACTTCGAATTTTATAAAGGTCAAACTAAATTTGACCACAAATCTTCTTCTTTATTAATCCCCTTTTTCACTAAACACCATTAAGAAACCTTTTACCCTAGGTTAGAGTTTCATTTAATTATGGTGCACCAAAAATTAATTATTTCTCTTTTAAATTTATTTATTTGGGTAAATGATCAGTATTAGTTAATGTGTTCAACATCTTCGTGAAGAAGACCTTTTCTGAACCAACGTTGGATTTGGTGTGCTTTAGATAGAGAAAACTATACCGACTACAGAGCTGTGTATCAATTTGATATCACTGCACTGCAAGGCATTATTTCTATTACTACAACAATTCATCGGATTATCAAAAATTTAAAAATAATTATCTTAAACGAACCCAAAAATAATTAATACCATAAGCTTACTAACAAAGCCGTTTAATCTAATTCAAGTGCATGGAGAATACGTACAACCAGAGTTCTAATTAGTCGACGTATTCATTTTATTTATGTAGTTGATTTTAGGTTACATAATCAATACTCCATAGAAGAAGAACATCTGTAGTCGTCTAGTGTACCATTTCCTTACAATTATAGGCATTTCGGTGACTACAAAATGTTGTACTCAAACAGTCATGGTGTCCAAATTTTTATAATCATGAGTACGGAACCCTCTTTTTCCTTGATTCTTTTATTTCTCGATAACATAGGATGGGTGAAGGTCGTTGGAAATGGAGAAAAAGATCATTGGGAATTTAGGAATTTTTATTTTTATGTTTGATTATTTAGTTAATCGGGTGGTTTAATAGTTGTGTGTAAACAAAAAGTCAAAAGGTAGCATTTAGGATATTCTAAAATGTATATGGGCGGTGAATAGGATAAGTGGGGACGGAAATTTATGGGGGTGGAAAATAGGGAAAATGTGAGTGGCAAATATGTGAAACCTTCTTATTATTGTGTTTCCTTTTGCTTCCCCTCCATCGATTTATAGAAGAAACGATGAAGGAAGTAGAAGTAACACATGATTTAGTACAAATTTTACTTTGGAACACCTCTGGATCTCATGGAACTATAATGAAACATAACCATTGATCTCCAGGTTTAAGACTTTAAGTCCGCCTCTCCCATGTGAACCTGTAATAGAAGAAAAAAGAATAAAACAGCAACATATTCAACTCGCTCGTGCACCGTATCAAGGTGATGATATATATATTCCAGATGATCCATTTGGTGCAGTTGACCCCGATAGTTCTGCAAGCATATTCATCGTGATCTCGCAGTTTCTTTGTCGGAGACTTACAATGGGATGAATGGTCTAGGGAAAATGTAACCCTAACAAAACTAGAAGATATGTCTTTTTCCGGAAGATTTCCCGTACACGCCCTTTAGGCTTTGCAGACGTGACTCTTCAGTTGTATAAATAATTTCAGCTGAATACCTGAGCGGTTATCACATTGATACAACAATATCTCTGTTCAATGTCTTTTGTCAATTTGAATTTTCCCTCCGATCTTTGCTAACACTCACTTTATTGAGGATTTCTAACATCTTGCAGAATTCTCTTAATCCATACTTGCAGTTCTAACATCTTGAAATTTTTGTTGTTAACAAAAAATTTCTGTTGATAAAATCCATATTTAGTAAGTAGAATTCACGTTTTGATTTCATCTTTGGCTTAATTTTGGTAAGAGGTTTTAGGGATTTAAACGTCGATATGTTTTTGGTTGATTTAGGTTTACAGAACGACATGGGTTTATTTCTTCTGTCTCTAAAGAAACAATCTCATTCAGTTATGAGAATTTAATTGGGAAAGGAGGATTAATTTATACGGATTTACAGAGAAATACTATATTCAAGAGAGGTATGAAATTTTCTTTTAGAGAAACCATAGCCATATTTGACTTCCTTTGGAATAGGAAGAGCATAATAAGGGGAGGTGATTTACGGAATCAGTAAGAACAACACAAAGAGAGGCGTTTAGGGGAAGTTAACTATTGAACTAAAGTTTGCGATGCCCTATCTACAATGTCAAAAAATTAGAGGTTGGAAAATCAAAAAAAATAAAAAAAAAATCATGGTAACATATTAAGTGCCATGTGAACTTCATCAAGCGCCATCTCAACGGACCTAATGCTATGGCCTCTTCATCGACCGAAAAAAACGAGATAAGTTAAGGAAAAAAATGAATCATTCGAAGCAAAGCATACTGAAGAGATGGGATCGTTTCCTCTTGTCTCAAAGATTCAGGAATGAAAAATACATCCTTATCAACACATCGAAAATGGGTCGTCAGATGTTGCTCACGGAAATATCCACGATATTCCAGAAGGGCTATGTTAGGAAGACCGCCCTCACTTTGAATCTTCCTCACCAAATGATCCGAAACATACAAATGTTCATGCCATCTTGAGTTCTCGATCTCGAAAGTATCCCGAGAAAGGTACATTACCCGGAAAAGGCGATTTAGATACTCCTCTTCCAAGACTAACCTCGCACGATTATCCATAACCAAAAAAAAAGAGAAGGATAAGGAATCCAAGGAGTATTTACTGTGATTAACTAAAATAAACTCTTATATATATAATCAAGACAACACAATACCCAAGACAACGGTTATTTTGCAAAAAAAATAAAAAAAACGGGGAAAAACTTTTCAAGATGAAGATTATCATATTAATAAACTGAGAACGCTCGGCTATAAGCGAGTAGCAGTAGGAAATATCCTCGTTTAAATCTTGCATCATCAATTGTGTCTCACCATACAGAGTAGTGGAGTCGGCATAAGCACCACGCACCTCTTCTAATACTTGATACTCTTGTACATAACCTAACCAGAAGCACAGGCCGCTCGAGCCATATCTAGTGTCTCCTTATGTTCTTCATAGGCTTTATGAGCCCTATCTAGGGGAATCAGTCGATGAGTCTGTAACATCCCGACTTCATCCTTCACTATTAACAAACGCGCAAGCTCCTCCTTCATATCGGCAGCATGGATAACAGCAGATACAACACACAAAGTCAAAACACACCCACAGATATTTGGACCTTCTTGCTGAATAATAAAGTCACGGCAATCAACTATTGCTAGCTCAATATCAGTCGTCATGATTAACGCCACTTGAAACAGACGCTCGGCTTTATTCCGAGCAACTATAGTGTCATCTAGTGCACGTTGTACATCCAGAGTCAGGCGCCCGTACGTCTGTGACTTCTGAGCCATTGAATATATCTCATATTGATCCTCAAACCGCACGCGCGTAGCCACTCGATTATCCATTCTAACTTCTCTGAGAACCTCCACCCCGGCTTTCACCAACAACAAACGCGTCATCTCATGATCCTTCTTGTAAGGAATGACTAGTGTTGGCACGGGAGCCAAAGCCAAAGAATAACCATGAAGAAGATGATCCATCCGCTGCAAAATAGAAGCTAACAACTAAAGGGAGATAAAATATCAATAGAAGTTAGGAAATATCAAGACAATTCTACTTACTCCTATTTATAAAGACAGCATCACATTAATAACCATCCAACCATAATAATAAATACGAAAAAAATAAAAATAGCAAATAGGTTCACAAAGAAAAAACAACCCATCAAAGTTCTCAATTCAACTAAAATAAACTAAGAAAACTAGTGTTCAAAGCATCAACATCAGAAGATATCCAAGGGAACTAACTCCGCCTTCTTCCTAGTTAAGCGCCCGTTTACCTCCTCGGCAGCTTCCTGAGCGCTTTTCAAGACCTGGGTAGCTCGGCCCACGTCCGCCAACAGCTGTTCATATGCCTCCTTTTTAGCGTTGGCAACATCAAGCAGCTGCTGGTGCTCCCGCTCCAATTCCTTGATCTCGCGATGTAACATGGTCCGCGCACTGTGGCTAGCCTTTGCCCGATCCAACAGATGCTTAAGACATTGAACGGGGAACCGAAGAATTAGAGAAGTCTGGATAGTAGCATCCCACTTCCTCAAGACATCCGGATGGACTCGAGTTTCGTCCGCCAAGGAAAGACTGAAAATGCGGGGGTCTAACAACCACACCCAATATTTCGATCAACAATCTGTATGGACTTACTCCAATATACTTTCTAGAGAATCAACTAGACAGTCAGACTCAATCTAGAGAAAAGTATATCGAGGAGTTAATATCTCTCTCTTGATTTGATTTTACTCAAGCAAATAGAAATCTACGAGTTTTTATCAAATACAAGGATAATAAACTTGGATGGTACCAAATAACAATATCCAAGGGTCAATCAATTTCCAATAAACAACAAAAGGTTGGATTTCACAATTGATCGATACAAATGCACAACCTGTGATATTTCAATTATATAACAAAATATAATGCGGAATAGAAATAACACAGACACCGGAAATTTTGTTAACGAGGAAACTGCAAATGCAGAAAAACCCCGAGACCTAGTCCAGATTGAACACCACATTTTATTAAGCCGCTACAGACACTAGCCTACTACAAACTAACTTCGGTCTGGACTGTAGTTGAACTCTAATCAATCTCACACTGATTCAAGGTACAGTTGCACTCCTTACGTCTTTGATCCCAGCAGGATACTACGCACTTGATTCCCTTAGATGATCTCACCCACAACCAAGAGTAGCTACGACCCAAAGTCGAAGACTTTAGTAAACAAATCTGTATCACACAGAAAAGTCTACAAGGATAGATAAATCTGTCTCCCACAGATAAACCTAAAAGTTTTGTTCTGTCTTTTGATAAAAATCAAGGTGAACAAGAACCAATTGATAAACCAGACTTATATTCCCTAAGAACGGCCTAGTATTATCAATCACCTCACAATAATCTAAATCGTATGGTAGCGAAACTAGATATTGCGGAATCACAAACGATGAGACGAAGATGTTTGTGATTTATTTTTATCTTGCCCTATCGGAGATATAATCTCAAGTCAATTATTGAATTGAACTCGTACGATAGAAAATGCCAAGATCAGATCACTCAACTATAAGAGAAGTATTTTCGTCTGGCTTCACAATCCCAATGAAGTCTTTCAGTCGTTAATCGACAGGGTCTCGAGAAGAAACCTACGATTAAAGGAGATCGACTCTAGCAAACCAACTAGTATCACACAGGAGGTGTGGGGATTAGTTTTGCACAGTCGCTAGACGTCTCCTTATATAGTTTTCAAATCAGGGTTTGCAATCTAGGTTACCTTGGTAACAAAGCATTCAATAATCACTTTTAGATGAAAAACCTGATTTATCCTAGCTAATATCTTTCAACCGTTAGATCGAAACTTGGATTGTCACACACAAATGAAATGTATTCATTTAGGTTTGAGTAACCGTACCTTAACGTGTACATTGGTTGGTTCACAAATGGTTGACCAATGGTTAGCCATATGAGTGCTTTCATATTAACCGTATTCATATTTCTCATAACTAGTTCAAATGACTCATAAGAACTAGTTCAAGAGTTGTTCAATTGCTTAGGTCTTTATACATAGACACAATTGAAAGAAAATCGGTTTGATTCATTTGAATCAATTCATGAACAATATACCCACGGTTTGCAAAGACTGCATTCCTTATAATTTATTGTTTTAAGTCCATGAACTACCGATTTGAGAAATAACTAGCTTGGGTATGCGTACGGGTATGCGTACCTTAGCTACCGGATTTTGAGTTGGTTTTAGTTTCCAACCTGTCTCCTTCACCAATACTGCATGCACACATATGCACGCACTTGATTTCCGACACATGGATTTATACACTAATGTGCGAACACACTATATGCTTACATCCATAGGTGGTTACATATTCTCAACTCTACATTTCAATCATTGAAACATTCTACTATAATGTTATAACAGTCGTTAGACATAAAGAATCGACTATCGTCATCATAGCTATTTTCAAGATTGAAACGTCATCATGACTTTCGTCACGGGTAAAGATGAAGATGGTTAAAGCAAAATCTTACCAACACGTATGTCGAGAAAAAGATAGGCGAGTAAACTCGGCTGGAAATAACAAATGTGTATGTACGAAAACTATCATACTTATACGACTTTTGTCTCAAGACTAGGAGACAGAGTATACAGACTTTTGAGTGATAAGATGAATTCAAGTCTCCACATACCTTTTGGTCGGATGAATTTTTCACTGGTTCCTTGAGTAGTTCTTCGTCTTTGCAAGATAATTGACATGGAGTCTGGAGCTCAACTATTCTTAACTATCCTAGACCGAGACTTAGTCATAAGTATACTAGAAATCAAGACATATCACTACAAGAAAAACCATTTATTGCAACATCAATCTGCCACATCCTGGCAATATATGCGAAAAAAATAGTTTTCTGCCGCACCGCCACTGAAGTGCAACTAATAGTAATGTTTTTTTTCCGCACCCAAAATCTGGTGAGGCAAAAGAAATCTTGTTGCCACACCTAATATTTTAGTGCTGCAAAAGGGGAACTTTTGCCACATTGGTGTAGCAAAAAATTCATTTATTTCCTTCTATATATTAAATGGACAAAAAAATGAAAAATAAATTGTGCACGGAAAATGCAGGGGCCAATTTTTTTTCGCAAAAATGAAAATCCAATTTTTTTTCACCTAGAAGAATCCGCAACCAACCCTTTTTCTCTTAAGCAACCACCGAAACAAGCGGATCCCCATCTCCAAAAGAACTGAACCCAAAACTGCCGAAAGAACTTCGCCATCATCCCCCTCTTCACCTCTATCTACACCTCATTAGAAATCTAGGGTTTCAGTTCGATCTCTTCTAATCTATCCAAAAGAAAACAGAAAAATATATCGGTCGCCCATACAAATATCTTGATAAAGATTTCGATTCTATCGATCGCTGCAAATCTCGAGCCTCATCTCCAACATGTGTAGAAAATAACGAATCTGGAATACAAACATTTATTTCCACGATTTATTGGTGTTGAAACATTAGATTTCCGTTTTTTTTTTAGTTATGATTTTGAAATTAGGGTTTTTTCAGATTTTACTTTTGGTTTTTGCTTTGGTTTCTAATTGTTTAGGTGGTATACATGGAATATCATGTTGGTTTGTTTATCTAATTGATTTCTTGTTTGTTTGATTAGTAGGTACAAAAATTAGTGCCAGGAGGTATTTGGCGAATGGACACATTGTTAACAAGGTCTCAACCTGTTAATTTTGATATATGCTTATATTATTATGATTGTTCGTTTCTGATATGGATTTTGTGTTTATTATTTCAAGAATTGCACAGATTTCTTATGAAGCCAAGAAATCAATTGGAGGTCTTTTGATCTGGAGAAATTATATCAATCCAGTTTGCTTATATGAAGAGATGAGAGATCCATTTGGTATATTCTCTCTTTTCTTCCATTTAAAACTTTATTTTAGGATTTGGTCATTTCGGGTCTAATTTTGGTTATTTGCATATAATTTCATTTTTACTTTGCATTTGGATGGAGGGATCTTATAGAAAAAAGTTTGGTGGATCTGCTGGTTAGGCGGGGGTGGAATGCTCTTGTGGGAACATAGTCGTTGCTTTCTTCATCTTCATTGAATGTTTTAAAGTCAGACATTTGATTTAAGCATGTATACCCAAATGAATCTAGCTACACCTTCATAGATATTGTTCTTTTCTTCATAGGTGAACCATGTCCACTGGTTTGTTTGTAAAGATTAATGTTAAACATGCTTATGTCATGATTCTAAATTTTTTTCATATGCTTAATTACAGGTACTGCAATTGTTTACAAAAAGATCCCTCTTACGGATGTGCGACTTGGTGATTGGCAATGTGTCTGTTGTGTTAAGAAGAAGATAGAGTAAGTGATTCTTTTTCTGGCAGAGTGGAGTCCAATTTGGTTGGCAGATTATGAAGGTATAAGTTTCATCACTAAGAATAATAAATTAATTTTGCAATAAGAATGTAACATAAATCGGACTCATCTGAGTTTGTTGAATACTGGCCTACCGAGTTCTTCTCAACCTTCCCAGTGTGCAACATGAGCAGTATTGTGCTACCCTACTTGCTTATTACGCATTAATTCGTTCAAATTTAAAAGTGAAACTGGTGAAGCCCTCCACAATCTTCTTGGCAAGCTGATCAATGTAGTTTTACTGATATATTTTGTTCTCATTAGGCAATAAAGAAAATGCTCTCCACGTTAAATGATCATTTACCTGCTTTCTGGAGCAAGAGTTAAGGGTATGAGTCTCTTTCTTGTTTTTCTTAATACACCTCTGCTGCAGGCTAAAGCATGAGTAATTCATAAGCAGTTTAAGAGCAGTTTATTGGTTTTTCTTAAAATATGTTTATTGTCTTGAAGGCCGTCTGGAACTCAAGGTACCCTTACCCGGAGCACCAGATGACATATAGGTCAGAGATTATGTCCGAAAACATCGGTCTGCTCACAGGAGAGAGAAGTTCTCATGTCTAGACTATATGATGTTGCTGCTATGGGAGAAGGAATATCTTAGATTTGTTAAATTAATCTAAAAACTTTCAACCGAAAAGCTTCAAGTGACTACTGGTTGTTTATAAATTAGTTTGTAGGTCTTGAAACCTCTCTATCTAACAGTGGATTTGGTTCATAAGTAATGAGTTCTAAGTGAAGCTTCGTCCCTTTTGCAGGAGATCCCACAGAAGTAATTGAAACTCTATATAGTAACAATGTCAATACCGTGTCGGAAGCGACTGAAACTCACAGTTCAATAATTTATTGGACTTGATATATTTATCATTTCTTTAGTTTTTTTATTACTTGGTAACCTAATAATGTTTTACTATTTAGTAGGACACTAAAGTCTCATAATGGAGTACTGGAGAAGATTCAGTATACATGCATCTATATGAAGCGTGAAGTTTTTTACTATCGGCCTATCACACAAAGATTTGTAAGGGAACCTGGATGTGAATTCGAGAGTGAATCTGAGAACCTGTAAAATTATTTGTTTATGTTCTTATTTCTCTCATTAAGGTTGTGTACTCTGTAAAACACTAGGCTTTATCAATAAAATCCGACTTCTGGCTTTTTATTCAATTTTGTATATTTGTTTACAAATGCTACAAGTACAATGATAATGCATATGGTTTATGTCCCGTAATAGTCATGCAATAAAATTTCTGGCAACAACCATGATGTTTCAAAAAGAAGTCTTTTGCAGCAGTTAATTGGTGTGGCAAAATATTTTTAAAATAATAATTAATTATTTAAATTAAATTAAATTAAATTAAGTGAAAAAGAAAAATATTTTGCCTCACATTATTTCCACACCAGCTACTGTGGCACAAATCCCATGTTCCGCCACATTATCCAATAGGTGTGGCAGTAACTTTTTGTCACACAGTTTGTTTCCACACGGTGTGGCATAAGATTTTGGTGAGGCAAAAACATTTTGCTACATCAAAATGGGGTTCTTGCCACACAATTTATATTTTGCAATACACTCATTTTCTTGTAGTGTATAGTTTTGATCACTAATATTGACAAACATGCTTGAGATAGCAACGCATGCGAGTTCGATCGAGCAATGATCTAACAAAGACCCTATGCTATGATGAGCAAATACTCATTAGATACGATCAAAGAATTGATAGGCATCTCCTCATGAACGCACATGTGGCCAAACTTCTCCACTATGCGCCGATAGGTGGCTGCTTTAGACGAGGGGACCCAAAATCCATGCACCAGCGCGTAACGGTTATCCACTCCAGCCTCAACTGCGGACATAGTACGAGGAAATCGGAACTTGGGATCCTCCGGAACAGCCATAAGCTCCGCGTCCGTATCCACGCTATGAGAAACCTTAGTCGTCGGCTTGGAAGATTTTTGCCGCTTGTCATTGGCACTGCAGGACTCGCTGCTTTTGACCTGGTGGTTCGAGCCGCTTCCTTTACCATGAGCGCCGTCTCATTTTCCCACATTCTAAAAAGAGAGAGAGAACCATAAGAAAAATATCAGTAAGGAAATCAAATTCAAATATACAGTGTATACCAGATTGGGAGAAAGAAAGGGATTAGCAGGAGAATGAATAAATTGGCGAGAAGAAGAAGAAGAACTCGACGCAGCCGGCTCCAAGTGACCTAATGAGAGATGAAAAGCAAAAGAAAGGAAGAAAATAAAATAATCTTACCAATAGGTATATGAAGTGAAGATGTATATGTAGATTACCAAATGCATTTAATAATCACAACAGAAAGATTATCACCGGCATGTGTCGGTATATGAAACTCAACAATTATGAATATAGTACACTCACGGGATTTAGAAGGGGAAGATCTCTGATTTCGGGCGCCACCTTGAAGACCACTACCTTCCTGGGAGTAGTCATGTACATAATGATCCGACCCAGAGTCGTCCCCTGCATCTAAAATATCGGAAGGAGTGTGAAGAGGATGATTGGAATATTTAATTGTCTGTACAATTAGGGGACGAGTAGACTGAAGAATCATACGAGAAGAGAGTATCTCAGGACCACTTTGACTAACTGATCGACCAAGTTTGCGCTCCACACGCTCGATGGAAGTACTCGCGGACGAAAACCCCACTTTGGGAGCCGGCGTGGAAAACGGAGGAGAAACACTAGCAGTGCGGATGGAAGGCAACCGTGGAATAGGCAGCACACCGGCGTCCCTCTTCATCTTCTTAGCCAGTCGATCGTCCCTCCATTCTTCAAGGGGCAGGTTGATGTACTCTTCAAAGAAAATACCCCTAGGTTTTCAACCGATAGGCGGAGAGTTCTAAAAGAATATGGCAAACTAACATAAAGAAACTAAACGCGGAACTAGATTAAAATGACAACCAAAGGAGAAGGAAGATACCTTAGAGATGCAGCTGAAGGGATATGCAAGGGCTTCATTGACGGAACGCGCCTTCTCTTCTTGGAGCCGGATGGAGGTAGAGCACTACCCTTACCATCTTCTTGAGAAGGCTGGGCACCCGAGGAGGGTCTGAGCTGGTAACTAGTGGGCGAAGAGGATGACCATCCTTACTAGAAGATAGCCTATACTTCTTGCAAGCCTCGACGTTTAACTTCACGCGACCTGATGCATTTCTTTGAGATCTACCTTGGTTAAAGCCGGAGGAGCGTATGGCTCTTTGATGAGTAGATTCAGCACACTCTTATTAACATTATTGCGATAGCCGATCCACTCATTGGTAACGCCCACATGCCGACGGAGCTGAGGTTGGCAGAAATCAAAGAAGCATGTGTGGTCGCTTATCCGAAGACCGCTTTTGAAAACAAAGCGATCAAAACTCTTCCGGACCTCCTTATCTTCCTCTATCGAGGAAGGGAGAGGAGGGTCATAAGGAACCCCTTGGTCAAACCCCAGCCGTCGCACCACACGGATGGTGTTAGAAGCGTCAGAAGAGAACATCCCACCATAAAAGCCGGGAAGACGCCCGGGTAAAATAGAAACAATCATGTCATACTCCTCAGCTGAAGGTATCTCCGCTGAAGACATTCTCCTCCGGAACTTGATAACAAAAGTATAATGAAGAGAACCAGTGCGACCGTCCTGATAATTGATGAGGTTGAAATCCGTATGCTTATCCATGAAATCCTTGAGCTTTTCCTTTGGAAGATGACCCTTCTTGTGGTAAAGATCCATCCGAGGATGAGACTCGGGTATTGTCACTAGACGCTTGGAACCATCCTCTTGAACAACTTCCTCTTACCGAGAGAGAGCGAGGGGATTCAGATGAGAGGGCCTATACTCGGGGAAACGCCCCCAAGCCCATGCTTGAATAAAGTTAGCAGGAAGGAAAGTTTCAACCTCATGGGATCCGTCCACGCGACAGATGTCACTTACCAGCAAATCTAAATGGTGGTACAAACCACCCAGGAACATGGGAGCAAGCGAAAACGACACGCCGCGAGACATCAGCACGGCCATAGGAATCAATTCATTCTTGATGGTGTCCTGGGGACTGTATTCGAAAATGTCGTGACACGGTCAGAAGAGGAGGAAAGAAGCCAGCTCCGCTCTATCTGTTTATCCTTCTCGAGGAGGAACACCTTTTCCACGACCATACTGCAGAGGAGCCCAGTATTTTATCCATCATGAGAAAGTAGCTCGACGTTGTCCGGATTTTGGTTTCTGGCCGCTCTTTACTTCTTTCACATCATCAGCTTCTTCAGTAGCATAAGGCTTTGGTCGAGCAGCTTTTATTGCAAACGCCATGAGTTTTGAAGAAGATGAAATATTCGCGGGAGAACCCTGAGAAGCCGACACGGTGGCTTTATACTTCCCTTTATCCGTTGGGACTCCTACCTCATCCGGAGCTTCAGCCTTAATCTCCTCAGGAAGTTGAAAGGTTATAGAGTTCGCCTTGGGTTTAAGCAGACGGTCGCGGAGATCTCTGTCATCCTTGTTTAGAAATTTTGTGAAGGAATCAACTGTCATAAACTACGTCACCATGAACGGGTAGACCCGTGAGCGCCACCACGTCCTCGAGGATGGGGGTCGCTTCTCACCAGGAAAATATAAACGTGTGAGGATCGATTCCCCAGCGTGCACATAAGCGATTTATACTTTCATGGTCCCGCCGGACGTATCTAAACTTGGAGGCCTCTAGTGCTGCCTCTATACCTAGATAATGGATGACCCTTGCGTTCTCCGGATTGGAGCGAATGTAGTCGACCCAGGGATCCCAAACGGTATGAGATTCGGCGGACGAGCGTAAATGGATCGGAGGGAAGACATAATCTCCTTTATGAAATTCCAAAGGGGCGAATCCTCGAAGGAAGGAACAAGGGGCGACGTGTATTTATAATATTCCCATTTTATAAATATACTCCCTCCGTCCCAAATTAGATGAGATAGTTGGTTTTAAATTTTGTCCCAAAATAGATGAGCTATTTCACTAATCAAGGGGGTATTTCTTATATTAGCCTTTTAATTGATTATTGTTACTATAAGAAATATGTATAATTTGATAGCCATGTTTATATTCGTTGTGTAAGTGTATGAAAATGATTTTCAACGGTATAAAGTTTATGAAAAACCGTGGTATAGTTTAACCTGGCGAGATTGGGTATACCTAATGAGACAAAAGCTAGGTCATTTTGAAGTAAAAGAAGCCACAACTTAAGCATGTTGTTAGAGCATTGCTCGGTCAAACTCGCATGTGTTGCTATCTCAAGCATGTTTTTCAATGTTAGTGATCAAAACTATAAGTATTGATTTCTAGCCTATTATAACTAAGGTCTCGGACTAGGATGTATTTGAGCTCAAGAACTCCATGGCAATCATCATACAAGACGAAGGACTACTCAAGGAACTGGTGGAACTTCATCGACTAAAAGGTATGTGGAGACTTGAACTTATCTATCACTCAAAAGTCTATTTACTTTATCTCCTATTCTTGAGACAAAAGTCGTTTTGCTATATAGACTTTGATTATACACATTTGCTATTGCGAGCCGAGTTTATCTCCCCTATCTATTTCTCGAAATATGTGTTGGTAAGCTTTCGCTTTCTCTTTAGCCAAATTCATCTTCACCTAGTGACGAAAGTCATGATATGTTTCAATCACTTTGAAAATTGCTTTGAAGAAAAATGGTTTGTGAATAACAACTATATAACGTCCTCTAAGAATGTTTTAATGATTAAAATGAGAGTTTATATTACATAACCATTGGTGGATATATGCATTATTTTGGAAACACATATATGTATAAGTCCTTATTCCTTGAACAGAAGTTTGCGAACTTTGTTGATCAAGAGAACCGGAATAGTGGCGTGATCTAAGTCCGTGAACTCAGTCCGCGAACCTAGTCCGCGAACTGGCGGAAGTTCTCGACCCGAGAAAATATGCTGGAGTTTGTGAACTCCTTCCGCGAACTTGAGTTGGTTGTATCTAAAAACGGTTGTTCTTGAACTCATGTTTATATAAACTAAGGAATGCTTTTGCAAACCGTGGCTATAAAGTTCATGAACCGATTCGAGTAATCAATTCGTTTTTGCTTCGATTGTGTCTTGTGTAGTTACATAAGATCTAAGCAATTGAAAAACTCTCTAACTAGTTCATTTGAGTCATTTGAATTAGTTATGGTGAAGAAGAATATGGTTGATATGAAATTTCTCATATGGCTAACCATTTGGTTAACTATTGTTGAACCAACAAATGTTCCTGTTTGGGTACGGTTACATAAACCCAAAATAGTACATTTCATTTGTGTGTATCAAGCTAAGTTTTCGATCTAACGGTTGATAAATATTATCTTGAATCTAATCAGGTTTTCATCTAACGGTGAATATTGAATGCTTTGTTACCAAGCTAACATTGATTGCAAACCATGATTTGAAAGACTATATAAGGGAAAACTCTAGCAACTGGGAAACCTAATACCCACACCTTACGTGTGATACTAGTTGTATTAGCTAGAGTCTATTCTCCTTTAACCTTTGGTTTCTTCTTCTTAAACAGGTTAACAACTTAAAGACTTCATTGGGATTGTGAAGTAAGACCGATACTACTTTCTTGTAGTTATGTGATCTGATCTCGCTGATTCTATCGATTTGAGTACAATCGTAACAATTGGCTTGAGATTTATATCTTCGATAGGCAAGATAGAAAAGTAATCACAAACATATTCGTCTCATTGTTTGTGATTCCACAATATTTTTTTCGTTGCGTCGATTAAGATTATTTTGAGGTGGTTGATAATACTAGGCTGTTCTTTGGGAATATAAGTCCGGTTTATCAATTAGTTCATGTTCACCTTGATTTATCAAAAGATGGAACAAAGCTCGTAGGTATATTCATGGGAGACAGATTTATGTATTATCGTAGACTTTTCTTGTGTAATACAGATTTGTTTATTAAAGTCTTCGATTTTGGGTCGTAGCAACTCTTAGTTGTGGGTGAGATCAGCTAAGGGAATCAAGTGCGTAGTATCCTGCTGGGATCAAAGACGTAAGGAGCACAATTGTACCTTGAATCAGTGTGAGATTGATTGGGGTTCAACTACAGTCCAGACCGAAGTTACTTTGAAGTAGGCTACTGTCTGTAGCGGCTTAATACAGTGTGTGTTCAATCTGGACTAGGTCCCAGGGTTTTTATGCATTTGCGGTTTCCTCGTTAACAAAATTATGGTGTCTGTGTTATTTCTTTTCCACATTATATTTTGTTATATAATTGAAATATCACAGGTTGTGCGTTGTTCAATCAATTAGAATATCCGACCTTTTGGTTGTTGATTTAAATTGATTGACACTTGGATATTGGTCTTTGGTACCATCCAAGTTATCTCTCTAGTATTTGATAAAGACTCGCAGATTTTTATTTGCTTGAGTATATAAAAAATCGAGAGATTGAGATATAAACTCTTTGATATACTTTTTATCTAGATTGAGTCTGACTGTCTAGTTGATTATCTAGAAAGTATATTGGAGTTTGTCCATATAGATTTCTAAGCGAAATATTGGGTGTGGTTGTTGTACCCCCGCTTTTTCAATTGGTATCAGAGCAGGCAAACACGTTTATGACCTCAAAAGTCTGTGTTTATAGCGATCTGAGGATGGACGATATTATCTCTGATAACGCAACATCAGTTCAGAGTCACTCATCTGAGTTTCAAAGTCCTGAAGCTTCTGATAAAAACTCCGTCTCTAGTCCTTTGACTGAATCTGCATTCAACTGGGAAAAATCCCTTGATGAACAGTTGGATGATCTTTCGGATGACAGTGATTCAGAAGAAGGACAAAGTATTGATGAGGAAGTTGCTCAATATATCAAGTTGTTTTACCATGCTTTGAAAGAAAAGAAGTCAACAACTTGCTTGAGTAAATACATTTCTCCTCTTTGTCAAGAAAACAGAAAATTGAGAAAACTCTTTAAAGGATATGATGGTGGGTATAAACTCTTACAATCTATCGTTAAATATCGTGAAGAAGATGTACGCACAAAAAGGTCTGAATGTGATAATCTTCTCTAAAATCTCTTTGTGTTGAAAGAAAGACTTGCAGAAGCTGAAGCAAGATATGACTCTCAACAAAAATGTTTTAATGACAAAGAGATCAGTCTTCTTGCCAAAGAAAAATCCTTGGAGACTGACCTTGCAGCTGCTCTTGATAAAGTAAATCCACTGGAAGAGAGTCTGAGAAGGTTCAATTCTATCTCTACAAAATTGTCTTCTATGATTGGAGCGTGTAAAAAACATCGTGATACACGTGGTCTGGGCTATAAAGGAATTGACGCTCCAAAAACTAGTAAGATCAATTTCGTTAAAGCTATTGATAATTTTTCATGTGAAAAAACGTTCGCAACTTGTAATGTGCCTAAGGAAAAGGATTGTACTCCTTCTAAATCTACTCACATGAGAACAACTAAGAATAATTCCTTTAACTGATATTACTGCGTAAATAAAGGACATTCTGGGCGAAAATGTCGTTTTCGTTTAAGGAATGAAAAACTTCACAACATTCTTGCATGGGTGTCTAAAGAAGTTATTAAACCTGTTTCTCATATTGTTGGAGTAAAAGGAATTTTCGACAATCAAGAAAAATACTTTGATACGTCTTTTCTTAATTGTAATTTGAAAACGAAAAATGCCAACAATGATAGAAGGAAGAGCGGCAGTAGAGCAACTGACTTCTTAAAATAACTCTGAAAAGAGAAAAAGGCATAGGAGAAAGAAAGAAAGGTTGAGTTCCTTGTCTCTCTCTGAAAAAGACTGCGGATCCAAAACTCCTGCTCCAGATTTCATACATATCAATATTCGAGTCTGAGAACTTAAGGTCAGCATAAACAAACTCAAACAGGGCATCGAAAAAACATGGAAAGCAGCTGGCTCAGGTACTCCTAGTTCCTCTCTTGATAAAACTCCTTCAACTATGTCGTGTGATGTTTCTGTAAATCCTCTTGAAGGAGAAAAAAAAGCAGTCAGTATTGGTGAGCAAAATGCTCATCTAAACACAACATGATAACTGCACAATGTAGCATTCTTCTTGTAAGTTAGAGAAGGATGCTCATAGTCTCAAGAAGTGTCTTGAGAAGTTCTGTCAAGGTTTCATGTTTTTCTTTCCTTCTTTGATATTTTGATCTTAAAATCTGTTGAGCTTCGCTCCAGTTCTTCTCTTGAAGATAATCTGATCATTCCCTATTGAGAAATATTCCCTGTTGTGTGTGCTTCCTCCAAATTGTTGGTTCTCAACTATAATGACACACAAATCTCATTCTAGTTCCTCTTGGTCACACTTTAGGGCCGTGAACCCCAGTGCACGAACTCCTGAACCACACGAACGTGTACAAACCTTCCTAGGGTTTTCCGTGGAACTTATTTATATACCACTTATGTGTCATCTCTTGTTACACTGTTCTGTAAGGTCAAAGGGTTTTATCAATTTTTGGTGTGAACAATGAATGGAGGAAACAAGGATGATGAAGTCAAGAAGGGGAAGACTAACGAGTTTCACAAGAATCCTGTTTTCATAACATGCTACCATGCCATTGATCATGAAAACAAACTACCAGTTCAGATGTATCACAACTGGTAGGAAATCTTCTTCGAGATTTTGAGGTCGTACGTGAACAACTCGGAATCACAACAAGGAATCTTGAGTTTTTGAAAAACGAACTGAAGAAAGCAACTGGTGAGCTCGTCCATGTTCAATATCTGGTTGCTGACCAACTTTAGTGTTTTTCAGATCATGTTCTCTATAGGAGTTTATTTGTCTAGTAAATCTTCTATTTTCTTGTTTTTGTTAGAAGAATAACTAGAGTTTGGAATAGCCATTATTGTGATTACACATAGCTATGTCCAACGTTTTCATCTTCATGTTTTTAGATTTATTGGTTTAAATTCTAAAGTTGTTTGAAAGATGATTTTTGCAGTATTAATCTTTATGGTTTTATATATTGTAATTTGTTATGGGATATGTGTGTTTGCGTCCGTGAACTGTGATTGTCCCATACCTTGTCAAAAGTAAAGTCTTTCATAAGTCGATATTCACGTATTGATAAAAGAATGAATGGACTTTTTACAATTACAAAAGTTAAGCCTATTATGTCAATTATTGATGGAAGATGGGTTAAAATCTTTTGTTTTTCGAGGATTATGTCTATTGTATGTTATTGTGAAAATGGTGATGGAAAATAGAATGAATCCCTGCTTATTCCACGGTATAAGGTCGATCCCAATCCACAATTTTTGTGTACATACTGTGTTATTTCATAAGGTGTCTTATGTTGAGGATTTTCGAATGAGTTATTCTTAACTTAGTTGTTTCTCCGTGAGGTACTTTATGTCGAGAATATTCAACTAAATCAATCATTTTCGTTTGGTTATTTAGTTGTTGCTTCGTAAGTTTTCTTATGTTGAGAATGACCAATTAAATTGATTACTTTTGTGGTTAATTTGGTTGTGTATTCCGATTAGATTAGTTATGGGTTCTCTTGTAATTAATCTAATTGAGTATTTTTAAGTCTCCATAAGTTCACTTTTGTTGAGCATTTCCGGTTAAATTAATCATGAATCCTCTTGTGGTTAATTTAATTGAGTATTTTGGACTCAAATTCATACTTGTATTTGATTTGTTATGTCCAAAGAAACCCTTATTTTCTTTCGAAATTAAGGTCGCTCTTGTTGTTCTTTCGGGAATGACATATTATGAGGGAGAGTTCTTAATTGAACTTGTGCTTAATTGCCAAATTTTTGTGGGGAGTGCGGCTGTGGAATATTATAGGGGTTATCTTGTATCTTTAAACTCCTTGATGAATGAAATTAGCTTCGGCTTTATGATTGCATCTAAATAAGTTGATATTTTTCTTTCTTTTGGTCATGAAATATCTCTTTCGGAAATTTCATTAGGGTCCCGTTCTTGTACCTTTGGCAATTTTATTGACAAAAAGGGGGAGAATTAATATGTAGTTCACACTACAAATACATATGGTTTTCGGATCATTATGTAAGGGGGAGTGGTTTCCATGTGAGATGGAGTATTGACTAAGGGGGAGTGATACATATCACCATAGTATTGTTGTTGAAGTTGTGATACAATTGAACTTTGACGTTGTATAATGATACTATGACACTGTATAACAATGCTCGAGAATTATGTTTTCTCATTCTTATAGCTACAGATTTTCAACAACGATGATGCTGAACTTACAACCTTTGTGATCATTGGAGTACTTGGAAGTGACGAAGATTTCGAGTAATGTTGAAGATTAGACATGTGGAATAGGAGCTACAAAAGTTAATTTATTTATTTTTTGTATTCCATATGTATTAATAGTTTTGTCACTAAAATTGAAAAAGGGGGAGATTGTTAGAGCATTGCTCGGTCAAACTCGCATGCGTTGGTATCTCAAGCATGTTTGTCAATGTTAGTGATCAAAACTATAATTCTTCATTTCTAGTCTATTATAGCTAAGGTCTCAGACTAGGATAGAAAGTGTAGTTGAGTTCAAGAAATCCATGGAAATCATCATACAAGACGAAGGACTACTCAAGGAACTTGTGGAACTTCATCGACTAAAAGGTATGTGGAGACTGGAACTTATCTATCACTCAAAAGTCTATCTACCCTATCTCCTATCTAGAGACAAAAGTCATTTTTCTATATAGACTTTGATTATACACATTTGGTATTTCGAGCCGAGTTTATCTCGCCTATCTATTTTCTCGAAATATGTGTTGGTAAGCTTTCACTTTATCCAAATTCATCTTTATCTAGTGACGAAAATCATGTTATGTTTCAATCACTTTGAAAATTGCTTTGACGAAAAATGGTTTGTGATTAACAACTATATAACGTCCTCTGAGAATGTTTCAATGATTGAAATGAGAGTTTAGATTATATAACCATTGGTGGATATAAGCATTGTTGTGGAAACACATATATGTATAAGTACTTATTCCTTGAACCGAAGTTTGCGAACTTTGTTGATCAAGAGAACCGGAATAGTGGCGTGAGCTAAGTCCGCGAATCCAGTTCGCGAACTGGCGAAATTTCTCGACCCGAGAAAATTTGCTGGAGTTTGTGAACTCCTTCCGGGAACTTAAGTCCGTGAACCCAGTCCGCGAACTTGAGTAGGCTATATCTAAAAACGATTGTTTGTGAACTTATTCATATTAACTAAGGAATGCTAAATGCAAACTGTGGCTATATAGTTCATGAACCGGTTCGAGTGAATCAAATCGTTTTTGCTTCGATTGTGTCTTGTGTAGTTACATAAGATTTCCTTGCAATTGAACAAATCTCTAACTAGTTCATTTGAGTCATTTGAACTAGTTATGGTGAAGAAGAATATGGTTGATATGAAGTTGCTCATATGGCTAACCATGGTTAACTATTTTTGAACCAACAAATGTTCATGTTTGGGTACGGTTACATAAACCCAAAATAGTACATTTCATTTGTGTGTAACAAGCTAAGTTTTCGATCTAACGGTTGAGAAATATTAACTTGAATCTAATAAGGTTTTCATCTAACGGTGAATATTGAATGCTTTGTTACCAAGCTAACATAGATTGCAAACCATGATTTGAAAGACTATATAAGGGAGAACTCTAGCAACTGGGCTAATCCCAACACCTTACGTGTAATACTAGTTGTGTAAGATAGAGTCGATTCTCCTTTAACCTTTGGTTTCTTCTCTAAACCAGGTTAACAACTTAAAGACTTCATTGGGATTGTGAAGCCAGACCGATAATAGTTTCTCGTAGTTGTGTGATATGATCTTGTTGATTCTATCATGTTGAGTACAATCGTAACGATTGGCTTGAGATCTTTATCTCCGATAGGAAAGATAGGATAGTAGTCACAAACATCTTCTTCTCATCGTTTGTGATTCCACAATATCTTCTTTCTCCGCGTCGATTAACATTATTGTGAGGTGATTGATAATACTAGGTTGTTCTTCGGGAATATAAGTACGGGTTATCAATTGGTTCTTGTTCACCTTGATTTATCAAAAGAAGGAACAAAACTCGTAGGTATATTCGTGGGAGACGGATTTATCAATTATCGTAGACTTTTCTTTGTGATACAAATTTGTTTATTAAAGTCTTTGACTTTGGGTCGTAGCAACTCTTAGTTGTGGGTGAGATCAGCTAAAGGAATCAAGTGTGTAGTATCCTGCTGGGATCACAGACGTAGGAGCATAACTGTATCTTGGATCAGTGTGAGATTGATCGGGGTTCAACTACGGTCCAGACCGAAGTTAGTTTGAAGTAGGCTAGTGTCTGTAGCGGCTTAATATAGTGTGTGTTCAATATGGACTAGGTCCCGGGGTTTTTTTGCATTTGCGGTTTCCTCGTTAACAAAATTCTGGTGTCTGTGTTATTTCTTTTCCACATTATATTTATATAAAAGAAATATCACAGGTTGTGCGTTGTTCAATCAATTAGCATATCCGACCTTTTGGTTGTTGATTTAAATTGATTGACACTTGGATATTGGTTTTTGGTACCATCCAAGTTATATCTCTAGTATTTGATAAAGACTCGAAGATTTCTATTTGCGTATGTTTCAAATCGAGAGATTGAGATATAAACTCTTTGATATACTTTTTATCTAGATTGAGTCTGACTGTCTGGTTGATTCTCTAGAAAGTATATTGGAGTTTGTCCATACAGATTCCTAAGCGAAATATTGGGTGTGGTTGTTGTACCCCCGTTTTTTCACATGTATTTTCTAAATGGCTAATATACCCTTGTTTAATTAACACTAAAAAATTTGATTAACTTAATTAGTTGAATTTAGATGGATTAATTGAGTAGATTAAAACTTTTAACCCATGAGTTCAATCAACACCAGTTCCGAATTTTGTGAAAAGTCGCCGGCAAGGTCTACGGATGAAGAACATAACGACTATATCTGGACGGCAAGGTCTACGTATGAATAACATGCCGACTATATCCGACTTTATTATTTTTGACACACAGGAGACTGTTATAAATGTTTCACTAGGCGATATCTTATTGATTTTTCACCTTGCCGGCTATCTTATAGTCGGCAAGGTCGACAAAAAATACCTTGTCGGCTATAGGATTTTTGACATACCGAGAAAGGTGTTACAAATGCATGATTAGTCGGCAAGGTATTAATTTCATAACCTGCCGACTAAACTATACTCGGAAAGTCTATCTACCTGACCCGACATCAGATGTAGTAGACATTAATATGTCTATATTCCGCAGGGAATTTGGAGAATATATCAAAATATGATGAGTGCCTATGTCTCTCTTCATATTATATTGAAACTCAAGCTCCTAGATGAATTGTTCACTAGTATAGAGCCTAATGAGTGTATAAGCTCCTAGCTGAATTACTCATTAATTCCGGAGCCTGCCGAGTATGCTATGTTCCCCGGATGAACCCTTTAATATTGATATGGCATGACAATTTGTGTTCACTCGCAGCAGAGTAACACGAATTTCCAAGTATCAAGGTTAAGGTCTTTGCATAAAAGTACTCAATCGGAAAGCATACTGCTCTCTGGCAATAAACTTAAAGAACTCTGTGTCCTGCACAGAATTCAATCAATTTTGTGATAATCCACAAGATTCAGATATTATCCCGACTAATTTGCAAAAATTAGGGTTTTGCGCCCTGCGTAGTATAATAGACCTTGCCTGTCGAAATTAAGCATAGGAGAACTAGGTAATTAATCCGCCTTGGATTAGTAGGTGAAAAATCCTACCCAAAATCAGAAAACAGAGAATAAAAGGAGCTATGGAATAGGAGCAGCAACAAAGTAAAGTGTGGCCATGCCATAGGCCAGCCGGCCCACTTGCAAGTGGCCACACCCCATGTTGCTCGACCGTCCCCTATTTCTCGTCGACCAATCAGGTCGCCTTAAACCCGCCACAAGCACATGAGTTGTGGCTGGGCCCATACTTACCGGCCCTATTTCCCATCGACCAATCAGGTCGCTTTAAATCCGCCATACACACACTAGAAGTGTGGCCACGCCCATGCTTGGCCGACCCGTCTTTTCTATTGACCGATCAGGTCGCTATAAACCTGCCACAGTGTTAAAAAAGGCAAATGGCTTCAGATGGTCGCAAAGCCAAGGAAAATGGCTCCATATGGTCACAAAGCCAGTCGGCTTTCCAAAAGTCGCGCCAACATGCTAACGGCATGCCAAACGTGCATGCCAAACGTGCCATTCCGCTCCGGCATGCTAGTGGCATGACAAACATTCCATGCCGCGCCAATACGCTAATTGGCATTCCAAACGTGCCACTTTTCCGCAGTAGTATGCCGAACGTGACAACGTGCCATAAATAGCGCGCCTATGTGCTAACCTACCTTCTGTTCGTGTCCAACGCCATAACAGACTTCAATTAGGGTTTCGTAATCAGAAACACGACTTTACTTTAGTGGCATTAGTCGAAACCCTGATTTCCAGTCGTGGCCCATTTCCGCCACTTTGGCCCCACAACATGCCATGAGCCATGTGGGACCCGTCAAACCCTAAGAATAGCACCGTACCATAGCCACTCATAGCATCCCTTGCTCTTGTGGCTGTTTCCACATTATGGCCTTGATATAGTTCCTTTGGCATCGCTATGACACTGTTTGCACAAAACGCCACCATGCCGCAGCCACATGCCACACACGCTAATTAGGGTTTCGATAGGCCAAACCCTAATTTAACTAAAGTTGCCACGCCAACCAAGTCAAGTTAGTCTCCTAAGGCCATAAGTTTGATATAGCAACAGGGCCAATGTTGCCGAAGCCATATTTGGGTCTAACACCAATATGCCAAAATAGTTGTCGCGGCTACACCGGGCGCCACCATACCACTGGCATGCCACTATGCCACGACTATGCCAGGCGCCACTATGCCACTGGCATGCCGCTATGCCCCTGGCATACGTTAAATATGCCATCATACCATTGGCATGTGCCAATGGCGCCACTTCGCTATTATCAGATGCCAATGGAAGTGGCCATAATAAATGGTCACCCTTTCTTACAAGTTAAAATCTCAACCGTCCAAATTCGCCACCGAATTATCCAAAGAAAAGATACGACTGTTTGAAAGTGCATATATGTATTCAATGATTATTTGGATACTCACATAGATATAACCTTTCGGTAAACCAAGGATTTTAGTTTTTGTCTCCTTATCCAATTTTCGGTTGCACAAGTCTCCATTAAAAACATAAATTCAAAAATTTAGTTTGTGTTCAGTTTCAGTAACCAGTTTCATGTTTGAATGATAAGCTAACATTTAAAAGTTCCTATTTGGTCTTGCATTTTGCGAACCATGTTGTGTACAGTATCGTGTCCAAGTTGGCGAAGGAGAGAACTTTTTTGATCACAATATCAAGAATTGATCGTGTTTTAACACTTATAAATTTTCAGTAGAACTTGCAACCAGGTTTTCTTATCATCCAAAGCTAACTTACTCGGTTCAATTGACTAATAAAGTACGCTCAGGTGTAAGTACAAATATTTGGCTCCCTTGGATTAGGGGGAACTTTTTCTCCGGTAAGTCACCTTTAGTTGTAGATTGAAATTTTAACTTTTTCTTTCTTATTAGGTTTTTTGGTTTCACCTATTTGCCACCCACACTTTTCCTATCTGCCACCCCATCAAAATATCAAAAGTAAAATTTTACTTCGAATTTTATAAAGGTCAAACTAAATTTGACCACAAATCTTCTTCTTTATTAATCCCCTTTTTCACTAAACACCATTAAGAAACCTTTTACCCTAGGTTAGAGTTTCATTTAATTATGGTGCACCAAAAATTAATTATTTCTCTTTTAAATTTATTTATTTGGGTAAATGATCAGTATTAGTTAATGTGTTCAACATCTTCGTGAAGAAGACCTTTTCTGAACCAACGTTGGATTTGGTGTGCTTTAGATAGAGAAAACTATACCGACTACAGAGCTGTGTATCAATTTGATATCACTGCACTGCAAGGCATTATTTCTATTACTACAACAATTCATCGGATTATCAAAAATTTAAAAATAATTATCTTAAACGAACCCAAAAATAATTAATACCATAAGCTTACTAACAAAGCCGTTTAATCTAATTCAAGTGCATGGAGAATACGTACAACCAGAGTTCTAATTAGTCGACGTATTCATTTTATTTATGTAGTTGATTTTAGGTTACATAATCAATACTCCATAGAAGAAGAACATATGTAGTCGTCTAGTGTACCATTTCCTTACAATTATAGGCATTTCGGTGACTACAAAATGTTGTACTCAAACAGTCATGGTGTCCAAATTTTTATAATCATGAGTACGGAACCCTCTTTTTCCTTGATTCTTTTATTTCTCGATAACATAGGATGGGTGAAGGTCGTTGGAAATGGAGAAAAAGATCATTGGGAATTTAGGAATTTTTATTTTTATGTTTGATTATTTAGTTAATCGGGTGGTTTAATAGTTGTGTGTAAACAAAAAGTCAAAAGGTAGCATTTAGGATATTCTAAAATGTATATGGGCGGTGAATAGGATAAGTGGGGACGGCAATTTATGGGGGTGGAAAATAGGGAAAATGTGAGTGGCAAATATGTGAAACCTTCTTATTATTGTGTTTCCTTTTGCTTCCCCTCCATCGATTTATAGAAGAAACGATGAAGGAAGTAGAAGTAACACATGATTTAGTACAAATTTTACTTTGGAACACCTCTGGATCTCATGGAACTATAATGAAACATAACCATTGATCTCCAGGTTTAAGACTTTAAGTCCGCCTCTCCCATGTGAACCTGTAATAGAAGAAAAAAGAATAAAACAACAACATATTCAACTCGCTCGTGCACCGTATCAAGGTGATGATATATATATTCCAGATGATCCATTTGGTGCAGTTGACCCCGATAGTTCTACAAGCATATTCATCGTGATCTCGCAGTTTCTTTGTCGGAGACTTACAATGGGATGAATGGTCTAGGGAAAATGTAACCCTAACAAAACTAGAAGATATGTCTTTTTCCGGAAGATTTCCCGTACACGCCCTTTAGGCTTTGCAGACGTGACTCTTCAGTTGTATAAATAATTTCAGCTGAATACCTGAGCGGTTATCACATTGATACAACAATATCTCTGTTCAATGTCTTTTGTCAATTTGAATTTTCCCTCCGATCTTTGCTAACACTCACTTTATTGAGGATTTCTAACATCTTGCAGAATTCTCTTAATCCATACTTGCAGTTCTAACATCTTGAAATTTTTGTTGTTAACAAAAAATTTCTGTTGATAAAATCCATATTTAGTAAGTAGAATTCACGTTTTGATTTCATCTTTGGCTTAATTTTGGTAAGAGGTTTTAGGGATTTAAACGTCGATATGTTTTTGGTTGATTTAGGTTTACAGAACGACATGGGTTTATTTCTTCTGTCTCTAAAGAAACAATCTCATTCAGTTATGAGAATTTAATTGGGAAAGGAGGATTAATTTATACGGATTTACAGAGAAATACTATATTCAAGAGAGGTATGAAATTTTCTTTTAGAGAAACCATAGCCATATTTGACTTCCTTTGGAATAGGAAGAGCATAATAAGGGGAGGTGATTTACGGAATCAGTAAGAACAACACAAAGAGAGGCGTTTAGGGGAAGTTAACTATTGAACTAAAGTTTGCGATGCCCTATCTACAATGTCAAAAAATTAGAGGTTGGAAAATCCGCAAGTGTAGCGATAATATGTGTTTAAGCACCAGTTAGAGATTTGAAGGTAGTCCAACAAGACTCACGAGGTATAGAGATTTTAGCTTCCGGTCCTGTGATTCTGCGGAAGTATCTTCTTTTTTAGCAGTCATGTTATCGAGTGACTGTTTGGAATCTGTTCAAACGGATAGGGAAAGATCACTCTTTCGGATGCACATAAATCGTTGCATCAAATTCTAAAATATACTATAATTTCATCAACAGTTGTCTCCGTTATTTGGTTTAGTGTCTTGAGTTTCTTATATAGGAGAAAGAAAAGTGGGAATATGTAGCAGTTTAACATGACATAGTGTTAATGAAGAAGCCCCTTTGAATTAGATGACAAATTCTTGGAAGTGGTTCCAAATTTTGGTTTTTACACCGCTAAGGTTAATCTCCTGTCTTCTCCACCGAATTATATAAATTTATGAAGTTCTTCTGCTTTGTTTTGTTAAAATATATTCATTTTGCTGCTTGATTTTCATCCCCGCCTTTCTCCCATAATCCGTAGGTGTAAGTAGCATTATTTAGTCACTACCAAAAATGGACAAATCTGGAATAGATTTCTTAATTAATACTCCCTCCGTCCTTAATTAGATGACCTATACCATAAATAAATGGAGTGATAGATTAGTATTATTATAAGAAATATTTAAAATTTGATATCCATATTTATATTCATTAGATAGGTGTTTTAAAATGCTTTCCGATGATACAAAGTTTATGAAAATCCATTGTATAGTTTGAGAGATAAATCATTTCTAAATTTACTAGTAAATTTTAACTAGGTCATCTAATTAGGGACAGAGGTAATATATTTTTAACCTCTTTTGGAATTAGAAAATTCTATCGGAGTCATACTTCATTTCTTTCTTGTTATCTTTCAGTGGCTAATTAATGATACACATGTCATATGATAGGTAACTTAAGAACTTAAAGAGTGTTTCTTTACATTTACATTTGAACTATAAGCACGCGAGCCTGCAGTGACCTTTTTAAGTTGAATTTTCCATGGCCTGATTTTGTTGAGAAAAGAAGTTGGAGGTAAGATATTCAATACCTTTATTTCAACATCATCGATAAATAGAAAAGATCGCTTAACGTTAAAGAAGAATCTTTTTTGTTATCATATTATGTTTTTTCCTTAGATCTAAATTGTTTCGTCTTCATGAGCAGTGAAAAGATTTTCAAATAGTTGACTCAGTGCTTATGAGTACAAAGTTGTTGCACTACGTAAAGGTCGTGGTATACACTTGTTTGTGGCAATGTATGGCGAAATGTTGATGACTATGAAGTAATATACAGAGTCACAACAAAACCATGTGCGTGTGTAAATGGAGCTCTTTACTGATGGAACCTCGGAGTAGGGATCTGATTGTTGTCTTTGTTTTGTCCGATGATAGCAGCTGAAGCTCCTAATCGCGATTAAATATCATACGAACAAATGCTCCAAATATTATTCTCTTAAAACAAACCCCTGATGCAATTATTGGAGGGCTGCAGAATCCTTTGATGTCTATTTGCACTCCCTTTACAAAATGTTGTAGAGTTGTTTTTTGTTTTCTCTTTGCACTCCCTTTTAATATTCTGATTCATGTTCATCTTATTGTGTTTAAGAAATCTTGATCCGAAACTCCTCTTTTCGTTACACAACGGTAACAAGGGCGAAGTATTTGGGACTATATATATATATATATATATATATGCGGATAGCTAGATATCACATTTTTTATTAGGAGAAATCATTGAGAAGAACCTACTTATATGTGTAAGTTAGAGAGGTGACGAGAAGACAATAACCAGGTGAATATTAACAAACTAGCCCGCGCAATTGCGCGGATTTACTGAACTTGTATAACATATAGCTGCACAAGCTTACTGATTTATGGGTTATATAGAAATTTCGTGGATGTTGAATATGAGTAGGGTTTTTGAATGATTTCCATCTGTCTCGACTTCGTTGATGAAATTTTTCCTCACAAATACTTCTGTAAAATGCAGTTTCTTAATTTTGATAATGGATGCTTGAAAACAAATAGGCATAAGAACCAAAAGGAGGCAGAGAAATCCATACTTTAGACATTGAAAATAGCGCTTTTTTTTTTATTTTATGAGTAGATTTAAAACGAGACATTGAAAATCTAATGGCTGAGAAAAAAACGCTAACTCTCTAATTTTCACAGGTCCGTCACATTTTTCTCATGATTTAGTTGACGTCGTTTATTATGTCATTTCTGAAATTGTTCTGCGACGCTGTTGTGTTGCTGATAATTTCGCTGAGGCATTATTGCTGCGAGATTCTGATCCTACAAGATGGAAGATGGAACTCTTCCACCATAAGACTTGCTCTGAGTGAGGAGGCTCAAGGAATTCACCATTCTATTTTGAGATGATAATAACAAAAATTATGAGTGTACCGAGGAGAAAAACAAAATTAAAACCGATCGTTGCTCTCTCCCTATAGTGGGACCCCCTGCTAATCCCCATTCGGCATGACCCATTTTTATTGTGAGTGGTTTTTTTAATTCTTTTTTTTCCTCTGTCTGTTTAGAAGAATGAAAAAAAAAAGAGCTGCAGTAGGAACAAGTTAAAAGCTCTTGTTGTATAAAAGCTAAATCCCCGTCACATAATTCGAACGAAGAAAAAGAGTTGCAATAGGAACAAGGACTCGTCACATAATTGATACGCCCTCTGATTCTAGAAAAGAGATTTTACCATATTTTCATTTTAGCCTATTTTTATAGGCTAAAATGAATAAGTGATAGTATCTATTTATTTTTAGAAATGGAGGGAGTATTTTGTTTTCCATAATTTTTAATTAAAGTGGCAAGGTTCTTTGACAGTTATCCAATAGTTGGATTACTACCCCTCAGAGAAACCACAGTCATGGAAGGGACTAAATACTAAAAGTCGGACCAAATACTAAACATTTTTGGCATTTTTGGAGGTGAAGCACAGCGGTGACAAGACTAAGATTTAGTCTGGCGAACGTATAGTCTGCGCTTGATAATGAGCGGACTTTATATTAACGTATGGAGGTGAAGCGTAGATTTGGGATCCGTCTCATTTTATTTGGACGAACGTTATAGCAACGTCTACATCATACAGACATTATATGAGCGCCTATACTAATGAGCGCTGATTAAACCATTGCCTAACTCTAAACGTATGTTATACATATGTCTATACACAAGCGTTCATCATATTCTCGCCCCACCAAGTTTCATTATAGTCCGTGTCGGCCGCCAAATTTAGTCACAAACCCTAGAAAACAGACTATATTTAGGTTTAGTCTCCCCCACTGCGTTTCAATTCACGACCAAATATGGGTATAGTCCCCAAATATATTCGTGATTGTGGATGCTCTCAGTCTTAATTAAAACCCGAATACTAAACAACAGAGAAACAGTTTACGAATTAAACATGAATGACTGTCCTATTTTTTAATTTCTTTTTTTCATTTTCATTACAAAGAAAACAGTTTATCTATAAATTTGGTTTTTCTCCAACTCAAAACGGCCAATCAAATCAACCACCCTAAAAAAAAAAACTTTCAGTCGTGACGGAATCAGCCAAAGTCAAGGGTCGACAGTTGTATTCCTTAATAATAAATCAGTAATTAGACAAATCATTAAATACCATGGAGGGCCTGGACTGCTTCTATTTCAAAACTGTAATTTTTTGTTTGGTCCTAAGCCTATAAGGTTATTTATAGTAGGGTCCAACCGGATTTTATTCTTATCCTAGGGTCCAAAGTTTTTTGAAAACATGGAAATGACTAATATAACCTACTGGTTAAATATGTATGAAATAACATACTTCTACCAAATCGAGATTTTTATTTATGGGAGGTCCAAATTTAATTAAAACATATAAAATACCACAAATTTGAGTACATATCTTCTACATTTGTGTTACAATTTGAGTACATATCTGCCACACTGCTTACAATTTTGAGTACATATCTGCCACCATGCTTAAAATTTGAGTACATATCTGCTGCATTTTTTACAAATCCGAGTACATATCTGCTGCACTACTTACAAATCTGAGTATATATCTGCCGCACTGCTTACATATAGAGTGTGTATCCGTTGGACATATGGAACCTGTAAATGTGATCAGAATATAACAATATTAAAACACATCAACAAATCTACCATTTATTTCAGTATTTCGCACACGTACTCATGGGTCAAACAAAAAAAAAGTGGCAAAATTATGAACAAAACAGAATCAAAAGAAGTTTCTATCAGTACGTCATATACGTACTGCAGATTCATAAACTAAAAACTCAATTGCATGTCAAGAAGTGATGAATCCATGAATATAACCGAATAAAAGCACGTATTTTAGTATCTCACATACGTACTCATGGATCAAACCAAAAGAAGTAGCAAAATTGTGAATAAAACAGAATTAGAAAAAGTTTATATCAGTTTGACATATACGTGCTGCGGAGTCATGAACTAAAAACTGAACTTCATGTCAAAGAAGTGGCCAAACTCAATTGCATGACAAGAATAGGTGACAGAACTATGAAAAATAAGAGGGTCGAAACAGATATTATAGTATTTCGTATATGTACTGATGGATAAGACTAAAAAATGAGACAAAGCACATCCAAATATCATTTCCTATCAGTATGCAACATACGTACTGAAGATTCATGAACAACAAACCAACTACATGACTAGAATAGGTAATAGATCTATGAAAAATAAGAGGATCGAAACAAATATTACAGTGTTTCGTATATGTACTGATGGATAAGACTAAAAAAGGTGAAAAAAATTCAATATTATACATACATACTCATGGATCGAACAAAAAAAAACTAGAAAAACTTCGAATAAAACTAAATCAGAAGAGTACACCATATATGTATTGTCAATTCATACCAAAAAAACACTGTAAAAAACTGAAACCAAACCTATAGATGCATAGTAAACACAGATTAACAGTACGTCATATACGTAATGAAGGTTAATATACAAAAGCAAATTGAAACCAAACCAAAAGCCAACAAAATGAAACTAAAATATCAGATCTACTAACGAAATGAACATAAAACATGATTTCATAACTAGATCTGAACTATTTTCATCAAAAACCACCAGTACATCATATATGTACTGATGATTAATATACAAAATCAAACTAAAAACAAATCAAAGACCAACAAAATGAAATTAAAATATCAGATCTACTAATGAAATGAACATAAAACATGATTATCTATCTAGATATGAAGTATTTTTTTATCAAAATCGAAGTAAAAAATTAAAAAATCAAGCATGAATGTCTTAAGAACAAAAAATCCACCTACCGATTACACTTGCAGAGCTCGAACTCATGAATCGAGCTCACGAATCGAACAAGGACCTCAAATAATCTTCACTTGCAGAGCTCTTCTCTGAAAACATAAATTGAGAGAATGAAAAAGAAACGAACGTTCTATCCGTTTTTATATAGTGCAGGGTGTTTTGGGAATTATGATAATACGTCACATATGTCCCGCACGTGTACAAGACCCAGACTTAAAAAATTATGTCAAGTTTCATGTTTTCTTTTAATTATGGACCTATGCTTACTGGGCTTTAATGGGTGAACCTGCCACTAATTAGTATCACTAAACTAGTACCTATAGGTAATTCCTACATTTCAAAATCTGGTGGGTGCCACCTCCCTCCGGCCCTGAATGTAGAGTACTTAATTGGGGAAAACTTGTTGCACCCAACACAATTAAGGAATACAATTTTGTGCCCACTCTTTCAAATGATATTTGTTTGGCATTTTCATTGTTTTTTTTGGATGTTAATTCCCGGTTGTCCCAAGTATTACGTATGCCGAGACTCTCGTCATTTATTTTGTGATTTTCTTAAAGTAAATTAAAAAATTAAATTGAAATGTCACGTAAAAACTTCTTAGAGAATAAGCACAAAATTGAACTCACATTTCAGTATGAGTTGTATTAAGAGCTTCTCCAATGACATGTATGTGGAGATAAATGTCAAAATCCACCTAGGATGCATATCCATTTTCTCTAAAATCATTCGCCAATCCGGATGTCATAAGTCAATGTATGCATGACTTTAGGTAGAAAATGTCAAGGGGAATGTCTAGTTTCTCACATTCCCCTTGACATTGTCTACCATCCTAGTCAGCTTTTTTAATTAAAAATATATTTTATTTACTAAAATTAATTCTAACACAATAAATAATCATTTTTAGATCTAATAAAATCTTAAAATTGCTAAACATAAAATTTACATTTAATAAGAAAATGATCACAAACAATACCATTGGAGATGAATAACTTTTTTCACCTAAACTTAAGGAAAATTTGGAATAAAATGTCTTGTTTGTGTTTCACTTAGGAAAAACATACAACAACCATTGGAGAAGCTCTAAGGTATATGCATGTATGCCTTCTTTTTTCGATTTTTTTTAATTGACGGAGTAGACGAAACAAAGAGAGGAAAATTTTGGTTCCTGATAGAGTAATTTTGAATCTAGTTAACGCATTATTCAGGTCATCAAGTGTTGTCAAAGATCTCAAAGAAAGCAATGAGTTAACTTGAAACATATTATCATGTGTCCGAGTCTACTCATATGGACAAGTGAAAGCTGAAACTAGGTCTACCTTGTCCAACTCTTTTATGTATTTTACTTATCATTTTTTTAGCATATGGAACAAAAAAAATTCTTTTTGCTAATTAGTTGCTTTGTTTGAAGCAATTTTTTTCTCATTCACACTTCAAAATAGGCCTTAAAATGGCACTCCGGATATGAAGACCTGTTCCTTTAAAAGTTTTTAGAACACCATGAGACTTGCTGTTATAGAAATTGTTTTAAAACACAACTAATTAAGTAATGCAGTTGAAATATCACCTTATGAATAGTTAATTATCAACATCACCAACTTTTTGTTAATTAGTTGACTAAAATCTTGTCCATGCTTTCGAAATATGTGATCGATGGATATAATGTTTAGGACTCTAGGAGGGAAACCCAATAGTCTAGTATTGTCCTACTTAGTGGGGAAACAAACACCAAAATCTCCCTGGGAAGAAGGTTAGATTTACAAAGACCACACAACCACAAGAGTCTCCATCCAATCTACCCTACAAACACATAGCCAAGAACCGCTACTTGGGTTGTTGTTAGCAGGTTTCGGTTTGCCACTTTTTATCCTTCTTTGTACTGTATTGTATGTGCAAGAATCTTTCAAGGATTCTGCCATGCAGAAATTTGCATCAAAATTTCTATGCAACGCAGAAATATATTGCATCCTGATATTAGCCTATGGCGCCTACGATTTTGCAGAATTAAGATTTTTGTTTGTTTGTTTGTTTGTTGGCATTCTCCTCCATCACTTTGTATTTTAGTTAGGTATCTTTAGAGTTTAGACAAATAAGTAATGACACACAAATCTCATTCTAGTTCCTCTTGGTCACACTTTAGGGCCGTGAACCCCAGTGCACGAACTCCTGAACCACACGAACGTGTACAAACCTTCCTAGGGTTTTCCGTGGAACTTATTTATATACACTTATGTGTCATCTCTTGTTACACTGTTCTGTAAGGTCAAAGGGTTTTATCAATTTTTGGTGTGAACAATGAATGGAGGAAACAAGGATGATGAAGTCAAGAAGGGGAAGACTAACGAGTTTCACAAGAATCCTGTTTTCATAACATGCTACCATGCCATTGATCATGAAAACAAACTACCAGTTCAGATGTATCACAACTGGTAGGAAATCTTCTTCGAGATTTTGAGGTCGTACGTGAACAACTCGGAATCACAACAAGGAATCTTGAGTTTTTGAAAAACGAACTGAAGAAAGCAACTGGTGAGCTCGTCCATGTTCAATATCTGGTTGCTGACCAACTTTAGTGTTTTTCAGATCATGTTCTCTATAGGAGTTTATTTGTCTAGTAAATCTTCTATTTTCTTGTTTTTGTTAGAAGAATAACTAGAGTTTGGAATAGCCATTATTGTGATTACACATAGCTATGTCCAACGTTTTCATCTTCATGTTTTTAGATTTATTGGTTTAAATTCTAAAGTTGTTTGAAAGATGATTTTTGCAGTATTAATCTTTATGGTTTTATATATTGTAATTTGTTATGGGATATGTGTGTTTGCGTCCGTGAACTGTGATTGTCCCATACCTTGTCAAAAGTAAAGTCTTTCATAAGTCGATATTCACGTATTGATAAAAGAATGAATGGACTTTTTACAATTACAAAAGTTAAGCCTATTATGTCAATTATTGATGGAAGATGGGTTAAAATCTTTTGTTTTTCGAGGATTATGTCTATTGTATGTTATTGTGAAAATGGTGATGGAAAATAGAATGAATCCCTGCTTATTCCACGGTATAAGGTCGATCCCAATCCACAATTTTTGTGTACATACTGTGTTATTTCATAAGGTGTCTTATGTTGAGGATTTTCGAATGAGTTATTCTTAACTTAGTTGTTTCTCCGTGAGGTACTTTATGTCGAGAATATTCAACTAAATCAATCATTTTCGTTTGGTTATTTAGTTGTTGCTTCGTAAGTTTTCTTATGTTGAGAATGACCAATTAAATTGATTACTTTTGTGGTTAATTTGGTTGTGTATTCCGATTAGATTAGTTATGGGTTCTCTTGTAATTAATCTAATTGAGTATTTTTAAGTCTCCATAAGTTCACTTTTGTTGAGCATTTCCGGTTAAATTAATCATGAATCCTCTTGTGGTTAATTTAATTGAGTATTTTGGACTCAAATTCATACTTGTATTTGATTTGTTATGTCCAAAGAAACCCTTATTTTCTTTCGAAATTAAGGTCGCTCTTGTTGTTCTTTCGGGAATGACATATTATGAGGGAGAGTTCTTAATTGAACTTGTGCTTAATTGCCAAATTTTTGTGGGGAGTGCGGCTGTGGAATATTATAGGGGTTATCTTGTATCTTTAAACTCCTTGATGAATGAAATTAGCTTCGGCTTTATGATTGCATCTAAATAAGTTGATATTTTTCTTTCTTTTGGTCATGAAATATCTCTTTCGGAAATTTCATTAGGGTCCCGTTCTTGTACCTTTGGCAATTTTATTGACAAAAAGGGGGAGAATTAATATGTAGTTCACACTACAAATACATATGGTTTTCGGATCATTATGTAAGGGGGAGTGGTTTCCATGTGAGATGGAGTATTGACTAAGGGGGAGTGATACATATCACCATAGTATTGTTGTTGAAGTTGTGATACAATTGAACTTTGACGTTGTATAATGATACTATGACACTGTATAACAATGCTCGAGAATTATGTTTTCTCATTCTTATAGCTACAGATTTTCAACAACGATGATGCTGAACTTACAACCTTTGTGATCATTGGAGTACTTGGAAGTGACGAAGATTTCGAGTAATGTTGAAGATTAGACATGTGGAATAGGAGCTACAAAAGTTAATTTATTTATTTTTTGTATTCCATATGTATTAATAGTTTTGTCACTAAAATTGAAAAAGGGGGAGATTGTTAGAGCATTGCTCGGTCAAACTCGCATGCGTTGGTATCTCAAGCATGTTTGTCAATGTTAGTGATCAAAACTATAATTCTTCATTTCTAGTCTATTATAGCTAAGGTCTCAGACTAGGATAGAAAGTGTAGTTGAGTTCAAGAAATCCATGGAAATCATCATACAAGACGAAGGACTACTCAAGGAACTTGTGGAACTTCATCGACTAAAAGGTATGTGGAGACTGGAACTTATCTATCACTCAAAAGTCTATCTACCCTATCTCCTATCTAGAGACAAAAGTCATTTTTCTATATAGACTTTGATTATACACATTTGGTATTTCGAGCCGAGTTTATCTCGCCTATCTATTTTCTCGAAATATGTGTTGGTAAGCTTTCACTTTATCCAAATTCATCTTTATCTAGTGACGAAAATCATGTTATGTTTCAATCACTTTGAAAATTGCTTTGACGAAAAATGGTTTGTGATTAACAACTATATAACGTCCTCTGAGAATGTTTCAATGATTGAAATGAGAGTTTAGATTATATAACCATTGGTGGATATAAGCATTGTTGTGGAAACACATATATGTATAAGTACTTATTCCTTGAACCGAAGTTTGCGAACTTTGTTGATCAAGAGAACCGGAATAGTGGCGTGAGCTAAGTCCGCGAATCCAGTTCGCGAACTGGCGAAATTTCTCGACCCGAGAAAATTTGCTGGAGTTTGTGAACTCCTTCCGGGAACTTAAGTCCGTGAACCCAGTCCGCGAACTTGAGTAGGCTATATCTAAAAACGATTGTTTGTGAACTTATTCATATTAACTAAGGAATGCTAAATGCAAACTGTGGCTATATAGTTCATGAACCGGTTCGAGTGAATCAAATCGTTTTTGCTTCGATTGTGTCTTGTGTAGTTACATAAGATTTCCTTGCAATTGAACAAATCTCTAACTAGTTCATTTGAGTCATTTGAACTAGTTATGGTGAAGAAGAATATGGTTGATATGAAGTTGCTCATATGGCTAACCATTTGGTTAACTATTTTTGAACCAACAAATGTTCATGTTTGGGTACGGTTACATAAACCCAAAATAGTACATTTCATTTGTGTGTAACAAGCTAAGTTTTCGATCTAACGGTTGAGAAATATTAACTTGAATCTAATAAGGTTTTCATCTAACGGTGAATATTGAATGCTTTGTTACCAAGCTAACATAGATTGCAAACCATGATTTGAAAGACTATATAAGGGAGAACTCTAGCAACTGGGCTAATCCCAACACCTTACGTGTAATACTAGTTGTGTAAGATAGAGTCGATTCTCCTTTAACCTTTGGTTTCTTCTCTAAACCAGGTTAACAACTTAAAGACTTCATTGGGATTGTGAAGCCAGACCGATAATAGTTTCTCGTAGTTGTGTGATATGATCTTGTTGATTCTATCATGTTGAGTACAATCGTAACGATTGGCTTGAGATCTTTATCTCCGATAGGAAAGATAGGATAGTAGTCACAAACATCTTCTTCTCATCGTTTGTGATTCCACAATATCTTCTTTCTCCGCGTCGATTAACATTATTGTGAGGTGATTGATAATACTAGGTTGTTCTTCGGGAATATAAGTACGGGTTATCAATTGGTTCTTGTTCACCTTGATTTATCAAAAGAAGGAACAAAACTCGTAGGTATATTCGTGGGAGACGGATTTATCAATTATCGTAGACTTTTCTTTGTGATACAAATTTGTTTATTAAAGTCTTTGACTTTGGGTCGTAGCAACTCTTAGTTGTGGGTGAGATCAGCTAAAGGAATCAAGTGTGTAGTATCCTGCTGGGATCACAGACGTAGGAGCATAACTGTATCTTGGATCAGTGTGAGATTGATCGGGGTTCAACTACGGTCCAGACCGAAGTTAGTTTGAAGTAGGCTAGTGTCTGTAGCGGCTTAATATAGTGTGTGTTCAATATGGACTAGGTCCCGGGGTTTTTTTGCATTTGCGGTTTCCTCGTTAACAAAATTCTGGTGTCTGTGTTATTTCTTTTCCACATTATATTTATATAAAAGAAATATCACAGGTTGTGCGTTGTTCAATCAATTAGCATATCCGACCTTTTGGTTGTTGATTTAAATTGATTGACACTTGGATATTGGTTTTTGGTACCATCCAAGTTATATCTCTAGTATTTGATAAAGACTCGAAGATTTCTATTTGCGTATGTTTCAAATCGAGAGATTGAGATATAAACTCTTTGATATACTTTTTATCTAGATTGAGTCTGACTGTCTGGTTGATTCTCTAGAAAGTATATTGGAGTTTGTCCATACAAATTCCTAAGCGAAATATTGGGTGTGGTTGTTGTACCCCCGCTTTTTCACATGTATTTTCTAAATGGCTAATATACCCTTGTTTAATTAACACTAAAAAATTTGATTAACTTAATTAGTTGAATTTAGATGGATTAATTGAGTAGATTAAAACTTTTAACCCATGAGTTCAATCAACACCAGTTCCGAATTTTGTGAAAAGTCGCCGGCAAGGTCTACGGATGAAGAACATAACGACTATATCTGGACGGCAAGGTCTACGTATGAATAACATGCCGACTATATCCGACTTTATTATTTTTGACACACAGGAGACTGTTATAAATGTTTCACTAGGCGATATCTTATTGATTTTTCACCTTGCCGGCTATCTTATAGTCGGCAAGGTCGACAAAAAATACCTTGTCGGCTATAGGATTTTTGACATACCGAGAAAGGTGTTACAAATGCATGATTAGTCGGCAAGGTATTAATTTCATAACCTGCCGACTAAACTATACTCGGAAAGTCTATCTACCTGACCCGACATCAGATGTAGTAGACATTAATATGTCTATATTCCGCAGGGAATTTGGAGAATATATCAAAATATGATGAGTGCCTATGTCTCTCTTCATATTATATTGAAACTCAAGCTCCTAGATGAATTGTTCACTAGTATAGAGCCTAATGAGTGTATAAGCTCCTAGCTGAATTACTCATTAACCGGAGCCTGCCGAGTATGCTATGTTCCCCGGATGAACCCTTTAATATTGATATGGCATGACAATTTGTGTTCACTCGCAGCAGAGTAACACGAATTTCCAAGTATCAAGGTTAAGGTCTTTGCATAAAAGTACTCAATCGGAAAGCATACTGCTCTCTGGCAATAAACTTAAAGAACTCTGTGTCCTGCACAGAATTCAATCAATTTTGTGATAATCCACAAGATTCAGATATTATCCCGACTAATTTGCAAAAATTAGGGTTTTGCGCCCTGCGTAGTATAATAGACCTTGCCTGTCGAAATTAAGCATAGGAGAACTAGGTAATTAATCCGCCTTGGATTAGTAGGTGAAAAATCCTACCCAAAATCAGAAAACAGAGAATAAAAGGAGCTATGGAATAGGAGCAGCAACAAAGTAAAGTGTGGCCATGCCATAGGCCAGCCGGCCCACTTGCAAGTGGCCACACCCCATGTTGCTCGACCGTCCCCTATTTCTCGTCGACCAATCAGGTCGCCTTAAACCCGCCACAAGCACATGAGTTGTGGCTGGGCCCATACTTACCGGCCCTATTTCCCATCGACCAATCAGGTCGCTTTAAATCCGCCATACACACACTAGAAGTGTGGCCACGCCCATGCTTGGCCGACCCGTCTTTTCTATTGACCGATCAGGTCGCTATAAACCTGCCACAGTGTTAAAAAAGGCAAATGGCTTCAGATGGTCGCAAAGCCAAGGAAAATGGCTCCATATGGTCACAAAGCCAGTCGGCTTTCCAAAAGTCGCGCCAACATGCTAACGGCATGCCAAACGTGCATGCCAAACGTGCCATTCCGCTCCGGCATGCTAGTGGCATGACAAACATTCCATGCCGCGCCAATACGCTAATTGGCATTCCAAACGTGCCACTTTTCCGCAGTAGTATGCCGAACGTGACAACGTGCCATAAATAGCGCGCCTATGTGCTAACCTACCTTCTGTTCGTGTCCAACGCCATAACAGACTTCAATTAGGGTTTCGTAATCAGAAACACGACTTTACTTTAGTGGCATTAGTCGAAACCCTGATTTCCAGTCGTGGCCCAATTCCGCCACTTTGGCCCCACAACATGCCATGAGCCATGTGGGACCCTCAAACCCTAAGAATAGCACCGTACCATAGCCACTCATAGCATCCCTTGCTCTTGTGGCTGTTTCCACATTATGGCCTTGATATAGTTCCTTTGGCATCGCTATGACACTGTTTGCACAAAACGCCACCCATGCCGCAGCCACATGCCACACACGCTAATTAGGGTTTCGATAGGCCAAACCCTAATTTAACTAAAGTTGCCACGCCAACCAAGTCAAGTTAGTCTCCTAAGGCCATAAGTTTGATATAGCAACAGGGCCAATGTTGCCGAAGCCATATTTGGGTCTAACACCAATATGCCAAAATAGTTGTCGCGGCTACACCGGGCGCCACCATACCACTGGCATGCCACTATGCCACGACTATGCCAGGCGCCACTATGCCACTGGCATGCCGCTATGCCCCTGGCATACGTTAAATATGCCATCATACCATTGGCATGTGCCAATGGCGCCACTTCGCTATTATCAGATGCCAATGGAAGTGGCCATAATAAATGGTCACCCTTTCTTACAAGTTAAAATCTCAACCGTCCAATTCGCCACCGAATTATCCAAAGAAAAGATACGACTGTTTGAAAGTGCATATATGTATTCAATGATTATTTGGATACTCACATAGATATAACCTTTCGGTAAACCAAGGATTTTAGTTTTTGTCTCCTTATCCAATTTTCGGTTGCACAAGTCTCCATTAAAAACATAAATTCAAAATTTAGTTTGTGTTCAGTTTCAGTAACCAGTTTCATGTTTGAATGATAAGCTAACATTTAAAAGTTCCTATTTGGTCTTGCATTTTGCGAACCATGTTTGTACAGTATCGTGTCCAAGTTGGCGAAGGAGAGAACTTTTTTGATCACAATATCAAGAATTGATCGTGTTTTAACACTTATAAATTTTCAGTAGAACTTGCAACCAGGTTTTCTTATCATCCAAAGCTAACTTACTCGGTTCAATTGACTAATAAAGTACGCTCAGGTGTAAGTACAATATTTGGCTCCCTTGGATTAGGGGGAACTTTTTCTCCGGTAAGTCACCTTTAGTTGTAGATTGAAATTTTAACTTTTTCTTTCTTATTAGGTTTTTTTGGTTTCACCTATTTGCCACCCACACTTTTCCTATCTGCCACCCCCATCAAAATAAAAGTAAAATTTTACTTCGAATTTTAATTTTTCCTATTTACCACTATAAGGTCAAACTAAATTTGACCACAAATCTTCTTCTTTATTAATCCCCTTTTTCACTAAACACCATTAAGAAACCTTTTACCCTAGGTTAGAGTTTCATTTAATTATGGTGCACCAAAAATTAATTATTTCTCTTTTAAATTTATTTATTGGGTAAATGATCAGTATTAGTTAATGTGTTCAACATCTTCGTGAAGAAGACCTTTTCTGAACCAACGTTGGATTTGGTGTGCTTTAGATAGAGAAAACTATACCGACTACAGAGCTGTGTATCAATTTGATATCACTGCACTGCAAGGCATTATTTCTATTACTACAACAATTCATCGGATTATCAAAAATTTAAAAATAATTATCTTAAACGAACCCAAAAATAATTAATACCATAAGCTTACTAACAAAGCCGTTTAATCTAATTCAAGTGCATGGAGAATACGTACAACCAGAGTTCTAATTAGTCGACGTATTCATTTTATTTATGTAGTTGATTTTAGGTTACATAATCAATACTCCATAGAAGAAGAACATATGTAGTCGTCTAGTGTACCATTTCCTTACAATTATAGGCATTTCGGTGACTACAAAATGTTGTACTCAAACAGTCATGGTGTCCAAATTTTTATAATCATGAGTACGGAACCCTCTTTTTCCTTGATTCTTTTATTTCTCGATAACATAGGATGGTGAAGGTCGTTGGAAATGGAGAAAAAGATCATTGGGAATTTAGGAATTTTTATTTTTATGTTTGATTATTTAGTTAATCGGGTGGTTTAATAGTTGTGTAAACAAAAAGTCAAAGGTAGCATTTAGGATATTCTAAAATGTATATGGGCGGTGAATAGGATAAGTGGGGACGGCAATTTATGGGGGTGGAAAATAGGGAAAATGTGAGTGGCAAATATGTGAAACCTTCTTATTATTGTGTTTCCTTTTGCTTCCCCTCCATCGATTTATAGAAGAAACGATGAAGGAAGTAGAAGTAACACATGATTTAGTACAAATTTTACTTTGGAACACCTCTGGATCTCATGGAACTATAATGAACATCATTGATCTCCAGGTTTAAGACTTTAAGTCCGCCTCTCCCATGTGAACCTGTAATAGAAGAAAAAGAATAAAACACAACATATTCAACTCGCTCGTGCACCGTATCAAGGTGATGATATATATTTCCAGATGATCCATTTGGTGCAGTTGACCCCGATAGTTCTACAAGCATATTCATCGTGATCTCGCAGTTTCTTTGTCGGAGACTTACAATGGGATGAATGGTCTAGGGAAAATGTAACCCTAACAAAACTAGAAGATATGTCTTTTTCCGGAAGATTTCCCGTACACGCCCTTTAGGCTTTGCAGACGTGACTCTTCAGTTGTATAAATAATTTCAGCTGAATACCTGAGCGGTATCACATTGATACAACAATCTCTGTTCAATGTCTTTTGTCAATTTGAATTTTCCCTCCGATCTTTGCTAACACTCACTCACTTTTGAGGATTTCTAACATCTTGCAGAATTCTCTTAATCCATACTTGCAGTTCTAACATCTTGAAATTTTTGTTGTTAACAAAAAATTTCTGTTGATAAAATCCATATTTAGTAAGTAGAATTCACGTTTTATTTCAATCTTTGGCTTAATTTTGGTAAGAGGTTTTAGGGATTTAAACGTCGATATGTTTTTGGTTGATTTAGGTTTACAGAACGACATGGGTTTATTTCTTCTGTCTCTAAAGAACAATCTCATTCAGTTATGAGAATTTAATTGGGAAAGGAGGATTAATTTATACGGATTTACAGAGAAATACTATATTCAAGAGAGGTATGAAATTTTCTTTTAGAGAAACCATAGCCATATTTGACTTCCTTTGGAATAGGAAGAGCATAATAAGGGGAGTGATTTACGGAATCAGTAAGAACAACACAAGAGAGGCGTTTAGGGGAAGTTAACTATTGAACTAAAGTTTGCGATGCCCTATCTACAATGTCAAAAATTAGAGGTTGGAAAATCCGCAAGTGTAGCGATAATATGTGTTTAAGCACCAGTTAGAGATTTGAAGGTAGTCCAACAAACTCACGAGGTATAGAGATTTTAGCTTCCGGTCCTGTGATTCTGCGGAAGTATCTTCTTTTTTAGCAGTCATGTTATCGAGTGACTGTTTGGAATCTGTTCAAACGGATAGGGAAAGATCACTCTTTCGGATGCACATAAATCGTTGCATCAAATTCTAAAATATACTATAATTTCATCAACAGTTGTCTCCGTTATTTGGTTTAGTGTCTTGAGTTTCTTATATAGGAGAAAGAAAAGTGGGAATATGTAGCAGTTTAACATGACATAGTGTTAATGAAGAAGCCCCTTTGAATTAGATGACAAATTCTTGGAAGTGGTTCCAAATTTTGGTTTTTACACCGCTAAGGTTAATCTCCTGTCTTCTCCACCGAATTATATAAATTTATGAAGTTCTTCTGCTTTGTTTTGTTAAAATATATTCATTTTGCTGCTTGATTTTCATCCCCGCCTTTCTCCCATAATCCGTAGGTGTAAGTAGCATTATTTAGTCACTACCAAAAATGGACAAATCTGGAATAGATTTCTTAATTAATACTCCCTCCGTCCTTAATTAGATGACCTATACCATAAATAAATGGAGTGATAGATTAGTATTATTATAAGAAATATTTAAAATTTGATATCCATATTTATATTCATTAGATAGGTGTTTTAAAATGCTTTCCGATGATACAAAGTTTATGAAAATCCATTGTATAGTTTGAGAGATAAATCATTTCTAAATTTACTAGTAAATTTTAACTAGGTCATCTAATTAGGGACAGAGGTAATATATTTTTAACCTCTTTTGGAATTAGAAAATTCTATCGGAGTCATACTTCATTTCTTTCTTGTTATCTTTCAGTGGCTAATTAATGATACAAATGTCATATGATAGGTAACTTAAGAACTTAAAGAGTGTTTCTTTACATTTACATTTGAACTATAAGCACGCGAGCCTGCAGTGACCTTTTTAAGTTGAATTTTCCATGGCCTGATTTTGTTGAGAAAAGAAGTTGGAGGTAAGATATTCAATACCTTTATTTCAACATCATCGATAAATAGAAAAGATCGCTTAACGTTAAAGAAGAATCTTTTTTGTTATCATATTATGTTTTTTCCTTAGATCTAAATTGTTTCGTCTTCATGAGCAGTGAAAAGATTTTCAAATAGTTGACTCAGTGCTTATGAGTACAAAGTTGTTGCACTACGTAAAGGTCGTGGTATACACTTGTTTGTGGCAATGTATGGCGAAATGTTGATGACTATGAAGTAATATACAGAGTCACAACAAAACCATGTGCGTGTGTAAATGGAGCTCTTTACTGATGGAACCTCGGAGTAGGGATCTGATTGTTGTCTTTGTTTTGTCCGATGATAGCAGCTGAAGCTCCTAATCGCGATTAAATATCATACGAACAAATGCTCCAAATATTATTCTCTTAAAACAAACCCCTGATGCAATTATTGGAGGGCTGCAGAATCCTTTGATGTCTATTTGCACTCCCTTTACAAAATGTTGTAGAGTTGTTTTTTGTTTTCTCTTTGCACTCCCTTTTAATATTCTGATTCATGTTCATCTTATTGTGTTTAAGAAATCTTGATCCGAAACTCCTCTTTTCGTTACACAACGGTAACAAGGGCGAAGTATTTGGGACTATATATATATATATATATGCGGAACTAGATATCACATTTTTTATTAGGAGAAATCATTGAGAAGAACCTACTTATATGTGTAAGTTAGAGAGGTGACGAGAAGACAATAACCAGGTGAATATTAACAAACTAGCCCGCGCAATTGCGCGGATTTACTGAACTTGTATAACATATAGCTGCACAAGCTTACTGATTTATGGGTTATATAGAAATTTCGTGGATGTTGAATATGAGTAGGGTTTTTGAATGATTTCCATCTGTCTCGACTTCGTTGATGAAATTTTTCCTCACAAATACTTCTGTAAAATGCAGTTTCTTAATTTTGATAATGGATGCTTGAAAACAAATAGGCATAAGAACCAAAAGGAGGCAGAGAAATCCATACTTTAGACATTGAAAATAGCGCTTTTTTTTTTATTTTATGAGTAGATTTAAAACGAGACATTGAAAATCTAATGCTGAGAAAAAAACGCTAACTCTCTAATTTTCACAGGTCCGTCACATTTTTCTCATGATTTAGTTGACGTCGTTTATTATGTCATTTCTGAAATTGTTCTGCGACGCTGTTGTGTTGCTGATAATTTCGCTGAGGCATTATTGCTGCGAGATTCTGATCCTACAAGATGGAAGATGGAACTCTTCCACCATAAGACTTGCTCTGAGTGAGGAGGCTCAAGGAATTCACCATTCTATTTTGAGATGATAATAACAAAAATTATGAGTGTACCGAGGAGAAAAACAAAATTAAAACCGATCGTTGCTCTCTCCCTATAGTGGGACCCCCTGCTAATCCCCATTCGGCATGACCCATTTTTATTGTGAGTGGTTTTTTTAATTCTTTTTTTCCTCTGTCTGTTTAGAAGAATGAAAAAAAAAGAGCTGCAGTAGGAACAAGTTAAAAGCTCTTGTTGTATAAAAGCTAAATCCCCGTCACATAATTCGAACGAAGAAAAAAGAGTTGCAATAGGAACAAGGACTCGTCACATAATTGATACGCCCTCTGATTCTAGAAAAGATTTACCATATTTTCATTTTAGCCTATTTTTATAGGCTAAAATGAATAAGTGATAGTATCTATTTATTTTTAGAAATGGAGGGAGTATTTTGTTTTCCATAATTTTTAATTAAAGTGGCAAGGTTCTTTGACAGTTATCCAATAGTTGGATTACTACCCCTCAGAGAAACCACAGTCATGGAAGGGACTAAATACTAAAAGTCGGACCAAATACTAAACATTTTTGGCATTTTTGGAGGTGAAGCACAGCGGTGACAAGACTAAGATTTAGTCTGGCGAACGTATAGTCTGCGCTTGATAATGAGCGGACTTTATATTAACGTATGGAGGTGAAGCGTAGATTTGGGATCCGTCTCATTTTATTTGGACGAACGTTATAGCAACGTCTACATCATACAGACATTATATGAGCGCCTATACTAATGAGCGCTGATTAAACCATTGCCTAACTCTAAACGTATGTTATACATATGTCTATACACAAGCGTTCATCATATTCTCGCCCCACCAAGTTTTATTATAGTCCGTGTCGGCCGCCAAATTTAGTCACAAACCCTAGAAAACAGACTATATTTAGGTTTAGTCTCCCCCACTGCGTTTCAATTCACGACCAAATATGGGTATAGTCCCCAAATATATTCGTGATTGTGGATGCTCTCAGTCTTAATTAAAACCCGAATACTAAACAACAGAGAAACAGTTTACGAATTAAACATGAATGACTGTCCTATTTTTTAATTTCTTTTTTTCATTTTCATTACAAAGAAAACAGTTTATCTATAAATTTGGTTTTTCTCCAACTCAAAACGGCCAATCAAATCAACCACCCTAAAAAAAAAAACTTTCAGTCGTGACGGAATCAGCCAAAGTCAAGGGTCGACAGTTGTATTCCTTAATAATAAATCAGTAATTAGACAAATCATTAAATACCATGGAGGGCCTGGACTGCTTCTATTTCAAAACTGTAATTTTTTGTTGGTCCTAAGCTATAAGGTTATTTATAGTAGGGTCCAACCGGATTTTATTCTTATCCTAGGGTCCAAAGTTTTTTGAAAACATGGAAATGACTAATATAACCTACTGGTTAAATATGTATGAAATAACATACTTCTACCAAATCGAGATTTTATTTATGGGAGGTCCAAATTTAATTAAAACATATAAAATACCACAAATTTGAGTACATATCTTCTACATTTGTGTTACAATTTGAGTACATATCTGCCACACTGCTTACAATTTTGAGTACATATCTGCCACCATGCTTAAAATTTGAGTACATATCTGCTGCATTTTTTACAAATCCGAGTACATATCTGCTGCACTACTTACAAATCTGAGTATATATCTGCCGCACTGCTTACATATAGAGTGTGTATCCGTTGGACATATGGAACCTGTAAATGTGATCAGAATATAACAATATTAAAACACATCAACAAATCTACCATTTATTTCAGTATTTCGCACACGTACTCATGGGTCAAACAAAAAAAAAGTGGCAAAATTATGAACAAAACAGAATCAAAAGAAGTTTCTATCAGTACGTCATATACGTACTGCAGATTCATAAACTAAAAACTCAATTGCATGTCAAGAAGTGATGAATCCATGAATATAACCGAATCAAAGCACGTATTTTAGTATCTCACATACGTACTCATGGATCAAACCAAAAGAAGTAGCAAAATTGTGAATAAAACAGAATTAGAAAAAGTTTATATCAGTTTGACATATACGTGCTGCGGAGTCATGAACTAAAAACTGAACTTCATGTCAAAGAAGTGGCCAAACTCAATTGCATGACAAGAATAGGTGACAGAACTATGAAAAATAAGAGGGTCGAAACAGATATTATAGTATTTCGTATATGTACTGATGGATAAGACTAAAAAATGAGACAAAGCACATCCAAATATCATTTCCTATCAGTATGCAACATACGTACTGAAGATTCATGAACAACAAACCAACTACATGACTAGAATAGGTAATAGATCTATGAAAAATAAGAGGATCGAAACAAATATTACAGTGTTTCGTATATGTACTGATGGATAAGACTAAAAAAGGTGAAAAAAATTCAATATTATACATACATACTCATGGATCGAACAAAAAAAAACTAGAAAAACTTCGAATAAAACTAAATCAGAAGAGTACACCAATATGTATGTCAATTCATACCAAAAAAACACTGTAAAAAACTGAAACCAAACCTATAGATGCATAGTAAACACAGATTAACAGTACGTCATATACGTAATGAAGGTTAATATACAAAAGCAAATTGAAACCAAACCAAAAGCCAACAAAATGAAACTAAAATATCAGATCTACTAACGAAATGAACATAAAACATGATTTCATAACTAGATCTGAACTATTTTCATCAAAAACCACCAGTACATCATATATGTACTGATGATTAATATACAAAATCAAACTAAAAACAAATCAAAGACCAACAAAATGAAATTAAAATATCAGATCTACTAATGAAATGAACATAAAACATGATTATCTATCTAGATCTGAAGTATTTTTTTATCAAAATCGAAGTAAAAAATTAAAAAATCAAGCATGAATGTCTTAAGAACAAAAAATCCACCTACCGATTACACTTGCAGAGCTCGAACTCATGAATCGAGCTCACGAATCGAACAAGGACCTCAAATAATCTTCACTTGCAGAGCTCTTCTCTGAAAACATAAATTGAGAGAATGAAAAAGAAACGAACGTTCTATCCGTTTTTATATAGTGCAGGGTGTTTTGGGAATTATGATAATACGTCACATATGTCCCGCACGTGTACAAGACCCAGACTTAAAAAATTATGTCAAGTTTCATGTTTTCTTTTAATTATGGACCTATGCTTACTGGGCTTTAATGGGTGAACCTGCCACTAATTAGTATCACTAAACTAGTACCTATAGGTAATTCCTACATTTCAAAATCTGGTGGGTGCCACCTCCCTCCGGCCCTGAATGTAGAGTACTTAATTGGGGAAAACTTGTTGCACCCAACACAATTAAGGAATACAATTTTGTGCCCACTCTTTCAAATGATATTTGTTTGGCATTTTCATTGTTTTTTTTGGATGTTAATTCCCGGTTGTCCCAAGTATTACGTATGCCGAGACTCTCGTCATTTATTTTGTGATTTTCTTAAAGTAAATTAAAAAATTAAATTGAAATGTCACGTAAAAACTTCTTAGAGAATAAGCACAAAATTGAACTCACATTTCAGTATGAGTTGTATTAAGAGCTTCTCCAATGACATGTATGTGGAGATAAATGTCAAAATCCACCTAGGATGCATATCCATTTTCTCTAAAATCATTCGCCAATCCGGATGTCATAAGTCAATGTATGCATGACTTTAGGTAGAAAATGTCAAGGGGAATGTCTAGTTTCTCACATTCCCCTTGACATTGTCTACCATCCTAGTCAGCTTTTTTAATTAAAAATATATTTTATTTACTAAAATTAATTCTAACACAATAAATAATCATTTTTAGATCTAATAAAATCTTAAAATTGCTAAACATAAAATTTACATTTAATAAGAAAATGATCACAAACAATACCATTGGAGATGAATAACTTTTTTCACCTAAACTTAAGGAAAATTTGGAATAAAATGTCTTGTTTGTGTTTCACTTAGGAAAAACATACAACAACCATTGGAGAAGCTCTAAGGTATATGCATGTATGCCTTCTTTTTTCGATTTTTTTTAATTGACGGAGTAGACGAAACAAAGAGAGGAAAATTTTGGTTCCTGATAGAGTAATTTTGAATCTAGTTAACGCATTATTCAGGTCATCAAGTGTTGTCAAAGATCTCAAAGAAAGCAATGAGTTAACTTGAAACATATTATCATGTGTCCGAGTCTACTCATATGGACAAGTGAAAGCTGAAACTAGGTCTACCTTGTCCAACTCTTTTATGTATTTTACTTATCATTTTTTTAGCATATGGAACAAAAAAAATTCTTTTTGCTAATTAGTTGCTTTGTTTGAAGCAATTTTTTTCTCATTCACACTTCAAAATAGGCCTTAAAATGGCACTCCGGATATGAAGACCTGTTCCTTTAAAAGTTTTTAGAACACCATGAGACTTGCTGTTATAGAAATTGTTTTAAAACACAACTAATTAAGTAATGCAGTTGAAATATCACCTTATGAATAGTTAATTATCAACATCACCAACTTTTTGTTAATTAGTTGACTAAAATCTTGTCCATGCTTTCGAAATATGTGATCGATGGATATAATGTTTAGGACTCTAGGAGGGAAACCCAATAGTCTAGTATTGTCCTACTTAGTGGGGAAACAAACACCAAAATCTCCCTGGGAAGAAGGTTAGATTTACAAAGACCACACAACCACAAGAGTCTCCATCCAATCTACCCTACAAACACATAGCCAAGAACCGCTACTTGGGTTGTTGTTAGCAGGTTTCGGTTTGCCACTTTTTATCCTTCTTTGTACTGTATTGTATGTGCAAGAATCTTTCAAGGATTCTGCCATGCAGAAATTTGCATCAAAATTTCTATGCAACGCAGAAATATATTGCATCCTGATATTAGCCTATGGCGCCTACGATTTTGCAGAATTAAGATTTTTGTTTGTTTGTTTGTTTGTTGGCATTCTCCTCCATCACTTTGTATTTTAGTTAGGTATCTTTAGAGTTTAGACAAATAAGAGGGCAAGGGCATCTTTTTCATTGATTTGTGCAGAGATTAACAAGTACTATTTGTAACCCTTCATGACTTACTTGTGTACCAGAGGCTTGTTTTGAGAGGTTGTACTTGCTTTTCATTTCAAACGCCAGTTTTATTTTCATATTCATATAAGAGGCAATGTAAAGAAAAATGCAAATTTAATGTACTCCTACAAATACACGCACTCTTCAACTTGCAACCTTTCTTCTCTTGTGATCATGTGACGCTTCTTCTTGTTCGACTCGATCATCCTCCAAAAAATGGAGAATACCACCTGAGTTCTGCTTATGGCGTGCAGAGAATAAACTCTCCTCATAAGTATAGGCAAACAACCATTCGGGATCAGTACTCTCATGGATCTTTAGAATTTCTGCCCTTTTACGCTTTGGGTTATAGCAAACTAAGACATTGCTGATATTTGTATTTTTAATCGAACACTTAGCAGAATTTGTTCTCGATTTCGTACATACTCCATCGGCCTGAAGTGGGCAAAATTTATTGCTCGTTGAGGAATGGTGAATACTTTAGACCAAGATTCTGTCACTCCATACTCCTTCATAACCCATACATCCCCGCGATCCCTCGGGATGATACATGTGATGCAAAGACACCCTCCCAACACGTCCACATATTTGCGATAGCTGTTGTTATTGAATAATGGCCCCGGAACTTCACGAATTGTCTCGTCTCCAAGATCAAAAGAAAGTAAAACTTTGGAGTCGTCTGTTAACCAGTGAAGAGCTCCGTTGAAGTACAATGGTCTTTGCTCTGCTCGGCAAGGGATTGTATAAGGGATGTTATGCAGAGCAGTACTCCACGAATTTGATGCTAATGAATAGACCTTGGTTTGAGTGGCACGAGTTATATCATAAAAGCTTTCAAATCTCACCAACTTGTAATCCTGAGTCTTGAGGTCATAACCGAATCCATACATACACCAGGAGAGTGGCGTTTGGTTTTCATCAAGCAGTTGTACCTTGTGTACAATCTTGTGTTGCTTAGTAGACGGATTCCAAAAGCAAAATAGATCTAGCGTTGGACGTATGCAAACTAAGCCATTACAAGAACCCACAATACCGAGGGCAGACTCATACTTTTTATCATACTTGTTTTTGTTGTAGAACGGGTAATCGCCAATCTCAACAGCCCCAGATAGTATTGAGTTATAAGCATCTATGGAATACAGGACGTTTCCCTTGCAAGCAAGAATCTTAATCGGATTATTGCTTTTCTTCTGGGCATCATAGTGCCTTTTGCAGAACTTTATGTCATCGAATAGCTGACACCATGATTTGCACACGCACTTAAATCTCAAAATGGATTTCACTGGTAACCTCGCAAGAATATCAACCATGATATCTCCTGGGAGTCTCGACATCGGTAATTACAATAAATTAATAATGGAGATTGATTGTGGTTTTTCTTTGTTTCTTTCTTCTTCACAAACTAATTAGATGAGATTTGGGAATGATTGAACGTCTCTTATATATACTATGAACTGGGGCGTGTATTTAAGGAAAGCTTCCACTTTCCGGTACGCGTGAACGAGTTGGTTCTATTGATAAAGAAGTTTCCGATGTTGCTATGGGGAGCTAGCTGCCATAAATAGAACCACAAAGGTTGTAATGTCATGTACCCGGCATGGTAAGGGAGTGGTCATATCCTACTGCTCAGCTTCCTTCTTCTTATCAAGTTCTTAATACTGTTGAATCTCCAAGAGTTACATCAATTTTTCTTCCTGTTGACAAAGACAATGATGTTTCAACCGGATTGGTGTGTTTGCAGTTTAAAGAAATTGGTGAAGCTGAAGTTAATGATATCGACAGTAAGAATCCTGAAAGCTTGATGGAATTCGCCATTCTTCACAGTAACTTAAACTGTCCGGATTGTTTTCCTATTGGTCTTGATGATTGTCACAGCATATTTGATCGAAGTAAACGTATTCCTAATTCTTTCGATTCATATGAGCAATTGATTGTTCAATGGATTTCAAGTTTGGGGTACCAATTAGATTTCTCGTGTATCCAGTCGATTGTGCGTTTGTGTATTAATGATGCTGCAATTCTAGCTGAGAGCACAATGTTTGATAAAATGTCTGAGAGTGTGAATTTGAGTGGTGTTGGAGTAGCATTTCTCTTACAGCTGAAAATTGGTAAAGTTTTTGATCGTGGCAAAGAGTCAGATAACAATTTTCTTCTTGGGTCTGTATTACTGGAAATATACAATGGTGGTTTGGTTTGTGAGTTGTTTCCAAGACATGAGTATCAGTATGAACTTCACTTTCTGAATTCGTTGAGTCTTGGATTTGTTTATGTTGTTGAAATTGGCGGTGGATGGAAATTGGGGAGTGTCAGGGATGATTTTCACTTTCAACTTCAAAAATGTAAGGTGAGTAACACTACAATAAGGGAAATGCATTCTGCACGCTGGCTATATGATCGTGGAAAGGGGTATTTTAATTTTGCTGATGCTCATAGTCTTGTTTTTGATACACATAGTTCTGGTGTGATTATTCTTATTGGATGGATATTCTTGGATGCTCACTGTGCCAACTTAGTTTTTGTGATACTTGCGGAGTTTGGGCATTGTTTAGATTTGCTATTTGCGTATTCACATATGTCTCTGCTTGTCAAGAATGGTGAAGAAAATTTGGTCGATGTATTATCAAAGAGAACTACATTTTTATTTCTCTTATGGGCTGCAGTGGTGAGCTTTAACAAGGCATATAAATGGTATGCTCATGTGCTGGGTATGAAGAGAGCAGATTTTTTTTTCTTACATCTCAAATGTGCATTGCTTGAGGTCATTGATAGGCAAAACGGTGATGTGCACCAGATTATTTTGCACCAGTTTCGAAAACTTTCAGTACTTCTATTATCAGTCCACATATATGATAGCACCCGTCTTTATCTTGCAAGGAATGATAGTTGTCAGCATTTTCCATCCATCACATCTGAAATTTATGACAGAATTATGATTCAACAGGGAGTTAGACAGTTCATTTTGAGTTCTCTGCACTTGTCTTCTTTCTCTTGTGACTTCAGCATTTTAGAAGGAGGGAGTATTTTACATGCACATTACATGCACCTCAGCTCCTAATGGGAGTATTTCAGATTCTTAAAATATTTTTGTGGGTAGGATACTTGAAGTGGAAGTTCAGATTTCCACCTGGTTTGTCGAGTATGAGAATTGTTAAATGGGTTGCTAACAATCTTATCTCAGTGGTGTATACAATGCTGCAATGGGATACTGCTTTCTGGAATTCAGTGGTAATTCAGGTCCTAAAACATTATTATGCTGAGAAGGCAAAGGAATGGGTTAGTAGAAGACATGAAAACTGTGTGTGGAGTTCTCTTAGGATGGGAACTTGTATCAAGACTGTTGAAGCCGAGGGGTGGATCTCTCCTGCAGTTCAGTGGGGAGTAATATTTCGTGTGGAATTCAGTTCCGGTCTGTTCTTCATAACTCTATCTTTTAGCAATACAACGTTACCACCAAAAGCTCCTACCAGGTTTGCCAAGTTTCTGGAATTTTCTAGTTTGTTTGTGTTTGATAGGGGGAAACTTCTTGTACGTCATAGGTGGGGGTTGTGGTACCAAAATAGATGGAAATTTGCAGTACCTAGTGATGCTAAACCGCACTGTGTGATGGCTGAGATTTCTCTACTCATGTTAGAATTTTACATGGGTCTACACCAAGGAAAATTTTCACTGAAGTTTATGCTGTCACTGTTGTCGTAATGTTCACATATGAGGCAAGGGTCTATACGACAGCTTCTGAACAGCTAGAATGGCTTGCATCCAAGTGTTGTGTTCCTTGCCAGTTCTTGAAGCTTCGTCATTCCAGTGAATATCAAGTCGTGACTGATGTTACCCGAGCAAACCTAAAGGCCTTTCGTCTCCAGCAGAACTTCAAGTGGCAAGACCTAGGTGTACTATTTCAGAGCCGCAATCCAGCATACGCAATGCCAGCATGTGCAATTTCAGGAAGTAATACCAGCATACGCAATGCCAAACTCCATGGTGATCAATGCCACATATTCAGACCATTGTTGTGCAGCAACTACTCTTATTTGTATGGCAGTTCATTTTTACCTTGGAGAGAGTCGACTCAAGACAACCAAATGGTTCCTGGTACTACAATCAAGATAACAGAGGAGGCTGCAATTTTCATACTATTACCAGGGAACCTTTTCAGGCCTCTACTTTTAGTGGCGGGAAGATTCTGCGAAGCTGTACATCTCAGTTTATATACAACCACAAGTTGCCGAAGCTGTACATCATGTTCATACATGAGATGCAAACCTCAGCTGCAGTTCATGACCAGTTAGAGGGAGGATAGTTGTTTGGTGGGCATGCAAATAAAATACTTCCAAGTCTTGCCAAGGCATTTACTAGCAGTGGGTTAAGGTCATGTACCCGACATGGTAAGGGAGTGCTGCTCATTAGAATGATCATGCAATCCTTCATCCTCGAGGACAAGGATGCTTTCAAGGGGAGTGGAATGTCATGTACCGGCATAGTAAGGGAGTGCCCATATCCTATATGTGTATGTCATTAATGATAATAGTGTTGTTTAGTATGGTTAGGAGTGGTAACTAATAATAGGTTGTACTGGTCGGTTGTGATGTAACCACCTGGTGAAATAATAGTCGTTGGATGGTAAGGGAAGAAATGACTATCTTTGCAAGGCAGAGTCTGTAATGAAAAACGACAGTCAAGTTTAATCTAAAATCAATCGTTAATTCGATTTAGGCTGTGTTTTTCGGAACCAGAGAGGTTTATCCTAAAATTATCTATCCAATCCTGTTATGTATATCCAGGTACATAACATCTAACTTATTTATTTATTTTGGTTTTACCTAAACACCACCGATGTTTTTCCTAAGTACCACTCACCATAAAAAGTAAAACAATTTTATACCTAATTTGAAGTGGATAATGAAACCCACCTTCCTCCCTGACTATCTCTCCTAATACTTTCATCGCAATAGCCTTCGTCATCTTCACCGCAACATACACCAAGACCTTAACTGATAGTGAATTAAGTTTTTAGTTTTTAGTATTAATGTTAATCTTAATCTTTATCATGATTTAATATAAGAAAATGAAGTTAGATCTTAATCTTTGTTATTAGGTATAAATTTTTAATATAAGAAAATCATCTTAATCATGATTCTAACTTTGAGAACTATGATGTAAATCTCACAAAACCGTTTAATTTCTTTTTTGTTTGGTATACCATTTGATTCCATTCTGAACAGACGCAAAGGGTTTCCCAATTTAAATATAACATGATTTAAAAACTTTGTAACCTAGATCAACAGATATATAGCAGTACTATGAAGATGGATGGTGACTGTGATTGTTGTAAGTGGTAGTGATCTTATTAAGGAGGTTGTGCAAAAGGTGAGTTTTCATCGCACACTTTAATTTGGGTCGACATCTATTGCATTTTTAGTCTGTGGATGGTATTTAGGTATTGACTCTTAAAAAGTTAAAATTTTACTCAAAAAAAAAAAGAAATACAGGATGAGAGCCGCCAAGGCGCAACAAGAAAAAGCAAAACGCCAACTCAACACACAAGTTGCAAGAACAACAAAAATCATAACGCTTGCCAATAAGTGCAAGCCGAACTGTGCAGACTATTCGATCTTATGGTTTCTTCTTCGATATGGGGGTTCTTTTCCCTCTATCCAATTACTTATTGCTAGGACCCAGATCCTTGATTGTTTTGAGGAATGGAAATTGTCTACAATGCCTCCAAGGATTTTTTTTACCCCGGCTCTTTTACCTCCATGACGAAGGCCAAGTGATGAACTATACGTCATAAGTGTCTCCATGTTTTGTTCTTTAGTCATTAGTTTCCACCGAGATACCATAAATAGGACCACAAATCAATAGTTGGTTCTATAAGTAAAAGTAAAATCACAAATTTAAACTACTGCAAGGACTTTACCTCAGAAATCATTCAACAATAGCTGAGAATCTATATCAACAATAGGTGCAATTCTATATCCCCATACCCCTTTGGCTATATAGAATGTAAAATTTCATTTACACATCTATTTGTTAAATAGTTAGAGCGCGAGTAGTAACAAACTTTACCGCATGGTCTTAATTTGATTTTGTTGTGCTTTTAATAAAAACGCTTTGTTATTGTCCGTTGTTGTTCGTGCGGTGAAAGAAAAAACAGTTTAACGTTCATGCGGTGAAAGAAATAATAGTTTAATGTTTGGTAAAATATAAATTAAGTTAAAGCTGATTAAAAAAACGATCAAATTGTGTTTGGTAAAATATCAGATTCAAGTATTGTTATAGTAACAAATGAAAAAAACAGATATATCTTTGAAAATAATTTTCTTCAATTTTATATATATATATATATATAAGACAGATATAATAATAATAAAGTTACTAATTATTAATACTAATATGATTGTCAAGAAGATTATTTTACTTAACCATTATTTATTATAGATATAATTTTTAAAAAGATCGTACTAAAATTAAGTAATTATTTAATATTTGCTCATATTTTTACTATTGATAAATTAAAACAAAAATTCCAATGAAATAGTACATTAAGTAGTTTGAAAAGGATAAAAAAAATCTTTAACGAATAAAATATAGAAAATAAAAAATTGATAATATATAAATATAAGGACATAGTCATTTACATAATAAGTTATAGAAAAGATAAATCAGGGCGTTAAGTTTAGATAGTACTAAAGTTTATGCTTTGTAACTTTCAAAAGCTCCTCCCCCTGGCTTTTAAAATTTGGGGAATTTAGGAAGTGATTTGGATAAAAAATACTTTAAAAATCTTTTACCAAACACAAACCGGTCCGCGAGTTATAACCCCAATGTGTCATCCACAAAAAACCCACCAAAACAAAAGTAACACGAAAACCCCAAAAAACAAAAGTAACACAAAAACGCTAAAGAATTTTATATGAAACCAATTTTGGTTAATTTCATCATAAAATTTGATGAAACATCATAGAATTTTGATGAAACCAATTTTGAAATTTGGGATTTTTGTATCAATTTTTAAAAATTTGGGGTTTTCGTATCAATTTTGTTTAAGATGGAGTTTTAATGGATCCCAACATTTGAATGGGGTTTTTGTACCACAAGTTTGGTCACCTTGGGTTTTTATGACTAGTTCTGAACACAAATATCAAAAGAACGCGCAATTGAGTAATACCCAAATTAATTGGGGGATATGCTAATAAGACAAAATAGGGATTTATTAGGTAATTCAAAGTCATACCATATCCATGTAATTAATAATTTACCCTTCACTAATCATACTTAGTGGTTAATCATGTTCAATTAAATTAATAGATTAGATGGTTAGTGTGAATTAAACTAGATTTTTTTGGTTAGAAAGTAGAAGGAGAAGTTTTGGAGGGAAAAGGGATTGGTGAAGATAAGTGATGTTGGTGAAGGAAGAGATATTGCTGAATATTTAGGTCATCAACAACAAGGTGTTTATCTTGAATCTTCAGCTAATGATAACAACTCACAATTACAACTTTTTTTTGGATCAAACGCCCTCAAATCTTAATATTTATGAGCATGAAGATTTACGTGAAAAACCAACCCAAGAAAATAAACAAGCTCAAATACAAGTACTCTATATACTCAGGTATATGTATTAATTTCATGAAATTCGATTTTTTTCATTGAGTCCGCCTGAAAAAACTCGGTGCTGGAATAGTAAAGCATGAATGCAATGCCGACATTACGTATTCGGCATGACTTTCATACTTTAACCCTACCGGAAAAAAATATCCCCCAACTTTAATTGTCGGTCGACATTCTATACACTTATCGAAAACCATGTAGGCAGAAAAGTTACTTTTCACCTACCACCGAATATTCCACCATATATTCTGTCGGCATGGATTGCTACCAAACCAACAGTGTTGGCATGGATTGTATTTTCTCAAATCAACCAACCTCTGCTTAACTTTTTCAGTTTAGAAACAAGGACAAACATTAGATTTCCATTCATAATAAGATTTCTGATTTATTTATCAACAGATCCATAACGAATGTTTGCACCATTGACAAATTCTTAATTGGAACTAGTTTAGAAATCAAAATTCTAAGCTCACCTTTTTTTAGATCCATATGTTCAAATAAGATTCAGATGATTAAGACCAAATTAACAAAACAAAACACAAGAGAACTAACCAGGAACAATTTCGCTTTCTGGTTCCATACCTCCCTAATAGTGTCTAAGAAATCAGGATCATCAGGTAAGTAATTGTAAAAACAAAAAAAGAGGTAGACCATGTTGACGTTTTTCTAAAACTGAAACCACCATTGAAGAATGATCCGGAATACCTGGAGGTAAAAATCATCTTTAGAATGAGTAAAAACAGAAACCCACTGAATATTAACCAAAACCCTATCAATTTTTGGCATGATCCTAAACGGACCCACTTGTTTATTTGACCAGGTATAGAAATCCGCAGTAAAAGCCAGGTCAAACAGATGAGCATCATTGACACAGTGAATAAAATCATTCATAGAAGTACTTGAGCTACACCTCATCCCCACTGTCTCATTAGAACTTAAATCTCATTATAATCCCCCATAACCACCCATGGAGCGTCAGAGCTAGAAGAAAAGGAAATTAAATCATTCTAGAGAGAAACTCTTTTACTATCCACATTATTATCATACACAAAAGTGACTGAAAATTTCAAATTCCTACAAATAGTAACCTCTAGAAAAAGATCTTGAGAAGAACTATGAACTAACAAAACACTTATTTCAAGGGGGTTCTAGCCCACATAAATTCTCCCTGAGTTATTTTTACTATAATTATCTAAAAAATGCCGATGTTTATTTATGGCAAATCTGATGGAATATTTAAGCTCTGAGCTTGAACACATGTTTCCACGATACCAACCATTGACAATTTAATTTTAAAATAACTTATAAACCTACAAATTCCTTGCTACTTTTTTAACCCTCTAATATTTTTTATTTTTTTTTGTTGGGGTGGGGTGGTGGGGCGGGAACATGATAGCTACTCAGTTTCCTACTATCTTGATTTCTCAATTCTCACATCAACAAGACACGGGCTTTGAAGGCGCTCCTTTCACATGGTCAAACAACAGGAGTGGTGACGCTAATATATGTGAAAGAATAGATAGAGCTCTAACATCCTATCAATGGATTCAATCATTCCCAAATACAAAGGTAAGTCACCTAACCGGAGTGGGAACCGACTACACTCCTATCCTTTTAGACACCAACCCGGAAACAAAAAGATTACTCAAGCCTTTAGATGCCTTAGGTCTTGGCTATCTCACACAACTCTTAAATCAGTGGTTGAAGAATCTTGGAACACTCACTCATCCAACTCTTATCCCAAAAACTTTTCCTCAAAATTGAAATCTCTCTCCTATGATCTGCCCCAGTGGAATTATGATATTTTCGGTAATATACATAAGAATATTAAAACCCTTAATAGAAAAATAGATAACATTCATAATTTCGGAAACATATCCTCCAAGATGGATAACCTCAAAAACCTCCAAGCGGAACTAGGAAAGTGGTATAAAATCAAAAATGATTATTACCGCCAAATCTCTAGGGATAAATTCTTAAAGGAATACGATCAAAATACTGAATATTTCCACGCATCTGCTTCAAATAGGAAGAAAATCAATGCAATTCATTCTCTCAGAGAACCATCAGGGCTCTGGATTTCAGACCGAGACCAAGTTAATTCGCTCCTAATTAATCATTTCTCCCAAATTGGTGCTTCCCAAATAAAAAACTATAATGTAGATGTAGAGGGAATTATACAACCTTGCGTTTCTGATTCGGAAAACGCAATTTTAACCCAAATCCCCACCAAAGAAGAAATCTGGTCAACTCTTGCCAACATGAATCCTTGGGGTTCTCCAGGACCAGATGGATTCCAACCGGGCTTTTTCAAAGCAAACTAGGACACACTAGGCCCGGAAATAATTAGCTCTACGCAAGAATTTTTTAGGACTAGGCTTATGGAAAAGGAAATTAACCACTCGTTCATTACTCTCATACCCAAAATCACCATCCCTCAAACCCCTGCGAACTTTCGTCCAATCAGCCTCAGCAATACCATTTATAAACTCATATCAAAAATTCTAGCAAACATATTAAAACCCATCTTGAATAGGTTAATCTCTCCTAATCAATCTGCTTTTCTCCCAGGAAGACGAATAACGAACAATATAATAATAGCTCATGAGTTGATTCACTCAATGAAAACATCTAAGAAGAAAAAAGGATATCTAGGTCTCAAGATTGACCTATCAATATCATTTGATAAAGTAGAGTGGCCTTTTATCAAAAAAGCCTTATCCTCCTTTGGTTTAGTGACTGCTGGATTAACCTCATATCCCAATGCATATCTGTTGATATATGAAAATAACCAATCCTAGAATGGGCGGTTAAGGGATCCCTTTTAGGATAAAGAGGCTTGGGGACTAGGCCTAACCCATTAAGACGGGGAAGTCATAGTTCATCCAAGAGTATACTTGGGCAGTTGGGCTTTGGCTTAAAGAGGAAATCCCTTTAGGGTTTAATGTTGACTTAAGGAAAGGGAAATGGTATTTAGTAATATGATAATCTTATGGGCACTTATCCATAAGAGGGATATTATAAAAGGGAAAGAAGGCACACTTCTTGAGGCATCATTAACTCACCATTACTTCCATAAACCTATCCTCTCCTTGGGAGTACTTTATGTGATTAGGGCTAGTTCCTCCTTCCCACGTTTTACGCCTCGACATTGCGACCACAATGGGAGGTTCTTAGCCTCTTTTCCAGCATGATACTCCCAGGTGCGAGTCAAGAAGTACCAATAGGCGGAGCAGTACCTAACCTGTACGGCGTTTCTGCAGAAGACGTACAAGGGGAAGTGATGATGAGATACATTCCCGAGAAGTAGTCACAACGCCTATCATACAAGGGGCGGGAGCATCCCAGGGTGCGAGAGCGCTCCACAAGAAAGGAGAAAAGCTTAAGGAGAAAGTCGTAGCCGAGACCAGCGAGCAGGAGATGTCCGAAATACAAGAGGAATTAGACACGTTCATTAAGAAGCAACAGGAGCTACGCGGAAGTCTGATGCGAACGAGGGAACAAAGCGCGGCAGCCACTAAGACATCCGACACGAAAAGCACAACTCCGGGTATGACAGAAGACGCGATCGCAGAATATCTTGAGGAAAATAACCGAGTAACGAAGCACAACGCTTATGATTCATTGGAACCACCATACTCTGCAGAGGTCGCTGATTGCCTATATCCCGAGGACTACACATCACCAAAATTCAAGACATATGGAGGAAAAAGAAATGCACGGGAACACGTGAGCCGCTTCATATCAGCAATGAATGCGTACGCTCAGGTTTAGAGTCTCTTCATGAGATAATTCCCTAAGTCGTTTACAGACAATGCCTTTACCTGGTATGATAACTTGAAACCCGGAAATATCAGCTCATGGTCCGCCATGGTGCAACTTTTTCTGAAGAAGTTGTATTCCGCACAAAGAAGAGTCATGACAATAGATTTAGGAAGATGCACCCTGCGGGTAGGAGAAGAGATCGGGAAGTATATCACTCGCTTCCGAGATTTCACACTAGAATGTCACGAAGACTTCCTGGAGGAGCGCTTGGTGGATATTTGTATTCGAGGAATGAATGCCATTTTTCGGCTAAACTTGACGAATGTCAAGTTTCAAACTTTTGTGGAAGTCGAAGAGGCTGCATCGCGTATATCAGATTGCGTGGATTTTATGAAATCTGGGGAAAGAGGACACACTTGGCAATTACATTCTGTTAACGCTGCATCTAATGATCAAGGAGGCGACAAAGGAAGCTACTTTTGGCCCTTACCGAGGAGGACAACCCGGCAGGAGAGGTGGAAGAGAGGATGGAGGAAAATCAAACCCTCCGCCACCATTGTCGTGCAGTACAGAGCAGATAATATGACTTATGGAGCAATGGGTGGCAAAAAATGAAGAAACTCTGCCACCCTTACCCGCAGAACCTACCGCGACAGATAAGATGTACGAGCGATATTGTTATTATCACATGAGGGTCCATCATCCGACTATGGAGTTTTTTTCCCTGCGTTACATAGTGAAGAGAAAACGAGCCAGACGAGAGTTAGAGATAGGAGAACAAAGCATCCAAAAGGATCCGCTCCCTTAGCACCAAGTCATGATGATCTCACATGAACCCACAGAAGGAGAAACCTGGAGATCATAGGAAGACGTGGAAGAAGAGAAAGCGTGTGAAGCGTCCGAGACAACCATCTTGTCAGAAACAAATGGAGTCGCTAGCAAGTTCGCCCAAACTATTTTGGCCCAACAATTCTTCGATTCTCTTGGTTTCAGCGAGGACCAAGTCCGCGAGGCATCCAAAGCTATCACGACAATCGCATCTGGAAAGATGTACAATCTGATGCCCAAGGAAGCTATTACCTTCACTGACGAAGATATATGTTATCCAGGGGAACACCTCCGAACCTTATATCTCACATCCCATATTAATAAACAACCCCTCAAGCGAGATTTCGTAGATGGAGGAGCATCCCTAATTTCATCTCCCTACACACGTTGGAATCCTTAGGAGTATCAAGAATATCGATCAAGATGCGCGCAACGACTGTGAGACGATTTGGGGGACAGACTCAGACGGAAATAGGAATAGTACATCTAATGATGAAAATCGGACCTATCTGAGCACTCACTCCCTTCTACGTGCTTGAGGATGATACCACTTTTCATGTTCTACTAGGGAGAGGATGGCTTCTAAACCACAAGGTAGTAGCATCTACGTATCACCAATGTGTCAATACTAATATTGGAGGAAAAAAATTCCGAGATTTGTTTGCATTCACAAATGACGATATGCCGGGTCTTGATAGCAGTTTGATCGCACACAACCTCCATGTCTCGCCCGAGTACCAGCCTGTTAAGCAGCGGAGGCACAATTTTTCGGAGAAGATAGAGTTGGAAATCAAGGAAGAGGTGGAGAAATTTCTGAAATCCAATTACATTAAACCGATCCAGCACCCCAGGTGGCTATCTAACATCGTACCAGTAAAAAAGAAGATTGGAAAGGTCCGGTGTTGTGTTGATTATCGAGACCTGAAACGGGCATGCCCTAAAGATGATTTCCCGGTACCGAACATTGATATAATGGTAAATAACACACACGGATACGGTATGTTCTCTTTCATGGATGGGTTCGGCGGATGCAACCAAATCAGGATGTCCGCAGAAGACGTGCAAAAAATGGCTTTCCAGACCCCGTACGGGAATTTCTACTACACTGTGATGCCGATTGGGCTGAAGGACGCGGGTGCAACCTACCAATGGGCATTTGTGGTCGTATTCCATGGCATGATGCATGAAATTATGGAAGTTTACATAGATGATGTGGTGGTAAAATCTCAAGAACGAGAAGACCACCTCAACCACTTAAGGAATGTCTTCAACAGATGTAGGAAGTATCACTTAAAGATGAATCCTCTCAAATGCGCCTTTAGAGTCACCTCCAGAAAGTTCCTAGGGTTTGTTGTTCCCGACAAAGGGATATAGATCGATCCTGATAAGGTTGAAGCGATAACTACTATGAGGTCACCCGCAAATGTAAAAGAGTTGCGTACTTTTATTGGCAGAGTGTTTTATGTCCGGAGATTCATCCCAGGGCTTGCCAACTGTTATCTGCATTTACACCGCTATTGAAGAAAAACAAGCAATTCGAATGGGGAGATGATCAGGAGCAAGCCTTTCAGAAGATTAAAAAATGCCTAATTGCGCGTGTCATAAGACCCCCTGTCAAAGGAAAACCTCGGCAACTGTTATGTGCATTTACTAATATATCGATCAGAGCACTGTTGGTTCAAGACCTCGATAACGATCAGTTATGCCCAATTCACTATATCAGTAGAGGGTTTAGAGACGCATAGTTTAGGTATTCGAAGGCGGAGCAAGCATGTTTAGCGCTCATATATGCCACTCAAAAATTACGATCTTATCTGCTCGCTCATGAAACCATAGTGGTAGCGACAGTTAATCTGATTGCTTACCTGGAAACAAAATCAGTGTTATCCGGCAGAACAGCCCGCTGGCTACTACAGCTGTCTAAATTCGAGCTCAAATACCAGCGGTCTAAAGGAGTACGCGGGAAAGCATTTGTAAATTTATTAGCCGCGTTCCCAGGTATGGATATGACGGAAATAAGTGACGAAATACCCGGAGAAGTTGCGGAAGCCGAGGAGGAAGGACACTGGACAATGGTTTTTGATGGGTCGTCATACGGCTCTTACGGAGGAGCGGGGATAGTGTTTGAAACGCCCAAACAAGAACTGATATCATTCGCTTTCAAGCTAGAGTTTGAATGTAGCAATAATGTTGCAGAATATGAAGCATTTATTCTCGGATTACGAATCTAGTCACAAACCAAATATCGGGTGACTTTCAGGTAAAAGAGGCACATTTGGCACTATACCAAGCGGAAGCCCAGGAATTAATAGCGAGAAGAGGAAGCACCGTTATTGAGCATACTGGAAGATCCACTAATAAGCATGCAGACGCATTGGATACCTTAGCGGAAAAGCTACAATTAAATGAAGTCGATGAAGGTACCATAGTGGTAAAGAGAAGAGCGTTACCCAACACATGGAAAGAACCCACAACGTTCGAATTAAAGGATGATTGGAGAACAGCGTATATCGAAGATTTGACTAGAGAGGCTTATGATCAGTTACTGGCCATTAAAGTGTTGAAACAATTTTTTGTAGTCCGAGGAGCGTTATACTTTCAAACGTCCGGAGGTGCTCTATCACGATGTGTGGGGAAGGTAGAAGCGCAAGAAATACTGAATCGCGTTCATGAAGAGTCATGTGGACAAACAGGAGGGATCCCGTTGTACCTTCGACTATAGAGGATGGGCATATACTGGCCTAATATGGCAGTCCAAGCGGCAGTAGTCCAAGATAAATGTGAAGATTGTCAGGCACACCCACAACAGACGGAAGTATGTAGTGTGGAGATAGAGGACTGTAGGCAACCCTACATAGACTTCCTCCAGCATAAACGCCTACCGCTGAACAGACAATAAGCGTTAAAAATTCAAAGGAAATCTGGACGATTCTTTTTGAGTGAAGGCATCTTATATAGGAAGAGTTTCGTGGATAAGATACTACGTTGTTTGTCCCAAGAGGAGGCGGAGATAGTTATGGCTACGACTCACAATGCTGATCTCCAAGGTATGAGAAACTCTTCTTACAGTTGTACGAAGGGGGGTATTACTGTCCCACGATGGAGTTTGATACAGCCGAGCATGTGAAGAAGTGCCAGCAATGTCAAATCCACAGATCATTAATCCACGTCCCACATACCTTGCTGCATAGTGTCGTCACCCCTTGGCCATTTCATAGCTGGGGACTTGATATTATTGACAAATAAACCTGAATTCATCTGGGTGACACAAGTATATCATCACCGTGAGTGAATATTCTTCCAAATGGGTTGAAGCTATCCCGCTCCGGGATTACTCAGGTGCCACGATCGCTGCATTCATCAAAGAACACATCATATGTCGATTCGGTGCACCTATGATTATAAGATCGGATAATGATACCTCTTTCGTTAATCAAATTGTCATTGATTTGTTGGACCAGTATGGGATCAAGTTCCACACCTCGACTGTATATTACCCTCAGGGGAACGGACAAACAGAGGCAACCAACAAAATATTGTTAAGAATACTAAGGCGCACAATACATGATCATCATAGGAGTTGGCATGAATAACTACCCCTCGCGCTTTGGGCATACCGCATTTCCAAGAGAAGTTAAACTGGTGCCTCCTCTTACTCGTTGGTGTATGGAGAAGATGCAATATTTCCGGCAGAAATTGCAATACCTTCCGCACACGTGGCTGTGGCCAGCCTCACTACCCCGGATGAGGTCAGTCGATTCGCTCTCCTGGATACCTTAGAAGAACGAAGAGCCAAGGCTGAGCGTTTCGCGGATAAGTATAGGAAACAGACGGCAAGATATTATAACCATAAAGTAAAGGAACGAATTTTCATCATAAATGACGTAGTGATGAATATCACACCACATGTCCAGCGCAATGAAAAGGCAGGAAAATTTGCAGCAAATTAGCAAGGTCCTTATATGATTAGCGAAGTGGCAGAAAACGGGTATTACTATCTGAAGCGGATGAATGGCTCACGCATCAATTCTCATATCAATGGTAAATGCCTTAAAACTTATTTCACTTAAGTAACTTAATGTACGCCGGATGGCTGAGAAATAATAAAATGATTATCCTATGTTATACTTTGAATCGCTTTAAAATCTCGCGTACGATCCAATAAAACGCGCCAATAGTCCAATAAAGGACTAGGCTCCGTGCATGGCTTAGATGAAGTGCACCAATAGTCCAAGAAAAGGCTAGGCTCCATGCATGGCTTAGATGAAGTGCACCAATAGTCCAAGAAAGGGCTAGGCTCCGTGCATGGCTCAGATGAAGTGCACCAATAGTCCAAGAAAGGGCTAGGCTCCGTGCATGGCTCAGATGAAGTACACCAATAGTCGAAGAAAGTGCTAGGCTCCGTGCATGGCTCAGATGAAGTGCACCAATAGTCCAAGAAAGGACTAGGCTCCGTGCATGGCTTAATGAAGTGCACCAATAGTCCAATAAAGGACTAGGCTCCGTGCATGGCTTAATGAAGTGTACCAATAGTCCAACAAAGGACTATGTCCAATGAACAATACAGTGAATTGCTCTGGTAGTCCCAAGAAGGACTAGCACAATACAATTCCGGAAAAGGCTAGTTTTCGCGCGTGACCATTGCAGCACGCTAAAAAAGAAACAACAACTAAATGTTGCTCGTACAACTCACTATGACCGGGAAAGATGTCATAAGCACAATATGAGCATTGGCTCCGACCAATCCAAATAATAAATACATTTTATAAAAGGAATATTCTTAAAGGAAATCATACGCGGATGCGATACATGGAAAGTAACATAAATAATATATTCATAAACGTCCGACATGATGCAAAGAACAGGTAAAACCACATATTCTATGGAAAAATCCACCAAGTCAAAGAGCTGGAGATAGGAATTAATTCGCGCGCCTTAGTCTGTCGTGTGCAACAGCCAATTCGCTCTCCCTTAGCTCCATTCAGACACAGGCATCAACAAACGCCTCAGGAGCCTCGTCCGCAGCCATCACGTTTTCAATTGAAGGATTAATCCGACTAGCACTTAGTCGATCCACATAAAGATATTGCACGAAGGTATTGCGTTTGGCTAACCTCAAATAACTCTTCACATTCGCGAACGAATCTGGCATTACATGCAACAACAGCTTGCAACAACTCAATTCTCTGATTCTTAAGAAACAAACATAAAGCACTTACTGATTCTCCCATTAGTACCAATCCTTTTTCATCTGAGAAAACTTGGGATATATATACATATACATATATATATATATATATAACGGGGAAGAACTTTTCAAGATAAAGATGATTCAGTTATGAGCATACGACAACGTGCGATCTCCTGTTCTACATATTGCATCATCTCAACCACTTCTTCACATTGAATAGTGGCCATAGTTAAAGAGGCCCGCACGTCTCATAACACTTGGTCTACCTCATACAAAATCCTCTCGGATGCATTGTTATGGCGAGCCATGTTGGAGGTATCATCTTGTTCCTCGAACGCTTTGCGGGAACTTTCTTGCACAGTCAGCCTATGAGTCCGCAAAGCTCTCACTTCACTCTTCAGGACCAACAACCGTTCCAATTCCACCTGTTTATCCGAAGGATGCACCAAGGCGCGTACCATCCACAAAGACAATGCATAACCATGCATATGAAGGCTTGGCAGATGAGAAGCGGACGCATCATAATCAGCGATAACCTGATCAATATCTATCATCATAAGATTTATTTCTCGTAGTAGTAGATCGGCCTCGTAGCGAACGGAGACAACATCATCTAATGTACGCTGAACCCTTAAAGAAACCGTCCGGGACACTTGAGCCTTCTGAGATGTTAAGAATATTTGGTATTGCTTATCGAACTGGGCGCGTACTTTTGTACGGCTCACCAGCCTTCTTTTCCTAAGCAATTTTATTTCGGCCCTCACGAGCCGCAAACGATCTAGCTTGGACCCTCTCCTATATGGGGATACCAACGATGGCACGGAAGCCAGAGATAACACATAACCATGCAAATGTTCAGCCATTTAGATTAGAGAATACCAGCATAAACAATGCACATAGTACAAAAATGAAGATACCATACTAATACAGATAGTTTATTTATAGGAAATACATACATCAAGGTATTTATTACTCCACAACTACTTTCATAACTCCCACTTACAAAAAAAAATAAAAAAAAATCATGGTAACATATTAAGTGTCATGTGAACTTCATCAAGCGCCATCTCAACGGACCTAATGCTATGGTTCGCCTCAACACATCGAAAATGGGTCATCAGACGTTGCTCACGACAATATCCATGATATTCTAGAAGGGCTATGTTAGGAAGACCGCCCTCACTTTGAATCTTCCTCACCAAATGATCCGCAACATACAAATGTTCATGCCAGCTTGAGTTCTCGATCTCGAAAGTATCCCGAGCAAGGTACATCACCCGGAAAATGCGATTTAGATACTCCTCTTCCAAGACTAACCTCGCACGATTATCCATAACCACAAAAAAAGAGAGAAGGATAAGGAATCCAAGGAGTATTTACTGTGATTAACTAAAACAAACTCTTATATATATAATCAAGACAACACAATACCCAAGACAACGGTTATTTTTCAAAAAAAAAATAATAAAAACGGGGAAAAACTTTTCAAGATGAAGATTATCATATTACTAAACTAAGAACGCTCAGCTATAAGCGAGTAGCAGTAGGAAATATCCTCGTTTAAATCTTGCATCATCAATTGTGCCTCACCATACAGAGTAGTGGAGTCGGCATAAGAACCACGCACCTCTTCTAATACTTGATGACTCTTGTACAAAACCTCACCAGAAGCACAGGCCGCTCGAGCCATATCTAGCATCTCCTTATGTTCTTCATAGGCTTTATGGGCCCTATCTAGGGCAATCAGTCGATGAGTCTGTAACATCCCGACTTCATCCTTCACTATTAACAAACACGCAAGCTCCTCCTTGATATCGGCAGGATGAATAAGAGTAGATACAACACACAAAGTCAAAACACACCCACGGAGATTTGGACCTTCTTGCTGAGTAATAAAGGAACGGCAATCAGCTATTGCTAGCTCAATATCAGTCGTCATGATTAACGCCACTTGAAACAGCCGCTCGGCTTTATTCCGAGCAACGATAGTGTCATCTAGTGCATGTTGTACATCCAGAGTCAGGCGCCCGGACGTCTGTGACTTCTGAGACATTGAATATATCTCATATTGATCCTCAAACCGCGCGCGCGTAGCCACTCGATTAGCCATTCTAACTTCTCTGAGCACCTCCACCTCGGCTTTCACCAACAACAAACGCGTAATCTCATGATCCTTCTCGTAAGAAATGACCAGTGTTGGCACGGGAGCCAAAGCCAAAGCATAACCATGAAGACGATGATCCATCCGCTGCAAAATAGAAGCTAACAACTAAAGGGAGATAAAATATCAAGAGAAGTTAGGAAATATCAAGACAATTCTACTTACTCCTATTTATAAAGACAACACCACATTAATAACCATCCAACCATAATAATAAATACGGGAAAATCAAAATAACAAATAGGTTCACAAAGAAAAAACAACCCATCAAAGTTCTCAATTCAACTAAAATAAACTAAGAAAACTAGTGTTCAAAGCATCAACATCAGAAGATATCCAAGGCAACTAACTCCGCCTTCTTCCTGGTTAAGCGCCCCTTGACCTCCTCGGCAGCTTCCCGAGCGCTTTTCAAGTCCTGGGTAGCTCGACCCACGTCCGCCAACAGCTGGTCATATGCCTCCTTTTTAGCGTTGGCAACGTCAAGCAGATGCTGGTGCTCCCGCTCCAATTCCTCTATCTCGCGAGGTAACATGGTCCGCGCACTGTGGCTAGCCTTTGCCCGATCCAACAGATTCTTAAGAAATTGAACGGGGAACCGAAGAAGTAGAGAAGTCTGGATAGTAGCATCCCACTTCCTCAAGACATCCGGATGGAATGAAGTTTCGTCCGCCAAGGAAAGACTGAAAATGCGGGGGTCTAACAACCACACCCAATATTTCGATCAACAATCTGTATGGACTAACTCCAATATAATTTCTAGAGAATCAACTAGACAGTCAGACTCAATCTAGAGAAAAGTATATCGAGGAGTTAATATCTCTCTCTTGATTTGATTTTACTCAAGCAAATAGAAATCTACGAGTCTTTATCAAATACAATGATAATAAACTTGGATGGTACCAAAGACCGATATCCAAGGGTCAATCAATTTACAATCAACAACAAAAGGTTGGATTTCACAATTGATCGATACAAATGCACAACCTGTGATATTTCAATTATATAACAAAATATAATGCGAAATAGAAATAACACAGACACCAGAAATTTTGTTAACGAGGAAACCGCAAATGCAGAAAAACCCCGGGACGTGGTCCAGATTGAACACCACATTGTATTAAGCCGCTACAGACACTAGCCTACTACAAACTAACTTCGGTCTGGACTGTAGTTGAACTCTAATCAATCTCACACTGATTCAAGGTACAGTTGCGCTCCTTACGTCTTTGATCCCAGCAGGATACTACGCACTTGATTCCCTTAGATGATCTCACCCACAACCAAGAGTTGCTACGACCCAAAGTCGAAGACTTTAGTAAACAAATCTGTATCACACAGAAAAGTCTACATGGATAGATAAATCTGTCTCTCATAGATAAACCTAAAAGTTTTGTTTTGTATTTTGATAAAAATCAAGGTGAACAAGAACCAATTGATAAACCAGACTTATATTACCTAAGAACAGCCTAGTATTATCAATCACCTCACAATAATCTAAATCGTATGGTAGCGAAACTAGATATTGCGGAATCACAAACGATGAGACGAAGATGTTTGTGATTTTTTTTTATCTTGCCCTATCGGAGATATAATCTCAAGTCAATTATTCAATTGAACTCGTACGATAGAAAATGGCAAGATCAGATCGCTCAACTATAAGAGAAGTATTTTCGTCTGGCTTCACAATCCCAATGAATCCTTTCAGTCGTTAATCGACAGGGTCTCGAGAAGAAACCTACGATTAAAGGAGAATCGACTCTAGCAAACCAACTAGTATCACACAGGAGGTGTGGGTATTAGTTTTGCACAGTTGCTAGACGTATCCTTATATAGTTTTCAAATCAGGGTTTGCAATCTAGGTTACCTTGGTAGCAAAGTATTCAATAATCACTGTTAGATTAAAAACCTTATTTATCCTAGCTAATATCTTTCAACCGTTAGATCGAAACTTGGCTTGTCACACACAAATGAAATGTATTCATTTAGGTTTGAGTAACCGTACCTAAACGCGTGCATTGGTTGGTTCACAAATGGTTGACCAATGGTTAGCCGTATAAGTGCTTTCATATTAACCGAATTCATCTTTCTCATAACTAGTTCAAATGACTCATAAGAACTAGTTCAAGAGTTGTTCAATTGCTTGGGTCTTTATACATAGACACAATTGAAACAAAATCGGTTTGATTCATTTGAATCAATTCATGAACAACATACCCACGGTTTGCAAAGATTGCATTCCTTATAATTTATTTTTTTAAGTCCATGAACTACCGATTTGAGAAATAACTAGCTTGGGTACGCGTACGGGTATGCGTACCTTAGCTACCAGATTTTGAGTTGGTTTTAGTTTCCAAACTCAGCAGATTTTTTCGGGCGAAAAAGTTCCGCCAATACGCATACGGGTACGCGTACCTAAGGTGGCTGGTTTTTTAGTTCGTAAACTTCAAACTCAACAGAATTTCACGGACGTGAATTTCTGCCAGTACGCGTACCCAACCTGTCTCCTTCACCAATACTGCATGCACACATATGCACGCACTTGATTTCCGACACATGGATTTATACACTAATGTGCGAACACACTATATGCTTACATCCATAGGTTATAACAGTCGTTAGACATAAAGAATTGACTATCGTCATCAAAGCTATTTTTAAGATTGAAACGTCATCATGACTTTCGTCACGGGTAAAGATGAAGATGGTTAAAGCAAAATCTTACTAACACGTATGTCGAGAAAAAGATAGGCGAGTAAACTCGGCTCGAAATAACAAATGTGTATGTACGAAAACTATCATACTTATACGAATTTTGTCTCAAGACTAGGAGACAGAGTATATAGACTTTTGAGTGATAAGATGAGCTCAAGTCTCCACATACCTTTTGGTCGGATGAATTTCCACTGGTTCCTTGAGTAGTTCTTCGTCTTTGCAAGATTATTGCCATGGAGTTTGGAGCTCAACTATTCCTAACTATCCTAGAACGAGACTTAGTCATAAGTATACTAGAAATCAAGACATATCACTACAAGAAAAACCATTTATTGCAACACCAATCTGCCACATCCTGGCAATATATGCGGCAAAAAGTAGTTTTTTGCCGCACCGCCACTGAAGTGCAACTAATAGTAATGTTTTTTTGCCGCACTCAAAATCTGGTGAGGAAAAAGAAATCTTGTTGCCACACCTAATATTTTAGTGCTGCAAAAGTGGAACTTTTGCCACATTGGTGTAGCAAAAAATTCATTTATTTCCTTCTATATATTAAATGGACAAAAAAATGAAAAATAAATTGTTTCACGAAAAATGCAGGCGCCAATCTTTTTTTTACCAAAAATGAAAATCCATTTTTTTTCACCTAGAAGAATCCGCAACCAAACCTTTTTCTCTTAAGCAACCACTGAAAGAAGAGGATCCTCATCTCCAAAAGAACTGAACCCAAAACTACGGAAAGAACTTCGCCATCATCCCCCTCTTCACCTCTATCTACACCTCATTAGAAATCTAGGGTTTCAGTTCGATCTCTTCTAATCTATCCAAAAGAAAACAGAAAAATATATCGGCCGCCCATACAAATATCTTGATAAATATTTCGATTCTATCGATCGCTGCAAATCTCGAGCCTCATCTCCAACATGTGTTGAAAATAACGAATCTGGAATACAAACATTTGTTTCCACGATTTATTGGTGTTGAAACATTAGATTTCCGTTTTTTTTTTGTTATGATTTTGAAATTAGGGTTTTTTCAGATTTTACTTTTGGTTTTTGCTTTGGTTTCTAATTGTTTAGGTGGTATACATGGAAGACCATGTTGGTTTGTTTATATAATCGATTTCTTGTTTGTTTGATTAGTAGGTACAAAAATTAGTGCCAGGAGGTATTTAGCGAATGGACACATTGTTAACAAGGTCTCAACCTGTTATCTTTGATATATGCTTATATTATTATGATTGTTCGTTTCTGATATGGATTTTGTGTTTATTATTTCAAGAATTGCACAGATTTCTTATGAAGCCTAGAAATCAATTGGAGGTCTTTTGATCTGGAGAAATTATATCAATCCAGTTTGCTTATACGAAGAGATGAGAGATCCATTTGGTATATTCTCTCTTTTCTTCCATTTAAAACTTTATTTTAGGATTTGGTCATTTCGGGTCTAATTTTGGTTATTTGCATATAATTTCATTTTTACTTTGCATTTGGATGGAGGGATCTTATAGAAAAAAGTTTGGTGGATCTGCTAGATAGGCGGGGGTGGAATGCTCTTGTGGGCACGTAGTCGTTGCTTTCTTCATCTTCATTGAATTTTTTAAAGTCAGACATTTGATTTAAGCATGTATACCCAAATGAATCTAGCTACACATTCATAGATATTGTTCTTTTCTTCATAGGTGAACCATGTCCACTGGTTTGTGTGTAAAGATTAATGTTAGACATGCTTATGTCATGATTCTAAATTTTTTCCATATGCTTAATTATAGGTACTGCAATTGTTTACAAAAAGATCCCTCTTACGGATGTGCTACCTTGTGATTGGCAATGTGTCTGTTTTGTTAAGAAGAAGATAGAGTAAGTGATTCTTTTTCTGGCAGAGTGAAGTCCAATTTGGTTGGCAGATTATGAAGGTATAAGTTTCATCACTAAGAATAATAAATTAATTTTGAAATAAGAATGTAACATAAATCGGACTCCTCTGAGTGTGTTGAATACTGGCCTACCGAGTTCTTCTCAACCTTCCCAGTGTGCAACATGAGCAGTATTGTGCTACCCTACTTGCTTATTACGCATTAATTCGTTCAAATTTAAAAGTGAAACTGGAGAAGCCCTCCACAATCTTCTTGGAAAGATGATCAATGTAGTTGTACTTGATAAATTTTTTTCTCATTAGGCAATAAAGAAAATGCTCTCCACGCTAAATGATCATTTACCTGCTTTATGGAGCAAGAGTTAAGGGTATGAGTCTCTTTCTTGTTTTTCTTAATACACCTCTGTTGCAGGCTAAAGCATGAGTAATTCATAAGAAGTTTAAGAGCAGTTTATTGGTTTTTCTTAAAATATGTTTATTGTCTTGAAGGCCGTCTGGAACTCAAGGTACCCTTACCCGGAGCACCAGCTGACATATAGGTCAGATATTATGTCCGAAAATATCGGTCTTCTCACAGGAGAGAGAAGTTCTCATTTCTAGACTATATGATGTTTCTGCTATGGGAGAAGGAATATCTTAGATTTGTTAAATTAATCTAAAAACTTTCAACCGAAAAGCTTCAAGTGACTACTGGTTGTTTACAAATTAGTTTGTAGGGCTTGAAACCTCTCTAGCTAACAGTGGATTTGGTTCATAAGTAATGAGTTCTAAGTGAAGCTTCGTCCCTTTTGCAGGAGATGCCACAGAAGTAATTGAAGCTCTACATAGTAACAATGTCAATACCGTGTCGGAAGCGACTGAAACTCACAGTTAAATAATTTATTGGACCTGATATATTTATTATTTCTTTAGTTTTTTTATTACTTGGTCACCTAATGATGTTTTACTGTTTAGTAGGACATTAAAGTCTCATAATGGAGTACTGGAGAAGATTCAGTATACATGCGTCTATCTGAAGCGTGAAGTTTTTTACTATCGTCCTATCACACAAAGATTTGTAAGGGAACCTGGATGTGAATTCGAGAGTGAATCTGAGAACCTGTGAAATTATTTGTTTATGTTCTTATTTTTCTCATTAAGGTTATGTACTTTGTAAAACACTGGGCTTTATCAATAAAATCCGATTTCTGGATTTTTATTCAATTTTGTATATTTGTTTACAAATGCTACAAGTACAATGATAATGCATATGGTTTATGTCCCGTAATAGTTGTGTAATAAAATTTCTGGCAACAACTATGATGTTGCAAAAAGAAGTCTTTTGCAGCAGATAATTGGTGTGGCAAAATATTTTTAAAATAATAATTAATTAATTAAATTAAATTAAGTGAAAAAGAAAAAAATTTTGCCTCACATTATTTCCACACCAGCTACTGTGGAAAAAATCCCATGTTCTTCCACATTATCTAATAGGTGCGGCAATAACTTTTTGTCACACAGTTTGTTTCCACACGGTGTGGCATAAGATTTTGGTGAGGCAAAAACATTTTGCTACAGCAAAATGGGGTTCTTGCCACACAATTTATATGTTGCAATACACTCATTTTCTTGTAGTGTATAGTTTTGATGACTAATATTGACAAACATGCTTGATATAGCAACGCAGGCGAGTTCGACCGAGCAATGATCTAACAAATACCCTCCGCTATGATGAGCAAATACTCATTAGCTACGATCAAAGAATTGATAGGCATATCCTCATGAACACACATGTGGCCAAACTTTTCCACTATGCGCCGATAGGTGGCTTCTTTAGACGAGGGGACCCAAAATCCATGCACCAGCGCGTAGCGGTTATCCACGCCAGCCTCAACTGCGGATATAGTACGAGGAAATCGGAACTTGGGATCCCCCGGAACATCCATAAGCTCAGCGTCCGTATCCACGCTATGAGAAACCTTAGGGGTCGGCTTGGAAGATTTTTGCCGCTTGTCATTGGCACTGCAGGACTCGCTGCTTTTGACCCGCTGGTTCGAGCCGCTTCCTTTACCATGAGCGCCGTCTCATTTTTCCATGTTCTAAAAAGAGAGAACGAACCATACGAAAAATATCTTGACACAGTAAGGAAATCAAATTCAAATATACAGTGTATACCAGATTTGGAGAAAGAAGGGGATTAGCAGGAGAATGAATAAATTGGCGAGAAGAAGAAGAAGAACTCGACGTAGCCGACTCCAAGTGACCTAATGAGAGATGAAAAGCAAAAGAAAGGAAGAAAATAAAATAATCTTATCAAGAGGTATAGGAAGTGAAGATGTATATGTAGATCACCAAATGCATTTAATAATCACAACAGAAAGATTACCACCGGCATGTGTCGGTATATGAAACTCAACAATTATGAATATAGTACACTCGCGGGATTTAGAAGGGGAAGATCTCTGATTTTGGGCGCCACCTTGAAGACCACTACCCTCCTGGGAGTAGTCATGAACAGAATGATCCGACTCAGAGTCGTCCCCTGCATCTAACATATCGGAAGGAGGGTGAAGAGGATGATTGGGATATTTAATTTTCTGTACAATTAGGGGACGAGTAGACTGAAGAATCATACGAGAAGAGAGTATCTCAGGACCACTTTGACTAACTGATCGACCAAGTTAGCGCTCCACACGCTCGATGAAAGTACTCGCGGACGACAACCCCACTTTGGGAGCCTGCGTGGAAAACGGAGGAGAAACACTAGCAGTGCGGATGGAAGGCAACCGTGGAAAAGGCAGCATGCCGGCGTCCCGCTTCATCTTCTTAGCCAGTCGATCGTCCCTCCATTCGTCAAGGGGAAGGTTGATGTACTCTTCAAAGAAGAGACCCCTACGTTTGCATCCGATAGGCGGAGATTTCTAAAAGAATATGGCAAACTAACATAAAGAAACTAAACGCGGAACTAGATTGAAATGAAAACCAAAGAAGAAGGAAGATACCTTAGAGATGCAGCTGAAGGGATATGCAAGGGCTTCATTGATGGTACGCGCCTTCTCTTCTTGGAGCCGGATGGAGGTAGAGCACTACCCTTCCCATCTTCTTAAGAATACTGGGCACCCGAATGAGGGTCCCAGCTGGTAACTAGTGGACAAAGAGGACGACCATCGTTACTAGAAGATAGCCTATACTTCTTGGCAGCCTCGACGTTTAACTTCACGCGACCTGATGCATGCATTTCTTTGAGATCTACCTTGGTTAAAGCCGGAGGAGCGTATGGCTCTTTGATGAGTAGATTCAGCACACTCAGATTAACATTATTGCGATAGCCGAGCCACTCATTGGTAACGCCTACATGCCGACGGAGCTGAGTTTGGCAGATTTCAAAGAAGCATGTGTGGTCCCTCATCCGAAAACCGCTTTTGAAAACAAAGCGATCAAAACTCTTCCGGACCTCCTTATCTTCCTCTATCGAGGAAGGGAGAGGAGGGTCATAAGGAACCCCTTGGTCAAACCCCAGTTGTCGCACCACACGGATGGTGTTAGAAGCGTAAGAAGAGAACTTCCCACCATAAAAGTCGGGAAGACGCCCAGGTAAAATAGAAACAATCATGTCAAACTCCTCAGCTGAATGTATCTCCGCTGAAGACATCCTCCTCCGGAACTGGATAATAATGAAGAGAACCAGTGCGACCGTCCTGATAAGTGATGGGGTTGAAATCCGTATCCTTATCCATGAAATCCTTGAGATTTTCCTTTGGAAGATGACCCTTCTTGTGGTAAAGAGCCATCCGAGGATGAGACTCGGGTATTGTCACTAGATGCTTGGAACCATCCTCTTGAACAACTTCCTCTTGCGGAGAGAGAGCGAGGGGATTCAGATGAGAGGTCCTATACTTGGGGAAACGCTCCAAAGCCCATACTTGAATAAAGTTAGCAGGAAGGAAATTTTCAACCTCATGGGATCCGTCCATGCGGCGGATGTCACGTACCAGCAAATCTAAATGGTCGTACAAACCACCCAGGAACATGGGAGCAAGCGGGAACGACACGCCGCGAGACATCAGCACGGCCATATGAATCAGTTCATTCTTGATGGTGTCCTGGGGACTGTATTCGAAAATGTCGTGACACGGTCAGAAGAGGAGGAAAGAAACCAGCTCCGCTCTATCTGTTTCCCCTTCTCGAGGAGGAACACCTTTGCCAGGACCAGACTGCATAGGAGCCCAGTATTTTATCCATCATGAGAAAGAAGCTCGACGTTGTTCGGATTTTGGTTTCTTGTCGCTCTTTACTTCTTTCACATCATCAGCTTCTTCAGTAGCAGAAGGATTTGGTCGAGCAGCTTTTATTGCAGATGCCATGAGTTTCGAAGAAGATGAAATATTCGCAGGAGAACCCTGAGAAGCCGACACGGTGGCTTTATCCCTCCCTTTATCAGTTGGGACTCCTACCTCATCCGTAGATTCAGCTTTAAGCTCCTCCGGCAGTTGAAAGGTTATAAAGTTCTCCTTGGCTTTAAGCAGATGGCCGCGGAGATCTCTGTCATCCTTGTTTAGAAATTTTGTGAAGGCATCAACTTTCATAAACTACGTCACCATGAACGGGTAGACCCATGAGCACCACCACATCCTCGAGGATGGGGGTCGCTTCTCACCAGGAAAATATAAACGTGTGAGGATCGATTCCCCAGCGTGCACATAAGCGATTTATATTGTCATGGTCCCGCCGGACGTATCTAAACTTGGACGCCTCTAGAGCTTCCTCTATACCTAGAGAATGGATGACCCTTTCGTTCTCCGGATTGGAGCGAATTTAGTCGACCCAGGTATCCCAAGCGGTATGAGATTCGGCGGACGAGCGTAAATGGATCGGAGGGAAGACATAATCTCCTTTATGAACTTCCAAACAGGGCGAATCCTCGAAGGAATGCACAAGGGGAGACGTGTATTTATAATATTCCCACTTTATAAATATACTCCCTCCGTCCCAATTTAGATGAGATAGTTGGTTTTAAGATTTGTACCAAAATAGATGAGATATTTCACTAATCAAGAGGGTATTTCTAATATTAGCCTTTTAATTGATTATTGTTACTATAAGAAATATGTATAATTTGATATCCATGTTTATATTCGTTGTGTAAGTGTTTGAAATTGCTTTTCAACGGTATAAAGTTTATGAAAAACCGTGGTATAGTGTAACCTGGCGATATTGGGGTATACCTAATGAGACAAAAGCTAGGTCATTTTGAAGTAAAAGAAGCCACACCTTAAGCATGTTGTTAGAGAATTGCTCGGTCAAACTCGCATGTGTTGCTATCTCAAGCATGTTTGTCAATGTTAGTGATCAAAACTATAAGTCTTGATTTCTAGCCTATTATAACTAAGGTCTCGGACGAGGATGTATTTGAGCTCAAGAACTCCATGACAATCATCATACAAGACGAAGAACTACTCAAGGAACTGGTGGAACTTCATCGACTAAAAGGTATGTGGAGACTTGAACTTATCTATCACTCAAAAGTCTATTTACTCTATCTCATATTCTTGAGACAAAAGTCGTTTTGCTATATAGACTTTGACTATACACATTTGCTATTTCGAGCCAAGTTTATCTCCCCTGTGTATTTCTCGAAATATGTGTTGGTAAGCTTTCGCTTTAGCCAAATTCATCTTTACCTAGTGACGAAAGTCATGATATGTTTCAATCACTTTGAAAATTGCTTTGACGAAAAATGGTTTGTGAATAACAACTATATAACGTCCTCTAAGAATGTTTCAATGATTGAAATGAGAGTTTAGATTACATAACCATTGGTGGATATATGCATTGTTTGGGAAACACATATATGTATAAGTCCTTATTCCTTGAACAGAAGTTTGCGAACTTTGTTGATCAAGAGAACCGCAATAGTGGCGTGAGCTAAGTCCGTGAACTCAGTCCGCGAACCAAGTCCGCGAACTAGCGGAAGTTCTCGACCCGAGAAAATCTGATGGAGTTTGTGAACTCCTTCCGCGAACTTGAGTTGGTATATCTAAAAACGGTTGTTCTTGAACTCATGTTTATATAAACTAAGGAATGCTTTTGAAAATCGTGGCTATAAAGTTCATGAACCGATTCGAGTAATCAATTCGTTTTTGCTTCGATTGTGTCTTGTGTAGTTACATAAGATCTAAGCCATTGAAAAAATCTCTAACTAGTTCATTTGAGTCATTTGAACTAGTTATGGTGAAGAAGAATACGACTGATATGAAATTGCTCATATGGCTAACCATTTGGGTAACTATTGTTGAACCTACAAATGTTCATGTTTGGGTACGGTTACATAAACCCCAAATAGTACATTTCATTTGTGTGTAACAAGCTAAGTTTTGGATCTAAAGGTTGATAAATATTAGCTTGAATCTAATCAGGTTTTCATCTAATGGTGAATATTGAATGCTTTGTTACCAAGCTAACATTGATTGCAAACCATGATTTGAAAGACTATATAAGGGAGAACTCTAGCAACTGGGAAACCTAATACCCACACCTTACGTGTGATACTAGTTGTATTAGCTAGAGTCTATTCTCCTTTAACCTATGGTTTCTTCTTCTTAACCAGGTTAACAACTTAAAGACTTCATTGGGATTGTGAAGCCAGACCGATACTACTTTCTTGTAATTGTGTGATCTGATCTTGCTGATTCTATCGATTTGAGTACAATCGTAACGATTGGCTTGAGATTTATATCTTCGATAGGCAAGATAGAAAAGTAATCACAAACATCTTCGTCTCATTGTTTGTGATTCCACAATATCTTTTTTCACTGCATCAATTAAGAAAATTTTGAGGTGATTGATAACACTAGGCTGTTCTTCGGGAATATAAGTCCGGATTATCAATTGGTTCACGTTCACCTTGATTTATCAAAAGATGGAACAAAACTCGTAGGTATATTCGTGGGAGACGGATTTATGTATTACCGTAGACTTTTCTGTGTGATACAGATTTGTTTATTAAAGTTTTCGACTTTGGGTCGTACCAACTCTTAGTTGTGGGTGAGATCAGCTAAGGGAATCAAGTGCATAGTATCCTGCTGGGATCATAGACGTAAGGAGCGCAACTCTACCTTGAATCAGTTTGAGATTGATTGGGGTTCAACTACAGTCCTGACCGAATTTAGTTTGAAGTAGGCTAGTGTCTGTAGCGTCTTAATACAATGTGTATTCAATCTGGACTAGGTACCGGGGTTTTATGCATTTGCGGTTTCCTCGTTAACAAAATTCTGGTGTCTGTGTTATTTCTTTTCCGCATTATATTTTTTTATATAATTGAAATATCACAGGTTGTGCGTTGTTCAATCAATTAGAATATCCGACCTTTTGGTTGTTGATTTAAATTGATTGACACTTGGATATTGGTCTTTGGTACCATCAAAGTTATCTCTCTAGTATTTGATAAAGACTCGCAGATTTCTATTTGCTTGAGTATATAAAAAATCGAGAGATTGAAATATAAACTCTTTGATATACTTTTTATCTAGATTGAGTCTGACTGTCTAGTTGATTCTCTAGAAAGTATATTGGTGTTTTTCCATATAGATTGCTAAGCGAAATATTGGGTGTGGTTGTTGTACCCCCGCTTTTTCAATTGGTATCAGAGCAGGCAAACACGTTTAAGACCTCAAAAGTCCGTGTTTATAGCGATATGAGGATGGACGATATTATCTATGATAACGCAACATCAGTTCAGAGTCACTCATCTGAGTTTCAAAGTCCTGAAGCTTCTGATAAAAATTTTGTCTCTAGTCCTTTGACTGAATCTGCATTCAACTGGGAAAAATCCCTTGATGAACAGTTGGATGATCTTTCGGATGACAGTGATTCAGAAGAAGGACAAAGTATTGATGAGGAAGTTTCTCAATATATCAAGTTGTTTGACCATGCTTTGAAAGAAAAGTAGTCAAAAACTTGCTTGAGTAAATACATTTCTCCTCTTTGTCAAGAAAACAGAAAATTGAGAAAACTCTTTAAAGGATATGATGGTGGGTATAAACTCTTAAAATCTATCGTTAAAAAACGTGAAGAAGATGTACACACAAAAAGGTCTGAATGTGATAATCTTCTCTGAAATCTGTTTGTGTTGAAAGAAAGACTTGCAGAAGCTGAAGCAAGCTCAACAAAAATGTTTTAATGACAAAGAGCTCAGTCTTCTTGCCAAATAAAAATCCTTGGAGACTAACCTTGCAGATGCTCTTGATAAAGTAAATCCACTGGAAGAGAGTCTGAGAAGGTTGAATTATATCTACACAAAATTGTCTTCTATGATTGGCGTATGTAAAAAACATCATGATACACGTGGTCTGGGCTATAAAGGAATTGACGCTCCAAAAACTAGTAAGATCAATTTCATTAAAGCTATTGATAATTCTTCATGTGAAAAAACGTTCGAAGCTTGTAATGTGCCTAAGGACAAGGATTGTACTCCTTCTAAATCTACTCACATGAGAACAGCTAAGAATAATTCCTTTAACTGATATTACTGCGGAAATAAAGGACATTCGGAGCGAAAATGTCGTTTTCGTTTAAGGAATGAAAAAGTTCACAACATTCTTGCATGGGTGTCTAAAGAAGTTACTAAACCTGTTTCTCATATTTTTGGAGTAAAAGGAATTTTCGACAATCAAGAAAAATACTTTGATACGTCTTTTCTTAATTGTAATTTGAAAACGAAAAATGCCAACAATGGTAGAAGGAAGAGCGGCAGTAGAGAAACTGACTTCTTAAATAACTCTGAAAAGAAAAAAAGGCATAGGAGAAAGAAAGAAAGGTTGAGTTCCTTGTCTCTCTCTGAAAAAGACTGTGGATCCAAAAATCCTGCTCCAGATTTCATACATATCAATATTCGAGTCTGAGAACATAAGGTCAGCATAAACAAACTCAAACGGGGCATCAAAAAATCATGGAAAGCAGCTGGCTCAGGTACTCCTAGTTCCTCTCTTGATAAAACTCCTTCAACTATGTCTGTGATATTTCTGTAAATCCTCTTGAAGGAGAAAAAAAATCAGTCAGTATTGGTGAGCAAAATGCTCATCTAAACACAACATGATAACTGCACAATGAAGCATTCTTCTTGTAAGTTAGAGAACGATGCTCATAGTCTCAAGAAGTGTCTTGAGAAATTCTGTCAAGGTTGCATGTTTTTCTTTCCTTCTTTGATATTTTGATCTTAAAATATGTTGAGCTTCGCTCCAGTTCTTCTCTTGAAGATAATATGATCATTCTCCGTTGAGAAATATTCCCTGTTGTGTGTGCTTCCTCCAAATTTTTGGTTCTCAACTGTCTTGACACAGAAATCTCATTCTAGTTCCTCTTGGTCACACTTTAGGGCCGTGAACACCAGTGCACGAACTCCTGACCCACACGAACGTGTACAAACCTTCATAGGGTTTTCCGTGGAACTTATTTATATACACTTATGTGTCATCTCTTGTTACACTGTTCTGTAAGGTCAAAGGGTTTTATCAATTTTTGGTGTGCACAATGAATGGAGGAAACAAGGATGATGAAGTCAAGAAGGGTGAGACTAACGAGTTCTCGACCGGAATAGTGGCGTGAGCTAAGTCCGCGAACTGGCGAAAGTTCTCAACCCGAGAAAATTTGTTGGAGTTTGTGAACTCCTTCCGGGAACTTAAGTCCGCGAACTTGAGTCGGCTATATCTGAAAACGATTGTTTGTGAACTTATTCATATTAACTAAAGAATGCTAAATGCAACCTGTGGCTATATAGTTCATGAACCGGTTCGAGTGAATCAAATCGTTTTTGCTTCGATTGTTTCTCGTGTAGTTAAATAAGATCTCCTTGCAATTGAACAACTCTCTAACTAGTTCATTTGAGTCATTTGAACTAGTGATGGTGAAGAAGAGTATGGTTGATATGAAATTGCTCATATGGCTAACCATTTGGTTAACTATTGTTGAACCAACAAATGTTCATGTTTGGGTACGGTTACATAAATCTAAAATAGTATATTTCATTTCTGTGTAATAATCTAAGTTTTCGATCTAACGGTTGAGAATTAGCTTGAATCTAATCAGGTTTTCATCTAACGGTGAATATTGAATGCTTTGTTACCAAGCTAACATTGATTGCAAACCATGATTTGAAAGACTATATAAGGGAGAACTCTAGCAACTGGGCTAATACCCACACCTTACGTGTAATACTAGTTGTGTAAGATAGAGTCGATTATTCTTTAACCTTTGGTTTCTTCTCTAAACCAGGTTAACAACTTAAAGACTTCATTGGGATTGTGAAGCCAGACCGATACTACTTTCTCGTAGTTGTGTGATCTGATCTTGTTGATTCTATCGTGCTGAGTACAATCGTAACGATTGGCTTGAGATCTTTATCTCCGATAGGCAAGATAGGAAAGTAGTCACAAACATCTTCGTCTCATCGTTTGTGATTCCACAATATCTTCTTTCGCCGCGTCGATTAAGATTATTGTGAGGTGATTGGTAATACTAGGCTGTTCTTCGGGAATATAAGTACGGGTTATCAACTGGTTCCCGTTCACCTTGATTTATCAAAAGACGGAATAAAACTCGTAGGTATATTCGTGGGAGACGGATTTATCTATTACCGTAGACTTTTCTTTGTGATATAGATTTGCTTATTAAAGTCTTTGACTTTGGGTCATAGCAACTCTTAGTTGTGGGTGAGATCAACTAAGCGAATCAAGTGCGTAACATCATGCTGGGATCACAGACGTAGGAGCATAATTGTACCTTGGATCAGTGTGAGATTGATTGGGGTTCAACTACAGTCCATACCAAAGTTAGTTTGAAGTAGGCTAGTGTCTGTAGCGGCTTAATACAATGTGTATTCAATCTGGACTAGGTCCCGGTTTTTTTTTGCATTTGCGGTTTCCTCATTAACAAAATCCTGGTGTCTGTGTTATTTATTTTCCACATTATATGTTATAGAATTGATATATCACAGGTTGTGCGTTGTTCAATCAATTAGAATATCCGACCTTTTGGTTGTTGATTTAAATTGATTGATACTTGGATAGTGGTCTTTGGTACCATCCAAGTTATCTCTCTAGTATTTGATAAGGACTCACAAATTTCTATTTGCGTGAGTATTTATCAAATCGAGAGATTGAGATATAAACTCTTTGATATACTTTTTATCTAGATTGAGTCTGACTGTCTGGTTGATTCTCTAGAAAGTATATTGGAGTTTGTCCATACAGATTGCTAAGCGAAATATTGGGTGTGGTTGTTGTACCCGCGCTTTTTCACATGTATTTTCTAAATGGCTAATATACCATTGTTTAATTAACACTAAAAAATTTGATTATCTTAATTAGTTGAATTTAGATGGATTAATTGAGTAGATTAAAACTTTTAACCCATGAGTTCAATCAACACCAGTTCCGAATTTTGTGAAAAGTCGCCGGCAAGGTCTACGGATGAAGAACATCCCGACTATATCTGACCAGCAAGGTCTACGGATGAAGAACATCCCGACTATATCTGACCGGTAAGGTCGGTGAATGAAGAAGATGTCGACTTTATTATTTTTGACACAATGAGACTGTTGTAAATATTTCACTAGTAGGCACCTTATTTATTTTTTACCTTGCCGGCTACCTTATAGTCGGCAAGGTCGACAAAATATACCTTGTCGGCTATAGGATTTTTGACATACCGAGAAAGGTGTTACAAATGCATGATTAGTCGGCAAGGTATTAATTTCATAACCTGCTGACTAAACTATACTCGGCAAGTCTATCTACCTGACCCGGCATCAGATGTAGTAGACATTGATATGTCTATATTCCACAAGGAATTTGGAGAATATATCAAAATATGATGAGTGCCAATGTCTTTCTTCATATTATATTGAAACTCAAGCTCCTAGATGAATTGTTCACTAGTATAGAGCCTAATGAGTGTATAAGCTCCTAGATGAATTACTCATTAATGCCGGAGCCTGCCGAGTATTTTTCCTATGCTATGTTCCCCGACTTAACCCTTTAATATTGATATGGCATGACCATTTGTGTTCACTCGCAGCAGAGTAGTACGAATTTCCAAGTATCAAGGTTAAGATATTTGCATAAAAGTACTCAATCGGAAAGCATACTGCTCTCTGGAAATAAACTTAAAGAACTCTGTGTCAACACATAAAATTCAATCAATTTTGTGATATTCCACAAGATTCAGATATTATCCCGACTAATTTGCAAAAATTAGGGTTTTGCGTCCTGAGTAGTATAATAGACCTTTCCTGTCGAAATTAAGCATAGGAGAACTAGGTAATTAATCCGCCGTGGATTAGTAGGTGAATATCCTACCCAAAATCAGAAAACAAGGAATAAAAGGAGTTGTGGAATAGGAGCAGCAACAAAGGAAAGTGTGTCCATGCCATAGGCCAGCGGGCGCCACTTGCAAGTGGCCACACCCCATGTTGCTCGACCGTCCCCTATTTCCCATCGACCAATCAGGTCGCCTTAAATCCGCCACACGCACATGAGTTGTGTCTGGGCCCATACTTGCCGGCCCTATTTCCCATCGACCAATCATGTGGCTTTAAATCCGCAACGCGCACAGTATAAGGGTGGCCACGCTCATGCTTGGCCGACCCCTCTTTTCTATTGACCAATCAGGTCGTTATAAACCTGTCATAGTGTTAAAAAAGGAAAATGGCTTCAGATAATCGCAATGCCAAGGAAAATGGCTCCAGATGGTCACAAAGCCAATCGGCTTTCCAAAAGCCGTGCCAACATGCTAATGGCATGCCAAACGTGCATGCCAAACGTGCCATTCCGCACCGGCGTGGTAGTGGCATGCAAACATTACATGTCGCGCCAATACGCTAATTGGCATGCCAAACATGCCAAACGTGCCACTTTTTCGCAGTAGCATGCCGAACGTGACAACGTGCCATAAATAACGCGCCTATGTGCTAACCTACCTTCTGTTCGTGGCCAACGCCATACCAGTCTTCAATTAGGGTTTCCTAATCAGAAACACAACTTTACTTTAGTAGCATTAGTTGAAACCCTGATTTCCAGTCGTGGCCCAATTCCGCCATTTTGGCCCAACAACATGCCACGAGCCATGTGGGACCCGTCAAACCCTAAGAATAACGTCGTACCATAGCCACTCATAGCATCCCTTGATCTTGTGGCCGTTTCCACATTATGGCCTTGATATAGTTCCTTTGGCATCTCTATGGCACTGTTTGCACAAAACGCCACCATGCCGCCGCCACATGCCACACACGCTAATTACGGTTTTTGTAGGCCAAACCCTAATTTAACAAAAGTTGTCACTCCAACCAAGTCAAGTTATTATCCTAAGGCCTTAAGTTTGATATAGCAACAGGGCCAATGTTGCCGGAGCCATATTTGGGTCTAACACCAATATGCCAAAATAGCTGACGCGGCTATACCAGGCGCCACCATACCACTGGCATGCCACTATGCCACGGCTATGCCAGGCGCCACTATGCCACTGGCATGCCGCTATGCGTCTGGCATACGTTAAATATGCCATCATACTATTGGCATGTGCCAATGGTGCCACTTCGCTATTATCAGATGCCAATGAAAGTGGCCATAATCAATGGCCACCCTTTCTCACAGGTTACAATCTCAGTCGTCTAAATTCGCCACCGAATTGACAGTCTTGTGGCAAGTCTTAGGCGACTAGCCAAGGAAAGCCTAAATAGCATCACGTGCTATTTTCCTGCGGCAAGTCTTCTGACTTTGACTTTCCACACATAAAAATCTGCTACACATTTTCTACGAAAACACTCGAGACATCAAACATGTCACAAACTGGGGGATGCTCATCAGGGTATTGTTCTGGCGGTTTACAACGTGCGGCGTGCAACACGCCCATTAGAAGAAAGTGTCAGAAAGCAGGGAAGTTAGTGGCGGAAAGAAGTAGTGGGTGTAAACTAACCCGTTTCCTTCATAGTAGGAACATTATTTCTGGCATTTACACACGACCCCACTTCTCCATCACTCAATCGTTCTCACTTTCTACGAGACCAGGGTGCGTTCAATATGACTTGTATAAATGGGTTTTACCTATTTCGACCAAACGACAAGTTTTGGTTAGAACAACAACACAGTATCCGGAAATACCAAAGAACTCATAGTTTTCATTCCGCAAGCCAGTTCCAAATTCTGATATAAGTCATAAAATATCCACACTTTCAGAATTAACCATTCTGGTCTCAACACCTTCTTCACTTCCCTCCCTAAGACCCACCCTTCTCCTTCACTTTGTTACCGAAGCAAGACTAGAATGACCATTTATTGGTTTAGGCCAGGATTGTACAGATTGATCTCTCGAATCCAAAGTACTCCTGTGCAGTACATTTGTTTTAGGTTTAGATTCGTTTCTCATCCACACACCCAAATTTACCAAAACTGGCAGAAATAGTTTTTACCCGTAAACAATTGGCGACCACATTGGAAGACTAAACTCTCGGTTGCAAAATCAGTTTCTCAGGATTCATTCTATTTTTTCTCAATTTTAAAAGGATGGTTTTAAATCAAATTCAATCTTTAACCAGAATTCACTTCAATCACCAATCCCAACCTTCCGCTTCATGAGTTACCACGGCCATCCGAAGCACTTCCAAAGCCACCAATGCTCGAAATCCAATCACCATGAAATGTATGGCAAAGAAGTTGTCACAAATCAAAATGATATTTTCAAGGTGAAAAATGAGACGTTTTTCTTTTAAAAAGTATGGCAAACCGGCTGTAGCAGGAGCCAGCAAACATTCGCTCGGAGAACGCCACCAAATTTCAGAGATGGCACAAAAAATTTTGAATCCTTCTCTGAAGTCTGTGCCTCTGCCAACGACGATGCAGACAGAGTATGTGGATGTATCAAACGAGAGCAAAAGGGAATAACCAACACCAATATACCATCCGCAAGCACAGTCAACACATCCCATGGCATTACATCATATAGCACCAACACCGGCGGTGCAAGAAACATTCCTTCCGGCGTGACGCCTCCTATCACGAGAGCCAGAGCCGCTGTCACCCTTCCTAATGTTTCTTCGAGCGTAACGCCCCCAATTTTTACCATATCTACTGCCACTCTCCATCATAACGAGAGGCTGGAGGGGCCAGAGGAAGCCAACCCCCTATACCACTGTTGATTTGATGGAAAAACAAAAGTTTCTCGTAAGGCTCAGAAATGGCTACAGCTCAGAAAGGGGTACTTATTTTTCTCAAGTCACTAACGGAGCGGCTACCGCAAGAGTCACATCAACCCAAGATAGAGTTGACAAGGAATACTTTTAACACCCGGCACAAGCACTTCAGCAGGACGCACCTTTGTAGATGAAGAGGCTCGCGTTGGTCCTGAACACCCAGTAGAAAGGAATAAGCAATCCAATTTCATCACACGTGAGGATCGGGAAAGATTTCTCCAAAATATGAGGCAAAGAAAATCAACAATCCTCCTGAGTTCACAGAGACCCTTTTCCTGTTAGGAGCCGCATGATTTCTGGGGACTCCATCCACAAAATCGTACAGTCTATGATGAAAAATTTATGTGAGATTCTGCATTTCTCCAAGGCGCAGCGTCAAGACATATTTTCATCCCTCAACCGCATTGTATCAAGAAAGTAGCTATTTCCATTCAGGGAAGCCATTCCCAAACCCCAACCTCTCTTGGAAATCACGATTGATAGATGAAACTGGGGACTCCTAACCACTGTTCACATGAAGGATATCGAGTTTGACAGCACGCTGATTGATGCGTCCTCCGAACTCAACATTGTAACTGTCAATACTCTGAGAGTTGTAAGGGAAAATCAAACATAAGAAGCGTATTCTTTCCCATGAGGAGAAAACACGACTTGCCGACCATCACTATTTGTGTGTCCTCTTCCCATCCGCCACATCGTATCAATCATTTTCGAAGTCAAGGGTTAATGGCACCCTCACTGGAGTTATCTCCATGAGACGCTTCAACATTCTTTCTAGGAGCCGCTCCGCTCCAATGTTCGCCCCAGGAGGCGCTTCAACGTTCTATTCAGAAGCCGCTCCGCTTCAATGTTCTCTCCAGAAGTCGTTCCGCTTCAACGTTTTCTTCAGAAGCCGCTCCGCTTCAATGTTATCGCCAGAAGCCTCTCTGCTTCAACGTTTCCCTCCAGGAGCCGCTTCGACGTTTCCTCCAGCAGCCGCTTCAACGTTCTCCCCAGCAGCCGCTTCAACGTTCTCTCCAGAAGACGCTTCGCTTCAACGTTCTCTCCAGAAGCCGTTATGCTTCAACGATTCCCTTCAAGAGCCGCTTCGACGTTCCCTCCAGGAGCCTCTTCAACATTCGCCCCAGCAGCCGCTTCAACGTCCTCTCCAGGAGCCGAAGCCGCTTCAACCCTTCCTTTCTGCCAAGGTTCGTGCCTGTAGCCGCCACTCCTTCCTGCCAAGGATCGTGTCGTAGCCGCCACTTATTTCTGCCAAGGATCATGCCGTAGCCGCACACTTCTACCTGTCAAGGACCGTGATCACATCCAACCAAGGTTTGTATTTGTGGCCACCTTTTATCCCATCCGTCCAAAGCTCGTTCTCGTGGACAGTTTTACTCGCTTACACATCCATCCAATCCCTTTGCTTCCATGGATACCCATGCAATTCCAGCGGACCTATTTTTTTCCCACGACAATGTAGTCTCTTCTGATCAAAGTTGCTTCCAAGAACCGTTGCTGCTCGTTTGTTGATACCAGCTAGAGCTTCACCATAGAAACAACCACTACAAAGGTAATCCGTACTTCTCCATATTTTTAGTTTCACGTGGAAGAAGTAATAGAGCCACCAGTACGGATGCAAGATGGTGATATCTTTATCATGTTCAATCCACCGACCATACAAGATAGAAACATGTAAACCACACTTGGGGACTGAGAATCTACACGGAATCCCTTTATTGTCAAAGCTCAGAAGACACGGTCAACCAAAAGTCATATCCACGACAAGGTCATCTACTCTTCAAAGGTGTAGCGTAAGGATATCATCACGTCTCTATCTGGAAGGAGCCTGCAACACTTTACGAGGCCGCGACGGATCCCAAGCCTACTCAGAGAAAGTAACTTCAGTAACTAAAGAGAAGTGTGACTGGGGACTGCTCATCGCAATCCATCCCCGAAAACAATCAAAGATTCATGAGATAACTCCAGAGATGCGGCTGAAACATTTTTCTTGAAGAAACAGGGGAGCCAAGATTAACAACATAACTCTCTCACTTCTACCTCTTCGTTATACAAAATATTTTGTCCATATGATGTTCCAAGCATCCTAGCATCGCATCCAGGGGAGTACAATAAGATTGTATCAAATCACAGAGGCGTGGACTCAAGGTGATACAATCAATGTAGTCTACACTTGGGGACTGAAGCCTCCTTCAGGTTTAGAAGTTTAAACGCAGTCACCACCTTACCAACGAATGCAGTAGAAGCACATCTTCCACGAGAAAATAGGCTTAGGATAATTACACATGGGGACTACCAACATGGGATGCCTTCACTTCCCTCAACCAGGTTATTTCTGATGTCAATATTGTTACTGTCGAAGCTTTACGAGCTGCAGGAATTTCTTAACATGAAGCCATACACGTGCATCAAAGACTCCAAAATCATGCCGCAGAGATATTCACATATATGGCCACGCCACCGGATCTATGACCAGACAGAAGTGTAAATGGAGACTGCTCATATCATCTCGTTCGAACAATAATCCAAGATTCAGAAAATGGTTCAAAGGATGTCGCGTGGAATGAAGTTCTTGAATACTTGATAGCAGCACGTTGGCAACGGAACACCTCTCATCTCGTCTACTTCACCCAACGGCTCCGGAAGATTTCTAACATACAAGCATCCACAACATATCATCATCGCAATCAGAAAGGAAAGAACAAGCCTTCTAGACACCGGCTCAGCAGTCCAGACACCAAATAACTTAAAGTCAAGAACGGATCAACAACGCAGCTACACTCTCCAAGATGATCCCTGACGTGATCACTGTCGAGCATATACTTCATCCATCATCCCAGGAGTGCAATGGAGTTTGGTGAATTTTGAAATCCACTGCAGATGTTAGATGCTCATTCTTCTGGAGTCGGAACCTTAGTACACATTCTGGAGAAGATCGATGGTACTGTTGGGTGGCTACATGCGCAAAACAGAAAAGAGCAACTACCTTGAGTTCTCTTGGCTCGCCTTGCTGCTGAGTATAACTATTGGAGATTGCTTTGTTGCCGTTGACGCCGCTAACAAATAAAGTCATTCACACCAAGATAAAATGTCCAAGTTTGATCAACTACTCACGGATATCACACTCACAGCTAAAATACGAAGACAAGATGAACTTACCTTACCGCTAACGATTGGCACGCCTATGATAGAGCTGTTGCAAACGAACACAAGAAGCGGACGAGAAAATAATAAAAGGGGAGGAAGTTAGCACACCCTTTTATATGCAGAGTGCTTTTTGAATTTGAGTGGAGGAGGGTTTTTCTTTTGGACCATGCAAGGAAGAACGCAGATGGTCCCGCAACGCCAACGCTCCATGACACCAAACTCCATGACTGAACCAGCAGCGCGCCAGCACGAGGAACACCAACCGCTCAACCTTCAATGCTCCGTAGCCAGGCCAGCCGCTCAACCTGCAACTCTCCGTAGCTAAGCCAGCCGCTCAACCTGCAACGCTCTGTATCCAAGCCATCTGCTCAACCTGCAACGCTCCGTGGCCAAGCTAGCAGCATGCCAGTACAAAGATCACCGACCACTCATGCCTATTACCGAAGGTCAATCAATCTTTTCCTGGTAACCTCTGCATATCATTACTTTTCAATTTTAGTCCCGTCTGTCACCATCTCATACTTACCCCGTAAAAATGTCACTGTTACGTGCTAAGCACGGGACTTAATGTTGATGGTGGTTTTTAGTTCAGGGCTAAATTTTTAAAGTCTATCTACCTGACCCGACATTAGATGTAGTAGACATTGATAATATTCCGTAGGGAATTTGGAGAATATATGAAAATCTGATGAGTGTCTATGTCTCTCTTCATATTATATTGAAACTCAAGATCCTAGATGAATTGTTCACTAGTATAAAGCCTAATGAGTGTATAAGCTCCTAGATGCATTACTCACTAATGCCGGAGCCTGCCAAGTATTTTTCCTATGCTATATTCCCCGGATGAACCCTTAATATTGATATGGCATGACAATTTGTGTTCACCGCAGCAGAGTAGCACGAATATCCAAGTATCAAGGTTAAGGTCCTTGCATAAAAGTACTCAATCGGAAAGCGTACTGCTCTCTGGAAATAAACTTAAAGAACTCTGTGTCAACACATAGAATTCAATCAATTTTGTGATAATCCAGAAGATTCAGATATTACCCTAACTAATTTGCAAAAATTAGGGTTTTGTGCCCTGCGCAGTATAATAGACCTTGGCTGTCGAAATTAAGCTTAGGCTAACTAGGTAATTAATCCGCCATGGATTAGTAGGTGCAAAATCCTACCCAAAATCAGAAAACAAGGAATAAAAAAGTCTGTGGAATAGGAGCAACAACAAAGGAAGGTGTGGACATGCCATAGGCCAGCCGACGCCATTTGCAAGTGGCCACACCCCATGCTGCTCGACTGGCCCCTATTTCCCGTCGACCAATCAGGTCGCCTTAAACCCGCCACACGCACATGAGTTATGGTTGGGCCCATACTTGCCGTCCCTATTTCCCATCGACCAATCAGGTAGCTTTAAATCCGCCACACGCACATTAGAAGTGTGGCCACGCCCATGCTTGGACGACCCCTCTTTTCTATTGACCAATCAGGTCCGTCTAAACCTGCCACAGTGTTAAAAAAAGGCAAATGGCTTCATATGGTCGCAAAGCCAAGGCAAATGGCTCCAGATGGTCATAAAGCCAATTGTCTTTCCAAAAGCCGCGCCAACATGCTAATGGCATGCCAAACGTGCCATTCCGCTCCGGTGCGCTAGTGGCATGCCAAACATGCCATGTCGCGCCAACACGCTAATTGGCATACCAAACATGCCGAACGTGCCACATTGCTGCAGTAGCATGACGAACGTGCCAACGTGCCATAAATAGCTCGCCTACGTGATAACCCACCTTCTGTTCATGGACAACGCCATAACAGACTTCAATTAGGGTTTCCTAATCAGAAACACGACTTTGCTTTAGGCATTAGTCGAAACCCTAATTTCCAGTCGTGGCCCAATTCCGCCACTTTGGCCCCACAACATGCCACGAGCCATGTGGGACTTGTCAAACCCTAAGAATAGCGTCGTACCATAGCCACTCATAGCATCCTTTTCTCTTGTGGGCGTTTTCACATTATGGCCTTGTTATAGTTCCTTTGGCATGGCTATGACACCGTTAACGCCAGCATGTCGCGGCCACATGCCACACACGCTAATTAGGTTTTCGATAGGCCAAACCCTAATTTAGCTAAACTTTCCACGCCAACCAAGTCAAGTAATTCTCCTAAGGCCTTAAGTTTAACATAGCAACATGGCCAACGTTGTCGGAGCCATATTTGGGTATAACACCAATATGCCAAAATAGCTATCGCGGTTACGCTAGGCGCTACTATACCACTGACATGCCACTATGCCAGGCGCCACTATGACACTGGCAATGCCGCTATGCCCCTGGCATACGTTCAATATGCCATCATACCATTGGCATGTGTCGACGGCGCCACTTTGGTATTATCAGATGCCAATGGAAGTGGCCATAATCAATGGCCACCCTTTCTCACAGGTTACAATCTCAGCCGTCCAAATTCGCCACCGAATTGACAGGCCTGTGGCAAGTCTTAGGCGACCAGCCAAGGCAAGCCTAAATAGCATCACGTGCTATTTTCCTGCGACAAGTCTTCTGACTTTGACTTGCCACACATAGCAATCTGCTACACGTTTTCCACGAAAACACTCGAGACATCAAACATGTCACAAACTGGGGGATGCTCATCAGGGTATTGGTCTGGCGGTTTACAGTGTGCGGCGTGCAAACGCCCGTTATAAGAAAGTGTCAGAAAGCAGGGAAGTTAATGGCGGCAAGAAGTAGTGGGTGTAAACTATCCCGTCTCCTTCATAGTGAGAACGTGATTTCTGGCATTTACACACGACCCCACTTCTCCATCACTCAATCATTCTCGCTTTCTACAAGACCAGGGTGCGTTCAATATGACTTGTATAAATAGGTTTTACCTATTTCGACCAAACGACAAGTTTTGGTTAGAACAACAACACAATATCCAGAAATACGAAAAAACTGATAGCTTTCATTCCGCAACCCAGTTCCAAATTCTGATACAAGTCATAAAATAGCCAGGCCTTCAGAATTAACCATTCTGGTCTCAAAACCTTCTTTGCTTCCCTCCCTAAGACCAACCCTTCTCCTTCACTTTGTGACCGAAGCAAGACTAGAACGACCATTGCTTGGTTTAGACCAGGATTGTACATATTGATCTCTCGAATCTAAAGTACTCCCGTGCAGTGCATTTGTTTTAGGTTTAGATTCGTTTCTCATCCACACACCCAAATTTACCAAAACCGGCAGTAATAGTTTTTACCCATAAACACCCGTATAATCCAAATTTGTTTTTTTTTTCCTGATTTGGTTTCATAGTTAGTGTTTTGGAAAAAAGATTTTGAAATTTTTTTGGATGAAATTTTGTTCGGCATGGTTTTTTTTTGGGGTAATTTTTTCTTTTAACACTTTTTAGACACCCCTTATCACACTAGTTTGGATGAGAATAAAATGGGTATACCCCAATTAATCTGGGTATATCCCAATCTCGCCGGGTAGTTTAAGAGATAAATTATTTCTAAATTTTACTAGGTATTATCCACAATGGCATAAAAAATACTTCCATACACTCCCCTTTCGTTGTTACCTTAAAAATTTGGCATACTATAATTAGCTCATCTAATTTGGGACGGAGGGAGTATATATAATAGACTTTTTTGTTAGGTTTCTTTGTTAAAAGGGTTTGACAAACCAAAAGACTGGTGCTCGCTCATTTGATCTTCTTCTTGGATCTCAACTGGTTGCTTATTCTTTTCACAATTCACGAATCATCTTTATCTTAATTAAATTTCGTAGCAGAAGTCATCAAAGATGGATGGCTCAATGGTCAATAATACCTCCGCGAAGCATCAAAAATCAAATGAAGTGTAGGTTCCTCCTGGATGTTTTCCAGCGAAGATCAATCTCTGCTGATCTGGAGGTATTCCTTCCTTATCCTTGACATTATCGATGGTATTATGGTTTTATTTAATTTCCAAGTTAGGGTTTTCACAGAGACTGCATCTTTTTATTCTTGGCATAAATATGGATTCTGAAACCAGAATCAGACCAGGTTACGTAATTGCCCCGCTTCACAGTATATAAGAGACCTTGTTCTTTATACTCAAATTCATTAGTTTGTGGAGAAAAGCAAAAGGAAAAAAAAATCGCCATCATCAATCCATGTCGTCTTCGAGACTCCCAGGAGATATCATGGTTGATATTCTTACGAGGTTACCAGTGAAATCCATTTTGAGATTTAAGTGCGTGTGCAAATCATGGTGTCAGCTATTCGATGACATAAAGTTCTGCAAAAGGCACTATGATGCCCAGAAGAAAAGCAATAATCCGATTAAGATTCTTGCTTGCAAGGGAAACGTCCTGTATTCCATAGATGCTTATAACTCAATACTATCTGGGGCTGTTGAGATTGGCGATTACCCGTTCTACAACAAAAACAAGTATGATAAAAAGTATGAGTCTGCCCTCGGTATTGTGGGTTCTTGTAATGGCTTAGTTTGCATACGTCCAACGCTAGATCTATTTTGCTTTTGGAATCCGTCTACTAAGCAACACAAGATTGTACACAAGGTACAACTGCTTGATGAAAACCAAACGCCACTCTCCTGGTGTATGTATGGATTCGGTTATGACCTCAAGACTCAGGATTACAAGTTGGTGAGATTTGAAAGCTTTTATGATATAACTCGTGCCACTCAAACCAAGGTCTATTCATTAGCATCAAATTCGTGGAGTACTGCTCTGCATAACATCCCTTATACAATCCCTTGCCGAGCAGAGCAAAGACCATTGTACTTCAACGGAGCTCTTCACTGGTTAACAGACGACTCCAAAGTTTTACTTTCTTTTGATCTTGGAGACGAGACAATTCGTGAAGTTCCGGGGCCATTATTCAATAACAACAGCTATCGCAAATATGTGGACGTGTTGGGAGGGTGTCTTTGCATCACATGTATCATCCCGAGGGATCGCGGCGATGTATGGGTTATGAAGGAGTATGGAGTGACAGAATCTTGGTCTAAAGTATTCACCATTCCTCAACGAGCAATAAATTTTTCCCACTTCAGGCCGATGGAGTATGTACGAAATCGAGAACAAATTCTGCTAAGTGTTCGATTAAAAAATACAAATATCAGCAATGTCTTAGTTTGCTATAACCCAAAGCGCAAAAGGGCAGAAATTCTAAAGATCCATGAGAGTACTGATCCCGAATGGTTGTTTGCCTATACTTATGAGGAGAGTTTATTCTCTGCACGCCATAAGCAGAACTCAGGTGGTATTTTCCATTTTTTGGAGGACGACCAAGTCGAACAAGAAGAAGCGTTGATGTCAAAACATGATCACAAGAGAAGAAAGATTGCAAGTTGAAGAGTTCCAATATATGAAGATCATGATCAAGGTTCTTTATGCAATTTTGATTTATGTCCTCTGTAGGATTCCTGAACCTCCAGGTGTTACAAATGGTGTTGAACTGTGGATCGACGACTGTGAGTTGAGAAAATGTTACATAGAGGAGCAGTGCTATGACTACTGCATATTCGTCCAGTAATGGAGGCCGTTGAAGAGTTCAAGACAGAGATCCACAGTTATACATTCTTAGATTTTTCTTAATAAATGATATTTATAAGTTTGTACCTGGGGTCTAATTTGTAATGGAAAAATGAAACATTTTTTTTTTAAATTTTTCTATTCTCTCGCGTTGCTTTTACGAGGGTCCTACGTTGTTTGGGTGTTACCCTCTTTTGTTCTTTTCACAGCCAATCACAGTTACAAATCCTTTACTCAGACAGAATTAAGGGGTGTCAGTTGGAGTTTTCTGCTACCGCTTACTTTGCGTTATCTTGCACTCTAAGTCTCTAATGACAGCCGAGATCTCGTAGCCTAAATATATGGCAAGGTCAGTTGCATGTTCTTTACCTGCTTCGTAGCCTCAATGATGCATTGTTTGAATATTAATTCATTTTTTTCATCTGTTAGTTTCTAGGTCTGTTCTCATTGAGATTTTGGGTTTTTTACTACTCATTTGTGAAGATGGCAACAAATACTCAGCTGCCATGCTTGTCACCTAGGCAAAGGGTTGTCCTCGATAATAATCATCGAATGGGTGGAATTAGTTTGAATAAGATGATGTTTAATAGTAATGTGATGATGGTTGGTTAAAAGAGTATAAGTTTGAGTTCACGATGATTTAGATGTTCAGTTAATAATAATTCGCGTAGTAATGGGATTAACCCTTTCTTGAATTTACGTCCTGAAGTATCTATGCTGAGAGGTAATGAAAGAATTGATACGGTTATTAGTCCGAAAAATGATGGGTCAATTGGGAAAATTACTTAGAGTTTAATGGATTCGTCTATCCCGGAGGATAATTCAGTACAGCTAAGATTAAAGTAATTGGTGTTTGTAGTGGTGAGCCAAATGCTGTCAATAGAATGATTGAAAGTAATATGAAATGTATTGAGTTTTGGATAGTTAATTGAGTCTTTTTTAAGCATCGACTAGTGGCTCTTAACAGTATAAAAATGCAAGGGTTATTGCTAAACATTGGCAAGAAGTTTAAGGCTTTTGTGCTTCAGTAGTTTTTTTTTTTTTTTTACTGTTATTTAGATTTATGGTAATTTTGATTTTGATGTCCTTGCAGTAAGACGTACCAGTTCTTCGACTTATGGTTCTGCAGTCCAGGTTAGGTTCTTATAACTTAAGTTTGAATGTGGTTTAGATGATCTGAGATTGGTAACTTGGGAGTTGTATAATGCTCATATAATGATTGGTATTTGTTGAGTAATGCAGTTAAAACACATTAGAAACACTAGAAACAGAAGCTATCAGTTGATTAGTTCTAGCCATCATGTTGAGTAAAAATAGTGGTTGTCTGAATAAATGTATGTTTCTACTTTATCTTGTACTGTTGGAGTTGTGTGGCTCAGATACACACATGTGAGTCATACATGGGATAGCTTAAGATAGTCCCACATGGAGGAAGAAAAGTTCCATATGCTGATATATAAGCAAGAAATCTTCCTACATAGCATCGAGGCCTTTTGGATTAAAACCCCACACCTAACCTCAAGGTGGTCAAGTGGGGACAGTATCGGTGCTATGTGGCCGTGCCCGGAGTGGGTCCGACAGTCCGTAGGGGTCCTACAAAATGGTATCAGAACAAGGTGGAGCTACCGGGAGTCGAGCTGAAGAGTGGTTATGGAATGCCGGTAATCAGAAGGTCGCAGGTGGAGCCAGGAAGCTCCGGTGTTGAGTAGTGTTCCAAGAGCATCTGGTGGCAGTAATCATTGTTCGATTGGTAGCATATGGAGGTGGCGAGGTGGTGTGCATTCTCGTCAAGGTGGAGATTGTTGGAGTTGTGTGGCTCAATACTCACATGTGAATCACACATGGGGTAGCTAAAGATAGTCCCACATGGAGGAAGACAAGTTCCATATGGTGATATATAAGCTAGACATTCTCCCTACATAGCACCGAGGCTTTTTAAATCAAAACCCCACACCTAACCTCAAAATGGTCAAGTGGGGACAGTATCGGTGCTATGTGGCCGGGCCCGGAATGAGGTTCAGCGGTCCGTAGGGGTCCTACATGTACCATAATTTAAGAAAGTGATAAAAAGGTAAAAATCTTCTTGCATACTTGAATTGCGCTTGCCAGCGACAGGTAGCCTTCAGAATGAGCGTCCAAATACTTAGCGTACATCAGTTCTTATACCAGAGCATTAGCAACCTGAAACTTTTTAATTTTTTGTTTTGAATTGCAGGTAACATAATCCCGCAGAAGGAGTCTCTTGAGTAGGTGTTAAATGGTGATCGTTTAACCAACTCCCCACATGAACTGAGATTTAGGGAGAACAAAGATATGGTTACCCCTTGTAAGAAGCAGCTGACAAGATATTATATCGCACAGTTTAGGGATGCCATCAAGAGTGAATTTCATTTCCAGATGTATTACGACTGTCTTCCATCGTGGGCGTTTATAGGGAAAGTTGAACAACAGTCATGGATCTCTAATGTTAGAGGACCCCGGTATTATCTCTTTAAACATGTTTGTTTTGGTGTTCTTTACAATGAGAACCAAGTAATAGAAGTGCGTGCTCTCAGTAACCCAAATTATGTTGTGGATATAACCGACAATGTGGAAACTGAAGTTCAGTTCACTTATTCAGATTTGTGGAATGCAACATCAAAATAGTTTCTGAACTGGACGGACAAGTATTCATGATCTTCGTTACTTTCAGAGTAATAACACTCAATAAATGACAGACTGTTACACCTGACCGTTATCTTGAATTTCTATTATCTTTAACTGTAACTGTCTCTGTTTGTCCGTACATTACAGCTGTTTCTTAGCTGTCACTCTGATCATGTCTAGTGCTATAAAGACCTCTGATCCTTTTGTTTCGTGTACTTTACTTTAATCAATAATATCTGAATCACCATTTCTATACGGTATTAGAGGGAAAATATTAGGTTTTCCTTCTCGATCCAAGCTTCCGCTTGTTTCATTAATTCTTAATCAATATCTGAACAAGATTCAAGATTCAGTAAACATGGTCTGTCGATTTTCAATTTCATCTTCATCTTCATCAGCTGTTGTTGTTAATGATTCAAACATTTACAGATTCAGATCCATCTACAATGTCCAATTCTTCTGACATTACTTCCATCCCGATTCATCAACTCGCTAATCTCATTCAATTGAAGCTTCGAGATGATAATTTCATTACATGGAAAGCATTGTTAATGCCCGTGATAACAATGCACCAGTTACGGTCGTGGTGCAAATCAGGTTGAAAATCCTCAATATGCTATTTGGTGTGACAAAGATCAGACGATAATATTATGGATTCAATCTACCATCTCTGAGTCAGTGATTCCATATTTTGCCGGTTCAACTACTTCTCATGAACTATGGAAGAACATTGAATCTAGGTTTGCAAGAACGTCAACAACTCACAATTCAATTACGCACTCAACTTCAAGAAGACAATTAAACAAGGTTCCAGATCCGTATCTGTATTCTTGGATGATGTTAAGAGGATTTCTAATGAATTAGCTGATGCTGGATCAAAGATATCCGATGAGGAACTTGTTGTTATCATCCTTGGAGGTTTGAATCCTACTTTCTCTTCTTTCTGCACATCCATTAGAATTCGCAATCCTCCAGTATCTAGCATTGAACTTCATAATTTGCTGATAAGTGAAGAAGTAGTAGTATCAGGTCATCCACAACATTCTTTACCTACAACTACTACTTTCTATACCACCAGTATTAATTTAAAATCAAAGATATTTCCCTTCACATTTCAACCCTATTACTGGTCATAGTGCTAATTACAAAGGTAAGAAACCTTTTAATCCAAATTACAAAGCTAGCACATCCAATAATGCTTCTAAATAATCAAAACCTTCGTTTTCACCTGCACCTAGTCCTGTTCCACCATCCTCAGTGCCTAGACCACAATACTTCAACAATGAAAGACCACTATGTCAGATATGCAATAAATATGGACAAATTGCTATTGAGTGCAACAACAGGTTAAATTTCTCATATCAAGGAAGGCAACCTCCACAAAATCTTCATGCTATGCTTACTGCTGCTAACATTGGTGGTTAAAATCCATGGTTTGTAGACTCTGGTGCTACTCACCATATTACCTCAACTACTTCAGGTCTTGACAATATTGGTTCTTACTCTAGTGGTGATCAAATCAATACAACTAATGGACAATGTATGTCTATCAATGTTATTGCTCATACTTCAGGCTTTTTACATGGAAATAAAATTGCATTGCCTAATATACTACATGTTCCTAAGTCTTCTCAAAACTTAGTATCAGTTCATAAATTCACCAGTGACAAAAATTGTAGCATTACATTTACTTCTGATGATTTCACTGTGAAGGATCTCAAATCAGGGAGGGCAATTTTCCAAGGGCCATCTAGACATGGACTATACCCAACACAATTCTCTAATTCTCCAGCTCCTCATGCTATGTCCTGCACAAACATTACATCCAATCAGCTTCATCAGAGGCTTGGTCATCCTTCTTTTCAATCTCTCCAAAGAATATGTCACTCATCTGGAATTTCTTTATCCACAAAAAATCTATTTTGTAATGAATGTCAACTAGGTAGATCTCATAAACTACCATTTTTTGTTTCTGTTTCTAGTACTAGTTTACCATTGCAATTTTTTCATATGGATCTTTGGGAACCAAGTCATGTTCCTTCAGTTAGTGGTTACAACTATTATTGTCACATCATTGATGATTGTACGAAATATTGTTGGATATTTCCTATGAATAAAAAGTCTGATTTTAGGCTCATCTTCAATTCTTTCAAACTTATGGTAGAAAACTTTCTTAATTTTACCATTAAATGTATTAAATCATATGGTGGTGGTGAATTTATTCACAATGAACTTGAATCATTACTCTTTTCTTATGGAATTCTACATCAACTCAGCTTCCCTCATACTCCTGAACAAAATGGACTAGATGAATCTAAACATAGACATCTTGTTGATCTAGGAAGAACTTTTTTGCTTAAGTCAAACTTATCTCATTCCTTTAGGGTTGAAGCCTTCCAAACAACAAACTTTCTATTAATAGATTACTAACTGCTTCTCTATCTTTTCCTTCTCCCTTTGAGCAACTTTTTCATTCCAAACCAGATTATTCTTTTCTTAGAGTATTTGGTTGTGCTTGCTTTCCTTGGCTCAGACCTTACACTTCTAATAAACTTGAGCCTATGAGTCATATGTGCATTTTCATTGGATATTCTTTTAATAACAAGGGCTACAGATATCTTGATCCTATAACTGGGGGAGTCTACATATCCAGACATGTCTCTTTCAATGAGACATTGTTTCCTGCAATGCAGTACAAACTGAGTGTATCTAATTCTACACCTGCCACTATTGATCCAACCCTTTTAAATCCTACAGTCATTGATACTCATACTTCTTTACCCTCTCATGATGCAACACCTACCACTCCTTCATCTATACCTGAAACTTCACCTATTTCTTCAGTTGCAGTTCCTTTACCTACCACTTCAGGTAAAACTGATAATTTTTCTTCAGATATTGTTCCTCTCACTACTTATTCTTCTCTTCCACCCTCAAACACTCATAGTATGATCACTAGAGGCAAAAATAACATTTACAAACCAAAAGCTCAACTGGACACCAAATATATTCTCTCTACTGCTTATACTACTCATGCCAACACTCTCACACCTCCAACTTGCTTTACTCAAGGCAATAAAATTCCTCAATGGAGAAATGCTATTCATGAAGAGTATAATGCTCATGTTCTAGCTGGTACATGGTCCAAAGTCCCTCCTCATCCTTCTCAGAACCTAGTAGGTTGCAAATAGGTCTTTAAAGTAAAACAGAATGCAGATGGTTCTCTAGATAAGTTCAAGTCAAGGTTAGTTGCTAAGGGGTTTCATCAACAAGAGGGGATTGATTATTCTGAGACATTTAGCCCAGTTGCAAAACCAACAACCATTAGACTTGTTCTATCTTTGGCTGTTCAATTTGATTGGAAATTAACTCAACTAGCCGTAAGTAATGCTTTCCTTCATGGTGATCTACAAGAAGATGTTATATGGTTCAACCACCTGGTTTTGTTGACCCCGAGCATCCAGATTATGTGTGTAAGTTGCAAAAATCTATTTATGGCTTGAAGCAGACTCCTAGAGCATGGTACCAAAAACTGGTTGAAGTTATTCTTTCGCTTGGCTTTCATATCTCTCATGCTGACACTTCACTATTTGTTCATCAAGTTGGTACTCAGATCACAATCTCACTAGTGTATCTTGATGATATTTTATTAACTAGTACATCTGAAGCCTTCTGCAAAAGTGTCATCTCCGACCTTCAACAACATTTTCCTATCAAGGATATGGGTGAAGTTCGCTACTTTCTTGGTTTAGAAGTTGAAAGAAATTCTCATGGTATGTTTCTGTCTTAAACCAAGTATATCCTTGACCTTCTTCAAAAGAAAAACATGCTTGGATCTAAACCTTGTTCTACTCCAGTTATTGCTGATGTCAAAATGAGCAAACATGATGGCCTTCTTCTTGATGATCCTTCTGAGTATAGATCTCTAGTTGGTGCTCTCCAATATATCACTTGGACAAGACCTGAAATAACATACTCAGTTAATCAAGTGTGTCAACATATGCAAGCTCCCACTAACTTACACTTTATTGCAACTAAGAGAATACTCAGGTATCTTAAATTCACTCTTGACTATGGGATTGTTCTTAAAAAGGGTCGTCTAGATGTTAATGCCTTCTTAGATGCCGATTGGAATGGAAACCCAGATGACAGGCGCAATACCAGTGGTTTTTGCATCTTTTCTGGAAGTAATCATGTCACTTGGAAATCCAAGAAGCAAGCAACACACTAGTACACACAGACCCTTTTGCCACGCCAAATTGGCGTGTCCATAGGGGTTTTGACACGCCAATTTGGTTTGGACTTGGCGTGGATTTTTCTCGTGTGGTTTTAGGTATGATGGCGTGGATTTTTCTCGTGTGGTTTTAGCCACGCCTGCCTTGCGTGTCTATTTCTGCATGAAATAGACACACCAGAGCCATATAGGCGTTGCTATATAGTGTCCCAAAAACTTAAGTACTGGTACTCTATAGACATGCGATTTATTGTTTTGGCGTGGCTATTTGATTCATTATAGACACACAAATTTCTTTTTGGCGTGGCTATTTGGTTCACTTTAGACACGCAAATTTCTTTTAGGCGTAGCCATTGGTTTTCCGATAGACACGCCATATAGGTTTAACGTGGTTATATGTTCTGTTTTAGCCACGCCAATTTCACTTACCTTCGTCCACGTGGTTGTGTTATAAACCGTTGGATACCATCCACATGTAACGTTGTGAGCCGTTCATTGGATATCCTATAGACACGCCCCATATATGTTTAACGTGGCCATATGTTATGTTTTAGCCACGCCAATTTCACTTACCTTCATCCACGTGGCTATGTTATGAACCGTTGGATACCGTCCACATGTAACATTGTGAGTCGTTCATTGGATATCCTATAGACACTCCCCATATAGGTTTAACGTGGCCATATGTTATGTTTTAGCCACGCCAATTTCAATAACCTTCATCCACGTGGTTGTGTTAGGAACCGTTGGATATCATCCACATGTCACGTTGTGAGCCATTCATTGGATATCCTATAGACACGTCTCATATAGGTTTAACGTTGCCATATGTTATGTTTTATCCACGCCAATTTCACTTAACTTCATCCATGTGGTTGTGTTATGAACCGTTGGATGCCGTCCACATGTAACGTTGTGAGCCGTTCATTGGATATCTTATAGACACGCCCCATATAGGTTTAAAGTGGCCATATGTTATGTTTTATCCACGCCAATTTCAATAACCTTCATCCACGTGGCTGTGTTAGGAACCGTTGGATACTATCCACATGTAACGTTGTGAGCCATTCATTGTATATTCTATAGACACGCCTCATATAGGTTTAATGTGGATATATGTTATGTTTTAGCCACGCCAATATCGATAACTTTCATCCACGTGGTTGTATTAGGAACCGTTTATTACCATCCACATGTAACGTTGTGTGCCGTTCATTGGATATCCTATAGACACGCCATATAGCGCGGCTATATGTGATATTTAGCCACGCCAATTTATATCTGCTTAATGTGTCTTTATGTTTAGCCACGCCAATTAATATCGAAGTGTGTGTATTACGCGTGTGACGCCTCTAAGCCGTTCAAATATGACGCACCTAAACTATCCACCTGGCACTATCCAAATTCTCTTATACTTTATAAATTGTGGTTAAATTTGAAATTCATATATGCCAAAAATTCATATTATTATTAATAACACAGTAAAAAATGTTGAGCTTTGGTCTAACAGTTTGCAAAAAAAATTATTAAAGAGCATTTATCCAAAAATCATCAGTTTTTATTCAACTTTTTTGATGGTGGTGTCAGGTTGTGACATTCTCGACGCGCCAAACCTTGTCTTCCTCTGTTTCCCATCTGAAAGTTGGTATGCCTTCTGCACAGTTGGTGCATATAACCTTCTCTGCGCCTTTTTAGTCTTCTGAGAAAGCTTTTCAGAGGCTGCATGCATGACTCCCTGATGTTATTTTTCAATGATGTTGCAGTAAGATGATTCGTTCACTCAGATTTGTTGAGAATTTGTTTTAAGACTTAATAAAGAAAATAAGGAAAAATATATATACACAATTTGTCACCAGATGAAGAGACGCTGAGACACGGGATTCCACTACTTTTCATATTGTTATGGTTCAGTCATTAACTCTAGACAATATAACTCAAACAAAAGAAGTTGTGACTCTAGTTCTTTGCCAAAAGTGGATTTCGTAAAATATTATTTTAAGTTAAAAGCATGACGCATCTAAAGTATTTAGAATTAAGCATGCGGCATCTAACAAAATAACAAATAATTAATAGAAATCATAAAGCAATTAAATCTATGCAAAAAGTCAATAATATAATTAATTCATTTACCACAATCATGAAAAGTTGCTTCCTCCATTGTCCCGGTGATGGGGTCTAGCTCTGCATGGTGAAAACACACTCAAAGGAATTTTTCATTGCTCAAAAAGGTGTTTACAAGGAGAAAATGGAGAAATAATTAAAATCGGGTTTGTAACAATTATATTTGTTACAAACCAGAGAACGATACAGAGGATGTGTCACTATTACTGTTGCTCTAAGACTGTCTCCTGAACAACGACCCTCGGCTGTGGGTCGTTATCGCTGTAGCTTCTACGACTGTCACTATGTGTGTTGCAACCTCTGTAGCAATTATGACTGCTCCTTGTAGTCTTATGTTCTTCGTATGTTCTTCAATGGCAGCAGCAGAGACAATATCTGCAACTCCCGATTCTCTGCTGTATTCTCACCCCTAACTCTCCATAACCCCTCTCTTAGTTCCCAGCACCCTATATATACTCAACAGGACCAAAAATATCTCGCCATAACTTCATATAATCTTCCATTACTCGGCATTATTCTTCACTGTATGTTTAGGAAATAATTTAGATATTTGATTTCTCCATGAGTTTTGAAGCTGCCAAATTACCATATTTATCTCCTTCACACTCCAGATGGTTGTTAGAGTCATCCTAGCATACGCAAACTCATTCCAACTCATGCAAATCCCGTGAATATCTCCATTCGATGACGTGCTCCCTGTTTTGCTACTCGCGGAATATCCAGCCAATTTGGATCGAACTAAAGGCCTTTACCAAGCCTGATAAGCCCAATCACGTCATCCCAAAGAGTTTCAGCCATTAAATCTCTCTAAAACATCACCAAAATCTCGAACAAAATTTCTTAACTTGCTGCCATGTCTTCCCGCCAAAAATATCGCTCAAATGAGGAAGAAAGGGTTGCCCCCTTATCCGTCTGTGGAGTGTAAATAGCAGCTGTCCAGTTAGTGCGCCCCTTATAAACTAAGGTGCCCCTTATCAAGGCAGGGGAGTCCGAATAACACGTGTCTTCCTGGTGTCAAAATCAACTTTTCGAGCCGAATTTTCCAAAATTGTTTATTTCCCAAAAATGCCTACAAACACACAAAACACCATAATAAGGACGAAAACGAGTACTAAGAATACGAGACATTGAGGACAAATTAGACACATAAATGCGTCTATCAAATACCCCCAAACTTATTATTTGCTAGTTCTCGAGCAAAACTAATAATAAGGAAATAAAACCGAATTAATCTCGGGAGGTTTTACTAGAGGTGTACCCACAAAACCATTACTCCAGACCCTAGCTATCTATGCAGAACCTTGGAAGGCACTAAAGAATCTCCTTGGTTGGCATACCTATTGACTACAGGAGGAAGTACCCTGATGCGAAATTCCAATTGTTGTACACGAGTTTGCACTCAAGCATACAAATATTCATATAAAGTGACAGAGCTCTACTCAGATAGTTTCTGTACATCATAACCGGAGTCAACCAATCACATGGAAAGATTAAGAAGATGGATAAAGAGAAAAGATAGATGGTTTAAAGTGAACGGTGTTTCCCATATCTGTCTGAAGGCCTCTTCCAAGATGGACCTATCCTAATGGACTGAGATACCGGTCTGACTAATATCAACACAACTGGCATATACAAGGGGACCAGTGGTCAATAAACCTAACTCTAGGTCAACACAACTGGCATATACAAGGGCACCAGTGGTCGACTTTATTGAATTTATTCCTCTTGGTCTGATGGTCTGGTCTTATTTTTTTTTTTTTTTGGTATCTCAATCACCCTATTTCACCCTAGCAAAGGTAACAACTTGAATCGTGTTCCCCACCAAATCACTTAAAAAATAAAAACAGAAGGATTAGGATTCAACGAGATATGGCGAAATACCATGTTTTTTTTAATTCTAACACCTGAGCTCTGTGCTTTTATGAATAGGCTCTTTAGATATTTCCATCTAATCAGATTGGTTCCTCAACTCCTACAACCAAGATGTTCCCATCCACTTAGATTGGTTAGTGTCGACCTTAATAAGCATAAATTTCTAGTCTTTGGAGTTTTTTTTTCTTTTTTACTGCAACTAAAAAGTGTCTCCCATACCCCCAAACTTAAATCTAACATTGTCCTCAATGTTATAAAGATAAAATAGAAAACATGAACAAGGAGAAACTGTTACCACTTGAAGCAAAAGAGTTAAGGAAAGATATTACCGTGTTGCATGAGCATGGGTTACCTCCCAAGAAGTGCTAAGTTTAAAGTCTTCAGCCAGACATTGGAATAGTCACCTCGTAGAATCATATAGCAGCAGCCGGAATAATTTTGGGTCATATGGATCAAAAAGTATTACCCACAATAGGAGGAAACTGCAACAGACCAAGAAGATACCGAACATACCCTTGCTTAAAACAACTACATCTAGTTGTGGTTCAGGTTCAGGATCTATAAAAGGGTCTAAATAAAAGGTTTTCATCGGTTGGATTTCCTCAAAGGAATTCTGAATATCAGGCTGAAGAGTTTGGAAATACTCAAGTAAGAACTTAGAAGCGCATAACAAAATCCTGAATAACTGGGGATCCTCTAAGTCAATCAGATTTGACTCACACAGCTGACCACAATGAAAGAGGTGGTCTTCCTTAAGAAAATGTGTCGACCCTATTCTCCTAAAGTAATTAGGTTCAGTCTCAAAACTTAATAACCGACACATCTGAAAATCATAAGTTCCCACAATTGGAAGAAAAGTATTTGGCGGGAAAACAAAGTTAATTTGGGTATTATCTCCTGGGTAAACCACATCAACCGGAGGATGGGTTTCTAACAACTGAGCTTCTTTCTGGATATCATTAGGTTCGGTAAAATGTGTATGAAGATAATCTTGTAAGATGGTTGAGGCACAAATGTCAAGTCCTACACGAGGGAACTTTCTAATAGTTAAAGCACACGGAGAATTACCCCCAAACTTAGAGTTTTCTGTGTCTCTAGAAAGACTAGTCACAACTTCTCTAATTTCTAGGTCATCAGATTCCTGAAAATTGTCAATTGATTCTTCTAAGTCTGGTTCATCCTCGCTCATCTCTACGAGTTTATGGTCTTCTAAGATTAGTGTTTCTAAATTGCAAGACTCTAAAACATTATTCTCAGGGTAAACTCTTTCCTCTAAACCATCATCACAATCATATAAAGGATTAGCAGCGAAAGTTTCTAGTAAAGGCTCATTAACTAAGGTGTTAATCATAATAACTTCCTCTGATTCACTGATAGGCACATCAAATAATGGATTATCCAACACACTGCAGGCTAAAGGATCATAAACTGCATCGTCTAAAACGGTGGTATCTCTAGTCAAATCCTCATCCTTTTGAATAGGTGAATAATTATTAAAATTATTTGGATTTGAACTAGAAACAACACTATCATTATAAAGCTCAATTGGAGTAACAAATTCCTTATCACTATGCCTACATATTTCATGTTCTTCATCAATATTATCCTTATTATAGTCATCATTATTATAACATGAAAATAATCGAACCTCATCTAAACAAGTTGTGTCACCAATTCTAACCTCGTTATCTTGATTATGTAAATAACTATCTTCATTCTCAAGGGTATTATTGGAAACACTATATTGGCAATTCAAGTAATTTCGAGCAATTCTTTCGTTCGTCTCAGCTATCCGCTTGAGGTGGAATTCTAAAGAAGGTTCACTCATTAGTGTAGTTCTTTCGTCTATAATTATACTATTCATCTCAGCTAACTTACGCGTCAACTCTTCTAAAGGAGGAATAGGAACAGAGGGATCATAAAAAGGACTACTTTTCAATAGTTTGATTGTATCCTCTAGAGACGAAGAACTATTACTATAATTATCTTGCTCGAATGACAGATGCGTGTATGGATAGTAATTGGGCTCACCATGGTATGACCCATAACCTTCAAAAGGTTGGCGTTCCCAACCACTATTCACATTATGGTCATAAAAGGAGTAATGTCCATATTGTTCAGTTGGATATTCATTGTATTGGATATTATAATACCAGTTCAACATCCTAACTGCAAGGGAATTCTAAACAAACACAAAGAAGGCTGACTCGACCACAACAAGCCTAATTTATCTAGCAAACAAAAAGCATGAAAGGCTCCACTTAGATTGTTTCTAGACCAGCTTCTAATCCTTCGAAAGGGAATTCGTTACAATTTAAGAAAACCCCTCTGGAATCAATCCGAGCCAAAGTAAGTTGAATATAGGCGAGGGAAGCTGCGTGGAGCTTTGATACCCAAGGTCTCACCGCATTACAAGGCGGCGCAGTCACGCATTCAACTCACAGAAATCATCATGAACTTTGAAGTATGCTTCAAAGATTAACCAATATTTTTCAAATGACTTTCCTATTAAGCTCGTTACCCTATCGATCTCATTCTAGTCAGTATTTTAAGCTTAGGTTCGCGTAGGTTACGTGTTCCTAAGACGGACAAGAAGGAAACGGTGATGAAATACGAGTCCTTATCTTGATTTGGCCAGGCCTTTCCCTTTACTAGAAAATTAAATCCGATTTCAGGTCATTAACATATATGCATACAAAATCATCCAGTAAACCCGCTGACAGGGGATTCACGGGTGTTTAGAATTCTTACCTCCCGTTCCAGACGGGGATGAACCGTTGAAGTCGACTCGGGCCACAAATCTAATGTCGTGTACGAACCCGAGGGGCCGAGACGATATCGTCATCGTCGTCCTTCTCTACACACAGTTTATATTTAAAACTACCCTTCCGTAGGGTTTAAAAAAAAATAAAGTCCCAAAGTTCAATGTCCGAAAATAAAAAAAAATGTCCAAAAATAAAAGATTACAAAAATAAAAACCTTAATTACAGTTTCTAAAAAAATAAAAAAATAAAATAGAATATCTATATACAAAAATTTTCTTTTTCACTCCTTTTGGATTCCTCCTTTCTTTTCTTCTTTGGCTTCGCTTTTGTTTTCAGCACTTTCTCCCCTTTTCTTTAGCTCAGTTCCAAATCTGAAAGCAAACAAGAAATACCAAAAGGCGTAAAAAGGAACAAATAAAAAAAAACCTAAAAACAAATTTATAAACAAATCCGCGTCGGCGGCGCCAAAAATTGATGTTATTTTTCAATGATGTTGTAGTAAGATGATTCGTTTACTCATATTTGTTGAGAATTTGTTTTAAGACTTAATAAAGAAAATAAGGAAAAATATATATACACAATTTGTCATAAGATGAAGAGACGCTGAGACGCGGAATTCCACTACTTTTCATATTGTTATGGTTCAGTCATTAACTCTAGACAATATAACTCAAACAAAAGAAGTTGTGACTCTAGTTCTTTGCCAAAAATATATTTCATAAAATATTATTTGTAAGTTAAAAGCATGACGCATCTAAAGTATTTAGAACTAAGCATGCGGCATCTAACAAAATAAAAAATAATTAATAGAAATCATAAAGCAATTAAATCTATGCAAAAAGTCAATAAAAGAATTAATTCATTTACCATAATCATGAAAAGTTGCTTCCTCCGTTGTCCCAGTGATGTGGTCTAGCTCCGCATGGTGAAAACACACTCAAAGAAATTTTTCATTGCTCAAAAAGGTGTTTACAAGGAGAAAATGGAGAAATAATTCAAAATCGGGTTTGAAACAATTATATTTGTTACAAACCAGAGAACGATACAGAGGATGTGTCACTGTTACTGTTTCTCTAAGACTGTCTCCTGAACTACGACCCTCGGATGTGGGTCGTTATCGTTGTAGCTTCTACGACTGTCACTATGTGTCGCAACCGCTGTAACAATTACGACTGCTCCTTGTAGTTGTATGTTCTTCAATGGTATCAGCAGAGACAATCTCTGCAACTCCCGATTGTCTGCTGTATTCTCACCCCTAACTCTCCATAACCCCTCTCTGAGTTCCCAGCACCCTATGTATACTCAACAGGACCAAAAATATCTCGCCCTAACTTCATATAATCTTCCATTACTCGGCATTATTCTTCACTATCTGTTTAGGATATAATTTAGATATTTGATTTCTCCACGAGTTCTGAAGCTGCCAAATTACCATATTTATCTCCTTCACACTCCAGATGGTTGTTAGAGTCATCCTATCATACACAAACTCATTCCAACTCATTCAAATCCCGTGAATATCTCCATTCGATGACGTGCTCCCTGTTTTGCTTCTCGCGGAATATCCAGCCAATTTGGATCGAACCAAAGGCCTTTACCAAGCCTTATAAGCCCAATCCCGTCATCCCAAAGAGTTTCAGCCATTGAATCTCTCTAAAACATCACCAAAATCTCGAACAAAATTTCTCAACTTGCTGCCATGTCTTCCTGCCAAAAATATCGTTCAAATGAGGAAGAAAGGGTTGCCCCCCTATCCGTCTGTGGAGTGTAAATAACATCTGTCCAGTTAGGGTGCCCCTTATCAAGGCAGGAGAGTCCGAATAACACGTGTCCTCCGGGTGTCAAAATCAACTTTTCAAGCCGAATTTTCCAAAAATGTTTATTTCCCAAAAATGCCTACAAACACACAAAACACCATAATAAGGACGAAAACGAGTACGTACTAACAATACGAAACATTGAGGACAAATTAGACACATAAATGCGTCTATCACTCCCCGAATGTGGATTGACTGCTAGGTGCTCCTCATTCAGTTTATCACTGTCCAATTTCTTCTCAAAATCAAAAACTGGTTCTGGTTGCTCATGAGGTTTTCCATGCTGTGGAGTTTCCTGCAGCAAGAGATTAAATGTATTATCTATATATATATATATATATATAATCTTTATATTGAAAAACGTTAAATATATACAAATTATAAACAGAATATATTATTAAAACTAATAAATAGAAATAGTGATTGAAAGATAATTTAGAAAATGATTAATAGAAAATTAAAAGGAATCTTCATAATTAAAAGAAACTTAAAACATAGATAACGGGTAGAGATACTTACAAAGTAGTCTTTTATTCCTTAATAGATAGTACACCAAACAACTTCAAACTCACACTTAGAACATGAAAACACTCGCAAACTATCACCCTCAAAGCAGGAAACACTCAGAAACTTTCACTCTCAAACTTATAGATAATGACTCTTGAGAACTAAAAACTTTCCCTTTCCCTTTCCCTTAACGGGTATTTATATAGGGGAAAGTTTGCAAGAAACAAAAGAGATAAGATTTTCTTTTTTGAGAATCCTATCTATAATTACAACAACCTATATGTTGTAGACAAGTGGAAGACATATCTAAGGTGGAAATCTTAGATAAGATTTACCCTATTTTTTTTCTTTTTTTGGAAAATATTAAACCTTTTCACTTTTACTATTTTGGAGCAAATATGTGTCCTTGATGAATAGTGGAGTCGATCCTGCTTCCTGTTGATGAAAAGTTGACCATTTTTTTTTTTTTTGTCGGACAATAATTAGAATTTTCCTATCTTCTTCGAACCATTTAAACCCTAAATCATTCCAAAGCAATCATCATCATTTGCATTTAGGTCTTCTGTATTTTCCGATTTTATCTCTTCTTCCTCAAAGGTTTTTGACGAGGACGGTTGGGAACCCAAATCTTCGTTATCAAGTGCCTCCAAAATATTCTTCTTAAATTCTTCCTTTGACAAGTCTCCGTGCCTATGCTTTAGTGCGAGTATGTGGGTTGAGAATTCCATCGGCATTGAGGTGGTTGATGCTGATACCATTAGCTGAGCTGCAACAAACTGCATGTTAAATGTAGATGGTTGTAGATGTGCTGCATTATATCTAGCCCACCATTTGATATATAATTTCCTTTCTAAATAAGGGATATAATCCCAATCAGGATCATTATCTTGTGGAATTGAATAATTCCATCTTAGAATCCATGGGATTTCATACAGTATAAAGAACCACTGCATTAATCTTCTTATATCATAAGATTGGCTATTAGCCTTGATAAACTTATTTAACATATCTACAATATATGCAGGTAAAATCTCCGGGCATGGCCCCCAGCTACTTAGCCATGCTCTGAACCAATTTGGTAGCTCTTTGATTGTATTGAGTTTAAAACCAATATACCAGGAATGAGAGAATCTCTGAGTTTGATAGCAAAAAATATGTGTCCATGCTTTAATATAATCAGTATAAGAATATGATCTCGGTTTGATATGGGGGTGATCATTGAATTTTTTTAACCCATGAGGGTTCATTCCCCAATCTCGGTATGATAATACCTTAAGAATAACAAGCTTGGAGAACGCAGGAGGACCATTACCATTACTGTTGGCCGTGTTATGTGTTAAAAGGATAGATCCTGTCTCTATGAGTATTGTTTCATAAAACTCTCTAGTTTTACCATAATGTGGTAAAATATGCTCTTTTAAGTACATGCTTGCAACTTCTGCAGGATCTCTGTTAGCATGTTCTGTTTCACCGCTAAAAGCGGTATTGATGTGGACATTATAAATGCCGACTTTTCTTCTGAAGAAGAATATTGTTTTCCCTTATTTGGGTTTCCTTTAATCATAATAGGATTACTTTTGTTCCTTTTATTAGGAGATGGGTAAGAAAATTGAGGAGCCTTTCCCCTAGTTATCTGGCAGTCCATGCTTCCCCTGCAAAAATTCACGAGTCAAGAAATCAGGTAGAGAATTAGTTTCACCTTTTATATATTCAATTTTGAAATCAAACGCTGATAAAATGGCTTGCCATCTTGCAAAAATTTGCCGAGAGGCTAAATTTTTAACATCCTTTACACATACTTCCTTAGCTGCCTGACAATCCACTCTAATAAGAAATTCCTGGTTTAACAAATCACTTTCAAATTTAGTAACACAATGAATTATTGCCAATATTTCTTTTTTAATGGTTGAGTAATTTTGTTGTGCCGATTTCCATACACCTGAGGTATATCTTACTAATTGCTCTTTATTATGAATCCTTTGTTTAAGGATTCCTCCATATCCGACATCTGAAGCATCAGTCTCAACTATTTTGTAGGCTGTTGGATTCGCTATAGTTAGGCATGGCAATTCTTTAGCTTTAGCTTTGATTTTTATAACAGCAGTTGTATGCTCACTGCTCCAATTAGCAGGGTTTTTCCGTAATCTTGCATATAGAGGTTTGCTATCCTTAGCTAAATCCTTATAAAAATCTGCTATATAATTTAAGCTTCCTAAGAATCTTTGTAATTGTTTTTTATCCTTGATTTCATCAGGAAATTTATCAGCAAAGGATATAGCCCGTTCTATAGGTATTATAGTACCTTTATTAATATTGTGACCAAGGAATCTAACCTGGGTTTGAAATATTTTCATCTTTTTTGCAGATACCACTAATCCGGCCTGTTTTACTATTTTGAGGAATATTGATAAGTGTTTAAAATGTTGCTCAATTGATTCAGAATATATTAATACATCATCAATGTATACAATTGTAAAAGTTGAATAAGAATTAAATATGTTATTCATAATATGTTGAAATTCTGATGGAGCATTTTTTAAACCAAATGGCATAACATTCCATTCATAATGTCCAAAGGGAACCGTAAATGCAGTTTTATACTTGTCTTTTTCTGCGATTTGAATTTGCCAATATCCTGACTTTAAGTCAAATTTTGAAAATATGACAGCATTATGTAATCTATCTAAAAGATCTTTTTTATTAGGAATTGGATACCTAATCCATCTTAATGCTTTATTCAAAGGCTTATAGTTGATGACTAATCTCGGAACTCCTCTTTCTAATTCAGCTGCTTTTTCTACATAAAATGCAGGACAACTCCAAGGAGAGTAACTTTTTCTAATCAAACCTTTATCTAGTAAATCTTGAATTTCAGATTTACATATTTCTAATAATCTATTGTTCATTTGAATTGGTCTGGCTTTTGTTGGAATCATTTTTTCAGAAAAATCTGGTTCATAAGGTAATTCTACTATATGTTGTTTTCTTTCCCAGAATGCATTTGGGATTTCACACAAACTTCTTTCACTAGAAGATCATTAAAATCATTGATTTGTTTTTGGAGTTTTGGGCAATTTAGTTTCTCCTATTTGCTTATATTGAATCTCCTCTTTTAAGAAGAACAAAAAATTTTCTTTGTGCTTGATTTTTTCTTGAACCTGGTTAATAAATTTTTGCCTAGGTTCAGAGACAAATTCAAATAATATTTTATGTCCCTGAATGAGGGCTTCAATGCCCGTATTGTTAATACTTAACGGGTATAACATATTCAAGAATGGAGTCCCTAATATGCAGGATTGAGATAAATTCTTTACCATGATAAATGGTGTCGCTAGACAAATACCATTATTACACACCGCAGCATCAGATAATTTGTAATTAATTATTAATTTGTTTCCATCTGCAGTATTAAGAACTTGGGTTGTTTTGCTAAAATACTTTGTGGGAACTAATCCTTCATTTAAGCAGTTTAGATCTGCACCCGAATCTATGAGTGCCATAGTTTCAAAACGGTATTCTTTTCCTATGATTAGGGTGACTAAGGTGTACCACTTTTGAGTGATTACTTTATCTATTATATTAATGAATTGCATGTTTTCGATATCCTGGTTATTAGTAGGTGATTCTGGTTTATCTATATGTGTAGTAATATGAGCCTGGTAGTTTTGTAAAATTTCATCAAAAGAGTTTTCTTCTTGTGAGTCATACTCACAGTCTACTGGTTTATGAAGTTCCAATATCTGGACTCTTTGCTTAAGACTTCTTAATTCTTCTTTAACCTGATTAACTTCTGCCCTAAGATCATTGACTGATGGTTCTTTTTTAATGTGATGATTTTCTACTCTTGCCATTATTTCCTTAAAACTATAAGGTTTGTAAGAAGTTTCGATTTTCTCTTGTTTTGGTGCTCTTTTAGCTACTTCAATATATTTTTCTAAAGCTATTCGCTTTGATTCTGGATTTTCAATTTTATCAATTAACTCTAATATAAAATTTTCTTCATTGGTGAGGACATTAATTCCTAGACTAGATATTTGTTTATGAAAACAATTTTTACAAGAACAACCATCTGTACATTCATCATCCTCCAATCCTGAAATTGTCCCTGAATCATTTTCTGAGGAGGATGATTCATCCTCTTCAGATAGATCGGAGTCCATTAAGAGGACTTGTTCTAATTGACGTTTGAGACCTTCGTCTAGATTAAGCTCATTTATTTTTTGTTTTGTACGACACTTATTACTATAATGCCCAATTTTTCCACACTTGTAACAGACCGGAAGTGACTTATTAGTCTTTTTATTTAATTGTTGTGTCTTATTGTTGTTTTTCCTAAAATTGGGTCGTTTAGATTTCAATGGATACCTATTAGGATATCTAGTAGTCTTAGGATTGTTATGGGAAGGTGGTCGAGTACCTTTCTTCCTAGATAATAACGCGGATGGTGTATTAGTGTATCCAAATTGCTCACAAAAATCACCTAACTCTTGCTTTAGATAATTTATTCTTTTGTATTTGTCTATGTAGCTTTATGTCTGAGCATAAAGCTAAACCTTCACATACAATTTCGGAAGATAGTTGGCCAAAAGTATATTCGCCATACTCAATACGTTGTTGAATATTTTTTGATTTTAGTCTATTTCTAACCCTTTCAGCAAACAAGGGGGTAATCCTGAGACGAATTTCTCTTTCCAAAAATCAGAATTAGAGGAACAATCTTCTCTGCTAAACAATTTTGAGAAGAATACATCCTTGTACCATCTATAATGGGAGAGGGTAGGACATTTAAGATTAATAAGTAATTCCCTAGATCTTTCCATTTGTTGGCTATTACTTCCTACAAAGTGCAGGCCAATGGTATAAAGTAGGGTACTAACAATATCTTCCTGAGAGTATTCAGTACCATCTTCTAGCTTGATTGGTTTCTTTGCCATATAAATGCTATATTTTGCCTTCGGACATATGGAAATCCCACCATCCTTTAAGTTGGCCAGTAAAGCCAGTAACTATGGATTCAAATTTGTTTTTCTGGGTTTTTAATGAGTCTAGAAGCAGAAGCATACATCGACATTTGTCTTATGATATTTACTATTTGGTATTCTGTCATACCATCTATGTTCCACTCAACTATGGATCTTCCATCAAACGAAGTCTGATTCCAATTATAATCCTCTTCCAGTTGTAAATCTACCGGTGTTGGTCTAGGGTAATAATTTCTAGTAGGAACTGTCGGTGTATATTTATTTTTTCCAAAAGATATTTTATTAATGTCATCAGAATTGTTGTTAGTATTACCAGAATTTGATGAATGAAAAATTTCTTCCAGTTCTTCTATATCTATATCACTGTATTCTTCGTGTTTGGACAGAACATTTATTCCTTCTTTTGATTGTTTGGATGCTTTCGATGGGCCTGAAGCAGATAAGCTTAATTTTCCTAGCTTTTCTACTAGTGCATCTACAAAGCTATTATATGGGTTGGACAACCTGAAGACATTTGGATCTATTATTGGGTTTGGTTTAAATAATAATCCACTAGATGGTGACGGATTAAGTTTAAGCTCATTAGGTTGTATATGTTGGATTTTATCCTTGTTTAACAAGCCTTCAATTCTTGTCGTTTGTTTTGCTATTGAATGTAAATATAAATTGGTGTAGTTATTTTGTTGTATTAACTGACCAATATCTTTATGGTTAGCTACTGAATTAGTTCCCTTATGTTCTAATTTGTATGGGGCTGCTATAGCACCTTTGATATCAAGGACTACTTCTGGTGGATGGATTGACTGAATAACATTTCCATCTTTTGTCGTATAAGATTGAAACTGGGTTTCCAACATATTAAGCGATCTCTTATATTTATTTAAATTGTAAGTTTTGGTAAAATCTTCAAACCAGGTGAAAAATGGGTATGGATTTTTATTATGACTTAAGTATAGAGCATAAGTTTTATATATTCTTGTTCTTCTATTAGAACTAAAGTTGGATTCAAACCAAGCCCTTTTGTTTGTATTTTCTAAACTATGATACTCTTTTCGAAGTTCTTGTAAATCCAATGATGGTTTTTGGATCACATTTATCTCAAATTCTAGATCGGAGAATGCCGGTTCTACTTGTTCAGGAATATTTCCAACCGTAGATTTTGACGTTTCTACTTTATAATAAGGTTTATTAACCTGATGCGCGTTTTGCTTAACTCCTTCTATAATAATATCATTTGGGTCATTTATAAAATTATGAATAAGATCTGTATAAGAAGAAGATGCTACAGATGGCCTTGGTGCACTTCCCTCGCCTTCTGATATCTTAAGCCTAGTTTTCCTGAAAGATGTAAACTGTATTTCCACATCTCCATCTTCATATTCAATTATTTGTTGAAGATTTTGGTTTTGGCAAGGCTTTGCTGGAACTTCTACCTGTAAAGTCCACTTTTCAGGGAGGGTAACCTGATCCCACTTTATGGTTCTGGGAATAACTGTATGGGCTTTACCAATATTGGTATGAAAAAGAGTAGTCTGACCTTTTGTGTCATAAACTTGAGCATTAGGACATAAGGTATTCATAACCTTATAATATATTCTATACACAACGGCTAAGTTCTGCGACCCTGCGACCATATCAAACCCCTGAGTTCTAACATTTAAAGTTAGAGTTTTAAGGAGTCCTGGATCAGACAGAGACACCGAAAAATTTGGGAAATAATTAAAATAAATTGGACCTTCACATAAGGTAGACTCAATAATTCCTAATAATGAATCAGTGAATTTATTGTGTCTACAATCCCTGACACATAAGAGTACAGAATTATTTAATCATGTCCTTGTCAATGGTTTTACGGCTATTTGGATTAAGCCTATATGAAGATAATTAAATATTTTTTGTTTATGATCTTCTATCATTCTAGGAGAGAAAAGCTCAAAATTATCATTCGAATCAATTATAGATATGGTCTTTTCTACAGTTTTAATTGCGTAATCGCTTCTGAATTGAAAAGATCCTTTCTTATATACTTCATTAACTGGAACTTTAAGAATATTCCATTTTTGTAATTGTTTTTCAATGTCATGCATTATGACCTCTTCTGAATTAAGGGTTATTTTATTTTTCAAACTATTTTTCTTTGAAAACGATCTGACAAAGCAGCCATAATTAGGGTTTATAAAGCTGTAAACGGTCAACAGGAATCAATGCTCTAATTTTTTTAAGAGATTTTATTTAACTACGAGCTCACCGCGACTAATATTTAGAAGGAGATAAAGTGCTAAATATTAGTCGCAGTGAGCTCGTAGTTAAATAAAATCTCTTTAAAAAATTAGAGCATTGATTCCTGTTGACCGTTTACAGCTTTATAAACCCTAATTATGGCTAGTTTTGTCAGATCGTTTTCAAAGAAAAATAGTTTGAAAAATAAAATAACCCTTAATTCAGAAGAGGTCATAATGCATGACATTGAAAAACAATTACAAAATTGGAATATTCCTAAAGTTCCAGTTAATGAAGTATATAAGAAAGGATCTTTTCAATTCAGAAGCGATTACGCAATTAAAACTGTAGAAAAGACCATATCTATAATTGATTCGAATGATAATTTTGAGCTTTTCTCTCCTAGAATGATAGAAGATCATAAACAAAAAAGATTTAATTATCTTCATATAGGCTTAATCCAAATAGCCATAAAACCATTGACAAGGACATGATTAAATAATTCTGTACTCTTATGTGTCAGGGATTGTAGACACAATAAATTCACTGATTCATTATTAGGAATTATTGAGTCCACCTTATGTGAAGGTCCAATTTATTTTAATTGTTTCCCAAATTTTTCGGTGTCTCTGTCTGATCCAGGACTCCTTAAAACTCTAACTTTAAATGTTAGAACTCAGGGGTTTGATATGGTCGCAGGGTCGCAGAACTTAGCCGTTGTGTATAGAATATATTATAAGGTTATGAATACCTTATGTCCTAATGCTCAAGTTTATGACACAAAAGGTCAGACTACTCTTTTTCATACCAATATTGGTAAAGCCCATACAATTATTCCCATAACCATAAAGTGGGATCAGGTTACCCTCCCTGAAAAGTGGACTTTACAGGTAGAAGTTCCAGAAAAGCCTTGCCAAAACCAAAATCTTCAACAAATAATTGAATATGAAGATGGAGATGTGGAAATATAGTTTACATCTTTCAGGAAAACTAGGCTTAAGATATCAGAAGGCGAGGGAAGTGCACCAAGGCCATCTGTAGCATCTTCTTCTTATACAGATCCTATTCATAATTTTATAAATGACCCAAATGATATTATTATAGAAGGAGTTAAACAAACTGCGCATCAGGTTAATAAACCTTATTATAAAGTAGAAACGCCAAAATCTACGGTTAGAAATATTCCTGAACAAGTAGAACCGACATTCTCCGATCTAGAATTTGAGATAAATGTGATCCAAAAACCATCATTGGATTTACAAGAACTTCGAAAAGAGTATCATAGTTTAGAAAATACAAATTAAAGGGCTTGGTTTGAATCCAACTTTAGTTCTAATAGAAGAACAAGAATATATAAAACTTATGCTCTATACTTAAGTCATAATAAAAATCCAAACCCATTTTTCACCTGGTTTGAAGATTTTACCAAAACTTACAATTTAAATAAATATAAGAGATCGCTTAATATGTTGGAAACCCAGTTTCAATCTTATACGAAAAAAGATGGAAATGTTATTCAGTCAATCCATCCACCAGAAGTAGTCCTTGATATCAAAGGTGCTATAGCAGCCCCATACAAATTAGAACATAAGGGAACTGATTCAGTAGCTAACCATAAAGATATTGGTCAGTTAATACAACAAAATAACTACACCAATTTATATTTACATTCAATAGGAAAACAAACGACAAGAATTGAAGGCTTGTTAAACAAGGATAAAATCCAACATATACAACCTAATGAGCTTAAACTTAATCCGGCACCATCTAGTGGATTATTATTTAAACCAAACCCAATAATAGATCCAAATGTCTTCAGGTTGTCCAACCCAGATAATAGCTTTGTAGATGCACTAGTATAAAAGCTAGGAAAATTAAGCTTATCTGCTTCAGGCCCATCTAAAGCATCCAAACAATCAAAAGAAAGAATAAATGTTCTGTCCAAACACGAAGAATACAGTGATATAGATATAGAAGAACTGGAAGAAATTTTTCATTCATCAAATTCTGGTAATATAACAACAATTCTGATGACATTAATAAAATATCTTTTGGAAAAAATAAATATACACCGACAGTTCCTACTAGAAATTATTACCCTAGACCAACACCGGTAGATTTACAACTGGAAGAGGATTATAATTGGAATCAGACTTCGTTTGATGGAAGATCCATAGTTGAGTGGAACATAGATGGTATGACAGAATACCAAATAGTAAATATCATAAGACAAATGTCGATGTATGCTTCTGCTTCTAGACTCATTAAAAACCCAGAAAAACAAATTGTTGAATCCATAGTTACTGGCTTTACTGGCCAACTTAAAGGATGGTGGGATTTCCATATGTCCGACCAGGCAAAATATAGCATTTATATGGCAAAGAAACCAATCAAGCTAGAAGATGGTACTGAATACTCTCAGGAAGATATTGTTAGTACCCTACTTTATACCATTGGCCTGCACTTTGTAGGAAGTAATAGCCAACAAATGGAAAGATCTAGGGAATTACTTATTAATCTTAAATGTCCTACCCTCTCCCATTATAGATGGTACAAGGATGTATTCTTCTCAAAATTGTTTAGCAGAGAAGATTGTTCCTCTAATTCTGATTTTTGGAAAGAGAAATTCGTCTCAGGATTACCCCCTTGTTTGCTGAAAGGGTTAGAAATAGACTAAAATCAAAAAATATTCAACAACGTATTGAGTATGGCGAATATACTTTTGGCCAACTATCTTCCGAAATTGTATGTGAAGGTTTAGCTTTATGCTCAGACATAAAGCTACATAGACAAATACAAAAGAATAAATTATCTAACAGCAAGAGTTAGGTGATTTTTGTGAGCAATTTGGATACACTAATACACCATCCGCGTTATTATCTAGGAAGAAAGGTACTCGACCACCTTCCCATAACAATCCTAAGACTACTAGATATCCTAATAGGTATCCATTGAAATCTAAACGACCCAATTTTAGGAAAAACAACAATAAGACACAACAATTAAATAAAAAGACTAATAAGTCACTTCCGGTCTGTTACAAGTGTGGAAAAATTGGGCATTATAGTAATAAGTGTCGTAAAACAAAAAATAAATGAGCTTAATCTAGACGAAGGTCTCAAACGTCAATTAGAACAAGTCCTCTTAATGGACTCCGATCTATCTGAAGAGGATGAATCATCCTCCTCAGAAAATGATTCAGGGACAATTTCAGGATTGGAGGATGATGAATGTACAGATGGTTGTTCTTGTAAAAATTGTTTTCATAAACAAATATCTAGTCTAGGAATTAATGTCCTCACCAATGAAGAAAATTTTATATTAGAGTTAATTGATAAAATTGAAAATCCAGAATCAAAGCGAATAGCTTTAGAAAAATATATTGAAGTAGCTAAAAGAGCACCAAAACAAGAGAAAATCGAAACTTCTTACAAACCTTATAGTTTTAAGGAAATAATGGCAAGAGTAGAAATCATCACATTAAAAAGAACCATCAGTCAATGATCTTAGGGCAGAAGTTAATCAGGTTAAAGAAGAATTAAGAAGTCTTAAGCAAAGAGTCCAGATATTGGAACTTCATAAACCAGTAGACTGTGAGTATGACTCACAAGAAGAAAACTCTTTTGATGAAATTTTACAAAACTACCAGGCTCATATTACTACACATATAGATAAACCAGAATCACCTACTAATAACCAGGATATCGAAAACATGCAATTCATTATATAATAGATAAAGTAATCACTCAAAAGTGGTACACCTTAGTCACCCTAATCATAGGAAAAGAATACCGTTTTGAAACTATGGCACTCATAGATTCGGGTGCAGATCTAAACTGCTTAAATGAAGGATTAGTTCCCACAAAGTATTTTAGCAAAACAACCCAAGTTCTTAATACTGCAGATGGAAACAAATTGATAATTAATTACAAATTATCTGATGCTGCGGTGTGTAATAATGGTATTTGTCTAGCGACACCATTTATCATGGTAAAGAATTTATCTCAATCCTGCATATTAGGGACTCCATTCTTGAATATGTTATACCCGTTAAGTATTAACAATACGGGCATTGAAGCCCTCATTCAGGGACATAAAATATTATTTGAATTTGTCTCTGAACCTAGGCAAAAATTTATTAACCAGGTTCAAGAAAAAATCAAGCACAAAGAAAATTTTTGTTCTTCTTAAAAGAGGAGATTCAATATAAGCAAATAGAAGAGAAACTAAATTGCCCAAAACTCCAAAAACAAATCAATGATTTTAATGATCTTCTAGTGAAAGAAGTTTGTGCTGAAATCCCAAATGCATTCTGGGAAAGAAAACAACATATAGTAGAATTACCTTATGAACCAGATTTTTCTGAAAAAATGATTCCAACAAAAGCCAGACCAATTCAAATGAACAATAGATTATTAGAAATATGTAAATCTGAAATTCAAGATTTACTAGATAAAGGTTTGATTAGAAAAAGTTACTCTCCTTGGAGTTGTCCTGCATTTTATGTAGAAAAAGCAGCTGAATTAGAAAGAGGAGTTCCGAGATTAGTCATCAACTATAAGCCTTTGAATAAAGCATTAAGATGGATTAGGTATCCAATTCCTAATAAAAAAGATCTTTTAGATAGATTACATAATGCTGTCATATTTTCAAAATTTGACTTAAAGTCAGGATATTGGCAAATTCAAATCGCAGAAAAAGACAAGTATAAAACTGCATTTACGGTTCCCTTTGGACATTATGAATGGAATGTTATGCCATTTGGTTTAAAAAATGCTCCATCAGAATTTCAACATATTATGAATAACATATTTAATTCTTATTCAACTTTTACAATTGTATACATTGATGATGTATTAATATATTCTGAATCAATTGAGCAACATTTTAAACACTTATCAATATTCCTCAAAATAGTAAAACAGGCCGGATTAGTGGTATCTGCAAAAAAGATGAAAATATTTCAAACCCAGGTTAGATTCCTTGGTCACAATATTAATAAAGGTACTATAATACCTATAGAACGGGCTATATCCTTTGCTGATAAATTTCCTGATGAAATCAAGGATAAAAAAAAATTACAAATATTCTTAGGAAGCTTAAATTATATAGCAGATTTTTATAAGGATTTAGCTAAGGATAGCAAACCTCTATATGCAAGATTACGGAAAAACCCTGCTAATTGGAGCAGTGAGCATACAACTGCTATTATAAAAATCAAAGCTAAAGCTAAAGAATTGCCATGCCTAACTATAACGAATCCAACAACCTACAAAATAGTTGAGACTGATGCTTCAGATGTCGGATATGGAGGAATCCTTAAACAAAGGATTCATAATAAAGAGCAATTAGTAAGATATACCTCAGGTGTATGGAAATCGGCACAACAAAATTACCCAACCATTAAAAAAGAAATATTGGCAATAATTCATTGTGTTACTAACTTTGAAAGTGATTTGTTAAACCAGGAATTTCTTATTAGAGTGGATTGTCAGGCAGCTAAGGAAGTATTGGTAAAGGATGTTAAAAATTTAGCCTCTCGGCAAATTTTTGCAAGATGGCAAGCCATTTTATCAGCGTTTGATTTCAAAATTGAATATATAAAAGGTGAAACTAATTCTCTACCTGATTTCTTGACTCGTGAATTTTTGCAGGGGAACCATTGACTGCCAGATAACTAGGGGAAAGGCTCCTCAATTTTCTTACCCATATCCTAATAAAAGGAACAAGAGTAATCCTATTATGATTAAAGGAAACCCAAATAAGGGAAAACAATATTCTTCTTTAGAAGAAAAGTCGACATTTATGATGTCCACATCAATACCGCTTTTAGCGGTAGAAACAGAACATGCTAGCAGAGATCCTGCAGAAGTTGCAAGCATGTACTTAAAAGATCATATTTTACCACATTATGGTAAAACTAGAGAGTTTTATGAAACAATACTCATAGAGACAGGATCTATCCTTTTAACACATAACACGGCCAACAGTAATGGTAATGGTCCTCCTGCGTTCTCCAAGCTTGTTATTCTTAAGGTATTATCATACCGAGACTTGGGAATGAACCCTCATGGGTTAAAAAAATTCAATGATCACCACCATATCAAACCGAGATCATATTCTTATACTTATTATATTAAAGCATGGACACATATTTTTTGCTATCAAACTCAGAGATTCTCTCATTCCTGGTATATTGGATTTAAACTCAATACAATCAAAGAGCTACCAAATTGGTTCAGAGCATGGCTAAGTATCTGGGGGCCATGCCCGGAGATTTTACCTGCATATATTGTAGATATGTTAAATAAGTTTATCAAGGCTAATAGCCAATCTTATGATATAAGAAGATTAATGCAGTGGTTCTTTATACTGTATGAAATCCCATGGATTCTAAGATGGAATTATTCAATTCCACAAGATAATGATTCTGATTGGGATTATATCCCTTATTTAGAAAGGCAATTATATATCAAATGATGGGATAGATATAATGCAACACATCTACAACCATCTACATTTAACATGCAGTTTGTTGCAGCTCAGCTTATGGTATCGGCATCAACCACCTCAATGCCGATGGAATTCTCAACCCACATACTCGCACTAAAGCATAGGCACGGGGACTTGTCAAAGGAAGAATTTAAGAAGCAGATTTTGGAGGCACTTGATAACGAAGATTTGGGTTCCCAACCGTCCTCGTCAAAAACCTTTGAGGAAGAAGAGATAAAATCGGAAAATACAGAAGACCTAAATGCAAATGGTGATGATTGCTTCGGAATGATTTAGGGTTTAAATGGTTCGAAGAAGATAGGAAAATTCTAATTATTGTCCGACAAAAAAAAAAAAAAAATGGTCAACTTTTCATCAACAGGAAGCAGGATCGACTCCACTATTCATCAAGGACACGTATTTGCTCCAAAATAGTAAAATTGAAAATGTTTAATATTTTCCAAAAAAAGAAAAAAAAGGGTAAATCTTATCTAAGATTTCCACCTTAGATATGTCTTCCACTTGTATTCAACTTATAGGTTGTTGTAATTATAAATAGGATTCTCAAAAAAGAAAATCTTATCTCTTTTGTTTCTTGCAAACTTTCCCCTATATAAATACCCGTTAAGGGAAAGGGAAAGGGCAAGTTTTTAGTTCTCAAGAGTCATTATCTATAAGTTTGAAAGTGAAAGTGATGAGTGCCAAATATTGTATATATTTATCCCTTTTTGTTGGCATTTAACTCATCTTTTGTGCATTAATTCTACATTTTATCCCATATTCTGTATTTTCATTGTTTTCAAGAATAAATATTTTTATTAATTAATTTTGCATTTTTAGGTAATAAATAAAGTTCGGATGAGTCGCGGAGCGAAAAGAGCAGAAAAGTAGTGAAAAGCCGGAAGAAATTACGCAAGGAAGCCGCGAAGAATGGTGCGCACAACCTCATTTTCTACACACAAAAGCGCCTCCGTTCTCAGCCATCAGATCAGTTCTCAGAAGCATCCGACGGTCGCTCCTGCATAGAGCATCAAAATCTGAAGTCTCTGCCAAGCACCACAGCGCTGAAATTCCAAGCCTTCAGATTAGATGGTAGTTGAATCCAACGGTCGCTCCATTGCTGTGCATCAAAGTTTGATTTCTCCGCCTAACACTACAACACCTAACTCCATCTGGCATCGTTGATTTCGTTGTATCAAAAAATCTGACGGTCGCTACAAGCTTCACTTCACGTCACCGTCCGATCTACCTACCAGCTTCGCATCCAGTGATTCAGCGTCACAGAACATCAAGATTGGATGAAGCCGCCTCACACCCTAGTGACCGAGCACCATCCACCTAACCAAACAACCCCTTCTCCCAACCAGTCGACCTTCCCTTCCACTCAACCCCTCTGCAGAGACACCATGTCCTGCCACCATCTCCTTCACCTCCACTGTCACCACCACACCGCCACCAAACACCACCATACCACCTCCGTCATCATCCTACACATAATTGAACACCTTCCCCCATCATTCTAGCCCTTTATCCCATCAACTCATTACCTAACCTAAACCCTAGGTTATTGATTGATGGATTAACGTGTGCTAGAGTTGCAATTAGAGCATGGGAATGGAGTAGGAGCAATTACAAAGCATGGGTCGACGATTTCAAGGACCAATTTCACAGAAATTAGGTAAACCTAATTCAACTGATTTTTGGGGAAGAACCCTAATTTTGTATTTAGGGAAATTGTGTTGTGGACTATATATATGGGTGTGGGTATGATGTAAAAACATGCTTGGAATAGCCAGCATCCAGGACTTTCATGTCCTGTTAATTGTTATGTTTGTGTTTATTGTTAATGTTTGTGTTAATTGTTATGTATGTTTGGACTAGCCAACATCCAGAACTTTCAAGTTCTGTTAAATGATAATTTACAAGCTCAGTTCAGTTCAATTTCCATGTTCTGTTAATGTTGATTTTTTAGTTCAATTTGCTGCTTAGTTTCATGTTCATGTTAGACTTTTCATATCCTGTTTGTTTCCTGATTAATGTTAATGTGTGATGTTCCTGTTGTTAGTTAGACTCATTGTTTTGTCACTGTGGATGCCATGTTTAGTGTAGTGTTAAGTTTGTGATACATGTTAAGTAATGGAGTGTTAGAGTAAACTTTGATGCATAGTGTTAATTGAGCAGTGGGAGAAACTAGTGCTCACTAGTGACAATGAGCAAGCTAGCTCTCTTCCCACTCTAAAAGAGTGCCTTAGTTTAGCTCCATGTTAGCTTAACCATCTTCCCCTGCCTTAGGCTAACTGCCTTTGTGTCATTTTCACTTTGCTCCTTTGTGTTTTGTTCACTGTTTAGTTTTCATTTGCTTTGTTCCATTGTTTTTGCCCTGTATTGCTTTTGTTTGCTGTTTTCTTGCCATTCCTTGTGCATTCTGTCACTGCTGTTGTGCATTTGCCTTGCTGCATTGCACTGCTGCATTACTATTTGCTTTCCCCTGCTGTGTGCTCCCTTGTGCTGCTGTGCACTGCTTGTGCAGCTGCAGCTTGCTGTTGCTGTTGGCCTTGCTGTGCAGCTCCTGCTCCTGCTGCTGCTACTGGTGCCTGCTGCTGTGTTGCCTCTGCCAAGCTGTTTGCTGCTGCTGCCTTCCAAAGCAAGTTGAGCCCAATCCAATTCAGGCTTAACCAAAGCCCAGTTGTTTAACCCAAAGGCCTAGTTCAATAGCCAAGCCCAATTCAGTCAACTGTGGGCTTAACCAAAGCCCAGTTGTTTAAAACCAAAGCCCAAATTCATTAAGGCCCAATCCAATTCAGGCTTAATCAAAGCCTAAGTTTAAAACCAAAGCCCATTTACACTTCAAAGATAACTGAGCCCAAGCTCAGTTCTTTTTATTGTTAAACAAACCCACTAAGCCCAATTCATTCAAAGGGCATTCAAACCCATTAATACTCAAAGCCCAATTTAAGCCAAAAGGCTTCAAAGCCCAACAGCAATTTAGGAACCCAATTAGCTATAAAACACTTCCAAAACACACCCGATCTCTGTGGATCGACCCGTACTTGCACGAGCTACAACCGACGACCGTGCACTTGCGGTATTACTGTAGGCCCGCGTTTTTATTGCGCTTAATTTTATACATATCTCCGGGTCCACCAAGTTTTTGGCCGGGGATCATTTATATACCCTATCCCAAAGCCTATCAAGTTTTTGGCGCCGTTGCCGGGGACTATCAAGTTTTTGGCGCCGCTGCCGGGGATTGGTGCTGTGTTTTTCGTGTGTTTTTCTTAGCTATTTTTGCATTTCACTGCATAACATTTGCATCTGCATCTGCCTCACTTCATTTGCTGATTGGACCTGCTGTTCTGAACCTGTTTTTCCTCTGCTGGGACGCCACCAAGGAAAAGAACCAAAACCCAACTGGGTTTTTGCAACAATATCAGAGCAGCTGGGCTGTGCTTAAAAGGTAACCCATTTAAGAGAACCCGAATTGTGGGCTTCCAATTTTTTAATTGTGGGCTTGTAATATTAAAGCCAATTTTTGGGCTTCTCTTATTTTCTGTTGGGTTTGTAATAATTTATTTGTGGGCTTGTTTGTTTAATTTGTGGGCTTGTTTAAATTCTTTCATTGGACTTGTATTTTGGACTCTGGGTTTAAACCCAGCTGAGCTTATAACTGATTGTGGACTTGCTTCCACTCAAGAGTGGACCTCGAAACCAAAGTTTTAAAACAAACGTCGGGCCTTAACCAACTGGGCCAAATTAAACTTTCAAAATTAAAACTTGGATTTTCGTAGGCCGCAGCCTTCCTTCCATTTCATTAGAGGCTTGCACAGTGGGCTTGCTCCCATTTAAAACCAAATTTATTTTCTTAATTTTATTTCAAAAAAAAAAAAAAAAAAAAAAAAAAAAAATATTTCCCATCAAACCAAAAGTTTTTATTTTTGCTCCCAAAACCAAATTTTTCTAGCTTGCCATTCAAAAACCAAATTTTATTTTTTTTGTTAAAAAAAAAAAAAAAAAAAAAAAAAAAAAAAAAAAAACAAATTTTCTTGTAGATAATGTGTTAGTTAAAATTCCTTTTGTATATATTGTGCTCATCCATTGTGACTCCGAATATGTTGGAGTTTTGCCTTGGATAACGGAGTTTTAATTCTGCTTTCGCCGAAATCGGGTATTCTCTCTCCTTTTACTCTACTCAGCATGTCCCTTTCCATATGTTGCATTCTAATTCTTTCCATATTTTTAAACATTGAGGACAATGTTTAGTTTAGGTTTGGGGGTATAGAGTAGATACCACGATAATATGCCATAATTGAAAACAAAACTCCATCTTTTTGAAAAAATCGAAAAATTCAAAAATAAAAAATAAAAAATGAAAAATCATAAAAATGGAGCTCATTACCTTGAAATGTTGACTCTTGTGCAAATATGTATTTTTATTAGGAGTCTTAGTCTAGATATTTAGGCAACCCTGATTCTAGCACAATTCACATAGTGATAAGAAATTTGCACGCGCACGATCTACCAATACATGTTTGGCCTCGATCTTCAAGGTGTTTGATAGGAAGTTACGATTGCCAATCACTTTAGAATACTGAACGAACTTGACTAGCTTGTTCTTTGGTTGGTTGGGATAGAAGGTGGAGGTTACATTAAGAAAGACAACCATCGAATTTAACTGGGTGCATCAAAAGGGCTACCTCTTGCAAAGTGTCATGTAATTTTTGTTTCTTTTTGTTATGTATCAAAAGTGTTTCCTTGTTCTAAAAAAAAAAAAAAAAAAAAAACGATGTATATATTCAGAAAAAAAAAAAAAAAAAAAAAAAGAGAAAAATATATCAGAAAAATACAAAAAAATCAAGTATTTATCAATTCCATCATCTCTTGTTCCAAAAATAAAAGAGAGTAGTCAATGTAAATAAGAGTCATGTAATTTGTCATCTTTTGTTGTTTTTTGTAATAAGCAAGGAGGGTGTATGCCATTGATGTACAACGCGAGTAATTGTGAAATACCTCCAACTCATTCACAATTCTCGTAAAGTCCGGACAGCTAGCTAGATTTCGACCTCAGTTCTTAGCCTGAGAAACTATCTCTTGGTGATTAGTAGTCATAACTTCAGATCTTTCTTTACACATGTGTAGATACACTTTACACTCTTATCACATGTCTTTATTTGTTATCAGTGCTAGGATTGTGCCTTTGATAGCTAGATTGACATCTCCATTTTGCTGTGAGCTTAACTATTTTGCACATGTCACATTTGATGGAATCTGAGCTTATATTTTGACCTAGAACTTTGTAGGTACGTTCTAAGCAAACCTTCACGAGACTTCAACTCGTCCACTAGGGACACTTAGTGGTTTAAAAGGCTTAGTGCATACGCTAAATGCATTCGAGAGACCAGCGACAGTGGTATAGTTAGGATTTCCTTAGTTTTGTTTTACTTGAGGACAAGTAAAATTCAGGTTTGGGGGTATTTGATGAGTGCCAAATATTGTATATATTTATCCCTTTTTGTTGGCATTTAACTCATCTTTTGTGCATTAATTCTACATTTTATCCCATATTCTGTATTTTCATTGTTTTCAAGAATAAATATTTTTATTAATTAATTTTGCATTTTTAGGTAATAAATAAAGTTCGGATGAGTCGCGGAGCGAAAAGAGCAGAAAAGTAGTGAAAAGCCGGAAGAAATTACGCAAGGAAGCCGCGAAGAATGGTGCGCACAACCTCATTTTCTACACACAAAAGCGCCTCCGTTCTCAGCCATCAGATCAGTTCTCAGAAGCATCCGACGGTCGCTCCTGCATAGAGCATCAAAATCTGAAGTCTCTGCCAAGCACCACAGCGCTGAAATTCCAAGCCTTCAGATTAGATGGTAGTTGAATCCAACGGTCGCTCCATTGCTGTGCATCAAAGTTTGATTTCTCCGCCTAACACTACAACACCTAACTCCATCTGGCATCGTTGATTTCGTTGTATCAAAAAATCTGACGGTCGCTACAAGCTTCACTTCACGTCACCGTCCGATCTACCTACCAGCTTCACATCCAGTGATTCAGCGTCACAGAACATCAAGATTGGATGAAGCCGCCTCACACCCTAGTGACCGAGCACCATCCACCTAACCAAACAACCCCTTCTCCCAACCAGTCGACCTTCCCTTCCACTCAACCCCTCTGCAGAGACACCATGTCCTGCCACCATCTCCTTCACCTCCACTGTCACCACCACACCGCCACCAAACACCACCATACCACCTCCGTCATCATCCTACACATAATTGAACACCTTCCCCCATCATTCTAGCCCTTTATCCCATCAACTCATTACCTAACCTAAACCCTAGGTTATGGATTGATGGATTAACGTGTGCTAGAGTTGCAATTAGAGCATGGGAATGGAGTAGGAGCAATTACAAAGCATGGGTCGACGATTTCAAGGACCAATTTCACAGAAATTAGGTAAACCTAATTCAACTGATTTTTGGGGAAGAACCCTAATTTTGTATTTAGGGAAATTGTGTTGTGGACTATATATATGGGTGTGGGTATGATGTAAAAAACATGCTTGGAATAGCCAGCATCCAGGACTTTCATGTCCTGTTAATTGTTATGTTTGTGTTTATTGTTAATGTTTGTGTTAATTGTTATGTATGTTTGGACTAGCCAACATCCAGAACTTTCAAGTTCTGTTAAATGATAATTTACAAGCTCAGTTCAGTTCAATTTCCATGTTCTGTTAATGTTGATTTTTTAGTTCAATTTGCTGCTTAGTTTCATGTTCATGTTAGACTTTTCATATCCTGTTTGTTTCCTGATTAATGTTAATGTGTGATGTTCCTGTTGTTAGTTAGACTCATTGTTTTGTCACTGTGGATGCCATGTTTAGTGTAGTGTTAAGTTTGTGATACATGTTAAGTAATGGAGTGTTAGAGTAAACTTTGATGCATAGTGTTAATTGAGCAGTGGGGAGAAACTAGTGCTCACTAGTGACAATGAGCAAGCTAGCTCTCTTCCCACTCTAAAAGAGTGCCTTAGTTTAGCTCCATGTTAGCTTAACCATCTTCCCCTGCCTTAGGCTAACTGCCTTTGTGTCATTTTCACTTTGCTCCTTTGTGTTTTGTTCACTGTTTAGTTTTCATTTGCTTTGTTCCATTGTTTTTGCCCTGTATTGCTTTTGTTTGCTGTTTTCTTGCCATTCCTTGTGCATTCTGTCACTGCTGTTGTGCATTTGCCTTGCTGCATTGCACTGCTGCATTACTATTTGCTTTCCCCTGCTGTGTGCTCCCTTGTGCTGCTGTGCACTGCTTGTGCAGCTGCAGCTGCTGTTGCTGTTGGCCTTGCTGTGCAGCTCCTGCTCCTGCTGCTGCTACTGGTGCCTGCTGCTGTGTTGCCTCTGCCAAGCTGTTTGCTGCTGCTGCCTTCCAAAGCAAGTTGAGCCCAATCCAATTCAGGCTTAACCAAAGCCCAGTTGTTTAACCCAAAGGCCTAGTTCAATAGCCAAGCCCAATTCAGTCAACTGTGGGCTTAACCAAAGCCCAGTTGTTTAAAACCAAAGCCCAAATTCATTAAGGCCCAATCCAATTCAGGCTTAATCAAAGCCTAAGTTTAAAACCAAAGCCCATTTACACTTCAAAGATAACTGAGCCCAAGCTCAGTTCTTTTTATTGTTAAACAAACCCACTAAGCCCAATTCATTCAAAGGGCATTCAAACCCATTAATACTCAAATCCCAATTTAAGCCAAAAGGCTTCAAAGCCCAACAGCAATTTAGGAACCCAATTAGCTATAAAACACTTCCAAAACACACCCGATCTCTGTGGATCGACCCGTACTTGCACGAGCTACAACCGACGACCGTGCACTTGCGGTATTACTGTAGGCCCGCGTTTTTATTGCGCTTAATTTTATACATATCTCCGGGTCCACCAAGTTTTTGGCCGGGGATCATTTATATACCCTATCCCAAAGCCTATCAGAAAGTTTCTGAGTGTTTCCTTCTTTGAGAGTGATAGTTTGTGAGTGTTTTCATGTTCTAAGTGTGAGTTTGAAGTTGTTTGGTGTGCTATCTATTAAGGAATAAAAGACTACTTTGTAAGTATCTCTACTCGTTATCTATGTTTTAAGTTTCTTTTAATTATGAAGATTCCTTTTAATTTCTATTTATCATTTTCTAAATTATCTTTGAATCACTATTTCTATTTATTAATTTTAATAATATATTATGTTTATAAGTTTTATATATATAACGTTTTTCAATATAAAGATTATACAAAACCTGGGAACGTTTTGTATATATATATATATATATTCTAAATCCAAGGAGAATTCGTCTGTCATGTGAATTCTCAACAAGAGACAGACAAAAGTCATTTTTCCAACAATGTAATAAAGCCAACTTCACTGAAGGCCGCGCCATTTTTCACAGCTGACGCCCATAATAAAATCCGTAACCAAATATCAATTTTCTAATTTACACTGGCATTCATGTTCCAATTAGGTGTTAATATATTTCTATCTCATACTTATTCTTTAATCAAAGTGAATACACGATTTATGTAAAACAATATATATATACTTGATTAACAAAGCAAAAGAGCTAAGAAACTAACCTTGTCATCAGAGATGGAACAATTATCTTTCGGCCATGCCACAAAACCATCTTTAGCTTCCCCTAATAACTTAAACTCACCACTTGGTTTCGTTAACACGAATGATGGATCTATGACCTCCAGAATATTGGCAGCATAACAGTGTTCAGGAAGCTCTTGTCCATGTATTTTCTGGTTAGGAACCATAGTTAAAATACTGCCTCTAGCAACGACGTTTCCCCTAGATCCATTCCAAAAGTCGTATTTTGCTTTCTGCGGAGATACGGCATATGAACATCATATAAAAAGAAGATGCTAGGATTAGCAATATAGATTTACGAAGAAAAAAAAATAAAAAAAAACATACTCCATTAGATGTCTTAGCCAGAGGTTTTGCCATAGATGTGCACGACTTTTCTAGAGATATTGAAGGATTTGGTTGGGAATTACTGGTAGTGTTCTGCATAAGATTAGGAGACTGCTTCTTAGACCATATTCGGGTAAAAAATATACCAAATTCCACCGTGAATGCGAAGACACTGATGAATTGAATAGGTAACAAATATACAAGGTTCTCCAAAATATATCCTAGCATCCGTGATTCATATAGTTGATATCATATTTCAGAAATATGGTCTTAAGATCATGTAACTGGTTTAAGACAACAGACTTACTAATTTTAGTTTTAATCCCGAGTATCCTCCTCGTCCCGTCCGATGTGGGAACTTGGATTGTGATATTGCCTCTTTTCCCTTATCCGAATTTTTCTTGCAGAGGAAATAAAAATAATTTCATAAGTATGTTGGGATAGACAATAAAAACGAAAGACAAATTAGAAAAAGTAATGTGTATTCCATACCTTAAATATAGGAGATTCTAGTACATACTTAAGGTATTCGTTGATTAATAATTTTTTTGATGTGATTGTAGTAATGAGGTTCAAACTCTCGGACTTGTGAAGATTAAATTTAAAGGTTTGATAAAATTATGTACACAAAAATATTAACAATGTGTGCAAGAGGTAACCAAGACACTAGATTACACTATTATGCAAAATTGAATGATAAATATTTCAAAACTCTATTCAATTCTTAAGTCCTCTTTTATCTTTAATTCACTATCAATCATACAGATTCTCAAACATTATTTGTAAACCTTAAGCATAGATTATCAAGAGATTAAACCAAGCATAACCTATCAAACTGAATAACAAATAATTATGACAATCATTCAAATAATTTAAAACTCTGCAAAAGCAGCGATTAGGTGAATTATATAATTAAATGAAATAGTTACCCATTTATGTTGCGTGAATAGATTCCTCCATTGCCTTGGTTACGAGGGAATTAGCCGCTCATCATGTTGGAAAACCTCTCAAAATATTTCATTGATGCTCAAAAATGGTTTACAAATGATGAGAATATGAGAAATACAATAAAACCAGAAAACTACGACCCTCAGTGACAAAATAGGTTGTTGCAGCTATGTCGCAAACGCTGTAGCAAATAAGTCTGCCTAATGTACGACCCACAGGTGTGAGTCGTTATTATTGTAGAAAAACGACTGTTGGTGCAGGTCCGTTCTTCGTGTTCTTCATGTTCATCATCATCAGCAGCAGCAGAAACCAAGTTTGGGAAAACTCGAATTTATTCTTCTCTTGCTCTCCTCAGCCCCCCAGACTCTCGACACCCTCTCTAGTAGACCCAAAGAGCCTATTTATACCCAACAACAGCTCCAAATCACGCCAATAACTCCAGTATAATTCTTCATTATGCGGGCAGTGAATAACAATATTTTCCGAATATTTTCTTACCAAACTTGGAATTTCTTGCGTAAAATTCCTCCCTCCACGCTCCAAATCGATTCTTCACGACCCAAAGTGATGCTCGAGCCATTCCACATCATCAGAACACGTCCATAACTCTCCATGACGCGTGATTATCATCCTCCAGTGCATGCTTGCCCTGTTTTGAATTCGAGAATAAAAACACGTATTCCAGCCAAATTTGATCGAAACCACCACCCAAACTTTGTTCCTTATGCCAAATCACATCTTTCTGCCAATTTTCAGCGATTGAATCGCACTCTAACCCATTCATTTTGACAATCAAAATTCTTCCAGTTGAAAACTTCATTTCCTGCCAAAAACACAAATTCAAATTTTTGAAGAAGGTGCCCCTTATCCAGAGTGTTGGGGTGCGAACATCAATTGGGGTGGAAATAGTAATTTTTCTGGGTTCCTCCGGCGCATTTCTAGGGTGTTTTTAGTCTCTATCCTAGGGTGTAAAACACCACTTTTCGAGCCAATTACGCCGCAAGAGCTTATTTTTCCAAAAACACCTATAAATAAATAAAACACCATAATAAGTACAAAAATGGGTACTAACACTATATACAATTGGGCTATATTAGACACATAAATGCGTCTATCATTCGTCCCAGTCTTCTTGGTCCATTACCGTTACGTACTTTCTGGGGAAAGTTTTTAGTTTGTCCGGTCTTTCCAGGAAGGGTTTTACATGATTATTGTACAATTTCCTTCTGAAGTCCCGCAGCTGAACAACTAGACGCTTCATGACCGCTCGCTTATATTCATGGGGCACCTCATAATGAAACTGCAATAACAACTAATGTATGTTCATCACAGACTCACAGTTCGACAACAAAAACGATGAATTGATAACCTCATATTCATACCGGAATTTCCTCCCACATATTTTGCTTTGTTGTTGCAGGGACTTCCTTCCAACATAAATGTTTTATGCCAACCATATCACGGGCCAAATAGCCTAGGTAACTACTGAATTCAATTTTATGCCACCATTAGAATCCACCTCATCATCCCATTGGTCCTCCTCTGGGGGTACGTTGTAATCATCTTCTGCCATGACAAAAGTTATGTAGGTACGTGCATCTCAGTTAGGAATTTGAGCTTATTTTGGAAAATATTAGCTAAACCTAACAGGATAGGTAACATGTATTACACCTATTTTCTATTATATGAACAGAAAACAAACATGAACTCATTGATGCATGTAAATTGAGGCTAAAACATCACTGCAACACAAAAAATATCTTCATGAATATTGTGTTATCCACAAAGCGAAAGGTACCGGTTAAACGGTCTTATACAACTTTTTGTTACAAAATCCAAGAGTACTAAAGCACTACATAATGATTATCCATATTTAGCTTGAAGATGATAGTCAAATTGGCCAACCAGCAACATGGTATCATTAAAAGTGGCAACTTAAAATGCAGACGTTACAGGATAACCAAGTAACAGAGACTCAAATGATTAAATCTTGAGAAGCCTTATATATATATATATATATATATATATATGATTGACACAACATCGTCGATCAAAGTAGAGTTATATCTAAATCCAACCCAAACAATAACAAAAACCCGAGAAAACAATTAACATCGCTAAGTTTTGTAAAACCTAACTAACTAGTAAAGCCTAACTAAGTAACATGAAAGAAAGATCCTTACCTAAATCTTATAATAGTTAATGCATGTAACTTAAGCCTTAAATAGTATTTTTGTAACAAAATGAAATCACATCTCATCGTACAACCCGTGATTGTCATTAACTTGTTCTTTGATACAGCCGAATAAAAACCCTAATCATGCTTTAACTAGTAAACCTATAAGATCTAACATCTGATTCCATGAGATCGAACAAAAAATATAACATCAGTTTAATATTCATTCGATAATAGGTTGTAGAAATAATACCAACAACAAAGATCGAGTTTGAAGAGGTACGTTCCTTGTAAAGATTAGAGATAGTAAAAATAGAATAAAAACCATAATCATGCTTTAACTAGTAAACCTATAAGAAGTAATATAATAAAAACCCTAATCATGCTTTAACAAGTAAACCTATAAAATCTAACATCTGATTCCATGAGATCGAATAAAAAATGTTGCAGATCGTTCTTTTCGGTTGTAGTGCACTCACAAGAGTTTGCACAAACCAATTCACCAAGTTCTTTGATAGCTTGTCGAACCGTGAGTAGACTAAACCTCTGATTAGTGTTGAGTAGACTAAACTTCTGATTAGTGTTTACTAAATGTTGCGAAGCCAGAAGTTGTAGTTTCTTCTTTTCTTTAAAAGCTAGAATATGAAATCTTTTTCCATCTTTTACCAGCTTCCAAATATTTTCTCTTCGTAAGTATGTTGCATCTCTGTCCCATAGGTAAGGACTACCTAAAACAATGTGACACACATCTAATGGGACAACATCGCATGTCACATGATCCATGTATTTCCCGTTAATGGAGAATTCGAAGGTACATTGATCCATCACTTCCATTTATGTTTCCTTCTTCAACCATCCTAACGGGTATGGCTTAGAGTGTGGTGTTGTCTTTTAATTCAGTTTCTTCACAAGTTGCTCTGATACCACTGATCAGTTTTTGACCCTAATATGTTATAGATATTGAAACAGCTAACACAAAAATAAAACACAAGTATTTTGCAATAGAATATTCTGATTTTATTGCTATAGCGAAGAACTTACAATGTTTACCTCTTAGGTTAATTTTCTGCCCTAGGTATTGCTTCTTCTTCTTGCTTGTTTCCTGCTAGTAATTCCTCTAGTTTTCTGTCATGTCCTCTACAAGCACTCTAGATGCCTATTTATAGGTTTAGGACTACGCTAAAACTAGTAATATACAAATTAGTAAAAACTTTCTTATTTTTGTAACCTTCTAGAAATAAAAGTCTACTGTTCCTTCTAATAATAGAACTCTACTACTAGAATTACTTGGAAAGCAATTCAATGACGTTTTGGACCTAGGAATAGGGTATTCTAATGGGAATATACCTAAAAACGGATCAGACCTCCCCCATTTGGAGGCTTTTGGTCCCTCAAAAGCATTGAGTTAAGATGCGGGAAAGTTTAGCTTGCAGCCGCACTCTTGAGTACCACTTTGCAAGATTTAAACTCTTCCCGTTGCGATGTTCTTGGAACAATTCTTGTTTTCCAACTCCAGTCATCTCTGTCTTCTTGCTAAGAATCGGGTCTTGTTTTGTTACTTCCCTTAGAGCTAAGTCTTGTGCAACTTGTAATGATGGCGACTCATTTTTCTCTTCAAGTAGCTTGATTTCTGGTTCCACACGCTGTTTTGGTGGTACCTTCTGCGATTGTTGCAGGGTGTCTTCAAACCATTCTAACAACTGTTGCAGATCGTTCTTTTCGGTTTTAGTGCACTCACAAGAGTTTTCACAAACCAATTCACCAGGTTCTTTGACAGCTTGTCGAACCGTGAATAGACTACACCTCTGATTAGTGTTGAGTAGACTAAACTTCTGATTAGTGTTTACTAAATGTTGCGCAGCCAGAAGTTGTAGTTTCTTCTTTTTTTAGAAGCTAGAATATGAAATCTTTTTTCCATCTTTTACCAGCTTCCAAATATTTTCTCTTCGTAAGTACGTTGCATCTCTGTCCCGTAGGTAAGGACTACCTAAAACAATGTGACACACATCTAATGGGACAACGACGCATGTCACATGATCCATGTATTTCCCGTTAATGGAGAATTTGAAGGTACATTGATCCGTCACTTCCATTTATGTTTCCTTCTTCAACCATCCTAACGGGTATGTCTTAGATTGTGGTGTTGTCTTTTAATTCAGTTTCTTCACAAGTTGCTCTGATACCACTGATCAGATTTTGACCCTAATATGTTATAGATATTGAAACAGCTAACACAAGAATAAAACACAAGTATTTTGCAATAGAATATTCTGATTTTATTGCTATAGCGAAGAACTTACAATGTTTACCTCTTAGGTTAATTTTCTGCCCTAGGTATTGCTTCTTCTTCTTGCTTGTTTCCTGCTAGTGATTCCTCTAGTTTTCTGCCGTGTCCTCTACAAGCACTCTAGATGCCTATTTATAGGTTTAGGACTATGCTAAAACTAGTAATACACAAATTAGGAAAAACTCTCCTATTTTTGTAACCTTCTAGAAATAAAAGTCTAGTGTTCCTTCTAATAATAGAACTCTACTTCTAGAATTACTTGGAAAGCAATTGAGTGACGTTTTGGACCTAGGAATGGGGTATTCTAATGGGCCTATACCTAAAAACGGATCAGATTTGGGGGTGAGGAACTAAATCTAAAAATACTAATCAAAAGAGATGGGTTTTTCTGAGTATAAATAAAAGGGGTGAAATGGATAGTTGTTGAATTACCTTCATTGAAGTTTCGTTTCTGAGATCCGATATGGCGCAGAGAAGACAACATCGTTGAAGTTGAAGAAGAAAAAGACTGGAAACACTACTAGGTTTTGGTTTTGGAGGACCAAATGGAACCTATTTCCAAGCGCTTTGTGACAAAAATGGATTTCATGTCGTGCTACTACCATATCAAAGACACTCCCTCAGTTGCACGAAAAATAATATTGTCCCTTTGTGCTACTTTAAGCAAAATGAAAAATAAAATAAAAGTATCATTTTTTCTGAAACGGAAGTTGCATTCAGACCTTGACTTGGAGTATGTCCAAGTGGCAAGGCACCGGTTTTTTATACAGGAATGCAAAGGTTCAAATCCTTTTACTTCAGATTGACTCGTATGAAAGTTGAACTCTTTCTCTTCATTTGGAAGGCCTCTCCAAATGCAAGCTATAGCTCAAGGTTGTCTCTACTTGTAGGATCCAAATATCGCACAATAACAAGATCTCGCGAGAATGTAGGTAAGCTTGCGAGAGAACGTAGCATGTGTGCAAATTAAGATCCAACGTGAGCCTGTGAGAACATCGCACGGTGATTCCGAAATTAGGGGAAATGTTAGTTGTATCGCACCATATATGAGCTGTCATCCACTATGTAAATATCTATATAAAGAGAAAGGTAGGAGAGAGAAAAGTAACTTGTATTATTATTATCTTCTTATTCTTCCCCAAAAACCAGAGAGAGAGAGCTCCAAATACTCATTAATGGAGTCTCAATTGTAATCCATATGTAATTAAAAATAATCATAGTAAAACCTAACCCCGTGGATGTAGATCAAATTGATCGAACCACGTAAACCTTGTGTCTCTTTACAATTTTAGCATTCTTATCATCATTTTTATGTTTAGATCTACAAATTATTACAAGGGATGTGTTGTAGGATTTTCTGCAACTACATAATGGCGCTAGAAAGAGGGACGAGTAAAGGATTTATCCTTCCTGTAACTTGTTGATTCAAGAAATTTTCATGAAGATTAGCTACTGTTCATATTTTTCTAGATCTACAAAATTTAGGTTCAAAAATGGAAATTTTATGGAAGAAATCACACTTTCAGGGAGTAAACATCATCAACAATTCAAAGACATGAAAAAAGTGAGAGAAAAAAATTAGTTGTTGTGGTGAAATTTAAAGAGAAAATGGAAGTTTCATTGGAAGATTTTCATGTTCAGGAGAAGAAGGAAAATGTGAAATAAATTAAGGAAGGACGAAGAAAATATAAGAGGCAGATGCTGCAATTTCTACCACAAACAGAAATTCGCACAGATGGTTTGAGCTGGAGCGAGTAAGTGATAGGTCACGGGTTTGAATTTCGCAGAGACAAATATTTTTCATTTTCTTCTCATTTGCATGGGAGAATAAAAGAATAAGAGAAAAACATTGTGCGTTTATTTCGCAAAGAGATTCTTGAACAGTTGGTCAAGAGAACAATATGTACGTTCGTGGTCGCAAGTTTGAAATTCCCTGCGAGCATAGTTTTCTTCTTTTTTTACAGATAGCGAAAAAATGAATAATTTCGAAATATTGTTTCATTAGTTCGCAAACAAGAGGTAGCACAGTTGGTCAAGCTTCGCTAGAGTGAGTTGTAAGACTCGAGTTCGAATCCCTCATCAAGCTTAATTTTTCGCACATTTTTGAAATCCTAAAGGCGAAGAAATGGAATAAAGTATAACATTCTTTCGCAAGCAACAAGTAGCTCAGATGTCAGAGAAGGAGTATGCAAACTAGAGGACATGGGTTCGATTCTCCCTGCGACCAAATAATTTTTGCTTCGCAAATATTCATTTCGCAGAGTTGATATTTGATTACTTCGCATAGTCTTTGATTATTTCGCAAGAGAGGGTTAGCACAGTTGGTCAGGAGGCATGAATGCAAGCAGCAGGTCGCGGGATCAATTCTTGCTTCTTGCATGTTTATTTTTATTATGCGAAATTTATACAGAGTTGCCTCTTACACAGTTGGAATTTGATTACTTCGCAAGAACTTTGATTATTTCGCAAAAGAGGCTTAGCACAGTTGGTATGGTGCGAGAAAATCCAAGAAGAAGATCAAGGGTTCAAAGCTCACTTCTCACACTTCTTTTTGTTGCGCGAAATTCATATATTTCAAGGCATTTATTCACTTCTCTGATAACAACATCGACTCACATGAAAGATAAGTACACATCCTTGAACATTTACTTTATACTAAGAACGAATAAAAAGATTTTTGATTTGATTTACAAAAAGCGATTCAATCGCACGATAACAAAAATTTAAAAATTACAAAAATTACTAAGATTTCAAGATTCAAAAAAAAAAATCCATTTATATATATTTCTAGAATATTTCTTTTACAGAAAATAAAAGATTTTTGATTTGATTTACAAAGATTTGAAAGATTTCAATATTTCAAAGATTATAAAGATTACTAAGATTTCAAGATTACAAAGATTTCAAAATTACAAAGATTGCGAGATTTCAAAATTACAGAAAACTGAGAAAATTCAATTTACATATTTCTCTAGAATATTTCTTTTGCAGAGAATAAAAAGATTTTTGATTTACAAAACGGGATAGAATCGGAGAATTACAAAGATTTCACAACTACAAAGATTTCAGAGTTACCATGTATTAGAATTTCTCTTGAATACTTATTTTGATTCAAATGATATGATATCATGAGAATGAAAGAATGAATGAAAGAGATGACAAAAATGAAAAATAAATGAAAGAGATGACAGAAATGAAAGAATGAATGAAATAGATGACATAAATGAAAAGATGAATGAGAGAATAAAGAAACGCGAACATTTTGCAGAAACAAAGAGAGGCGAAAATTTCGCAGAAACGCGAATAAAATTTCGCAGATAGGGGCGAACCTTTATGGCGTACACCCTAGTTCGCGAATAAAATTTCGCAAGAGGAAAATGTAATACCTAAAGTACGTCATATAAGGGGGGTACCTGTTGCATGGCTCAGGGAAAGGTTACACCTCCCCGGGAACCTGAGTCATGGAAATTTGGGGACAATAAATCCCATCCGGGAGAGGCACCTTGGATTCTCAGCTTAAGCATATGACTTAGGTTGGGCAACTAAGGTAATAAGGACTCTCCCAAGGAGTGCAAAATCTGATCAAGGCGCAGAGGTACACGGTTGAGTCAAAAGTCTCAGGGATGTTTGAAGCGTCCTTGCCATTCTTGACAAGTCTTGGCTTATACTGCACTCGGCCCGAAGAAAACCCCACTTAGGGTGCAGTCTCGTAACCATAAGCCCTATATGTAAAAGGGATAAGAGGCTGCGAAAACAACTGGTTGTTGTTAAGACCGGATGGGAGGAGCTAACCTTGTATGGTAGAAGTACGCCTCCTTGAAAGGGCAACCAGAGGGGAGATAAGGGCGGCACCCTCCATTAGGGAGCTGATAAGTGTCTTAAGACGTAAATGTCATGAGGCTTTTTACTCGCATGGGTATTAAGGCTTGTCATATTTGTGCAACAATCCTGAAGAGGCAATAATACTAGAGAAAAAGATAAGAAGAGATCAATGGGTCATTACATGAATGTGTGAAGACGTCCTGCGATTTCGTCGCAAGACGGCAATGTCATGGGGCTTTATTTTCGCAAGAATGTTTAGGTCTGTCATATTGACGCAACAATCCTGAAGAGGCAATAATACAAAAGAAAAGGTTAAGGTAAGATCAATGGGTTTTTGCATGAATGTGCAAAGACGTCCTACGATTTTGTCGCAATGACACTAGGAAGGCAAAATAAGACCTTTAACTAGGAAGGCAAAATAAGACCACATAAGAAAATGAGTAAGCAAGTAAGCTTGCGAGAATGATTATATGTCAGCAAACAAGCTTGCGAATATGTACAAGGAAATGAAACTGAGGCAGTGAAAATGCCGCAGACTTGATATTATGATCATACTATTGTGAGATACTAATAGTGCAGGAAAGAGGAAAGATGAAACACAAATAAGAACTTTTGAGGAACAATAACTACACGAAGAGGAATGCATACACTAAAGAAAAAGCCAGAGAAATGAAGAATGGAAGAAATTTAAAGCTACATCAATTTTAGACGGCAAAATGATCTAAGTAACACAAACATTAACTATACATTGCAATAGATAAGCATTCTCATCATACAAGCATCATACTCGCATCATAAAAGCATTGCACAAGCTTTTCATGGCATAAACATCGCATACACATTTCATAACATAATCATCACATAAGCATTAGATTCGCAGGATTTTTCAGAATTTCGCAGAATTATTCAGAATTTCACAGAGTTATTCAGAATTTCGCAGAATTATTCAGAATTTCGTAGAATTGTTCAGAATTTCGCAGAATTATTCAGAATTTCGCAGAATTGTTCAGAATTTCGCAGGATTATTCAGAATTTCGCAGAATTGTTCAGAATTTCGCCAAATATGTCAGAATTTTGCAGAATGTGATTATTCCGAACGATATGATTATTTTGCTCAATTATTTCACACAATTATAAGCAACTTGAAGAGATTATATTATCGCATGAGCACAACACATGAGACAGAGACAAGATAAGAATGAGGAAACAATTCGCACATTCAACATTTTCTCAAAGATTCTACCCTCATAGATAAAGAACAGAGGCAACTATGGATTACCAAGAAAAAAATTTATGTTCTTTATCTTCTCGGCAAGAATCACCAAAAATGGAGTAATAATTTCGCATGAATAGAGGCAATACTTATTATTTGCAGTCAAGGATGGATACTTCTTATATTTCGAGGATTAAGTACTTCTTATACTTCTCAAAAGATACTTCATATTTCATAATTCTTATATATTTCGAGGATTGAGTACTTCTTATACTTCTTCAACGATACTTCATACTTCGCATATTTCAAGAGATGATACTTCTTATTTACTTCGCAACGCTCCGGAACTTCACAAAAGAATAGAGGCAAGTACGTACTTTTCAAGTCCAGTATTCTTTCGCTCGTTCCTTCATCAATAAAGATTAAAGACTACTCCAACAACTTCAACAAGACGGATTTTTCCTTAAAGATTGCTCTTGAAGCAATATTCAAGAAAAAAGAGGCAAGATGTAGGATCCAAATATCGCACAATAATAAGATCTCGCGAGAATGTAGGGAAGCTTGCGAGAGAACGTAGCATGTGTGCAAATTAAGATCCAACGTGAGCCTGCGAGAACATCGCACGGTGATTCTGAAATTAGGGGAAATGTTAGTTGTATCCCACCACATATGAGTTGTCATCCACTATGTAAATATCTATATAAAGAGAAAGGTAGGAGAGAGAAAAGTAACTTGTATTATTATTATCTTCTTATTCTTCCCCAAAAACCAGAGAGAGAGAGCTCCAAATACTCATTAATGGAGTCTCAATTGTAATCCATATGTAATTACAAATAATCATAGTAAAACCTAACCCCGTGGATGTAGATCAAATTGATCGAACCACGAAAACCTTGTGTCTCTTTACAATTTTAGCATTCTTATCATCATTTTTATATTTAGATCTACAAATTATTACAAGAGATGTGTTGTAGGATTTCCTGCAACTACACTACTGGGTCGCATCTGTTTTGTATCTAGTTCGTAGTGGGAAGAAACTTCCAGAATTTATATATCTTTTTGGGTGGATTGGGTGTATTCTCCGATGTATTGGACGTAGAATTGGGTGTATTCAAGGGTAATGCAAAATTTTAAAATGGTACTCTAACATACAGCTCATTTTTGCTACGAAGTTTTCCTGATTTTATGAAATTGAAGGACTAGTATTAAAACGAGTTATATGGAACAAAATCCTTTATTTGCTTGCAGTTCCAAAATTTGTTATCTTTAACAAATTTAGGCATCGGGATAACAACTCAAAGACTATCTTGGTCATTGAGGAATTTCGAATAAAGTTTCCCAGTCTTGAGTTTTGTTGGTGTCCTCCAAATTTCTGAGCCTCGGACCTCCATTGGTTTGGTTTCAATCATCTTGCTCCAGTCCAACCTACAAAGTGCATCTTTTAATCTTTATTGTGTCCTCGCCAAAAGGACTGTATGGTTCAACTTAATCTTGCCAAAGTAGCTTTAGAATCAAGCACGAAAGCCAGGACAATTCAAATCAAAGTAGTTCCACCTGCATAATTAAGAAAATGCCTTTTCCACCCAGCAATTTTGGAATCCGATTTCTCTTCTAGGAATTTAAAAAGAAGCACAAATCTTGTCTGATTTTAGAATATATGAACATGAGTATTTATTTGTTGACGGATTAATTTGAATCCCGGGTCTTTGAGCTATCTCCAACATTGCAGTCGCATCTACATAATTGCCGGAATGAATTGAAGACTTCTGGAAATTAATCTTCTTCCCTAATCAGATGGTGTATATGTTGAGGATGTCTTGTGAGGTCAGGTGGTGATAGTAATCTCATTAACCACTCTTAAAGACATCAGGTCATCTGGAAACATTAGACGACTGCAACTGCATCAGAAGCACTAGCTATCAACAGGGAAGCGAAATGGGCCTAGGAGCTGAATCAAAGAAATATCGCAATCAGATCAGATTGCAAAGATGTTTTTTTTTTTCTAATAGGATCCCTCTAGCAGTGGTTGGAGGACAAAGTTTATTATTAATGATGTGTTTTCTATGTTGGATCATATATTTTTGGTAGATATCAAATATGCACATATGGACTATCATAGTGAAGAGGATAAGTTAGCTAGTGTTCCATTTGGCACCCGCTGTTCAATTTCTAGGTAGTTCCAATAACCTTGAAATCTAACTACCTAGAAGTTAAACTTCCTTCATTCAAATATTTATTGTTTGGCATCAAAGTTAAATGGGGGGATATTTAGACGGAAATCAAAATCTAGGTGTTTGGCATGCGATGGAATTCATCATTTGGAAATATATCCTCCCAAGTTTTAATATTATCTAACCGTGATTATTACGTACCTAAACAATGAAGTCGTAATAAACAATCACACAACACAATCACATATGTGAATTCTACCGTTAGTAATATTGAACGTTATCATAATCGTTCAACACAACTCTGCAGATACATTGGTAGGCATTTATTACATGTTCTTCAAGATTTACATTACAAATAAACACAATAAACGCAAGCACATGATTACAATCTGGGACTTCTCGTCGGATATTAATTAGCGTCAAAAACTTGGAAATTATGTTCTGGTGTTATGATCAGTATTGAAAATGAGAGGTTACCAAGTACACTACCAACTCTTCGTCCGGAAACCTGTATGGACAAAACCTAATACAATTGTAAGTAGATCCTTGAACAATATGTATATAGAGTTTTCTCTTATCTCTTCCATAATCAATATGTCTAGACAAAAAATCCGTGAATCTGATTGTGTAGAACAGTTCTTGGACAATCTCACAAATCAATATCCAAGATCAATCTAATCGTATCCAAATCAACATGATATGAATTCTTCCAAGTATGAAACTTGTTATCTATCTTTCAAGATACAAATTCTACAAGAAAGAGTCTCGTAATTGATCACAAATAATAAGGACTTAAACTAACTAGATTGAAAACGTACTACCTTGGGTAGTCTAATTATAAAAATAAATAATATAACACAGAAAAAAACACAAGATACCGGAAGTTTTGTTAACGAGGAAAACTGCACCTGCAGAAACCCCGGGACCTCGTCTATCTTTGAACATCGAAATGTATTAAGCCGTTATAGACGCTAATCTACTATCATATTTCGAAATGGAATGTCGTTGAAATAGAATCCTCCAAGCAATTCAATTATAGTCGTGATCCTTACGTCTCTTAAACTTTGCAAGGCTCTACGTAATTGATTCCCTTAACTGATATCCTTTACATACTAAGAGTTGCTTTAATCAAAGTGAAGACTTTTGATACCAATCCACCTCTAATAGATATTCCCATCTAATTTCCATTTAGATCATCAAGGCTTGGAAATGTGTTTGAAATAGACAAAGCAAGCAAACCTCATGAATCCGGAACACTTACACTCAGTTAGTTGAGAAGCCTAGATTATTAACCACCTCTCAAGAACAATCTTAAACCAATCAACAAAGAAGAGTTTTAGATATTTATCTTAAAGAATCACAAAGTCTGATATGAAGAGAACTTTGCGATTTTTATCCATCTCGCTCTCGATTTGAGATTACTAGAACCTCGAATATAAATAAGAACATGATCAAAATACACGAACTATCAAGGTAAAGATAGTCAGACCTAGTTTCATGAATCCCTAAGTGAAGTCTTTAAGTCGTAAACCTAATGTTGATGGTGGTTTTTATCTTAGGGTTAAAATCGTAAAACCTTGCATTAGATGTGACGTCACTCTGCAAGGAAGTGGTGTTGCGAGTACTTACCTCTCCACCGACATATTTATTGAGCCGCTCAATACACTTTTATCCATAACACTCTGTAAATTTCGGCACCTCGCCAATACGAGACTCACTGAGTACTTTCATGTGCTATGTTTCCCAGCAGAACCCTTAATCGGTATGATATGACGGATTTATGTTCACTCACAGCAGAGTAGCATGAACCTCCAAGTACCAAAGTTAAGGCCATTTCACGAAATGCTCATACAGAAAGCACACTACATTTTGTAGATAAAGATTTTTTGTGGCAGCATACAAAATCCAGCTAATTATTGTGATAACTCGTAAAGAACTCATAAACCCAACTAATTTTCAAATTCGGGTTTCGCGCCACGCGCAGTATACTGGACCCCGTTGGTCGAACCATGCTTAAACAAGCTAGGCAACCAAATCCGCCACAGCGCGCTAAAAGTGCGGCCGCGCTCTAGCATGCCAGCCCTCTTTCCGTCGACCAATCAGGTCGCTTCAAATCTGCCATCGCGCGTTGGAAGTATGACCACACCCTAGCATGCTGGCCCACTTCCCGTCAACCAATCGGGTTGCTCCAAAACTTGCCACGGCCTCAAAAAGGTCGTCATACTGAGTTGGCTTCCCAAAACACGCCAGCTTCCCAAAAACGCGCTAGCTTTCCAAAACACACCAGCATGCCACACGCGCATGACGCACATGCCAGGCGCGCATGCCAGACGCGCTTACCAAACGCACTTCCCGGACGCACTTACTAGACGCGCTTTCCTGACACGCTCGCCAGACGCACATCCCAGACACGCTCGTCAGACGCACATGCCAGACGCGCTCGCCAGACGCACATGCTAGACGCGCTTACCAGACGCGCATGCCAGATGCACTTACCAGACGTGCATGGAAGGTGCGCTTACCAGACGCGCATGGAAGACCCGCTTACCAGACGCACATGCCAGCCATGCTACCACGCCTTTGGCCACCAACGGAAGGTAGCCATAATCAATGGATACCCTTCCTCACGAGGTGCGGATCTCAGTCGTACAAGTTCTCCACCAAGCCTGTGGAAACTTCTGGCCGCAATGCTAAATTCCACGGTTTGTGTCAAACCCTAATTTGGACACGTCAAAGCCATGCGCAAGCCATGCCAACACCATGACCACGCCACTGGCCTCCAAATGGAAGGTAGCCGCGATCAACGACTATCTTTCCTCCTGAGCTGCAAAATCTCGGTCGTCGAAGTTCGTCACTGAACCGGGAAGCCTCCCTATCTTAACTTGCCGCACATAGCAACATGCTACACGTTTTCCAATGAAAACACTCGAGACATCAAAACATGTCACAAACTGGGGGATGCTCATCAGGGTATTGGTCTGGCGGTTTACAGCGTGCGGCGTGCAATACGCCCGTTAAAAGAAAGTGTCATAAGAGTGAGGCGGTTAGTAATGGCAAGAAATAAGTGGTAAACGCATCTTCATTATGGAAACATCAATTCCAGGCGTTACCCATTACCAATTTTCCACCACTCAACCGCTTCAACTTTTTACGAGGCCAGGGTACGTTTTATTACGACTTGTATAAATAGGTTTCACCTATTTCCACCAAAGAACAAGTTTTTTGTCAAGAGAACAATACACATCCAGAAATTACCTGTTAGCTTTCCATTCAGCTCGCCAGTTCAACTTTCAGATACAAGTCGTAAAACACCCACACTTCCAGAATCAATTATTCTGGCCTCAGCACTTTCTTCGCTTCCCTCCCTAAGACCAACCCTTTTCCTTCACTTTGTGATCGAAGCAATCCTGGAACGACCATTTCTTGGTTTAGGCCAGGATTGTACAGATTGATCTCTCGAATCAAAAGTAATCTCGTGCAGTACATTATTTTGGGTTTAGATTCGTTTCTCATCCGCACTCACACGAAATTATCGAAATCAGCAGAAACGGTTTTCACCCACAAACAATTGGTGACCACAGTGGGAGATTAATCTTTCGGTTACAATATCAATTTCCAATTCCCGATTTCATTTTTTCAACCCCGATCTCAAGATGGTAGAACTCAGGTCAGGATCAGCAACAAACCCCGAGAACACTGGCGCCGAAATTATTCTCGGTGTTAACATTTCTCCTAGTGGTGCTAATATGTTATCTGTCAACACCAGCAACATGGAGAATGTTCCTTCAGGTGTTACACCTCCAATCACAAGAGCCAGAGCCTCTGCCGCGAAAAATGCTCCTTCAGGTGTTACACCTCTAATCACCAGAGCCAGAGCTGCTGCCTCCCTCCCAATGTTTTATCAAGTATGACACCTCCAACTGTTACCAGAACTGCAGCTACTCCGCCGTCAGGACGAGAAACTGGAGGAGCCAAAGGGAGCCGACCCTACATTACTATTGATGATTTGATGGAAAGGTATGAGGTTCTTGCCAGGGCCCAAACAGACATGGCCCCAACCCAGAAGGAGGTTCTTCCTTTTCTCAAGACATTGAGAGAGCGGCTAACACAAGAATCACACCAGCCAGAGCCAATAAGGAACACATCCAATACCCATGACACTAGCACCTCAACATGGCACACTTTTGTATACGAATAGACTCGCCCGGGAACTTCAGCTGAAAGAAATCAACCGCCCAATTTTGTCACGAGAGAATATTTGGAACGACTTCTCCGAAACCGAGAGAAAAGCGACTTCATGGACATGCATCAGCATCAGCCCCGGTATCCTCCTGAAGTACAAAGAATTCCTCTTCCAAGGGGGTATTCTTCCCCTCAATTCTCTTTGTACGACGGTACCGGCAATGCGCGTGAACATGTCTCTCGATTCTTGGAGTCCCTGGGGTTACACGAATATAATCACGTTCTACGTTTGAGGGAATCTTCGAAATCACTTACTGGAAGAGCATTCACATGGTACAACATCATTAATCCAGGAAGTATCTCCAACTGGTCTGACATGGTTGCAGCTTTCTACAAGAAATACTTCTTTATGTCTGAGCAAATTACCTTCTCAGATCTAGAAAGGATGTTTTAACGAAACAACAAACATCCGAATGATTTTTTCAAAAGGTTCAGAATTCAAGCGCCCGATTGTCATGACCCAAATGTGACCGAACAACAATTGGTGGACTCTTGTATCAACGACATGATTCCCATCTACCGCTCCTTACTAGAGAATCTGCGATTCCAGACATTCTCCGAGCTTCATGAAGCCGCAAAACGGTCAGCCATAACAGCACCAGCGTTGTTGGAAAGAACCAGGCTAACTAGAAGCGAGGACGTACGCGAAACTCGAGGAAATAGACGCCTCATCAATAAGCAATACAACAATGGTCCCTCCTCTGTGAGTGTGGTAGACGAAGGAGGAAAAAGTAAGGCTCCAACAGCAGAACAACCATCCAAGCGCGCAGCGCCAGCACGACTGGAAGCTCCGTCACGGAAGACCACCGCTAAATCTCTCATGCGACATCAAGAGGATGGAGAAAGTGTCTTGGATTTACCGTTCCCAATCGAAGAAGTGATTGAACTCTTGGAAGCATGGAACCAAGACGACGCCATCAGGCTACCTCTTATCAGGCTCCCACCAAACGAAGCGGAAATGGCGAACCCCAAATATTGCCGCTACCGCAGATTTGTCCACCACTCGACCAGTGACTGCAACAAGATGAAGCATATCTTCAAAGAAAATATAGAAGCAGGGGAGCTTCGACTAGACAATGAAAGAGTTCACAGAGATCCACTTCCAGTCAGGAGTTGCATGGTCTCTGGGACTCCGTAAACGAAACTGCACAATCCATGATGCAACATGTGTGCGAAATTCTCTACCTCTCCAAGGTACAACGTCAAGACATCTGCACAGCCCTTAATCATGTTGTATCGGGGAAGCAACTCTTTCCTTCTGAAGAAACCACACCAGAACCCCAAACTCTCCCAGGAAGCGCTGCTGAAAAATACAACTAGGGACTGCTGACCACGGTTCATCTGAGGAACCCCAAGCTCGATAACACATTCATCGATGTGGCGTCTTACTTCAACATCATTACCATCAAAACTCTGAGAGCTGCGGAAGTTTTGAAGCAGGAGGCTACCCATTCCCCAACCATGGTCAAAAACTTGGAAGGAGAGGCGATAGACGCGTATGGCTACATCAATCTTGAAATCAAGGTGGGAAACACTATAACACATGGAAAATTCTACATTGTCAAAGAACTCTCAAGATACGACATGATTCTGGGGCGCACATGGGTACACGGTAACAAAGCAAAGTTAGGGGTATCCCCTCTGCCGATGTCGATACCCGAAAGAATTTCCAACAAGCCGTCCAACTTTGAAGATTACATGCTGCCATATTAACAACTTACCAATGTAACTCAAATGCCTGGAGAAAGCCCGTTGACGTTCATCCGCAGATTCCGAACACAAGTAAGTCTGGTTAAACAACCCTTTCTGCAATCAGTTGATGTGATCTCAATAATGTTGTAGTAAGATGATTCGTTCACTCAGACTTGTTGAAATTGGTTTTAGGATTAATAAAGGAAAAACACTAAAAATATACAAATTATGTCACAAGATGAAGAGACACTGAGACGCGGGATTCCACTACTTTTCATATTGTTATGGTTCAGTCATTAACTCTAGACAATATAGCTCAAACAAAAGAAGTTGTGACTCTAGTTCTTTGCCAAAAATAGATTTCGTAAAATATTATTTGTAAGTTAAAAGCATGACGCATCTAAAGTATTTAGAACTAAGCATTCGGCATCTAACAAAATAACAAATAATTAATAGAAATCTTAAAGCAATTAAATCTATGCAAAAAGTCAATAAAAGAGTTAATTCATTTACCACAATCATGAAAAGTTGCTTCCTACGTTGTCCCAGTGATGGGGTCTAGCTCATCATGTTGTTGGAAACACGCTCAAAAATCATTATTATTGCTCAAAGGGTGTTTACAAATGATGAAAAGAGAGAAATAATTCAAAACCGGGTTTGTAACAATTATATTTGTTACAAACCAGAGAACTACGACCCCCGGCTGTGGGTCGTTACCACTGTAACATAAACGACTGTCACTATGTGTCGGAACCACTGTAGCAATTACGACTGCTCATTGTAGTCTTATGTTCTTCGTATGTTCTTCAATGGCAGCAGCAGATACAATCTCTGCAACTCCTGATTCTCTGTTGTATTCTCACCCCTAACTCTCCATCCCCCCTCTGTGGTTCCCCAGGGCTCTATATATACTCGACAGGACCCCGGATTAGTCCTCATAACTCCAATATATCCGGCAGTTAATCAAGAATATATCCATGCAAGATTCGGGAATATTTCTTCCCTGATTTAATTTTTCACGCGTATACAGCTGCAAAAATCTCCTTGTTTATCTCTGACACGGCCTAACTGGTGGCTGGATCCTTCTAAGCACACGCAAAGAACAACAAAGCTTGGGAAAATCCGTGAAATACTTCTCTCGAATACGTGTTGCTCTGCTTACTTCTCTTGGACAATCCAGCCCAATTTAGATGAATCTAACGACTATACCAACTCTGTCTAAGCGTAACATGCCCAAACTAATCCACTTGAGTGATTGAATCACTCCAGAAATCTCCAAAACCGAATCCAGCAACACTCGGGTTTTGTTGAGCAAAACCCGTAACTCCCTGTGCCCCTCAATCTTGATGATTCAGCCAATTATGATCAAAATAATCAACCATACCACGCCTGTGAAGCTCTAACGAGTCTTCCCAATCAATTTTAGCCGTTGAGTTTCATTGAATCGTGCAAAATCTCCAACCCTAATTATGGTTGTTGAAACTAAATATTTCCCGCCAAAACTTAATTTTTGAAATGAAGAAGATGGTTAGCCCATATCCAACGTCCTGGTTGCCGAATAACAAATGAGTGTTGTGGACAAAAATGGGCTACACATAGCCGTGGGTGACACATAGCAAAAGTGGGGGTCCGTATAGCAAATGTCCTCCGGGGGTGCACCGAGAAACTTTTCGAGCCGAATTTTCCAACAATATTTATTTCCAAAAAAATACCTACAAACACACAAAATACCATAATAAGGACAAAAACGAGCACTAACTATACGAAACATTAAGGACAAATTAGACACATAAATGCGTCTATCACCGGTCACCTCTCCTCTCGGCCAAGCATGGGGAAATCGGTCCGATTACCAACCCAGGCGTCATTAAGAGATGTGAATAGGATGTTGGGCCTTTCAAGTACTTTGCCAAAAATTTGGAAGCTGTCACAGCCAACACATGACGTGTTCAATCAAGTGGTTGCGCAACACTCCAACCCATTTCAAATTGGAGATGTAGTAGTCAAGATGACCTCGTTTCAAGTTTGGAACATAACATTAAAGATGGCCACTACACCCGGTCCACCTAAAGAAAAGGAAGACGAGCCATATCTAGTGGCAGATGTTATCTTGGGTGGTTACTGCAAGCTCATCAATACCGACAAATTGGAAGGTGTCACGATTCGCTCGGATGGCTCAAACCCTTCAATACCTAAAATTTTATGCTACCTTCACCTCCAGCGTTCTCCTTCAGCATTTTCCTTTTCATGCAATTTTTGTAACTCCTCAAAAATGATTGCATTGCTTGCATTCATGAGTAGAATTTTCAATTCCAATTAAAGAAAATCTTTCCTTGAAAAGTTTTCCCCTTAAAGGAAAAATACCAAGTAAACCTAAAACTCTCACAGAGTCATTATCCATCAATTGAAAACCAGAGAAATCAAACCACCACAAAAGTACCTATTCAAAAATACTCAAGGAGTAAATATGCAAGGAAGACGATCATCAAGCGACAGAACATATATCTTCTTCAAGAATATTCGGCTCCAAATCTCAGAAACAGTATGAAGGTTTTATTAATTCATTCAAAGATGTGAAACCATAAAGGCTGAATGACGGAATGTTACTTGACGAAACCCTAACTCCACCATGAAAGCAAGAAAGTAAAAGCAAACTTCTGGAAAGTCAAAAGAGGTTACACGTTAAGAACAAATAGAAAAAGTGGAAAAATTGGTATTTAACGGCAGACACCTGGATCAATAGCGCCTTCATCAGAGCTTCTTCAAGCACTCTCCCCAGCACGCTTTCTGACAGCAAACATTCCATCCAAACACCGCCTCGGCAGCAGCAACCTCGGCGTTCTATCCAGAAACCGCATCAGCAGCAGCAACCGCAGCGTCCCATCCAGAAGCTACCACAACAGCAGCTTCCACTTCCTGTCCGGTGTTTGCTTCAACAACAGTCCCAGCGTATGTTTCCGTAGCTTCTCCAATTGCTCCAGCATACATTGCCTCCGTCTCCTCATCCTCCTGGACGGCATCCTCAGTATTTGCGTCAGCACTACTGACAACAGTTTCGGTGTCCACTCCAGAAGTTGTTCCAGTTTTGTAAATCGCATCGACGTCTTCCCCATGAGCCTTTCCAGCTACTTCTTGAGGATGTCCCGGTTCGTCCACATCAAAGTCAAGGATTACAATACCATCATGGACAGGGTAATTAAACTGTTCCTCACCTAAAAGTTTCATGGACTCAATCTTCCGCCGCTTCAACCGAGAGGAGAATCGTTCACCCCTAGCACTGGGTTGTAGAAAAGATTCGTTGCTCTGATATCTCCCGACAAGCCTGGATTCTTCATCGTGCCTCCACCTTTCTTCCATGTCCACTGAAGCCAAGAGAGTCTGAACACACATCCAAACTCTGCATAAATGGCCGAGAGACATGTCTCGTATAATCTCGTCAGCCTCACGGAACAGAGAATCAATTCTGTCTAATACCTTCTCATGAGAAGAAGACTGGTTTTCATCGGGTTCAAAATTTCTTTCCGAAGAGGTACCATCATCACTGGAAGATCCCATTATATGCTACAAAAAAAAAATTACCACGTTTGTAACAGCAATCTACATGACGAGCAAGAGAAAATGGAACTAGGTGAAAAAACATGATACAATACCTGTGGGGAAGATGGACGCGATTTTTATGATGATTTGTACGGGCGAAGGATTCAGGGTCACCTCTTATATTCAGCAGAAAATCTTTTACCAGCCGTGAATTAAGGCTTCACACGCATGATACCAGCTGGATTAGATATTTCTTTATACGGAACAATTAAGGTTTGGCGTCCGAGTCATTCTGACTTAGCCCGCGTCATCCTCCTATCCCAAGCCGCGTCCGAGCCGCGTCCAAGCCGTGCCAAGCCGAGCCGCGTCCGAGCCGCATCCAAGTCGTGTCTGAGCCGAGCCGCGTCCAAGCTAGCCACGCCATCCGCTACTTCAGCTAGCCTCTCATCCGCTACTTCAAGCTAGCAGTACCAACGACCCATGGCCAAGATGAATCTATGCAAAATCCGCCAGCACAAGGATCACGGATTTCTTATACCTTCCACTAAAGGTTAGTTAAATTTCCTTGGTGATCTCTTCACATGTTGCTCTCTCTATTTTTCTCTCTCCTGTCACCATCTCATGCTTACCCCGCAACAATGCCACTATTACGTGCTAAGCAGAGGACTTAATGTTGATGGTGGTTTTTAGCTTAGGGTTAAAATCCTAAAACCTTGCATCATATGTGACCTCACTCTGCAAGGAAGCGGTGTTGAGAGTACTAACCTCTCCACCGACATATTTATTGAGACGCTCAATACACTTTTATCCATAACACTCTGTAAATTTCAGCACCTCGCCAATACGAGACTCACTGAGTACTTTCCTGTGTTATGTTTCCCAGCAGAACCCTTAATCGGTATGGCATGAAGGATTTATGTTCACTCGCAGCGGAGTAGCATGAACCTCCAAGTACCAAAGTTAAGGCCATTGCACGAAATGCTCAGATAGAAAGCACACTGCATTCTGTTGATAAAGATTTTGTGTGGCAGCATACAAAATCCAGCTAATTATTGTGATAACTCACAAAGAACTCATAAACCCAACTAATTTTCAAATTAGGGTTTCGCGCCCCGCGCAGTATACTGGACCCCGTTGGTCAAAACCATGCTTAAACAAGTTAGGCAACCAAATCCGCCACAGCGCGCTAAAAGTGCGGTCGCGCTCTAGCATGCCGACCCTCTTTCCGTCGACCAATCAGGTCGCTTCAAATCCGCCACCGCGCGTTGGAGGTATGGCCACGCCCTAGCATGACGGCCCCACTTCCCATCAACCAATCGGGTTGCTCCAAAACTTGCCACGACCTCGAAAAGGTCGCCATACTAAGTTGGCTTCCCAAAACATGCCAGCTTCCCAAAAACACGCTAGCTTCCCAAAAAAGGCTCGCATGCCGCAGGAACATGTCGCACATGCCAGGAGCGCATGCCAGACGCGCTTACCAGATGCGCTTGCCAGACGCGCTTACCATACGCGCTTGCCAGACGCGCTTACCATACGCGCTTACCGTACGCGCTTGCCAGACGTGCTAACCAGACGCGTATGCCAGACGCACATGCCAGACGCGCTTACCAGACGCGCATGCCAGACGCGCTTGCCAGACGCGCTCGCCAGATGCGTCTACCATACGCGCATGCCAGACACACATGCCAGACGTACTTACCATACGCGCATGCCATACGCGCTTACCAGAAGCGCATGCCATCCATAATCAATGGCTACCCTTCCTCCTGAGGTGCGGATCTCAGCCGTACAAGTTCGCCACCAAGCCTGTGGAAACTTCTGGCCGCAATGCCAAATTCCACGGTTTGTGTAAAACCCTAATTTGGCCACGCCAAAGGCATGTGCAAACCATGCCAGCACCACGGCCACGCCACTGGCCGCCAAACGGAAGGTATCCACGATCAACGGCTACCCTTCCTCCTGAGATGCAAAATCTCGGCCGTCGAAGGTCATCACTGAACCATCAAGCCTCTCTATCTTAACTTTCCGCACATAGAAACATGCTACACATTTTCCAATGAAAACACTCGATACATCAAAACATGTCACAAATTGGGGGATGCTCATCAGGGTATTGGTCTGGCGGTTTACAGCGTGCGGCGTGCAATACGCCCGTTACAAGAAAGTGTCATAAGAGTGAGGCGGTTAGTAATGGCAAGAAATAAGTGGTGAAACACATCTTCATTATGGAAACATCAATTCCAGGCGTTACCCATTACCACTTTTCCACCACTCAACCGCTTCCACTTCTTACGACGCCAGGGTACGTTTTATTACGACTTGTATAAATAGGTTTCACCTATTTCCACCAAAGAACAAGTTTTTGGTCCGGAGAACAATACACATCCAGAAATCACCTGGTAGCTTTCCATTCAGCTCGCCAGTTCAACTTTCAGATACAAGTCGCAAAACACCCACACTTCCATAATCAACTATTCTGGCATCAACACTTTCTTCGCTTCCCTCCCTAAGACCAACCCTTCTCCTTCACTTTGTGACCGAAGCAAACCTCGAACGGCTGTTTCTTGGTTTAGGCCAGGATTGTACAGATTGATCTCTCGAATCAAAAGTACTCCCGTGCAGTACATTGTTTTGGGTTTAGATTCGTTTCTCATCCGCACTCACACGAAATTACCGAAATCAACAGAAACGGTTTTCACCCACAAACACCTAATTATGTTTTTCGAAGGAAACCTAAGTTAATAAAGGACGACTCTAACGTACAACTAGGATATAAAATTGATAGGAATGGAATTCCCTGTTGTTTGAGTCTCTCTATTTATAGGCTTTCAAGACTATGGGTAGCTTTGAATTCAAGCTAAGATAACTTTGAGATTCAAGCAAATACTTTCTCAAATTAGATGAAACTCTTGTAAGGAGTTCGTGTAAGCATGTGAGAAGTTCGTCTTGAAATTACATAAAATAATATACATTATCGTCCAGGAAACTGGAATTGTACAATGATAGTTGGTCAAAAGTATATGCCATATAAACATATAATAATAAAATCGTGTTCATTTAACACTCAGTACTTAAACCATGAATCACAAACACAAAGTGATTTAGTGATCAAAGTTGTCTTAGAAGTGTTTATGAGAATTATAACAATAGCAAGCGTATTTGTGAAAATAGTTTAAAAGCTTCTGTCGAATACGTACTGGATAGATATGTGTAAGGGTACACGTACCTATGAACTAGTTCGTGAATTCAGGCTCCTGGGGTACGCGTACTGGATATGCATACCCTAATCCATTCACGAACTAAGGCCCTTTGGCGTACACGTACTAGTTATGCGTACCTTTACCCATTCACGAATTAAGAACCTCGGGTTACGCGTACTCGGTAGGGGACGCGTACCTACCATACGTCCAGAATTTCACTAAGTTCTGAAAACTCTCTTTTCATAATCCGAAACATTCCCAATCGTCATAGATATCAAATACCATGGCTTGGGCAATTCTCAAATGATCAACTTGAAATAAATGTAGTTTTTGAACAATAAATTGTTCCAAACCATACAAGATTGTTAAGAATCTATGAACTTCCAACGCTTGAATGATATTTCGAGATATTCAAAAAGACAAATCGAAACTTGTTATTTGCAATATTAAATCTACTAGAATCATATGACATGGTCTCATAAATATAGAATGGTAATGTTGTGGTTTAGTCTTCACATACCTCTTTGTCGATGAAGTTCTTTGAATGTATTCTTTTGATCTTCAGTCTTCAATCTTTGAGGGTTATTCAATGATGTATGATACTTCACTTCCATACTCTAATCCTAATCCGAGACTTGACTTTAATGGACTAGAAATCAAGATATAAGTTTGTGCAAATAACATTGACAACAGGTTTGAGATAGCAAAACTTGTAAGTTCGACCGAGCAGTTCTCTAACAGATATGTACTCATGAAATTCGGTATGAGAGGATGGAGTTCATTTCTAAAACGAATGTTATAAAAACCATATAATAAATATACACAAAGCATTGAAAAATTAATGTTATTATTAAAATAAACTTGCGAACAGGTAATTAAGTTTTGTTAGCCAGAAAACTACGGTAGTGGTTTATACTTGAAGTAGTCACCATCTTCATTGGACGTAATACTGTAGGATATATTTATATATTGTTAGAGAATTGCTGGGTCGAACTCGCAATCATTGTTATCTCAAGCTTGTTTGTCAAGTTTAGTTTCCAAAACTATAAGTCTTGATTTCTAGTCTACTTATAGCTAAGTCTCGGATTAGGATAGTAAGTGTAGTTGAGATTTACACTCCACGATGTTCATCGAATGAAGACGAAGAACTAATCAAGGGAACCTGTGGAACTTCATCAACAAAGTGGTATGTGGAGACTTGAACTTATCTATCACTCAAAATTTTATCTATTATATCTCCTATTTTGAGACGTAAGTCGTATTGCTATATAGACTTCAATTATACACATTTGCTATTTCGATCCGAGTTTATCTCGCTTATCTGTTTCTCAAAATATGTGTTGGTAAGCTTTCTCTTTGGCCAAGTTAATCTTTGTGACGAAAGTCATCTTGATTATTTCAATAACTTGAAAATCGCTTTGATGAAAATAGTTTGTGAATAACAACTATTTTAACATCCTCTAAGAAAATTTCAATGATTGAAATGAGATTTTAGAACAAGTAACCATGTTTGGATATAAATATAGTGTGATCTCACATTTGTGTAAAATTCCAAAACTGGGAACCTAAAGTATGCGTACCCGTAGGCGTACCGGCGGTTGTTGAAAATCCGGGTAAGTATGCGTACCCGTATGCATACTGGCGGAAGTTTCACGTCCGTGAATTTCTGCTGGATTTTGGAAGTAAAAACAAAATCAATCTTGTCACTTAAGTATGCGTACCCATTTGCATACTTAAGAAGATTACTTTCTAAAATCGGTTTGTTCATGAACTAAAACATTTATATAATAAAGAATGCAATCTCTTCAAATCGTGGCTATAATGCTCATGAATTGATTCGAGTGAATCAAAATCTATTTTTCTTTGATTGTGTCTTGTATACTTCTATGAGATCTAAGCAATTGAACAATTCTCTAACTAGTTCATTTGAGTCATTTGAACTAGTGCTCATATGGCTAACCATTAGTTAACTATTGTTGAAACAATTAGGTGTGCACGTTTAGGTACGGTTACTCAAACCTAAATCAAGGTGCATTTCATTTATTTATATCAAGCTAAGTTCGATATAACGGTTGAAATATATTAGCTTGAATCTAATCAGTTTTTCATCTAACGGTGAATATTGAATGCTTCTCTAACTAGTTCATTTGAGTCATTTGAACTAGTTCTCATATGGCTAACCATTAGTTAACTATTGTTGAACCAACTAGGTGTACACGTTTAGGTACGGTTACTCAACCTAAATGAAGGTGCATTTCATTTGTGTATAACAAGCTAAGTTCGATATAACGGTTGGAAGATATTAGTTTGAATCTAATTATTTTTTCATCTAACGGTGAATATTGAATGCTTTGTTACCAATGTAACTTAGATTGCAATCCCTAATTTGAAGACTATATAAAGGAGAACTCTAGCAACTGGGAAACCTAATCCCCACACCTCCTGTGTGATACTAGTTGCATAAGCTAGAGTCGATTCTCCTTTAACCTTAGGTTTTTCATGAAACCATATAGGTTAACGACTTAAAGACTTCATTGGGATTGTGAAGCCAGACCCAACTCCTCTGTAGTTGCGTAATCTGATCTTGCTGTTTTCTATCATGTTTGAGAACAATCGTAAGATTGGATTGATATTTATATTTCCGATATGCAAGATAAAAAAGTAGTCACAAACACCTTCGTCTCATCGTTTGTGATTCCACAATATCTTGTTTCGTTAATCGATTAAGATTATTGTGAGGTGATTGATATTACTAGGTTATTCTTCGGGAATATAAGTCCGGTTTATCAATTGGTTCATGTTCACCTTAATTTATCAAAAGACGGAACTGAAAAGACGAGGGTACCCAAATATACCTCAATCTAAAACTTTTCCACCTATAAGTCCTCTTTCCGAAAGTGATTGTGTATGGACCGAGTCGAGACAATACAACTAATCGGTTCTCACTTCGTGTGATCGTCTATGGATACGAGATCGAGAGAATACGACAATAAGATAACTTGTGTGATTGACTATACAATATCGAGACAGTACAACAACAGAGTATGTTTACTTGATAAAAGGTTCGGACTTAACCAAACACAATAGGATTCCAATCAAGTAAGGAATTAACGTTTGTGTAATTTACTTTAAATTATAATAACAACAATTATCATTACGGAAAATAAAAATAAATGACACAACAAGAATTTGTTAACGAGGAAACCGAAAATGCAGAAAAACCCCGGGACCTTGTCCATAATTGAATACTCTCAGGATTAAACCGATATACAAAATCTAAACCAACTTCGCATAATTGAGACCAAACAACTGAACATATAGTTCACCTAGTTCCGTTTGTATCCCTGCGCCTCCAACTTGCAGTAACTCACACACTTGGAACAATTCCTTTGGTTCTTATTCCAAACAGTAAAGGAACAACAAATATGTTCGGTAACAACTATATTCAATCAAGTGATATGAGTTCGACAAAAGTCTCTTCCGTTTATCCCAATAAACTCCTTTGTCAGGTCATTAGATCTATCCAATAACAACTACCAAAGTAATTGTCAAGATTTTCCAATCAATACTTTTAATCACAAAGAATTGTATTGATGTCGATCTACTCAACTAATCAATCCAATATATCACAAATATAAAGAGATTATAGTTGGATCCTCTTTACCCGAAACAAGTATTGTGCACACCAAAGATTATGAACCCAAATCAGAAATCTTCTTCGTCTTTAAATCTTCTTATATCTTCAATAAACACCTGCACACAATCAACTTGAATCTCTTGTGATCAATCACATACAGAACAGAGCCTGTTAACAATGGATTATCACAAGATGTCTTTAGAACTACAAACAGTCTAAAGATCCTCGTAGAAACTTCGATCTAATTTGAGTGATTCTTATATCAGAAGAGAAGATTCTCAATCATAAACAAACTAGGTTCAATCAAAGTTTAACAACTGTTAGTCAATCAAAATCAATCAAAAACAAAAGATAAACTGCAATTATCTAGTTTCCCACCAAAGAAGTCTTTAAACCGAGCGTCCGTAAGAGATTTCGCCTAATTAGGTTACTTTCCTCTATGAATAGCCGGATCCACCAGTAACAACACAACTAGGTATTTTTTCTTGCTCTGAGGATTTGTTTGCTCGAAATGCAAACTTCAATATTTATAGACCAAGGAAGTTTGTACACCAAGGAATTTCCAAAACCGAAAATATTCTCAAGATATGCAATATATTACCAAATTCGGTTTCCATAATTCCTGGAAATGCACTATCCAAATATTGACCGAAATCTCTTAGAAAATCTGCAACTAGTAAATGCACATTACTAATTTTTATTTTCCAAATATAAAATTAAAAACCTTAATTAAAAGATTCTCAATTTTATTTTCGATCGGGGATTCTCCTTTAGTTATTAAGGAATATCTTTGAATAATAAAAGATAAGTGTTACTGCACATGTTCAAAGTATGTCGACATATTTACTTTGTAAGTCCTTTTTCATACTTACAATCTTGGAACCGATTTGCCACACTTCCAAACAAGTTTAGAATTGGTTCATATGACTTCCAAGAACTATGTGATTGATTATCCTATCAAATCACCAAACATGGGTTTCACGGTTCTACCAAAACAAGTTTCGGTTGTACCTCCATGTGGGTACTAGAATTATTCACGCTAGTTTTCAAAACTTGGTTGACTAGGTACTAGGATCGGTTCCCACATGTATATGGTATCTAACTTGTATTTGGTGCACATGTCCATAGGATCGGTTCCCAATGTCTAAAAACATGTTGCACATGTTCATAGGATCGATTCCCAATAACTAGAAACCTATTGCACCTCTTACAAGGATCGATTCCCTTTTTGTGATTGGTTGCACCTCTTACTAGGATCGGTTCCCCTTTTCCTAGAGTTGGTCATACCAATTACAACAAATCGATTATACCATCTCAGGTGATTACTTAAGATCGGTTTCACTAATAAAATTCATACCAATACAAAAGTCAGGCCTTATGAATAGTTTTACCAAGAACATAAGAAAGTCATGAGCGGTTATACTAAACACACATATTGGTAATTCAAAAGATTTGCAATGAATAACAATACCAATAAGCCTAGCGATTTCCCTTTTCGATTCATAACACAAGTTTATGAATTGTACTTCCTTTAAACGAATGTAAAAACATTGTTTCATAGGACGAAAACTTCACCCATACCCATACATAATCACAATAACATTCATACGATTATGTCGATGTCTTATATACGAAGTTCAAAAGATAAGCGCTATAATTCGTATAGTAAACTTCTATAAAACAATAGGCTTGGGACCACCTAAATCATATTATTTTAAAGAGATATTACTTAATCGATAAAATAATAATTTATTACTTTATATATATAATAATACTACATTACTTTAAAGAATAATTCTTAATTTGAAATATTTTTTTGGAAAACACGAGAATTTCCATATTAAAAAAAATAAATTAAGTATTTTAGGATAAATACGAAATTGACTTTTAAAAGTGGAAAATATAAAAAAAGATAAAAAAAAACGTTAACGGAAATATTTTTAAAACGGTATGCATTTGTTTTTAAATTAATAAATCTTATTAGTTTCCATGAAAAAAGATTTTTAAACCGGTTTCAAGAAAAGACGCACTCCAAGCATCAATCATACTCCAACATTTCTTATTGCAATACAAGAATGCGACTCCGCGTCTTATGAGTGCACTACGAACTATTAAGGATGAGATACAACTTGATATGAACTTCAGAGAAAAACAAACCAACATTGAATCATATTGTGAGAAAATTTTATGTGTATGAGAATTATTTTTTATTTTCTAATGGAATTATTATTTTGTATAATATTTGGGACCTATTAATGCTTAAAGGGAACTTTTGAAATGTATTATATTATGATTTTATCGAATTTATTATTTTAGCACTAAGGTCCCTAATCGGGACTGAAATTTTTTATTATTTTAGCGAGACTATTATATTATCGAGTATTATTTTAAAAAAGTTTTAATGTATTGTATTCCTTAATACTATGTCTAACTAGAGTATAATCATTCACAGCTTCGCAGTTATGTTTTCAATATGCACGACTTGAAAGATACGTTAGGGAATAAAACAGTTCAAGTCAAATATTACTAATCTCAAGTGGAAGGATGATGTCGTCATTGTATCTCCTTACTTCTTCAAATACTTCAAGTCTTCACGTAATACTTGTAATGTCTCATATCCTAATACTTTCAAGCTAACCTATACAAAGTTGAATCTAGGATATAATCAAGCGACTCTTTAAATGAGTTTTGATTCACTAAAATATGACAACCAAACTTGACATACCAACGCTTGGTGGGTTCAACCGATCTATGCTCTAACAGGAACAAAAACTCGTAGGTATATCTGTGGGAGACAAATTTATCTATTCAATAGACTTTTCTGTATGATATAGATTTGTTTATCAAGTCTTCGACTTTGGTTCGTAGCAACTCTTAGTTGTGGGTGAGATCATCTAAGGGAATCAAGTGCGTAGGATCCTGCTGGGATCAAAGACGTAAGGAACGTGACTGTACCTTGAATCAGTGTGAGATTGATTAAGGTTCAACTACATTCCAGTCCGAAGTTAACTTGTAGTAGGCTAGTGTCTGTAGCGGCTTAATACAGTGTGGTGTTCAACACTGGACTAGGTCCCAGGGTTTTCCTGCATTTGCGGTTTCCTCGTTAACAAAACTTTTGGTGTCTGTGTTATTTCTTTTCTGCCTTATATTTTGTTATATAATTGAAATATCACAGGTTGTGCGTTGAATCTATCAATTGGTAAATCCAACCTTTGGTTGTTGATTGAAATTGATTGATCCTTGAACATTGGTCTTTGGTATCGTTCAAGTTATTTCTCTTGTATTCAATCAGGCTCGCAAATTCCTATTTGTTTGATTATGGATTGAACCAAGAAATTGAGTTATAACTCTTTGATATACTTTTTCTTAAGATTGAGTCTGATTGTCTAGTTGATTCTCTTGAAAGTGTATTGGAGTTATTCCATACAGATTGCCAAGCAAAATTTTGGGTGAGGTTGTTAGACCCCCGTTTTTCACATACGTCCTCCTTTTATCATCTAGCATTCTAAAATTTTATATTTTTATTGATAAGCAATAACAAGAATATTTGGTACTTTAAGTTCATTGTTGACAATCATCCCAACAGTGTACAAGAGAGTTGGGAAAACGTATATATTGTGAACTTCTTCAAAAACTGCACCATCCAAAAAAATTATATACTGCACCATTCAAAAATTTATATACGGCACCTTTCAGGATACTACATATCGCATCGTCAGAAAAAAAAAAAAAAAGGTGAATCCATCCACCGGTGCAGGGAAGTGAATGCTAGACCAATACATCTGCCCAGTCTCGTTCACATTGAAAAACACCTTAGTTTTTGTAGCCTCATTCAACATATACTCTACAAGTTTCACACGCATGACAGAGTTTATATGTGTAAATTCTCTTACTACGCAAATAAAACATCAACGTCAGGCTTCATATCGCGCTGAATCATATGATTTGGAATGCTAGTAATGCCTTCTGCCATTTGGCTCATTGATTATTTTTTGCACACTGCATCCTTTCGGTTATTTTTTTTCCTCTTATCCACATTATCTTTGTAAGTAATGGGGTTGCATTAGACCTTGAATTGAGTTCATTACCAGTTCCTTTACTATTGTTAGCATGACCAGTAGCTTCACCATTGTTAGCATGACTAGTTGTTTCATCATAGACAATTATGGGTAAGTTTGTCATGGTATCGTCAGCTCTGAGATTATTTCCGGAGACTGCGACTATAAAGGGTCCAGTTTCGAGTATTGATTTGAGACCCATTAGTAGATTTAGTACCCGTCGGGTAAATTCAATTAATATCGGGTGGAAAATGTTCTTTATGTGTAGGTGAAAAAATAAAGGAAGGAATTGGAACTCTCATGGGATAGGGTGTCAACGTTATTTTCATCGGGGGACAGAAAATAAGTCGAGGGGAAAACCAAATCGGCCATTGAAAAAGTACGGCAAACACTACACCATTTTCATGATTAGTAACTAGTTATTGCAACAGCTTTGTGCCTGTTGCGAATTTTCTGTTGCAAAATTCAGTTGCAAAATTTTCGCAACAGGTTACCTTCGTTACGGAACTCGCAACTGTCTGAATCTGTTACGATTCGCAAAAGATTGGAGTTGTACGCTGATATTTATTTTGATTGTTGTAGTAAATAGGATTCGTTTCAAACTCTCGGACTTGTGAAGATTAAATTTAAAGATTTAATAAAATTATATACAAAAAGATTAACAATGGGCGAGAGGTACTAGGACTAAGGATTTGGCTGAATTCACTACACAAGGTCCATTTATATATTCTTTGACAATTCAAACTCAATAAAATTAACATGGACTCTGATTTTGCCAAGATAGATTCTTAAAACATTGATTGTAAATCCTAAGAATGATGTATCAAAACACCTAAGCTAAGCATACATCATCAAATTAAATAACAGCCAATTAATTCAAATCATATTTCAATTTTAAATTAATGCAAAAGTCACAAAAAAGAATAAAATAAATTTACCCGTGTATGAAATTCACCCTCCTCCGTCGTCCCAGTGTTGGGTTTAGCTCATCATGATAAAAAAAACACGCTCAAAATATTTATTTATTGCTCAAATGGTGTTTACAATGAAAAGAAGAAGAGAAAATGGTGTAAATCGGGTGTTTGCAACGTTTATAATCGTTGCATAATCCGTTTACCAAGAACGATACATATGAAATGCTGTAGTCTTTGGGAAACTACGACCCACACTCCACTGCTGCTGTCACTGTTGAAGAACGACAGTCTCTTACAGTCTATTGTTCTTCGTGTTCATCTTCATGCAGCAGCAGAAACAAAGTTTTGTTAAACTCTGATTTCGTCTTCTCTATCTCTCCCTAGCTCCCCAAACTCTCGACACCCTTCTAGGAAACCCATGGAACCTATTTATACCCAACAACGACAAGAAATCACGCTCATTAACTCTCCATGATCCTCCATTACTCGGTGTTAAAAGAAAATATTTTCCGAATATTTTCTTCCCTGAAATGATTCTCCACGCGTAAACAGCTTCTGATACTCCCTTATTTAGCTTCTACACGCATATTCAATGACTAAGTGTCATCCAAACACGAGCCGCACACATCAAACTTGCTGAAAATCCGTGAATATCATTTTCAAACCCGTGTTGCCCTGATTTCTTCCACGTGATTATCCAGCCAAATTCAGTCGAAACAATCACCCATACCAGCTCTGTTATGATATATTGCATGTTTCCACAAAGTTTCAGCGATTGAATCGCACAAAATCACGTCCAAATGCAATCGAGAAAATCTGCCACTGAAGAGCAAATATTTTCCCGCCAAAATATTTTTTTGAATTTGTGAAGAAGGTCACCCCTTATCCAGTGGTCGCCCCCTTATCCGTTGCTGGAGTCTGAATAACACATGTCCCTTGTGGTGCCTTTAGTAATTTTTCTGGGTTCTTCCGGTGCATTTCTGGGGTGTCTTTAGTACTCTATCCTAGGGTGTAAAACACCACTTTTCGAGCCAATTTCACCGCAAGAGCTTATTTTTCCAAAAACATCTACAAAAACATAAAATAACACAATAAGTATTTAATCGAGTCTAACGATATAGAACATTGAGAACAAAATAGACACATAAATGCGTCTATCATACGCGTGCGACTTGCGAGTGTGGTTGGCCACACAATTAGATGACTCGGTTTAGTTGGCTATTCAGCTCATTCAGATCAAAACTGACTCATCTGATTATTATCATCGATAGAAATTTCAATCTTATCTCATTTCTCATTATTTTCTTTTCTCTTCTTTCACTCGTTCTCTTCTCTGGTTATTAGGGTTCCGTTACTGATTTCAGAGAACTTATAAGTTTCAAATCCGTAATATCTCTGAAATAAAGGTCGAATGATTTACTGATTTGAGAGATCTCAAATCCTAAATCAAGCCCTAATCTGAAATCCTAGAACTAACCTTGCAATGCCGTTCTCCAAAATATCAATGGAAGTAAACGCGTTCCACCATGATTCGATCTCAGTTTTTGCATTATATTCTTCGATCTATAACCATCTTATTCGATCTATAAATATTTTTGGAGCTTTGAGATTGAGCTAGTTTCGGGTTTTGTCAAAACCCTGGAAAATTGAAGTTTTGGTAAGTTCAAATTATCGTAGTTTTTTCCTTTTGAGATTTTGATAGAAAGATGAAAGCTTTCAAAGAAATTGATATGATTTTGGGATTTTGGGAGTTGAAATCCTGTGAATAAAATTGATGCGATTTTGTCTTTTTTAGATTGATTTTGTTTTGTTTTGTTTTGTTTTTATTTTCGACCTCTTGTAGTGTGTTAAATTTAAAACCCCAAAGTTTGAGACTAATTTGAATGTTTTGGATGGTGCAGGGGGTATGTTGAGATACACAGTTCTGTATTCAGAGATTTTCTATTAAAACCGGAGCTTCTTAGAGAAATTGTCGATTCGGGATTTAAGCATCCATCTGAAGGAAATTTTTTACTTGGATTCTTTTATGTTTTTGATTTAAATTAGCTATTTCTTTGTGGTGTTTCGTTATATCCTGTTTTGTATTAAGTTTATGGTTCAGTTGGATAGTTTTGGTATAGTCCCGTTGATTCTTGAAATTTAGTAGGTGCTGTGACGATTATATTTTACTTATTTTACATAACTAGGTAATATATTTTGAGATGTGTTGTTTGACTTGAAGGTAAAGCACACTTGTTCTGCACTCCTGGTTTTGAAGGAAAAAATTTGTTGATTACCATTTCCATTAGAGGTCTCAGATATTTCTTAGTCACTGAGGTTCCTCGGCTATAATGTTTCTTTTGGTTCTCTATCAGTTCAACATGAATGCATGCCTCAAGATATTTTGGGTATGGATGTTATCTGTCAAGCGAAATCTAGGTGGCACTAAAGGTATATGCTTTCATTTCAAATTTTGTTTAATCGGTTATAGTTGTTGATATTAGTGGTCCTCTAATCCATCTGCTTCAAAATGTTGAGTTTGATATCAAAAAGGAGGCTGTTTGGGCAATCTCAAATGCAACTTCTAGGGGATCCCATGAGCAGATCAAGTACGTATTCATTCTCTTTTTCTTGGGTTCAGTAGCTTTGTGCTCTGGTTTAGTTCTTATTTGATTAGTTTAATTAAATATTTTATCATAATCTTAATGCGTGATAGGTACTTCGTGGCTAGTTATTTTGATTTGGCTTCTAAACTGTAGATATAGTTATGCCTGACAGGTTGAGTTTTTATCTTATTATCTCGTATAGTTGTATTTAAGGAACTCTTTCTGATGACTGATGTGTATGGTTCTGTCCCAAATTTGTTAGAGCACTGCTCGGTCAAACTCGCAAGCGTTGCTATCTCAAGCTTGTTTGTCAATCTTAGTGATCAAAACTATAAGTCTTGATTTGTAGTCTACTTATAGTTATGTCTCGGACTAGGATAGATTGTATAGTTGAGCATTAGACTTCACGACGTTCATCAATTAAAGACGAAGAACTACTAAGGCGAGCTTGTGGAACTTCATCAACAAAAGGTATGTGGAGACTAAAACCCATCTATCACTTGGAAAGTCTATTTCTACTCTATCTCTTATATTGAGACAAAAGTCATATTACTATGGTTTTCGATTATACACATTTGAGATTTCGAGCTGAGTTTAACTCGCTTACATATTTCTCGAAATATGTGTTGGTAAGCTTTCGCTTAAACCAAGTTCATCTTATATTCTTGACGAAAGTCAAAAGATGATCATGTGAAAATCGCCGAGTAACATGTTACATGGTTTGTGTGATACAATCATTTGATGTATACTTAATATGTTTCGTTATGATTATTTCAATATGTTGAAAATTGCTTTGATGCTAATAGTGTGTAAAAATGGCTATTGTTATCCTCTAAGAAAGTTTCAGTGATTGAAATATAGTTTATAATACTTAACCATCATTGGATTATAAACATAGTGTGCATTCTTGCATGTATGTGATCCGTGACCGAAAATAAAGTATGCATACCCGTATGCGTACTTGAAGTTGTGAAATTCCGTGTACCAAGTACACATACCAGTACACGTACTTGCGTAAGGTATAGGTCCGAGAATTTTTGCTGGGTTTTGGAAGTGTACTTAAGTATGCGTACCCGTTCGCATACTGGCGAACCCAAACTCAGACCGACTACTTAGGTATGCGTACCCTTATGCATACTTTAGTGGTTAAAGTTCTAAAATTGGTTGGCTCATGAACTAATACATTTATATTTCAAGGAATGCATTCTTTGCAAACTGTGGCTATAATGTTCATGAATTAATTCGAGTGAATCAAAATGATTTTGCTTCAATTGTGTTCTTGTATACTTCTATGAGAATATAACAATTGAAAAACTCTTTAACTGGTCCCATTTGAGTCATTGGAACTAATAATGGTTAAGATGAATAAGGTTGAGTGTTCATATAGCTAACCTCGGTTAACTACGATTGAGCCAACATGGTGTACACGTTTAGGTACGGTTAAATAAACCTAAATGAGGGTACATTTCATTTGTTTATAACAAGCTAAGTTCGATCTAACGGTTGAAAGATATTAGCTTGAATGTAATAAGGTTTTTATCTAACGGTGAATATTGAATGCTTTATTACCAAGGTAACTTAGATTGCAAACCCTAATTTGAAAACTATATAATGGAGAACTCTAGCAACTGGGAAACCTAATCCCCACACCTCATGTGTGATACTATTTGTATAAGCTAGAGTAGATTCTCCTTTAACCTTAGCTTTTTAACGAAACCCTGTAGGTTAATGACTTAAAGACTTCATTGGGAATGTGAAGCCAGACCCAACTATTTTCTTTGTAGTTGTGTGCTCTGATCTTACTTCTTCTATCGTGATTGAGTATTATCTTTGCTAAGATTTTCTTGAGATTTATCTCCGATAGGTAAGATTAAAAAGTAGCCACAAACGTCTTCGCCTCATCGTTTTTGATCCCACAATATCTTGTTTCGCTACCATACAATTAAGATTATTGTGAGGTGAGTGATAATACTAGGATGTTCTTCGGGAATATAAGTCTGGTTTATCAATTGGTTCCTGTGCACCTTTATTTATCAAAAGACGAAACAAAACTCGTAGGTATTTCTGTGGGAGACAGATTTATCTATTCCAATAGACTTTTCTGTGTGAGACATACTTGTTTATCAAGTCTTTGACTTTGGGTCGTAGCAACTCTTAGTTGTGGGTGAGATCAGCTAAGGGAATCAAGTGCGTAGTATCCTACTGGGATCAAATACGTAAGGAGCGCAATTGTACCTTGAATCAGTGTGAGATTGATTAGGGTTCAACTACATTCCAGTCCAAAGTTCATTGGTAGTAGGCATGTCTGTAGCGACTTAATACAATGTGGTGTTCAAATTTGGACTGGGTCTCGGGGTTTTTCTGCATTTGTGGTTTTCCTCGTTAATAAATTCTGGTGTCTGTGTTATTTCATTTCCGCATTATATTTTGTTATATAATTGAAATATCACAGGTTGTGCATTGAATCGATCAATTGAGAAATCCAACCTTTGGTTGTTGATTGTTGATTGAAATTGATTGATCCTTGAACATTGGCCTTTGGTACCGTTCAAGTTACTTCTCTAATATTCAATCGGGCTCGCAAATTCCGATTTGCTGATTGCAGATTGAATTAAGAGATAGAGATATAAAACTCTTTAATATACTTTTCTCTAGATTGAGTATGACTGTCTAGTTGATTCTCTTGAAAGTATATTGGAGTTTTTCTATTCATATTGTCGAAGGAAATATTGGGTTTGGTTGTTAGACCCCCGTTTTTTCAAAATTAACAGACAGTTTGATGTGCAAGGGATGAAAGTTAAAAGCTGGAATAATGAGCCTGTTGCTGGACAAGGTTTTTGTTCATACTTAATTTTTATATTGTAGATGAACTATAATTTCTTTCAGTGTGTATTCTTAGTAATGTGTTTTTCTATAATGTGCATGAGGATACATAAACTCAGCCAGGAACAATCGGTGGTGCACACTAAAAGGAGATAAGTCTTTATCTTTGTATCTTTTTCACTAGTGCTCGAGTTCAACAGAAACTATGGAGTTCTAATAGTTGTTCTAGATGGAGTTGGAACCTGAGATAAAGAATAGACATTTATATATTTGAGTATGCTTCTTATTTATGTATATTTAGTTTTTATTAATATCGAGTTTGCTTCTAGTGGTACCTGTTAGGTGTTATGTTTCACACTTTTATAGTTAACATGAAATTGATGATAGTTATAGGTTCATCTTCATATGAAGATAAAGAAAAATAACTTGAGATGAAACAGTGATTTCCGCTTACATCAAAGCACATGTATACTTTGAACTTATCTTGTTTTTCGTGTCTTCATTAGACAAGCTCCTTAAGATCAATTACTAATGTATTGATTTCCTTGTGTTCACAGGAAAATATGTTCAACAAGTAGTTGGTCGTCTCTCTTGGTCAATATTTTTGCAAGTCTTTCTGCCAGTCCAGGCTCACCAATGGTTCATGTTTTATTTTTTCATATATTTTTAGCAGTTTCTCTATAAGAATGTATAATTTTCATATATCTATAGTGTAATGTAATTGTTCACATTTGGAACTTAAGAGATTGTAGTTTGTTGAACTTGTAAAATGAATTATGTTAATAATGTTCAATCAATTTCAAATTTTCTGATAGTATTGTTGGATTAATTTGATTCCCATATAAACAGGGGTCACTTGATTTTGTTAGAGGGACTGGTTTTGACCAGTCAAAACCATTATTTTTTCGATACTGCAAAAAATTCGCAACTGCAGCTAGCTGTTGCGACCATTTAATTTCGCAACTGTTTGAAACAGTTTCGACCTTTAACGTTGCAACAGTTATGAACTGTTGCAACCGAAAATTTTCAACGGCAACGTAGTCGTTGCGAAAAATTGCAACATCCACTTTCGCAACAGAGCTCAACTGTTGCGACCCCACTTTGCAACTGCCAGTTACCATTGCTAATCACTAAATTTGGTGTAGTGAAATACCTCAAAAATAAACTACCTCCCCTAATTCTCCGCCCTTAATTCCACCGGTGCCAAACGCACTCTAAATGAAATCGTGTAAAAAAATATTTTTGAGGAAACAAACTCCCAACATGTTATTTTGAAAAGCAAAGCGTTAAATGAATTTAAAGCATGACTGCTAATAAGGGTACCAGTTTATTAGGTAGTGTACCAAAATCCATACTAGAAATACTAGAAAGTTTTTTGTCTTATATGGATTTTGGTACTGTCTTTAGTGATTTGACATCCTCATTAGCAATTTTGTTATAAAGGGAAGAACATAGTGTTGTATAACTTCTATTTTCTAATTTAGAGGGAGATCCATGTATACTCTTACATGCGCACTATCCTACACGATTTGCGTCATTTTTAAGATAAAACTCAAAAGATAATAAATTTAAACAAATATATTAATATATTAATGATATGTTCTTTTTATAAGACTACATATTCTTACCAAAAATGATAAATCTTTATAGTTGGGATCTTCCTGTCCCTTTTCTTGATGGGCGAAGTACAATCCAAGATATCAAACCTCCCCATCTACCGATCTCAATTTCAACCGTTAATTTTCAACCATTGATTTTCAAAATGATAAATAATAGTGTTATACATCTCGAATTATACTCATTTTTTATTAAAAAAAATGTAAAATTTTATAAGACAAATGTACCATCAAAATATTATTTTTAGTATGAGTTTGAATTTTACGGAAGAAATGAAGATAGTGTGCATATGAAAATGTGCACGGACCTCCTCTTTAATTTATACTATATCCTTTTCATTAAAAATGAAAGTACATGCATATGTGTCACCTATATTACCCGTAAAATCCTGGCTAAATTGGGGCTTATGCCACTTAATTGGGGTCTATAACTACATGACAAAATAGGGTCATTAGGAAGTAATTTGTAGAAACCCCTTATCCACTATTTATGTTAATGCCTAATATGCCCGTATTAAATTAGTGATGATTAATTAAGTTAGTATTAGTTAAATTAATTAGTGTTTGAGTTTGATTATAGTGTTTCGACTAGGGTAGAAATTCATTTCCTCTTTTAAGGTTTGGAGGGAAAGAAGAAGTAGAGGAAAAAAAGAAAAAACTAGGGTTTGTGATTTTCTTAGCAAAAATGAAACTTTATAGTGATGATGAAGACTCTAGTAGTGATGAAGAAGTGGGTGCATCAGATTATCATGATTTCGATCCTACTGAATTGGATAATTTGTTGAAAGAAGAAGAGGATGTCAACCAAAAAATGCTTGAGGGTATTATTCAAGCACAAGAACAATTTCGTCGGGAAGAAGATGATAATTCTCTTAATAAACAGGTATGAGTTGTAACGATCTAGAAACATGTCCCAATCGCCCAAAAAGGGAAATTTTTTCAAAACTTTAAACCGGAATCGGTTTATTCGATAACACTACATAAACCGATGCTGGGTAAAATCCCCAAATTGGATACAAAAATCGGTCTTTGTTCATCACCATATGAACCGGTTGTAGTAAATTTTTTGTGTGATGGGTATGTGACCAGAATCGGTTTTTGTTGGTGATGTTCATAACCCGATTTCTTCACTTGAATAATCACGTAAGTCGACAATCGGTTTATTTTCGTGGATATGTAATCCAATTTCCAAGAGAAATGTGAACAACAATCGGATTATATGCCACGAGACGTGAACCGATCATGTACTTTGAATTTTTTTAGACAGATCTTAAATCGGTCTTTATAGTTGCACAAATAAACCGATTGTGAGGAATCGGTTAATCGACTGTAACATATAAACCGATTTTGAATCATCAACTTGTTGATATTTGTTGTAGATTGTTGTGGAGTTTGATGAAGATCAACCCAAAGTTGTATCTCTGCTGGGTCCTGATATCTCTTCCCACTATTTCACCGATTTGGAATGGAAAGATAGAAACGATGCAAAGCAATGGTTTATAGACAAGGGAATAGAGATCAAATGCGCCTTAGTTTTAGGCCGCCATTCAAGTCAAGATCGTTTAGAAATTGTTTGTGAGAGAGGTGGAAAGCAAGAAAATCACTGGGAAAAGGAAAGACTGTACATGAAGAAGACGACAAGGGAATACATTACTAAATCAAAGAAGTATGGTTGACCGTTTAAGATTATAGTTAATAGACCAAAGAGACCCGATGGTAGTAAGGTATACAAGTTCTCTAAAGTGATGAATGGTTGTCACAATCATGATGATCCGGAATCTCTTGTTGGACACGCGACCGTTTGTGGGTTGAAACCACATCAATTGGAAACGGTGAGGTCGACGAAAGCGTGTAAACCAAGTGATGATAAGGATAACTTGTCCACTTTGAGGAAAATTTACACGGCAAGAGAATCCTTTAGGAGGAGGTCATGGGATGGTAGAGCGGTTATGGAACAATCTCAATGGTTATCCGATCAACACGGATACACAATGAGGAAGCAAGTATTGGAAGGAAAAGTGACTCGTATTTTCTTGGCGCATCCGGAGATGATCAAGTTGGCACAATTCTTCTATCAAGTTTTGCTAATATATTGTACAATACCAACAATTACAATATGTCGTTGTTAAACATTGCTTGCCATACTTCCGACGAGCAAACTTTCACGGTAGCATGGGGGATTATGGATCGGGAGAATGATGTGAGTTTTATTTGGATATTAGAGACCTTGAAGGAGATATACCGTGGCGATTAAACTCCGAGGATTATAGTAACGGATAAGGACCAAGCACTAATGAATGCCATTGGAGTGGTTTTTCCGGATGCTAAGAATTTTCTTTGCACATGGCACATACAATGCAATATTAGAAGTAATTGTAGGGGTCATATCCAAAAGCCAAAGCCACAAAAATATACCGCTCGTGAAAAGGACGAAGATGAGCGTCTTCAAAAACTAACTCCGGAACAAAGAGAGAAGGACAAGAAGAAAAGGCAATCGGAGTATGAAGCGAATGGATTACTATGGAAGGCTTTTCAACATCATTAGGATTTAATGGTACACTCAATGTCCGTGTCCGAGTTCGAATCCTACTTGGAGAGTTTTATTGGGCAATGGAAGAAATATTACCAGAAGTGTGTGGTTTATTGCTTGAAGGAATTGTTGGATCCGTACAAGGAAAACTTTGTGTATGCTTACACGTACCAACACATGCATTACAAGAATGAGGCGAGAAGTATCGTAGAAGGATCTCATGGATATTTGAAAATATTGCTCCGAGGGAGCCAAAACACCGTGGTTACATTACAAGAAGCCATCCATGAATACACCAAGGCCGATATCATCAAGATAACCGCTCAAATGGAAGAGAGTAGGATGAAAATCATCACAGGCTACAAGGAACACCATCGATTGATTAGAAATTTAAATTTTAGGGTGTCTCATTAGGCAATCATTTCTATGATGAAGGATTACAAATATTATGTGGATATGGAGATGGGGAGAAGAAGAATTGAATGCTCATGTATGACGATAACGGCCTTCGGATTTCCGTGTCGTCACATGATCACGAAGTACCAACAAGGAATTCCTTTTGAAATCATTGATCCGTTTTGGAAGCAACTTACTTTCAAACCACCCCCGACCGAAGAACCACTCGAATCCTTTGTGGACACGGATATTGGAAGGGAAATCATCGAGAAATTCGCAAAAAAGGATGGCTTGGGAAGAAAAGTTTTGATGTACAACTTAAAACTAGCCGCGAACCCCCATATGGTACCGGTCGAAGAACCAACAGTGCTACCGCCGACGGGAAGACCACCTACCAACATGGAATGTAAGGAAGAAAGGAAAGAGTTTAAGTTTTCAATGAGTGCCAACAAAAACCCGTTATTGAGTCATAAAAGAATTGTTTGTCAACATGAGCATTAAATATGAAGAGGCGAAGGTTCCAAAGAAAAGGGGCCGACCGAATATGGGGGAAAGCGGGACAAGTAGCATACAAGCCAAGACAAATGTTTCAAACGTTCCTTTACAAATTGAGAATGAAGAGGCACCGGTTAAGAGGAAAAGGGGTCGACCAAAGAAGGGAGAAAGTGGGACAAGTAGCGCTCCTTCACAACATGTGGATCCAATCGATCCTTCTCAAGAGAGTCAAGCAGGAGAGTCAAGCGAGTACAACACGAGTATCAAGGTTACGTGCATGGAAGGGAGAAACAAGACAAAAGGGTTTTATGGTGACTCTAAGGGCCGCTCTTGGTGATGGAAGCACTCCTAGGGATGAACGAGGTAGACCCTATCGAACTTGTTACACCATATTCGAGAAGTATTACTCGGAACTTCCTGAAATCATTAAGCCCTATGTGTTATCCACCGACGGCGTGGATGCGGATGGGAATTGTGGTTATCACGTTGCATCGGAACAAATAGGCCATATAAGTTTGGTAGACGATGAGAACCTAACCCAATGTCAATATTTTAGAAATATGATGGCCTTGCGCCTACAAGAAGACAAGGAATTTTACATATCAATGATGAAGGAAGGAAAAACAAGAGAAGACAAAGAAGTGATTTTTGAAAATGGTTGTTAGAGTACAAAGGCCAAAGGGGAATGGACCAATTACCCGAGAGCATTGGATGCAAATGCCTCTATGTGGTCATCTCTTGGCGGAAACGTGGAGTTGCGTTGTTCATCTATTTGGTAATGGATCATGTTATACATACGCACCAAAATACACCATTTGGGATGAATCGCTTAAGGATCGGAGAATTGTTTTATTCAACCATAACAACATACATTATATCGGTCTTAGAATACGTGATGATTTTCCATTACCACCGGTAGATAAGTTAAATGAGGTCACGGAGGTCACCAAGAAGTGGCTAAAGAAATACGATCCCAACATGAGGCGATGGGAGGAATTGATCGAGCCGGATCAATTCAATGGTCTCCATTTGTTGGAATGAGTATTTTCCTTATGTTAAATACTTGATCTATCGGATGCTTATATTTTGTCGCTTTCTTATATTGTATTTTGCAAACTTTAACCAAGCTTAATGAATGAAAGTGTTTTCTTTTTTTGGGTAACTTGGGCTCATTTATAGAAATTTGTAACAAAATCGAACTTCTTATTCATTTATAGAGTCCGATTCTGGAGTTAGTTTGTTGCAGCTTTTTCAGAATCGGTTTATATGGAGGATAATGTAATCCGATTATTGGAAGAAAAGGGTACAGAGATTTTTAACTAAATAATCGGATTACATATGGCCCAAAATGTTCCGAACATGAATCCTAAATCGGCTTATATGTGTATTAATGTAATCTGATTATAGTTGATGTTCATCACATCAACCCAGAATCGGTTTATGTAGGTTCACATTAAAATCCGATTAAGATTACAATCGGATTAATGTACTGAACATATAAACCGATTATGGGTGGTGTGTCAGAAAACTTGATGAGTGAATTTTTAAGATTTAGAGGTAAATCATTGTAGGGTATCTCTTAGAAGGAATGGTTTAAAGGGATTGAACTCAATCACTTGAATTGTCTGTTTTTGGGTTTTCTTTTTACAAACAACAAAAGAAGATTTTAATTGTTGTTTGTGATTGATTAAGATTTAGTTTTGGTTTTGATGGAAATTGACAAAGAAATTGAGTTTTGATTTGATTTTTGTATTTGTTAGTTAAGTTATGATTTTGTATTTGTATTTGTGTTAGAATAATTAAAGTTTTTTTAAGAATTAGTTTAGTATTTTTACAATATTTTAGACACCCCTTATCATTCTCTATTGGGTGGATGAAGAAATCCATAGACCCCAATTTATAAAAATGGGCTGTGTGTTCGCAACTTTGCAATTTTGCATCATTTATATGGTCAACGTTGTCAGTATGAACTGTATGAAAACAGTGTAATAAAATATTGTTGTGTAAATAGCTGGAAACTGCGTTAATCATAAATTCTAAGGTTACTTGTGCCTTCTTTCTATAGTTGAGCCAGATTTATAATTTGCTCATACCAGCTAGTTACGCTAGCTCACTCCCAAATTTTGGATCATATCCAACCCAATGAAAGGTGGAACTGACCAGTACAGTTACGTCCAATATTCCTCTCTTCAGGTAGACACTCGTTCTCCCTTTTCGTTGTCCATAGATCATATATCCATTACATTCTAACAGTTACGTTTCATGTTTGTTGTTTCTGTTTGTGTTTCGATTGTTTTGATGAGTTTTAAGTTTTTCTTGATTTCGGCATGCAGAGACGAGGCATTTATCTTTCACTAGTGATGATAAAAGAAGCAATTGCTAACGATGTCAATGTCGAAAACCAACTAATGAGCAACCCAAACCCCATCTTTCGCGTTGTTGACTTGGGTTGTTCGGTGGGATCCAATAGTCTCTCTTTGTTGTTAATGACATAATCGAAGCCATTGATATGAAGATCAAATCATATTTCCAAGGGCTTGAACTCATGCAAACTGCAACACCTGAGTTTCAAGTATATTTTAATGACAAAACATCTAACGATTTTAACACTCTATTTGCATTGATTCCTTTAAAAAAGCGTTACTTCGCAGCGGGTGTACCGGGTTCATTCCAAGGGCGTTTGTTTCCTCGAGCTTCCCTTCATATTGTCAATTCGTCTACTGCACTTCATTGGCTCTCCAGAGTTCCGAAAGAGGTTGGTGATATCAATTCCTCGGCGTGGAATAAAGGGAGGATACATTATAATAATGCTTCAAACGAAGTCTTACAAGCTTATTCAGCCCAATATGTCATGGACATGGAAGCTTTTCTTCTTGCTCGTGGACATGAGATTGTCTGTGGTGGATTGATGTTTATTTTGGTTCCAGTTATCGCTGATGGAACTTTAGTTTCTCAAACAGGTCTTGGTTTACAAGCAGATGTTTCGGGATCTTGCTTCATGGAAATGGCGAAAATGGTAATCTTTATGTATTTAAAGTCACATTATTCCAATGGCTCAAAAAATTTAAGTACAATGAAAAAGTGTGCGCAAATTAACTTAGTTTGTCGCGTGCATGCAGGATATTGTGGATGAAGCTAAAATGGACTCCTTCAACTTGCCAATGTACTTCACATCACCAAAACAAGAGAAAGAATTGGTGGAGAAAACTGGGTGTTTCACTATCGAAAGATTGGAGAGATTGGAGACGGTTTTTCCACTAGCTAGTGGTGCACAAATAATTAGTAACCATACGAGGGCACTACTTGAGGAAAGTATCAAACAACACTTTGGGTTCGGTGATAATGATTTAGACACATTGTTTGATCTATACTCCAAAAGACTTGTTGATTCTCTCCCAATCTTTATTAAGTCAGAAGACAAGTCTTTTCAAATGTTTCTTGTTCTGAAGCGCAACGACGTTATCATGGCAATCTAGTGAAGCGGTTATGATCGAGTTGTTAATTGTTCTTCTGCGAACAGTTTCAAACCCCTCTGGTAGTCTGGTAAAGCAACGAGTTAGTTGACAATTTGTGAAAAACACAAAGATTGAAAGGAGCAATCTTACATGCACTTTATTTTATGTTTTAGTCGTTTCGTGGATCAACAATTAGTTTCGTGGATCAACAATATAGTTTCTTGAATGTATCGTTAAGTATTGTTTGTTCCAAGGTTGATTGAATGTATTTTAGTTTCTTGTTTTAGTCATTCATTTTCTAGAAGTTGTAATACTTAAAGTTTGAAGTGAAACCAATAATCTTTTATCCGACTATTTTTGTTATGGCTATTACGTTCCTCACTAATCAGTGTTAAGCAATCGGGTTAATTGTGAAATTAATTGTTGTTAATAAATATTCAAAGTATGAAAAAGTTTGAGAAAATTTGATTATTTTTTTAAGAACATCAGGCTAGAATCGGTAGATACCAAGGTAGAGCAATATATGCCACACGGTTAAAGGCATGCCCAATGCCACTTATTGCAAAGCAAAATTTTATTGATAACGAAGACCATGTATGTGGTGCAGAACAGAGCAGTGGTAGCTGCTGCGTCTACTATGTAAAATCGTATTCAATCGACGACTTTGACTCTATCGGCTAGAAGAAATGAGTATCGTTTTTCGATGCATCACATTTTATGATCCTGTCACGAAGACAAGTCTTTGGTCTGCTGTGTTTGTCTGCTTTTTTATTTGGTGAGAAGAGAAAACCGATAAGAGGAGCACAGTAATACCAGTTTCCGTACACTTAACAGGATGGGAAAGAGTAAATAAGAGTGACCTAAGCAATGACACAAGCCTAGTGACAGAAGCAGTGACATAGATAGTGATAAACAAAACTACTGCCGATATATTGCCGTTGGAAAACCAAAATACTTCTAATCTGCTTTAGTACAGATATAAATATGCATGCACGAGTGACTCTCGTTTCTGTTATATGCTAGGCAGAGTCATAAACTTTAAGTTTTAAGAATAGAAAAATTTCGGGTTAACTATAAAGCAATGGAATTTAATGGAATTGTTCAATCTCTTGAGAACAAGGTCATCTTTATCACTGGTTCTACTGGGTATTTATCGAAATGTAAGCACAAATCAACGAATCATATATCTTTTATGTTTTCGATATGTTATTCTTTACTTTCTTAGTTTGATGCTAATTTTCCAGCTTTGATATATGCAGTGTTTGTGGAGAAAATACTTAGGGTTCACCCAAACGTGACGCATCTCTTTCTTCTCTTAAGACCCGCTGATGCAGTGTACCCTACTCTGCGTCTGCACAAGGATGTGTGTACAGAATTTAATCTAATATCAACGTCTTTTCTTTTTTAAGATAGAAAATTAATTAATATAGTTACTTAGCTAAGTGCAAAAGAAAATGAAGAAGAAGAGATTAACTAAATGAACATAACGTTCGCATTATTTAATTTTTGTAGGTGATAGGGAAGGAACTGTTTAGTGTTAAGAGATAAACATGGTCTTGGTTTCGATTCTTTTATATCGGACAAGGTAACACCGATCTCTGGAGATGTCAGTTTTGAAAACATGGGGATAAAAGACCCTGATTTGGAAAAGAAGTTGCATGAAGAAATCAACTTTGTTGCCCATTTTGCTGCTGCTACAACTTTTGAAGAACGGTATATTTCAACAATGAATTCATTTGATGGAGTGTAGCTAGGCACAAGTTTGTGTTTCTTAATATATAGCGCTGACTCTTCTTTGTTATTCGGACGTGGCGTTAGCGGTGAACACAATTGGAACTAAGCATGCTTTGAGTTTGGCAGAAAAATGTGAGAACCTGGTGTGAAAGGACAAGTAGTCCTACATCTCTAGTTTCCGCATAATGAACTTAAAAATATACAGTAATATGGAAGGGTCGCTCCACTCATTGCCAATTAGTTTTGAATTGGATGCCCGCAGACTTTAACATGGTATCAAAGCTAGATCCCATATGTGGGGTGTAGGCCGAATTAGTAGCCGTCGTGACCCGAGTGGGCACATGTACACCCGTGACCGAATGACTGGTCACTCGTATGACCTGTACGTGGGGTGGACCGTGACCGATGTCACCTGCACACCCAAAATCCACACGTGCGTAGGTCCACGTGTTAGGTCGAGTGACTGGCCTTACACGTGAGGGAGTGTGTGAAAGGACAAATAGTCCCACATCCCTAGTTTCCGTATAATGAACTTAAAATATAATATGGAGGGCCGCTCCACTCATTGCCAATTGGTTTTGAGTTGGATGCCCCTAGACTTTAACATCTGGAGATGATTCTCCATGTATCTACTGGTAAACTTTTATAATGTACAAAAATATATGTCCATCCTATCAGCGAGATCTACTTTCGTGCATACTTATTCGTTCAGGCCACATGCATTTTTCTTATGATACATTTGCAAAAATTACTAATACATGCGGGTCATCACAGCCTTTGTATGCATCAAAGGATGCCTGGAGTTAAATTAGAGACACCTGTATGTCAAACATTCGACAAATCGTCAAAAAGCTCTAGATATAATAAAAGAAGAGATCAGATTGGATGAACTCAAAGTTGGACAAGTTACAGAGAAAAAAATAACTGCTGCAATGATAAAACTTGGTCTCGAAAGGTATGCAAATAGTGTTTGTCATTATAAACAAGTTTTCGTTGGATGTGCATGAAACCTCTTATTTGCAATTATTTCTTTCTCTTGGTGTTGTGGACAGAGCTAAATTATATGGATGGTCAAACGCATGTGTTTACGAAGGCACTGGGAGAAATACCAATTGGTCGACACTTGAGAAGAAATCTACCGATTGTTATCGTAAGGCCTGTAGCTGTAACTCGTACTTACCAAGAGCCATTTCCTGGATGGATAGACGGCTTCAAGTATGTCAAGTCAACACTAGCCATATGCATTGTTTTATTGATCGTGTAATCGGCTTCAAGTATGTCAAGTCAACACTAGCCATCTGCATTGTTTTATTGATTGTGTAATCTGCAGATCACTTGACCCCTTGGTGATTATTGTTGGGAGAAGGAAGTTACCTTGTTTTATTGGGGACCACGTTGGGGTAAGCATGGGCCGGTATGGACCAGTTTTCACCTCATCCGCATTCAATCCAATTTATTACGAGATTTTAAATTTGGCATCCGCATTCAATCCAACATCCAACTGATTTGCATCCAATTGATGCACGGATGAACGGATTGGTTGCGGATAATTCAATGGATGTGTTAGTTAAAATTGATAATAAAAAAATAAAACCAATATAGACGACTTCTTATAGAACCTACACATTTCATATATGTATATAAATATAGAAGTGACATAGACAACACTCCAAGCAAACACCTTAAAAGTTCCAAACTATCTATATATTTTCTAGAAACTATATAATGTCCTTAATCTAACAGGTATGGATGTCCAACGGATTTTCAAGGTTGCATCCAGGTCCAATCCGTAATTCCGTTGGATCTCAAAAATTCCATCCGTGTCCAACCCATTAGCGAACGGTCTGGGCATCCATCCACACAAATACGGTTGGTCCCGGTTAAATCCGCGGATTACGGATAAAATGCTCACACCTAGGACCATGAGTCATTCATAGACATCGTAAGTTAAGCCCTATTTTCGCCTCTGGATGCAACAATTTTCTTCTCGTTTGTGGAACAGATCCAAGAATAACTTTGCTTTATGATTGGATGAAACAGATTCCAGGAGTCCTTATGTTTGTTCACTTCATTTTGTGGCATGTTATTTGTGGAAGAATCGCCCACAATTTTTTCTGAGTTGGGCTTGGGCTATTTATTCTCATGTATTCAGCTAGTCTAATTTGGTTGTCCAGACTCCATTCCAAGTTTCCAACCAAGAAGAATCAACTGTTCAGTCCTGCGAACACACTACCTATACAGACTCATTAACAAAATTTATTACAGAAAATGAAGGAGGCGACACTAGCTTGCAGGTCACTATGGTTACAGAAGCTTCAAATAACTGCAACAAACATTAGTTCTACTTCAAACAACTAAACCTTCCGACTAGGTTACTCTTACTTGAGTGCATTCTTTCTATCCCTGAGATAGTAAAGCTTGGCCCTCCTGGCTTTATTCTCGTTCAGCACTTTCATCTCCTTTATGTCTGTAGAGTATCTGTTCATTCACAAAGTCAGATTGTTTTCCTGAGAGGATCCCATAACAATTGAAAAAACAAGGATAGTACCAGAAACTTGTTACTGTAAGGCTGTAACTATGAGATTGAACAGTGCTGATCAGTAAGAATATATGAAAGGATACTATTTAATATCATGCTTTACAGTTTCACTAGGGTGCATCCAAATATTTATTGCAGAATATTCTCACTCAGTATGTTTATTAAACAGATTCGCAAACCAAGTTAAATAAGGAATATTCTGGAATCAAATGAAATCGCGTTGGTGTGTTTCACAGTAACAGATTGTGGCAGGATATTTTGTAGGGCAAGCTTTGATGCACTTATTTCTTCTAGCAACAGCTTGCGAAGGAAACAAACGACAACCTAGTACTGAATCTTGACAACACAACAAAAAGAATTTGATACTTACAAAGGGAAAAGAGATTCTACCCCAACAACAGCTACCATCCTTCTTATTCTAAATGCTGAGTGTAGGCCAGCATTCCTTCTTGCAATAACAGTGCCTTTCAGAGTAGAAACTCGTCGTTTGTTCTCTGGAACTTCCTGTTCATTTCTGGGGTCAGCCGAAAAGAAATACAAAATCACTCGAACAATGCAAGAACTTCACCTACCACTTTGAGCTGGACGGTATAACCAGGCTGTATATCAGGAAAACCTGTGCTCTTTCACAATCTGTAAAGTGTAAACGAGAGGAACATTAGGATGTTTAGATGTATAAGAAAAGTAGATTACATTCTCGGAAGCAATGAAATGCCTGCCTGCCTGCATGATATGTCTGGCTGTTTTATCGAGCCTCTTGAATTTTATACGCGGAGGAGCTATGTCATTAGTGAAACAAGAAACTGGTTCCCTGGAGCGAGCATCTGTTGTCATGGACCTGGAAGCGAAAGCAGGTCCAAATGCTCCCCATTTGGATATCCCTACTCCATGGCTTCTGCAAGCAATAAGCACATGTATTTTCCCTGCCGAGAACTCCCCGAGTGTCTTGCTGCAAATAAGGGACAAATATTAACAATTTATTCAGGAGAATTTCTAGCATCAAATAGACTAGAGCAGTCTGAATGTAACATTATTAGGTAAGCAACTAGAAATGAATAAGAAGTGTGAGCTTCGGTAATAACACTTAAAGAACCCATTAAGTGATGGGATGTAAAGTCTCTTTGTAGTGCCAGAGGCTAATCCTATTAGTGAAACACGTGTTACCATCATCACCCCGCTTCTTATCACCCTATAACGATTCTCAGACTCAAAAAAACATTATGGATTAAAGCGATTTCTTGGCTTTCAGACCTTTCTGCAACGAGAGCCTGTCTTTTCTTTCTTACATTTTCTATTTCTGGTATCCTGGTTTATTGGTTGACATTAGATAGCAGGTAGTGTATCCACAGCGCTTATGGTGTGCTGATGGTGCCACCATCCTTCTCGCTGCTTCTAGCAATTGGTTCCAGTAACAGATCAAGCAAAAAAAAGTGAGATAAAGTGGTTCATAGACCCTACATTTAATATTTCTCTAGAATTTAAACACTTGTGCATTAGGTGATTCTGTCAGACACACTCCTGCAACTAGACTAGTTATCTGTCTCGATCTACTTCGTTCCAATTTTTCCAGCAACTCAACTTTTTGGAACTCTACAACATACTCTTTTACAAACTTCGTTGAAAAAAGACACATCAGTCATCAGTCATTTTTAAAAGTGAGTACAGAGTAAATTGATGCTTAATCAGACTTTTGGAGACTGAAATTCTGTAAAGTGAACACCTAAGTATAAACCTCTAATCGTAGCTATAATTATAATTCATTGGGCATATTAGGAACAAAAGACGAAAGGTTCTTAATATTATTTTACGAGATCTTAAATTCACTCTACATACATGTCAAAATGTATAATATGACCCCCATTAGTCATATAACTAACAACAGGAAAGTATGAATTTTCATTAACAAAAAAGATCTCAAGTTTAATATCGTAATTGAGACATGCTACAACATACTTATCTCTGAGCATTTCCAGAAGCACTACTACTAGGTGGCTCTAGATTTAACTGCACAAGTTGGATATAGCTCCAATGTTCTGGAGCTTCTAGCTCAATCTTGATCACCAACTTCTCTGAAAAAGACTCATCGCCCATTTGTAACAGAACACCTATGTATAATCCTCTTCTCCAAGCTTTTCTATTCAATTTTCATCTGATGTTTGAAGTCTGACATATCAAGAACAAGATCTTAGATTAGACACCCAATAAAACTGGTCATTTGCAAAATATATTAAGCCCCACGAAGCACCAGCATTTTCCTACTCAATTATCAAAGCTCATATCAACAAACTAGGGATACAAACCCCTCTCTGAAATGTATTCCTCTCCCCACCCCACCTCTCCCCTCCCCAAATTATTAAAGATTAGAAGGCCTAATCTTACACGTTGATCATGACAAATGTTACAGAAAATTAAACAAAATGAGTTATTGAGGTCATTCGAGACAGTTTCCCATAGTCAATGAAGTCAACAAGATCAATGGTTTAATGGAGACCCAAACTCTAGCATGTCAGTTTTATGGGACATAAACGCGAAATTACCCTAGAACCAAAGAGCAATTGGAAATTCGAATGGGATGATTCAGTAATTCAGGAATCCACAAAAGGAGAAAAAAAAGAAGAAGTGAGAGCAGTAACACAATCTGAATCAATTACGAGTTTTATCAAAGGTATGTAATGCTTAGCCTAAGGGCATTGGCAGCGCCTTCATATGGCGCAAGGATTTATGTAATTGAGGTTTTGGGAGGTCTAGACTACTGAAACTGAAAGGGTGCAAGATCTCCGTTGTGTAGCACTATATTTCTGCTGCCAAAACTTATGCTAGATGATTTATACTGAGACTAATTTATTGAAAATGGAGCTGCATATTGACACTTAACGTTCCAAGCAATAATATTCCTATGGTAAATCTACTAGTCTTTATCAGCTTCATTCAGAAGTTTGTGAAACTCTTTTTTTCAAAAGAATATAGTAACTGGATAAAAAAAACATTAAGTAGACTAATACAGATGAGCTTCACGCATTACTACTGAGAATAGAAACCGTATTTCAAGATAAAAATCCTAGAGATACTTCAGGTCGGCATGTTTTGGCTATTCATTAACCAAATGCTTTCAGTAAAAAAGAGATCGAAACGAACACCAATGTATAAACCTCTTCTCCTAGCTATCATTAAAATTCGTAGGCATATTAGGCACAAAAGACGAGAGGTTCTTAATATTATTCACGGAGATCTTGAATTCACTCTATAAACATATCAAAATATATACACATTACCCCTTTAGTCATATTATTAACAACACGAAAGTATTATTAAGAAGAAAAATGTCAAGTTTAATACCTTAATTGAGACAAACTGTACAATATTTTTATCTCTGAACATCCTCCAGAAGTACTCCTAGGTAGTTCTAGCTTTTACTGCACTTGGGTACAGCTTCAATAGTTCCGGAACTTCTACCTCAAACTTGATCACAAACTTCTCCAAAAAAGACTCTTCGCCCATTTGCATAAGCGAAGATAAGGAAATCTGATTCTTAACCAGACCTTTGGAGGTTAGAATTTTGTAAACAGAACACCTAGGTATAATCCTCTTCTCCAAGCTATAAGTAAAAATATTTGGCCATTTAGCAATAAATGATGGACTATAATCCATTTGATTCACAAGGTAATCCATTACGGAGGTTATCTTTTTCTTAGATTTCAACATACACTGAGGATATGACCTAAATGCTTTCTGAATTTCTTCTTCAGACCAACCCAATCTTCTGTAAGAATCCAGCTTTGACTCCCTACTGGAATTGCTCATCCCTGTAAATAACTGGATAACATGAAGATACGTATTTTTATAAGGATCAATACCCAACCCCTTAATCTCTTTTACAATCTCCTTCAATCTGCCAGTGCTTATTGTAAATACTCTTGGCTGACTGATTTAGAAAATTAACAATATTGGGTCGAGGAACACCTCCATCTCCCAAAGTTTCAATATTTACCATCACCTGAGGTATTAAGTTTCCTGTAAGAATCCACGAACTCCGCTCCAAGATGGCAACTACATTCTCGTCACGATGAACCAATTTCTTGAGATTATCGCAGGTAGGAATTATTCTTCCTTGCAAACTCGTTCTAAGGACGCCATTGTTACTGGAGACGAACTCGGCAAGGTCAATTCCAGAAATCCCTATAGAGTTGAAAAAATCGATCTTTGGTTTTAGGATTTTCAGAGGATTGTACATTAGAAATGAAGGTCGCTTAGTAATGAGTTTGGAAATGTGTGGTTGAGTAAATCCATAGTTTTGAAGTAGGTTTAAGACTGAATCTGGGTTTGTTGAAGTTGTGAAATTAACAGTTTTAGAAGCTTTAATAGCTTGATTCTCTGTTAACCCACATGAATTGATCAGGTAATTGATTACGTATGAAGAAGATGATGAAGAAGACTCCTCGTGTTTTGGGGGTGAGGAACTAAACCTAATACCAATACAAAGAGATGGGTTCTTTTGATTATAATGACGAAAAGGAAGCAAGTTTATGGTTGCTGAGTTACCTCCATTGAAGTTTGTTGTTTGAGATATGATACGGCGGAGAGAAGACAGCATCGTCAGGAGTAGAAGAAGCAGAAGACTGGACTCACTGGAGCAGGAAGTAGGTTTTCCAATTGAACTCCTGGGTGCAAAATAAATGCTGGTAGGTATGCAATCGGGTTCTGCGGTGTAGGCCCATTACTTCAAGGCATGCCAGTACCGGGTGAGCATGGGTGGTCCAGCCCGCCCAATAGGTGGACTAGAGGCTCATTCTTGAAAATTCATTAACAGGGTAGAAAACAGGGGTGTACTAAATTAGAATTTACATGGATTTGAATAATCCTAAAAATTCCTAGGTATTTAATTAGGATGTAAGGAATCGTACAATATTCACGGTATCCAAATATTAATATTTATTTAGAATCATAAAATATCCACGATATATATGGATTTTTAGCGATATTTTTAGTCAAAATATATGTTTTATTCACATATCAATCTCACTCCAAATCACAAGAGTTTCGTGGATTTTTATAAACAAATTATTTATTTTTGAAGGTGCGATTGGGGGATATCAAAATTAATTGGGGGATATAATTTCATGACAAAAACTGGATCCAAATTATCAAATCTGGGTCACCCCTTATGTAATTTTTTTTTAATTCCTAATCTAGCCCTCACTAATCAGGTTCAGTGGTTAATAATAATTAGTAAAATCTTAACTATTTGGGGGATAGATTAGTGTGTATTTTTATTTGAATTTGTGTGAGTGAGGTGAGAGTAGAAGGAGGGAAAAATATTTTTGAGTTGAAATTTTTTTGTGACAATGGAAGATGATTGTGAGGAGAGAATTGTTGTTGCTGAATCTTTACCTCAACTACAACAAGAAGCATATCTTCAATCTTCGGTTAATGATAACAACTCACAATTGGACTTATATGATGAACCAACACCCTTGGAATATGATTTTCGTGAGCATGAAGTGTTTTTTAAAGAACCAACCCAAGAAAGTAAACAAGTTCAACATACAAGCATCCCCAACACATAGGTAATGCTGCCAAGAGGTCGAAAATTTGATTATTTTTTTTTTATTTATTTTGAAACCGCCATTTTTCTCTGAAAAAGCTTGTGCCAGCATACTCGTAGTATGAATACCAGGCCGGCACCAACAGAACCGGCACGGTATTCATACTATTTTCATGTCGGCGAAAATTATCCCCCATTTTGAATCAACCGCCGGCGTGGTCTTCAACCCAACAATTCCATGCCGGCACGCAGTTAACTTTTTACCTACCACCGAATATTCCATGGAATATCCAGACCGGCATGGTTCACTCCTAACTTAACTATGCCGGTACCATAAGAAAAACATCCAGGAATTAAAGATTTTTCAACTTAAATACCGGCGTGGTAATTAAAATATCGAGCACGCCGGCACCATGTACTGCCGTAGTTTGTAAAATACGGACAAAACCGGCACAAAGTACCGTCTTGGAACCTTACATATCGATCATGCCGGTATTGCGAATCCCGACATTAATGTTCAAGAAAATACAATGCCGGTACTGTTTAAAATTAGGAAGTACAATTCCGGAATGCTGGAACATTATTCGAAAATGCCGGCACATGTTTCCGGCTTTGGTTGTTTTGGTGGTACTGTCGTCGAGCATGCCGGAACTGGTACCCGGCATAGTAATTTAATTTTATTTGGAACTAATTCAATTTTATTTTCATTCATTCCTTAGATTGTGACATACATTGATCCAACAAATTCCAAACTGCTTGGTCCGGATACGTCTGAATACTATAAAATGCCTCAGGTATGTTACCAAACAATACTTTCACCTAGTTTTTAGAACTTTATGTGGGGATTGCTTGTAATTAACCTTATAATATCCCATTGTTGTCCTTATGTAGGGAATAAAATCTCTAGTGGAAGCAATTGCTTGGGCAAAAGAGACGGCTCTTAAGAACATATGTATGTTGGTGAGGAATACCCAACGTTCAGATAATCGTTTTGAGATGGTTTGTGAGAGAAGTGGGCAATACAAGAAGAAGGATAGCCATAAGAGAAAGGGTTATGTATATCCAAAGAAGACTAATAGGGTATACAAGACTCGTACGAGGAAGGATAATTTCCGCTTTAAGCTTGTATTCTATCTAAGAGACAAAGAAAATGAATGGGATTGTACAGTGTGGCTTGGCCACCATAACCACCGGGATCCGAAATATTTTGTTGGTCACTCCCTAGTTGCAAAGCTAAAACCTCATGATTTCGAGGATGTAAAGATAATGACCAAAGCATGTATCAAACCAATAGTGATTCTCAGAGGCTTCAAGGAAAAGGATAATCAGAACGTTTCTTCTTAAGTACAATTTATAGCGCACAAGAAACCATTAGAAAGGTGGAATGGGAAGGGAGGACCGTTATGCAAGAATTTGAGAAGATAGTTTGGGATCACAACTACACGTGTATCATTAAAAGAGGGCCAGACGAAAATCCGCTTCAAATATTCATTGCGCATCCTTTGCTTTCACAATTGGCTCATATATGTTGTGGTGTTCTTATGATGGATTGCACCTACAAGAAAAACAAATACAACATGCTGTTGTTCAACACTGTAGGGCAAACATCGAACAAGGTATCATTCACATTGGCTTGGTGTTTAATGGAAAAAGAGAGGGATCACAATTATCATTGGGCATTACGACAATTGAAATTATTGTTCCTGGAAAATCAATTTCTGAGGGTCATCATAACCGATCAAGATGACACACTAATGAATGTTATATCCGACGTATTTCCGGATGCACAAAATTTCCTATGTACATACCATATAGGTCAAAATGTGATAATACATTGTCATGCTTTGTTTGAACCCTCTAAGGCGGATATTAAGAAGAGAATGTTTGCTCAACTAGAGGAAGATGTTCGCAAGAAGAAACTATCACCCGAAGAAGAAGATGATGAAAGAGGAAAGATTAAAGAGCGAGTGGACAAAGAACACGATGAAAATCATAAAAGGCGGTTGGAATTTCTAAAGGATTGGGAGAAAGTTTATTGGTCTCTTACCGAGGATATATATGAAAAGAGATTGAACATGTTTATTGCCAAATATAATGAAGTGTATCCAAGTGCCGTCTCATATTGTCGGGATAAATTGTTGCATAAGTTCAAGGAAAAATTTGTGTGTGCATGGACAAATCGGTATAGACACTACGGGAATGAAGCATCTAGTATAGCGGAGTCCGCTCATGGGAGATTTAAAGATCTCATCCAGTCCGTCCAAGGAAACGTGGTTATGGTCATCGAGGCAATGGAGCAATACTTTAAGGCTGATATCGATAGGATCAAGAAGGCCTTTGAGAAAAGCTCAATGGAAAGGATGACATCACATTTTCGATATAGTAATTTTCTCCAAGGAATAGAATTCAACGTCTCGCATTGGGCAATAAAACATATGATTAGAGAAATGGAAAAAGAGATAAACTACGGCAAACCGGGTGATGTGTGTATTTGTCCCGACATGTCTTCATTGGGGATTCCGTGTCGTCATATGCTTGTGAAGTATGAATAAGTTATACCTATTGAGTTTATTGATCCGTTTTGGAAGCAACTATCTTTCGACCCTCCCCCTTCGGAAGCTCCCGGACAATCACCATGGGAAACAAAGGAGGCCAAGGAATTTTATGAAGCTTACTCACGTGGCAACTCGGCTAGCCGACAAGTATTGTTGAGCCAACTAAGGCTAATTACACGCCTATGGATAGCACAAAGTGAAGATCCAAGAAAGGGAGATCCGCCCGGTATACCACAAACTAAAACGACTAGGAGAAAACAAAGGAAAGAATTGAAAGCATCGAGTGAACGTGAATGTGAAGACGAGGAAAGTAAGAAACGAGACCCAACTGGATGTGAGCTTTCATAAGCAAGGTTCGCAGAAGCGCCGGTTCCAAGGAAAAGTGGTAGGCCGAGGAAGGAACCGCCATCAAGTCAACAACAAACGGGGAATTCCATATCCACACCACAAGGCGATGAAGTGCCGGTTCCAAAGAAAAGGGGAAGGCCGACGAAGGTACCCACATCGATGGAACAAGAACAAGAAGACGAGGAAGCGGATGCCACGCATACAGTCGAGGTTACAAAGAAAATGGGTAGGCCTAGGAAGGTACCAACAAATGATTAAACAGGGGGAGCATCCCGAATTCACACCAATAGTTGAAGGGCCGGCTTTGCATATCAAAACTGAAAGGCCGAATAAGGAACCTACATCAAGTCAAGTACATCAACAACACGATGGTTATGTAGTCTCTTTTAAAAGTCGTTTAAGGACTCCCATCACAAACTGAAGACATTGGGAATATAGAGATTGCAGAGGATAGATTGGATATACTTAAGCTAAAAGTTGGTAACATGAAGACGTTTAAGGATTCCCAAACAGGTAAGACTCATAGACATTACCATACCAAAATAGAGTCTTATGTACTGCAACTTCCCGAGGTTATTCGCGAGTATATTGTATATACAGATGATGTCGATGGAGATGTAAATTGTGGTTATCATGCCTTGACCGGACAATTAGGAATCTTTGAGACGGGCGGTTAGTAAAGGGATGACACCATGCCGATACGCTAGAAAGAGGATGGCCGAACAACTTATGAAAAAGAAGAGCTGTTATGAACAATTGGTAGATGATGATGAAGGGTTTGATAGTTTGCATGGTCGGGTGTTAGGGCCATATCACGAGATGAAGTTCCTTCCTACTGAATATTGGATGAAAATGTCGGTTTGTGGGCATCTTGTGGCGAATACATTTAACTGTGTTGTTCATTATTTTTCCCCCACCGAACAAACAACTTATACGCCAAAGTGACAAAAGTGTGAAGGATCTCTTAAGAAGAGAAGAGTTGTTTTGGCGTTCGTGAACGGGAATCATTTCATTATTTTGAAGCTAAAGGAAAACTGTCCATTGCCACCGGTTTGTCCGTTGACTAAAAACAAGGATATAGTCCCCAATCACTCGGAGGAATATATGAAATTGTATGAGGAGAACCACCAATTGTGGGATGCGTTGAAGCTATCAATTAACCCGGAGAAGAGAGAAATTCCTATTCATAAATAGAATAGTGATGAAGAGTAACTTGGAAATGTGCGGATCACTGTTACGCAACCTTTTGTTTTTTTGGAAGTTTGAATTGTAATCATTAAACCATATGTTATGGATATGCCGGAATCATTTAGTTCAAACTTTATAATGCCAGGATCTGATCCCGACTTAGAAAGTTTTTTTTCTTCAATGCCGAAAAGGAACCATAAGTACACAGAGATATCAGATTTAGTGCCGGCGTCGAAATTAACTTCCTGATAATGCCGGAATTATACACATATCACTTATGTGTGAGGAAAAGAAAGAGTACCGGCATTGTCTGGAAAAGCGAATCTATGCCAGAATTCTAAATTCCTTTGGGCCGGAAAAGAAATCAGTATACCGGCATTGTTGTTACAATTTCGACCATGCCGGTTTTGAAAAAATAAACATAAAAATGGCAATGTTTGACATAGATTAACCAATATAACATGTTCTAATCCAAAAACAAATGAAATCAACATCTTCATAGTTTAGCAAGACACACAAAATAACATAAGCAAAGATAAAGTTAAGATGTTCCAAACCGAAAGCAAATCAAACAAAGATGTTCAAAGTTTAGCAAGACACACATAAATCGACAGTATATTGTTCAAAGACATAATTAATACTATAAAAGAAACATTAACAAACATCTTAGATCACTCGGTCCTTGGTTTCTTGTGAACCCTCTTCTTCGTTTCCTTCCACAAGTCCTTTGCATTTGGGTCTTCAATTTTGTCTATCTTTTCCTCGACTATCTTCATTTCCGCCGGGGTTAGCACCTTTCCTTTCTTATTCTTGCATTTAAACCAGTTTCCCAATTTTCCTAGCCTCGAACGTTGTTGTCATATTTTTCCATTAGTATGTTAACTTTTATGAGTTTATAGATATACATTCAAATAATAGGAAGTGAATCAAAATTATGTACCAACAACGTGAGGGTCTTTTGAAGTACGGGTACAGTAACTTCTTCAGGAGTTGTGGAGGGAGGTTCTGCTTGTGGAGGCACTGTTTCGGTGGTCGGGCGTATAATACAAGGATGGGAGTACCTCGAATAACCTCTGAGGAAGCTTGATTCCGACTCATAACCGTTTTCCGCCAATTCCCAACCACCCCTATCCAACACTAGTCGTTGTTCTTCCCTTTCATTCCAATGTAAAAGTAAAGGAGTTGGTTTGCAAACTACCAGCGTATGATGTTCATCTGATATGCATTGAGGAAAGTCATGAGAGAATTTGGCATCAGAATTACCCGTAAGTTTTTTCTGTTTGTACCCAAGTTGGCGCATCATACGGCGAGAGTTATGCATAACAAATCCTTTTGGATGAAACAATGGTCCGTTGTAAAATGCTACATTGTCATGCCTTGCAAAGTGAACTCCTCTTTCGTTCCTATATGGATCAAACACAACATCTTCGACAGCGATAGAGTCCAAAGCCTCTCTCATGGCGAATAACCGAGTTCTGTTAGTGGGCTTCGGTTTATTGTCGAAAAAGTATTTCTTAGCTATTGGACCTTGTGGGTCCAAACCACGAGTTGACGAATCCAAATATTTGTACTCCTCGAACACTGTTGGGAAGTGTTCATAAGCCCACACCTACACAAATGAAAGATCGTTCCAATGAAATGTATAAGAAAGGAACTAATTGGAAAACAAAATAACTAGTTCACGTTACCTGTAATACAGTGAAATTACCATTAAATTGACAAGCATTCGTCTTAGAAGATCTACGCATCTCCGCCAAAAAATGTGCCAAGAAACCAGTGCCCCATGAATACTCATGAACCTCCTCCAAGGGATCCAAGTATTGTAAGTTGTTCATATGCATCCTGTTACCATTAGAGTCAGGGAATATTGCGATGCCCAAGAGGAACAAAAGATAAGCAGCGACAGTTTATTGAATTTGTTCGGCATTCAATTCCTTGCCCATCGTATTCCAAAACAACTCTCTGAGCTTGACGACTTTAATAGTCTTTGTCATGGTTTTCTTTGACATGTACATATCTTCTTTTGTCGTTGCCACGTCCCAACCAAACAACTTTTTAGTCAGCTCATAGATCTTGGACCATTCTAGGGTCTTACCATCATCTTCTTTTTTAACGGCTTTTCCAATGATCTCAAGGACAAATATTCTTTGGACATCTTCAGGGATAAGGTCATCTCGCCAAAAGGAAAATGCATGGTATCAGTTGAAGCAAAAAACCTCTCCAAGAAGCAATTCGTCGTCACTTGATCAGTGGCCACATAGTTTTCTACCGCGGGATACAACCCAGATGCTCTTACTGCGGCTTGAACAGCCGTACACTCCCCTTCCAAATTTCATGTATCCATTTGTTGATAGCAGCAAACACGGAAGGCTTTCTTGTGGTCCTATAAAAACATACCAAACAAACTTCAATTAACCTGATCATATATAAACAATATAACAACAAGATGCAAACGTCTTACATAAGTTTGATAGATCCAACGATCCCATGAGTCCTTGTAGTCAAATAAGAGTTTTGGATCTCTCGGCTGACCCCAGTGTTTGCCATCACTGCGTTCTGGAATCATGTCATATGGTTTTGGGAGGTGCTTTGGTGGGTCCTTTTCCTTTTTCTCACCGGATTCAACCTCAGGTTGTCCTAAGCCATATGAGGATGAGCCACCTGCTGGATCAGGAGTACAAATTTCTCCCAATCAGCATCATCATCGTTGCTTGTGTCTCCCTCCGGGGGAATCTCCCGAATCATGACCTTACCACGTTCCGGATCATCTCGACCACGTCGAGGCCGAAAAGACTTAGGTTTTCCTTCATCAACAACTTTTACCTTTCCTTTCTTCAATTTTGCATCTTGGGACCTACATACAAAATGAGATTTAACAAAATAAGGAAATCAAACCCGACATGACAGATGAAAATAAAGATTCTGCCGGCACCGGTTCCGGCATTGTGGTCTAAAGAAATTCTACGTCGGTTCACAGGTACCGGCGTTGTACGTAAATAAAATATTATGCTAGTAATGTGGGAATTGTTTACAGAGATTTAACAAAATAAGGTAATCAAAAACGGCATGGATGTTGAACATAACGATAATGCCGACATTCATGCCGGTATTGTACTATAAAGCAATTCCATGCCGGATACAAGGCACCAGCAATATATGAAACTAAAATGCTATGCCGTTAAAATGGGAATTGTCTACCGAGATTTAACAAAAATAAGGTTTCTATGCCGGTATTCTAATAACTTGCATGCAATAAAATGGGGATACAAGACATATAAATCAGCATTGTATTGTAATTTAATTTTACGCCGAAACTAAATTGGAATTTCAATTCACTAAATTTAATTTCAAATTTCCTTTTACCTAGTACAAACAATAATCATGCAAGTTTCAATTTGCGTATTATGAAATAAACCCTAAGAATGCTTCAATAAACATAAACATCACTTACCTCATCATCTCTGTTATTTCCCCATCATCATCTTGTTCAATAGATGCTTCTGATTTCGATTTACCACCAGGAATAGGTTTTGGTTTTTCAGGAGGTTTACGAGGACCCATTCTTCTTTGGGTTTGAAGAATTGAATGAATTTGGTTCAGAGGATGGAGTTTAGTGGTTTTGGAAGTTCTTTTAGAATTGCAAAGTGAAAAGAAAGAAATAGAAAGATGGAACCGTTCCCATTCCATAACCGTCAATTTTATGTAATTATGGAGTTTGTAACCGTCACATAAATGGAATGAGGGAGTTTGTAACGGTTACAATGGGGGATAATTGGTGCGACAGTTACAATGGAAAATAATAAGGGTAATTGGGGCGACAGTTACAATGGTAACAAACCTTCATAATACCGGCGTTGTCGAACTATCAAAATCTATGCCGGAAATCTGACGAATTTAACTGAATTTATATTTAGAGTGTCGGCGTTGATTTGTTCTTAACAATCTATGCCGGTAGTGTTTCTTGATTCATTATTAGTGCACCACCAAAAGGTTTAAGCAAGCAAACTGATCCAAATTAGCCTTCATATCAACACTTTGGAAATAAACTAAAAAAAATTAAACACATAAACAATGTTCCACATAAAATGAAAGGTCTTAAGTTAATTGCAACTAGCATTATCTTGTAACGAGATTCAACAAACAAAGCGGCTTCGAAACGCCTAAAAGGCTCTTTTCTACATATTAATACTAAGGAAATAAACTTAAAAAAATTAAACACATAAACAACATTCCGCATGAAATGAAAAATCTTAAGCTAATTGCAACTAGCATTATTTCTTGTAACGAGATTCAACAAACAAAGCGGCTTCGAAATTCCTAAAAGGCTCTTTTCTCCACTTGGTATATGCTTCATGAGCTTGCCACCTATTGTCTCTGTATCTTGCGAGGAACTCGTTGTATTTGCAACATAATTTTATGAGGGCAATTGTCTGATTCGCTACAAACTCATCCCCGTAATCCATTTTGCGTTTCTTGCACTTACCGTCATATAACCTCGACATATAAGGACCATCCGCAATAAGACCCAAAAAAAGGTTTGAAGGGCGGTGATCTTCCAGCGAATCCGGAACTATGAAGTAATTCTTAATCCATTCGGTTTCTTCCTCAACATCCGCTTCTATCTTCGCTTGTTTTACACGTTCGATTATCTCTTTAGTTTCTTTGCGACATTTTCTTGTATTGCTTCCTCTTCTTCTACTCTTTTCCTTATAAGTATCTCTTCTTCCATTGCGACAAGTGACTTGGGGGTTTGCTCATTCCTTTTAAGTTTTTCTAGTATCATGGGAATTGAGTTGGTGGTGGATGATGATTGATTCCTTATCGGAGTGGATAATTTTTTTTCATATAAAAATTCTCTGAAATCGGTAGTTGGTGATCGATTTGACATCAGAGAAATGTGTTGGAGCTCACCTGTTTTTTTTCTTCTGAGGTATCAACTGCAATAGGTGTATCCATTCCTTTAAATAGATGAGGACACAACGGCTCTTTTCCACTTTATCATACCGGAATTGTAAGTATCTTAGATCCCACGTCGGAAATGGTCTTTACTGGTTTATGGTTTAAAAAAATAGTCATTATGCATTGAATGTTCCATTCCGGCAGTGTACGGAAGATGTTCGACCATGCCGGTAGCGGCTGCCGGCACCGTAATGTATATGATTTTAAAGCCAGAACATGGTTTATTGTACACATAATTTTGACACTAAGTTCCGGCGTAGGATAGTATATAGCAGGTATGCCGGAAACCTAACATTATTAAGTTATGTTAACAAAGTAAGCCGGAACTATAATTTATTTCAAATGTAATCCTTTTCGCAGGAAGCACGAATGCACTTAGCACATGCATCAAGCCTTTAAACCACTTGGTGACCCAAGTGGACGAGTTATAGTCTCGTGAGGGTTTACATAGAGATGTACCCACAAAACCTTACCAAAAACTACCCTAAAAACCTAACCAAATACTGCTAAACCTATCAATCTTCTTAGGAATAATCCTTCTCCGATTCACCCAGCTGGTGGTACTTCGTGACTTTGGTTACAATGCGGTTCACGTTGGCATCAAACATGAATGCTTCTCCCTTTTCCTGTAAGTGACGCGTTTTCACGGCTTCATGCTACAAAAACAACACATCAACTTAGTTTGTTACTTAAAAATTGAAAAAGAGTGGATTGTGTCGAGTTAATCATAAAGATACTTACAAGTTATTGAGGGGAAAATCTATTGATGGTAGCGTGCTCGATCCGGTGTTTCATTTTTAGATACTCAACCACCGTATTTAGGATGATGTCGTGTCGTTACTCGATTTGTTGAGCAGTTCTTCCTTTCGGGTTACCGTAATCGTGTATAAACTTGTTAAAAATCTTCAACCACATGGAATCCCCCGTGATGTTATCTATAGTTGAAGGACGAGTTTCGGCGTACCATGCTTGGGTGATTGCTAAATCTTCCTCGGAGTCGAACGATCCCATTTGTTGTATGTGGGATTAGGTACTATACTAAGGTATTTATAGATGATTATTATAGGGTTTAGGGGTTCTAAGTTAAGAGGCTCAAGGAGATATATAAGAACACACGAGTTTTGGGCCTTTGGGTGCAAGTATTAGATCTCTTTATGTAGAGAAAAACCTCAACGACTAATTTTTTTGAAATCACACAAAACCCGGCATTGAAATAAATGTGACATACAACGCCGGCACCCGGTCCCGGTATTGTTTACCATTAGATGTTTATGCCGGTACGAGTGAATTTCTTCACAGAGAAATATGCAACCTTTACCGGCATGATTCAACAACATGGTTTAGCGCCGGTATGTAACACCAGCATTGCATATATAATTGCGACCATGCCGGTGGTATTGAATTTCAAAAAAAAAGACTAGTTTTTTGAAAAATAAGACCATTGGAGATTCATTTCTATATAATACCTCCCTATTCCTTTAGAAAAATCTACACAAAGAACCCACCAAATAACAAAAATCCTTATATCAAGAAAGCAAGCACCAAAAAATAGATCAATCTAGCACGGTTAAAGCTTCACAACCGATGGGAGATTCATCATCAAGCTCTAATTGCAAAGTAAGTAGATTCAACATTATTAACTATATATGGACAGTTAAAATCTTCTCTATTATGACGTATCACTAATATAATCTTCTCTTACAGAGTCATCATTGCATCTCTCAAATTTGCAAGTCACCTTCTCATCTAGCAATGGACTGTCCTTTTATTTATTCAAAGTTTAGAAGCTGTGATGGGACACGCCGGTTTTGGATTGCAAAAACTGATGATGCTGAAAATGGAAGAATGTTTCTAAGGTGTTTGAATTACCAAAAGTGTGATGAGTTTCAATGGTTTGACAAAGCTGTTGCACTAGCACAATCAAGAGAAAACCACAAGGGCCAATGCAAGCCTATTGATGGGTGTTATATGAAGGGAGAGGAATATGTTGAAAGAGAAGATGAACTAATGAAGATTGTCTTTGGCACCCCCATTCCATACGATGTCTTCGAAGATATTTGCGAAAGGCTCAAAGGATCCTCAATTGTTGAAAAGGGATGGAAATAGATTATGAGATCATCTTTAACCAAAGTTGCTCCATTCCATGTTTTTTAGTATGTTTTAATTTAAAGTTTCAAATCTAATGTAATAGATTACTTAGGAATGAAATAAAATAGCATTCAGAACGGATTTATAATCAATACCGGCATAGATTCAATAAATATTTCAATGCCAGTTTTATGGAAAAACTAGCAAGGTGTTAGAAAAACACAGAGTTCCGGCGTAGATTCATAATACATCCATGCCGGTACTGTCCAAATTCCACACAGGAGCTTGAACCCTTTCCTCTCCTTGTTCCGGTATAGGTTTAGGAAAATATTTCAATGCTGGTATGAGAGGCGGCATAGAATTGTAATAACTTTTACACGCCGGAAGCTGTCCCGGAACTGTATAACCTAGATGTTTTTATGCCGAAAACTCTGGTGTAAAGAAAACTTGCAAAGAAAACGTTTCACTAGAAATCTAAACATGTTCAACATAAACTAAACAACTGAATCGTGCTTAAACGTTCTTCATCACGGTATCATAAACCAAAAGTAAACCAAACAACTAAAGAGTTCAACCGAAAAAAAGTTAGAAATTGTTCAAAACATAACAACCATCATCCAAATAACGAAACACAACTATGGAGTTTATCATTTGGTCTTTTGCTTCTTGGCAACGGGAGCCTTCCTCGTTTCCCCAAACAAAGCTCTTGAACTTGGGTCTTCAATTTTATCAAGCTTCTCCACGACTTCCTTCACTTCTTCAATGGATAGCACCTCTCCTTCGTTGTACTTGCAGCCTAATTGCTTCCTCAACTTGCGAAGCCGACGCCGCTAGTTTCATACATACAACACATAATTAGTATATATTTGCTGATATAAAATTATGTGTAAATTAAACGACTAAGTAACTAACAATACTTACTAGCAATCCAACAGTCTTATGAAGTTGGGCCATCGTAGGTGGTGCCTCTGTAGGAGATGGAACGTGAGGGTTTTTCTAGGGTGGAACTTCAACGTCGTTCGGGCGCATGACAAAAGGATGTGACCATTCCAAGTAATTATCAATGTAGGCGGGATCTGCTTCATCACCGTTGTTCACAAGCTCCCAATTAGTAGCATCTACCAAACGACGTGGTTCCATATCCCTCTAGTGTGTTGGTTCTGGAATTGGATCATACTCTACCCTCAACCTTGTGGAACTTGACATAGACACAGTAAGGTCAAGCAGATACCTTTCATGAGAGGCTGTCATGAAGTGGGGTAATTGCTTATATCCAAGTTGTTGCATCACACGTCGAGGGTCAGCCATAACGTATACCTTTGGGTGGAACAAAGTCCCATTGTAAAATGCAACGTTATAGGACCTCAAATATTGGTGGTTTTCTCTAGACTCCCTGTAAGGGTCGAACACAACATCTTTGGTAGTCATCGCGTCCAGAGCCAATCTCATAGCTATCAGTCGACGATTGTACCGGGCTTCGGATGGCTGTTGAACTTGTATCTCTTGGATCTAGGCTCCTCGGGGTCATCAATGGGTATAATCTTCAAGAAAGAGTTGCCCTTGAACAATGTTGGGAAATGTTCATAATCCCACACCTATACAAATGTGAAATGATACATTTAAAAATCAGTAAATTTTGTTTCTAATTTCATCATAAGGGTACATGTGAACAATATAAATAAGAACATAAGTTTAAAAATAAAATTACCTGGAGTAGAGTGAAATTTCTGACAAATTGGTTTGTAACCGCCTTAGAAGCCCTTCTCATCTCCATCATCAAATGTGCCATTACCACGGTGCCCCAATAATAGTTAAAGACCTCTTCCAATGGATCCAAGTATTGAAGGTAGTTTGCACTAACCCTGTTTCCACTAGTGTCGGGGAACACCCTAGTTCCCAAGATGAATAACAGGTACGCAGCGGCTATATAAAAAATCTGTGCGGGGTCCCATCCATCCTTGTCTTTTCTATGCGTCGTTCCTTCAAAGGTCTTATTAAGAAGCGTCAGCTTGATGGTCTTTGTCCTACTATTCTTAGATACATAGAAGCTTTCCACAGAATTTTTGTAGTCCCAACCCAACAGCTTGTTAGTAAGAGCGTGCAACTTCGACCATTCTAGCTCCGGACAATGATCTCCTTCTGCAATTGATTTGCCGGTAACACTCAAGCCTAGAATGTTCTGAGCATCATCAGGGATCAAGGTCATCTCGCCAAACGGGAAGTGCATGGTATCTGTTTCACCATGATACCTTTCGACGAAGCAATTGACTGTCACAATATCTGGCTTCACATAATTTTCAACCAAAGGATATAGACTAGAATCCTTTACTAATATTTGGACCTCTGCACATTCCTTAGACAAATCCCAATGAGACGCGGCTTGGTTTCGGCAACAACGCACAACCTTCTTATTATCCTACAATTAGGAGATAATACGATTAAGAGGTTTTATATAAATACAAAACAATACATATGCACGAGATAGAAATTCTTACATAGGTTTGACAGATAGTACAAGCCCAAGAGTCCTTGTAGCCAAATAGATGCCCCGGATCATAATAAGTTTCACCCCAAATTTTACCACGATCAAGGTCAGGTATCATGTCATCAATATGAGGAAGGTTTGAACCTTTAACTTTTACTCTGCATGTGCCCTTGCCTTGTGTCGGTTGTTGACTTGACCCAACTTGTTCCACTACTACTTGACTTGAATCAATCTCATTATATTCCTCCTCATTTTCCTCTTCATCTTTCTCATATTGCTCCTCTTCCTCCTCAACTGCTCCGGTAGGTTCACGGATTGCGAGTTTACTACGGTCACGACCACTCTCCCAAACTTCACCTCTTGTATCAGCCCCCAAACGCTTATTGCGACCTTGTTCTTTCCCTCTAGGAGAAAGAGATTGAGGAGTACCAACACCGTCGTTCCTTCTTTTCTTAATGCCATCATCTTTAGTTTTTCGTTTGGTAGCTTGCATTGCTTTAGCCCTATTCAAAAAGAAGCACGAAATAAATATAAGAAAACTAACTTTCATTCCTAATACCGGCATAGATACACTACATAACGGCATAAAATCATCAATCCCGGCATACAAAAACAAAGTATCGACCACGTCGTGACCAAAACCCGGCATAGTAATTTCAAACCATCACATTCCGGGACCTGGTATCGGCATTGATAAATTATTGACGAGAATGCCGGTAATCTTTAGGAAGTTTCTGGATACAAAAACATCTTTGCTGGCACAAACGGAAAATTGAAACACATGCCGTAACTGGATATCGGCATAGAATCTAACATAAATTATAAGACGGTGCTGATAAGAAAATCCTAGGGTTCTCTGTTTATTAGAAGCTCAATACCGGCATGGTATTCAACCTAATTTTAACGATGTGACAGGGTTCCGGTGTGGTCTTCATCCTACATCGAATGTCGGGACGCAGTACTGGTGTGGTCTTCATCCTAAATCGAATGTCGTTATATAGTTCCGGTGTGGTCTTCATCCTAAATTGATGGCCACTACAAAGTTCCGGTGTGGCATTCATACTAAATTGAATCCCGGAACCTCTGAAACTCAACACTTCCAGTTAGGGTTTCACGATTTTGACCTAAACCCATAGCTACAAATCGATTGAAACACTAATTAAACGGTTTTAAATGATTTACCTTCTCATATAAGCCATATTCCTGAGTAGTTGATCGTCCGATAACTCTTGTTCTTCGTGTTCTTTCTCTTGAGCAATCAAAGCAATCCTGTTTTCTTGTTTTTGTTTAGAAATCGATTTGATTTCGATTGGGCATCTGACTTCTTTCGTGGAGGCATTCTTATGGGTTGGTTTTAATCGACGAAGAAATTTTTGATTGAACGATTAATCGTCGATGAAGAACGGATGAAGAACGATGAAGGAGATGAAGAAGAAAAAATCGAAAACCCTAGCCTACGAGTATGCCAGAACTCATGGTATACAAATGGTGGATATTTGATTTGTTTTTTAGATTTTATGTTTTAGTAGAAAGGGTATAACAGTCTTTTCATAATGTTTTTTAATTAATCTAAGGGTGTTTTAGTATTTTCGGCCCAAAAAACACCCCTTAACAGACACCTTTGGTTGGGGGAAGTAATTCATATCCCCAAATTAGTTTCCATATCACCCAATCGCGCGTTCTTATTTTTTGGTTTTATTTTTTCACATCATGATATGTTTTCCCGCCACCGCCACCCACCATTGCCGACCACTACCACCACCAAAAACCGTCAAACAGCACCACCACCACACACCACCAACCACTACCACCTTCAACAAAAACCACTAGTGATCGCCAGCACCCACGACAAACAACCAGCACCACCTCCAACAACAACAACCACAACTGACCACCAACAATCACCACCACCACCACCACCAATAACAACCACCTCGCCACCACCGCCACCATAAACACCAACTACCACCACCACTTATACTTATTGATGGGGTTTTTTTTGAAAGAGAAGCATCGTAATTTTTATTTTTCAACTATATTACGATTTGGTAATCCACTTTAAATTTTTATTCATATGAATTAATTCTAATCAAATCCATTATAATCCATATTATATATCTTTAAGAATCTATCAGATTCTTTCAAGAAACATTATAAATCCACTAGATTCAGGTAAACTAATATTTATTTTTATCTATATGTTGATGATGGTTTTTAGCATAGGGAGAAAACAGTAAAAGTTTGCCTACCTGACCCAGAATCAGAAGTAGTAGACCTTGATATGTCTATATTCCGCAAGGAATTTGAAGAATATATCAGAATTTGATGAGTGCTTATGTCTCTCTTCATATTATATTGAAACTCAAGCTCCTAGATGAATTGTTCACTAGTATAGATCCTAATGAGTATTTAAGATCCTAGTTGCATTACTCACTAATGGCGGATCCTGTCGAGTATTCATTTCATGTTATATTCCCAGCCGAACTCTTGATTTTGACATGACATGACAATTAATGCTCGCTCGCAGCTGAGCAACATGAATTTCCCGAAGTGTCGGGATAAGATATGCATGGAAATACTCAATTAGGGGAACGCAAAGTTATGATGCCCTCTGAAACATAATTAGTGATTTCTATATTAATATGCGAAATTCACCAAAAATTGATTGGTTTTGCGGCAACCCGCAAAATTCAGTTCTTTAACCTAATTTTATCAATTTGCAAAAATTAGGTTTTTTGCGCCCTGCGCGATAATTCGAAACCCATTGGTCGAAACTAAACCAAGGTAAACTAGGAAATTGATCCATCACGGAGCTAGTAGGAGAAAGATCCTACCAAAATCAGAAAACAAGAAATACAGAGGAATTGCGGAAAGTAAGAGCAGCAGCAAAAGAAGGCGTGGCCGCGACACTTGGCCGACCGATTTTCCTCAGCATGCGCCGCCCGTGGCTGGCCGGCTACGCTCCATGTTGCTACTTTCCGGCCCCCTCTTCCCACCGACCAATCAGATCGCTCCAAAAGCGCCACGCGCATTTTTAATTAAAATTGGAAGTTGGTTGGTCGACACACCTAAGTCCTTAAGAAATTAAACATAGCTTGCACATGTCAGTCTCAAAATGATCACAACCGCACGTTTTGGCCGGCCGGTTTGTCAAGCTTGGCCGCTTCCGACGGGACCGAGCAAACTCCATGATATCCACCGACGGGCCCACTATCATGCCAGCCAATTGAAATCCTCAAACCCCGCCAGCGGCATCCCTAATCGCTAGCCTGAACTAAGCTAGTTGCGTTGTTGAAAGAGAAGCTCAACGAGCTAAGACCGACCATAACGGTCTCAAACCCATAACATTCGTCTAACTTAGCCATCCTAATTGAACGGTTTAGATATTTCTTCGAATGATCAAAGAGGTGTCGTCGGTGACTCGCCTCCATCCCTGGCTAGTCGAACTACACACAACAAACCAGGAACACGTCAAACTGTTTGCTCAAAATAGGGTGAACGCGCGTTTTGAAAACCCTAATTCGTGTCAGCGGCAACATACTAATGTGGCAAAACGATCACGGTCGTTCATCTTCTCCATCCAAATTGACTCGCTTAGATCCAATTCTAGACAGCCAATAGGATGCCAGCATGCTCTTCGGCAACCCACCTTTGCGTCTGACCAATCGGCCTGCTCAAACCGACGCTCAACACTTTGAATCGATTAGCCTAAAGAGGGTTGGCCACGCGGCTTTAAAACCCTAAATTGAGTCGGCGTCATTATGCAACTGCCGCAAATCATCTCGTCCGTCCAACTTCGCTAGCCTAGTCGGACGACTTAGATTTAATTTCAGGTGTCCAACAGGGTGACGTCGTGATCACCGACCACCCCTCTTTCATGAGGAGCGATCAGCCAAGCCAAGACTTTCCCATACGGATCCCAAACGATCTCCAAAAGGCGGTCAGTCGCGCTGCTTACAGATAATTGAATGAATTCAACGACAGCCACTAACTGTGGCAAATCATCTCGTCTGTCCAACTTCGCTAGCCGAATTGACCGTCCTAGATCCAATTTTAGGCGACCAATAGGATGTCGCCGTGGTAGCCAGCCGTCACTCTCCTATAAGGACCGACCGACCTGCCTTTAGCGCGCGCGAATGGCTCCTGGAAGCTTCCCGAAAATGGTCGGTCACGCTCCTTTTAAGAAATTAAGTTTCGCGACTAAATTAAACGAGCTTAATTTGTACAACGATACTTCACATACATCGATTATTTTGAGCTGCTTGCTTAAAAGCGATGCTTTACATGCATCGAATACATACGACATTTTATGAGCATCGGTTTCACGAATAACTTAGTTATTTAACCTAATAGTGTTACATGTTATTCTTTGGGGCAAGTCTCATGACTTGACTCGTCACACATGACCACCCACTGCCTGGCTTGCGCGTGATTGGTCAAAATAACTAGGTTTTGCAAACAAGACCCACTCAGCAACCTGCTGCATATTTTCCATGAAAATACTCAAGACATCAAACATGTCACAAACTGGGGGATGTTCATCTGAGTATTGGTCTGGTGGTCTACAGCGTGCGGCGTGCAACACGCTCATTACAAGAAAGTCTCACGAAAGTCGGGCAGTTAGAGATGATAAAGGGGTAGTGGGACGAAACCACCCAGTCTTCCCCTCATAGTGGAGACGTGGTTTTCACCATCATGCACGATCCCACTCCTCCATCACTCAAATATTACCAGTTCCTATGAGATCAGGGTGCGTGCAACTATGACTGATATAAATTGGTTTTCAACCTATTTCAACTAACAACAGTTTTTTGGTTAACAACATAAGTATCCAGAAAAACACCAAGAACTGATAGCTTACATTCCGCAAGCCAGTTCCATATTCTGATACAAGTCATAAAATAGCCACACCTTCAGAGTTAACCATTTTTATCTCAACACCTTCTTCGCTTCCCTCCCTAAGATCGACCCTTCTCCTTCACTTTGTGACAGAAGCAAGACTGGAACGACCATTTCTTGGTTTAGTCCATGATTGTACAGATTGATCTCTCGAATCTAAACTACTCCCGTGCAGTGCATTTGTTTAGGGTTTAGATTCGTTTCTCCGCGACACACCCAAATTTACCAATACCAGCAGAATCGGGTTTTACCCCAAAACACCATATAAATCTTGATTCAATACACCCTTGTAAATATTGAAATTTATTAGACACCTGCTTGGTTAGTGTAAAGGGTATTTTTAGAATTATGCAAGGTATGAAGGTAAATGTAGTTTGTACCCAATAGTGTATATACAGTGTATTGTTCATCTATCTATTAAAATTTTAATTGTACATGTTTCTAGTGGAGAGGCGGTTAAATAGGTAAGGATATTTCATCCAAGAATGATTTAGGATTATAAATCATTAATTAAGTAATTTTTTATTGGTTTTCATCTTACTTAAATAAATTTTTTAACATAAACATGCTTAACCGCCAGCATCCAACTCATCTACTCGCCCACCCCCAAATGTTAGACATGCGGGTAGGGCTGAACATGGTTTCGGTTTTCCGCTGGAACCGGACCAAACCAGACCAATTAGGAAGAAACCAAACCGTACCAAACCAGACCAAAGTGGAAAACCGATAGTGTTGGTTTTGGTTTGGTTTGATCTCTAAAACCGAACCAAAAGTCATTGGAAAACCGATTAATTTTTAAACTTAGTTTCTACCGTTAATTTACAAGTATTAGATTCTACCCATTGATTTAGAGGATAAATAGAAACCCTAAATCTAATAATTCATTATGATTCACTCCCTCTTTCTCTTTCTCCTTCTCTCAGTCGCCTCCTTTCTCCACCCCCAACTACAGCTGTTGCTACTCGACTTTTTTCTTCCCGTCTTCCTTCTTTTTTATTTGTCAATAACTAAATTAAGATATCTTATATATCTTCTTTTGATCTCTAGAATTAGAGTAAGCTTTAACTATTCTTGATATTATTTTATTTTATTTTTTTTGTCAGTAAATTTGTGTAAACCAATACTATCGGCAACTACGATTTTTTTATCTGTAAATTTGTGTTTTTTTTTTTGGTTTGACATAATTATTGGTTAACCAAAAACCACTGGGACAAACAGAAACCAACTGGAACTATTTGGAAACCGAACCAATGGTTAATGGATTGGTTTGGATTGGATTTTTAGAAACCAATAGTATTGGTTTCGCTAGAAACCGAACCAAAACCGACCATGAACATCCCTACATGCGGGAGATGCATCGGGTGCAGATGGAAATCTAACATATGTTATTTAGATGGACCAGATGTAGTTGGCATTAGGGTTATTTAGTTTTTGTTACTTACATTTTGTCCAAAGTTAGTGTTTGGTCTAACTTTTGTCCAACTTAGGGTTTGGTACTTGGAATTGACGTTGACCCGATTAACTAGCTTAAATCTTGACTTCTGTTAAAAATTTATTAAATTTCTTTTATAAAATATAATAAATAAATAAATTTACCAGTACATCCTTATCATCATTAAACCTAACCCTTTCTGAAGAAAGAAATACCAATTCTTCCTTCCACAGACCCTTCACCGTCGCACTAAAATCACTTTATTTCTCTCTATCACTACCACTGTAAAACCATCACAATCACCTTCTCAGTTTCTCTATTTCCTATCAATGTTCAATTCCTTCTCCAAAACAGTAACGAGACATCACTTATAGACTTAATTAGGTTTGGATTGAGTTCCCAGATTTGTGAAGTTGGTCTGGAAATGCACATTGAAATAATTTAAAAGCAGGTTATGATCAGAATACATTGATGTTAAAGAATAGATTGACATCGACGAGTTTTACTGAAATTGGTGAATGGGTTTTGATCAAATCACAATGGTTATTATCATAATCAGATTTTAATTAAAAATTGAAGAACTCAAGGTTCAATTTAGGGTTTTGGAGAAGATTGGAAGAAAATGAAGGTACTGTAAAATTCAGTCAGTTAATAAAATTAAATGGTATTAGAGCACTGCTCGGTCGAAATCGCAAGCGTTGCTATCTCAAGCTTGTATGTCAAGTTTAGTTGCCAAAACTATAAGTCTTGATTTCTAGTCTACTTATAGTTATGTCTCGGATTAGGATAGAAAGTCTAGTTGAACCTAGACTTCACGGCATTCATCTATTGAAGACGAAGAAATACTACGGAGAGCTTGTGGAACTTCATCCACAAAAGATATGTGGAGAATTGAACTCATATATCACTCAAAAGTCTATCTACTCTATCTCCTAATTGAGACAAAAGTCACATATCTATATAAACTTCAATTATGCACATTTGATATTTCGAGATGAAATTAACTCGCTTACATATTTCTCGAAATATGTGTTGGTAAGCTTTCGCTTTGAACAAGTTCATCTTATATTCTTGATGAAAGTCAAAAGAAGATCATGTGAAAATCGCCTGGTAACATCTTACATGATTTGTGTGAGACTGACATTTGACGTAGACTCGGAATGTTTCGTATTGATCATTCGATCACTTGAAAATTGCTTTGAATCTAATACTTTGTGTGACACAACTTTTCCTGTCATCCGAGAATGTTTCAATGGTTGAAATAAGAGTTTAGAACAACTGGATTTAAGCATAGTATGCGTACTTGCATATATGTAATTGATATTTATTTTCAATGATGTTATAATAAGATGATTCGTTCACTCAGACTTGTTGAAATTGTTTTTAGGATTAATAAAGGAGAAATACTAAAAATATACAAATTATGTCACAAGATGAAGAGACGTTGAGACGCGGGATTCCACTACTTTTCATATTGTTATGGTTCAGTCATTAACTCTAGACAATATAGCTCAAACAAAAGAAGTTGTGACTCTAGTTCTTTGCCAAAAATAGATTTCGTAAAATATTATTTGTAAGTTAAAAGCATGAAGCATCTAAAGTATTTAGAACTAAGCATGCGGCATCTAACAAAATAACAAATAATTATTAGAAATCATAAAGCAATTAAATCTATGCAAAAAGTCAATAAAAAAATTAATTCATTTATCACAATCATGAAAAGTTGCTTCCTCCGTTATCCCAGTGATGGGGTCTAGCTCCACATGGTGAAAACACTCTCAAAATAATATTTCATTGCTCAAAAAGGTGTTTACAAGGAGAAAAGGTATAAAACTGGGCTTTTGTAACAGTTATAATTGTTACAGATACAACAATAAACTGTTATTGACGTTGTAGCTTCTACGACTGTCACTATGTGTCGCAACCACTGTAGATATACAACCCACGGCTAAGTGTCATTGTCACTGTTGGAAAACGACTGTCTTTGCCAGTCTGTTCTTCGTTCTTCACTGTTTTTCTGCTGCTGCTGCAGAGAAATCTGCAGCAATTCTCTCGACTCTCTGGTGCTCTATTCTAACCCCTAACTCTCCATTCTCAACTCTGACCCCCAAGCACCCTTTAAATACATAACAGTCCCATAAAATCTCGGCCATAACTCGAGAATCACCTTCATTACTCAAGAATAATATTCATCCACATTTCGGGTATTATTTCTTTATTTCTCTCTTTCACACGTCAACTGGTAGCTGAAATTCTCCCAAAGCGACGCCAGCACGTTCTCAACAGAGTTTAAACACGCTGAAAACACAATCCGACGTCCCAGAAATAAACAGAGAACTCGGGTAAGAAAATAAAACCCCGAGATACTCTCATGGCTGATTGTGTGTATCCAAATCCTGACAACTAGCCTCCGTGTTTTATCGTGAAATCTTCCTTATTTACGTGACAGGATCAACTAACTTCACTGTTTGGATTTACCGGACAAATACCAATTCATATCCAATAAGAACTCCACAAAAATCTCGTCCACGTCAATCCAGGGACACTCGCCGTCACTGCTATGAAAGTAAATTCCGAGCATCCCATGAAAGTAAACCTCAAAGAAATACGAGAAGAACTCCATGCAAATCAACAGAGAACCCGTAGATTTCTCTCCTCGAATTCCGGGTTATCCAACCCAAGTTTCTTGACTTAATCAAATATACCATGCATGTTACTCCATTCAAGTACGAACTAACGAATTTCTCCGATCGAATCTCCTCAAAAGTTGCCCAGAAATTGAACCCTAAAACTTGTTCGCTGCAACTTTCTTTCCCGCCAAAATTCCATTTCAAACCGTGAAGAAGAAGGGTGTCCCCCTAATCCAGCGCTGGACTCCCTTTAGCAGTGAGGTGCCCCTTAGCAATTTGGTTACCTCTTATCCAAACTGAGAGTCTGAATAATAGATATACTTCGGGTGCTTTTATCACTTTTCGAGCCAAATTTCTCAAAAATATTTATTTCAAATAAATACCTACAGACACACAAAACACCATAATAAGGACGAAAACAAGTACTAACAATACGAAACATTGAGGACAAATTAGACACATAAATGCGTCTATCAAATACCCCCAAACTTATTATTTGCTAGTCCTCGAGCAAAACTAAAAATAAAAAATAAAACTGAGTTAATCTCTGGAGGGTTTACCAGAGGTGTACCCACAAAACCATTACTTCTAATTGGTCACAAGTATCCAAAGAGCTATGAGGACATACGTATTCTCAACCTATATCCAAGTGACTAGAATGCCAGAGAACTTTAAGGTGCCAGCTATAAAGCTGACTGAAGAAAAGGGGAGACGCATCCGCAATACTGCTAGATAAAGAGATATCCGCTACATAGCTAGATAAACATTGTAAGATGCGTCCGCTGATTTACAGCTGGATAAGATTAGGAGAGAGATAAAGATGAGAGGGACATGTGCTACACAGCTGGACTAATTACGTGTGATGAGTTGAACCAGCGCTGGAAAGATCTTTTGCCAGATGGAAAGCGGACTAACAAAGAAACCAAATGTATCTTTCTTCGACTCTCTCATAGTGATCAGTAGAAACAACGTCTTCTTCGGTCTTCAACTGTTGATGATAAACTATCGAACCTCATAGAGCCTTGAGAATTAACTCTTCTCTTCGATTTCTTGCTTAACTTAAAATTTTCAACTTCCCTATGGCCTTATTGAACAAAAAACAAAAAACTAATTATATAATAAAAAGAACGCAATGATGATTTTTAATTTCTTTTTTTTTTTCATTTTCATTTTTTTTTGTAACAAAAAAATTACAAGATAAAAATTTATATGGCCATGAGAGAAGGACTTAGAACTTGGATCTTCGCAACTTGTGATGTCTTGGTATCATGAACTTCAACAACTTAAGTCTTTTGCTCTTATAGCTTTTTGTAACTAAGTCTTCAACTTTGATTTTTGAATTATTCTCTTCTATTGTTGCTTCTAAACCTTAAACGTGAACGTCCTCAACTTTTTTCATTGATTTTGATGTCGCCCTGCTTGTTGATGATGATAAGTTTCTACTGAGAGAGAGTCTCAATCCAGTAACTAAGACTACATTATGAGGTTGCTTTGTCTTTCTGGCATTTCCTGACCTATTTGCCTTTCCATCATGGATGGTTAGGTCCATCACGGTTACCCTATAAAAGGAAAAAGTTCTTTCCTGAATTTCAAAGATATCAATGTCTTTTTCTCTAATGTCTCAATAGAATGTTATCCCTAGCAATTCCAATTTCCATCTTTTCGGTGAGAAACAGTATGTAAACTTAGGTAACCAGATACTATGTGACGCTAGAAGTTTCTCCCTTACCCCCAAACTTAAATATAACATTGTCTTCAATGTTCTAAAGATAAAATTAAAATCATGAACAAGGAGAAACTATTACCACTTGAGGGAAAAGAAATAAGGAAGAATATTACCGTGTCGAATGAAAATGGGTTACCTCCCAAGAAGTGCTAAGTTTAAAGTCTTCAGCCAGACATTGGAAGAATTAGTCACCTCGTAGAATCGTATAGCAGTAGCCGAAATAATTGTGGGTGATCTGGATCAAAAAGTGTTACCCACAAGAAGAGGAAACTACAACAGACCAAGAAGATACCGAACATATCCTTGCTTAAGACAACTACATCTAGTTGTGGTTCAGTTCAGGCTCTATAAAAGGGTCTAAATAAAAGGTTTTCATCTGTTGGATTTCTTCAAAGCTAAGATCCGGTTCAGGTATTAGATTCTGGAAAAACTCAACTAAGAACTTAGAAAGCACATAACAACAACCTGAATAATTGGGGATCCTCTAAGTCAATTAGATTTGACTCACAAAGTTGACCATAATAATGGTCATTCTTAAGAAAATGTGTCGACCCTAATATCCTAAAGTAATTAGGTTTAGTCTCAAAACTTAATAACCGACACATCTGAAAATCATATGTTCCCACAATTGGAAGAAAAGTTTTTGGTGGGAAAACAAAGTCAATTTTGGTATCATAGCCTGGGTTAACCACATCAACCAGAGGATGGGCTTCTAACGACTGAGCTTCTTTCTGGACATCATTAGGTTCGGGAAAACATGTATGCAGATAATCTTGTAAGATGGTTGAGGCATAAATGTCAAGTCCTACACGAGGGAACTTTCTAAGAGTTAAAGCACATGGAGAATGATAATCGCCCCCAAACTTAGAGTTTTTTGTGTCTCTAGAAAAGACTAGTCACAACTTCCCTAATTTCTAGGTCATCAGATTCCTGGAAATGGTCAATTGATTCTTCTAAGTTCGGTTCATCCTCACTTATTTCTACGAGTTTATCATCTTCTAAGACTAGTGTTTCTAAATCGCTAGATTCTAAAACAGTATTCTAAGGGTAAACTCTTTCCTCTAAACCATCATCACAATCATATAAAGGATTATCAGCGGAATTTTCTAGTAAAGGCTCATTACAAAGGTGTTAGTCATAATAACTTCCTATGATTCACTGATAGGCACATCAAATAATGGATTATCCAACACACAGCAGGCTAAAGGATCATGTACTGCATCGTCTAAAACGGTGGTATCTCTAGTCAAATCCTTATCCTTTTGAATAGGTGAATAATTATTAAAATTATTTGGATTTGAACTAGAAACAACACTATCATTATAAAGCTCAATTGGAGTAACAAATTCCTGATCACTATGCATACATATTTCATGTTCTTCATCAATACTATCCTCATCATAGTCATCATTATTATAACATGAAAATAATCGAACCTCATCTAAACAAGTTGTGTCACCAATTAGAACCTCTTCATCTTCATTATTATAAAAATTATCCTCATTTTCACGGGTGAGATAGGAAAGAATATATTGGCAATCACGAGTAATTCGAGCAGTTCTTTCTTCCGTCTCTAATTTATGCATACGTGTTAACTCAGCAAACTCACGTGTTGACTCAGTTAACTTACATGTTGACTCAGCTAACTTCTTGAGGTTATCTTCTAAAGAAGGTTCACTCACCGTTAAAGTTCTTTCGTCCATAACTAAGTCATCTGTGTCCGTTAACTTATGTGTCGACTCAAGCAACTTACGCGTTGACTCAAGTATCTTATGTGCTTCATCTAGAGGAGAGGAATTATAAGAATCTTGCTCGCATGACTGGTATGCATGTGGATAGTAATTTGGCTCACCATGGTATGACCCATATCCTTCAAAAGGATGGCGTTCCCAACCACTATTCACACTCTGGTCATAATAGGAATAATGTTCATACTGCTCAGTCGGATACTCATTGTATTGGCTATTATAATACCAGTTAGACATCCTAACTGCAAGGAAATTCTAAACAAACACAAAGAAGGTTGACTCGACCACAACAAGCCTAATTTATCTAGCAAACAAAAAGCATGATGGCTCCACTTAGATTGTTTCTAGAACAGCTTCTAATCCTTCGAAAGGGAATTCGTTACAATTTAAGCAAACCCCTATGGAATCAATCCGAGTCAAAGTAAGTTGAATAGAGGCGAGGGAAGCTGCGTGGAGCTTTGATACCCAAGGCCTCACCGCATTACAAGGCGGCACAGTCACGCATTCAACTCACAGAAACCATCATGAACTTTGAAGTATGCTTAAAAGAGTAACCAATATTTTTCGAATGACTTTCCTATTAAGCCCGTTACGCTATCGGTCTCGTTCTAGTCAGTATTTTAAGCTTAGGTTCGCGTAGGTTACGTGTTCCTAAGACGGGCAAGAAGGAAACGCTGATGAAATCCGAGTCCTTATCTTGATTTGGCCAGGCCTTTCCCTTTACTAGAAAATTAAATCCGATTTCAGGTCCTTAACCTATATGCATACAAAATCATCCAGTAAACCCGCTGACAGGGGATTCGCGGGTGTTTAGAATTCTTACCTCCCGTTCCAGACGGGGGATGAACCGTTGAAGTCGACTCGGTCCAAAACTCCAATGTCGTGTAAGAACCCGAGGGGCCGAGACGATATCGTAATCGTCGTCCTTCTCTGCACACAATTTATATTTAAAACTAGCCTTCCGTTGGGTTTAAAAAAAAAAGTCCCAAAGTTCAATGTCTGAAAATAAAAAAATGTCCAAAAATAAAAGATTACAAAAATAAAAACCTTAATTACAGTTTCTAAAAAAAATAAAATAAGATAGAATATCTATATACAAAAAATTTCTTCTTCACTCCTTTTGGATTCCTCCTTTCTTTTCTTCTTTGGCCTCGCTTTTGTTTTCAGCACTTTCTCCCTTGCCAAGGATAGATTTTGTAAAACATCAATTGTAAATTACAAGCATAGTGCATCTAAAGCACCTAAGACTAAGCATACACTATCTAACAAGAAAGACAATTGATTAATATAAATCATAAATCATTTAAAATCGGTGCAAAAAGTAAATAAAAGAATTAATCAAATTACCACATTGATGAAATCCAGCTTCCTCCGTCATCCCAGTGTTGGGTTTAGCTCATTAGGTTGGAAACACGCTCGAAATATAATTTCATTGCTCAAAGTGTTTACAAATAATGAAAATGGGAGAAAATTATTAACGCAATGATTTTATTTTCTCTCCCCAACTCTCCCCTTTTCTTTAGCTCAGTTCCAAATCTGAAAGCAAACAAGAAATACCAAAACGCGTAAAAAGGAACAAATAAAAAAAAAACCTAAAAACAAATTTATAAACAAATCCTCGGCAGCGGCGCCAAAAATTGATATTTATTTTCAATGATGTTATAGTAAGATGATTCGTTCACTCAGACTTGTTGAAATTGTTTTTAGGATTAATAAAGGAGAAATACTAAAAATATACAAATTATGTCACAAGATGAAGAGACGCTGAGACGCGGGATTCCACTACTTTTCATATTGTTATGGTTCAGTCATTAACTCTAGATAATATAGCTCAAACAAAAGAAGTTGTGACTCTAGTTCTTTGCCAAAAATAGATTTCGTAAAATATTATTTGTAAGTTAAAAGCATGAAGCATCTAAAGTATTTAGAACTAAGCATGCGGCATCTAACAAAATAACAAATAATTAATAGAAATCATAAAGCAATTAAATCTATGCAAAAGTCAATAAAAGAATTAATTCATTTACCATAATTATGAAAAGTTGCTTCCTCCGTTATCCCAGTGATGGGGTCTAGCTGCACATGGTGAAAACACTCTCAAAATAATATTTCATTGCTCAAAAAGGTGTTTACAAGGAGAAAAGGTATAAAACAGGGCTTTTGTAACAATTATAATTGTTACAGATACAACAATAAACTGTTATTGACGATGTAGCTTCTACGACTGTCACTATGTGTCGCAACCACTGTAGATATACAACCCACGGCTAAGTGTCATTGTCACTGTTGGAAAACGACTGTCTTTGCCAGTCAGTTCTTCGTTCTTCACTGTTTTTCTGCTGCTGCAGCAATTCTCTCGACTCTCTGGTGCTCTATTCTAACACATAACTCTCCATCCTCAACTATGACCCCCAAGCACCCTTTAAATACATAACAGTCCCACTAAATCTCGGCCATAACTTGAGAATCACCTTCATTACTCAAGAATAATATTCAGCCACATTTCGGGTATTATTTCTTTATTTCTCTCTTTCACACGTCAACTGGTAGCTGAAATTCTCCCAAACCGATGCCAGCACGTTCTCAAAAGAGTTTAAACACGCTGAAAACACAATACGACGTCCCAGAAATAAACAGAGAACTCAGGTAAGAAAATAAAACCCCGAGATACTCTCATGGTTGATTGTGTGTACCCAAATCTTGACAACTAGCTTCCGTGTTTTATCGTGAAATCTTCCTTATTTACGTGACAGGATCAACTAACTTCACTGTTTGGATTTACCGGACAAATACCAATTCATATCCAATAAGAACTCCACAAAAATCTCGTCCACGTCAATCCAGGGACACTCGCCGTCACTGCTATGAAAGTAAATCCCGAGCATCCCATGAAAGTAAACCTCAAAGAAATCCGAGAAGAACTCCATGCAAATCAACAGAGAACCCGTAGATTTCTCTCCTCGAATTCCGGGTTATCCAGCCCAAGTTTCTTGACTTAATCAAATATACCATGCCTGTTACTCCATTCAAGTACGAACTAACGAATTTCTCCGATCGAATCTCCTCAAAAGTTGCCCAGAAATTGAACCCTAAAACTTGTTCGCTGCAACTTTCTTTCCCGCCAAAATTCCATTTCAAACCGTGAAGAAGAAGGGTGTCCCCCTAATCCAGCGCTGGAATCCCTTTAGCAGTGAGGTGCCCCTTAGCAATTTGGTTACCTCTTATCCAAACTGAGAGTCTGAATAATAGATATACTTCGGGTGCTTTTATCACTTTTCGAGCCGAATTTCCCAAAAATATTTATTTCAAATAAATACCTACAGACACACAAAACACCATAATAAGGATGAAAACAAGTACTAACAATACGAAACATTGAGGACAAATTAGACACATAAATGCGTCTATCAGTAATCCATGTCCGGGAACCACAATATGCATACCCGTATGCGTACTGGTTTGTTTGAGAAAGTCCGGGAACCTTGTACACATACCGGCACGCGTGCTGGCGTAAGGTTCAGGTCCGGTAATTTCTGCTTAGTTTGGAGGTATACGTACCCGTTCGCATACTGGCGAACCCAAACTTAGTTCGGCCACTAAGGTATGCGTACCCGTTTGCATACCTAAGTGGATAATGTTCTAAAATCGGTTTGTTCAAGAACTAATATATTTATATATAATAAGGAATGCAATCTTTTGCAAACCGTGGTTATAATGTTCATGACTTGATACGAGTGAATCAAAATCGATTTTGCTTCAATTTTTTCTTGTATACTTCTATGAGAATATAAACAATTGAACACTCTAGAACTAATGTCATTTGAGTCACTTGAACTAGTTATCGTTAAGGTGAATATGGTTGATATGAAAGTGTTCATATGGCTAACTTCGATTAACTATTGTTGATCCAATAAGGTGTACACGTTTAGGTACGGTTACTCATATCTAAATAAAGATACATTTCATCTCTATATAACAAGATAAGTTCGATCTAACGGTTGAAAGATATTAGCTTGAGTCCAATCAAGTTTTCATCTAACGGTGAATATTGAATGCTTTGTTACCAAGGTAACATTGATTGCAACTAGGAATCCTAATCCCCACACCTCCTGTGTGATACTAGTTGCGACTAGAGTCGATTCTCTTTTAACCTTAGGTTTTTCACAAAACCCTATAGGTTAACGACTTGAAGACTTCATTGGGATTGTGAAGCTAGACCCAACTATTTTCTCTGTAGTTGCATGATCTGATTTTGCTGTTTTCTATCGTGATTGAGTACTAACTTCTCTAAGATTGGATCGATATTTAATCTCTGATAGGCAAGATAAAAAGTACTCACAAACATCTTCGTCTCATCGTTTTTGATTCCACAATATCTTGTTTCGCTACCATACAATTAAGATTATTTTGAGGTGATTGATATTTCAAGGATGTTCTTTGGGAATATAAGTTCGGTATATCAATTGGTTCATGTTCACCTTGATTTATCAAAAGACGGAACAAAACTCATAGGTTTGTCTGTGGGAGACAGATTTATCTATTCAATAGACTTTTCTGTGTAAGATAGATATGTTTATCAAGTCTTCGAATTTGGTTCGTAGAAACTCTTAGTTGTGGGTGAGATCATCTAAGGGAATCAAGTGCGTAGAATCTTATTGGGATTCAGATACGTAAGGAGCGCAATTGTACCTTGATCAGTGTGAGATTGGTTATGGCTCAACTACATTCCAGTCTGAAGTTAACTTGGAGTATGCTAGTGTCTGTAGCGGCTTAATACAGTGTGATGTTCAAATCTGGACTAGGTCCCGGGGTTTTTCTGCATTTTTGGTTTCCTCGTTAATAAAATTTTTGGTGTCTGTGTTATTTCTTTTCCGTATTATATTTTGTTATATAATAGAAATATCACAGGTTGTGCATAAGTTTAATAAATTGTGAATCCAGCCTTTGGTTGTTGATTAAATTGATTGATACTTGGATATTGGTTTTTGATATCGTCCAAGTTATTTCTTATATTCAATCGGGAGCGCAAATTCCTATTTGTTTGATTGCGGATTGAATTGAGAAATTGAGATGTAACTCTTTGATATAGTTTTCTTAAGATTGAGTATGACTGTCTAGTTGATTCTCTTGAAAGTATATTGGAGTTAGTCCATACAGATTGCTAAGTGAAATATTGGGTGTGGTTGTTAGACCCCCGTTTTTCACTTGGTATCAGAGCAGGCAAACACGTTTTAGACCTCATTAGTCTATGTTTATAACGATCTGACTCTATGGACATAAGTGTTATCTCTATAAACGTACCACCAATCTTCGATGGCTCAAATTACTTATGGTGGAAAATTGTTATCCGTGCCTTTTTTCAAGCGCGTGATTTTCAATCATGGGTATATATAGTTGATGGATATGATCCTCCAGAAGTTACAGAAGGTGATGTAACGTTTCCTAAGGATATTGGTAAATATGATGTTGCCGAGATTCTTGCTGCAAAGCAAAATTCTGACGGATTAAATGCTATCATCCATGTCATTACCCCAGATCTTCAGCACCATGTGACTACGTGCACTAAGTCTAAAGAAGCCTGTGATATATTAGAAACTGTATTCGAAGGGAATACCTCTGAAAATGAAGCTAGGCTTCAAATCCTAAATTCTGATTGGGAAAACCTTCGTATGGCTTATGAATATTCGTTTGATGAGTTTAATCACAAAGTTTCTGAAATTATTAATGCATCTTTTGCAATGGGTAAGACAATTCCTGAAAAGGACATTATGATGAAAATTCTCAGATTGTTACCATTCAAATACGATTATAAAAAGCATGCCATCGCTGAACGAAATAACCTCAAGACTCTTTCCAGAAATACCTTGGTTGAGAAGTTAAAGATCTTTGATCATGAGCATATATCTAAATATGGAAAGGATATTGCTTTCAAGGCACAAAAGAACACTAAATTACTTGATAAAAGTAAGAGTGCGGGCATCTCTAAAGATGATCCTTCTGAGACTGATTCATCAGATGAAGATCTTGACCAGTCAGTCTCTTTGATTACAAGACAATTTAGAGATCTTCTTTTGAAGAGAAGTAAACGGTTCACCAGAGACAAACCTAAGTCATCGGTTAAACCTCATAATCGTGTTCCTCCTAATAACAGGGATAATGACGATACTAATGATGAGGATATGCCACAGTGCTTCAAGTGTAAAGATTTTGGTCATTTTGCAAATGAATGTCCAAATCGTAGAAAGTACAATGGAAACAAAGGTCTTGCTAAAACTCTTGATGAAATGTCTGATCATTATGATTCTAATGAAGATGAAAATCAAGTGTTTCACTCCTCTGTGAAAATATTGATTTTGATAATTGTATCAATACGTACATCAACCTCGATATTCTTCCAGGAGAGACTTCAACCAACTTGGAGGATAAAATAGATTTCTCTTTGTCTACTGGATATTTTACTTCTAATTTTTCAGATTCTACCATGTGGCTAGCATCTTGTATAACCATGGCATCTGAACCATCCTCTACATTGACATGCTCTTATTGTATTCTCAAGGGTCATGAACTCTCAAAATGTTTCAATTACAAGCATAAGATAAGATATGTCAATAAACTACAACGGAGAGCAAATCGATTAGCAAACAAACTTAGATTTGTTCAGAAGTCGACTGAGGTATGTAATCTTATCCCCTCTCCAAAGAAGTTAATTTCCAAGGTTAAGTATCGACCTCTAGAGAAAAGAATGCAGTCTAAACAGACTGATAAAAAGGATGTTAGGAATTACAAGAAGGTTTTGGTGGACAAATCATGTCACCCCAGTACAACTTAATTGTGTTGTTTGTGCATCTTGTCTCATGTGCCTGATTCAAAAAGAGACAAGAGTGTGCACTCTCCAGGATTTAGGAAAAGTAAAGTTTTGTTATTTTTTTTTTTATTTTTTCCAGTTTGGAGTTCGTCCATCTTTTCATATCTAAATTGATATTGAAAGGGATTTCCCTGTTTAATCAATAAATAGGCGGTTAAAATCGACATTTCTGTCTTTATTAGGGTTAAGAGTTGTGCGTACGTGAATTCTTTTAGTGTATAGAGGTTCTGTTACCCTACATTCCCTTTTCCTTCTCTGAAAAAACTCTTTTTATCACAAGATTGCTTGTTGAGTATGATTTGGAGAATCCAAGCACTATGTCTTTTGATGGAAAAGATGTTAATATGATTGTTAAGCCGTCAATCATAAAGGAAAAAGTTAAATCTCCTGTTCCACCAACTTTAAAAAGAAAAAGAAGGAATGTGAGGAAACCAAGTGATGTTCCTTCAAATCTTCAGAAGTTTTCTGGTGTTCTTGAAGAGTTTATTCAAACAAGAAAGGAGATTCAGAAAATAAAGGTTATTGTTTTGAAGACTCTCGAAATTCAGAAGGCCCTGGTTCAGCATCAGTTTAGAAGGTCTGTTGCAATTGACTCCTTTCTTCATGAACCTTATGTTCCAATGGATACTGACGACAAGGAGTTCGGGGACGATAAATAATTTTTTAGAGGCCTCAATGTCTAGAAAACTTTTTACGAGAATTTATTCTTGTGTTTTAAGAAGGATAACTAGGGTTTGGAATAGCCATTATTGTGAGTACACATAGCTATCTCCAACGGTTTTCATCTTGCAATGTTTTTAGATTTATTTATTTAAATTCTAAAGTTTATTTGGAAGATGATTTTCCAGTATTAATCTTTATGGTTTCATATATTGCAAATTTTTATGGGATTGAATGAACTTTTGACAACAAAAGTTAAGCCTATTATGTCATTATGCAAATATTGATGGAAGATAAGATGAACTTTTATTTACAAAGATTAAGTCTATTACATATCTCAATGCAAATAGTGATAAAAAAAAGAATGAATCTTTGAATATTCCGCAGTATTGGTCTTTTCCTGATCCACATCTTTGTGTAAATACTGTGCGGCTCCATAAGTTCTCTTATGTGAGCATTTCCGATTAGATTAATCATGGGTTCTCTTGTGGTTAATTTGAGCATTTTGGATACAAATTCATGTTTCATGTGATTTGTTAATGTCCAAAGAAATCCTTTTTTCTTGTGAAAGTAAGGTCGCTCTTGGTGTTCTTTCGGGAATGACATTTTATAGGGGAGAGTTCTTATTTGAACTTGTGCTTAATTGCCAAATATTTATGGGGAGTGCGGATATGGAATATTGTAGGGGTTTTCTTGTATCTCTATTAACTTCTTGATGAATGCATTTAGTTTCAACTAAATGATTGCATCTAAACAAGTTGATATGTTGTTTCTTTTGGTCATGAAGAATCTCCATGAGAATTTCATTAGGATCCCACTAGTTTTCATACCTTTGCCAATTTTTATTGACAAAAAGGGGGAGAATTAATGTGTAGTTCACAATACAAATACATATGGTTTACGGATCATTATGTAAGGGGGAGTGGTTTTCATGTGAGATGAAGTATTGACTAAGGGGGAGTGATACCTATCACCATAGTATTGTTATCAAAGTTGTGATACAATTTAACTTTGATGTTGTGTAATAATACTATGACACTATATAACAATGATTGAGAGCAACTGTTTTCTCATTGTTATAGCTAAGCATCTTCAACAACATTGATGCTGAGTTGAACACGTACAAAATCACTGCAGTATTTAGAAGTGACGAAGATTTCGAGTAATGTTGAAGAACCAAGGAGATAAAGCACTTGGATGAGAAGCTAAAAAGTTTATTTATTTTATAATCCATATGTATTGATAGTTTTGTCAATAAAATTGACAAAGGGGGAGATTATTAGAGCACTGCTCGGTCGAACTCGCAAGAGTTGCTATCTCAAGCTTGTTTGTCAAGTTTAGTTGCCAAAACTATAAGTCTTGATTTCTAGTCTACTTATAGATATGTCTCAGATTAGTATATAAAGTGTAGTTGAGCCTAGACTTCACGGTGTTCATTCATTGAAGACGAAGAACTACTAAGGAAGATTGTGGAAATTCATCAACAAAAGGTATGTGGATACTTGAACTCATCTATCACTCAAAAGTCTATCTACTCTATCTCCTAATTGAGATAAAAGTCGTGTAGCTATATAAACTTCAATTATGCACATTTGATATTTCGAGCTGAGTTTAACTCGCTTACATATTTCTAGAAATATGTTTTGGTAAGATTTCGATTTGAACAAGTTCATCTTATATTCTTGACGAAAGTCAATAGATGATTATGTGAAAATATCCTGGTAATATCTTACATGATTTGTGTGAGACAGTCATTTGATGTAGACTGGGAATGTTTCGTATTGATCATTCGATCACTTGAAAATTACTTTGAAGCTAATAGTTTGTGTGACACAGCTATTCCCGTCTTCCGAGAATGTTTCAATGGTTGAAATGAGAGTTTAGAACAATTGGATTTAACAATAGTATGCGTACTTGCATATATGTATACCCGTATGCGTAATGGTTGGTTTGAGAAAGTCCGGGAACCTTGTACACATACCGGTACGCGTATTGGCGTAAGGTTAAGGTCTAGGAATTTCTGCTGAGTTTATAGGTATGCGTACTCGTTCGCATACTGGAGAACCCAAACTTAGTCCGACCACTAAGGTATGCTTACCCGTTCGCATACCTGAGTGGATAATATTCTAAAATCGGTTTGTTCATGAACTAATACATTTATATAATAACGAATGCAATCTTTTTAAAATCGTGGCTATAATGTTCATGACTTTATTCGAGTGAATCAAAATTGATTTTTCTTCAATTGTGTCTTGTATACTTCTATGAGAATATAAACAACTCAACAACTCTAGAACTAGTTTCATTTGAGTCATTTGAACTAGTTATCGTTAAGGTGAATATGGTTGATATGAAAGTGTTCATATGGATAACTTCAGTTAACTATTGCTGAGCCAACAAGGTGAACACGTTTAGGTACGGTTACTCATATCTAAATGAAGGTACATTTCATTTGTGTATAACAAGCTAAGTTCGATCTAACGGTTGAAAGATATTAGCTTGAGTCTAATAAGGTTTTCATCTAACAGTGAATATTGAATGCTTTGTTGCCAAGGTAACGTTGATTGCATACCCTGATTTGAAGAATATATAAAGGAGAACTTTAGAAACTAGGAAACCAAATCCCCACACCTCATGTGTGATACGAGTTGCGACTAGAGTCGATTCTCCTTTAACTTTAGGTTTTTCATGAAAGCCTGTATGTTAACGACTTGAAGACTTCATTGGGATTGTGAAGCCAAACCAACTATTTTCTCTGTAGTTGCGTCATCTGATCTTGTTGTTTTCTATCGTGATTGAGTACTATCTTCTCTAAGATTGGCTCGAGATTTAATCTCCGATAGGCAAGATAAAAATTAGTCACAAACATCTTCATCTCATCGTTTGTGATTCCATAATATCTTGTTTCGCTACCATACGATTAAGATTATTGTGAGGTGATTGATATTTCTAGGTTGTTCTTCTAGAATATAAGTCCGATATATCAATTGGTTCATGTTCACCTTGATTTATCAAAAGACAGAACAAAACTCATAGGTTTATCTGTGGGAGACAGATTTATTTATTCAATCGACTTTTATGTGTGGGACGGATTTGTTTATCAAGTCTTCGACTTTGGGTCGTAGAAACTCTTAGTTGTGGGTGAGATCAACTAACTAATCAAGTGCGTAGAATCCTGCTGGGATTCAGAGACGTAAGAAGCGCAACTGTACCTTGATCAGTGTGAGATTGGTTAGGGCTCGACTACATTCCAGTCCGAAGTTAACTTGGAATAAGCTAGTTGTGGGTGAGATCAACTAACTAATCAAGTGCGTAGAATCCTGCTGGGATTCAGAGACATAAGAAGCGCAACTGTACCTTGATCAGTGTGAGATTGGTTAGGGCTCGACTACATTCCAGTCCGAAGTTAACTTGGAATAAGCTAGTGTCTGTAGCGGCTTAATACAGTGTAGTGTTCAAATCTGGACTAGGTCCCAGGGTTTTTCTGCATTTGCGGTTTCCTCGTTAACATAATTTCTGGTGTCTGTGTTATTTCTTTTCCGCATTATATTTTGTTATATAATAGAAATATCACAGGTTGTGCGTAAGTTCAATCAATTGTGCATCCAACCTTTGGTTGTTGATTAAATTGATTGACACTTGGGTATTGGTTTTTGATACCGTCCAAGTTATTTCTTATGTTCAATCGGGCTCGCAAATTCCTATTTGTTTGATTGTGGATTGAATTGAGAAATTGAGATATAACTCTTTGATATAGTTTTCTTAAGATTGAGTCTGACTGTCTAGTTGATTCTCTTGAAATTATATTGGAGTTAGTCCATACAGATTGCTTAGTGAAATATTGTGTGTGGTTGTTAGACCCCACTTTTTCAAATGGCTATCTTTTTATAACGATATTTGCAATTGATGGAGTTATAAACGAGAAAATGTACTTTGTTCGGGGTTGAAGCTTGAATACAGAAAATTTCCGAACTGGGAATCCCAGCAACAATTGAATCAGAGAAACACCCACCTTCTTGTTCACAGCGATCTCAGTATTACCAACATCTGCTCAACTCAAACTATCCTTAGCAGCAACAACTCATTGTAACTGCAGACTCCACCATTTTGATCACCAGAACTTGCTCTTCATGCAATTCCAACATCACCATATCAACATTTGATTTATTCATATTCTTATTCATCTCCCTAAGCCACTACCACCTGCAATACGATTACCTGAAATGCAGCTTCAATCATTTGACCATTAAAACGACACCAACAACATGAAGAAATTGAAATGGTGGTAGATAGGTGTCGGTTTTGATTGATGAATGAACGTATTTTTGAAAATTGATTTTTATGATGATTGTTGTTTGATTGATTCAAGGTTCTGGTGGTGGTCGGGATGGTGAAAGTATGGTCGGCAGATGGAAGAGAGATGAAACGTGGAAGAAAATGAGATAACAGATAGGTTAGGTTGATTTTAAGGTGGGTAAAAAGTGTGTGTGCAAGGAAAAAATAGTAAATGCCTAAATATTTGGATAATAACTTAATTAAAATTAAATGTAACAAAGTCAACGCAAGTCAACGTTAGTTTTAAGTACCAAACACTAGGTTGAACAAATATTAGACCAAACACTAATTTTGGACAAAATGTAAGTACCAAAAACCAAATAACCCTTGGCATTAACTTTACTCATTGCTCATTCTTAGCCTGTAGAGGTATCCGACCATATGTCATGGTTGGCCATTCATCGCGGTCTAGCGAATATTCGGCTTACTCTTATTTTATTTATTTTTATTTGTTTAAACTTTCCCAACCGTACGTAAGTGGTTATTCTTCACAATTTTTCCAACCCAATCATAAATTACGTTAATTTTACCAACTGTATGTGTTTTTTCTTAACCAACTGTTTGTTGTATTTACGATTACATTCCTAACAGTAAGTTCAGTTTGCAAAAATTATTTTGTCCCAATTTTTTATTTTGAGTTTTATAACGCTAGTTATAAATCAAGTCACTAATTTAACATAGAGGGAGGATCCCTTCACATGGCTATATTCACACTATCTCACACTTTTACCAACATTTTTTCTCATAAAATTTAAGCGATGACGGATTTCAAACTGATATTTGAGGATATGTTCCTGTTATAAAGATCTATATTCCTACTAAAAATGATCACATTCAGAAATATATAACACTACCATCTACTGTGTTGAAAATTAACCGTTAAAAATTAGTGAATTTTCAACGGTTGAATTAAGGTTGATAGATAGTGAAGTTTGTTATTTTGGAACGTGCTCATTTGTGGTGGGTATATAGAGCTTTGTACGAAGAACATATCCCGAAAAATCAACTTCAAATTTATTAAAGTTTAGAATTTATCAGGAAAAACGCAGGCAAAGTGTGAGATGGTATAAATATAGCCATGTGACTGAATCCTCATCCTCTCTCTTTAACATAATGACTAATTTAGTTTAGTTAATAAATCTCATTTGCACAAATTAACCGACCATTCACAAAATTTATAGGATAAGAGATTTTAACAATTACTGTTTCACCATCCTTTTTTTTGTCCTTATTCAGCTCTTGAAACCCTTTACTTGCCCCCCTAATAATAGGGTTCTCGGTTTCAGATGATGACGAAATGGAACATAGCCCAACAGAAATGGCCTTGGGCTACAAGTACAATACAACCATCTGTTTTATTGGCATCGCAAGGCACGCCGTGCCAAATAATCTTCAAATTACATGATTGTTCGCAAGTACAGTGAAACCAATTTTATTTTGTTTCATTTTTGTTTTATTTTTTTTTTTTAATTTTGACAAACTAATAAATAAAATTATTTTAAAACCTCAAAAACAATCTCTCGTTGAGGTGAAGTATTCCATACCCCGAGGCATATTCCAGTAAGTGGTGAAGAGAGTGGGAGCATCTATTTAACAAGTCTTCTGTAAGGAGGCTTTTCTTCAAACACAAAATTGCTTTTAGTCTTCCCCCAGCGCACCAGAGAATGCAGGCAAGAGAACCAAAAGCTTGACCTTTATCATTCTCATTTAAACAAGTACTCAGCAACAGAAACTCTTGGACAGTAAGGTCACTTTTGGAGGCATAGATTTCAAATTCCAGAACTTCTTCCAATTAAAATCCAGACTCCAGGCCATTCTCCAACCAGCCAGTTTGGTGTCCATTTTTTGCTCAAGAAACTTAAAAAGAGGCACGAGCTTTCTTTGATTTGAGGATATAAGTGCCAAGATACTTCTCCTCAGGGTGCATACCGACACACTTGCTTAAGTGAATGGATGACTTCAGAAATTAGTTTTCTGCACAGGCCAACTACTGTAAGTTTTGAGGATGTCTTGCAGAGTGGAGATGGTGCTTTCATTAAGTACTCCAAAGAACATTAGATCGTCTGCAAACATAAGGTGGCTAACTGCAGGAGCATATCTGTTGATTCTAGTAGCGGCCCTAATGTAATAGACATTATAGAGATTAGCCATTTCCGTTTTTTCCGTAAGCCAAAATAATCTGTGAGATAATGGAATAAGTAAATAGGGAGACAGAGGACAGCCCTGTCTGATACCTCTCTTCCCCATGAAAATAACCCATCGGAGAACCACTAATAAGCACGGAGAAAAAGGCAACATACACACAATTCATTATCAGATTTAAAAGAGAGCCACTGATGCTTATTCCCATCAACTTGTGCTTCAGGAAAGTTCAATCAACGATATTAAATGCCTTGCTCATGTCTAACTTGAGAACAAATGAGCCTAACACAGATTGAGATTGCCTCATAGAGTGAATGAGCTCTTTAGCTGTGTTGTATCATTTAGAATCCGTCTGCCTGCGATAAAGGGGGACTAGTTTTTTGCTATGAGGCTATCCATAAAGTGTCTTAATCTCCTAGCAATAAGCTTAGTGACTATTTTGTACAAGTCATTGCATAGGGCTATAGGCCTACAGTCAGCAGCAGTTTCAGGAGTTTAACATTTAGGAGTTAAAATAAGATTGGTGTGATTGATACCAGCAGGGAGAGTACCTGAAATGAAGCAACCTTTGATGAGATCAATTACCACTTTCCCCACAAGATGCCAGCATTTCTTGAAGATGATAGCTGAGTAACCATCCGGACCAGGACTTCAAAGATCCCCACTGAGATCCAGAGTAGCTTTAATCTCCTCTCCGGTTGGTATAGAGTTCAGTTGGTTCTTTTGCTCTTCAGTGATCTGGTTGTTGGCAGTAAAAAAAGAAAAGAGGAGCACGAACATACAGGTCCAGCTGGTACATTTGCTCGAAATGGGAGATAAGCTCATTGGGGATGATATCGTGGTCCACCACCAGAGGCATTCTTGAGAGCTCTTCGACTCTTCGTTGCATGACAGAAAGGAAGTCTAGCTTTTAATGAATTTCTAAAACAAGCATATTCATTTCTCATTCTGAATAGTTTTTGCCTTTTGGCCAAGTGCACTCATCCGGATAGGACTCTATCCTTTGTAACTGCCTAAAATTTTCAAATAAATTTGCCTATCCATAGAAAGTAAAAAGTTTTACTGCTGGGCACAAATGCTAATACAGTAATACCCAGTCAGGATAGGAGACACTTTAGGGCATGCCATCGGAGGTGTATATGTCATTCTTAGCCAATACACCACTGTAGCTGGCATTATTTATTTATTTTGTGTAATGGCCAGGTCCAACAAGCCTGCCTACAAGGGTTTACTCGAGCAATATTAAAGGGTAAGCATCACATCAGAATCGCAAAACCATAAAAGCAGGCCCTACCTATAAAACCGTGAAATCGCAATCACATATTTTTGCAAAAGTGGATTATTCATTTTGATTAGATTCAAGTGACTTTAAATGAGCTATTGAACTAGATCATGTGATTATCTTATCTAGCACACTTTAAAAGATGGGTGTGCCCCTCTTTTACTTGAAATGATGACATTTAGGATGTCTGTAGACTAGTCACTGCTGAAACAGAAGGGATGCAAGATTCCACAAAACAATGACTTCCCATTAAGCACACACCACACTAAACAATGATTTATACCTAAATGGAACTGCTTATTGATACTCCTTAATATCAAGGTATGCATGTGCTGCCAGTGAAATAGCAATGCCAACACTACGATAGTACAGGCAGTTCAGAATTCAGATCAAAAATAAAAAAATTTCCTTGAGCCAAAATAGCAAAGATTCATAAAATTCCTTGGGCCAAGTGACTATAAGTTACATCAACTTTCATTTTGGCAAAAGTACGGCAAGCCAACAGCTGACATATCACATTAGATAGAAGCAGAAACTACGCAAAAGCAAAAACCACAGAGTAACTATAAGTGGTGCATTAAATGGCAATTTAATGTCATTGGACTACTCACTGCTGAAACAGAGAGGATGCAAGATTCCACTAAACAATGGCTTCCCGTTAAGCACACACCACACTAAACAATGATTTATAGCTAAATAATTTTCATTTTGGCAGAAGTACGGCAAGGCTACAGCTGACATATTACATTAGAGAGAAGCAGAAACTACACAAAAGCAAAAACCACCGACTGAGTAACTATAAGTTGTACATTCTATAGCAGTTTAATGTCATTAGATGCTAAAGAAGTACTAGAGAGTGAATTATGGTATACCTTCCACAGTTCTGGAACTTCTGCCTCGTACTTGCTCAAATACTTCTCCAAGAAAGACTTCTCAGAGATTATTAATACTGTACTTAATGTTCCTTAATCAGTCCCCGAGAGACTATAAGCTGAATAACAACACATCTCGGAACAATCCTCTTCTCCAGGCTAAAATTAAAAATTAACGGGCATTTGGCCAGCATCGACGGATGATAACCCATTTGATTCACAATGAATTCCATTATTGACATTATCTTCTTCTCAGAACAAATCATACAAGCAGGATTCTTCTTGAATGCATCTTGAATTTCTTCTTCTGACAAACCCCATTTCCTGTAATCATTCAACTTGGCTTCCGAGGTGGATTTGCTCATGGCTGTCAATCCACGGATAGCAGTAAGGAAATCAATTTTGTAAGGATCAAAACCCTTACCTTTAACCTCCTGTACAACCTCCTCAAATTTAGTGCTGCTGATCGTAAGTGCACTTGGTTGGTTTATAAGAAACTTAGAAACATTGGAGTGAGGGACACCTTCATTTCTCAGAAGCTCAATGTTGACCTTCAAATTCTTTACATAATGATTTCGAGTAAGAATCCATGAATGGCGTTTGATGACTGTGATTACATTCTTGTTACAACGACCAGTTTTCTTGATTTCATCGAAGGAAGGGATTATTGAGCTAACTAAGCCCGATGAAAAGACAGATGTATGACTAGATAGAAACTTGGCTAAATCAAGTCCAGAGATCCCTATAGAGTTGAAGAAATCTAGCTTTGGTTTTAGGGTTTTCAGAGGATCTGACTAATAGTGTATCTTGTAGTGGTGTAGGATAACAGAGTATTGCAGTGAAGGTTAAGGTTTGAATCACAAGATTCCCTCTCACTGTCACACGTGCAGGACAGCTGTGTATGTGCTGTTACTTCTCACACATGTGATAGTTTGACTTTCTCTTCCTGTATTAATACTGTCTGAACTTTTCATTTAACGTGTAAAGAATCATGTCTCTCTGAGAGAGTTTTCTGTAATCGATACACTGCTATTACTGACAACAGAAATGAAGGGCAATTAGTAATGAGTTCGGTTATGTATTTTTTGGTAAAGCCGTAGTTTTCAAGTAGGTTTAAGACTGAATCTGGGTTTGTTGAAGTTGTGAAATCGATTTTTTTAGAAGCAATAGCAGCTTGATGTTCAGATAATCCACATGAATTGATTAAGTAATTCACTACAAATGAAGAAGAAGATGAAGAAGAAGAAGGATACTTGTCGTGAATTGAGGAAGAACTGGTCGAGGAAGAAGAGGAAATGAAATTATCCCTAATAAGATGAAAATTTAAAGCATGGGTATTCGAACAATCTCCATTGATGATTCTTACTTGGTACAGTGACCGACACAGAGAACGTATCATTGTTGATGATGAAGAAGAAGAACGAGAATAGAGAAATTTGGGGATTCTAGAAGAACTCACTCCCACTGATGGTTGGAGGGGGTTTGGGGCTAGTTGGGAATCAGAAGAATGCTGGGCTGCTTGGTATACGGGCACTAGCTTTTTGCGATGGCTTCCGGTCTTAGGCCAAGCATTATGCATTATGGTTGGCCATTTTGCTTGGCGGTATAGCGAAGCCAAGAGCCAATAGAAAGAACCCCACTATGAGAGGGTTGCTTATTAGAGTTTCAGTCAGAAAATAATAATTCATTCATGTTTTATTTGGTTGGTTGTAAGTTATGGGTTAAAAATATTAAGAAAAAGAAATGTAGGTATAATAAGGAGAAACAGAATTTTAGAAATTAAAATAGTTAAAAAGAAAAATATTAAGAATAAAAATAGATAAGAAAATGAAAATATGAATAGGGATACTCAATTCATGTCAAAAATCGTTTCCTCAAACATATATTTACGAAAACTGAACATTCGTCAAAAAACAAAATTATACAGAAAATGAGTTTCTATCAGGCAGTTGTTTACTAGTGAATGGAACAGATGTGTTCCCCTTTGAAAAGATAAGGGCACCAAGTACGCTACCAATCTTCCGAATCCAATGGCTTCAAGTATACGAGTACGGATAAAGCTTTTATAATTAATAACTTAAGATGCGGAAACAGTAAAAGCACAAACAATAAGAAAATATTGGGATTCAGGATTATACCAATTTTCATATTCATGTAGTTCAACTATTATTTCTAGACAATTACAACTCACACAATAAGAAAATATTGACTTTGATTCTTTGCCAAGGTTGATTTTTGAAACATTAGATGTAAATTATAAATATGGCGCATCAAAAGTACTTAAGACTAAGCATGCACCATCAAATAAGATCACAAATAATTAAGAAAAATCATAATGTAATTAGAATTAATGCAAAAAATCATAAAAGGATTACATCGAATTACCACAATGATGAAATTTGGCTTCATCTATTGTCCCAATGAAACGAGAAAAAAACTAAAGAAAAACTAAATAAAAGAAAATCGTGAAACTATTACTCTCGACACTAGCTACCGGCTCCCCCTCCCCTCAAATTTTCTGTTGAGTTTTTATTCGTAAATATAAATGATGTTGCGTAGGAGTCCAATTACAACCTAGCACAATTTCCAGGCCCAATCCATCTGGTCCATTACTACCTCTTGGCTCTTGTTTCCAAATCCACTTCTTCTTAAATCCTGACTCCACCGATCTGTATTTCCTGTCCGTTTAACCACTGGCTACAACACCTTCAACTCCAGTTTACATCCAACCTAACCGAACCTCAATCCATCCACCTGATAAGCACAACCACTCTAGCCAAACCCCACATACGAATTCAGCTAAATTATGCCAATACTTTCATTTCTATACAACCAACATTTCACCTCAATCACTGACGGACCCACAGCTGGGCTAATCCGGGCTTTAGCCCAGGTAGTCGTCACAGCCCAACTACCTAAAAATTGAAATGTTATATTGGGCCAAGGCTATTAGCCCAGGCTGAGAAAAAAAATTAGAACTTCTTGGGTCCGTCCCTGACCTCAATCATCTATTACATCTCAAATCCCATATAAAATCGAAGGCAATAGTGCCTCCACCTAAAATCAGATTCACACCAAACCCCAACTTCAGTTTTCATTCATGGATAGCAACCCCTAATCTCTAACATGTTTCAAGACACCACCACAAATCGAGATATTTTCAGGCCGAACCCATTCGAGTACCAGAAAATATCATCGCCGACTTCAACTGTATCAACCAAAGAAACCCCAGTTACACACTATCTCAAGAACATCAATGAAGATCAATTTCAATTCACATGCAGAAATGCCCCCAAATCCATTGTTTTTGCTGATATATAACCAAATTTACTCAATTCCAGTCCACCCAATAGCTATCCCCATTTGTTTTAGACCGTACCGATACCAGCAAAAAAAATAAAAAACTCACCCAAGCTATCCCCATCATTAAGGTATCCCCATTTGTTAATTATACTCAAAATAAGGTTTTGAGTTCGATTACGAAGTTTTTACTTTTTTTGTGTGTGAAATTCAGTTGAATGCTAATTAATTTGTCTCAACCGAATTTTCTAATGGAAACCAAACAAAAATGACACTAAACTTAAAGATAAAGAAACTTAACCTAGTGATATCTACCATCTATAAATAGAAATCAAAAAGGTAATCATATGTGTGTCATATCCATGTCAAACAGTACTTCATTAACTGCGACCAAGTGATATGTTGTCCATGATCAGCATGTGGACAACTATGTGAAAATTAATAATTAACAGGTGTACAACTATGTACATATTATTAGTATGTTTACCACTATGTGCACGTTGATAATTAACATGTGTACAACTATCTGCACATTAGTAATTAACATGTATATAATTATGTACATCGGCCCAAAACATGATTTCAAAAATCTTAAAATCAAAAAATAAACTTAGAAAAAATCATTAAAGATTATACTAGTGAACAAATATGTAACGGAAACCTAATAAATTCTAGCATCCATATCTACAGGACAAGCCATCCATTCATCACAGAGCATACCAGTGCACAAATATGTACACCTCTATAAAAACCTAACAAAATCTAGCATATGTATCCACATGACAGGCCATATATTCATCACAGAGCATTTCAGTGTAGAAACATGTACAGATCTCCAAAAAAAACTAACAAATCTAGCATCCAAACCTACAAAAAAGGCCATGCATTCATCACATAGCATATATAGTAGTGTATAAGTATGTACGCATCTATAGAAAAAATAACAAAATATAGCATTTATTCAAAAAAAACAACCCATGCAAAGAATTTCAGTGTACAAATATGTACACATCTACCAAATAGAGCATCGATTCAAACAAAACAACCCATATATCCTCAGTGTACAATCATGTACACATCTACAAAAAAATAACAAAATCAAACATTGATACAAACAAAGTAGGTATCTATACATGAGTTCTAGTCAAGATCATATGCTTAAGATTTCTTTCAAGAACATAAATTGCAATATGGATATTACTCAGATGAATAAAAAGAAGTGGAAACTTACCTTTGTAATCAGTTAGACGCATATCGGTGGTTGTTCATAATCCTTCGCCTCATTGGATATTTCTATGCTTTAAAAAATTCTAGATATATGGTGTACCCTTGCACTAATTCACCTAAAAACAAAAATCATAAAAACAAATTAGATCTCAATCGAATATGTATAATCATAAAACCAACATAATACAAAAATCAAAAATAAACAAAAATGAATCAAACTTATTTCAAATCATTTAACATAAAATAAAATCAAATCGGAAGATACCAATAAACAATTGAAACTTTGAAGAAAAAGTGATGAAATCAATCAGAAAGATAAAAAATCAATCAAAATGATCAAATAACCATCAAAAGGAAAAAACCAGAAAAACAAAATCAAAGAAGAATCAATGTAAAATAAGATAAAATACTAACCTGATTCATTGGTAAAGAAGGAGATAATGGTTATCTACCAGCAGAGATCGCTTAACAACAACCAGATGGTAAGAATGGATACGAGAGTCCAAACCCTGAAAGCAATGATGTTAATGGGGGAGGAGGGCAGGATATTAATGGTGGAGGCGTGCAGGATGGTAATAGTGGAGGAAGGCATGATGGTATTGGTAGAGAGGGAAACAATGAAAACAATGAAGAAGAGAATGACGATGAAGATGATAATGATGAGGAATATAAGGCGATGAGAATGATGTGGAAGAGGACCACTTCCCCCCAACTCCACATATTAGAATAGCTGAGGATGATTCATGCCTGCACTGCGAAGAGGAAGAACATCATGTTGGCTTGCAAAGTGTGTTAGCACTTCCAAAGAAATAAAAATACGTGCTAGTTATCCTCAGATGTGGGCATACTTGGACACATGACATACAATATATACAATAATAGCGTGAGTGAGAAACTTAGAACCTTGTTGTTAAGTTTGCATATGTTTGGAATATGTAAACCGTGGTTCTTTCTCTTTTAGTTTAACTTTGTTGAACCGTATGTGGATTGGTTAGTTTAAAAAAAAAATCCTTTTCTTTCAAGTCTGTTACACGATTGAGAGTTTCTTTAATCTTGTTAGCAAGCATAAACTTTTCTAATTAGGCAAATTTCTATAACAAGTTCTAAGTTGAAAAAACAAGCACAAGTAAAAAGAAAAAATATGCCCATCGTGGGATCAAACCCACAACTACAAAGTTAAAAGCCTTGCGCTCTGCCGACTGAGATACACATGCATTATTTTCATAAACTGGAGTAATCAAGCTTTCCACCATGAGGGATGTTTTGGGCATTCAACGGATTTATCTTAAATCCATCTTCAAACTGGAAATCCTTTGAGATCATATGTAAAAAGATATGCATTTGAAAATATTCATATACAAAAAAAGTAGAATTTATTTCATGAGACGTCATGTTGTTAACACGTGATACATTTTTTTTTTACCCATGAGAAATATTTTGACAATTTAGCTAGTATTGATGTGCATAGTAAATACCCAAATTAAGATAAGATAAATATATTATCGAGTTTTGTTATTATTTTTTAAACTACTTCTTCTTATAATATTTATATATTATAATGTGCTCTTGCACATAACATTAACTGAGAAAATCTCTTTTTAATTTGATTGTATTTATCTCTTTTTGTTGCCTTTCATTTTAACTAGGACATCTCCTGTCTGGGTGTGCCCACATCTGAGGCGCAACAGGACATACATCTCTATGATGAATATATGGGTATGGATGCTAGATTTTATTTTTTGTTTTTTTTTTTTTTTTTTTTTTTTTTTTTTTTTTTTTTTTTTTTTGTAGATGTGTACATGCTTGTAGGGATATCCTATATATCATAATTCCTTTCAGAGGTACAGAGAAACTTAGATGCATGATTATCTAGCTGCAATGAAAAGTTTACTGTTAAGGCTGCTTATAATGTAATTTAGATGGAAGTGTGAGAAATGTAGTAACAGTGATACTCAAAATTCATTAATTGAAACACTTTTGGAAGCTTAAAATTCTTCCTAGAATCCATCATTTTATTGTGAAACTGTTTGTGAGCGGTTATGTTTCCATTAGTGATCAAATGTTTAGATATATTTGTAAAATTAATATTGTTTGTTTTTATGTAAGAATTGAATTGAGGGAATGTAACACTTTCTTTGTATTATAATCGATATCTCTAAGATATTTTAGATAGATTGTTGTTGATACGTCTAGTGGTTAAAATCAATTCCCAACCCTTCTGAAAATAAAAATACTCTTTGGCATATTTTTGGAAAAATGCGTATTATGATCTTATATGGGGATTTGCAAGTTAATGAGGTTGAGCATGTAAGAACAAAAAATTCTTTTTATAGTGATCGGTGAAACTCAAGCAGAGGGAATAATTCCATGGGGCGTAATAGGTTTACCAACTAGTCCTGAATATTTGATGATGCCATGCAACGACACCATATCTGAAATTAAACTTTTGATGTTGCTTCTAAAAAACAAATGGTAAAGGAGGTATGAACTGATACCTCTTGATTGTACAGGTGCATAGAATGGAGTTATACGCTTCCTGACTCAAGCACTAGATGCAGATTAATGTGAGGCTAAATAAATTTTGTATTGAAATAACGAGGATACCAAGTACACATGATCTTTCGGTATCAACCAACATAGATACACCTTTTGTAATTCTACCAAAACAATAATGGCCAAAGAATTACTTCAACAATATGTAACTTGGTAAATAGTACTCTAAGTTCAGAAATGAATATTATATATGTGATCGATTACCAAGTGGATTAACATACAAGTAAAATTACTTGATTGTAACTATAACAATAATTATAATGCGGAAAAATTAGTGCCACAACACACAAGATTTTGTTAACGAGGAAAATTGTCGGGCAGAAAAAACCTAGTCTAGTTTTGAATATTCTCAAAATTAAGCCGTTATACAAAATGACTACCGCAACGTCGTGTAGTTGAGACCAAGTAAACACTATTTAGTTACTAAGTTCCTTCAGTATCCCTGCACGTACAACAAATCTAGCATATGCACTTAAATCACAAGACAAAGTCCACTATCTTAAGTTGATTCACTGTTGTGGAGACTTCTGCTCTCAACTCCTTTGGGATATCGTAACCTGAAACAACAACATACTAAATTTGTTTCAGTACGTAACCAACTCATTTATCAATCCTTCAAATCAATATTTCGACCAGAGATAAAGTAAAGTATATGATCTTCCGTTTAATCGATATAAACTCGTTTGGTCAAAGATCAAACCAAGATGATAATAATCAATCTCAGTAAACAAACTCTATCAAAGAAACTTTCCACAAGTCTTATGTTTATTTGAATAGACTTCTTGTTAATTAGATCCAGGAGAATCAAGTGTGCGAGAAGAATCATAAAGATCATAAACAAAAAATAAAATCTTCAATCTTCAAAGTAGCGGATGCACAAACAACTTGATTCCATTGTTGATCAACACACAAAATGAATTTTGTTAACGTTGATTAATCAACGGTTTCATCTATATATCTGATATCACTATATATGTAGTAGTCAAATCCTCAAACAAACTTGTGTGGCTTTATATCAGAAGAAAAGGACTACAAGATAAACACGTTCAATTTATCAAGGATAACTATAATGTCAGTTCTTTATCAAATCAATTAATAGAAAAACTAAAATAACAAAAATATTTAGTTTCCCACCAAAGGTACTACTAAAAGCTTCTTGATCCCAAAGAAGACTTTAAAATGCAACACAAGATGTTTCACCTAATTAAATTACTCATATCTCATAACGAGCTTAATTTGCACAAATCTATCAAGTTGCGTGTTGAGGGTTGAGTTTGTAAGAATACAAGCTCCACTATTTATAGTATTATGACCAAGGCTTAATTGGAGGACAAGGTATTATCAATTCCAAAAATCCTTATGAAATGCGATATAGATATATTTTTGAATTTGACAAATACCAATCGTATTCCAACTATTAAACCGATGTCACTCATAATTGAAAAAATAATATTAACTAGTTAACATCCATGTATTTTACTAATATAGTCACTAGAGATATGCGAACCTCTGGGATGTGGTAAAACATAAATATCTAAAAGATACTGAAAATCGATTTTAGGACCATGCCTTGAGTATCAAAGGAAAATGCTTGAACATTAAATTATTTAAAGTTTAGCATGCCCAAATCACTATGTCAGGATCGATAAATAATTCTATTCTAACTCATCTACACCTTGATGTCCGCAGTAAACCGAAGATAACAGACCCATCGAAGTGCAAAATCCAGTTAGACATATTTGAATCAGTCCTGGAATATATCCTGATTAGAGATCGATCCTAGATTAGATCATTATTTTGGATCAGCCTAGAATCGACCTTTGAATCACCTTTTCAATTACGAAATTTTTTTCACAAGTCTACTTCCTCAAACTATGTAAATAAATATAATTCCAAGGTATGGATTCATCCGGAAGTTCAATACACTAAGTAATACCAATTAGTGAAATGTCGACAACACGAAGTGCAAAGATAAAATATACTTCACAATTCCATATGCTCAAGTTGTAAAAACAACTAGTATATCATTCTTTGATACTTAGTATAATGACCAAGTCACCAATACTCAAATAATTTTAAAAAACTTCACTATGTTATGTTTTGAATGAATATAGACTTGAAAGAACAAATATATAAATAGAATAAGTTATGTAATTACTAATACGAACAAAAAGATGATGTCTTCGTTGATATCGATATATGTTGAGGTCTTCGTGAGTAATCAAAGCAAGTCTAAAAATTTCCATGTTCCTAGTCTAACCTAACGAAGTTAACTTTAGTAATCAAATCAAGAAACTACGAATTTTGGAACTAAACTTGAAAACCAACGCTTGGTGGGTTTAACCGAATAGTTTTCTAACATGGATGTACAATCATATGGGACAAACAAATATGGAACAAGAAAAGATGCACAAGGAATTTTCACTTGGAAGACGACTGCCAAAATGGTGTTCTATCTTTCAAGGGAAGGAAATAAGTCTCAAATCTAGCATCCATACCCACAAAAAAGGCCATGCATTCATTACAGGGCGTACTAGTGTACAAGTATGTATAAATAACAAAATAGAGCATTTCTTCAAACAAAACAACCCATGCATTCATTACAAAGAATTTCATTCTACAAATATGTACACATATACCAAATATACCATCGATTCAAACAAAAAAACCCATATATTCGTCACGGAGCATTTCATTGTACAAACATATACACATCTACAAAAACAAATAAAAAAATCGAACATCGATTCGAACAAAGTAGGTATCCATACATGAGGTCCAGTCAAGATCATATGCTTAAGATTTCTTTCAAGAATATAAATTGTAATATGGATATTACTCAGATGGATAAACAAATTAAGGTGGAAACTTACCTTTGTAATAAGTTAGATGCAGATGAGTGGTTGATCATAATCCTTCGCCTCATTGGAAATTCTTTGCACCTAAAAACAAAAATTATAAACACATAAGATCTCAATTGAATATGTATAATCATAAAACCAACAAGATACAAAAACAAAAATAAAACAAAAACGAATCAAACTTATATCAAAATCATTTAAGCTAAAATGAAACCAAATTGGAAAAGATCAATAAACAATTGAATCTTTAAAGAAAAAGAGATGAAAAAGATATTTCGTTTCATTTACTTACATAAGATTTTTTTCATTTTATCTTCAAAGATTTTTTTTTTTTATATTTTTCAACATGTCCTGAAAATATTTCATTTCATTTGTGCAAGGTTTGAACCTGACTATTCTCTAGTGTTAGATCAACTTCCCCTTACCTCAACTCCAAGGTTTGTGGTTTCGATTCTAACTGTGTTTGTGGTGAAATATCTAAGTCGATTCGACAAGCAATAGACCAACCATTAAACTACACAAGAATATACCTGCCGGATATAATACTAGTTGATGTTAATCGAATTATCTATCTCAATTCGGTTATTGTTATGGTTGATGATATTGCGAAGTTATGGATTTAGAAGGTAAAGTTATGACTGCACTGTAATATTTTCATGCGAATTTTACAAAATATTTCATAGACACATTCTGGTCCGACTCAGATTTAGCCAAAACTTTCAAGGGTACCTTGTTTTTTTAACACAAGAGTAATGGTGGTTGATGTGGAGAGGAGGAGGGTATACACAAAAGGTTGAAGTATTTTAACACCGGTGGTTGATGTGGAGAGGAGGGTATAGACAAAAGGTTGAATAAAGACAGGGGACTATAATAAGATAACACTGGCCATCAACATATGGACAAACCTGCTTTGGCCACTGGATCCTCTAAATCTGATGCCATGGCCATCATTCACCAGGGGACTATGAGTAAAGAACAACATCCATGGGGATTTGAATAAAGAACAACACCCTAATTATCTGATGTCAACCCATAATAGGCTCATAGTTCACATTATTACAAGGACCATAATTGCCTATTTCATACTAAAAAAGTTATTATTTCTCTTTAGGGTTTTTAACAATTGATTAAATATTTGTACCTACTGTAACCATGGACATCCTTACTTGTTAAATGAATTTATTTTATCAACCGAGACATGTAATAATAGGAGACGGGAGAGACAAACATACCGAGTTTGCAAAATTTAGACCTAGCTATGGGAGGGGATAATCACCTCTCTCCTTCACTATAGCAACTGCAGAATACAAATACAAGTGTAAGTAATTTGAGGAGGAGGCGAGTAGTTTGAGAAGTAGTACGAAAAATACATGAACACCAGCGATTGGAGAAAACATTTCATCTCTTCTTTTGTTATTTATACGGAAAAAAAAAATTCAGGACGTGTTGAAAATAATAAAAAAAATATCAAAAAAAATATCAAAAAAAATATCTTTGAAGATAAAATAAAACATATTTTCAGGACATGTTATAAATAATAAAAAAATCAAAAAAACTATTTTTGAAGATAAAACAATCAACAAGATAAAAAAAAAATCGATCAAAAGGATCAAATAACTATCAAAAAGACAAAAAGAAAAAACAAAATCAAAGAATAATCGATGTAAAAGAAGATAAAATACTTACCCGATTCATTGGTAAATAATGAAAACTCTCAAAATTAGAATCACCTCTCTTTCTGAGTAAACTATTGTATGTTTTCTTTTTATATAAAGAAGATCTAGGTAATAGAAGAAGAAAACATATTTATTGGATCAGTGAGAATTTGGATTAACTCGTTTAATTTGGACTAAATCGTTTGGGCAGGGAAATATTGGTCTAGAGAGTACTGAGGGACATGACTAGAGCATCCAAAGCCCAAGAAAAAGGAGATTCGAATTTAAAAGTTAATTTCTACTTATTAAATATTAGAATCCTGTTTTGAGGTATACTGATATTTTTTAGGCATACCTAATGATGCCAAAATAGGGTCACTAGATAAAAAATGCCATCATCCCATATCCACCATTTTTTATATAATGATATAACTACCCTTACTTAATTATTGTTAATGATTATGTTTAGTATTAATGATAATGATTAAATTAATAATGTTAATGATTGGCTAGTTAAGTTAAGTTAAGTTGTTAACTAGTCTTATATATTAGTTGGAAAAAAATCTGATTTTTGTGTGAGAGAGCTGGGGTTTTTGAGAGAGGAAAAAGAAGTGGAAAAAAGAAACTAGGTTTTTGAGATTTGGAGGAATTTTATGATTCAAAATGGATGATTCAAATGATCCGAGAGAATCTTCATCTAGTAAAGAGATAAGATACACATCAACTACAACAATGATCCATATTTGGCTAAATTTTTGGATTATAAGAATGATTTTACTCAAACTCCAACTCAACCTAAAACTCAAGATGATGGTTTTTATGAGACAAATCCAGAGGATGAATACATTAATGAATAACCTTCTGCTAATAATACACAGGTATATTCGTACACGATTTTTAATCTTTTTTTTAGCTTCAATTCTCCAAAAAATTGAACTTTTACAAAAAATTCCGGAGTTCAATGTTTGGTTCGGCTGTTATATAAGAGTCGAACTTTGCGAGGGAAGAATGATTTGGCTAATATATTTAAAGCCGAACCCAAGAGATTTAAAAAGTATTAAAGGTTCGGCTCATTCGAATTCTTTCAGTGGATAACTGAACATGTTTTTTGTTATTGTTTCTCGACTTATAATGTAATGTTCGACTAACATGATCTCAGTCGAAAATTGTGGTGTAACTTCAATAAAAACCTAATTCAGAAGTTCAGTCGTAAATGTACATTCACTTTTGAAAAAGCGGGGGTCGAACAACTATACCCAATATTTCGCTTAGCAATCTGTATGGACTAACTCCAATATACTTTCAAGAGAATCAACTAGACAGTCAGACTCAATCTTAAGAAAAGTATATCCAAGAGTTATATCTCTGTTTCTTAATGTAATCAACAAATCAAACAGATAGAAATTCGTGAGCCTGATTATTATAAGAAACAACTTGGACGGTATCAAAAACCAATATCCAAGTGTCAATCCATTTAATCAACAACCAAAGGTTAGATTCACAATTGATTGAACTTACGCACAACCTGTGATATTTCAATTATATAAACAAATATACTGCGGAAAAGAAATAACACAGACACCATAATTTTTTTTACGAGGAAACCGCAAATGCAGAAGAACCCTGTGACCTAGTCTAGATTTGAACACCAAACTGTATTAAGCCGCTACAGACACTAGCCTACTCCAAGTTAACTTCAGACTGGAATATAGTTGAGCCCTAACCAATCTCACACTGATCAAGGTACAGTCGCGTTCCTTACGCCTTTAAAACACGCCGGATTCTGCGCACTTGATTCCCTTATCTGATCTCACCCACAATAGTTGCTACGACCCAAAGTCGAAGACTTGATAAACCAATCCGCCTCACACAGAAAAATCTATTGAATAGATAAATCTGTCTCCCACAGATATACCTATGAGTTTTGTTCCGTCTTTTGATAAATCAAGGTGAACATGAACCAATTGATATACCAGACTTATATTCCCGAAGAACAACCTAGAAATATCAATCACCTCACAATAATCTTAATCGTATGGTAGCGAAACAAGATATTGTGGAATCATAAACGATGAGACGAAGATGTTTGTGACTACTTTTTATCTTTCCTATCGGAGATTAAATCTCGAGAAAATCTTAGAGAAGATAGTACTCAATCATGATAGAAAACAACAAGATCAGAACACGCAACTACAGAGAAAATAGTTGGGTCTGGCTTCACACTCCCAATGAAGTCTTTTAGTCGTTAACCTACAGGGTTTTGGAAAAACCTAAGGTTAAAGGAGAATTGACTCTAGTCGCAACTAGTATCACACAAGAGGTGTGGGGATTAGGTTTCCCAGTTGCTAGAATTCTCCTTTATGTAGTCTTCAAATCATAGTTTGCAATCAATGTTACCTAAGCAACAAATCATTCAATATTCATTGTTAGATGAAAACCTGATTGGACTCAAGCTAATATATTTCAACTATTAGATCGAACTTAGCTTGTTACACACAAATGAAAAGTGAATTCATTTAGATATGAGTAACCGTACCTAAACGTGTACACCTTTGTTGGCTCAATAATAGTTAACCAAAGTTAGACATATGAAAACTTTCATACTAACCTTATTCATCTTAACCGTAACTAGTTTAAATGACTCAAATGAAACTAGTACTAGATTTGTTTCAATTGTTTATATTCTCATAGAAGTATACAAGACACAATTGAAGCAAAATCGATTTTGATTCACTCGAATCAATTCATGAACATATAGCCACGGTTTGCAAAAGATTGCATTCCTTATTATATAAATGTATTAGTTCATGAACAAACCGATTTTAGAACATAACCCACTCAAGTATGCAAACGGGTACGCATACTTAAATAGCTGGATTTGGACTGTGTTCGCCAGCATGCAAACGGGTACGCATACTGTCGTACACTTCCAAGTTTCAGTTGAATCTAGTACGCGTACTGGTACACATACTATAGTACTCGGACTTCAACTGACTTCGCCAGTACACGTACATGTACGAATACTCTAGCTCCCGGACTTTACCTGACCTTGCCAGTACGCATACGGGTATGCATACTACATTCCTGTCTTGCATCAACACATATGGAAGTACGCATACTGTGCTTATAATCCAATTATGGTTAAGTGTTCCAAACTCCCATTTCAATCATTGAAACATTCTTAGAAGACGACAATAGCTGTCTCACACAAACTATTAGCTTCCAAGAAATTTTCAAGTGATCGAATGATCAATATGAAACATTCCGAGTGTACATCATATGACTGTCTCACACAAATCATGTAAGATGTTACCAAGCGATTTTCACATGATCATCTTTTGACTTTCGTCAAGTATATAAGATGAAATTGGTTAAAGCGAAAGCTTACCAACACATATTTCGAGAAATATGTAAGCGAGTTAAACTCATCTCGAAATATCAAATGTGTACGACTTTTATCTTAAATAGGAGATAAAGTAGATAAACTTTTGAGTGATAGATGAGTTCAAGTCTCCACATACCTTTTGTTGATGAAGTTCCACAAGCTCCCCTTAGTAGTTCTTCGTCTTCAATCGATGAACGTCGTGAAGTCTAATGCTCAACTACACTTTATATCCTAATCTGAGACTTAGCTATAAGTAGACTAGAAATAAAGACTTATAGTTTTAGAAACTAAACTTGAAAACAAGATTGAGACAACAACGCTTGCGAGTTAGACCGAGCAGTGCTCTAACAATTGTATTAGCCGAAATTCAGAAGGCTAAAGGTTCGGCTTATGACTTACATTTCGCATGATCCTAATCTAGCTTTACTCTGAGATTTTCCAAGGTTCGACTCTGGTTCTAAATTTTTGAATTAGTCGAACCTTCAGTTATTTTCTTTGTTTGAGTTATCTAACCACGTCGTATTTGTAGTTGCAGGAAATCCTACACTACACCCCTCACAAGATTTCATTAACATTCAACTCATTTTTGGATTAATAATCTTAATTTTATTGATAAATATTTGGACAATCTTACAAGAAAAGATAAAGGAATCAAGAATAACCACTGCTCTAGATTTTCTCTCTCCTATTTACTTGCTTCTCAATCAAAAAAGATCTCCCTCCTTCCTTTACAACTGAACGGCTATTTATAGGAAATTATATAGTGGATGACAGCTAATCTGTCATTTATTTTCGGATATGACTTGCGACATTTTCGCAACCTTATAAATATCAATCTCGCAAACTTCCTTATTTTCGCAGGATCATCACACTTTTCTCATGATTTGGCTGATGTCGTTTATTATGTCGTTTCTGAAGTTGTTCTGCGACACTGTCGTGTTGTGTTGTTAATAATTTCGCTGAGGCATTATTGCTGCGAGATTCTGATCCTACATCTTGCCTCTTCTCATATCTTCTCTGCAAAGTAGAGAAAGATGTGAGAAATGCCGCAGCTGTCCATCTCTTCATATTCTGCATTTATCACACGTATCCTTTCTTCCATCTATTTTTTGACACGTCTTCTGTAACCGCAGCTTTTCAACCGCTCACGTCTTTTCGCATTAATGGTGTTTATTTCTTCGAGTAAAAAAATATTCTCTATATATTCTTCTTACTCTTCTTTCCATTTTCTTTTTACTTTCTCTTCTCTTTGTACTCTCTCATCTCTGCAACTCTATTGTTCTTCCGTAAGTTATGCTATTGGAATTATTCCCTCTTCAATCTTCTTATTTTTCATTCATTCCCATACTCTATATTCAAATATGCCTCCAAGTGGTCAAAAACATGAGAAAACCTTAAAGGATGTTCAAAAAGATCTTGCCGAGAAAGGTTTCACACTTTCTACCATTCCTGGTGAAAGTGCCAAGTCAATTCTTTCTATCAAACTTTTCTATGATCAACATTGTGATGATCAATCAATCATAGTTTCGTTGGGTCAAATTCTCGCAGGTCTCCCCATTCCTCTTTATGACCCAGATATTCCTCTGTTCTATGAGATTCTCGCTCACTCGGGATTTTCACGAGCTATCTTCCAATTGAGTGGGGATTGCATCCGTCTGATGATGGAGTTCGCTAACCGTGGTGCTGGTAAAGGATCTCTTTATTCCAAAGAACTTAGGGATCCTAAATTCGTAGATCTAGAGATAGTCGCTGAGAAGTATACAGTAGCGAATTTCTTCGAAATCATGAATTAATATCCATGAAGAAAGAGAATACTCGCTGGGGTATTCGCTTGAAAAGGAAGGATGTTATTGCTGAAGATAAAATGCTCATGCATGACATTGATTGGCACTCTGGTAAGAATACAACCCCTCGCCAATCCAAAGATGATAAATGGTGCGTTTTTCCCTTGATGCTAAAAGGACCTTACATTGCTGGGTCAAATGTTCTTCTTGAGAATCTCTCTACTTATCAACCTTTGGTATTCTCTTGTCCCGAGAAGAAGAAAGAGGTATGTTTCTTCCAGTTTCGCCCACTTTACATTTCTTTATTTTTCTTTATTATCTTGTTCGCTGATTCTTGCGACATTCTACAGATCCAGAAATTGAAAGATAGCTACCGCAGGACTAGGAAGGCTAATACCTTGTTAGCTCTTCGCTCATACACAGATGAGGTAAGAAATATTCTCTTATGATTTTAAACAATATATTGTTGCCTCTATTTCTTATTTCTATATGTGTGTGAAGGTTATCGCTGAAATAGAAGAGCCTGCCAATGTTGCGAAGACTAGTGATAAATGCAAAGGTGCTCTTCACAGGGAAAAACCAACTGCTCCTCCTTCAAAAAAGAGAAAAATACATTCTTCCTCTCCTTCAAATACTCCTTCTCATGAAAACTCCGAGAGTGATGAGGATGATGAGGATAATGATGACTCTGCTGCAAATGAAGATTCTCCATCTGAATCTTCTATGGCTAAGCTCTCTGGCATCTTTTCTGATTCTTGGCAAGGAATGAGAGATAGTCAAATCGCTAATACCTGCAAAGCTCTCGCCATGATTTGCGATGTTCCTTTATTGGATGGTGATAATTCTCTTCGCGGAGTTTCTAGATCGGTGACTCCCAACTTCCTGCATTCTCTTAATAGTCTGGTATGCTTTCGTCTTTTTACTTCTTCATTATTGTAATTCAAAATCTCTTTCTATTTTAATACTTTTTACATTTTCTCGTAGGCTGGAAAATCTTCTTTCGCTGTTGCCTCAGATTTGGAGAGGAGACGCGAAATTCTTGAAAAGAAGAATCTTCAATTTCGTACGAAGAATGAAGAACTAGAAACTGAAGCTAAAGGTCTTCGTAAGAAGAAGAACAATTAGAAGCTGAAGTTAAAGGTCTTCGCGAGAAGAACAAACAACTGAAAACCGACACTCTTCTTTCGCTGTTGCCTCAGATTTGGAGAGGAGACGCGAAATTCTTGAAAAGAAGAATCTTCAATTTCGTACGAAGAATGAAGAACTAGAAACTGAAGCTAAAGGTCTTCGTGAGAAGAAGAACAATTAGAAGCTGAAGTTAAAGGTCTTCGCGAGAAGAACAAACAACTGAAAATCGACACTCCTTCGCAAAGGAACAAAATTTCTACTCTTCAAAAAGCTAATGATCAGCTCTATGGTATGCAATTTTTCTCCTTTCCTTTCATTCATTCATCCTATTATCTTATCTTATTTGATTAATCCTTTTTGCAGACATTTATGGTCTTTCTAATGAAGCCATTCTTCTTCATTCATTTCCCGATGCCCTAGATAATGACACTTTTCTTGAACATCTTAATAAATCTTTGAATAGTTTCTCTAATGATAAACTTTCATCTCTGCCTTTGAATGAACTTAAATCCAAATTTCGCCTCTTAGAGATTGATCATAGATCTGGTTTAGGTTTAGCCAACCAATTTAAACGTTTTTATCTCAATTCTAATGAGAAGATCAACAAATTAAGAACCAAGATTAGCAAACTTATAGATGATAAAGATCGTATCTTTGATCAAGGTGTTAAGGCTTTGGCGAAATTCCAAGAGACCCTTCTTGAGGTTCAACTTGAACGAGATGAAGCTAACCGCAAGAATACCGAGCTCTGCGAAAGAAAAAGTCAAGTCCGTTCTCGTTTCCTTATAAATAGTGATGATGAGTTCGCTTGGGCCGCGACAATCTTGGATAACGCCAGAAAAGATTTAGGTGTAAATGTTAGTCTCCAAGTTGAGCATACATCCTTGATTAGAGATATGATTTCTGAGAGAGAAGGTCATTAACTGTTTTCCTTTATTAATCTTTGGTTTTTCACGAGTTTTTATCAAGTTACTAATTAATTGATATATGCTTCGCAGAATCTGAAAGTAGATATCACCAAAGAGTTGAGGAACTTGAAGCTGAAAAAGAGGAACTCGCAAAGAATATTTCTTATCGCAACGACAAATATTCTAGATTAAAGAATCAAATCAAGATCATTGTTGCGAACTTTAAGAACGACGCTCTGCATTTTCGTAATCATACTATTCAAATGGTTTGTGATGACCATAATATTCCTCACTCTGATTATTCTTGTCTCTTGGAGGAGATCCCAAAGAATATTCCTAGTCTGACCATCTCTGATAGCGAAGCTGATGATGAAGAATCTGATGGTGATGAAGGTTCTGATGGAGATAAAGGTTCTGATGCATACGAAGACAAGAACAAGTCTGATGAACATGATGAAGGATCAACTAAGAAGTAGTCTTTGTTTCTTTATTTGATCTTCTGTAATACTTGTACATTTATTCCTTCTTTTTGTATATTTGCGAATTCTTTTGGTTCCCCATATTCCTTAATATATGAATTTCTTTCATTTCGACCTGCATTCATTAAAACAATTCTTCTTCGCAATACGGTTAATCAACATAATCATTAATTTTTGAATTTTTGCGTAAATCTATCATGTGGAGAAAAATAACATTTTCTAATTTCATTCATTCCCATACTTGCCTCTGTTATTTGTATCCAAATGAGAGATTTTGCAGATTTTTCTTATTTTGTTCCTCAACTTCGCAGTTGTTTATGTGTTATTTCGCAATCATATGCGAAGTGCATTTTGATTCTTTTCAAAATCTCATTCTTGTGTGGTTTTATTTTGCCTTCCTAGTTAAAGGTCTTATTATGCCACCTCTTGTCATTGCGACAAAATCGCAGGACGTCCTTGCACTTTCATGCAAGAACCCATTGATATTGCCTTAACTTTTTTCTTTGTATTATTGCCTCTCCAGGAATAGTTGCGACAATATGACAGGCCTAAATTTTCTTGCGGAAATAAAGCCCCATGACATTGCCGTCTTGCGACGAAATCGCAGGACGTCTTCGCATTTTCATGCGAAAACCCATTGATCTCGTCTTATCTTTCTCTTTAGTATTGTTTCCTCTTCAGGATTTTGGCACAAATATGACAAGCCTTAATACCCTTGCGAGTAAAAAGCCTCATGACATTTGCGTCTTAAGACACTTATCAGCTCCCTAATGGAGGGTGCCGCCCTTATCTTCCCCCTGGTTGCCCCTTCAAGGAGGCGTACCTCTTCCATACAAGGTTGGATCCTCTCATCCGGTCTTAACAACAACCAGTTGTTTTCGCAGCCTCTTATCCCTTTTACCTATAGGGCTTATGGTTACGAGACTGCACCCTAAGTGGGGTTTTCTTTGGGCCGAGTGCAGTATAAGCCAAGACTTGTCAAGAATGGCAAGGTACGCTCCTGACGCCCCTGGCACTCTTGACTCAACCGTGTACCTCGGCGCCTTGGTCAGATTCTGCACTCCTTGGGAGAGTCCTTATTACCTTAGTCGCCCAACCTAAGTCATATGCTTAAGCTGAGAATCCAAGGTGCCTCTCCCGGATGGGCTTTATTGACCCCAAATCTCCATGACTCAGGTTCCGGTGGCGGTGTAGCCTTTCCCTAAGCCATGAAACAGGTACTCCCTTATATGACTACTTTAGGTCTTACATTTGCCTCTTGCGCAAGTTTATTCGCGAACTAGGGTGTACGCCATAAAGGTTCGCCCTCTTCTCTTTTGTCATTGTTCTCTGATTGTCTTTTGTACAATTTCCTTTTACCGTGTTTACCCTGTGATGCTCTCGTGGTGGTGGCGGCAATGGTTGAGATTGTGGATGCCCTACCAGAAAGTGGTTTATCTTTCCTTGATCTATCATTCTCAGAATAATTGTCTTTACATTTCTGCAATCATTTGTAGTATGTCCATGGAAATGATGATAAGAACAAAACTCATGACTTCTGTTTCTTGGAGGTGGTTCAGTTCCCATGTTCCATGGTGTCGGTATATTCTCCATCAAAATTATAGATTCCCATATTTTCTTCACACTTGCATTCAGAGGTGGGATCTTGATTTCCCATACTACCTTGTGACCTCCATAGGTTTCTTGCGGTTGATCCAGTCTTTGAATCTTATTATTTCCGCCACGATTGTAGAAATTTCTTTCTCTTTCATACCCCTCTTGATCTCGGCTTCCCATAGCCACCAGTTTCTGTTGATTCCCATCACCTTTTCTTGTTGTCCTTGCGAAGTGCTCGCAACTGTGTTTATTAGTTTGGGTAATGAGCTTGCATTTGATGCTTGTGAACTGGTATTCTCAATTGGGTATGATTCCATCTCATTTTGCCTTTCCTCTAGAGAAATATACTCTTCCTGAAGTTCTCGTAGTTCGGTCATTGTGATGGTGTTCTTGATTCTGAAAATTTGGACATATAATAGATTGGTTGCGAACATAGCATTGATATATGATAAGATAAGATATCTCTCATACACACGGACAGCCATCTCACTACACATAGTCCTCCACCTTTTGGTCAGATGTTTCAGACTTTCTCCAATCCTTTGTATTAATCCAAACACATCTTCAATACCAGGTCGCGAAGAATTGTTACTTATATATGCCCCCAAGAATATGGTCTCAAAATGATTGAAAGATGTAATTATATTTTTTGGTAAACCTTCGAACTATTTCAACGCCTCTCCTGTTAGACTGGATGCAAAATACTTGCACAATACGGCATCATGATTTTCCTACTGTAACATGCATCTCACATAGGCTTTGATGTGTTGAATTGCACAAGTTGTTCCATCAAAGATGTTGGTTAATGCGGGAAAATTGCATTTCGGAGGTATTCCTCCTAGTTGTACTTCTCTTGTAAATGGAGTTTTCGCAGCTTATTCTATAGCTTCATCCAATTGTCTTCTACCTACTTCTCCTCTATTGTTCAACATTCCTCTCATTTTTTCCAATTCTTTTAAGATTTGTTTATTTACGCCTGAATTTTGATCCATTGGTCTCTTTAATTTCGCCTCATTTCTTCTACGTTCATGTCTTTCTTCTCTTGCGAAATTATGCATTTCTTCTTCATCATCCTCATCTCGTCTTCTCCTGCGATTCTCTTCCTCATCTCTATCTTGAATTCGCATATGATGATGTCTTTCATTTTCCCCTCCATGATTTTGCAATTCGATTCGCTGTCTTTCATCCATCCTCTGTACTCTATCATACTCTTCATTGAGATTATCGTTATTCCGGTTTTGTGTACGCCTTCTTTCTCGATTGTCGTGATTGTTCTGGAGAATTGTCTCCTGAAGCTCTTGTTCTTCCATTTACTCTCTCAATCTTTCACGTTCGCAAATTAAACGTGCTTGTTCAGCATAATGTGTTTCAATTTCTTCTTCAATCGTTTGTTGATTTCTTTGAGCTTCTCTCTCATGTAAAATTCTCCTTCCTTCCTCTCGATTCCCTTCGCCATCTTGATTATTTCGTCCCTCACGGTGTTCATTCTCTTTATTTCTATCATTTCTCCTATCATCAAAAGTTTCATTTTGTGGAACGTAACGATCATCAGTCCTCTCTCTATCTTCGCGATATTCTTCATTAGGATTTGGTATTTCTTCTCGAATATTATTTCCAGCATTAACCGTGGGTGAGTTTCGCCTCATCTCTCTTCTAGTCGATCTTGAATATGATCTTATAGTACTTCTCGATCTTCTACTCTGTAGTCTCATATTTTCCATCCTCAATTCGTGATTTTGCCTTGTTAGATTTGCATGTTCTTCTAATTCAGCTCTTCTTTCTTCATGTATTCTTCGTCTTAGCGTTTCTAACGCTCCAATTTCCTCATCTCCATGAATTATTCCTTCATCTAACGCTCCAATTTCCTCATCTAACCACTGCTCTAGATTTTCTCTCTCCTATTTACTTTTTTCTTACTCAAAAAAGATCTCTCTCTCTCCTTTACAGCTGAACGACTATTTATAAGGAAATACATAGTGGATGACAGCTAATCTGTCCTTTATTTTCGGATATGGCTTGCGACATTCTCGCAACCTTACATATGTTAATCTCTCAAACTCTCTAATTTTTGCAGGACCATCACATCTTTCTCATGATTTTAGCTGACGTCATTTATTATATCGTTTATGAAATTGTTCTGCGACGCTGTTGTGTTGTTGATAATTTCGCTGAGAAATTATTGCTGCGAGATTATGATCCTACATCTTGCCTCTTCTCATATCTTCTCTGCGAAGTAGAGAATGATGTGATAAATGCCGCAGTTATCCATTATTTCATATTCTGCATTTATCACACTATCCTTTTTCCCATCTGTTTCTTGACACGTCTTTTTTAACCGTTGCTTTTTAACCGCTTATATCTTTCCGTATTAACCGTGTTTATCTTCTCGAGGAAAAATTCCCTCTATATATACTCTTTCTCACTCTCTTTTTCTTTCTTTTTATTTTCTCTGCAACTTCATTGTTCTTCTCCAAATCCTGTTATTGCAACTTTTCTTCTTTCTTCTTCTTTCAATCTTTTTAAGTTCTTCTTCATCTTCATACTACTTCCTCTGTAGATCTTCATCATTCGTAATTTTTTTCGAAATAATCTTCATGCTAGTGTTTTCCATGGATTCATCAAGGTTAGTTTCTTTTTTTCTTCCTTATGAATTTTGCTGAAATTGATCTTGCTTACTGCCTTATTTGATGTTGTTTATGTGATTCCCATACTCTTGTTATTTCAGCAAAAGCGCCTCCAACACTAAATTTACGGTTCAGAACCCTAATATTCCCAAACCGCAGCATAATATTATTGTGCATAAAAGAAAGTCTGCGAATCAGAAGGTAGTAAGAAACATTATTCTTTTCTAATAACAATATTGTTGCCTCTGTTTCTTATCTGGATTGTAATTCGCAAGGTGATAAGGATGTCAATAAACCTCTCAAGAAATCTCGCCACCTTAAAACTGTTGAAACCTCTGTTCCATTCCACTTACTTATCTCTTCTAAATCTCCTGCGACATCTTCGCAAGATAAACCATCATCTCCAATTCGCGAAAAAGCTGCCTCAGACTTCATTTCTTCAACTGACTTTTCAATGATTGAAACCCCCATTATTGATCCTTCTGTGAATGAAACTTCTTCTCTTCCCATTGATAATGTTTCTCAACCTTCTATCATTGCCAGTTCTCTACCTGAGCCTCTTCCCTTTTCGAAAGAAACCGTGGAAGGAATAGCTATAACCAATTAGATAACCTCTATTCATATTCCCTTGATCATATAAATAATCTTACCAATGAAAATACCCAATTAGTTCAGGGGCAAGATTTATTAAGTAATGAAGTATCTCGCCTTTCTTATTCTTTAACTAAAGCTAATTTAGGGATGTAAACTTTATCAGATGAGAATAAAACCTTATCTCAAGAGAAGTGAACTTGTTTAAACAAGATGGAGATATATCTTCGCAATAACTTAGCATTCTTCAGAAAGTATGTGATGACCAAGAACAATCTCTTCGCTCTTTGAGAAATGAACTTAAAGAAGTAACAGAGTCATCTATTGTTGAAAGAGATACACTCATTCAAGGTAGAATAGCTTTAAGTGTAAAGGCGAATCAACTTAAAGAACAATATTGCAAATTAGAAGAATATTATTCTTCTCTGCGAAGAAAAATGTCTTTCTTATTTCTAAAGAGAAAAATCTTCAGTCTCGACTTAAAGGTTTAGTTGGAGATAAATTTGATGATGCGATGGGCCGTTGGGAGAATAGTTGTCTGAATTTGATTCAACATCTTATTTCGCAAAAGGAAGGTAGTCATAATAGTTTGGCTACCTTAACTATCTTTTCTTTGTCATATCTTTTTGAGTTTTTCGTCTTATTGAAATTTTGTATTTTACCTTTCGCAGAGTCTGAGAAGAACCTTCATTCCTCCATTTCTGCTTTGGAGACTAAATATGCAAAAATTCGCAAACAAAATGCATTACTTGTCTCTGTCTTTACTGGTTCTCGCGACCGAGCAGAAAGAAGACTTGATTATCTTGCTTACTTTAAGGATATTCAAGATAGGAATCATCAGAGAGCACTTCTTCGTCAAGTTCATCTCCGGGCTGAAGTCCTTGTAAATGATATCTTATTGTCTAAATCTCTTCCTCCTACATCAATCGAACCTTTGGAAGTAGATGATGATGAAGTTCCTTGTCCTGCTGATAGTGATTATGATTACGAAAGTGGTGCAGAGGATAATCTCTTGGAAGATGAAGAAGAAATTCCTTCTAAGGAAGCATCTGCTGGTGGTAATCAAAATGAGAATGAAAAAGAAATCTCTTTTGAAGAAGTAATTGCTGGCGATAATCAAGGTGCTAATCAAGGCGAAGATCAGAATCGAAATGAACGAGAGGCTTGCGATAATGAGAAGATTGGCGAAGAACGTCTATTATCTCCTTATACTGGAATTAATATTGAAGCATGAGCTTCTTATCTAGTTCTATATTCTTGAATTGTCTTATCGTTATTACTTTTTGCGAATAATATTCTTCAACCAACTTTGGAATCAATTTTCCCTTTTAGTATTTTGCTGGTGAGAAAGATAATGCTTCTTGTTTATTGATTCCCATACTTGCCTCTCATTATCTTTCTTGCGAAAAAAATAATCTGTTATGAATACTTATAAATATTTTGTTTTGTCATGTGATCGTATTTTGCCTTCCTAATTAAAGGTCTTATTATGCCACCTCTTGTCATTGCGACAAAATCGCAGGACGTCCTTTCATTTTCATGCAAAAACCCATTGATCTTGCCTTAATATTTTCTTTTATATTATGACCTCTTCAGGAATGTTGCGACAATATGACAGGCCTAAATATTCTTGCGAAAATAAAGCCCCATGATATTGTCGTCTTGCGACGAAATCGCAGGATGTCTTCGCACTTTCATGCGAAAACCCATTGATCTCGTCTTATCTTTTTCTTTTGTATTATTTCCTCTTCAGGATTGTTACACAAATATGACAAGGCTTAATACCCTTGCGAATAAAAAGCCTCATGACATTTGCGTCTTAAGACACTTATCAGCTCCCTAATGGACGGTGCCGCCCTTATCTCCCCCCTGGTTGTCCCTTCAAGGAGGCGTACTTCTACCATACAAGGTTAGCTCCTCCCATCCGGTATTAACAACAACCAGTTGTTTTCGCAGCCTCTTATCCCTTTTACCTATAGGGCTTATGGTTACGAGACTGCACCCTAAGTGGGGTTTTCTTCAGGCCGAGTGCAGTATAAGCCAAGACTTGTCAAGAATGGCAAGGTGCGCTTCAAACACCCCTGGCACTCTTGACTCAACCGTGTACCTCGGCGCCTTGATCAGATCTGCACTCCTTGGGAGAGTCCTTATTACCTTAGTCGCCCAACCTAAGTCATATGCTTAAGCTGAGAATCCAAGGTGCCTCTCCCGGATGGGCTTTATTGACCCCAAATCTCCATGACTCAGGTTCCGGTGGCGGTGTAGCCTTTCCCTGAGCCATGCAACAGGTACCCCCTTATATGGCGTACTTTAGGTCTTACATTTTCCTCTTGCGAAATTTCATTCGCGAACTAGGGTGTACGCCATAAAGGTTCGCCCCTTTCTTTTATGTCATTCTTCTGTGATTATCTCTGCGAAAGTTTCGCACATCATGATCTTGTTTTGATATGAATAATCTTGCAATTATTCTTTCATAATCCATAACTTCTCAAAGCTTCTTATGGATAATATCTTTTTAAGTACAACCTGTTCCATGGTCTGTCAAGTCTATGACCAACATCTCTACCTTCTGGATCCATTAATCTATAAGCTCCTGTTCCAACTATCTCCTTAATGATGTAAGGTCCATCCCATTTTTTCACTAATTTTCCACCATTTTCTCGCTGATATATTGGTATCTCTTGCAGAACTAAATCTCCTGGTTGAAATTCGCGTATTTTGACACGTTTATTATATTCTCGGGCTAATCTTCGCTGATAATTCTCCATATGTTGTAAAGCTTTTTGTCTTCTTTCTTCTAATTCATCAAGTTTGTTTAAGATCAAACCCGCACTTAGATTTTTCTCCCAAGCTTCTCTCTTTGTTGTCGGAATAACAACTTCTGTTGGTAACACCGCTTCAACTCCGTATGTTAAACAAAAAGGTGACATTCCAGTAGCTTCTCTTCTAGTTGTATTATAAGCCCATACTGCATTATGTACTTGTTCGCACCATGCTCTGTGATGTCCTTCCAATTTCTTCTTTAATATATCTGCGATTGTTTTGTTTGTTGCTTCTACCTGCCCATTAGCTTGTGGATACAAAGGAGTAGACTTTCCACATTTTATCTTAAATGCATTAAGTAACATTTCTATGTTCTGTCCTTCAAACTGTTTCCCATTATCAGATATCAACTGCGCAGGAATTCCGAATCTGCAAATGATATTTTCGAATATGAATGTAAAGATATCTTCTCGTGAATATGTTGTACTGCCTTCACTTCTGTCCATTTTGTGAAATAATCTGTTGCGACTATTAAGTATCTTCTTTGTCCAGAACCTGGTAAAAATGACCCCACAATATCTAAGCTCCACTTTCCAAAAGGCCACACACTGGTTGAAGATGACAATGGTGCTCCAGGTGCATGTATTTTCTTTCCGTGTAGCTGACAATCTTCGCAACGTCTTGATATTTGTTTTGCATCTTCGTGCATGTATGGCCAGTAATAACCTTGCATTTTTGCTCTATGTGTCAAAGATCTTCCTCCGCTATGATTGCCAGCATCCCCACTATGTAACATTTTTAGCACTTTTTCTCATTCCTCTCGTGTTAAACATCTGAGTGATGGTCCATTAAAGGATTTTCGGTATAGCATCCCATCTCTTTATTCATAATTTGTTGCGCGGATTTTTAACTTGTGTGTTTCCAATCTATTTCTTGGTGTTTCTCCTTTCGCCAAATATACATGAAGTTCCGTTCTCCAATCTGCGATAATGTTCGTTTGTTCTTCTTCTTCACCGTCTATTATCATCACGTCCACTTCTTCTTCTTCTTTATTGATTGATGGTGACAGGAGTGTTTGTATTTTTATGCATCTCGCAGTTGGATCTGTCATCATACTTGAGATGAAAGCAAAAGAATCTGCGAGTCTGTTATCCTTTCTTGAAATGTGCCTCCATTTTATTTTTGCGATTTTTGCTGACAATTCTTCAGCGAGCTTCTTGTATTTCTTCAAGGATGGTTCATTTGTAGTATATTCTCCCTTTATTTGGCGAATAACTAGCTGCGAATCACTAGTGATCCTGGCATTTTCTAGTTTCATTTCTATTGCAAATTTTAAGGAATGTATCACAACTTCATATTCCGTTTCGTTATTAGTGGACGCGAATTCCAGTCTGAATGAAAAAGCCATCTTTATTCCTTCTGGCGAAATTAAAACAATTCCAACTCCATTGCCTTCTCCATTTGATAATCCATCTACCAATATCTCCCATATATTTGGTTCCGTTAATAAATATTTTGGATCTCCGTGTTCTTCTTCTATATCCATCATTTCTTTTACCGCTTCGTCTTCATCTAAAGGAAATTATGCCAAGAAATCTGCTGCAACTTGTGATTTTGGTGAAGACAAAATTTCATATTTAATATCAAAGTGGCCTACTTGTGCATTCCATCTCTCCGCTCTTCCTGATCTTTTAGAATTCTTCATCACTGATTCAATTGGTACTTTCGTTAATACCTTTATCTTGTGCGCTTGAAAATATATGCGGAGCTTAAATGATGTATAAACTAATGCTAAGATCAACTTCTCAATCTTTGAGTAATTATTCTCGACAGTATTAAAAGTTTTGCTAATGTAATAAATGGGTTTCTCCACTCCTGCGTCTATTCGCAATAACACAACACTTAATGCATGCGACGTCGTCGCAAGATAGATCAATAATTCTTCTCCTGATTCTTCTTTTTGTAAAATGGTTGTATTCATAAGATGTTCTTTGATCCCTTGAAAAGCTTTTTGGCATTCATAAGTCCATTTGAATTTTGCACCCTTCTTGAGTATATCGAAAAAATATTTGCATTTGTCTGATGATCGCGAGATGAATCTCCCCAGCGAAGCTAGAAGTCCATTCAATTTATGTACATCTTTTATCGTTGCTGGTGTTGGCATGTCACGAAATGCTTGCACTTTTTCTGGATCAACCTGTATTCCTTCTTTTGATACAATGTAGCCTAAATTTTTTCCCGATACAACTCCAATAATACACTTCTCAGGATTCAATTTAATGTTGTACCGCCGCATTTTTTCAAAAATCTCCCTCAGGTCCTGTACATGGTCTTTGGATTCTTTACTCTTTACTAACATGTCGTCCACGTATACTTCTAATGTTTTGTGTATCCATTTTGCGAATACCTTCTCTACCATTCTTTGGTATGTCGCTCCCGCATTTCGCAAACCAAATGGCATTTTAGTGTAATAATATAAACCTCTAAGGGAGAAGAAAGCAGTATGTTCTTGATCTTCTTCAGCGAGAGGGATTTGGTTATACCCTTTGTACCCATCTAAAGACGATACCCTATCATTTCCCGCTGCTGATTCCACCATTTGAGGAATATCTGGTAACGGAAAACTATCTTTAGGACAAGCTTTGTTTAAATCAGTGAAATCTATGCAAATCCTTATTCCTTTGTTTTTCTTTGGGACAATGACCATATTCGCTATCCATTCTGGGTATTTAGCTTATCTTATGATTCCTGCATCAAGCATTTTCTGTAGTTCTTCTTCTATTTGGGAATGGTAAGCTGTTGAGATTTTTCTTATTCTTTGTTTAAATGGTCTCACATTCTTGTTAATCTCCAACTTGTGACATGCAATTGATGGATCTATTCCCGGTATATCATCCATGCTCCCTGCAAAAACGTCTTTATATTCTCGCAAAAGGTTAACAGTTTTTTCTTCTTCTTCTACATCCATCTTGGTTCCAATTCTAAATATTAGAGGTTCTTCCATAGTCCCAACGTTTACTTCTTTTGTTGGTTCTACGGTAGTGTAACTGGACTCGGATTCTCCTATTGGTGTTGGTTCTTTTATTTTTTTCACAGGTCCTTCTCCTTCTTCCGAAATTTCGCTGGGTATTCCCCTGCCTTCTTTTGCCCTTATCATGTATACTCTAAATTCTTCTTCTTTCTTTGCCTCCTTTGCCAACTTTCTACGAAATTTTTTCCTTTTTGCTTGTCCTTCATAATGCTTTACTTCAATTTGATGACATAATTTCGCATTGTCAACATCTCCTTTAATTTTACCTATTCCATTTGGTGTGGGGAATTTAATACATTGATGTAACGTTGATACTACAACTTTTATCGCATGTATCCATGGTCTTCCTAGCAACATATTATATGGCGATTCCATATCCACCACGCATAGTGTCACATGTGTTTCGATCTCTCATAGTGAAATTCGTACCACTATTTCTCCTTTAGGTTTTGTTGTGGATTTTCCAAAGCCATGAACAAGATATGTTGAACTGGACATTTCTTCATCTTTAAATCCCATTCCCCTGAACGCATGATAAAATATTATATCCACTGAACTTCCTGTATCGACTAAAGTTCTCTTCAATATCCATTCTTCCGTGGATTTTGTTGTTGTCCCCTTCTCTTTTCGCGTAATAGGCACTGTAATAACCAATGGAGATGTGTGGTTCAAATTTTATTTTGGTATTTCTGCCGCCATGAATGTGATTTTTTGCTTTTCCCAATTTTTCAAGGATGATGTCTTTTCTACTGCCAAAACCTTCCTTCCTTCAAAATTTCGTTTATGTATTATTCCTTTGATGTTTTCGTGGAATTCATTAATCATTGTTTTTGTTATCATATTACACTCCAATCTTTTTTCATCTTCATTGACTCTAATCATTTTTCTTTTAACTGGTTCACTGATTTATTTAATCACTTTCTTGATTTGAACAATCTCAACAACAATCTTCAACTTTCGATCTTCATCTCCCTGTTTCTAGCGCCATTATGTAGTTGCAGGAAATCCTACACTACACCCCTCATATGATTTTATTAACACTCAACTCATTTTAGATTAACAATCTTAATTTTATTGTTGAATCTTTGAACAATCTTACAAGAAAAGATAAAGGAATCAAGAATAACCACTGCTATAGATTTTCTCTCTCCTATTTACTTGTTTCTTACTCAAAAAGGATCTCTCTCTCTCCTTTACAACTGAACGACTATTTATAAGGAAATACATAGTGGATGACATCTAATCTGTCCTTTATTTTCGGATATGGCTTGCGACATTCTCGCAAACTTACAAATGTTAATCTCGCAAACTCTCTAATTTTCGCAGGACCATCACATCTTTCTCATGATTTTAGCTGACGTCGTTTATTATATCGTTTCTGAAATTGTTCTGCGACACTGTTGTGTTGTTGATAATTTTGCTGAGACATTATTGCTGCGAGATTATGATCCTACAAGTCTTTTACTTCTTCTTCTAGCAGTTGTCGGTTGTTCGGATATATTTCTCCTTCTAGCCATTTCTTTAATACTAATGAATTGTAAGAGATTCCGTAAATTTCTTCACCAGTTATTCTAATTTCCCTGTTTCTAGCGCCATTATGTAGTTGCAGGAAATCCTACACTACACCCCTCACAAGATTTCATTAACATTCAACTCATTTTTGGATTAATAATCTTAATTTTATTGATAAATCTTTGGACAATCTTACAAGAAAAGATAAAGGAATCAAGAATAACCACTGCTCTAGATTTTCTCTCTCCTATTTACTTGCTTCTCAGATGTAGGATCAGAATCTCGCAGCAATAATGCCTCAGCGAAATTATTAACAACACAACACGACAGTGTCGCAGAACAACTTCAGAAACGACATCAGCCAAATCATGAGAAAAGTGTGACGATCCTGCGAAAATAAGGAAGTTTGCGAGATTGATATTTATAAGGTTGCGAAAATGTCGAAAGTCATATCCGAAAATAAAGGACAGATTAGCTGTCATCCACTATGTAATTTCCTATAAATAGCCGTTCAGTTGTAAAGGAAGGAGAGAGATCTTTTTTGAGTGAGAAGCAAGTAAATAGGAGAGAGAAAATATAGAGCAGTGGTTATTCTTGATTCCTTTATCTTTTCTTGTAAGATTGTCGAAAGATTTATCAATAAAATTAAGATTATTAATCCAAAAATGAGTTGAATGTTAATGAAATCTTGTGAGGGGTGTAGTGTAGGGTTTCCTGCAACTACAGTATTCTTGTAGATCGAACTAGTCGAACCTTCAGTTAATATAAATCACTTCCAAAATGACCTGGTAGGTAACAAATTAAATCACTTCCAGGAGAAATAATAAGTCCAAGACAAACAAAAGACAGTGCCCTTTCAAGATCGTTTTCGACTATAACAAAGATAAGATTGTCGTCATAACCACCCACACACACTTGATCTTCATAGAATGCAAGAGTCGCAGGGATCAAAGACCATGAATACTTGGAAATATATAAGATGTATCGATCCCGCATGCCACCAATTAAAATACTTTGGAAGTTGAAGGCGGATGAACCTAATAACAAATTCACCATACGAAATATCTATAGCGCTAAAAGTACTTTGAGGAGGAAAGATTTGCAAGGTAGAGTAGTGATGCAATAATTGATTTGGTTGGCAGGGAACAACAACTACATGGTCCAAAAGGAATTTGATGACTTCGGCCAAGTCACACACCCATTTCTTGCTCACCCGGATTTCGTTAAAAACTACAGAAAAATATACATTGACGACCCCCCATAAAGGTTGTATTAGCACAATGACGACACTTTTCAATAGGTTGTCGAACGGGTGGGGGGATGGGGTTGTGGAAGGTCCACGACTTGCTACAACTATCAGCTAAGAGTTGTAACTGTAGTTGTGGTTCAAGTTTGGACTACCTTTTTCTTCAGTCTGATTGTCTTTTGATTTCTTTTTAAATCCTAACACAACTTTTACAAGGATTGTGAATCCTACTTTCACTTTACCTACAAGAGTTGTAGGACATCCTTCCACAATAATCATTATGTATGGTAGAAAACTTTATCACAACTCCTTGTTAGGTTGTCAAACTCTAACATAATATTTTAGAGTTTCTTTCACAACTCTTACTATGATTGTGAATAGTCCTGTCACTAATCTTATTCGGGTTGTTAATATTTTTTGCAAAACTCGTATTTATATTTTTATACTTTCTTTCACAACCTTTGGCTAGTGTAGTCATAATCTCTAACACAACATCCTTAAAGGTTGTAATATTTGAAGTAATAACTTTTGTTTTCAGTAAATGAATGTGAAACTACAACATTTTTTGAAGTTATGTGCATAATACAATTTTGAAAGAAAAAAATTATAGCTGGAACCGAATTGCCGAAAGTAATTCACATTCACATTAACCTTCCAGTGTAACACATTTACATTCATTCAAGTTAACCTGCCAGTGTTAAACACACACATTCAAAAAAAATGGGAGGTTCAGATGTCATTGGAGGTAGTGGTGGAAGTTTCTTCTTCTGAACTGCTTGACGGGGAGAAACTTCAGCGGGTGGTTTGGATGTTAACATTGCTGGCTGCGGAGTTGGGATGGTGCTGCCAGAAGCTGCAATAGGTGCTTCAGCCCACATTTTCACATCTTTAGGATCAAAAAAATCAGCAACGAGTAGTTTTCCGCCATTTGTAGGTCATTGAAAATTATATAAGCATTTTGAGTCTCCATGGATTCCTCCACAGAAGAATAATGCAGAAAGATTCAAAAGGTTATGCAAAATATCAAGCTCTGCAGCACACTGCATAAGGAATCGGGGTAAAAATCAAATCATTTACCACAACTTGAGAACAATCGTCTATCCTTTCACCGAGGAGGATCTTTTGGAAACGGAAAAGGGTGAGGGTAAAGGTAGAAAAAGTACCAAATTGACACGACAAAATGAGAGAGCAAAAAAAAAAGTTGTTGGCTACCCAAAGAGATCCATCAAGAGTTGAGTATCATGATGCAAGGTACAAAGAGGAAAAAAGAAATTTAGAAAGTGATATAGTTGGGAGAAGTTAATGTTTCAAGGAAACATGGTCGGAGGAGTAAGGATAAGGGTGAAACAAGTAACCAAAATGATACTCAAAAGGAAGATGTTTCTTCGCAAGAAATGGGGAAATAAATCAAGATGAAGGGGAAAAAAAAACATATATGCGGTGGGCAAAATGAAAGGACCTAAAAAGGATGAGGATGGTAAGTACTTCCGGCTTACTAATATGAGATATGACAATTACATGGAGGAACTACTCGAAATTATTCGTGAGTGCATTATAACCATGGATGACGTCAAATGGGATGGAAATTGCGGTTATCATGTCACAACGGAACAACTAGGACCTTTTCAAAAGGCGAAGAATTCAGAGTGGCAAGGAGATGAAATTAAGTATATAAGGAATCGTTTGTTACAAACATTGTGCTGAAACACAGACTTCTACAATACAATGATGAGAGGGGGTCCAAGAATAGACGAAAGGGTGGCATCAGAGTGTATTGCATTCGAACGACGTTTACATGTGGATGTCGACATCACAATAGACCATTGGATGCGATGTCAATTTGTGGGTTTTCGATAGCACAAATTTTCAATTGCATGATTCATTGTTTCGGGATAGTTGGTAACCGTGAAGATTTAAACGATAGAAGACTTGTTCTTGCGTTTGTTCAAGGATGTTATTTTATCGGCCTCAAACTTAATCCGGGTTTCCCATTACCTCTTTTGAATTGTGAAGTATTTTGGTGGGGATTCCAACATAATTACTCTATGGATTGGTGTGCAAATTACGTGACGAAAATGAACCTTTGCACGAGGTAAATGAATCCGCGGATGAACAATCAAATAATTGTAATGACAGATGAAGAGCCAAGTAAATATTAATTGGAAGAGATAAATGAATCCACGGTAAGATTAGGAAGTCCATAAGACATAATAAAAAGTCTTTTTGGAAATGTCATAAAGGATCGTTTCTTTTTTTTGTGAGGATGAGGTAAAATTATAAATTGTATACAATATATCCTCAAATACACATATGAATGAAATATTTTTATTTTGTGTTATTTATGTGTTTTTTAATGCAAATTGAAAAAAGAAGGTATAAAGTTCGACCCTCCCGTAATTGGAAAAATGAGCTGAACCTTTATGTTCGGCTTATGTTTCTGATTATGAGAAAGTCGAACCTCAATGCAAAACTGATACCAAACTTACGGACAAATGTTCAGCTTAAAATTAATATACCACTTTAAGCCGAACCTGAAAAATCAAAGGAAAACTTGTTGGAATTTCCAGGTTCGACTGACAAATGAAGAATTAGCTAGTTTTCAGCTGCACCTGACATATGATCAAAAGGTTTGCATGACAGGTTCGGTTGGTTCTCTAATTTGGATTATGAGCCGAACCTACTTATATTTTTGGTAATTTCATTACTTCTCATTCATAATTGTTTTCATTCATAATCGTTACCAATTATAAAATAAAATGCACACTACACGATATTAAATAGTTTAATAAAACCTAAACACGAGTTATTAGAATCACATACATTTTTTGAGGAAGTCCTTAAGGATGCGGTATTGGGCGTCATATTCTAAATCCTTTCCCTTCCATCGTCGCAATTCCGCTCGAGAGCGCTCTTCAGTTTCAGCAATGGTTTCACCCTTAAGTCGATTCTCCTTACAATCCGAACTTAAGCAATAAAATCTTCGACATGTTTTCTTATATCAAAAAATTGACAAAATAACGCGGCACGATCTCGGTTGTGAGGGTTTCTGATATCAGAGCAGAAGATTTCATGAATTTTCCCCCAATAACTCCGAATCATTATACCATTCATGCGACGTTCTTCACCCCTTTTTGGATAATAGGTCACATAGTATGTGCATAATGATACATCTTCGTCTAAAGTAAAGTTTGGAGCATGAAATGCCATTTTTTTCCAGAAATATGAATCAACAATGGGTATCCAGAGTAGGTATACACAAAAGCTACCTGAGTAACGACTAATTTTTTGAAAAAAATAGTCGTTCCTCGAAATTTGTGAATTTGAAAATTAAGGTTTGGCTTATAAAGTAATTTGTCGAATGGGCCAAATTTTGGAAGTTCCACTGATGAGTCACGGGTTCGGCTCAAAATGCTATTTCTCCTAACAACCAAACCTGTTGGGATTACTTAAAAGAAGAAGGAACTAGGTTCAGAATATTAATAATCTTTACGGGACAACCGAACCTGACACTGTTAATATAAAATTATTAAAAAAGTGGATGATAATCTAAGTTATATTCTTCTAGATAGCATAATAATCTAACCTCCCAAACATCAGATTGATAGCCAAAATTTAAAGCACAAGTCGAAGATTAATAAAAACTTAAACTAAAATCCAGAACATCAAAGTGCAATAACAAAACATATTCATGCACTACCACCTCGACAACCACTTCCACGACCTCTTTTACCACCTCCACAATCACTTCCACAGCCTATTTTACTTGCTCTATGTCCTCATTTTCTTCCACTTCCGCCTTCATGTTCATCATTGGCAACACCACTTCCACTTGTGCCTCTGGGTTCTTGTCGGGTACTCTTCATCGCCTTTTTCTTCGTACTGATGGATTGATATATGTAAATGACCTCTTCCAATTTGTTGCAGAAACCTTGTTTCTCAGCCTCTGATGTCGTCTGTTTGCAACTAATTTTCTTCTTCATTTTCTTCAACAACTTCGTCGCCGACGACAACTAATTTCATTTCAAACCAAAAATTAAAAATTGATATACTTTCATATGTTATAATATTTTTAAAAGAGTAAATAATAAAGACGTAACTTACCACTACCGTCATTGCCTCGGATACACTATGGATATTGTTGTCAGACGCTTTCTTTTCCGTAACTTCCTTTACTCGTGCCTCCGCTTTTTCAGCTTCAACAAGATCTTGACTTTCTCTATTAATAATAAAGGGATTAGATATTTGATTATACCAATCCATTTACTCTTCTACAACTTCACGAAGATCTTGACGCAAACTCTCTAACCCCTCCCAAATCAACATGTTGTTATCCGTTTTATTTTAATGACGAAGCGACGACTCAGGGTCATATTTGGTTTTCCATGAACGGTGGTGCTCTTTGTACATTTACTTCCCTTTGGAAATAACTTGAACTTTTGGTTATTGTCCCACGATACTGTTTGGATAAATCCAAATTTGCGGAGTACTCGACGAGGATAGAAATTTACACACTCACTTGGATAGAATAGCAGTCCGTAATACATCCCCAACGGCATATCTTCATCTTGAACAACTTCATCTTCTTCCGTGTTATATGGTTCAAATTCAACATTGTGCCAATCCATAGAGTCTAACTTTTCTCTTAAAGAGGCTATCTTTCCGGGATGATCCCTCTTCTTATGGTCTTTGAACTTTTATATTTGTCCGAAATTGGAAATGTATCAACCACGACCTCAATCGGTGTGCGTAATTTTAACTTCAGGAAGTGATCATATACCCACACCTACGCTAAGTTCATAGGAAAAATTAGAAACTATAGCACAAACCTTGGAAATACATACAAAAGTTCGTCTCTAAACTATAGCACACACTATAGAATTATGAGCCGAACCTTACAAGAATGAGTGTTTGTTCTGAAAGTATCAGGTTCAGCTCAAAACTAAATTCATCTAAGAAATCATATTTCGATCAAACAGAGCAAGAACAATAAAGATCAAGATGGGTTAGTATGAAATACCTTCTAATATATATTATCGGGGTATTCGAATCTGGATTTCGTGAATCAACGCCCCTTAGGCCTCAGCTGGATTTGTTATTCACTTGCCCTAAAACCTGCTTGATTGAATTGAGTTCTTAAGTGCGGATATGGAAGTAAATTTCTAATGCAACGCTTCGTTTTAGATATTATTTTTGTTTTGATTTTAATCGACGACCAAAGATTTTTTAAACGATTAATCGGTTTATGGAGTGTGTTCGGCTGCTCGAGATAGAAGAAGAGAGAATGAAGAAAGGTGTTGACAGATATTTTGTTTTGATTAGTTTTCATTTAGATTTTTAATTTAGTCAAAGAGTACTTCAGTGATCTAAGTAGTTTTAGTTTAAGTTTTTAATTAAATTAAAGGGTATTTAAATAATTTAATCTAAATAAAGGTAACCTAGTAATTTTGACATGGACCCACTTAAAAAAATATCCTATATGATGTCGTAGTTTAGTATGACTCAAAGAAAATCATTTAGCATGCCTGGAAAATAAAAATAAAAAAATCAGTACGTCTCGGTTTCTAAAAGGGGAAATTAGGGGGAGACCCCAAAAAAATAATATTCTCATTCTCAGGCCCACAATTAAATGTGTATAACGTGACACCCATAATTATTTCTATGACACCCAAAATTATCCAAAATTATTAAGAATTAATACATAACTCGTTATGCATACTATTTTTCAGGCATAACTCGTTATGCAGCCTAATTTTTCAGGGGCATAATTGGCAACGCAACTTGGATATAACATATCTAAAAATCCGCGTCTTGGAATTTTACAAATTTTATATTGTTGTAAATCTTTTTAAGAGAGCTACACAACGAGTACAAACAACAATAACAAATTTTTGTTTTTCACGAAAAAATCGGAGGTGATCATCATTTTAGGCTAAATTTTCGAAAACTTGATACATAACCATTATGCAGTCACCAAAAAAGATGCATAACACCTTTTGCAGACGCATAACGAATTATGCAACCATTTTCTCCACTGCATAATTTGCATAACAAAGTTATGCATCTATAACAAGTTATGTATTCATTGTATTAGTGCGTAACTACATAAAAAATTGATGCATAATGCATTATGCATCTATTTTCTCGATGCATAAAAGATTGTGCAACAATTTTCTCGATGCATAATGCATTATGCAGACATATTTTCGGATGCATAACAGGTTATGCATCCATTTTCGCGACTGCATAACATGTTATGCAGATATTATTATAGGTGTATGACAAATTATGCGGTCTTTGTTCTTGTTATGCAGATATTATTATAGGTGCATAACAAGTTATGCTCTCTTTATTTTTATTGGTTTCAATAGTCACAAAAAAGTTACTACATAACGTGTTATGCAACCATTTTCTAAATTGCATAACAAGTTATGCAACAACTTTTGTATATGTATAACAGGTTATGCAACCATTTTCAAATCTGCATAACGAGTAATGCATCAATCAAGTCTTAGCTTCCTTGTTCAGGTCATGGCAGCAGCAACACCTCTGATTCAATCGACTACTCATACATCATGCATCCTCTTCCCTCCACTTCCTTGCTTATTCTCTGACCAGCTAACCAACAACAATATCTCATCTATTCTCGACTAGTGCAGCCAACAAACATCTCCACTTCGAATTCAAATCAGCCAACAAACATTCCATCTTCGAGTTCCCATTATAGTCGCAGTTTTATCTCCACATTCTCTATCTTTAATTCGCAGTATGAACCACAGTCCTATTTCGATTCCAGTTTCGCCAACTAAACTTATCTCAGTCATTAGAGGACGCAAATCCAACACAGCTAACTCCAAGTCATCACCGGCAACAGTTGTTCACCCACCTTCGACTTCCTAACCTCCAACTCTCGACAGTTTTAACCCTTGTTTATCTTTGCCAAACAACACCATTTTTAGTCATAATCTACTGTAGATTGTAGAGAAAAAGCATCCATGCCTTCATAGATCGAACCCTTTCGTGCAGACACTAAACCGATGGCAGCGACAACAGCTCGAACACAACACCCATCCTCCATTCGATCAAACATCCAACAGACCATTCATCTCCTTTGCGAACAGCTCCATTGGACCACTTGACATTTCTCTTCTTCAGTGATGTGCATTTCTTTCCTGCCCGGTAGTAACAACTCTAACCATCTACCCAATCCAGCGAAAATACAATGAGCTCAATCTTTCCACGAATCCCATTTTCAGTATGTGCATCAGCTTCTTGTTCATGTCCATGGAAGCGATCTCAATTTCCTCAACTCTACACTTTATGCAGAGCCAATTTTGCTCGCTGCCAGTTCCGCTTCTCGGCTACAGCTCAATTCCGTTTCTCCCTGCCAGTAACAACTTACCCTTTCCTTGTTGTTTCTCATCTTCTCCACAGTAAACTCACGGCTAAAACTCCACAGATCCATTATATTCCACCATCTGCATCTCCCATTAAGCATACGTGAAACCATCTAGTACTTGAGAAGGTTGTGTGCAGCCCGTGGCGTAGGTTGTGTTCTTCGAGTGTACTTGAGAAGGAAACCTTTTGCTGAGACACCTGGTACTCGTAAAATCCATGGAAGGAGATTAATAGATACACAATCTGAATTGAAATTTCCATCCGAAAATAGTAAATGCATAAAGATTTACTAGAAGCCTAGAAAATCTCCAATTAATTATAATGTCTTAATCTTGCTTGAAATTGTCCAGTTCACTACCAGATTCTCTTTCTGTTCATCACAACAGTTTCTTGCTTAAAACCCCCATCAACCACTATATTCTTCAATAGCAACAACCCATGGCAGTAACAGCTCCATTAACCTTCTCAGACCCTATAATCAACCAAGCCCATTTGTTATTTCATCACATAACTTCAATTTCTCCTTCTTTGTTCTCTGTTGCAGCTCAACTTCATGTCTTCATTGTAAACTCTAACACAACCACCGTAAATCCATTTTTCCATCTACGAATTCAAACCCCCCTTCCTATAATTCAATTTTTATACCTCTAACCTTCTATATAATGACCTAATTAAACCCATCAGAACACACTCCTCAATCGTCAACAACATCAGCGATTCAACTTCCAAATCCCACATCGATTTTCAATAGTAAAACCACTTCAAATAATATTTTTACTGGGAAGAAGAAGGTCCAGAAACAACATCAACAGATCTAGAAGCAGATATCAATGAAGTAGATAATAATCTTTTTCCTCTTCTTCTCAACACAGCGGCAGCCATGGAAAAAAAAGAAATCTCGGGAAAACATGATTTTTATATATTTTGGGTTTGAGAATAATTTTCTTCCAGAATTTGGGTGCGCGCCTGTAATTTTGGGAGCGTGGGTTTCACAATAGAAACATCAGGAAGAATGGGTTTCCCTGTAGTTTTCACTTTCTAAAATAAGAGGGCGCAAACAATTTGAGTCTCTAGGGAAAGGCCCAGCTGGCCTAGTCTATATAAGACGGCCCTGAGAAGCGAGACGGAGGGAGGAGGAACAAGCAATAGAATTTCCTATATCAACAATTTTTCATCACTTCTGATCACTTTTTAATCAGCCAAATTTGGGGTTCATCCGAAGCTTAATACATGCAGTTCCACTGATTCCTGTAATTCCTAATCCCTTGTTTCTATATTTCTTTGCTTTTCTTGAGATTGTTTTTCCTTACATGCAAGATTATTATAGAATTGAAAATCCCTGTAGAATTAGGTTATTTTTGAAGTAGATAATCGAACGTAAAGCCACTAAAAATTAGAATTTAGGTCTTATCCTTTCCCTGATTTGTGTCCAATTAGGTGTAAAAGGAACTTGTCCTTAAGTATATTGTCTTGATGTCAACAACATAATAAGTTGCAGCAGCATCCTTTGGCAGAACTGCAAGCAAAACCCCAAACTGGCTGCAAGTTAAAATAGATTGAGACAATTTTGTACTTCAATTTTATAGGTCAAAATACTGTGCTTTTGGCAAGAAATAGAGCACTTGACAGTGTAGCTTACATGAATATAGTTTCACTTTAGTCTATAGTGACTTTCAATGCGTAGTAAAATCAGCTGAACCTGAAACTTTTAAATCGTAGCCTGAAAATCCTTCGGCTGTAAATTCTATGGAAAAACGGATATATCAGTAACCGCCAGTGCGTTCTTTGGTATTAGATGTTTTGTGATTGAATTACTTTGTGTGGAATCACCCATGTGGTTCTTCTTGATATGTATGGGTAACTGATTGTTATTCCGTTAATTCAAGCAGAGAGTATAGCAGTGCTGCTGCAAAATTGTTGAGAGCAGTTAAAGCGCGTCAAATGGAGAAGAAGGAAAAGAAGAAAGAAGGGAGTGATGGGAAGAGATATTGTATGCTGGATTTACTCAAAGATTGCATCTATAGAACTCTAATTAAACTTGACGTCGAGTCACTTCAGAGATCAAAGTTTGTTTGCAAGGCATGGTACAAGATGATCAGCAACACTATTTTCATCGAAGACCGTCTTTGTCGCTCCGAAATGGGTTTGATCTTTCTATATAAGTCGTCAGAAAAAGAAACTAGTTCAAATGAAAACGTGTTTCACGTCGAGCAACATTATCTCTCGAGAAAAACGGGAATCAACTGGATGCCTCGAATTGACCAGTACGAAGCAGAGTTGAACTTGCGATTCATGGAGATTAAAGATGGGAAAAGCACAGTAAGATCTTTGAAGTTAAACACCTATGGGCAAATACGAGCTGTGTGCAACGGCTTTCTTCTACTCGAAAGCAAAACAAAATGTGGTCCAATTGTCATCAATCCTGTGACTCGAGAGTACACTGTTCTTTGTCGTGGTACAGAAACTCTCCTCCCACGGTTTGAATCTTATGGACTTGCTTTCAGTCACGGAACGGAAGAGTATAAAGTCGTACATTTGTTTCGAGATGATTTACAGTTTTTCGGATGTGAGATTATAGTGGTGGGCTCTCATACATGGAGGGCAGTTGATGGTCCTAGTTCTGGACTTATAAATCAGTTGGGAAAGGCTCCAATTGTTGCCATTGGAGCTTTTCACTGGATGCCTCATATTGAGAACAGTGATTACATAGTGTCAATGGGCATTGATGATGAAAAATTTCGCAAAATCAAGTTGCCAAATCCTAGTGGAAAATTTGATGGTTTAGTTGATATGGGTGGATGCTTATCGTTCCTGAATCAGGTCAGTCTGAATCAACTTGATGTTTGGATTTTGGAGGATTTACATGGAAGTAAGTGGACCCTGAAACACAAAATTACAGTTGGATCGACAATTTGTATGGTTCCTGTTGGTTATAATTCGAGAAACAACGAGTTAGTTTTAAAGAAAGGTCCATCGTTGGGTACTTATGATTTTGAGCAGAGACAAATGAAGTGGATTGAAGGTTGTTCTCCATATATGGAATCCTATATGCCTCATTTTAATAGCTTAGTCTCTTGGAGGAATCGTAGAGATCAGCGACTAGAAGATGTCTGATGCCAAATTTCTTCCAGCATATACGCCTGTCCAAGGATATGTTCTGAAAATTGCTAAAGAGTTTAGAGATTTTTCATTCAGTTTTTGTTACTGGTCTGGTGGTGCTTATGGGATGGCTGTATCAATCTGGTTGAATCAACCCCAGCTTTAAACGGAGTCCCACACTCTGTCTGAAGAGGATCTCATTTCCCCCAGGACTTGAAATTAGTAGTCAAACAAAGAAATGCACCGGATTTTCGGTATGAAATGGATTTTTGAGTTTTTAAATACATACTCTTTTTTAATATTTTGTATAAAATTGAATAAAAAATTTGGGAAAGTTCCAGAACCAGCAGCATTCACGGTGTACACTAATGGCGTCCGTTTATTGGGCTAAAGCTTATAACGGAGGTTAATCAGACAGTCTGTCCTTTTGACTCTTGTCTTGACTCACTGTAGGAATTCCAACGGATAAATACAATCAGTTCCAAAAGAGAGATTTTCTCTGTAAAACCCCATCAAGAACTTCTACTCACTATTTTTATCAGCAAAATATGGATTCATCCAGAGCTTAATAGATGCAGTTCGACTGATTCACTGGTAAGTAATTCCTATTCACTTGTTTTTTTTCATATTTTTCTTGACATTTTTTTTCACCTTACTTTGTTATTATCGAACATGCAAGATTACAGAATTGAAAATCCATTGATTATAACATGCAGAAACTGGAAATTAGAATCTGGGTCTTAACCCTTTCCCTGATTTGTGTAAGTTTTGTGCAATTAGGTGTAAAAATGGAACTTGTCCTTAACCCACTGTCTTGGCCTTTCTTTCTTGATGTCCAATAAGTTACTAGGAGCCAGCATCCGTTGTTAAAATTGCTAGTGGGTTTCTTTGCAGGCCGCAAAACCCCAAACTGGCTACAAGTTAACATAGATTTGAGACAACTTTTAGTACTTCAATTTTCATAGGGCAAAAAACTGTGCTTTTTGGCAAAGAAATAGAGTAATTGATTGTGCTTGTATAGCCTAAATGGATATCATTTCACTGTAGTGACTAATTTTCAGTGAGGGGTAAGTTTCTCTGTACATGGTAAAATCGGCTAATTCTAAAACTTTAAGTTTGTAGCCTAAAAACCCTCTGACTGTAAATTCTGTGGTGGAATGGATATCTCAGTCGCCGTCGTAGAAGTTTTGAAATTAAATTTCTTTGTTTAGAAATGATCCACATGGTTTTTCTTGATATATTTGGGTGACTGATCATTTTTCCCCTTACTCCAAGCAGAGAGTAAAGATGCAAAAGATGGCAAAAGTGGACTGCAGCAGTACTGCTGCAAACTTGTTGCAAGTAGTTCAAGCGCGACAATTCATGAAGGAGGAACAAAGGAAGAAAGAGGAACTGGAGAAGAAGGACAAGGAGAAAGAAGAGAATGATGGGAAGAGATACAGTATGCTAGATTTACCAAAAGATTGCATCTACAGAACTCTTATTAAACTACCCATTGAGTCACTTCGGAGATCAAGTTTGGTTTGCAAGCCATGGTACAAGATGATCAACAACTCTATTTTCATCCAAGCCATCTTCGTCGATCCCAAATGGGTTTAATCTTTCTATTTAAGTCGACCAGAAAAGAAAGTGATAAAAACGTTTTCCATGTCGAAAAAAATTATCTTCGGGGTAAAGTAGGAGCCAACTGGAAGTCTCGAATCTATCAGTACGAAGTAGAGTTGAATTTGCAATTCATGGAGATTAAAGATGGGAAAAGCATGGTAAAATCTTTGAAGCTAAGCTCCTACGGAAAAATACAAGCTGCGTGCAACGGCATGGTTCTACTCGACAACAGCAGAATTTGTGGTCCAATTGTCATCAATCCTGAGTACACTGCACTTCGTCAAGGTACAAAAGTTCCCCCACAGGATGAATCTTATGGATTTTCTTTCAGTGACAGAACCGGAAAGTATAAAGTCGTACATTTGTTTCGAGATCATCTGCGGTATTTCGGATGTGAGATTGCAGAGGTCGGTTCTCAGACATGGAGGGCAGTTGATGGTCCTAGTTTTGGACTTATAAGTCAATTGGTAAAGTCTCCAGTTGTTGCCAGTGGAGCTTTTCACTGGATGCCTCACATTGAGTACAATAAATACATAGTGTCGATGGGCATTGATGATGAAAAATTTCGCAAAATCCAGTTACCGAAAACTAGTGGAGCATATGATGGTTTAGCTGATATGGATGGATCCTTAGTGTTTGTGACTCACACCAATTATAATCAACTTGATGTTTGGATTTTGGAGGATTTAGATGCAAGTAAGTGGATCTTGAAGCACCGAATTATTACTGGTGGATTGACTTTGTGCATGGATCCTGTTTGTTATAGCTCATACAAGTTAGTTTTGAAGAGAGGCATAAACAAAACGTTGTTTATGTATGATTTCGAGCAGAGAGAGATGAAGGAGATTGAAATGGGTGAAGGTTGTTCTCCATATGTGGGATCTTACGTTCCTCATTTTAACAGCATAGTCTCTTGGACAAATCGTATAGGTCAGGAACTAGAAGATGTCTGATGTTAAATGTGCTCTTCCTTTGTGCTAGGTAATCTCTTTTTTGTGTGGCTCTTCCGTTTTCCAGCATATGTCTGTCCTGCAACACCATTTTGTGACCTTTGGTAGGCTGGTTGAGCTTGGTGTAGAATACGTATGTTTTGCTTTTACACTTTCTGTGGTATGTTTTACTTTTACATTTTCTGTGGTGTAAATTAGTTCTTTTTTTGAACTGCCGTTTGTTTTTTTTTCGTGCCTTTTCCATTTTCTCAGATTTCTCAGCAAGTTTTCTGACCCTGATTGGCTGATTCCCACTCTTCGCTCTGCAGTTTCACTAAAAGCCAGCTTCTCTGGTGTGATCTCGCACGTCAAAGTTGTATAAATTGTATTTGTGGAACATGACCAGTTCTGCTTCTGATTGCCAAGCACCCTCAAAGTTGGAATACACCTTGAAAAGTTGGCTTCTCTGATGCACTATATGATGGCTTGTTAGAGGTGACTTCGCTAAACGCCTAAACATAACTTGCATAAGCTTGCAAATACCTTCTGGCATTGCCCAACACCAATTCTAGAAATAACTTGCATATTCTTGGTTGGAAACTTTAAAATTTTAAATAATTTCCCCTTTAATTTATAATGTGGTTGTGGACCTCGTGGTAGTTGAAAAGGAGTCCAACACTCCAACAAGCCATCATATAGTGCATCGTTCTCTTGCTTTCTCCTCTACTGTGTAATTTGCAGAAAGTTGCTGAAATGTCTACAAGCAGCTGCAAAGAAAATGTGATCTTATTTCCATCCATGGCACAGGGTCATATAATCCCATACTTAGCTTTAGCTTTAAAAATCCAATCAAAATTTGGTTACACGGTGACCATTCTCAACACACCACTCAACATCCAAAGACTTCAAAAATCACTTCCACCCAACACTCCAGGAATCAACCTGGTTTCATTTCCTTACTGTAGCTCTCATCATAACCTTCCACCAAACTCTGAAAACACTGATGTTCTTCCATACCCTATGTTCATAACCTTCTTTGAATCAGCATATTCTCTGAAACCCCATTTCCACAAATTCATCTCAGATCTGGTGAGTGCGAATACTCCTCCTCTTTGTATAATCTCTGATATGTTCCTTGGATGGACAGTTGAAGTTGCCAAGGAGTTTGAGATTTTTCATTCAGTTTTTGTTATTAGTGGTGCTTATGGTGTGGTTGTTTTTTATTCAATCTGGATTAACCAACCACAGCTTCAAAATGAGTCTGAGGAGGAATTTCTAGTTCCTGATTTCCCCCAGGATCTGAGAATCCACAGATCTCAGTTAGCCAACAGTGCATTGCAAGCAACTGGCAATGATCCTTGGTCTTTGTTTTCAAAAGAACATTATCTCAAACATTGAGTTCTGGTAGGTTCTTGATTAATACAGTTGAGGAGTTTGATCAAGTTGGGCTGGCTTATTTCAGGTCAAAACTAAGTCAAGATTCAGTTTGAGTTTTGGGGTTCCAATGATTAGATGGCCAATTGCAGCTGATCATTTTTACATTTCAAAGCTGTTGGAAGAGGAAGTCAAGGTTTGTGTTGAGTTGGCTAGAGGGAATAAAAATGGGATTAGACATGAAGATGTAGTGAGAGTCATTGATTTGGTTATGGACGATGAGAGTAAGAAAGGAGTTGAGATGAGATGTAAAGCTTGTCAAGTTAAGGAGATGGTTAAAAATGCAATTAGAGATGAACAAGGGTTTAAGGGTTCTTCTGCAAAGGGTTTGGAGGAGTTTCTTGCAACGGCATTGTTGAGAAAGAAGGTGAAGATGGATCGCCATCACAACTAAGGATTCATTTTTTGACTGCATTACATTTGTGTAATGCATTATCTGCTTCAACTATGTGTCATGGCTTCTAATAAATGCTGCAAATGTACTTGGGCGGTGTCCTATTGTACTTAGATTAGAGTTTATTTGCAATTTCTCAGTCAGTAAAATTGAAGGTCTGGACTGGAGGACCAATTTATTTCTTGAAGGAAAAATTGCTTCCGGATTCGATTCCGATAGCTCTTTGTGGACTTGCACTAGCCAGAAATTTAGAATATAGAATAACAATATGCACCATACTTGTTCTGCCAATGGGTTCTCCTTTGTAAGGCGTCGGACGGGATTCAAGTTGTAATGCATAAATTTAAAATATTGGGAAATGTATTGGTAACGAATTACTTTATTAAATAAGAGCAATCATTGCCACATGTTTGCAGTTCAAAACAGGGGCGGAGCTGGAAACTGAACTTGGGACTGGCTTTGGGCTTTTAGGGGTAAGTTAAGCCTATTATTTGGGTTTTTTTTTATCAGCTCAAACAAAGAACGATTTTTTGGGACTATTCAAAAAAGGTGGGGGACTACTTTGTGATACAAATGTCCACCCTACATTATAAGAGGTGTCCTAAAAGATTAGGGAAGACTGTCCTTGTTCTAATTAAGGTTATAACTAATCCTAATAACCCACTAATCTAACCCACTACCCACTAATTCAACCCACTAATTAAAACCTAAATTAAAAGAAAAAAATCAGTTTCAACTCTGATTCTTTTCTTTCTTCATTTTCTTCTTCTTCTCTTCTTTTCCTCTTCTTCTTCTTCGTAGACATCGACGTTAATCGTCGATTCGGAAAAATTTCATCGTCGATTAATCAATCTTTATAAGGAATGCATGCCAAGCAAACACCCAGACTTCCAGCATTGAGTCCGGGACTCCCACATATAGTGAATCTCCCAAAACAATTACTACTTCAAAAAGAACTTGAACCACCATTCAGAGGAAAAATCAATCATCCAACAGCAACCAAGAAGTCTGATTCAAGTGAAATGCAAATCTGCCGGTAATTTCCTTTATACCCATTCTTTTCAATTCGTTATTTGTTGAAGAAATCGATTGGAAATCATCAAAACCCATTGAAAATGGTAGTTACAGTAGATATTTCGGCTAGGAGAATTTTTTGTGTAACCCTAGAATTGCTAACCGAACTCCAAAAATAAGAACAGTTCGGTCTGCTCGCAAAAAAATCTCTCGTAACCGATAATTTTTATGGCTAACCGAACTGTTGAAATATGTAGTTCGGATGTGCTCGCAAAAAAAAACTCTCGTAACCGAACTAAATTTTTCAAAAGTTAAGAATGAGTTCGGTTTTGTCAATAATTTTTATGGCTAACCGAACTGTTGAAATATGAAGTTCGGTGTTCTCCGCAAAAAAAAAAAAGAACTCTCGTAACCGAACTAAATTTTTCAAAAGTTAAGTATGAGTTCGGTTTTGTCGATAATATTTATGGGTAACCGAACTGTTGAAATACGTAGTTCGGTTACAATGCAATTTTTTTTTGGTAACCGAACTATAGTCTGCTAACTTCAAGTGTTGTGTTTACTTTATTCGTTAGTTCTATTTGATTTGATAACACAATATTGTCTTATGTTTAGCTAATACTTTGGTTTTTGTTCATTAGGAACAAAGGAAAAAGATTGAGACTACAACTAGATGAGGATTTGAAAACTCCCACCTCTCGTGGAGCAAAACATTTAGATTTCCGAAAACGTGGTGCCACAAATGCTAAGCATGGAGGGGGCTTGTTACCGGAAGTCAACAAAGATATTGTTCTTGATGTAATCCAAGATGTCAATGAAGAGGTGATGAGAATATAATTGATAATGTTATTGAAGAAGAGAATGATGATGAAGAAGAGCAAGGAAATGAAGACCAAGGAAATGAAAAGGTTGAACAAGAGAAAGGAAATGTAGAAGAAGAAGAACTAGAACCCGGCAAAGAAGGAGAAGGACAAGAGGAGGAAGAGGATGGAGACGATGAAGAGGAGGAAGAGGATGGAGAATAGGGAGAGGATGATGATGAAGAAGAAGAGGAAGAGGATGGAGAAGAGGGAGAGAATGATGATGAAGAAGAGCAAGAATTTTTTCCTGCCAAAGAGAAAAAGAAGATGAAGCCTCCTAGCAAAAGATACTCACACATTCCCCATAGTGATTTGTGTTTTCCACCAGTGGACCCAACTTATGGTACTCCAAATGATGGAGGGGCAACATTGTTTGGATACAAACACTCATGGGCTGCGAAGATCTATGCGACCAAGGTATTCTTTAAGTTCATAGTGTTACGTTGTTTTCGTATTAATAGTGTTTCGTCAAGTATTAATAGTGTTTGTTATTTTCGTAGGATCATAACGATGCAGTTCGTCTTATTAAACGTCAAAAGGCGTCCACATGGGATCTTTCTTTGGAGTGTGACGAGTTTGTAGCCAAGGTTAAAGAATGTGTGTTATGGAGAGCTATTGATTTATCACATGTGGAATTTGACACTGTTGTCGTATCCGCATTTCTCGAGCGGCATTATCCCGAGACATATACCGTACATCTTCCATTCGGAGAGATGGGAATTACTCCCGATGATTGCCATAATATCACCGGCTTACCACTGGAAGGTAAATGTCTTCGAGAAGGCTACAACCCCTAAATGAGTTATGAAGCTCTTGAAGATTTGGCTCTAAAATGTCTAGGATGGGATGCAAGAAAGTCTCAATGTGAGTTTAGACGTGCTGTGAAGTCCCCTAAACGTGGTGATGAGTATAATCCAAAAGAGGCAAATAGAACATTGAAGAAGAAGGTCAAGAAATTCAAGTTGGTAAAGTTTAAGGCAGCATTTGGAGGGACAAAAAAGATGGCGGAGAAAGGAAAGTTGGTGATGGACAGGGAGACCCTTAGGCATCATGTCACCACTTATTGGTTATATATGCTAGGAACTGTCATTTTCCCCGACATTTCTGGAAATAGGATGGATGCACATTATCTAAAGCTTTTGGAGCATCTCGATGACATGAACAAATACTCTTGGGACACTGGTGTGATTGCTTTTATTTTACAAGAGATGAGAAAAGGGTCGAGGATTAAGTGTAATCAAATTGGAGGTTACTTAACTCTTGTTCAGGTGAGTTTTTATACATTTTTAATTAGGAAATTATTCGCAAACTTTTTCTTCTTCCAATTCAATTTTCATGTACGTGGATATTTTTGTATTTTCGCATAGGTTTGGATTTACGACCACTTCCCTAAAATAAGATTGGCTAGTGCAAAAGACCCTTATCCCTATAACCAACCTACATCAGGAAAATGGTTGTTTTTGGATGCACAAAAGAAGTCTAAAGAAGAGAAGTTGACTTGGTTGAGGGAGAAATTGGATAAGCTTACGGTGAACGATGTGGTTTTTCACCCATACGCCGTACCCGATGATGTCTCTGTAGATGAAGACGACTTGAATTCTTTCTCTATCGTCACGCCTTACTATGGACCAATTTGGCATCCTAAAGGCTACGCAATATATAGTCCAAGGAGAATACTAAGACAACTTTGTCGCATCCAAATGGATCCCGACGGGTAGAATGAAAATTTGACTTTGCAGGTTCAAGGAATAAAAAACACCGAGAAGTATTTTGAGCCAAATCATGAACCAACTCCTGCGGTAGCACATTGGAATGCACTTACTAACTACCACATACCAAGAGGTGATTTGGTACCTTGTGGGGAAGATGTAAATGCATGTGAGGAAGATTATATGGAGTTTTATGAAGAAATTAGTCATCCTTTTGTGATAAATAAAGAACAACAAGCTAAGGATGATGCGGCAAAGGCAAAAGCAAAGGAGAGGGAGGCTAAGAAAGCTCAGAAGGAGATGCCTATTTATGGACAAGAAGCAAAAAGGTTATGGGATAACGTGGTAAGAAAATTTCTTTCTCTTATACTTTTCGGTTGTTTCAAAGTATTGGAAAAATACTTGTGCTTAAAATTGGAATTAGTTGTTGAAGGGTACGAAATTGTTGAAGAAATGGATGGCTAAAATCAAAAGTGGAGATCCGATGAAGACTAAGGAACAAACCGCCTATTACAAGCAGTGGGAGGGTCTTATAACTAAAAGAATGGTGGAGCCAAGTAGGTCTAAGCAACTGAAGAGGGGTCGACAACCAGGAGAAGGTTCAAGTCGCGCTGTGGACGAAACATGTGGAGGAGATGAAACCCCAAGTGATGAGGAAGTTCGACCTAAAACTCGTGCTAAACAAGGAGGTGGTAAAAGGGGTCGACAACAAGGAGAAGGTTCAAGTCGCGCTGTGGAGGAAACTGGTCAAGGAGATGATACTCCAATTGATGAGGAAGATCGACCTAAAACTCGTGGTAAACAAGGAGGTGGCAAGAGGGTTCGTAAAACTGGTCATTAATGATTTCATATGATTTTAGTTTCAAAAGACATCTTAGTTATGGAACTTTGTGTGGTGTGATTTCTTCGTATGATTTAATTTGGTATGTTTGTGTGTTTTAAACAATTACTTGAGGATTTCGTAGTTTGGTATGTATAACAGTTTTATATTTGTTTTAGAACCTTGTTTATGTTTTCAATTTTTATTGGGTTTGTGTTTTCAATGTTATAAGACTGAAATGTTGAAATACAATATGTTTTCGGTGACCTGCAATTTTTAAGTTTGCAACCGAACTTGAAGTTAGGTTACCTGTGATAAACTACTGGTCACCGAACACTTTTTTCGGTTACCTGGTGAAATTCTACCAGGTTTCCGAAGTCACAGTTCGGTTGGCTCGCAACATTTCACGAGTCACCGAACTTTTTTGTAGGCTGAAGCAGTTAGCCTTCACACATATGATATTAGTTCGGTTACCAAAACATAATTTGTCTTGTAACCGAACTCGTTGTTCGGTTAGCAGACCATTATTTCTTAGGTCACCGAAATGTTCTCTGGAGACTCAAATTTTTGCCATTGCACATGTTGGAAAACTCATTCTTGTTAGAGCATAGCTCGGTCAACCTCGCATGCGTTGCTATATCAATCATGTTTTTCAATGTTAGTGATCAAAACTATAAAGTCTTGATTTCTACCCTATTAGATAAGTCTCGGACTAGGATAGGAAAAGTGTAGTTGAGCTCAAGGACTTCATGGTGATTCAACGAAAACGACGAAGATCTACAACAAGGAACTGTGGAACTTCATCAACAAAAAGGTATGTGAAGACTTGAACTTATCTATCACCCGAAAGTCTATCTATTCTTCTCCTACTTCTTATGAGACAAAAGTCGTATGCTATATAAACCAGATCATATACACTTGATATTTCGAGCTGAGTATTCATTGCTTATCTTTTACTCGAAATCATGTGTTGGTAAAGCGTTTCGCTTTGATCAGGTTTATCTTCACCTAGTGACGAAAGTCATGAAAGTTTCAATCACTTTGGAAACTGCTCTGACGAGAAAGGTCTGTTTTTCTTCACGACTGAATATCTCCCTCTGAGAATGTTTCAATGATTGAAATGAGAGTTTAGGTTATATAACCATGTATTCCTTGAACCGAAGTTTTTGAACTTTGTTGATCAAGAGAAATCGGCAGAATTGTGGAATTGGCTTGCCAAGTCCGCGATCCCATTCCGCAGACTCAGTCCGCGAACTGTCGGAAGTTCTCGACCGAGAATTTCTGCTGGGATTTCCAAAACTCGTTTGTGTGCTAAGTCTGCGAACTGGCGGAAGTTCTCGACCCGAGAATTTCTGCTGGGTTTGGAAAACTCAACCGATTAACTTAAATCCGTGAACTTGTTTGTAAGCTTAAGAGGTTATGATCTAAAGATGTGCTCTGAATATGAAACATTAATTATTAAGGAATGCTTTATGCAAACCGTGGCTATAATGTTCATGAGCCGATTCTAATCGAATTGAATCATCTTTGTTTCAATTGTGTCTTGTGTAGTTACACAAGATATCATAGCAATTGAACAACTCTTAGCTAGTTCATTTGAGTCAATTGAACTAGTTATGGTGAAGAAGAACATGACTAATATGAGATGCTCACATGGTTGATCTTTTTCTTTATCATGTTGAACCAACATACATGTACTCGTTTGGGCATGGTTTTTCTCAAACCCAGTAAACGTGTACCCAAGTGTGTGTGACAAGCTATGTCTTTCGATCTAACGGTTGAGAGATATTGGATTGAATCTAAATCAGGTTTTCATTTAACGGTGAATAAAGTTTGCTTTGTACCTAAGGAAAAACCCTGATTTGAAGGCTATATAAAGGAGACATCTAGCACTGAGAAAACCTAATCCCCACACGTCTGTGTGCTACTAGTGCTCTCGCTAGATTCGATCTCCATTAACTCTTGAGTTTCTTTTCTAAACTCGAGTTAACGATTTAAAGACTTCATTGGTATTGTGAAGCCAGACCGATACTACTTTTATCGTAGTTGTGTGATCTGATCTTGCATCTTCTATCGTACGAGTACAATCGATTGATTGGCTTGAGATCGTGAGAGTTCTAAGATAGGAAAGATAAAGAAGTCACAAACATCTTCGTCTCATTGTTTGTGATTCCTCGATAATCCTCTTGTGTAGTCAGGAAGGATTGTAGAGAGGTGATTGATTAATCTAGGCCGTTCTTCGGGAATATAAGTCCGGATTATCAATTGGTTCATTTTACCTTGATTTTATATCTAAAGACGGAACAAAACCTAGGGTTTATCTGTGGGAGACAGATTTATCCTTTCGATAGACTTTTCTGTGTGAGACAAATTTGTTTATTACCAAGTTTGTGATTTTGGGTTGCATCAACTCTTCGTTGTGGGTGAGATCAACAAAGGGAATCAAGTACGCAGTGTCCTGCTGGGATCAGAGGCGTAGGAGTACAACTGTACCTTGTATCAGTGAGAGATTGGTAGGGTTTCAACTATAGATCAGTACAAAGTTAGATTGGAGTAGGCTAGTGTCTGTAGCGGCTTAATACAACGTGTATTCAATCTGGACTAAGTCCCGAGATTTTTCTGCATTTGCGGTTTCCTCGTTAACAAAACTTCTGGTGTCTGTGTTATTTCTTTTCCGCATTTTATTTTATATAATATAAATAATACAGGTTGTGCGTTCGTGATCATCAACTTCTCTAATCCAACTTTTGGTTGTTGATTGTAGTTGATTGATCCTTGGACATTGGTCTTTGGTACCGTCCAAGTGATCTCTCTTTGATAAAGACTCGCTATTGATTTTAGCTTGAGTAGAAATCAAATCGAGAGATTGAGATAATAACTCCTTGAGTATATAAACGCTGCAGAGAAGGAAATTAAAATAGGATAATTGACAGCTGCAGACACGGGAGATTACAAAAATATATTGTCGAGTTAATGTGGGAATATATGGAAATTAAATTCGAGATATGATGATCCGTAGAGTATATAAACGCTGTTGGGAAGTCAGAGAAGGGGATGAAGAGTTAGGGATAGTTTAGAACACTACAGAGACGCAAACAATCGAGTTGCAGGAAACTTCCATTGCTGCTGCTGAAGAAGGAACGAAGAACATAAGACCCACCTACAACTGTCGTATTTGCTACAGTGGCGCCAAAAATTGATGGAATTTTGATAGTGGTAAGAAGAGTTGTCGTTCACTCGGACTTTGTTGGAATTGATTTTAGGCTTAAATATAAAACGTACTCAAAAATAAGAAAATATATCTCCAAATATTGTCACAGGATGAAGAGACACTAGGACGCAGGATTTCACTACTTTTCATATTCTTGTGGTTCAGTCATTAACTCTAGACAATATATCTCAAACAAAAGAAGTTGTGACTCTAATTCTTTGCCAACAATATATTTCATAAAACATCAATTGTAAATTACAAGCATAGTGTATCTAAAGCGCCTAAGACTAAGCATACACTATCTAACAAGATAACAATTGATTAATAGAAATCATAAAGGAATTAAATCTATGCAAAAAGTCATATAAAGAATTAATTCATTTACCACAATCATGAAAAGTTTCTTCCTCCGTTGTCCCAGTGATGGGTTCTATCTCCGCATGATGAAAACACGCTCAAAGGATTTTTTCATTGCTCAAAAAGGTGTTTGCAAGGAGAAAAGGTATAAAGCAGTGTGTTTGTAACAGTTATAATTGTTACAGAACCCACTATTACAAAGTAAAACTAACAGACTGTTGCGAACTGGATTAAGTGTTACAGAAATTGTTACAAAGATAATCAAATTTGAAAGAAAAGGCAACAGTTTCTGCGACTGTCTATATGTGCTGTTTTGTGTTCTTTCTCTTCTTCTTCGTTGCAGCAATGGTGATTGCCTGCAACTCGATTCTAAGCCTTTGTTTTCTCCCCTAACTCTCCATCCCATTCTCTGACTTCCCAACAACGTTTATATACTCTACGGATCATCATATCTCGAATTTAATTTCCATATCTTCCCACATTAACTCGACAATATATTTTTTTAATCTCCCGTGTCTGCAGCTGTCAATTATTCTATTTTGATCTTCTCATGATGTTTTTTTACATATTTCACACTCCAGCACGCTGAATATATGCATATGATGTCGTCGAACTCCCTGCAGCCACATAGAAAACATCCCAAAGTAAAACAGAAGAATACCGAGAATATTTCAACCTCTGTTTTATTGAGTTATGTCAAATCTTCATTTTCTTCTCCGTGCTGTTTTCTTAGCTGGCTTTCCCTTTATATCTTGGATTGATAGAGTCGAATCTTGTTGAGTAAAGAAGAAAATCTTCTCCTATGCAATACGTATCAACCAAATATCCTGATAACTCTCACTGCCCTGTTCTTGCTATTTTCTCGAATCTGGATGGATTTCCAGCCCTGTTTGGACGAAACAGGCCCAGTCTAAATCTCGTCCAAAATCAACCCTGAATAATCTGTATGTTACCGGAATTTCAAACCAGTTTCCCGCCAAAAATCAGGTGAAAAGGTGGAGTGCCCCTATCCTGTTCTGGTGTGCGAAAAGCACTGTGGTGCCCCTTAGCAAGTGGGTGACCCTTATCCAATTCGAGACTCCGAATAGTAAGTGTCCTCCGGGAGTGCCTTTCGCAGTTTCTCGAGCCGAATTTTCCAACAATATTTATTTCCCCAAAATACCTACAAACACATAAAAACACCATCATAAGCACGAAATCGAATACTAACAAACAGAACATTGAGGACAACTTAGACACAAAAATGTGTCTATCTGTAGTTATGTTAGACCCCGCTTTTTCAATTGGTATCAGAGCAGTCAAACACGTTAAAGACCTCATCAGTCTGTGTTTGTAGCGATCTAACTCTATGGACAGAGGTGCTATCTCTATTAACGTACCACTAGTCTTCGATGGCTCAAATTACTTATGGTGGAAAATTGTTATGCGAGCTTTTCTTCAATCACGTGATTTTCAATCGTGGGTATATGTAGTCAACGGCTATGATACGCCAGTTGTTGCAGCCGGAAACAGAACTGTTCCCAAGAATATTGGTGAATATAATGTTGTCGAGATTCTTGCTGCAAAACAAAATTCTGAAGGGTTGAATGCTATCATACATGCCATTGCCCCAAGTCTTCAACACCATGTGTCTAATTGCACTAGGTCTAAAGATGCTTGGGATATTTTAGAAACCGTATTTGAAGGAAACTTCAGTGAAAAGGAAGCTAGGCTTCAAAACCTTAATTCCGATTGGGAGAACCTTCGTATGGCAGATGAAGAAACATTTGATGAGTTTAATCACAAAGTGTCTGAAAATTATTAATGCATATTTTGGATTGGCTAAGACTATTCCTGAAAAGGACATTGTGATGAAAATTCTCAGATCGCTGCCATCCATATACGAGTCTAAGAAGCATGCCATCGTTGAGGGGAATAACCTTAATAATCTCTCCAGAAACACCTTGGTTGGGAAGCTAAAGATATTTGATCATGAGCATACATCCAAAGTCTGTAAGGATGTTTCCTTTAAAGCACAGAAGAGCACTAAATTACTTTCCAAAGGTAAAAGTGTTCATGTCTCGGAGGATGATCAGTCTGAGAATGATTTTTCAGATGAAGACCTTGACAAGTCGGTCTCCTTGATCACAAGACAGTTTAGGGATCTTCTGTTGAAGAGAAGTAAACGGTTTTCAAGAGACAAACCTAGGTCATCAGACAAACGGTCGCGTACCTCCTAAAAATAGGGATGCTAACGAGGCTGATGACGAGGACATGCCTCAGTGCTTTAAGTGTAAGGGGTTTGGCCATTTTGCAAACGAATGCCCTAATCGCAAAAAATATACTGGGAACAAAGGTCTAGCTGTAACACTTGATGAAATGTATGAAACCTATGATTCCGATGAAGATAGGAAGTCAAGTGTAGGTCTTCTTGGTGAAAACATCGATTTTGATACTTGTAGCAATACATATATCAACCTCAATGGGTTCAGGGAATAAGGAAACCCAATCAAGCTGGAAAATTCGATTGATTTATCCTATGGAAACTCTGATCGTGATGTTTCAGGATCTACTATGTGTTTAGCCGCCGTCGCACCACAGATAACTGAATATTATCCAAGATTGATGTGCTCGTTTTGTTCGATGATGGGTCACGAACTATCAAGATGTTACAAGTACAAGCATCAAATGAGGCACGCCAACAAACTTCAACGAAGAGCAGATCGATTAGCAAGAAAGTTGGAACTTGCTCAGAAGACCGCGAGGTATGTAGGATCTTATCTTCGTATAAGAAGTTGGTTTTCAGGGATATAATTAGACCATTTGAAAAGAAAGTATGGTCAAATATTTTTGATAGACAGAAGCTTGAAGATTCCTCTCTTAAGGAAAGTGGTGGACAAATTGTTGTTCACCACAGCACAAATTAATTGTGTTGTTGTGCAAATCTTGTCTCATGTGCCTGATCAAAAGAGACAAGATCGAAAACGTGCAAGCTTATGGAAAAGTGTTTCTTTAGGGTTTTTTTTTTGTCTATAAAACAAAAGAAAGGGTTATTATCGACAATTTTACTCTTTATAGGGTTTAGAGTTGAACGACCACGAACCTGTTTATAGGTTTCGAACCCTACATTCCTTTTTCCTTCTTGATATCCTTTTTATCTCTAGACCTGATGAGATTGTGAATTCCATCCATAAAAATCAGTTGGTTATAACTGTTCTCAAAACATGTCTATGTAGATAAGTGATGTCAACATGATTGTTAATCCATCAATCAAGGAAAAAGAAAAACCTCTTGTAACTCCGTCCCGAAAAAGAAAAAGGAGGAATACAAGAAAGCCAAAGGTAGTGTCTTCTAACTCTCAGAAGTTTTCCGATGTTCTTGATGAGTTAAAAGAAGTAAGAAAGGATATTTGTGAAATGAAGGCTTTTGTGTCAAAGTCCTTAGAAATTCAGAGAGCCCTGGTACGACATAGTCAGCCAAGACAGTTCGTTGATATAAACTCCTATCTTCGTGAACCGTATGTTCCAATGGTTGTTGACAACAAGGAGTTTGGGAATGATGCTGAATTTCTCAAAGGCATTGTCGCCTAGTATGTCTTGTTTTTGGATTAGTTGGAAGAATAACTAGTGCTTTGAATAACGATGATTGTGACTACACATAGTTATATTTGTTTTCATCTTCTTATGTTATTTTTTTAGGTTTATTGTATTGGTATTATATTCTAAAAATATTTGGAGAATGACGATTATTGTAGTATTTTCTTGGTTTGTTATATTGCAATATTTGTATGGGATATGTATTGTTTGCGTCCGTGAACTTAAAGGTCCCATATTTCGGTCAAAATTAAAGTCGTCCATGAATTGGTATTCGTATTGATAAAAGGACGAATGCTTTTGACATATACAAAAGCTATGCCTATGCAATCATGTATTTGATGGAAAATAAGATTAAATCTTTTATATGACAAGGATAAAGTCTATTATGTTGTTATGCATATAATGATGCAAAGATAGAATAGATCCTTGTATGTTATCCACGGTATTGATCTTCATTGATCCATTTTTATGTTTTAACGTGAAGGATCCATTATGTGTCTTATGTTGAGCACCTTACAACTAAGTCGATTATCCTTGGCTTTGTTGGTTGTTCCGTAAGATGTTATATGTTGAGCATTATGAACTAAATTAATCATCTTTGGTTATTTAGTTTTTTACTCCATAAGTTTTCCTTCTTATGTTGAGTGCATGTGCGGTTAAGATGGTCATGTTCCATGATAATCTGAGTCGGGGTTGCATAATCTCTTATGTTGAGCCCAAAATAATTAAATTGATTACCTCGGTAATTAGTTTGGTTATTTGTTTGTATTCCGATTAGATTAATTATAGGTTCTCTTGTAATTAATCTAATTGAGTTTTCATATATTCCACAAGTTCTTGTGTTGAGTATATGAACTGCTACACTATCATGTTTTATTGGTTAATGTAGTCACGTAGTCCGTAAGGTTTTCCTTATGTTGAGTACTTGAACGGTTAAGTTAGTCACCTCCATATGATTAACTTAGTCGCAGCCTGTTGCTCCGCGAGTTTACTTATGTTGAGCACTTTCAATTAAATTGATCACTTTTGTGTTTTGATTTAATTGCGTATTCCAATTAGAATATTCATAGGTTTACTTGCGAGTATTTTGGTTGATTTTTGGATATAAAAAATCATTCACATGGTTTTTGGTGTCCAAATAAAAATCCTTCTTTTCTTTCGAAATTAAGGCCGCTCTTGTTGTTCCTTTTGGAATGAAATCAAATGAGGGAGAGTTCTTTTGAACTTATGCTTAATGGTAATATCTTGCGGGGAGTGCGGCTGTGGAATTTTATAGGGGTTATCTTGCGTCTTAAAACTCCTTGATGAATGATGTTAGCTTCGGGTATAAGATTGCATCTAAATTAAGATGATATGTTGTCTTTCTTTTGGTCATGAAATGTCTCTTGTGGAAATTTCGTTATGAACCCGTTCTTATACCTTTTCTAATTTTATTGACAAAAAGGGGGAGAAATATTGTAGGTCACACTACAAATACATATGGTTTTCGGATCATTATGTAAGGGGGAGTTGTTTCCATGATCGAGATGGAGTATTGACTAAGCGGGAGTGATACATATCACCATAGTATTATTGTTAAAGTTGTGATGCAATTGGACTTTGATGTTCATAATAATACTATGACACTGTATAATAATGATCGAGAATCTCGATTTCTCTCATTGTTATAGCTATGGATCTTCAACAATGGTGATACTAAACTTACAACCTTTGGGATCATTGGAGTACTTGGAAGGACGAAGATTTCAAGGAACGTTGAAGATTGGAATATGGAATATGAGCCACTAAAGTTTATCTTTTTTGTATTCCATATGTATTAATAGTTTTGTCACTAAAATTGACAAAGGGGGAGATTGTTAGAGCATAGCTCGGTCAACCTCGCATGCGTTGCTATATCAAGCATGTTTGTCAATGTTAGTGATCAAAACTATAAAGTCTTGATTTCTAGCCTATTAGCTAAGTCTCGGACTAGGATAGGAAAAGTGTAGTTGAGCTCAAGGACTTCATGGTGATTCAATGACAACGACGAAGATCTACACCAAGGAACCGTGGAACTTCATCAACAAAAAAGGTATGTAAAGACTTGAACTTATCTATCACTCGAAAGTCTATCTATTCTTATCCTATTTCTTATGAGACAAAGTCGTATGCTATATAGACTAGATCATATACACTTGATATTTCGAGCTGAGTATTCATTGCTTATCTTTTACTCGAAATCATGTGTTGGTAAAGCGTTTCGCTTTGATCAGGTTTATCTTCACCTAGTGACGAAAGTCATGAAAGTTTCAATCACTTTGGAAACTGCTCTGACGAGAAAGGTATGTTGTTCTTCACGACTGAATATCGCCCTGTGAGAATGTTTCAATGATTGAAATGAGAGTTTAGGTTATATAATCATGTATTCCTTGAACCGAAGTTTTCGAACTTTGTTGATCAAGAGAAATCGGCAGGATTGTGGAATTGTCTTGCCAAGTCCGCGAACCCATTCCGCAGACTCAGTCCGCGAACTGACGGAAGTTCTCGACCGAGAATTTCTGCTGGGATTTCCAAATCTCGTTTGTGTGCTAAGTCCGCGAACTGGCAGAAGTTCTCGACCCGAGAATTTCTGCTGAGTTTAGAAAACTCAACCGACTAACTTAAGTCCGCGAACTTGTTTGTGAGCTTAAGAGGTTATGATCCAAATATGTGCTCTGAACATGAAACATTAATTATTAAGGAATGCTTTATGCAAACCGTGGCTATAATGTTCATGAGCCGATTCTAATCGAATCGAATCATCTTTGTTTCAATTGTGTCTTGTGTAGTTACATAAGATCTCATAGCAATTGAACAACTCTTAGCTAGTTCATTTGAGTCAATTGAACTAGTTATGGTGAAGAAGAACATGACTAATATGAGATGCTCATATGGTTGATATTTTGGTTTATCATGTTGAACCAACATACGTGTACTCGTTTGGGCATGGTTTTTCTCAAACCCAGTAAACGTGTACCCAAGTGTGTGTGACAGTCTATGTATTTCGATCTAACGGTTGAGAGATATTGGCTTGAATCTAAATCAGGTTTTCATCTAACGGTGAATAGAGTTTGTTTTGTACCTAAGGAAAAACCCTGATTTGAAGGCTATATAAAGGAGACATCTAGCACTGAGAAAACCTAATCCCCACACGTCTGTGTGCTACTAGTGCTCTCGCTAGAATCGATCTCCATTAATGATAGGCACATTTTTGAGTCTTATATAATCTCAATTGTATATATTATTAGTGCTCGATTTTATATTTATTATGGCTTTTTATGTCCCTGTAGGTATTTTTGGAGAAGTAAGCTTTTGCGGCGAAATTGGCTAAAAAAGTGGTTTTTGCGCTCGTGGGAGAAAATTACTATACGGACTCTCACTTTGGATAAGGGGTAACCTAATTACTAAGGGGTGAGGGGAAGGTCACATTTCTTCACGTTTTCAAACATTCGTTTTGGCGGGAAACTGGCAGCAGCGAGGAGCAATTTTTGTGTGAGAATCTTTGGGCAGTTTTAAAGGGATTCAATTGTGGAATTCTATTGGGCTGGACTTACTAGAGCAAAAAAGGGTTTGTGTGTGTGTTTGGGTCGAACATATTGGGCTAGAATGGCCGGGAGAAGTGAATCAAAGTTCAACAGGGATACATATTCTTTCTGTTTATTTTCAAAGATTTTGAGAAAACCTTAGGAGAGAGCTTAGAGTCCAGGAGAGCCGAGGAGAAGCGATTACAGAGAGTTACAGTGCTGCTGCTGCTGCTGTTCGAGGAGGAAGAAGAAGAGGAAGAACAGACCTGCTAAGGCAGTCGTTCTTCAACAGTCTTAAAACCAGAAACGAGTGTCGTTGTTTTATAGCAACAGAAAAGTATCGTTTAATTTTCAGCTCTTTCCCTTTTGTAACAGTGACACTGTAACACTATTACAGCGTTACAAACTTCAATTCTACATTATTTACATCAATAAAAACACCTATTAATCCGTGGATACATCTGTGAGTGTGTTTTTGGGATGAGGAGCTAAACCCATTAGCCAAGGCGACGGAGGAATCCATTGTTCCACATTAATTGGTATAATTCTAATTTTACTGTTTATTTGCAATATTATTATTTGATTATTTGCATGGAATTGAAATTGGAATATTAGTTTTTATTGAATAGTTGTGAATTAATTTGATGAAGCATGCTGGGTTTTAATAACTTTTGATGTTTTATACTTTTTGATTACAATTATTACTTCAAAAACATATTTGAGGCAAATATTAGAATTGATTTTAAAGATAGAATTGCATAAAAACTATTTAGAGTTTACTATTTATTTGGTCAATGGTGGAATCCTAGTCTTGGTAATTTTCTAAACTTTGAACAACTTTATTTAATTGTCTAGTTTAATTTAAATCTAAAAATTGTTTTCTTCACAAGTCTGAAAAGAACCTTTTTACCACTACTACAATCACTATTTGAAAATACATCAATTAACTCTTGAGTTTCTTCTCTAAACTCGAGTTAACGACTTAAAGATTTCATTGGGATTGTGAAGCCAGACCGATACTACTTTTATCGTAGTTGTGTGATCTGATCTTGCATCTTCTATCGTACCAGTATAATCGATGGATTGGCTTGAGATCGTGAGAGTTCTCCGATAGGCAAGATAAAGAAGTCACAAACATCTTCGTCTCACTGTTTGTGATTCCTCGACAATCCGCTTGTGTAGTCAGGAAGGAATGTAGATAGGTGATTGATTAATCTAGGCTGTTCTTCGGGAATATAAGTCCGGAATATCAATTGGTTCATGTTACCTTGATTTTATATCTAAAGATGAAACAAAACCTAAGGTTTATCTGTGGGAGACAAATTTATCCTTTCGATAGACTTTTCTGTGTGAGACAGATTCGTTTATTATCAAGTCTGTGATTTTGGGTTGCAGCAACTCTTTGTTGTGGGTGAGATCAGCAAAGGAAATCAAGTACGCAGTGTCCTGCTAGGATCAGAGGCGTAGGAGTACAACTGTACCTTGTATCAGTGAGAGATTGGTAGGGGTTCAACTATAGATCAGTCAGAAGTTAGCTTGGAGTAGGCCAGTGTGTGTAGCGGCTTAATACAATGTGTATCCAATATGGACTAGGTCCCGGGTTTTTTCTGCATTTGCGGTTTCCTCATTAACGAAACTTATGGTGTCTGTGTTATTTCTTTTCTGCATTATATTTTATATAATTGAAATAATACAGGTTGTGCGTTCGTGATCATCAACTTCTCTAATCCAACTTTTGGTTGTTGATTGTAGTTGATTGATCCTTGGACATTGGTCTTTGGCACCGTACAAGTTATCTCTCTTTGATAAAGACTTGCTATTGATTTTAGCTTGAGTAGAAATCAAATCGAGAGATTGAGATAATAACTCCTTGAGATATTTTTTATCTAGATTGAGTCTGACTGTCTAGTTGATTCTCTAACAAAGTATTTCAGAGTTAGTCCATACAGATTGTTAAGCGAAATATTGGGTGGTGTTGTTAGACCCCCGCCTTTTCAATTCTCTTGATGCATACATCACACAGACCAACTCTTAGGTTTGGTTTGGAGTGTTTGTGGAATCGTATATATGCTTAGTTTGGCTGTGAGCCTCCACAAAAAAGTTCGGTGACCACTTGTATCTTTCTTGTAACCGAACTCGCAGTTCGGTTAGCAGATCATTATTTCTTAGGTCACCGAAATGTTCTCTGGAGACTCAAATTTTTGCCATTGCACATGTTGGAAAACTCATTCTCTTGATGCATAAATCACATAGACCAACTCTTAGGTTTGTTTTGGAGTGTTTTTGGAATCGTATATATGCTTAGTTTGGCTGTGAGCGTCCACAAAATAGCTCGGTGACCACTTGTATTTTTCTTGTAACCGAACTCTAAGTTCGGTTGGATCGAAAGTTTTTCTCTACTAACCGAACTTGTAATTTTGAAATTCAAATGTCCTTTAGCTGACACAAATATAATACATAATTTTAAATTTATGTACTATATATCAAGTAACGGCTAATTTTATCGCCGTTATACACCCAAGTGGTATATATATGGTGTTTCATAGTTAACATTTTGTTACAAAATGTCCTACAAATGGCAGGTACTACTCCTAAATTTACTCTATATGGAGATCTTTATCTTTGCAGAAACTACATATTATACTATCCAAAGAGGGGTAAAGAACGAAGAGTGAATGGTATTATGAGTCAAAGTTATTGGGGGAAAATTCATGAGAAATTCATCTCCGACACTACAAAACCTTATAACCGTGATCATCTAGCTTTGTTCATTCTATTTGGAAAGATTAGAGATAGAGTTGTGGAATTTATGGCTTTATTTCGAATTGTAAGGTGATATCGACTAAGGGGTGAAGGATTCGACGAAATCATTTTAACATCAAAAAACAAATGGCAAAGATGGAAGAGAAAGGATTTCAAATATGAATATCATTTCCTCCTCCTTAAAGACTTTTTCATAACGCGTTTCGTATATTAGATGGTACGTAATTTTATTTTGGAAAGTCCTGTAAAAGTTCGGCAGAGTCCTATAATTACATATCCTAACCGAAATTGTGTCTCGTATAGTTCGGCATTGTCCTGTAATTTCATTTCCTAACCGAACTTCTGTCTCGTACAGTTCGGCATTGTCCTGTAATTTCCGTCCTAACCGAACTTCAATGTCAAATTCAGCAGTTAAAATGTTAGGCTTCTGAACTAGAGTTCGATAACCTGGTAAAATTTGGGCAGCTAACCGAACAGGTAGTTCGGCAAGCTCTGTATTAAAATTTGCCAACCGAACTAGTATCTGGAAACTACATAAAATACTAACATTTTCTCAAATATTAATACTACTTTTCAAAAAACATAGTATTCCATTGATAAGCATACTTAGTTCCATTACATGTGTCATTTAATCATCCGCAAGTGAAATTTGACCTTCATGTACAATTTCTTTCGACTTCTTCAAAGCATTCCACATCTCCATGTTAGGCTCATACATGATACACCAACCCAACATTCTATCCGGATTAAATGAAGGCCAATAAGAGGTACTACATATTGGAGGCAATGGACAATCGGGTTTTAACCGAAGGCCTATAAAGTGGTTTCTGTTAATCAATTCCATCACACATCTCCTTCGTTTTAGTTGCTCGACACATACGGTTGTTTTCGGGGTGAAGGTGGGACTAACATATTTTGAGAAATAATGAACCACCCAATTGAATGCCTCGGCGATTAAGTGTCCACCTATAGGCATGCTCATCCAATAATCCGATGTAATCGGATGGGACCCATGAAGACGGAGTTGATACCTAAAAATTGCTCATTGAGACTACCCTCCCCATCGCACAACATTGTCTTGTAAAAGGCCGGATTCTCCTTTAGTTTGGACAACAACCTTTTCCTTATATGAGTGATTGCACACCCATTATTTCGCTTGGCACCTTCTATGAAAGGACCAAGTTGTTGATTGACAACATGAAAACCACAATTACCATCCGGAGGAACGTCGTCGGTTTGCCTTTCGCCGGTTCATAGACATTCTCTTGCGTTTGTGGATATATAATTTTCCTCATATCATCCAAAAAGATTTATTTTTGGAGGTTGTTCATGCCACGATACATCTCTAGTACGGTTCTACCAATTTCATTATCACCAAACTCTTCTTCGGCTTCTTCTCCCTTTGGAGGAGGGATGGAACTTAGATGCTTCCAAAATGGATCAATGTCGCTTAAAAGGATTACACCATGCTCGTAGTTGATTATCATATGGCGACAAGGGAGTCTCATAGACTTCTTCATGTTACATACACACACCTCATCCGCCTTGGTTTCCCACTTATCAATCAACTCTACTTCTATAATCAACAACTTCATACATTGCCGAGATACATTTGTAATGGATCCCCTTGAACAATTGGTGGTCGGCATATTTTCCGTTCATTTTGAATATACGGCTTTTTTGGAACTTTTCTTTAATTCTATCAATGTCACGCTTGAAATAATTTTCCATAGCATTCCATACGGTTACGAAGTTATCAACACATCCAAAGAGATTCTTCTTCAACCGGTGGTGAGCCGACTCTACTAAACTTGTCGCTTGATTTCCCAAGTATTTATATTGGTTGGTATAGGCATAAACAAACCTCTCTTTGTGTGGTTCCAACCATTGGCGAAGAACATACGATACAACACCGGGGTAATCAGGAGTATCCCAATAGGCGATAAACTCCGCAAGATTTAGATAATACTCTTCCTCGGTAAGGGACCAACACAATGATTCCCATTCACCGTTGAATGCAACCCATTTAGCGTAATTTATATCGTATTGTTTTTCAACTTTCTCTTTTGCATCCATTCGATCTTTTTCCGGTAGCATCTTAATTTCTTCATATCCTATTTTCTTGGGTGGACAGATTATTGGCTTGCACCTATTCATCAAATTACACCATATATGGAACGTACACAGCATATTACGTGCTAGTAGGAATACTTCCTCTATTGCATTCATCAATGGGACATCATTATCCGTCCCTATAACCCCGGGAATATCATCACCTCGGAAGATTGCATTAACTTGTTTTAGTGCCCAAATGAAACTAGGTTCTTGCTCATCTCTTAAGAAACAAAACACCACGGTAAATGGTGACTTCGTCAAAGTACGCCCAACAATATTCGACAATGGCATCTCGTACTTGTTCGTCTTATAAGTGCAATCCATTATTACAACTTGATGAAAGCATTGAGCCAATTGAACACTCGTCGGATGCGCAATAAAGAGTTGTGTTATCTCTCCTTCCGAATCCACATCCTTTTGAACCGTGTAGTTTTTCTCTTGGGCCAAAAAAAAACAATTGTTGCATTACTTGTTTATCTCTCCATTCCTTCATTCTAATTGTCTCAATTGCATTGTAAATTATGGACAAAGATGAGTGGTTATCCTTGTTATTCTCCTTTAGTATTTGGAGCATTTGAACCGGTGAAATACCCATTGTCCTCATTTTAGCTACCTTGTCCATCTCTTTAGGAGTTAGCTTTGCCGCCATGAAATGTCCTTCAAGATGCTCCTGACGAGGATGATTATGACAACCTTGCATAACCCTGTAGAGAACCCATCCACCCTTATCTTCGTTGTAATTAAATGCAAGCTCGAATGGGCAATTAATCTTCTTTGAGAAAGTTTTGTTCTTCCTATTTGTCTTTCCTTTATAAACATAGCCCTTCCTCTTATGGCTTTTATCGGGATCACCGCTTCTCTCACAAACCATTTCAAACCGAATTTTGATTTCTCTCCCATTCAATACTAATACACACATGTAGTTTTGTGCATGTTGTCTAGCCCAACTCTTTGCATCTTCCGGATTTGGGAATACCAAGTCATTCATGTAGTGATGGGATGTATCATCGTACAAAATACCAACTGGGGAAGGTTGGTTTTCCATTGGTTCTATTGGATCACATGGAACCTACAAGTAATAGCACAAAGTCAATAACATAAAAAATTCCTGACAAGTTCGGTACTGTAAATTTTTTTATCGACCATACCGAACACAAAATTCGTTAGTGTAGTTTACAGAAATAAATTGGGGCCTTACCGAACTCGATCTTTAGATTTTCTATGTACAAGTTCGTCAATGAAACTGAAAAAATCGACTAAACCGAACTCAAAGGTTCGGTTAGAAACGCTGTATTTATATTTTTATACGACCTTACCGAACATAAAGTTCGGTATCAAAATTGTTGATATCGACTCAACCGAACAATACACTGTAACCAAACTCTAAAAAACCACCATTAACATGTAGTTCGGTTACCTGCGTCTGCTCAATTTAGTAACCGAACTGCACATTAAGAACGGTTTGGTTACCTCGCAAGCTAAATTTGGTAACCGAACTAGGTTGACCTCACCGAATTTTTTCCAGAAATTTTGAGTTTGGCCAAAGTTTTGCACAATTCAAGCTACATTAACTAAATATGAGGCATACATGAGTACCCATAGCTTCATCTTCAGGTTGTGGCTGGTGAAATCCATCATTTGTTTGGTTAGCTTGAGATGGGGAAAAAAGTTTTCATCATCTAACAAATAACTCATATTTGGATAATTATAAGTATTGACAAATACAGAATGAGGTGAAGGGGGTTCTGATTCTGATTCTGAAGTATCATCACATGAATCACTCAAATCATAATTACTAAACTCAAAAAAAAGGTTTTTTGGGTTCACCCATCTTCTTCTTCATATTTCCTTCTTCTTTTTCTTCTTATCTGTCAATAATAATGTTATCACAAAACAATCCTACTAATATAACTCACTAATCACTAATTAATCAGTTACGAATCATAACACTAACACTAATTAATCATCACACTAACTAAGTTAATCATTAAGGGTAAAGTAGGTATTTAAAAAAAAATCAGATAAGGGGTGATTGGAAATTACTACCAATAACCACCCCAAAAACTTGAGAGTAGCCCCCCCATTTTTTGAGTAGTCCCAGAAAAATCGTTCCAAATAAATTAGCTACTGAAAAAAAAAGTTCTTTGGGCTTTTAGGAGTGGCTTAAGCCAGCCCTAGTCTGGCTGTAGTTCCGCCCCTGGTTCAAAATTCTCAATCTAATATCATACGTGTTTCAGTTGAAGAATAATTCTACTCCCTCAATTTCGTTTTAGATGATCGTTTGAGAATTTTCATGCAAATTAAGGGAAAAAAGGAGATTAAATTTACTTTTTCCATTTATGTCCATGAAAGAAATCTTAAAATACTTAAGGGTGTTGTTGCTAGTTATGTGGAAAAATATGAAAATTTTCAAATTTTGGAACTAAAAAAAAATCCTAAACCCTCATCTAAAATAGTATTTTGAGGCATGCCTAAAAAGTTTGAGATACAAAAAAGGATTAAACTAGTTAGGGTGGGGGATAAAGGTATCCTAAAATAGTTTAATTACTTACTTACCTTCATCAACTTTTCAAAGATATTTCTTGATTCTCAAGGTGATCTCAAACCGAAATATCAAAAAACATTTAATTATGATTTTCGATTTTATATATGTTTTAATTACCAGTTATCTAAGCATATCCTCTAGAAAAAGATTATTAGTTAATGTGCTAAACTAATAATAGAAATTTTCTATGTGAGGTTTCGAAAATATTGTTTGACATTAGGAGAACCGAAATTAGGTACTTTAATGCATATGTTGAGAATATTTTCGGTTTTGGAATTTCTTTGTTGTCCAAACAACCTTGATCTATAAATACTTGAGCTTACATTTCTTGCAAACTATCGTAAGAGCCAGGAAAAATTCATTCATGTTGTTTCTGTTGGAGTTGCCTATCCGGAAAGCAAAGTAACCTAATTAGGAGAAATATCTTACGACCGCTCGTTTAAAGACTTTTGTGGGATCAAAAAGCTCTACAAGTACCTTCGGTGGGGAACTAGAAAATTACATTGTTATTTTAGTTTTCGATTATTGATTTGATTGACTAACAATTTTTGAAACTTTGATTGCACCTAGTTTGATTATTCTTGAGAGCCTTCTCTTCTGACATAAGGGTCACTCAAACTAGATCAAAGTATCGACGCCTTTAGAACTATTGTTAGATCTAAAGACATCTCGTGATAATCCATTGTTAACAGACTTCGTTCTGTGCGTGATTGATCACAAGAAGGTTCAAGTTTTTTTTGTGTGGAGGTGCTTTAAGGGTGTTGTTGCTAGTTTTGTGGAAAAATATGAAAATTTTCAAAATTTTGGAATTAGAAAAAAATCCTAAACCCTCGTCTAAAGGGGGAACGCAAACAGTATTTTGAGGCATGCCTAAAAATTTTGAGATACAAAAAAGGATTAAACTAGTTGGGGTGGGGTGATAAAGGTATCCTAAAATAGTTAAATTACTTACTTTCCTTCATCAATTGTTCAAAGATATTTCTTGATGCTCAAGGTGATCCCAAACCGAAATATTGAAAAACATTTAATTATGATTTTCGATTTTATATATGTTTTAATTACCAGCAATCAAAGCATATCCTCTAGAAAAAAGATTATTAGTTAATGTGCTAAACTAATTATAGAAATTTTCTATGTGAGATTTCGAAAATATTGTTTGACATTAGGAAAACCGAAATTAGGAACTTTAATGCATATGTTGAGAATATTTTCGGTTTTGGAATTTCTTTGTTGTCCAAACAACCTTGATCTATAAATACTTGAGTTTACATTTCTTGCAAACAATCGTAAGACCCAGGCAAAATTCATTCGTGTTGTTTCTGCTGGAGTTGTCTATCCGGAGAGGAAAGTAATCTAATTAGGCGAAATCTCTTACGCTGCTCGTTTAAAGACTTTTGTGGGATCAAGAAGCTCTACAAGTACCTTTGTTGAGAAACTAGAAAATTACATTGTTATTTTAGTTTTTGATTATTGATTTGATTGACTAACAGTTGTTGAAACTTTGATTGCATCTAGTTTGATTATTCTTGAGAGCCTTCTCTTCTGACATAAGGGTCACTCAAACTAGATCAAAGTGTCGACGGGATCTTTAGAACTATTGTTAGATCTAAAGACATCTTGTGATAATCCATAGTTAACAGACTCCGTTCTGTGCGTGTTTGATCACAAGAGGGTTCAAGTTTTTGTGTGCAGGTGCTTTACAGATAATCAAAATTTTGAAGACGAAAAAGATTTATCTAATTAGTTTTCGTATCTAATGAATTTTGTGCACATATCTTGATCGTCTGAGATCCAACTAGATCTTGTTTATCTTTGATAGACTTGTGATTATCTAGTTGATAAGATCAACATCACTTTATAGTTACTCTTTAAGTTCTATATTGTTTGATTGCAACTCCGGAAATTGATTATTTCAGTAATCAAGTTTTGGATGGATCTAACCAGACAAAGAAGTTTATTAGATTAAACATAATATCCTTTGTCAACGACTAAAACATATGTTTATTGAATAGAATGGTTATTAAACAAATTTAGTTCATTTGCTGTTTGGAATACGATGAAAAGGAGTAAAACTACTTGAGATCGTGATTTCTGTCTTGAGATTCACGTGCGTGACCAAAAGGTGGAAGATGCAGGGATACTGAAGAAACTAATTAACTATGGGTAGTTTACTTTTCTCAACTATAGGAAGTTGGATTTTGTTCTTTGTGTAACGACTTAATTATGAGAGTATTCAAAACTGGACTAGCTCCCGAGGTTTTTCTGCATTTGCGGTTTGCTCGTTAACAAAATCTTATTTGTGTCATTTAAAATTGACCCATGAAAATAAATGATTTGAATCTTACACAATTATTTATAATATAAATTAACAACTATACTCATAACATGATGTGAGTACTAAATATTGTATGTGATACATGAGATTCGCATATATCATAAAATAAAATTTTCCTTGTCGTTAGATACTAGCATCAAATGATATTAGAATAAATCAACTAAATCAGAAATATTAACTTTTACAAAAAAACAACAACAACATAATACTTAAAACGAACAAATTGATACAAGAAACATTGTTTTTACCTATGTTAATTTTTATTTTTATCTATTAGAACAAATAGCTTCTAAATATATTTTAGTTATGTCAAATTTTTTCAATGCAATGATAGAAGAATATGCTTTTAGATCCCCATTTTTGGTGTTTCTCCTAGAGCGCCACTACAAGAAAATGGCGATTTATTGTCAAAAACATTTGTTAGAAAATCCCATTCTTTTTGTCTCGAAATGCTTTTTGAGATTAAAATATTTTTCTCACGAAGTTGTCTCAAATAACACGTATGGGAAAGTATATCGCGACAAAGCTACACGCAGTCACGAGAAAAAGTAATTAACAACTAAAAATTTATTGTTGATAAAAATGTCTTTCACCAACAAAATAAAATTGTTTGTGAAAATTATTTTAATGATGAAAACATTCATCACTAAATTCTTTTATTATTCACAAATGTTTGTCCCAAAAATACAAATTCTATGTCAATCTAATTTGTCTTTAATCATAACTACCATAAACAGAAAAAAAAAATTGTCTCAAAAAAGCGATTTCAGTGTCAACCTAATTTGTCCTTAATTATAACTATGTGAAGCAAAGAAAAATATTTCAATGTCAGTCCAATTTGTCTTCAATTATAACTATTTGAAACAAAAAAGAGACTGATATCACATTTATACACCTGCCATAGGTAACTTCGTCCAGTAGTTGTTGTACTGCATTGATGTTAGTAGCATCCGTAAAAAGAAAAAGTGCTATGTAGATCTATATTCTTGTCTGGGTTCGAAACAGACTCTCCTTTGAGAATACAGGGTTAAACTGGGAGTACACACCTACCCTACTCCCAGAAGATTCTAACATTCTAATTGTGTGTGTTTCCAAATGAATGTGTGCGTTGAAATTTTGTGGACCCATATACCTTGTTAGTCTGTCTTGCTTGAAAAGATTACTTCAAGAAAAGCCAAAGAATCTATTCCAAGTTTCTAACATCCCACCATGGGGTGGCTTTAATATCTATACCCAACAAAAAGAGATTTAATTTCTTATTTCAAGGAAAAGAAATAAAGAAGAAACTGCTGGATGTTAACATCAATAACATGAAAACAAACTTTTTTTCATCATTTCTACCCAAGTATACAAGTCTAACAAGCCGATGACTATGGCAAGACTATAGTAGATAAAATGATAAACAACTTAACAAAAAAAAATGTAACCCATTAATACACAAATCTTAATCCTTTCTCAAACCATAGTACGTTTGATTCACACTCAATCTTTATCTTGATTGACACAAATTTGTCTTCAATAATAACTATTTGAAACATAATAATTTATTTCTGCTTTCGTTTATCAGTGAGACAAATATTGTTCTACAAAACTAAGAGTTTGGTATTAACTTTTCATCTTTAAATAATTTTATTAATAAACAAATTATTTTCCTTAGAAAGAATTTTTGGAGGAAAATTCTTACTCTTCTAAAGTTGATTTATTTTGCCTGCAAATATTTTTATTGACTATTGTTTTTATCTTAAAAGTCCCTGATGGAATGTCGGAGGATTAAACTAAATTAGATATTCAGAATAAAAGAATTCAAATTTTACTAAATCCAATTTATGAGACTACATTCATAATATAAACAGTCTAAAAATATAAACTCAACAACTAAATTATATGAACCAACAAAACTAAAAATTCACACAAAAATGGATGACTATTCACCCAGACCCATTTGATACAACATTTCTTGCCAGAATTTTCACCTTGTAACTTATGATTAGTTTTTGATTATTGATATGATTGACTAACGGTTGTTGAAACTTTGATTGCACCTAGTTTCATTATTCTTGTGAGCCTTCTCTTCTGACATAAGGGTCACTCAAATATCGGTGGGATCTTTAGAACTATTGTTAGATCTAAAAGACATCTTATGACAATTCATTGTTACCAACTCCGTTCTGTGCATGGTTGGTCACAAGAGGAATCAAGTTTTTGTGTGCAGATACTTTAACGATAACCGAAGATTTGAAGACAAAGAAGATTTATCTAATTAGTTTTCGTATCTTGTAAAGTTGTTGCACATATCTTGATCGTCTGAGATCCAACTAGATCTTTTTTTTTATCTTTGATAGACTTGTGATTATCTATTTCATAAGATCGACATCACTTTATTGTTTTTCTTTGAGTTCTATATTATCTGATTGTAAATCCGTAAATTGATTATTTCGGTAATTAAGATTCATATTGATCTAACCATCCAAAGGAGTTTATTAATTAGACATAAGAGCCTTTGTCAACAACTCAAAACATATATTTTACCAAAGATTGTTTGTGTTATTTACTTTACTTCTGCATTATAATTTTATTAATATAATTAAGTAAATACACTTGTACGTTAATCCAAGATGCTGGATAAGTGATCCTATAGTCAACTGGTTTTATACCGTAACACTATTTATCAAGTGTATACCTTGTTGTCGTATTGTCTCGACTACTTTCGATAGACGATCACACTTGGTATCAGACTTATAGGTTGAAATTAAAATATTGTGGTGTATTTGGGTACCCTCGTTTTTTCAGAGGCATATAGATTTCTTTATCCACCCAATTGAGAAGGATAAGGGGTGTTCAAATTTGCTGAAATTACCAATTTACCCTCTATTAAATATTAATACTACCAATTTACCCCCATCAAATCCTAATAATAAAATATAAAAGTATAATTAAATTCATTTCTATTTCCTTTATCAACCGATTCTTCTCCTCCTTTTTTTTCTCCATCTCTAAACGAAAACATCGTCAATTATCGACGATCCAAAAAACGATTAATCGTTTTTTTCTTCTATATAATGTCGAAACGACCAAGATTCAAACAGGCCGCTGGACTTACTTATCCTATTGAGAATAATCCCGAAATTGTTCAAGCGATTCGAAACAAACCGAAGAAGAAAACGGTTGAGGAAGACGAATCAAGTTTCATTGCACTACAAATTAGGTTTAATAACATGCAATCGCTCAAAATTTGAATTTTTCGAAATCAAAGTTTTATGGGTGTACCAGAATCGTCTTACGTAAATGTACTTGTGAACCAACTGCGTTTAAAAACAGTTGTTGTTCATGCCCACAAAGATCGATTATCATGTATGTGTATTGTGTTTGGCAAAAAATTAACCCGAATCGATTTATGTTTATTCCCACATGACCCGATTTTTTTTATAGTCGGGATACCCGTTTATCTGTATTTTTTTTTGTTGGAATCGGATTACATAAGTGACCACGTAAACCGATTATAGCTTTTGATTCTGAACTGCTTAGCCCATAATCGTTTTTTTATGTGTCCACATAAACCGTTTCTTTATGGAAAAAAATGCCCAATTTTAAGTATTTTTTTTCCCGTTAGAACCGGATTACATGAGCACTTATATAAACCGATTCTCGTTATGCAATATTATGAATTGGTTTTTATGTGTGTATCGTGTAAATCGATTATTTACCTGAAATTCAAAAATATACTTTCAATTACATTGTTGTTTATCGTTTATCCCGATACTCTCCAGGGACAACAAGGGCAACCAAAGGCAAGATGAAAATAAATATAAAGAAGATTAATAATTTTGCTTCTCCTCAGAGTCTTGAACCTCGTTGAGTGGGAGGTAAAAATTTGGATGCTAAACACCATAGGGGATCAGCGGTTAAATCATAAGGGATCCACTACAATGAACCACCACCTCAAGTGGAGCAACAAACACAATAAGGATATGATTATGCTACACCTACTGGAGAAGAAATTTATGAAGAAGATATTTATGAAGAAGAAAGTGGCGACAAGGAAGTTGATGAAGACGAAAATGGCAAGGAAGTTGATAAATAAGAAAATGGGAAGGAAGTTGATAAAGAAAAAAATGGGAAGGAAGTTGAAGAAGAAAGAGGAGAAGTTCAAGAACAATGTAAGAAAAATGATAAGAATGATGGTCCAAAGAAAAATAAAGGGGACCACATGCCTGAACCAGCTGAAGATGTTTCCTCGCGGACATATTGATCCCATTTATTGGGTACCCGGTGATGGAGGACGATTGTTATAGGGGTATAATGAGAGTTGGGCGGCTTTCATCGGCCATACCATAGTAAATATATCAACCTTATGTTATTTAAGATATAACTTATTATACGTCTAGTGTTTTGATTATTGTCTATCGATTTTGTTTTGTTTTATAGGAGCACGCCGATGTCGTTCGTCGTATGAAGCTAGGAACATCAACGAGTATGATGACCTTATGGCCACTGGAAGAAATAGAATCAAATATAGGAGAAGTATTGGAAGTAACCGATCTAGTCTCTTTTACGGGGTTGTTGGTTGCGGTCAACAATTTGGTTGTTGGTTACGATAAACGTCTTATTTTCTCCTTCTCCGAGAGATTTTACAGGTAAACAGATACTTTCTATCTTCTGGTTAGAAAAATGATGATAAATCCAAATGATGCGAAATGGATTACCGGGTTAAGCATAAGAGGTAAATCCTTGAGGCACAAAGACTACGTGAATGAGCTTGAGTGGAACAAGATTTAAGAGTTCACTAAGAATGTGTACGGTTGGGATGAGGAGATTACCAAGTTAGAGATGCGAGTAGGTGATGAAAAGCATAGGATATTCCATCTCGCGGGTTTGGGGTACCACTTCATAGGAACAAAGAAGATTCGTTCTAAGGGAAAATAGATGAGCAAAGAAAGTATCTTCGCTACGACAAATGCATATGTCCTCTAAATCTTGGGAGTTGTTATCTTCACCGATAGTTCTGGTTCCCGTGTGAACGCCAACTTTATTCAGATGTTGCAACCATTTGAAAATATTCGAGACTACTGTTGGGGATTTGCCATCCTTACACACTCGTTGACAAAATCTTCTAGGGCTCGAACGAACCAAATCGGAGGAAATATGATTTTTCTGTAGGTGTGGATATATTCTCACTTCCCAATGTTTGTTGAATGGGATTTTCTGAACAAGCACTAGGACGGTCAGTAAGGAGATGGGTACACCTTCAATGGTAAGTCGAAGTCTCAAGATGAGGAATATGTGGAGTTGAGACGCCAATTGGACAACTTGACGGAGAAAGATGTTGTCTTTGACCCTTACAAGAAGGATTTGGCTATAGGAAATATGGCCAGGTCCGACAAACAACAACGTTATTTTGGCCTCTTATTTCACCCAAGAGGATATGTAATATGCAACTCGATGAGAGTCGCAAGACAATGCGGATACTTACAATAAATCCCATAGGAGCACAAGAATTTTAAAACTGATGAGACCAAAATCAAGTCTTTTGATAATGATATTGAGGTTGTTCACAAATCCTTACCACCATATGGTATTGGGAAGATAGAAGGTATAACAAACATGGGATGAATGGATGTTCGAAAACAGATGATGAGGAAATTTCGGGTTACATGTGTACCTCAACGTTTTACATACTGGAGTAATACGAGTATATGAGATTCCCCAAATAAAGGATAAAGATACAACTCTCGAATACATGGTGCGTATTTTTTTTCAATTATGGTTATGTTAATTGTTTTAACATGATTTGTCTAAAATGGAAACAGAGAAGATGAATCGGGCATTTGATAAACTAATCACAGTTATGTTTAGGGAAGTTTGAACAGTCTGGAAGATATAGATGCGGGTGCAAAGTTTGTGGAAGCGGTGGTAGATAACACAAAAAAAAAGAAGAGGAAAGCCCTTCCAAAAAGGTACTCTCAAGGTGAATCGAGCAGCACCCAACATGATGCCGATGAAGAAAACCTACTAAACAAGGACAAGGTTCTCGTGGTATTGGACGTGGACGTAATAGAGATGTTGATGCTGATGAGGATCAATGAACTTTGTGTGCCTTTGATTATGGGTAATTTACGGAGTCGAAAACATGTATTGAAGTTATGTTTGTTGGTTGAGTTATGTTAGGTTATGGTCGTTAGTTTATGAATGAATGAATCCGGTTAGTTTTGAAATTGTTGTGTTTTCCTTAGGCACGAAAAAATATCTACACTTTGTGTTCAAAAATTGTAGGATTATGACAGTTTATTCAGTCAGAATCGGTTTACGTTTACTTACATAAAAACCGATTCTACCATTTCTCCAGGGTTATAGTTTCAGAATCGGTTTTTACAAGTTTACCAATACACTGATTCTGGGAATTTCATTCCTTTTTTGTTAAGTGTTCACAATCTGTTTATATATATAGATATAGTTAAAGACCAATTCTGAAAAAACATAAAAACTCATAATTTTGACAACCTACAGAATCCTTCTATGTGCTGAAACATGTAGTCTGATTCTTGTAAGGAAAAATGACACTTTTCCTGTATATGTTTTTGACAAGAATCGGATTGCATGTGCAATATTATGAACCGATTGTGGTGAGGCAGAATTTATATGATTTTGCAAGGCCAAAATCGGTTTGTGTGAACATTTCTAAAAACCAATTGTGTGCATTGATTTCGAAAAAAATAGCCGTTGAGTCTTTATATGTATAATGAGTTAACCTCTTTGAGCCACTCCTACATCATCCGCTACTCAAATAGAGCTTCTAAAATGGAATGAGATCCGGAAGAAGATATTCATCTCGTGAAATCGTTCATTCCCGCCTTCCACGAACGTCTCAATGAACTATATTCAATGTTTTGGAAAAGGGTGAAAAAGTTCTATTATGAGCGCACAATCCAAAAAACCGTAAATGGAGAGACTTAGCATTTCGATTTGCATACATAAAAAGTGCAATGAGAGAGTATTTTAAAGTTAGAAGAATGGTGTATGACCATTATCCACAAGCTCCTCTAAGTGAGAAAGTGAGTGATCCGATATTTTTATACTCATGTCATCGTTTAATGTTTGCATACTAACGTGTAATTCATTTGATTGAAGATGGAACGATTCAACGGCCTATGGAGAATTTGTAATGGGGAAAAGAAGTTCATCCACCAGAAGGAATATGTGGTGTTGTACCGCCGTGATCGCAGGTTCATTGACGATGTATTGATGTGCGAGATTTAAGAATTTTCATACTAAATTGTCTTATATAATGCGCTAATTTCCTAAACTATGTAATGAATATTTTGTTTATGAAAGAATGATATGATTGGTCTATGTGTGCATTTATAATATTCGTTTCTGATAATCAGTTTATACGTACATTAATAAGAACCGGTTCTTGTTTTTCTTCGTTAGTTGAAAAAACTCAACCCAAAATCGGTTTACTAGTGCATTAACATATATCGATTCTGGATCGAGAATTTTCAAAAAAAATCAAAAATTTTATATGTTTTAATAATGATTAAAGATTAGTTGATTTCCAGATAAACATAATTAAACATCAATTAATCATTCAAATTAACATTAATTAATCACATAATTTAGCCTTAAGTAAGTTAGTTTGATAAGAGATTTTCCATTTTACTTTTAAATATTTATTTTTGTCTTGTAGCGATAAGCCTCAAATAATATGCCTGTGTCTGAAACTAGGAGGTTTCAAAGAGATAGACGGTCCATTGACATGATTACTTTTCTTTTTTTTATTAAAAATCAAACAAGAAAGAGCCTGAAGCTAATTTTATTTACTGAGATACGAAAAACAGTTATCGCCGAAGGCGGGAACGATTTTTCATTCTAGGTTGCAATATTTGCACTCTTTAAGATACGAAAAACAGTTTGTCTGAAAAACTGTTGACAGTTGTGTTCCCGTGGATAAGCTTGCAACTTCATTCATTGCTTTTGCAATCCTGCATGGCCGGGACTATGAATGGGTACTGGTTGAAAACGATGGCATATCTATTTGGCACTTCAGATGAAAACAGGTATGCTCATAATATACTTGCAAAAACTGGACATATTTCAAGCATTTTTTTGTGCCTTATAGACTGATGAATATGCTTTGGTTGCTAAGAATACCGTTCTTAGACAGATAACCGTCCGCGTTGTTATCATTTTTCAGTGTTCCCGTTTCATTGATGAAACCACAATATGGCACAAGAATTATTGGTAGTCACTTAATGGTATCCCGCAATTAGTGAACAATGAAGTAGTGGCCTTCAGAGTACGCATTCTTGTCATTTTTCACTGTTTTATCATTAAATTTTAGGCTTAATTATCATCATTTGGTCTTGCTTGCTTAAATCTATCTCTTCATCTTGGGCTGGTCTCTTGAATGCCAAACCGCAAAATATTCATATTTTGGAAAGAAATTGTTAAACTGGAAACTAAAATGCACTACATCATTTTTTTAGCTTTCTCTAGGAAATTTCGAAGCTTGTCAAGTAGTTTAAGAATTGATTTTGCAGATTGTGATACGGGATCGTTCTTCTGAATTATTATTCTTATTTGATACTGCAGGTGTCGTTCAAGAAGATCTAAGTTCAGAAGAAAGAACCTTATCATATAATTGGGGCAGATGGAGTCTCCCACACGTCGAACACATTCTCCTCACTGCGAAGAGAAAAAAGCCGATCACCACCAATTGAGAAGTCCTGAATGAAACCACCTTTACATACACGGTTTGTTAAAAGCCATCGACTGAGACCAGCAGAATACGCAGATATACTATCACCCATGGAACAAAAAATCTGTCCTCCATGGAAAGCTAACTTAGGATGATGATAAAAATTATTGACGTCTCCCTCGGCCTCACGATTCCATCTAACGCTTTGTTTATTCTTACTTCTGAAATCTAGAAATCCCAAATCTTCATTATTACTAACCACACAAATAGAATTGCTTTCCTCCATTGGTATCGCATCAGCAACATTATGAGAATAAATACTACTATCATCAGACCAAGACCGAACCACACTTTTATCTCTAAAATCCAAAAGATTGATGCAACGTTTCGAATTCATGCAACTCTTGACAAACAAACAATTATTATCAATTAGCCATTGAATCTTCTCAACTTTATCGGAACGTAATAAACCGCTTCTGGAATCAAACAAATCAATATGTTTTCCCGTACCTTGATCCCACACTGCGATTCCATAATTACATGTTCCAACATAATTAGCAAATATCTTGTTACTTTCAGAGTTGAAACATAAAGCATCAGCACTGAAGCCTTTGATCGGATCCATTTCATAGTTTAACTGTGTTAGAGAAAATGAATTTATACAATAGTTTGGTCTTGGAGGGATTGGAACTTAGGATCTATTGGTCACTAAGGACACTAGCTCATTTTCACTATTTGTGAATGAACCTTTAGTCCCATATAGGGAAAACTAAAGATGATACCTCTCCATAAATATTGAATTTTTTGATATTAGAGTGGCCCTTGGGTCATTAACATTTTTCTGCGAGGGAGAGGACTTAGGCAATGGGCTAGTTGGTGCAATCACACATTTACACGCACGCCGCCGTGCGTGCGGGGCGGGCCGGGCCGGGTTCGGGTGTGCATGAACGTTTTATATCAAACTTAATGATGCATGAACGTTTAAAACCGTTGGAAAAAAATTTGAATCAATTGAAATTGTTTTAATGCGCGTTTATGAGACCTCTCTCTATTCTCCCCTATATAAAGCGATCACTTTCTCTCATTTCGTTTTGTGTCCAGAAGTGTGGTCTTTTATTTTTCATTCCGTGCGCAATTGTTGTTGAGGTCGTAAGAGTGGGCAAGTACTGTAGTGCTAACAGTGCTTGCAACATGCAGTTTTATCCTGGATACGAACTTGACCACAGGGTATAGGCATCACTCATTCTTGAGGCGTACCGGTCAAATATCGTGTTAAGGACAGCGTGTTGAACACGTGAATCTGTCCTCTGTTTGCAGTCCAATTGAGTGTCTATTTACTTTCCAGAAATTAATCTTTTTATTCTAACATCTTTCTAACATCTTTCTTGAGTGTTTTATTGTTACAGACGCAACAATCTTAACACGATATTTCTGTTTTCTGTCTGTAACAATGGGTAAGAACGATGTTGAAAGGCCTGCAAAGTTTTCTGGAAAAGACTTTAAGAGGTGGCAGTGAAAAATGTTATTCTTTCTAAGTTACCATGAGTTGGATTCCTATGTTCTGAAACCTTTTGATGAATCGCTGAATGATGTTGGTCGTGAGTCTTCTTTAGAAGAATGAAAGAGGAACAATTACATGTCTAAAAATCATATTCTGAATTGCTTAGAGGATGCTTTGTATGATTTTTACAATGCTAAAGAAAACTTTCTGCTTTTGATTTATGGGCTGCTTTGGAGGCGAAATACCAAGCTGAAACTGCCGGAAGTAAGAAATTCTTGGTAGCTAGGCTTTATGAGTATAAAATGGTGAATGACAAATCTGTGGTTGATCAATTCCTTGAACTCCAGCAAATTATGAATGAAATTCTTGCGGAAGGTATGGTGATTGATGAAACTTTTCAAGTGTCTACTGCTATCGAGAAACTGCCTACTTCCTGGTCCGAGTACAAGAAGAAACTGATACATGAAACTGCTGAAGTTACTATGGTTGAACTGGGTAAGAAAATTCAAGTTGAAGAATTGTTGTGCTCCAAGGACAAAAATGTATCTTCTTCAAGGGACATGTCTTACAAAGCTCATGTGACTGAACACAAAGGTTCCAATGCTGATAAGAACCGAAACAAATCCAAGAAACCTCCAGGCAAGAAAGGTATGTTTCAGAAACCTAAATCTAGCATTAATAAAATTAAGGGTGATTGCTATGCTTGCGGAAATCCTGGCCATATGGCGGTTCACTGTAGAAACCGTAAGGACCTTAAAAAGAAAATAATGCTAATTTGGTTGAAAACAACAAAGATGAATTTTCTGGCACGGTGTCTGAACTAAATTTGGTAACAAATGTGAGAGACTGGTGGGTAGACTCTGGGGCTGCCAAACATGTATGTGGGAACAAAGAAATGTTCACCTCCTACAATAAGGTAGGGGAAGGAGAGAAACTCTATTATGGGTAACTCATCTGTAGCTGCAGTTGTAGGAAAAGGTAAAGTTGGGCTCAAGCTCACTTCTGGCAAGACTCTCACTTTGAATGAAGTTCTTCATGTTCCGGACATCTGCAAAAATCTTGTTTCTTGTGCTGTTTTAGATGATAAGGGTTTTAAAATTGTAATAGAATCTGGGAAATGTGTTGTAACTAAGGGTAAGGATTATGTGGGGCAGGTTTATAAGACTGAGGGTTTGTATAAGTAATAATGATTCTTCTGCTTATGTTTGTGAGTCTTTGAACGTTTGGCATGGTAGACTTGGACATGTAAATTATAAGTCAATGCTTAAACTAGCCAATGTGGGCTGCATACCCAAATTTAGTTTGGAAAAGGAACACAAATGTGAAATATGCGTAGAATCAAAGTATGCTAGAGAACCTTTTAGCAAAAATGTTCATAGAAATTCTAAACCCTTAGAATTAATCCACTCAGACCTAGTTGACATGAAATCAGTTCAAACTAGAGGTGGCAAGAAATGGTTTGTTACTTTTATAGACGACTGTACTAGGTACTGTCATATATATTTGCTTAGAGGTAAGGATGATGCCTTAGAAGCATTTAAGAGGTATAAACTAGAAGTTGAAAACCAATTGAATACTACCATTAAAACCATTAGGTCTGACCGTGGTGGCGAGTACATAACTCCTATAGGAGATTTCTGTGTAGAACATGGCATAATACACGAGGTTACCCCTCCTTATTCACCTCAGTCGAATGGAGTAGCTGAACGTAAGAACCGCACCCTTAAGGAGATGATGAATGCCATCTTAATTAGTTCAGGATTACCTTCGAACTTGTGGGGGGAAGCTGTCCTCTCAGCCTGCTATATCCTGAACAGAGTACCTTTTAAAGGATCAGATAAAACTCCATACGAATTGTGGAAAGGTAGACAACCTTCTTTAGCATAATTTAAAGTGTGGGGGTGTTTGTCTAAGGTTTAGATCCCTAAACCTAAAGCAACCAAGATAGGATCCAAAACTGTTGACTGTGTCTTCATAGGGTATCCTGAGCATACACCTGCATATAGATTTATGGTTGTGAATTCTGATGTTTCTGAAATTGGTGTAAATACTATTATGGAGTCTAGGGATGTTGTGTTTTTTGAAAATGTTTTTCCTTTAAAATCTGACTCTCGTAAGAGAGGTGTTGATCCCCTAGATGTTCCTACAACCAGTCAGACTTCACCTTTAGAGGAAGATGGAGTAGAATTTAATCTTAGGAGGAGTAAAAGGGCTAGAACCAAAACCTCTTTTGGACCTGACTTCATAATACTAGCAGAGTCTGATCCTCAGACTTATAAAGAAGCCATGACTTCTTATGAAGCTCCGTGGTGGAAAGAGTCTTCTATTAGTGAAATGGAATCCATCAAAGAAAATGATACATGGGAGATAGTAGATTTACCTCCAGGGTGTAAGTCCATAGGATGTAAATGGATATTCAGGAGGAAACGTAACATAGATGGAACTATTCAAAAATACAAGGCTAGGTTAGTAGTCAAAGGCTACAAACAAAAGGAAGGTGTAGATTTCTTTGATACTTACTCACCCGTTACGAGAATTACTTCCATTAGGATGTTAATTGCTATAGCCGCGGTTCATAACCTAGAAATACATCAAATGGATGTAAAGACAGCTTTTCTACATGGTGAATTAGATGAAGAAATTTACATGGAACAACCTGAGGGCTTTGTAGTGAAAGGTTGTGAAAACAAAGTTTGTAAACTGAAAAAATCTTTGTATGGATTGAAACAAGCACCCAAACAATGGCATGAAAAATTTGATCATGTAATGTTTTCTAGTGGTTTTAGAATCAATGAATCTGACAAGTGTGTATATACTAAGCTTGTAAATGATGCTGTGTGATTGTATGCTTGTATGTTGATGATATGCTTATACTTGGTACAAACATGGATGTAATTAATTCCACTAAGAACATGCTGAATGAGAACTTTGACAAGAAAGACTTAGTCCCTGCAGATGTAATCTTAGGGATGAAAATTAGGAGAAATTTTAACGGTTATAGTCTTAGTCAATCTCACTATGTTGAATCTGTGCTTAGAAAATTCAATCATTTTGATTGTAAACCTGCTTATACTCCGTATGATCCTTGTTGTAAACTCAAAAAGAACATAGGTAATGGAGTATCACAACTTGAATACTCACGAGTTATAGGAAGTCTGATGTATTTGATGAACTGTACTAGGCCATACATTGCTTATGCTGTGAGTAGGTTAAGTAGGTATACTTGTAATCCAGGGCAGGAACACTGGGATGCACTTTTTAGAGTGTTGAGGTATTTGAAATACACGTTGACTTTTTGTTTGAATTATGAAAGGTATCCTGCCGTCCTTGAGGGATTTTGTGATGCAAACTGGATATCAGACTAAGAGGAGTCTAAGTCTACGAGTGGATATGTTTTCACTCTGGCATGTGGGGCTTTTTCTTGGAAGAGTTCCAAACAGACCTGCATAGCTCGATCCACTATGGAATCTGAGTTTATTGCGCTAGATAAAGCAGGAGAGGAAGCCGCTTGGCTAAGATGCTTTTTAGAAGACATTCCTCTCTGGCATAGGCCTGTGCCGGCTATATCTATACATTGTGATAATCAAGCTGCCATAGCTAAATCTAAAAACAGCTACTATAATGGGAAGTCTATACATATAAAGAGAAGACACGATACCCTAAAACAACTAATCTCAAAAGGCATTATTTCCATTGATTGGGTTAAGTCCAAGGAGAATATCGCGGACCCTTTGACGAAAGGTTTGTCCAAGGAGATGGTTAGTAATGCATCTAAGGGGATGGGGCTTAGGCTCATTAAATAAACTTGCCATGAAGGATACTCAACCTTGCTGACTGGAGATCCCAAGATCAAGGTTTCGATGAGAAACTAATTTGTGGCGGGTCAAGGTAAACACTATCAGAGAATTCATTCTCTGCCCCTTCCCTATGGTGTAGACGTGATAGTGTGACTGCATGTGAGGATGACTTTCTATTAAGTCTTAATGAGTTCTATAGTTTCAATTTTAGATTGAAGTGGGGTGTAACATTAAACACTCTTGATAGAACTCACCTATCTGAATGTGGAAGTGGGTCGCTTCCTATGAGAAAAGAGCTGATTCTCTAGAGCATTCGGAGAAACGGGATTTGTCCAGGGCCAAAAAGGACACAACGGCACGAACTCGACAGCACCTAGAGAGATATCACGCGTGGTTATTATCGCGGATTACACCAAACGATGGTAGTTCAAGACATCGCGTTCACTGTCCATCAAGTAGTTCCGGCAATTTCTCACTAAGCAAAGGTTCAAGACCTCATGGACACCTCTTGCCTAAGTGGTATTTCTCGCTTTCCGTTTTCTGATCGGTATTTCATTCATGTGGGGGATTGTTAGAGAAAATGAATTTATACAATAGTTTGGTTTTTTGGTCTTGGTGGGATTGGAACTTAGGATCTATTGGTCACTAAGGACAGTAGCTCATTTTCACTATTTGTGAATGAACCTTTAGTCCCACATAGGAAAAACTAAAGATGATACCTCTCCATAAATATTGAAATTTTTGATATTAGAGTGGCCCTTGGGTCATTAGCACTTTTGTGCGAGGGAGAGGACTTAGGCAATGGGCTAGTTGGTGCAATCGCACATTTTCACACACGCGCGGTGCGGGCCAGGCTCGTGTTCGGGTGTGGGTCAAGACTTATATTTTTTGGCAAAATTTCTTTTGAATTATCGAATTAATATTTGAAACAAAATAATTCTTTGGGCAACATTATGTTTATGCATGAACATTAATTTGCATGAACGTTTTATATCAAACTTAAATTTGCATGGACGTTTTATATCAAACATAATGACGCATGAACGTTTCAAATCGATATTAAGTGATGCATGAACGTTTAAAACCGTTTGAAAAAAAATTGTTTTCAAACTTAAATGAAATTGTTTTAATGCGCGTTTATGAGACCTCTCTCTATTCTCCCCTATATAAAGCGATCACTTTCTCTCATTTCGTTTTGTGTCCAGAAGAGCTACTATCCTCTTCTTTTCGTCTTCTCCCCCTGTGTGGTCCTTTATTTTTCATTCCGTGCGCAATTGATGTTGAGATCGTAAGAGTGGGCAAGTACTGTAGTGCTAACAGTGCTTGCAACGGGCAGTTTTATCCTGGATACGAACTTGACCACAGGGTATAGGCATCACTCATTCTTGAGGCGTACCGGTCAAATATCGTGTTAAGAACAGCATGTTGAACACGTGACTCTGTCCTCTGTTTGCAGTCCAATTGAGTGTCTATTTACTTTCCAGAAATTAATTTTCTTATTCTAACATCTTTCTTGAGTGTTTTATTATTACAGACGCAACAAAGTGAAATCTGTGCCTCAATTCCCCTGTTGATGAACTAAAAACACCCATTCCTCCAACTCCCCTAGCTCTTGACATTAATTTTTGGTAAACGCTAATCACTATATTCTCTGAATCAATCCACTCAACATCATTAACTGTTTGGTTATCAAGATGTAACGGTGGATGCTCTTCAAGCATCCAGTCATAGACGCGAACGATGCCTCCATGAACAACAGCACAACCTCCATCAGGACTTTCTCTAGTTGCGGTACAATTACCAAAAGCCTGACCCTTAACCGAACTGGTTGATCTTAACCGGTTACTATCAAATTTTCCCCACTTTGCAGTTCTAACATGGTCAAGAAGGCCATAATAGTGAGCTTCCCTGTAAAGTAATCTTTCAGGTACGTTAGAAGGGAACGTAGCTCACCTGTTCCTAAAAGATCAAGGAGAACAGAAAAACAATCCGGGTTTCTATCAATGAAGTATTCTTGTTTTGGTTGAAGGTTCCATTGATCATCAAACATAGCTCCAAACATTGAATTTCGGCTCACGCTTGCAAGAGTTGTTGCAGTTGTTTCAAAGATTTTACCTCTGACATTGAATCTCACCCTGTCTGTTTGCATCCCCATATTTCCAGATAGTAGATGTCTCAAGTGTCCCATCGTGCGTGTATATATATGTTCGGTATCAACTCAGGTTAGGAAACTTTTTTCCATTAAGGAAAGCTAGATGACTAGGCATACTATTTTTTATTCTGGAAATTTGGAATAGGTAAGTAATGGGCCTGTCCCCTGGACAAAATTTGGTGACCGAATTTCACTGGGCTGACCGGATGGGCCGGTTTTCAAGACATGTTAACAGTACCGGAAAGAGGAAATAAACCCCAAGAGTACTTTTGGTTTATTTTTCAGGCATATAAGGTTACCTTTTTTTTTTTTTTTTTTTTTTGAAGCATATATAAGCTTACCTGATATCTATATATAGGTTCAAATGTAAGCCAAAAAAAAAAAAAAAAATCAAATAAAAGCCGGGAGTGGCATCCTTGATAATGTAAGCCAAAGAAAAATTATTTAAGAGTCGGAATATATTTTCTGTCAACTAAGGGCAATTCCTATTAACTCAACAAAAGAGAGATTTGATAGAATGCCTTCTGCTGGCATTAAATCGTAGAGCCATAACATATGGGTTAAAATGGTTTGTCTACATAACTAAAATTTGTTGATTTAGGATTCTTGGAGGTAAAATATTTTTATAATTTACCTACTTGTTTTTACAGTTAAGTAATGTCTATTGCTGGTCATCAGTAATGATTTAAAACGTCTGGTTATCGGTTATCTCTTACTATTCTGGTGGAGTTCCGTATCTGCACAGGTTATACAACTAAAGGTAAAAGAAGTCATATAATCAATCAAACAAAAGAATGAAGCAGGAAAACGTTGGCCCAAAATCACTTCATTTTCTACCAGCTTGACCATAGAGCATAAAAAAAATAATTATAAGCCAAATGGTTCTCTCTTATAAAATATTTCATTTCATAAGTATTGCCGCTATTAGGTACAAGCATAAAGCACACTTTGCCTATCTCTCCTTTAACCTGTGCGAATCAGCCTCACCTAATCACTCATGGAGAAAATTTTCTTGAGATATTCGTACCCGTCGAGAGGATCATCCGGATTAAACGGAGACAATTCATTATTAAGGGCATCGGATCTAGAGCCGCTACCATGTCTGTCCCATGTGTTCTTAAAGAAGCAATCGAATTCAGAGATTACTTCATCTTCCTCGCAGTGAAGTATTTTGACCAACATTTTAGCTCCATATGCAAAAGCACTGTGAATCCTAAATAAGTTTACTGAAAAACAAAAACATGACTTGAAGTTTGAGATGAGTTATTATACCATATGCATTATACGAACTGTAAAACCGAGCTTAGAATGTGAAATTACCTTTACTAACTTTGCGTCCAAGATTATTAGTGTTACAGGATGGATCGATAACATTGAAATCCTTAGGGATAAATGTGTCGGGCCAATTCCGCCTAAGTTGTTTATATTTAGAAAATGAGCTGAAGAAATCAGTGCTGGATTGGTTGAAAAGATGCAACTCTCCGCTATCATTTCGAGGAGACTCTGCTGCAGCGGAAGTTGTCATGAAGGGATTGGTATTTCAAGTTATTATAAACCGAGAGATGCAGACATATCTGGAGGAGTAACTGGTCATACCTGTCATATCTGTAAGTGCAGAAAGGCCAATAAGACCCGAGAGGCTAACACAGAAGTTCTCCCAATCAAAATTACTATAGAACTCTAGAAAACAAAAAAAGGACCTGTAAAATAAAGATAGACGAAATAAAGATAGAAGCTGAAACCCAATATTGTGATGAACAAAATGAAGACCCCAAACATTGATACATGGTAAATTGGGTAGTACATACCTCAAGTGGTCCGGCAAAAGAGTTACTATCGAAGATTTGAAATATGTATAGAATCATTGTCTGGAGCGCATAAGGTGAAATAATTTCGTCCAGTATTTGGCTCTCGTGATAACACCATGCTTTGATCAATATGATGCTGCGCTTGAGAAGATGATTTTGCTTGATTTTTAAACGGTCGGCCTACATAAGAGATTTATTTGCTAACTATTAGCCCGAACAATATGTAATAGAATTCCAATTCTTTGAGCCCAAAAAAAAAAACAAATGAAATTAGAGTAACCCTATATTTACCCGCTCAAACATACAGTATGACCCTAAGGCAGTCCGCATGTTAACACATATGTTAACCCCAACGGCTCCAACAGTACACTACAACTGACCTGTGGTATTTGAAAAGATGGAGTTTTCTTAGACAAATACAGTAAAATCTAGAAAACTTGAAGTAATAAATTAATACAAGATGTGTGTTCCTTTATATACCCACCTCGATGGCACATATTGGATCCTTTTCAAACTGAACTTGGCAGTAGCACTCTTGTCTTCATTTTCAAGAAATTTACGAAATTCGTTGTACCATAAATCTATTAGACTCTCTTCCGCGCATAGGACTGTTAAGTCAATGGCGCCTCCGGGTAAATACGTCCTGGTAGCTGCTGATCCAATGGCTTCCACCTGGAACAATCAAATAATCAAAAACAAGTACCCACATGTTGATCAAGTTCGATAACTCCTTAATTTTGGCAAGTATATCTTTGACATATTTTCTTATATACTCCAAAATAATCACTGACATCCAAACTTTCCTGCATAACAGTTAACCTCTACCAATTGATCGCATTAGCAGCACACCTTAGCATATTTGAGGCAATTAATACGCATATCGCATATGTACTGAATCCGATTCAAATGGGTTAAATATTGTTTTCTACAAAATTCCCTAGTAAAAACTTATGTGTGGAAATTTGGGTGCACTATAGCACAAGTTAGGCTGGCTGTAAATTTGTCTCTGTACGTAATGACTCGGCATGCATCACTGCAAAACAGGTGGTTTCTAGGGACGGTCATTTTTTCAAAACCGTCCCTAGAAATGGTTATTTGGGACGTTTATGGTCTGACCGTCTCTATAGGTCACGGGATAATTAATTTAAGGTTATTTTTAGGCCGTCCCTAAAAGAAAGTATGACAGAAAAAGTATTAGTGACGGTAGAATAGGGGACGGACAAAACACCGTCACAAATGCTTCTTGGGACGGTTTTAGGGTTTTTTGAGATGCTTTTTGGCCGTCCCAAGAGGCCTTCTATTTTGTAGTGATGGATTCTAATAGAGTACTAGGAGACTGAATCTAACGGATAAAAAAAAAAGGTACTACGAGCATATATATATATATATATATATACCTTGTAAACCCAAGAGCAATTTTGGGTGATAAGCGTCTTGACATAATCGGCAACAAAGTTTCTATAGAGTTCAGATTGATTGTTAGGTTGAATGAGACGAAGCAACTCTGAAGCTCTCTCTTCGGCTTTCATCCATGTCTCTTTTAATGATGATGATTCTAGTAAGAGACGCCCATTCATAATAGATCCCTCACCCCCACTAACATCCATGAAGAAGAACTTCTCTTTATTGATTATTCTTGTCGATTTGATTAATGTTTTTTGTGTTTTTCATTCAATCAATATCTCGCAGAGTATATATACAGACGGATGTACCCACCTTACTTCCGGAGTCCTCCGTCGAAACTGAAAAGGACTCCTCCGAGTGCGAATTCGCGCACACTCCTTAACGAGTGTATATTTCACATTTCAATCTCTATCCTTAATTTAATTTAGGGAGTTATGTACCGAGGATCGTGATTTTAAACATGGAGGATAATTGGGTCATCAATTAAATAATTAACCAATCAGAAAACTATATGAAATATACACTTGTGAAAAAAGTGTGAACAAATTTGGACTCGGACTCCACCCCACCCTACATGGGTAGCTCTTATGTAATTTCTGCCTAGAAAGCCGCCCGTGCTATGCGACTAGACAACTGACAAAAACTCTTAAAAAAGGGAGTGGGCCTCAAAAACCAGTCTCCTATTCCTATAAATCCATGAGGGTTAGGGCCTAGGGGCCAGTACCAGTCCATGAGGGTTAGGGCCTAGCTTATTTTGTGAAGCAGGTTGGAAACTCTGTCATGTTTACAGAAACAACGGGTCATGGATGTCGTTCAATATTTTATTATTATTATTTAAAACCGTTTATTCTTATGGTGGGTCCAGGAGAAGTAATTTTTTTTATCTTACCCACTTGCGATGAATAGTCGTTTCTACAGTTGAGACGGAACATGAACAATCTTTTTTACCTGATTGGATTCTCTATATGTAGATTCAAATGTAAGCCAACAAGAAGACTCTCAATATATTTTGTTTTAATGCTTTAGAAACTTAGGAGACACCGCAAAATTGAAATCACTAGATGCCCTAGCTGGGTAGCGGTGATTTTCCCACGGGACGTTAATATTATTCGCGTCTGGATGAACGCTTAATATCATTTCCAAGCAGACGCGGGTAAAAATTGCGACAGACGCTCGTATAACAACGTCTATGCTTGAACGCTTAAACTTTTGTTTCATTCGAACATATTTATAACGAACGGCTCATCCCACACGGTTTTAATATTAACGTTTGGATAAAATTTCCACTCTTATTATCTAATATGATCTTCGATCAGACTCTTTGTTTGATCCAAATTACTTTACATAATTTATGTTTCAGTGGTGAGGAAAAAACTGCATCTGTACGAGGACGGTTGTGGGAAACTGACAGAAAACTTGAGAAGATAAAAAGGAAAACGATGTCCTCTTTCACTGGTCCCTGAAGAAACATAATACATAGAAAATAAGAGCGAAGAAAAACTCTGAGGAGTAACACACCAATGGAGGAAACTGAAGGCAACTCATCTACAAGGTTTACAAATGTTTATCATAGGAAACAAGCTGAAGGAGCTTGTTGGTCGACCTTCAGATAAGAGTAAGGCTGCAACTGTATCATACAGAGTGAAAAGTGGTGATGTTTCCAATTTCGACAGTAAAGACGTTGCTGCTCAAGCCAAGGGTGTTAGAGCATTGCTCGGTCGAACTCGCATGCATTGCTATATCAAGCATGTTTGTCAATATTAGTGATCAAAATTATATGTCTTGATTTCTAGTATACTTATGACTAAGTCTCGGTTTAGGATAGTTAGGAATAGTTGAGCTCCAGACTCCATGACGATTATCTTGCAAAGACGAAGAACTACTCAAGGAATCGGTGGAACTTCATCCGACTAAAAGGTATGTGGAGACTTGAACTCATCTTGTCACTCAAAAGTCTATCTACTCTATCTCCTACTCTTGAGACAACAGTCGTATAAGTATGATAGTTTTCATACATACACACTTGCTATTTCGAGCCGAGTTTACTCGTCTATCTTTTTCTCGAAATACGTGTTGGTAAGCTTTTTCTTTAACCATATTCATCTTTCCCCGTGACAAAAGCCATGATGACGTTTCAATTTTGAAAATAGATTTGATGACGATAATCGATTCATTATGTCTAACGACTGTTATAACATTATAGAAGAATGTTTCAATGATTGAAATGTAGAGTTGAGAATATGTAACCACCTATGGATGTAAGCATTTAGTGTGTTCGCACATTTGTGTATAAATCCATGCGCCGGAAACCAAGTGTGTGCATATGTGTGCATGCGGTATTGGTTAAGGAGACAGGTTGGGTATGCGTACCCGTACGCATACTGGTGGAAGTTCACGTCCGTGAAGTTCTGCTGGGGTTGAAGTTTACGAACTCAAAAACCAGTCACCTTAGGTACGTGTACCCGTACGCGTACTGGAGGAACTTGAAAAAGCGGGGGTCTAACAACACCACCCAATATTTCGCTTAGCAATCTGTATGGACTAACTCCGAAATACTTTGCTAGAGAATCAACTAGACAGTTAGACTCAATCTAGATAAAAGTATCTCAAGGAGTTAATATCTCTCTCTTGATTTGATTTTTACTCAAGCTAAAATCAATAGCGAGTCTTTATCAAATACAAGGAATAACTTGGACGGTACCAAAGACCAATGTGTAAGGATCAATCAATATCAATCAACAACCAAAGGTTGGATTTCGAATTGATGATCACGAACGCACAACCTGTATTATTTCAATTATATAAAATATAATGCGAAAAAGAAATAACACAGACATCAGAAGTTTTGTTAACGAAAAAACCGCAAATGCAGAAAAACCGCGGGACCTAGTCCAAATTGAATACACACTGTATTAAGCCGCTACAGACACTAGCCTACTCCAAGCTAACTTCGGACTGGACTACCCCAATCAGTCTCACACCGATCCAAGGTACAGTTGTACTCCTACGCCTCTGATCCCAGAAGGATACTGCGCACTTGATTCCCTTAGCTGATCTCACCCACAACCAAGAGTTGCTGCAACCCAAAATCGCAGACTTGATAATAAACAAATATGTCTCACAAAGAAAAGTCTATTAAAGGATAAATCTGTCTCCCACATATAAACCCTAGGTTTTTTTCCTTCTTAAGATATAAAATCAAGGTGGACAAAAACCAATTGATAATCCGGTCTTATATTCCCGAAGAACAACCTAGATTAATCAATCACCTCTCTATAATCCTTCCTGACTACAATTGCGGTTTGTCGAGGAATCATAAACAGTGAGACGAAGATGTTTGTGACTTCTTTATCTTGCCTATCGGAGAACTCTTACGATCTCAAGCCAATCAAAGATTGTACTCGTACGATAGAAGATGCAAGATCAGATCAGAAAACTACGATAAAAGTAGTATCAGTCTGGCTTCACAATCCCAATGAAGTCTTTAAGTCGTTAACCTGATGGTTTTAGAGAAGAAAACCAAAGGTTAAAGGAGAATCGACTCTATCGAGCGCACTAGTATCACACAGATGTGTGGGATTAGTTTTGCACAATGCTAGATGTCTCTTTTGTATAGCCTTCAAAGCAGGGTTTTGCCTTAGTTACAAAGCAATCCATATTCACCGTCAGATGAAAACCTGATTTAGATTCAAGCTAATATTCTCAACCGTTAGATCGAAAACTTAGCTTGTCACACACTGTAGGATCAGAATCTCGCAACAATAATGTCTCAGCGAAATTATTAACAACACAACACAACACGACAGTGTCGCAGAACAACTTCAGAAACGACATCAGCCAAATCATGAAAAAAATGTGACGGTCTTGCGAAAATAACGAAGTTTGCGAGATTGATATTTATAAGGTTGTGATAATGTCGCAAGCCATTTCCGAAAATAAAGGATGGATTAACTGTCATCCACTATGAAAAACTTTATATAAAGAGCCGATCAGCTGTGAGGAAGAGAGAGATCTTTTTTGGGTGAGAAACAAGTAAATAGGAGAGAGAAAATCTAGAGCAGTGGTTATTCTTGATTCCTTTATCTTTTCTTGTAAGAATTTTAAGAGAATTAATCAATAAAATTGTGATGGTTAGCCTTACAATGTGTTGATTATTAATGGATTCTTATGAGGGGTATGTTGTAGGATTTCCTGCAACTACATAATGGCGCTAGAAATAGGGAGGGGTTGAAGATTGAAGATTGTTCTAGAAAAAGTTGAAGATTAATATTGTGATTTATTAGAACTGAAAGTAATTGGTAAAAAAAAAATTACATAATCTCTTACAATTTGTTAGTATTGAAAGAATGGCTAGAAGGAGAAATGTATCGGAACAACCGACAACTGCTAGAAGAAGAAGTAAAAGACTTGCTGGAAGGGAGAGAAGTGAAATGAGAGAATCTACTAGAAGAAGAAATAATGGAGAAAATCAAGTTCAACCGCCAGTTCAGCAAACACCGGTACAAAATGGAACAACAAATTATGATAGAGTGAGTATACACACTTGGCTATCAAATTCAGCAGAAGAAGTAGAAGAAGAGCAGCAAACCAGGAACCATAGACAGGTAGAGAGAAATCAATAAGCAGATGAAGGAATAATTCATGGAGATAAGGAAATTGGAGCGTTAGAAGCGTTGAGACGAAGAATACATGAAGAAAGAAGAGCTGAGACAGAAGAACGTGCAAATCTAACAAGGCAAAATCATGAATTGAGGATGGAAAATATGAGACTACAGAGTAGAAGATCGAGAAATACTACAAGATCATATTCAAGATCGACTAGAAGAGAGATGAGGCGAAACTCACGTACAGTTAATGCTGGAAATAATATTCGAGAAGAAATATCAAATCCTAATGAAGAACATCGCGAAGATAGAGAAAGGACTGATGATCGTTACGTTCCACAATGAAACTTTTGATGATAGGAAAAATGATAGAAATCAAGAGAATGGACAACGTCAGGGACGAAATAATCAAGATGGCGAAGGGAATCGAGAGGAAGGAAGGAGAATTTTACATAAGAGAGAAGCTCAAAGAAATCAACAAACGATTGAAGAAGAAATTGAAAGAGACTATGCTGAACAAGCACGTATAACTCGCGAACGTGAAAGATTGAGAGCGGAAATGGAAGAACAAGAGATGCAGGAGGCGATTCGCCAGAATAATCAAGACAATCGAGAAAGAAGGCGTACACAAAACCGGAATAACGGTAATCTCAATGAAGAGTATAATAGAGTACATAGGAGGGCTGAAAGGCAACGAATGGAATTGATAATAAATGAACAAAATCATGGAGGGGAAAATGAGAGACATCATTATATGCGAATTCAAGATAGAGATAAGGAAGAGAATCACAGGAGAAGACGAGATGAGGATGATGAAGAAGAAATGAAAAATTTCGCGAGAGAAGAAAGACATGAACGCAGAAGAAGGGAGGCGAAATTAAAAACACCAATGAATCAAACTTCAGGCATAAATGAACGAATCTTAAAATAATTAGAAGAAATGAGAGGAATGCTAAATAATATAGGAGAAGTAGGCAGAAGAAAATTAGATGAATCTATAGAAGAAGCTGCGAAAACTCCATTTACAAGAGAAGTACAACTAGGAGGAATACCTCCGAAATACAATTTGCCCGCATTAACCAGCATTTTTGATGGAACAACTTGTGCAATTCAACACATTAAAGCCTACGTGAGGTGCATGTTGTAATGGGAAAATCATGATGTCGTTTTGTGCAAGTATTTTGCGTCCAGTCTAACAGGAGAGGCGTTAAATTGGTTCGAAGGTCTACCAAAAAATACAATAACATCTTTCAATCACTTGCAGACCACATTCTTGGGGGCATATATAAGTAACAATTCTTCACGACCTGGTATTGAAGATGTGTTTGGGTTAAAGAAAAGGATTGGCGAAAGTTTGAAGCACCTAACTAAAATATGGAGAACTATGTGTAGTGAAATGGATGGCCGCATGGATGAGAGATATCTTATCATTTATCAATGCTATGTTCGCAACCAATCTATTGTATATCCAAATTTTCAGAGTCAAGAATACAATCACAATAACTGAACTACGAGAACTTCAGGAAGAGTATATTGCTCTAGAGGAAAGGAAAAATGAAATGGAATCATACCCATTTGCGAACACCAATTCACGAGCAGCGAATGCAAGCTTATTGCCTAAACTAATAAAGACAGTAGCGAACACTTCGCAAGTACAACAAGAAAATGTGACGGGAAACAATCAACAGAAACTGGTGGCTATGGGAAGCCGAGATCAAGAGGGGTATGAAAGAGAAAGAAATTTCTACAATCGTGGTGGAAATAATAAGATTCAAAGACTGGATCAGCCGCAAGAAACTTACGGAGTTCAAAGACAAAATCATAATAGAGGACAAGGAGGTCACAAGGTAGAATGGGAAGAAATCAAGCTTCCACCTCTAAATGCAAGTGTGGAGAAAATATGGGAAGCTATAATTTTGATGGAGAATATACCAACACCATGAAACATGGGAACTGAACCACCTCCAAGCCACAGAAGTCATGAGTTCCGTTCTTATCATCATTTTCATGGACATACTACAAATGATTGCAGAAATATAAAGAGAATTATTCTGAGAATGATAGATCAAGGAAAACTAAACCACTTTCTGGTAGGGCACCTACAATCTCAACCATTACTACCACCACCACCAGAGCATCACAGTGTAAACACGGTGCAAGAGAAGGAAACGTTCTTCATAGAAGTTGGTGCAAAAGAAAAGAATCTATTTTGTCACTCTATCGTAGATTCATACAAGACAATTGAATATTTTCATGACAACGTTTTGAGTAGAGTGTTCGCAAGAGACAGTGATGGAAGAGAAATTATGAACATTGCGAAAAGTTCGCCACTAGAGGAGTGGCAGAAACAGACTATTTCTTTTACCGCAGAAGAAGTCCCCGAAGGTGGAGAGATACATGACAATCCATTGGTGGTAAAATTAGAAATTAACCCAAAACCGAAAGAAGATGAAGATGATGAAGATGAAGACTCATGGGCAATTAATAGGATTCTAATCGATACCGGAAGCTCGGTGAACATCTTATTCTATCATACTTATAAAACCATGGAAGGGAGCCATCAACATATAAGATATATGGTTTTAATGGTACTGCCAAGAAGCCTAAAGGGGAGGTTATTATGTGAATTCCATTGAAGGGAATATCTTCTGAAATCCTGTTCTGTGTTGTTGACGTAGAGTCACCCTACAATGCATTAATTGGTCAACCTTGGCTACATGGGATTCTAGGTGTAGATTCAACTTTCCACCAGTGCATCAAATTCCCTCACCCCAGTGGTGTAGGAATCAGAAAAGGAGATTGGGTTGAAGGAAAGAAATGTTACGAAACTGAGGTAGAATCCTGCTAAGGAAGAGCAAACAAGAAGGAAATTTGGCGACGCAAAATCAAAGAGACACAAAGAAGTGAGAGATTGATGGTGGATGTAATCGAACGAAAAGAAGAAGAAATGCTGCGAAACTAATGCTAGCTCAGAATAAGAAATGGTGAACATACCACTACCAAGGAAGCAATAGCAGAAAATAAGATGTGTATGAATGGTTGATTTGTTGCGAAAATTTTCAAAAAATACATTTTACTGAATGATAAAAAAGAGATTGAGAAGTGCAAATACGATGTGATGATGTGCGAGAATCTCGCAAAGATAATGAATTCTACAAAAGACAATCAGAGAACAATGACAAAAGATAAAGGGGCGAACCTTTATGGCGTACACCCTAGTTCGCGAATACAATTTCGCAAGAGGCAAATGTTAGACCTAAAGTACGTCATATAAGGGGGTGCCTGTTGCATGCCTCAAGGAAAGGTTACACCGCCCGCGGAACCTGAGTCATGGAGATTTGGGGTCAATAAAGCCCATCCGGGAGAGGCACCTTGGATTCTCAACTTAAGCATATGACTTAGGTTGGGCGACTAAGGTAATAAGGACTCTCCTAAGGAGTGCAGAATATGATCACGGCGCCGAGGTACACGGTTGAGTCAAGAGTGCCAGGGGCGTCTGGAGCGTACCTTGCCATTCTTGACAAGTCTTGGCTTATATTGCACTCAGCCCGAAGAAAACCCCACTTAGGATGCAGTCTCGTAACCATAAGCCCGATAGGTAAAAGGGATAAGAGGCTGCTAAAACAACTGGTTGTTGTTAAGACTGGATGGGAGGATTCAACCTTGTATGGTAGAGGTACGCCTCCTTGAAGGGGAAACCAGGGGGGAGATAAGGGCGGCACCCTCCATTAGGGAGATGATAAGTGTCTTAAGACGCAAATGTCATGAGGCTTTTTACTCGCAAGGGTATTAAGGCTTGTCATATTTGTGCGACAATCCTGAAGAGGCAATAATACAAAAGATAAAGATAAGACGAGATCAATGGGTTTTCGCATGAAAGTATGAAGACGTCCTGCGATTTCGTCGCAAGAAGGCAATATCATGAGGCTTTATTTTCGCAAGAAAATTTAGGCCTGTCATATTGTCGCAACTATCCTGGAGAGGCAATAATACAAAGAAAAAAGTTAAGGCAAGATCAATGGGTTTTTGCATGAAAGTGCAAGGACGTCCTGCGATTTTGTCGCAATGACAAGAGGTGGCATAATAAGACCTTTAACTAGGAAGGCAAAATAAAACCACACAAGAATGAGATTTTGAAAAGAATAAAAATGCACTTCGCATATGATTGCGAAATTATACATAAACAACTGCGAAGTTGAGGCACAAAATAAGAAAAATCTGCAAAATCTCTCATTTGGATACAAATAACAGAGGCAAGTATGGGAATGAATGAAATTAGAAAATGTTATTTGTCTCCACATGATAGATTTATGCAAAAATTCAAAAATTAATGATTATGTTGATTAACCATATTGCAAGGAAGAATTGTTTTAATGAATGCAGGTCAAAATGAAAGAAACTCATATATTAAGGAATATGGGGAACCAAAAGAATTCGCAAATATACAGAAGGAAGGAATAAATGTACAAGTATTACAGAAGATCAAATAAAGAAACAAAGACTACTTCTTAGTTGATCCTTCATCATCTTCATCAGACTTGTTCCCTTCTTCGTCTGCATCAGAACCTTTATCTCCATCAGAACCTTCATCACCATCAGATTCTTCATCATCAGCTTCGCAATCAGAGATGGTCAGACTAGGAATGTTCTTTAGGATCTCCTCCAAAAGACAAGGATAATCAGAGTGAGGGATACTATGTTCATCACAAACCATTTGAATAGTTTGATTACGAAAATGCATATCATCATTCTTAAAGTTCACAACAATGATCTTGATTTGATTCTTTAATCTAGAATATTTGTCGTTGCGAGAAGAAAGATTCTTTGCGAGTTCCTATTTTTCAGCTTCAAGTTCCTCAACTCTTTGGTGATATCTACTTTCAGATTCTGCGAAGCATATATCAATTAATTAGTAACTTGATAAAAACTCGTGAAAAACCAAAGATTAATAAAGGAAAACAGTTAATGACCTTCTCTCTCAGAAATCATATCTCTAATCAAGGCTGTATGCTCAACTTGGATACTAACATTTACACCTAAATCTTTTCTGGCGTTATCCAAGATTGTCGCGGCCCAAGCGAACTCATCATCACTATTTATAAGGAAACGAAAACGGACTTGACTTTCTCTTTCGCAGAGCTCGGTATTCTTGCGGTTAGCTTCATCTCGTTCAAGTTGAACCTCAAGAAGGGTCTCTTGGAATTTCGCCAAAGCCTTAACACCTTGATCAAAGATACGATCTTTATCATCTATAAGTTTGCTAATCTTGGTTCTTAATTTGTTGATCTTCTCTTTAGAATTGAGATAAAAACGTTTAAATTGGTTGGCTAAACCTAAACTAGATCTATGATCAATCTCTAAGAGGCGAAATTTGGATTTAAGTTCATTCAAAGACAGAGATGAAATTTTATTATTAGAGAAACTATTCAAAGATTTATTAAGATGTTCAAGAAGAGTGTCATTATCTAGGGCATCGGAAAATGAACGAAGAAGAGTGGCTTCATCAGAAAGACCATAAATGTCTTCAAAAAGGATTAATCAAATAAGATAATACAATAAGATGAATGAATGAATGAAAGGAAAGGAGAAAAATTGCATACCATAGAGATGATCATTAGATTTTTGAAGAGAAGGAATTTTGTTCCTTTGCGAAGAAGTGTCGGTTTCCAGTTGTTTGTTCTTCTCGCGAAGACCTATAATTTCAGCTTTTAATTGTTCGTTCTTCTCACGAAGGCCCTTAGCTTCAGTTTCCAGTTCTTCATTCTTCGTACGAAATTGAAAATTCTTCTTTTCAAGAATTTCGCGTCTCCTCTCCAAATCTGAGGCAACAGCGAAAGAAGCTTTTCCAGCCTGCGAGAAAATGTAAAAAGTATTAAAATAGAAAGAAATTTTGAGTTACAATAATGAAGAAGTAAAAAGACGAAAGCATACCAAACTATTAAGAGAATGCAGGAAGCTGGGAGTCACTGATCTAGAAACTCCGCGAAGAGAACTATCACCATCCAATAGAGGAACATCGCAAATCGTGGCGAGAGATTTTCAGGTTTTAGCGAGTTTACTATCTTCCATTCCTTGAAAAGAATCAGAAAATATGCCAGAGAGCTTAGCCATAGAAGATTCAGATGTAGAATCTTCATTTGCAGCAGGGTCATCATTATCTTCATCATCCTCATCACTCTCGGAGTTTTCATGAGAAGGAGTATTTGAAGGAGAGGAAGAACGGATTTTTCTCTTCTTTGAAGGAGAAGCAGTTGGTTTTTCCCTGCGAAGAGCACCTTTTCCTTTTCACCAGTCTTCGCCACATTGGCAGGCTCTTCTATTTCAGCGATAACCTTCACACACAGATAGAAATAAGAAATAGAGGCAACAATATATTGTTTAAAATCATAAGATAATATTTCTTACCTCATCTGTGTATGAGCGAAGAGATAACAAGGTATTATCCTTCCCATTCCTGCGGTAGCTATCTTTCAGTTTCTGGATCTGTAAAATGTCGCAAGAATCAGCGAACAAAAGAATAAAGATAAATAAAGAAATGTAAAATGGGTGAAACTGGAAGAAACATACCTCTTTCTTCTTCTCGGGCCAATAGAATACCCAAGGTGATAAGTAGCGAGATTCTCAGGAAGAACAGTTGACCCAGCAATGTAAGGTCCTTTCAGCATCAAGGGAAAAACGCACCATTTATCATCTTTGGATTGGCGAGGGGTTGTCTTATTACCAGAGTGCCAATCAATGTCTTGCATGAGTATTTTATCTTCATCAATATTATCTTTCCTTTTCAATCGAATACCCCAGCGAGTATTCTCTTTCTTCATGGATATTAATTCATAATTTTCGAAGAGATTCGCTATTGTATACTTCTCAGCTACTATCTCTAGATCTACGAATTTAGGATCCCTAATCTCTCTGGATAAATAGATCCTTTACCAGCACCACGGTTAGCGAACTCCAGCATCAGACGGATGCAATCCCCACTCAATTGGAAGATAGCTCGCGAAAATCTTGAGTGAGCGAGAATTTCATAGAACAAAGGAATATCTGGGTCATAAAGAGGAATGGGGAGACCTGCGAGAATTTGACCCAGCGAAACTATGATTGATTGATCATCACAATGTTGATCAGAGAAAATTTTGATAGAAAGAATTGATTTGGCACTTTCACCAGGAATGGTAGAAAGTGTGAAACCTTTCTCGGCAAGATCTTTTTGAATGTCCTTTAAAGTTTTCTCATGTGTTTTGACCACTTGGAGGCATATCTGAATATAGAGTATGGGAATGGACGAAGAATTAAGAAGATTGAAGAAGGAAGATAGAAGAAAAATTACAGCGATGGAATTTACGGAGAAAATGATGAAGTTGCAGAGAAGATGAAAAAGAGAGTAAAAAATAAGAAAAGGGAGAGTAAGAAGAATATATATAGAAGAGATTTTCGAGAACATAAACACAATTAATGCGAAAATACGTGAGCGGTTGAAAAGCAGCGGTTACAGAAGACGTGTGAAGAGACAGATGGGAGAAAGGATACGTGTGATAAATGCAGAATATGAAGTGATGGATAGCTGCGGCATTTCTCACATCGTTCTCTACTTCGCAGAGAATATATGAGAAGAGGAAAGATGTAGGATCAGAATCTCGCAGCAATAATGTTTCAGCGAAATTGTTAACAAGACAACACGATAGTGTCGCAGAACAACTTCAGAAACGACATAATAAACGACATCATCCAAATCATGATAAAAATGTGACGGTCCTGCGAAAATAAGGAAGTTTGCGAGATTGATATTTATAAGGTTACGATAATGTCGCAAGCCATTTCCGAAAATAAAGGATGGATTAGCTGTCATCCACTACGAAAAACTCTATATAAAGAGCCGATCAGCTGTGAGGAAGAGAGAGATCTTTTTTGGGTGAGAAACAAGTAAATAGGAGAGAGAAAATCTAGAGAGTGGTTATTCTTGATTCCTTTATATTTTCTTGTAAGAGTTTTAAGAGAATTAATCAATAAAATTGTGATGGTTAGCCTTAAAATGTGTTGATTATTAATGGATTCTTATGAGGGGTGTGTTGTAGGATTTCCTGCAACTACACACACACTTGGGTAGACGTTTACTGGGTTTGTGAAAACTATGCCCAAACGTGTACGTGTATGTTGGTTTAACATAGTAACCCAAAAGGTTAACCATATGAGCATTTCATATTAACCTTGTTCTTATTCACCATAACTAGTTCAATTGACTCAAATGAACTAGTTAGAGAGTTGTTCAATTGCTATGAGATATTATGTAACTACACAAGACACAATTGAAACAAAGATGATTCGATTCGATTGAATCGGGTCATGAACTTTATAGCCACAGTTTGCATAAAGCATTCCTTAGTAATTTAAGTTTCATGTTCAGAGCACATCTTTAGATCATAACCTCTTAAGCTCACAAACAAGTTCGCGGACTTAAGACAACCGGTGGAGTTTTCCAAACTCAGCAGAAAATCTCGGCAAAGAGACTTTCGCCAGTTCGCGGACTAAGTTCTCGGACTTACACGCAAACGAGTTTTTGGAAAATCCCAGCAGAAATTCTCGGTACAAGAACTTTCGTCAGTTCGCGGACTGAGTTCGAGGACTGGGTTCGCGGACTTGGCAAAGCCAATTCCTCCGGTTTCTCTCAATCAACAAAGTTTGAAAACTTCGGATTAAGGAATACATGGTTATGTAATCTAAACTCTCATTCCAATCATTGAGATATTCTCAGAGGACGTTATATAGCCGTTACTCACAGACCGTTTCGCGTCAGAGAAATTCTCAAAGTAATTGAAACTTTTCATGACTTTCGTCACTAGGTGAAGATAAACTTGATCAAATCGAAACTCTTTACCAACACATGATTTCGAGATATAGATAGGCGAGATATACTCGGCTCGAAATATCAAATGTGTATGATCCAGTATATATAGCATACGACTTTTGTCTCATAAGAAGTAGGAGATAGAAGAGATAGACTTTTGAGTGATAGATAAGTTTAAGTCTCCACATAACATTTTGTTGATGAAGTTCCACGGTTCCTTGAGTAGATCTTCGTCGTTGTATGATGAATCGCCGTGAAGTCCTTGAGCTCAACTACACTTTTCTATCCTAGTCCGGGACTTAGCTATGTAGGCTAGAAATCAAGACGCATAGTTTTGATCACTAACATTGACAAACATGCTTGAGATAACAACGCATGCGAGGTCGACCGAGCTATGCTCTAACAATCTCCCCCTTTGTCAATTTTAGTGACAAAACTATTAATACATATGGAATACAAAAAAGATAAATTTTAGTGGCTCATATTCCATAGTCTAATCTTCAACGTTCCCTGAAATCTTCGTCCTTCCAAGTACTCCAATGATCCCAAAGGTTGTAAGTTTATCATCACCGTTGTTGAAGATCCGTAGCTATAACAATGAGAGAAATCGAGATTCTTGATCATTATTATATAGTGTCATAGTATTATTATGTAACATCAAAGACCAATTGTATCACGACTTTAACAATAATACTATGGTGATATGTATCACTCCCCCTTAGTCAATACTCCATCTCGATCATGTAAACCACTCCCCCTTACACAATGATCCAAAAACCATATGTATTTGTAGTGTGAACTACAATATTTCTCCCCCTTTTTGTCAATAAAATTGGCAAAGGTACAAGAACGGGATCATAATGAAATTTCCACAAGAGACATTTCATAGAATAAAAGAAAAATACATACCAACTTAATTTAGATGCAATCATAAAGCCGAAGCTAAATGCATTCATCAAGGAGTTTTAAGATACAAGATAACCCCTATAAAATTCCACAGCCGTACACCCCGCAAGATATTACCATTAAGCACAAGTTCAAAAGAACTCTCCCCCATTTGATGTCATTCCCGAAAGAACGATAAGAGCTACCTTAATTTCGAAAGAAAAGAAGGATTTTTAAATTGGACACCAAAAACCATAGAAATGATTTTCTATATCCAAAACTCAACCAAATTAATCACAAGAAAACCCATGATTAATTTAATTGGAATACGCAACTAAATCAAACCACAAAAGTGATCAATTTAATTGAAGGTGCTCAACATAAGTAAACTTATGGAGCCGCGACTAAGATAATCATACGGAGACGACTAACTTAATCGTTCACATACTCAACATATGGAAAAACCTTACGGAATATACGACTATATCAACCAATAGAACATGATTTGTATATCCGTTCATATACTCAACACAAGAACTTGTGGAATATATGAAAACTCAACTAGACTAATTACAAAATAACTTATAATTAATCTAATTGGAATACAAACAACCAAACTAATCACAAAAGTAATCAATTAAATTTTCAAAGGATTTGCTCGACAAAAGAAAACTTTCGGAGAAAATAACTAAATAACCAACCAAGAAGATTAATTTAGTTCATAATGCTCAACATATAGCATCTTATGGAACAACCAACAAAGCCAATAAGAATAATCGACTTAGTTGTGTCGTGATTAACATAAGACACACAATGGAGCCTTCACGGTAAAACATAACAAAATGGATCAATGAAGATCAACATCGTGGATAACATACAAGGATCTATTCTATTTTCCATCATAACGACATAATAGACTTTATCCTTGTCAAACAAAAGATTTTATCCTATTTTCCATCAAATACATGATTGCATAGGCATAACTTTTGTAATTGTCAAAAGTCCATTCGTCCTTTCATTAATACGAATACCAATTCATGAACTACTTTACTTTTGACAGCATATGGGACCTTCAAGTTCACGGACGAAAACAATACATATCCCATAATCAAATTGCAATATCACAAAATCATAATGATCAATACTGCAATAACATCATCCTCCAAATATTTTTAGAATTTAGAAACCAATAAACCTAAAAAATAACATAAGAAGATGAAAACCAAAATAGCTATGTGTAGTCACAATCATCGCTATTGAAAGCACTAGTTATTCTTCCATCTAATCCAAAAAGAAGATATACTAGGAAACAATTCCTTTGAGAAATTCTTTATCATTCCCGAACTCCTTGTTATCGACAACCATCGGGACATAAGGTTCACGGAGATAAGTGTCAACACCAACAAACTGTCTTGGCTGAAGAGGTCGAATTAGGGTCCTCTGAATTTCCAAAGATTTAGACACGAACGTCTTTATTTCATAAATCTCCCTTCTTATGTCCTTTAACTCATCAAGAACATCGGAAAACTTCTGAGAATTAGAGGGAACAACCCTGGGTTTTCTTGTATTCCTTCTTTTTTCTTTTCAGGGACTTAGAGACAGGAGATTTTTCTTTTTCCTTGATTGAAGACTTGACAATCATGTTGACATCCTTCTATCTGACGACATAGTGCTTTGAGAACAGTTATAAACAACTGGATTTGTGTGATTGAATCACTTAACTCAACAAGCAGTCTTATATAGGATGTCAAGAGGAAAAAGGAATGTAGGGTGTGAAACCTATTGACAGGTTCGTATATGCCCAACTCTAAAACCTTATAAAGAGTAGAATTGTCGATAATAACCCTTTCTTTTATTTGATAGACAAAAAATAACAAAACTAAGAAAAGAAGGAAAAACTCTGCTGAATCCTGGATCAACACTCAATCTTGTCTCTTTTCGGACAGGCACATGAGACAAGATTTTCCCAACAACACAATCAAGTTGTGTTGCGATGAACAACGATTTGTCCATCTTTTTCCTCATGGGAGGAATAATATGATCTTTGTCTATCAAAATGATTTGACCATATTTCCTTGGAAACCAACTTCTTAGACGAAGATAAGATCCTACATACCTCGGCGGTCTTCTGAGAAAGTTTCAGCTTCCTTGCTAATCGATATGCTCTTCGTTGAAGTTTGCTGGTGTGCCTTATTTGGTGCTTGTATTTGTAACACCATGATAGTTTTTGTCCCTTCATCGAACAAAACGAGCACGTCAAACTTGGATAGTATTCAGGCATCTGAGATGTGCAAGCAGACAGACATACAGTTGATCCTGAAACATCACTGACAGGGTTTCCAGTTATTGCATTCAAAGAATCTTCCAGCTTGATTGGGTTTCCCTCTTCTCCGAACCCATTGAGGTTGATATATGTATTGCTACAAGTATCAAAATCGATATTTTCACAAAGAATCCCTACACTTGATTTCCTATCTTCATTGGAATCATAGGTTTCAGACATTTCATCAAGTGTTACAGCTAGACCTTTGTTCCCAATGTATTTTCTACGATTTGGGCATTCGTTAGCAAAATGGCCAAAACCCTTACACTTAAAGCACTGAGGCATGTCCTCGTCATCAGCCTCGTCAGCATCCCTGTTTTTAGGAGGTACGCGACCGTGAGGTTTGTCTGATGACTTAGGTTTGTCTCTTGAAAACCGTTTACTTCTCTTCGACAGAAGATCCCTAACCTGTCTTGTGATCAAGGAGACTGATTTGTCAAGATCTTCATCCGAAAAATCATCCTCAGACTGATCATCCTCGGAGACATGAACACTCTTACCTTTGACCAGTAATTTAGTGTTCTTATGTGATTTAAAGGCAACATACTTACCGACTTTGGATGTATGCTCATGGTCAAAGATCTTAAGCTTTCCAACCAAGGTGTTTCTGGAAAGATTATCGAGGTTATTCCCCTCAACGATGGCATGCTTCTTAGAATCGTATCTAGATGGCATCGATCTGAGAATTTTCATCACAATGTCCTTTTCAGGAATAGTCTTACCCAATGCAAAAGATGCATTAACAATTTCAGACACTTTGTGATTAAACTCATCAAATGTTTCTTCATATGCCATATGAAGGTTCTCCCAATCGGAATTAAGGTTTTGAAGCATAGCATCCTTTTCACTGGAGTTGCCTTCAAAATACGGTTTCTAAGATATCCCAAGCATCTTTAGATCTAGAGAAGTTTGTCACATGATGCTGAAGATTTAGGGTAATGGCATGTATGATAGCATTCAAACCGTCGGAATTTTGCTTTGCAACAGTTATCTCAACAACGGTGTATTCACCAATAGGTTTGGGAACGTTTATATCACCGACTGCCACAACGGGAGCATCATAGACATTAACCACATATACCCATGATTGAAAATCACGCGATTGAAGAAAAGATCGCATAGAAATTTTCCACCATAAGTTATTGGATCCATCGAAGACTGGTGGTACGTTAATAGGGATAGCACCTCTGTCCATAGAGTCAAATCGCTACAAACACGGACTTGTTAGGTCTTAAACGTGTTTGCCTGCTCTGATACCAATTGAAAAAGCGTGGGTCTAACAACACCACCCAATATTTCGCTTAGCAATCTGTATAGACTAACTCCGAAATACTTTTCTAGAAAATCAACTAGACAGTCAGAATCAATCTAGATAAAAGTATCTCAAGGAGTTAATATCTCTCTCTTGATTTGATTTTTACTCAAGATAAAATCAATAACGAGTCTTTATCAAATACAAGGAATAACTTGGACGGTACCAAAGACCAATGTCCAAGGATCGATCAATATCAATCAACAACCAAAGGTTGGATTTCCAATTGATGATCACGAACGCACAACCTGTATTATTTCAATTATATAAAATATAATGCGGAAAAGAAATAACACAGACACCAGAAGTTTTGTTAACGAGGAAACCACAAATGCAGAAAAACCCCGGGACCTAGTCCAGATTGAATACACATTGTATTAAGCCGCTACAGACACTATCCTACTCCAAGCGAACTTCGGACTGGACTATAGTTGAACCCCAATCAGTCTACCACCGATCCAAGGTATAGTTGTACTCCTACGCCTCTGATCCCAGCAGGATACTGCGCACTAGATTCCCTTAGCTGATCTCACCCACAACCAAGAGTTGCTGCAACCCAAAATCGCAGACTTGATAATAAACAAATCTGTCTCACACATAAAAGTCTATCAAAGGATAAATCTATCTCCCACAGATAAACCCTAGGTTTTGTTCCGTCTTAAGATATAAAATCAAGGTGAACAGGAACCAATCGATAATCTGGTCTTATATTCCTGAAGAACAACCTAGATTAATCAATCACCTCTCTACAATCCTTCCTGAGTACACAGGAGGTTTATCGAGGAATCACAAACAGTGAGACGAAGATGTTTGTGACTTCTTTATCTTGCCTATCGGAGAACTCTCACGATCTCAAGCCAATCAAAGATTGTACTCATACGATAGAAGATGTAAGATCAGATCACACAACTACGATAAAACTAGTATCGGTCTGGCTTCACAATCCCAATGAAGTCTTTAAGGCGTTAACCTGGTTTTAGAGTAGAAAAACAAAGGTTTTAAAGGAGAATCGACCCTAGCGAGTGCACTAGTATCACACAGACGTGTGGGGATTAGTTTTGCACAATGCTAGATGTCTCCTTTATATAGCCTTCAAATCAGGGTTTTGCCTTAGTTACAAAGCAATCCATATTCACCGTTAGATAAAAACCTGATTTAGATTCAAGCTAATATTTCTCAACCGTTAGATCGAACACTTAGCTTGTCACACACACTTGGGTATACGTTTACTGGGTTTGTGAAAACCATGCCCAAACGTGTACGTGTATGTTGGTTTAACATAGTAACCCAAAAGGTTAACCATATGAGCATTTCATATTAACCTTGTTCTTCTTCACCATAACTAGTTCAATTGACTCAAATGAACTAGTTAGAGAGTTGTTCAATTTCTATGAGATCTTATGTAACTACACAAGACACAATTGAAACAAAGATGATTCGATTGAATCGTCTCATGAACTTTATAGCCACGGTTTGCATAAAGCATTCCTTAGTAATTTAAGTTTCATGTTCAGAGCACATCTTTAGATCATAACCTCTTAAGCTCACAAACAAGTTCGCGGACTTAAGACAATCGGTGGAGTTTTCCAAACTCAGCAGAAAATCTCGGCAAAGAGACTTTCGCCAGTTCGCGGACTAGGTTCGCGGACTAAGTGTTCGGACTTACACGCAAACGAGTTTTTGGAAAATCCCAGCAGAAATTCTCGGTACAAGAACTTCCGTCAGTTCACGGACTGAGTTCGCGGACTTGGCAAATCCAATTCCTCCGGTTTCTCTCAATCAACAAAGTTCGAAAACTTCGGATTAAGGAATACATGGTTATGTAATCTAAACTGTCATTCCAATCATTGAGAGATATACTCGGCTTGAAATATCAAATGTGTATGATCCAGTCTATATAGCATACGACTTTTGTCTCATAAGAAGTAGGAGATAGAAGAGATAGACTTTTGAGTGATGGATAATTTCAAGTCTCCACATACGTTTTTGTTGATGAAGTTCCACGATTCCTTGATTATATCTTCGTCGTTGTATGATGAATCGCCATGAAGTCCTTGAGGTCAACTACACTTTTCTATCCTAGTCCGAGACTTAGCTATGTAGGCTAGAAATCAAGACTCATAGTTTTGATAATTAACATTGACAAACATGCTTGAGATAGCAACGCATGAGAGGTCGACCGAGATATGATTTAACAAAACTTTTTCACCTGAAAAAGTCTGCTGAGTTTGAATACTAAAACCAACTCAAAATCCGGTAGCTAAGGTACGCATACCCATACGCGTATCCAAGCTGGTTATTTCTCAAATCGATAGTTCATGGACTTAAAACAATAAATTATAAGGAATGTAATCTTTGCAAACCGTGGGTATATTGTTCATGAATTGATTCAAATGAATCAAACCGATTTTGTTTCAATTGTGTCTATGTATAAAGACCTAAGAAATCGAACAACTCTTGAACTAGTTCTTATGAGTCATTTGAACTAGTTGTGAGAAAGATGAATACGGTTGATATGAAATCACTCATATGGATAACCATTGGTCAACCATTTGTGAACCAACCAATGTACACATTTAGGTAAGGTTACTCAAACCTAAATGAATACATATCATTTGTGTGTGACAAGCTAAGTTTCGATCTAACGGTTGAAAGATATTAGCTTGTATAAATCAGGTTTTTCATCTAACGGTGAATATTGAATGCTTTGTTACCAAAGTAACTTGGATTGCAAACCTTGATTTAAAAACTATATAAGGAGACGTCTAGCAACTGTGCAAAACTAATCCCCACACCTCCTGTGTGATACTAGTTGGTTTGCTAGAGTCGATTCTCATTTGATCGTTGGTTTCTTCTCGAGACCCTGTCGATTAACGACTGAAAGACTTCATTGGGATTGTGAAGCCAGACGAAACTAATTCTCTTGTAGTTGAGCGATCTAATCTTGCCATTTTCTATCATACGAGTTCAACTGGAATAATTGACTTGAGATTATATCTCTGATAGGGAAAGATAAAAAGAAATCACAGACATCTTCGTCTCATCGTTTGTGATTCCGCAATATTTAGTTTCGCTACCATACGATTTGGATTATTGTGAGGTGATTGATAATACTAGGTTGTTCTTCGGGAATGTAAGTCCGGTTTATCAATTGGTTCTTGTTCACCTTGATTATTATCAAAAGACAGAACAAAACTTTTAGTTTTATCAGTGGGAGACAGATTTATCTATCTTTGTATACTTTTCTGTGTGATACAAATTTGTTTATTAAAGTCTTCGACTTTGGGTCGTACCAACTCTTGGTTGTGGGTGAGATCAGCTAAGAGAATCAAGTGTGTAGTGTCCTGCTGGGATCAGAGACGTAAGGAGCACAACTGTACCTTGAATCAGTGTGAGATTGATTAGGGTTCAACTACAGTCCAGGCCGAAGTTAGTTTGTAGTAGGCTAGTGTCTGTAGCGGCTTAATACAGTGTGGTGTTCAATCTGGACTAGGTCCCGAAGTTTTTCTGCATTTTCGGTTTCTTCGTTAACATAACTTCTGGTGTCTGTGTCATTTCTATTCCGCATTACATTTTGTTATATAATTGAAATATCACAGGTTGTGCGTTGTATCGATCCATAGTGAAATCCAACCTTTGGTTGTAGATTGGAAATTGATTGATCCTTGGACATTGGTCTTTGGTACCGTCCAAGTTTATCATCCTTGTATTTGATAAAGACTCGCAAATTCCTATTTGCTTGAGTAAAGATCAAATCAAGTGAGAGAGATATTAACTCCTCGATATACTTTTCTCTAGATTGAGTCTGACTGTCTAGTTGATTATGTAGAAAGTATATTGGAGTTAGTCCATACAGATTGTTAATCAAAATATTGGGTGAGATTGTTGGACCCCCGCATTTTTAATTGGTATCAGAGCAGGCAAACACGTTAAAGACCTTATCAGTTTGTGTTTGTAAGCGATATGACTAGATGAACAGTAAAGTCTCTATAAACGCTTCACCATGAATTCATCAAAATCTTAGAGAATGTTTTAAAACCTTGTCATTCTCCAAAGGAAGTTGGATAAACAAATCCGTATCAATCGTGATCTTACTGCAGAAATTGCAAAGCATAAGGATTTGAAGTCAAGTGTTAAACAAAGTATATACTTTTGAAAACTTGATACAAGGAAGAACTTCTTAAATAAGATTATTGATGTTAACCCTTGTATGTTTTGTAAGACTCACAATATGGATCAACATACATGTACATATTTTCAGAAAAGTATAAAATTTGCGAACAATCTTCACAAGAAAGCTGAACAACTGTTTACTTATCTGAAAAAGGAGTACAATGCTAACAAGAAATTCTAAACAGAAAAGTAGTGTTAGTATGGGAGCTTTTGTTTTAAAATCAACATCACACTTTCAATGGTTTCTCGATAGTGGTTGTAGCCGACATATGACTGGTGATCTTTCGTGGTTTGTTTCCATAGGCGATTTTGAAGGAGGACCACTTACATTCGGCGATGGGATTTGTTTCTCCATTAGCAAGAAGGGTACAATCAAGCTTCCCGGCGTTCCAGAAATCCATGATGTAGTCTATGTCAAAGGTATGACTGCAAATCTTCTTTCTATTGGTAAAATTTGTGACAAAGGCCATAGAGTTGTCTTCAATGCGAATGGATGTGACATTATAGAAAAAATGGAAAAGTAATTTTTCAAGGAACTCGTGGTAAAAACAACGGTTATCTCCTCGATACTTAGTTTAATAATTGTTGCAATTTGACTAAGGTGGAATCTACACATCTTTGGCATGAGCATTTTGGTCACATCAATTATTGTTTCTTAACTAAGATCATTAACAAAGAACTTGTTAGAGCGTTCCCAAAATCAATGCAAAGATAGATAGTGTATGTGGTACCTGTCAAAAGGGTAAACAAACGAAAGTTCACCATAAGTCATCTCGAGATATTCTCACCAAAGCCCCACTTAGTTTAATTCATATGGATCTCTTTGGACTAATCTAACAATCTACTATTGGAGGAAAGAAGTATGCTTTAGCTATGGTAGATGACTACACCAGATTCACCTGGGTAGCATTTCTTGCTCACAAGAATGAAACCCTTGGTAAGTTTAAGATTATTGTTAATAGAATCCATAATGAACAAGGTCGCAAACTAAAGAAAATTAGAAGTGACCGGGGCACTGAATTCAAAGACACCAAAGTATTTGAATTTTGTGATAAACTGGGGATTATTCAACAATATTGACCGCCCATTACTCCTCAATCTAATGGAGTTGCAGAAAGAAAGAATAGGAATATTCAGGAAATGGCCGGGGTCATGATCCATAACAAAAACCTACCTCTAAGGTTTTGGGGAGAAGTTGTGTTCACATCATGTTACTTGATCAACCGTGTCTACTTACGGTTAAAAACCCTAAATACTCCATATGAGTTGTGGTATGGTAGGAAACCCAACTTACAATATCTTAGAGTGTTCGGAAGTAAGTGATATATCCTAAAAGATCAGTAACAAAGAGGAAAATTTGATACTAAAAGTGATGAAGGTGTCTTTTTGGGGTATGCATTTGATAGTCGTGGTTTTCGAGTGTTTAATCTCAGAATCCAAGTAATGATGGAGTCTGCAAATGTCATCATTGATGATATTAGTGACTTTCATCATGATTTTTCTCCTGCTGAGTTACCTCCATCTGAGACAACTGAGAAAGTCAAAGAAGTTCCGGATTCAGTTGAAGTTACACCCATTGTTACTGATCCTGATCTTTCGAGTGACGAGGAGAAAAATACTGATCAGATTGTGCCCGCTGAATAAGAACGTGTCCCCCCATGGAACCTCTTGGTTCAAAGAAACCATGATCCGAAAAGTATCATTGGAGGAAGAGACTCTACTGCAAAGACTAGAGGACAACTTCAAAATATGCGCAATTTTGGTTGTTATCTCTCTCAAGTAGAACCAAGGAATATTGATGAAGCTCTTAGAGATCCCTTATGTGTAAATGCAATGCATGAAGAGTTAAATCAATTTCAAATACAAGATGTATGGAAGCTTGTAGCTTGTCCTTCAAATATCAATATTGTGGGCACCAAATGGATATTTAAGAACAAGTCTGATGAATTTGGCACCATTGTCAGAAACAAAGAAAGACTTGTCGCTCAAGGATATTCACAAATCGAAGGAATCAACTTTGACGAGACCTTTGCTCCTGTGGCACGCCTTGAGTCCATCAGATTATTATTAGCTCATGCTTGTTTTCTTAAGGTAAAGCTATTTCAAATGGACATCAAATCCGCTTTTTTTAACGGTACCTTAAAGAAAGAAGTCTATGTAGCTCAACCTAAGGGTTTTGAAAATCCTGACTTCCCAAATCACGTTCTTAAACTCAACAAGGCGATGTATGGGTTGAAACAAGCACCTCATGCTTGGTTCGAAAAACTGACCTCATCTCTTCTTGGGTAAGGTTTTTCGAGATGAGGAGCTGATAAAACACTGTTTACCAAGTGTAGTGGAAAAAATGTTATTATTGCTCAAGTGTATGTAGATGATATCATCTATGGATCAACATCAGAGAAACTTGCACAAGAATTTCAAGTTTCCCTTGGAAAGGAGTTTGAAATGAGCAATGTTGGTGAATTAAAATTCTTTTTGGGTTTACAAATTCAACAACACAAGGATGGAATCTACTTATCTCAAGAGAAATATGCTAAAGATATTGTCTCGAGATTTGGCCTCGATAAGTACAGTCCTAAACTAACTCCTATGCCTACCACTGGTAAACTCCATCGAGATGATAAAGGAGTAAACGTGAATCAAAAACTCTATCGATATATCATTGGAAGACTTCTATATCTTACAGCTACTCGACCTGATATTGCTTTTAGTGTTGGTTGTTGTGCTAGGTTTCAGGCAAATCCGAAGGAATCTCATCTTGCAGCTACAAAAAGGATTATACGCTACATTAATCATACTGCAGGGTATGGTCTATCCTACACTTTTGATACTAACACTGATCTTTCTGCCTATTCAGATGCTTATTGGGCAGGCTGTGTAGAAGATAGAAAAAGTACTTTAGGGGGTTTCTACTATGTAGGAATGAATCTTGTGGCTTGGCATATCAAGAAACAAAATTCACAATCCCTCTCAACATGTGAAGCAGAATACATTGCTGCAGGATCATGTTGTACTCAACTTCTATGGATGAAACAGATGCTTGCTGACTATGGAATCAACACTGGAATGATGAGAATTTTATGCGACAATACAAATGCAATTCGCATAATAGAAAATCCAGTTGAGCACTCAAGGACTAATCACATAGACATGAGGTATCATTTTATTCGGTATCTTTATGAGAATGGTATCATTACTATGGAATTTGTTCCCTCAGAACAACAACTGGCTGATCTTATCACCAAACCATTAGATACTGCTACGTTTCAAAACTTACGGCAGTCTATTGGTGTTGTTTTGGTCCATTATTCATTCATAACTCTTTCCCCTGTGCTTATCTCAATCTTTTGGGAAATTGAGTTTGAAACTTCTTGAGGTGTAAATTTTTTTTTCCACATTTGTTTCTAGTATAAGTATCTTCTAAGTATCTTAGTGTCCAATAAAATCCTTTTTTTTCTCATAAAAGTAAGGTCGCTCTTGTTGTTCTCTTGGGAATCACATCAAATGGGGGAGAGTTCTTTTGAACTTGCGATTAATTTCCATATCTTTGTTGGGATTGCGGATGTGGAATATTTGAGGAGTTATCTTGTATCTTTATAAACTCCGTGATGAATGCATTTAGCTTCGGCTTTATGATTGCATCTAAACAAGTTGGTATGAATTTTTCTTTAATCTTGAAGTGTCTCCATGAAAATTTTCATTAGGATCCCGTTTTCGTACTTTTGACAATTTTATTGACAAAAAGGGGGAGAATTAATGTGTAGTTCACACTACAAATACATATGATTTACGTGCTTTACGGGTCATTATGTAAGGAGGAGTGGTTTTCATGTTGAGACGAAGTATTGACTAAGGGGGAGTGATACATATCACCATAGTATTGTTGTCGAAGTTGTGATATGAGAACTTTGATGCTGTGTAATAATATTATGACACTGTATAACAATGATAGAGAGCCTTTGTTTTCTCATTGTTATGGCTACAGAACTTCAACAACTATGATGCTGAACTTACAACCTTTGGAATCATGGGAGTACTTGGAAAAGATGAAGTTTTCAAGTAACGTTGAAGCGCCAAGGAGATCAAGCATGTGGACGAGAATCTAGAAAGTTTTATTTATTTTGTAATCCATATGTATTGATAGTTTTTTCACTAAAATTGACAAAGGGGGAGATTGTTAGAGCATTTTTCGGTCGAACTCGCATGCGTTGCTATATCAAGCATGTTTGTCAATATTAGTGATCAAAACTATATTTCTTGAATAGTTGAGCTCCAGACTCCATGGAGATTATCTTGAAAAGACGAAGGACTACTCAAGGAACCGGTGGAACTTCATCCGACTTCATATAAGTATGATAGTTTTCATACATACACACTTGTTATTTCGAGCCGAGTTTACTCGTCTATATTTTTCTAGAAATACGTGTTGGTAAGCTTTTGATTTAACCATCTTCATCTTTACTCGTGACGAAAGTCATGATGACGTTTCAATCTTGAAAATAGCTTTGATGACGATAATCGATTCTTTATGTCTAACGATTGTTATAACGTTATAGAAGAATGTTTCAATGATTGAAATGTATAGTTGAGAATATGTAACCACCTATGGATGTAAGAATTTAGTGTGTTCGCACATTTGTGTATAAATCCATGTGCCGGAAACCAAGTTCGTGCATATGTGTGCATGCGGTATTGGTTAAGGAGACAGGTTGGGTATGCATACCCGTACGCATACTGGCAGAAGTTCACGTCCGTGAAATTATGTTGGGTTTGAAGTTTACGAATTCAAAAACCAGTCACCTTAGGTATGTGTACCCGTACGCGTACTGGCGGAACTTTTTCACCCGAAAAAGTCTGCTGAGTTTGGAAACAAAAACCAACTCAAAATCTGGTAGCTAAGGTACGCATACCCATACGCGTACCCAAGCTGGTTATTTCTCAAATCGGTAGTTCATGGACTTAAAACAATAAATTATAAGGAATGTAATCTTTGCAAACCGTGGGTATATTGTTCATGAATTGATTCAAATGAATCAAACCGATCGATTTTGTTTCAATTGTGTCTTTGTATAAAGACCTAAGCAATTGAACAACTCTTGAACTAGTTCTTATGAGTCATTTGAACTAGTTGTGAGAAAGATGAATACGGTTGATATGAAAGCACTCATATGGCTAACCATTGGTCAACCATTTGTGAACCAACCAATGTACACGTTTAGGTACGGTTACTCAAACCTAAATGAATACATTTCATTTGAGTGTGAAAAGTTAAGTTTCGATCTAACGGTTGAAAGATATTAGCTTGGATAAATCAGGTTTTTCATCTAACTGTGATTATTGAATGCTTTGTTACCAAGGTAACTTGGATTGCAAACCATGATTTGAAAACTATATAAGGAGACGTCTAGCAACTGTGCGAAACTAATCCCCACACCTCCTGTGTGATACTAGTTGGTTTGCTAGAGTCAATTCTCCTTTAATCGTAGGTTTCTTCTCGAGACCCTGTCGATTAATGACTGAAAGACTTCATTGGGATTGTGAAGCCAGGCGAAACTACTTCTCTTGTAGTTGAGCGATCTGGTCTTGCCATTTTCTATCGTACGAGTTCAATTAGAATAATTGACTTGAGATTATATCTCCGATAGGGCAAGATAAAAAGAAATCACAAACATCTTCGTCTCATTGTTTGTGATTCCGCAATATCTAGTTTTGATACCACACGATTTAGATTATTGTGAGGTGATTGATAATACTAGGATGTTCTTCGGGAATATAAGTCTGGTTTATCAATTGGTTCTTGTTCACCTTGATTTTTATTAAAAGACGGAACAAAACTTTTAGGTTTATCTATCTTTGTAGACTTTTCTGTGTGATACATATTTGTTTATTAAAGTCTTCGACTTTGGGTCGTAGCAACTCTTGGTTGTGGGTGAGATCAGCTAAGGGAATCAAGTGCGTAGTATCCTGCTGGGATCAGAGACGTAAGGAGCGCAACTGTACCTTGAATCAGTGTGAGATTGATTAGGGTTCAACTACATTCTAGACCGAAGTTAGTTTGTAGTAGGATAGTGTTTGTAGCGGCTTAACACAGTGTGGTCTTCAATCTAGACTAGGTCCCGGGGTTTTTATGCATTTGCGGTTTCCTCGTTAACAAAACTTCCGGTGTCTGTGTTATTTCTATTCCGCATTATATTTTGTTATATAATTGAAATATCATAGGTTGTGCGTTGTATCGATCAATAGTGAAATCCAACCTTTGGTTGTCGATTGGAAATTGATTGATCCTTGGACATTGGTCTTTGGTACCGTCCAAGTTTATCATCCTTGTATTTGATAAAGACTAACAAATTCCTATTTGCTTGAGTAAAGATCAAATCAAGTGAGAGATATATTAACTCCTCGATATACTTTTTTCTAGATTGAGTCTGACTGTCTAGTTGATTCTCTAGAAAGTATATTGGAGTTAGTCCATACAGATTGCTAATCGAAATATTGGGTGTGGCTGATAGACCCCAGCATTTTCAAAGGGGATGAGTCTAGATGGTGTAGATGCATACCCAGCAGTGTAAATGAGCAAATTGATCTCCTTTCGACCTGTTCATTAATTTAAAGATTTCTAAAATACTAGACAAAATCCGCAACTTTAACTTAGTGACGAGGCTGGCCATACATGGGATTTGTAATGCAAATTGGATGATATGCTCGGGGGTTATGCCTAGGGGTTTGCCGACTCACTTGGCATTTGACTCGGTCAGATAGGTTTAACTCAGTCAGTTGTCTAATTGGTACCATTGCTCTTGATTTAGGTTGATCAAGAAACAACTCTTGAGTTGGGTACTTGGGTTGATTAAGAAACAAACACTAAGACTAGACCGAGTAGGGATCATCTATGAAATCAGATGTCTGATTGGTACCATTGCGCTTATTCCGAGTAGTCATGGATTCTGTTCATTCTTATGGTGGAATTTTGGAGGTATATAATTGTGATGAAATGTTTTTAATGTCACCGCACCTAAGGAGTACCTCACGCCTAAGGTGTATTTCTAAAAAATAAAAATAAATCTTCATCGGTTGTCTCAGTTATTTCTTACTAACTATATGAAACAAATCTTGCTTACTAGTTGTTTGATAAAAGTTCTCAGTGACTAAAAGTACTTTTTCTTAAGTTATATATAGTATTTGATCAAGAATTGTCTTTGTTGTTTCGGGAGGCGACATAGTTGAAAAGTTAAATTGCGTTGATAGTAGTGGAATCAAACCTAATATAAAACCTTCCATTGGTATGTGGTTTCAGTCTATAAATGATGTGTGGGAGTTTTACAAGACATTTGGGAAAGCGACGGGATTTCCTGTAGTGAAAAGCACATCTGTGAAGAATGTTGTCGGGCATATAAGAAGTTGCACATTTACTTGTTCTCGAGAAGGTTAGTGTAATTCCATCTCTGAAAATCCATTAAGGCCTCAAGCAACAATAAAATGTGGATAGCCAAGCTAGTGTTACAGTTAGATTACCTAGTTGGTTATGTAATCAACCAACTCAATTTGGAACATAATCATGAACACAAGCCGGAAAATGCTAGATATTTTCGTTGTAATCGCTTCATGAATTCCGGAGTAGAGAATCAACTTGATCAATCTGGTGTAAGGTTGTGTAAATGTTATGATGTTTGTGTAAATGACGCCGGTGGTCATGAGAATACGACGTGTTCTCAAAAGGATTGTAGAAATCTAATTGATAAGTTGTGAAATTCACGACTTGGAGAAGGAGATGTTGTTGCCATTCTAAAGTATTTTGCAAAGATGGGTTCACAAGGTTCTGGATTTTATTTAAGTGTTGATGTAGATGACACTGGTCATTTAAGAAGTGTGTTTTGGGAAGATGGTAGGTCAAGAGAAGAATATAAAGAGTTTAGTGAGGTTATTTCTTTGACACCACATACTTGGTTAACCGGTATGATATGTCGTTTGCTCCATTTATTGGGGTAAATCACCATGGAGAATCAATATTATTTGGATTTGGGTTGGTAACACGTGAAAATACAGATTCTTTTGTATGGTTGTTTACGAAGTAGCTTGATTGTATGTCTGGACGCGCTCCTCCCGCAATAATTACTGACCAAGCCCAGGCTATGCAAAACGCCATTGAAATGGTCTTCCCAAATAGTAGACATAGGTGGTGAATATAGCATGTGATGAAAAAAAATTCCGGAGAAGTTTAAAAGTCAAAGAAAGTATTTACGCGTTACATATACAATGAAAAAGGTTGTCTATAATTCTCAATATCCATCAAAATTTGAAACAAAATGGATGGATATGTTACAGAAGTATGAATCGTCAGACGATGAATGGCTTAGAGGATTATATGAAGAAAGAAGACGTTGGGTACCTTGTTATCTAAATGACTGCTTTTGGGATGGAATGCAATCTACACAAAGAAGCGAAAGTATGAACTCATTTTTTGATGGATACCTTGGTCCGAAGAAAACTTTGAAACAATTTGTAGAGCAATTTGAACGTGCATTAAGGGATAAGGTAGAGAAAGAGAGTAGTGTTGATGGGGAAAAGTGTTCCAAACTGATTCCTACTGCTACATTTTTTGAAATGGAAAAACGGATACAAAGACTGTATACTTTGTCGAGGTTTAAAGAGTTTCAAAATGAATTGACTTCGAAAATGCATTGTGAACTTATCAAACAAGAAGAGGATCCTCTTGGAACATTTAAGTATATTACTCGCGCAACTGTGTGGATTGAGGGTATTGATGAGCAAAAAATTCAAAAACAAATGAACTTTGATGTGATTTAATATTCAAATGAATGCGAAGTTTCCTGTAGTTTCCGAACGTTTGAGTTTGAAGGGATAATATGTAGACATGTTTTTAATGTATTAATCAGACATGGAGTTAAGTTGATACCTGATAAATATATAAAACCAAGATGAAGGAATGATGTGAAAAGGTCCCACACAAGTATGAAAGCTAATATCGGGTTTTGGCGAAACACCATTGAGCGTAATCGTTATAATTACTTAAGTATTCTTTTCAGCGAGGTTGCAGATATGACAGTAAAATCAGAACTTACTTTCAATGATATTAAGAAATTATTAGTCGTATAGTTGGAGTTATTAAAAAAAAAAGAAAAACAATTCTTGAGATTGAAGTAAAGAGTCCTGAAGTACAAGAAAAAGATTCTCCAGGAGAAGAAGTTATGGATACCGTAATCATGGATGTCGTAATTGATAATACATCAGTCGTGGATGTACTTGATCCTAACGATAAAAAATCGGTTAGGCAGACCGCGAACTAACACATATAAAACAATGTGGAAACATAACAAGAAAACCCCTACAGCTAGCAATAATGGGAATGCATGTTATGAAGAAGATGGACTTGTAGTTGTTGATGTGCCTATACCAAAAACTAAAAAACGAGGCATACCGCTGAGCAGTAAAAATAAAAATGCACAGGTAACTTATTTTCATCCATCTCTACGATTCATATTTTTTTTAATCTCACAATGGACTGACCAATATATTTGGGATTATATATAGGTTGTGTCGCAACAGAAATCAATGGCACCACCTTCACATTTATATCAAGCTAATGGAGTATTTCCCCAAGTTCCTATGTGTCAATACAATAGAGTAGTAGGATAAACTCATATGTATCAAGCTAATGCATTAGCACCCTAAGTTCCTATGTACCAACCTTGGGGATTCAATCAACATCCACCTCCTCATTACGTAGGACTGCCGATGGTAAGATATGTGATAATTTTTTTATAATTTTTTCAAGACTTTCTTTCTTGGAGATCTATAATATCATTACAACTTACTTTTATAAAGATTTATCACTAATTTGTCATTACGATTGTCGTAGGATTCGAATGGAGTAAGTTTTAAAAGGAGAGGGTACCCAAATATACCTCAAGCTAAAACTTCTCCTACCTATAAGTCCTTTCTCCGAAAGTGATTTTCTATGGAATGAGTCGAGACAATACAACTAATCGGTTCACACTTCGTGTGATCTTCTATGGATACGAGATCGAGATAATACAACAACGAAGTATGTTTACTTGATACAAAGGTTCGGACTTAACCAAACACAATAGGATTGCTTATCAAGTAAATAGGAATTAACGTTTGTGTAATTTAGTTTAATTATAATAAAACAATTATAATACGAAAAATAAAATTAAATAACACAGCAAGCTTTTGTTAACGAGGAAACCACAAATGCAGAAAAACCCCGGGACCTTGTCCAGAATTGAATACTCTCAGGATTAAGACGCTACACAAAATTACACCAAACTTCGTATAGTTGAGACCAAGCAACTAAACCTATAGTTCACCTAGTTCCGTCTGTATTTCCACGCCTCCAACTTATAAATAAGTCACGTACTTGGAACAATTCCTTTGGTTCGTATTCCAAACAGTAAAGGAACAACAAATCTGTTTTGTATCAACTTTCTTCAACCAAGTGATATGAGTCAAACAAAGGCTCTTCCGTTTATCTTAACATAAACTCCTTCGTCAGGTCCTTAGATCTATCTTATGTTCAATTACCAAAGTAATCGTTTAAGATTAAGCCAACAACACTCTTAATCCAAAGAATTTTGTTGATGCCGACCTACTCAATTAATCAATCCAATCTACCACAAGGATAAACCGATTATTAATTGGATCCTCGTTTACCAAAACAAGTATTGTGCACACCAAAGATTATAAAACCCAAGTCAGATCTTCAATATCTTCTTTGTCTTCAAATCTTCTTAAATCTTCAATAAAAACCTGCACACAATCACTTGAATCTCTTGTGATCAATCATGCATAGAACAGAGTCTGTTAACAATGGATTATCACAAGATCGTCTTTAGAACTCACAACAGTCTAAATATCCCTGTCGAAACTCTGAACTAGTTTGAGTGAATCTTATATCAGAAGAGAAGATTCTCAAGAATAAACAAACTAGGTGCAATCAGATTTCAACCACCGTTAGTCAATCATATCAATCGAAAACAAAATATAAACCGCAATTATCTAGTTTCCCACCAACGGTACACGCTAGAGCTTTTCAATCCCAAAGAAGACTTTAAACTGAGCGGTCGTAAGAGATTTCGCCTAATTAGGTTACTCTCCTCTCCGAATAGGTGCTACACCAGTAACAACAACAAAAGAGGAAGTTTGTTGTTACAAAGGATTAGTTTGCTAGAAAGGCAAACTTCAAGTATTTATAGACAAGGAAGTTTGGACACCAAGGAATTTCCAAAATCGAAAATATTCGCAAGATATTCATTAAAGCACAAATTCGGTTTCCATAATTCCTGGAAATGCTCTGTCCAAAAATAATGATCGAAATCTCTCGGAAAAGATAATTAGTAAATGCACATTACTAATTATGGAATTTCCCTTCAAAATGAAATTAATAACCTTAATTAAAAGATTCTTAACTTACTTATGTTTCGATCCTGGGATTCTCTTCCGTTAGCCGTTAAGGAATATCTTTAAACAATTAAATAAATAAACATTCACAACACATGTTCAAAGTATGTCGACATCCTTACTTTGTAAGTTCTCTTTCACACTTACAACCTTGAAACCGATTTGCCACACTTCCAAATAAGTGTAGAATTAGTTCATCTGACTTTCAAGAACTATGCGATTGATCAAACCAACGTTCAATCACAATCATGGGTTTAACGGTTCTACCTCCATGTGAGTACTGTGCATAGTCACACTAGCTTTCCAAAATTCGGTTGACTAGGTACTAGGATCGGTTCCCCACATATATATGGTACCTAAATTATATGTGTTGCACATGTCCATAGGATCGGTTCCCCTTTTCCTAAAAACGTGTTGCACATGTTCATAGGATCGGTTCCCCTTCTGCTATAAACCTTGTTGCACCCCATACAAGGATCGGTTCCCCTTTGTGATGTATTGCACCTCTTACTAGGATCGGGTCCCCTTTCCCATATTTGGTCAGACAAAACACAAACCTCATACCATCTCAGGTGATTACTTAAGATCGTTTTCACTAATAAAAGTCATACCAATACATAAGTCAGGCCTTTGTGAATAGTTCTACTAAGAACACAAACAAGTTGTGAGCGGTTATACTCAATCACACATATTGGTTGTTCATAAGATATGCAATGAATAACAAAACCAATAACACCTGGAAATTTCCTTTTCGGTTCACAAACAAGTTTATAAACTTACTTCCTTAGAACACATGTAAACATTGTTCCCTAGGATGTGATTCTCACCTCATACTCATACATAATCACAATAACATTCAAATGATTATGGCGATGTCTTATCTACAAAGTTTAATGGTTAAGCAATAAACCTCGTATTGTATTCCTTAATATTATGTCTATCTAGAGTTCAAATGTGCTTCGCAGTTGTGTTTTCAATATGCACGACTTGAAAGATACGTTAGGGAATGAAACAGTTCAAGTCAAATATCATTAACCTCAAGTGGAAAGATGATTGTTGTCGTTGTATCTCCTTGCTTCTTCACATCTTCAAGACTTTGTAATACTTGTAATGTCTCATATCCTAATACTTTCAAGCCAACCTATACGGAGTTGACTCTAGTACATAATCAAGCGACTCTTAACATGAGTTTTGATTCACTAAAATATGACAACCAAAATTGACATACCAACGCTTGGTGGGTTCAACCGAGCCATGCTCAAACAATCTCCCCCTTTGTCAATTTTAGTGACAAAACTCTTACATCATATGGATAAACAAATTACAAGAATTCATTACACATCCGCTTGATTCCGATTCAACAATGCAGTAAAACTGCTTACATTCAATCCTTGAAAATGTCGTTGTTGACATTATAATAACAAAGAAAAAGAGTAATAGCTTTGTTAGTGCCCACATCTTTGTTATACCAATTTATATAACATGTTACTCCCCCTTAATCAGTGCTTTCACTCTTTCGTCAGATAAACATTCAAGCACCATTGTTCTTTTCCTTAGCGATACCAATCAATATAAAATCAAGCCAGTATCACCTGTTTACTCCATATATTTCTCCCCCTTTTTGTCACAAAAATGCCAAAGAAACGAAAAACAAAGGACAACACGAAAAGAATCTTACAAATCTCAAAATAGACTTGCAAACTTGTACAGTTAGGCACACGGGTTCCACACATCATGTTCTGATAACCAATATCAAAACCGAAACTACAAGTAGTTTTATTTTGATATGTTATCAAGGAAACAATTGTCCGAATCAATTTTTCCAATTTAGTTTAGCAAACCAAAAATCAACTAAGCACTTTAGTCCCTTTGCTAAACTGATTGTTCAAAAACAAACGCTTCGATAAGACCAAAATAAAGATAAACTCTATTTTTCTTATCAGGTTCTAATTATCCATAAACTTAGACCTTTCAATTTTGAACAACAAGTACTAGGTTAGTTAACTAGCATTTCTTGTTAAGGCATTCGATTAGACTTAAATAACCGAAACCTCACTTCGATAAGTCTAACTAAGATCAGAATTAACTTAGTTTCTTTTATCTGGAATCGAATTGGACTAAACAACTCATCCTGTACACCTTTTTATTTCGTTAATCCATATAAATTCATACAAACCAAAATAAATCAACTTGCATAATTATTCACCTCAACCGAAAGGAATTAAAACAACATAGACATTAAAAGCACCGCAATTGCACCGAAATTTTGTAAGCCTAAACAATTGATACCATACAAAAGCAAGATAACAATAGTTTTTCTTAACCGGAACCAATTGAATCACACACAACATCAATTGTACCGAAATTTTGTAAGCCTAAACAATTGACACCACACAATAAAGCAAGATAACAATAGTTTTTCTTAACCGGAACCAATTGGATCACACATCCACACACACATCATGGAATAAACATCAATTGTACCGAAATTTTTTTAAGCAAAAGCAACAAATATATATAATATATACTCAGGCTTTTCTTAAACAGGAAAACAATTAACTAACAAGATTGTTACCTCAAATTTAGCATCCACTTCTCCAATATGATTGCATCTTCGTCCATGGGGAATTGATATCGAAATATCATCACGTTTTCATCCTTATGACAAAACAAAAGAATAACAACAAACCTCAACCTTTACCAGAGAAAGGTTGAAAACCGGTTTTAACAATTGCAAGCAAGAGTTGAAAACCGTCGAAACACATATGTTTTTATGCTAAACCAAAACCGATTCAACATATTGTGACTTTTTCACAGATTGTTTCTACCAGAACCCCTCATGATTCTTTGATAAAGCCTACCAACATGGGATAGAACTTAATCCTGCTAAATCAAAAAATCACCCAAACCATAAGGGTTCACAATATATGAGATCGAATATTAGGGTAGTAAAACCGAAATCAAACATCCCATAAACATACATAGCAATAAGATAAAATCATTTAAGCACAGGCTATGTAAACCGAAAACTATCACAAGAAAAATTACCAATCAAATAATTTTATTCAGAATAGTTTTATTCATTAATAGACCAATACAATCAATGAAAGAAATCAAAAATTGATGTCTATTAATCTAGATTAAGTATTACAGTATATAACTTAATCTCTAGTGATGCTCTTGTTGTTCACTGAGGTATCTTCAGTGTTCAAACTTTTAAAGCAAGTCTCAAGGGACTTGTCAGCAACCACTTATTGTTTATCAAGTTCTTCAATTAGAGCTTTGAGCTCAGCAAGAATTCCTCTTGTTCCTTCATACTTCTCTTTTACCCAATCTTGATGTCGAATAGTCATAACAAGATTGGTTTCTAGTTCGTCAAAACCTTGGATATATTGAAACATACTATCAGAACGAATCCATTGGGCTTTGGTTGGATCTTGTTTGTTGTAAGCTAACATACATGACTCATCTTGTGATCCAACTGAACTATCAGAATCATAATCATACATGATATTTGATATACCCTTTTTCTTCCTCTCTATATTGATTCCTCGACAATCCTTAACCTTTTTAGCTTTCTCCTTGTTAGCCTTTGAGACATTGCGAGTTATTGGAGACATGCTTGCTCATGTATATATATGTATGTATATATAGGATTGATCAGGGTATCAGAATACAAGTAAGAGAAAGTTCCTCCTTTTAAAAGAGACAACTTTCGGACCAAAAGACCTTTGGAGAATCCGAAAATATAAGGGAATATATTTCGTTTCCTTAGCCCGAAAATCTCAAGTTTGGAAGGATTATTAAAATACGAAAATTCCAAATAACACCTATTTTTGGAAAATTATGTTAAACATGAACACTTTTTAGACTAACTTGGATTCGCAGCATCCCATATATTGTCACAGAATTTTTTCTGATAAACTACACAAAACAATTGTGCTCCTGTTTTATTGTGCCTTTCCCATCCAAGATTATGAGCACGAAAGGATGAGAATTAACAACTTTTGATACAACTAAGTTGGATCGGAGTAAGCTTTTTCCAGCTTACAATGAATATCAGAAACATAGTTCATGTTTCTTTTAGGGAATTTCTGCCCAAAATATTTTCTCCCAATACGATGATCTTTTCTAACTAGAGAGATATGATCATGTTGAGAAAATGTACTAATGCGAGAATTCTCAGAGATAGCTAAATCTCTCTTAATTCTTTTAATGAGATTTTCATAAGATTTTCTCATTCTAAGGACTTCCTTATTATTCAAATTAGTGTGATCATATGAAATAACTATCGGAAATTCCTGATTGTTTCTTTTGGCAGAAATTCTCTCTTTCCCTTCCTTATGGAGTCGTTCCTCATCAAAACCAGAACTGTTTCGATATGGGTGCGGAGGAAACCTTTTCCAGAAGCGATTATCAACTCTTTCCTCTGACTCCTTTGAGTTGATCTTATCGGAATGTGGTATAATCTGTCTTTCCACTAAGGAATGATCTTTCAGTTTTTTAAGACAAGAAACTTCCTTCAAAAATTTTACCACAGTATGTTGAAGAAGTATAAGTTTCCTGTCAAGTGACTGAAAATTGTATTCCTTACAATCACCACAGAATCGGTTCAAAGTTTCCTTTAGACAAGATTTCGTTTGATCATCAGTAGATCTAGAAGCTGATTTCTCATCATCTTCTAACTTGATGTATTTGGGAAAACTACCATCATCTTGATCTGTTTCAGATGTGATTGAACCGATTTTATCACAGTCTGTAAAAGTTGATCAAGGACTTTTAGTTTCCTCATCAGAAGAAATCACAACAGCATCATTAGTCAGAATCATAGGACGTGTCTCTTTATCTGTAAGAGATTTACCAAGAGCTTCTAGTTTGACAGCGAGATCCATTTTCTTTTTGGCTAGACAAATCAGTTGAATGTCTTTTTCTATGATCTCCTGTTTAAGAAGATTTGACTCTGTCTTTAAAATATGTACTTTAGAAGACAGAGATTGTATAGGCTTTAGGAGTTTTACCAACTCTTTATCAGCATCTTCTCCTTCATCAGAGATAGACAAAGATGTTTTCGTAACTCCAGGGTCATGAGTCAACGAAGTAGTAACATCTTCAACTTTTGAGTATTCATACTCTTGCATAACGTTAACTAAATCGGACATTAGATTCAATTCTTATAGGTTGGATCGCACCAAACACAGATTGTTAGATCTTTTCGTGTTTGTCTACTCTGATACCAATTGAAAAGGCGAGGGTACCCAAATATACCTCAAGCTAAAACTTTTCCTACCTATAAGTCCTTTCTCCGAAAGTGATGGTCTATGGACTGAGTCAAGACAATACAACTAATCGGTTCACACTTCGTGTGATCGTCTATGGATACGAGATCGAGACAATACAACAACGAAGTATGTTTACTTTATACAAAGGTTCAGACTTAACCAAACACAATAGGATTGCTTATCAAGTAAATAGGAATTAACGTTTGTTTAATTTAGTTTAATTATAACAAAACAATTATAATGCGGAAAATAAAAGTAAATAACGCAGCAAGATTTTGTTAACGAGGAAACCGCAAATGCAGAAAAACCCCAAGACCTTGTCCAGAATTGAACACTCTCAGGATTAAGACGCTACACAAAATTACACCTAACTTCGTATATGTAGTTGCAGGAAATCCTACACTACACCACTCATATGATTTCATTATTAATCAACTCATTTTTAGATTTACACTCTTAATTTTATTGATCAATCTTTGAATGTTCTTACAAGAAAAGATAAAGAAATCAAGAATGACCTCTGCCCTAGACTTTCTCTCTCCTATTTACTTGTTTCTTATTCAAAAAAGATCTCTCTTCTTCTTTACCACTCGAACGACTATTTATAAGGAAATACATAGTGGATGACAGCTAATCTGTCCTTTTTTTTCGGGTATGGTCTGCGACATTCTCGCAACCTTACAAATGTTAATTTCGCAAACTCTCTAATTTTCGCAGGACTATCATATCTTTCTCGTGATCTTAGCTGACGTCATTTATTTTATCATTTCTGAAATTGTTCTGCGACGCTGTTGTGCTGTGTCATTGATAATTTCGCTGAAACATTGTCATTGCGAGATTCTGATCCTACATCTTGCCTCTTCTCATATCTTCTCTGCAAAGTAGAGAATTTGTGAGAAATGCCGAAGATGCTCATCTTTTCATATTCTGCATTTATCACACGTATTCTTTCATTCATTTGTTTCTTGACACGTCTTCTGTAACCGCTACTTTTCAACCGCTCACGTCTCTTCGTCTTAATGGTGTTTATTTATTTGAGTAAAAAAAATCTCCTTTATATACTCTTCTTACTCTTCTTTCTATTTTTCTTTTTACTTTCTCTTCTATTTTTATTCTCTCATCTCTGCAATTCTGTTATTCTTCTGCAAGTTCTGCTGCTTTAAATTTTTCCTCCTTCAATCCTCTTACTTTTTATTCATTCCCATACTCTATATTCAAACATGGATCCAAGTGGTCATAGATATGAAAAGAATTTACAAGATGTCCAAAAAGATCTTGCTGATAAAGGTTTCACACTCTCCACCATTCCTGGTGAAAATGCCAAATCAATTCTTTCTGTCAAACTTTTCTCTGATCAGTATTGTGATGATCAATCAATCATAATTTCGCTAGGTAAGATTCTCGCAGGTCTACCTATTCCTCTTTATAACCCAGATCTTCCTTTATTTTATGAAATTCTCGCTCACTCGGGATTTTCGCGAGCTATCTTCCAACTGAGTGGGGACTGCATCCGTCTGATGCTAGAGTTCGCTAATCGTGGTGCTGGTAGAGGATCTCTTTACTCCAAAGAACTTAGGGATCCTAAATTCGCAAACCTAGAGATAGTTGCTAAGAAATACACAATAGCGAATATCTTTGAGAACTATGAACTTATCTCCATGAAGAAAGAGAATACTCACTGGGGTATTCGCTTAAAAAGGAAAGATAACATTGATGAAGCCAAAATTCTCATGCAAGATATTAAATGGCATTCTGGTAAAAAAACAACTCCTCACCAATCTAAAGATGATAAATGGTGTGTTTTTCCTTTAATGCTAAAAGGACCCTACATTGCTGGGTCAAATGTTCTTCCTGAGAATCTCGCTGCTTATCAACCTTGGGTTTTCTCTTGGCCCGAAAAGGATAAAGAGGTATGTTTCTTCCCATTTAACTCACTTTATATTTCTTTATTGATTTTTATTATTCTGTTCGCTAAATCTTGCGGCATTCCGCAGATCCAAAAACTGAAAGATAGTTATAACAGGACTGGGAAATCTAGTACTCTGTTAGATCTTCGCTCCTACACAGATGAGGTAAGAAATTTTCTTTTATGATTTTAAACAGTATACTGTTACTTCCATGCTTCCATTTCTTATTTCTATCTGTGTGTGAAGATTATTGCTGAAGTAAAAGAATCTGCCGATGTTGCGAAGATTGGTGATAAAGGTAAAGGTGCTCTTCGCAGGGAAAAATCAACTGGTCCTCCTCCAAAAAAAAGGAAAGTTAGTTCTTCTTCTCCTTCAAATATTCCTCCTAACGAAATTCCGAAAGTGACAAGGGTGATGAGGACAACGATGATCTTGCTGCAAGTGAAGAGTCTCCACCTGAATCTTCTATGGCTAAGCTTTCTGGCCTCTTTTCTGATTCTCTACAAGGAATGGGAGATAGCCAATTCGCAAATACCTGCAAATATCTCGCTACCCTTTGCGATGTCCCTTTACTGGATGGTGATAGCTCTCTTCGTGGAGTTTCTAGATCAGTGACTCCCGACTTCTTGCATTCTCTCAGTAGTCTGGTATACTTTTATCCTTTTAATTCTTCATTTTTATAACTCAAAATTTCTTTCTGTATTAATATTTTTTATGTCTTTTCGCAGGATGGAAAAGCTTCTTTTGCTGTTGCCTCAGATCTAGAGAGAAGACGCGAAAATCATGAAAAGAAGAATCTTCAATTTCGCAAAAAGAATGAATAATTGGAAGCTGAAGTTAAAGGTCTTCGCGAGAAAAATAGACAATTAGAAATTGATTCTTCTTTGTATAAGAATAAAATCTCTAGTCTTCAGCAAGCTAATAATCAGCTTTATGGTATGTTACTTTTCTCTTTTCCCTTTATTCATTCATCCTGTTGTTTTATCTTATTTAAATGATCCTTTTTGCAGACATTTATGGTCTTTCTGATGAAGCTACCCTTCTTCGTTCATTTCCTAATGCCTTGGATAATGATACCCTTCTTGAGAGTCTTAACAATTCCTTAAATAGCTTCTCAAATGATAGAATTTCATCTTTTTCTCTAAATGATCTTAGATCTAAATTTCGCCTCTTAGAAATTGATCATAGATCTAGTTTAGGCTTAGCCAACAGATTTAAGCGTCTCCTTATTGATTCTAAAGAGAAAACCAATGAGTTAAGAACCAAAATTAGCGGTCTCATAGATGATAAGGATCGCATTTCTGATCAAGGTGCCAAGGCTTTGGCGAAATTCCAAGAGGCTCTCCTTGAATTTCAACTTGAACGAGATGAAGCTAACCGCAAGAATATCGAACTCTGCTAAAGGGAAAATAAAATTAGTTCTCGTATTCTTATAAGTAGTGAGGATGAATTTTTTTGGGTTGAGAAAATTTTAGATGATGCTAGAAAAGATTTAGGTGTAAATGTTCGTCTCCAAGTTGATCATACAACCTTGATTAGAGATATGATTTCTGACAGAGAAGGTTACTAACTTCTCTTCTTTACTAATGTTTTGCTTCTTATGAATTCTCATCAAGTTAATAATTGATTGTCTTTTGTTCGCAGATTCTGAAAATAGATATCGTGAAAAGATTGAAGAACTTGAAGCTGAAAAGGAGGAACTCGCAAAGAATCTTTCTTCTCGCAACGACAAGTATTCTAGATTAAAGAATCAAATCAAGATCACTGTTGCGAATTTTAAGAATGATGTTATGCATTTTCGCAATCAAAATATCCAAATGGTTTGTGACGATCATAATATCCCACATTCTGATTATCCTTGTCTTTTAGAAGAAATCCCACAGAATACTCCCAGTTTGATTATCTCTGATAGCGAAGCTGACGATAAAGAATCTGATAGTGATGGAAGTTCTGATGGTGATGAAGATTCTGACGCAGACGAAGAAGGGAACAAATCTGATGAAGATAATGAAGGATTAACTAAGAAGTAGTCTTTATTTCTTTCTTCAATTCTTTGTAATACTTGTACATTTATTTCTTCTTTCTGTATATTTGTGTTTCTTTCATTTTGACCTGCATTAATTAAAACAATTCTTCTTTGCAATACAGTTAATCAATATGCGAAGTGAATTTTTTTTCTTTTCAAAATCTCACTCCTGTGTGGTCTTATTTTGCCTTCTTAATTGAAGGTCTTATTATGCCACCTCTTGTCATTACGACAAAATCGCAGGACGTCCTTGCACTTTCATGCAAAAACCCATTGATCTTGCCTTAACTTTTTCTTTTGTATTATGGCCTCTTCAGGAATGTTTCGACAATATGACAGGCCTAAATATTCTTGCGAAAATGAAGCCCCATGACATTGCCGTCTTGCGACGAAATCGCAGGACATCTTCGCACTTTCATGCGAAAACCCATTGATCTCGTCTTATCCTTTTCTTTTGTATTATTGCCTCTTCGGGATTGTTGCAAAAATATGACAAGCCTTAATATCCTTGCGAATAAAAACCCTCATGACATTTGCGTCTTAAGACACTTATCAGCTCCCTAATGGAGGGTGCCGCCCTTATCTCCCCCCTGGTTGCCCCTTCAAGGAGGCGTACTTCTACCATACAAGGTTAGCTCCTCCCATCCAGTCTTAACAACAACCAGTTGTTTTTGCAGCCTCTTATCCCTTTTACCTATATGGCTTATGGTTACGAGACTGCACCCTAAGTGGGGTTTTCTTCAGGCCGAGTGCAGTATAAGCCAAGACTTGTCAAGAATGGCAAAGTACGCTTCAAACGTCTCTGGCACTCTTGACTCAACCGTGTACCTCGGCGCCTTGATCAGATCTGCACTCCTTGGGAGAGTCCTTATTACCTTAGTCGCCCAACCTAAGTCATATGCTTAAGCTGAGAATCCAAGGTGCCTCTCCCGGATGGGCTTCATTGACCCCAAATCTCCATGACTCAGGTTCCGGTGGCGGTGTAGCCTTTCCCTGAGTCATGCAATAGGTACCCCCTTATATGACGTACTTTAGGTCTTACATTTGCCTCTTGCGAAATTGTATTCGCGAACTAGGGTGTACGCCATAAAGGTTCGCCTCTTTCTCTTTTGTCATTTTTCTCTGATTACTTTTTGTAAAATTCATTATCTCTGCGAGAGTCTCGCAAATCATCATATTGTATCTGAATTTCGCAATCTCAATTTTGCCATTCAATCAAATGTATTTTTGAGAATTTTGCTTATTGCGAGAGTATCGCAACAACTTAATCATTCATACATTTCTTGTTTTTATTACCTTTGTCATCCTCTGCTTCTTTATTATTTTCTGCTACTGCTTCCTTAATAGTGGTATGTTCATTATTTTTATTCTGAGCTAGCATTAGTTTCGCAACATCTCTTTCCTTTCCTTTCGATTGTATCCACCATCAACCTCTCACTTATTTGTGTATCTTTGATTTTGTGTCGCCAGTTTTCCTTCTTGTTTGCTCTTCCTTCGCAAGATTCTATCTCAGTTTCGTAACACCTCTTTCCTTCAACCCAATCTCCCTTTATGATTCCTACACCACTGGGGTGAGGGAATTTGATGCACTGGTGGAAAGTTGAAGCTACACCTAGAATCCCATGTAGCCAAGGTCGACCAATTAACGCATTGTAGGGTGATTCTACATCAACGACACAGAATAGATTTCAGAAGATATTCCCTTCAATGGAATTCGCATAGTAACCTCCCCTTTAGGCTTGTTAGCAGTACCATTAAAACCATATATCTTATATGTTGATGGTATAATATCATCATCTCTTCCACCCATGGTTTTATAAGTATGATAAAATAAGATTCACAGAGCTTCCAGTATCGATTAGAATTCTATTGATTGCCCATGAATCTTCAGCTTTCATCCTCATCTTCTTTCGGTTTTGGATTAATTTCTAATTTTACTACCAATGGATTGTCATGCACCTCTTCTCCTTCGGGAATTTCTTCTGCGGTAAAAGAAATGATTGTTTCTGCCATTCCTCTAGTGGCGAGATTTTCGCAATATTCATAATTTCTCTTCCATCATTATCTCTTGCGAACACTCTACTCAAAACATTATCATGAAAATCTTCAATTGTCTTATATGAATGTACGATAGAGTGACAGAATAGATTTTTTGCTTTTGCACCAACTTCTATGAAGAATGTTTCTTTCTTTTTCATCGTATTCACTTTGTGATGTTCTGGTGGTGGTGGCAGTGGTTGAGATTGTGGATGCCCTACCAGAAAGTCGTTTAGTTTTCCTTGATCTATCATTCTCAAAATAATTCTTTTACATTTCTGCAATCATTTGTGGTATGTCCATGAAAATGATGATAAGAACAAAACTCATGACTTTGTGGTTTGGAGGTGGTTCCGTTCCCATGTTCCATGGTGTTGGTATATTCTCCATCAAGATTATAGATTCCATATTTCTCCACACTTGCATTTAGAGGTGGCATCTTGATTTCTTCCCATACTACCTTGTGACCTCCTTGTCCTCTATTATAGTTTTGTCTTTGACCTCCATAAGTTTCTTGCGGTTGATCGAGTCTTTGAATCTTGTTATTTCCTCCACGATTGTAGAAATTTCTCTTTCATACTCTTCTTGATCTCGGCTTCCCATAGCTACCAGTTTCTGTTGATTGTTACTTGTCACCTCTCTTGTTGTACTTGCGAAGTATTCGCCACTGTGTTTATTAGCTTGGGTAATAAGCTTGCATTCTGTTTGTGAGCTGGTGTTCGCAACTGGATATGATTCCATTTCATTTTGCCTTTCCTCTAGAGCAATGTATTCTTCTTGAAGTTCTCGCAATTCAGTCATTGTGATCGTATTCTTGACTCTGAAAATTTGGACATACAATAGGTTTGTTGCAAACATAGCATTGATAAATGATAATATAAGATATCTATCATCTACACGGCCAGCCATTTCGCTACACATAGTTCTCCATCTTTTAGTCAGGTGTTTCAAACTTTCGCCAATCCTTTGTTTTAATCCAAACACATCTTCTATACCAGGTCGCGAGGAATTATTACTTAATATGCCCCCAAGAATGTAGTCTGCAAATGATTGAAGGAGGTTATTGTGTTCTTTGGTAGACCTTCAAACCATTTTAACGCTCCTGTTAAGCTGGATGCGAAATATTTGCACAATACGGCATCATGATTTTCCCATTGTAACATGCACCTCACATAGGCTTTAATGTGTTGAATTGCACAAGTTGTTCCATCAAAAATGCTGGTTAATGGGCAAATTGCATTTCGGTGGTATTCCTCCTAATTGTACTTCCCTTGTAAATGGAGTTTTCGCAGCTTCTTCTATTGCTTCATCCAATTGTCTTCTACCTACTTCTCCTCTATTATTTAGCATTCCTCTCATTTCTTCTAATTCTTTCAAGATTTGTTTATTTACACCTGAATCTTGATCCATTGGTCTCTTTAATTTGCCTCTCTTCTTCTGCGTTCATGTCTATCTTCTCTCGCGAAATTTTGCATTTCTTCTTCATTATCCTCATCTCGTCTTCTTCTGCGATTCTCTTCCTCATCTCTATCTTGAATTCGCATATGATGATGCCTTTCATTTTCCCCTCCATGATTTTGTTCATTTCTTATCAATTCAATTCGCTGTCTTTCAGCCATCCTCTTTACTCTATCTATCTTCATTGAGATTACCGTTATTCCGGTTTTGTGTACGTCTTCTTTCTCGATTGTCATGATTGTTCTGGCGAATTGTCTCCTGAAGCTCTTGTTCTTCCATTTCCGCTCTCAATCTTTCACGTTCGCAGATTAAACGTGCTTGTTCAGCATAATGTCTTTCAATTTCTTCTTCAATTGTCTGTTGATTTCTTTGAGTTTGTCTCACATGTAAAATTCTTCTTCCTTCCTCTCGATTTCCTTCGCCATCTTGGTCATTTCGTCCCTGATGTTTTACGTTCTCTTGATTTCCACCATTTTTCCCATCATCAAAAGTTTCATTTTGTGGAACGTAACGATCATCAGCTCTTTCTCTATTTTCGCGATATTCTTCATTAGGATTTGATATTTCTTCTTGAATATTGTTTCCAGCATTGATTGTGGGTGAGTTTCGCCTCATTTCTCTTCTAGTCGATCTTGAATATGATTTTGTAATACTTCTCGATCTTCTATTCTGTAGTCTTATATTCTCCATCCTTAATTCGTGATTTTGCCTTGTTAAATTTGCACGTTCTTCTACCTCAGCTCTTCTTTCTTCATGTATTCTTCGTCTCAACGTTTCTAACACTCCAATTTCCTCGTCTCCATGAATTATTCCTTCATCTGCTTCTTGATTTCTCTCTTCCTGTCTATAATTTTTGTTTTGTTGCTCTTCTTCTACTTCTTCTGCCGAATTTGATTGCCAAGTGTGTATGCTTACCCTATCATAATCTGTATTCCTCCCTTGAACTAGTGTTTGTTGAATTGGTGGTTGAATTTGATTTTCCCTATTACTTCTCATTCTAGTAGATTCTCCCATTTCACTTCTTTCTCTTCCAACAATTCTTTTGCTTCTTCTAACAGTAGTCGGTTGTTCGGATGTATTTCTTCTTCTAGCTATTTCTTCAATGTTAACAATATTGCAAGAAATTATGGAAAATTCTTAATCAATCACTCTAAATTTTCACAAATCTCAATATCAATCTTCAGCTTTTTCTAAAATAATCTTCAACACCTCCCTGTTTCTAGCGCCATTATGTAGTTGCAGGAAATCCTACACTACATCCCTCATATGATTTCATTATTAATCAACTCATTTTTAGATTTATACTCTTAATTTTATTGATCAATCTTTGAATGTTCTTACAAGAAAAGATAAAGAAATCAAGAATGACCTCTGCTCTAGACTTTCTCTCTCCTATTTACTTGTTTCTTATTCAAAAAAAATCTCTCTTCTTCTTTACAACTCGAACGACTATTTATAAGGAAATACATAGTGGATGACAGCTAATCTGTCCTTTATTTTCGGGTATGGTCTGCGACATTCTCGCAACCTTACAAATGTTAATTTCGCACACTCTCTAATTTTCGCAGGACTATCATATCTTTCTCGTGATCTTAGCTGACGTCATTTATTTTATCATTTCTGAAATTTTTCTGCGACGCTGTTGTGTTGTGTCATTGATAATTTGGCTGAAACATTGTCATTGGGAGATTCTGATCCTACAGTATAGTTGAGACCAAGCAAGTAAACCTATAGTTCACCTAGTTCCGTCTGTATTCCCACACCTCCAATTTATAAATAACTCACGTACTTGGAACAATTCCTTTGGTTCGTATTCCAAACATTAAAGAAACAACAAATATGTTTGGTATCAACTCTCTTCAACCAAGTGATATGAGTCAAACAAAGGCTCTTCCGTTTATCTTTACATAAACTCCTTCGTCAGGTCCTTAGATCTATCTTATGTTCAATTACCGAAGTAATCGTTTAAGATTAAGCCAACAACACTCTTAATCCAAAGAATTGTGTTGATGTACTCAATTAATCAATCCAATCTATCACAAGGATAAACCGATTATTAATTGGATCCTCTTTTACCAAAACAAGTATTGTGCACACCAAAGATTATAAAACCCAAGTCAGATCTTCAATATCTTCTTTGTCTTCAAATCTTCTTAAATCCTCAATAAAAACCTTCACACAATCACTTGAATCTCTTGTGATCAGTCACGCACAGAACGGAGTCTGTTAACAATGGATCATCACAAGATCGTCTTTAGAACTCACAACAGTCTAAATATCCATGTCGAAACTCGGAACTAGTTTGAGTGAATCTTATATCAGCAGTGAATCTTATGTAAAGAATAACAAACTAGGTGCAATCAGATTTCAACTACTGTTAGTCGATCAAATCAATCGAAAACAAAAGATAAACCGCAATTATCTAGTTTCCCACCAACAATACACGCTAGAGATTTTCAATCCCAAAGAAGACTTTAAACTGAGCGGTCGTAAGAGATTTCTCCTAATTAGGTTACTCTCCTCTCCGAATAGGTGTTACACCAGTAACAACAACAAAAGAGGAAGTCTGTTGTTATGAAGGATTAGTTTGCTAGAAAGGAAAACTTCAAGTATTTATAGACAAGGAAGTTTGGACACCAAGGAATTTCCAAGACCGAAAATATTCTCAAGATATTCATTAAAGCACAAATTCGGTTTCCATAATTCCTGGAAATGCTTTGTCCAAAAATAATGATCGAAATCTCTCGGAAAATCTAATTAGTAAATGCACATTACTAATTCTTGAATTTCCCTACAAAATGAAATTAGTAACCTTAATTAAAGATTCTTAACTTACTTATGTTTCGATCCTGAGATTCTCTTCCCTTAGCCGTTAAGGAATATCTTTGAACAATTAAATAAATAAACATTCACGGCACATGTTCAAAGTATGTCAACATCCTTACTTTGTAAATTCTCTTTCACACTTACAACCTTGAAACCGATTTGCCACACTTCCAAACAAGTTTAGAATTGGTTCATTTGGCTTTCAAGAACTATGTGATTGATCAAACCAACATTCAATCACAATCATGGGTTTAACGGTTCTACCAAAACAAGTTTCGGTTCTACCTCCATGTGATTACTGTGCATAGTCAAACTAGCTTTCCAAAATTCGGTTGACTAGGTACTAGGATCGATTCCCAACATATATATAGTATCTAACTTATATGACCGGTTCCCCTTTGCCTAAAAACGTGTTGCACATGTTCATAGGATCGGTTCCCCTTTCTGCTATAAACGTTGCTGCACCCCGTACAAGGATCGGTTCCCCTTTCTGATGTACTGCACCTCTTATTAGGATCGGGTCCCCTTTTCCATATTTGGTCAGACAAAACACAAACCCGATCATGCCATCTCAAGTGATTACTTAAGATCGGTTTCACTAATAAAAGTCATACCAATACATAAGTCAGGCCTTTGTGAATAGTTCTACTAATAACACAAAAGTTGTGAGCGGTTATACTCAATCACACATATTGGTTGTTTATAAGATATGCAATGTGTTAGAGCATAGCTCGGTCAACCTCGCATGCTTTGCTATCTCAAGCATGTTTGTCAATGTTAGTGATCAAAACTATAAGTCTTGATTTCTAGCCTACATATCTAAGTCTCGGACTAGGATAGAAAAGTGTAGTTGAGCTCAAAGACTTCATGGCGATTCATCATACAACAACGAAGATCTATACAAGGAACCTTGGAACTTCATCAACAAAAAGGTATGTGGAGACTTGAACTTATCTATCACTCAAATGTCTATCTCTTCTATCTCCAACTTCTTATGAGACAAAAGTCATATGCTATATAGACTAGATCACACACATTTGACATTTCGAGCTGAGCATTCATGGCTTATCTTTTATCTCGAAATCGTGTGTTGGTAAAGCGTTTCGCTTTGATCAAGTTTATCTTCACCTAGTGACAAAAGTCATGAAAAGTTTCAATCACTTTGAGAATTACTCTGACGAGAATCAGTCTGTGAATAACGGCTACATAGCGTCCTCTGAGAATGTATCAATGATTGAAATGAGAGTTTAGATTACATAACCATGTATTCTTGAACCGAAGTTTTCGAACTTTGTTGATCAAGAGAAATCGGAAGGATTGTGGAATTGGCTTGCCAAGTCCGTGAACCTAGTTCGCAGACTCAGTCCGCGAAATGTCGGAAGTTCTCTACCGAGAATTTCTGCTGGGATTTTCCAAAACTCGTTTGTGTGCTATGTCCGCGAACCCAGCCCGCGAACTGGCGGAAGTACTCATCCCGAGAATTTCTGTGAGTTTGGAAAACTCAACCGATTAACTTAAGTCCGCGAACTTGTTTGTGAACTTAAGAGGTTATGATCTAAAGATGTGCTCTGAACATGAAACATTAAATTACTAAGGAATGCTTTATGGAAACCGTGGCTATAATGTTCATGAGACGATTCAATAGAATCAAATCATCTTTGTTTCAATTGTGTCTTGTGTAGTTACATAAGATCTCATAGCAATTGAACAACTCTTTAACTAGTTCATTTGAGTCAATTGAACTAGTTATGGTGAAGAAGAACAAGGTTAATATGAAATGCTCATATGGTTAACCTTTTGGGTTACTATGTTGAACCAACATACACATACATGTTTGGGCATGGTTTTCTCAAACCCAGTAAACGTCTACCCAAGTGTGTGTGACAAGCTAAGTTTTCGATCTAACGGTTGAGAAATATTAGCTTGAATCTAAATCAGGTTTTCATCTAACGGTGAATAAGGATTGCTTTGTAACTAAGGAAAAACCTTGATTGAAGGCCATATAAAGGAGACATCTAGCATAGTGAAAAATAATCCCCACACGTCTGTGTGCTACTAGTGCGCCCGCTAGAGTCGATCTCCATTAACCTTTGATTTTCTTTTCTAAAATCAGGTTAACGACTTAAAGACTTCATTGGGATTGTGAAACCAGACTGATACTACTTTATCGTAGTTGTGTGATCTGATCTTGCATATTCTATCGTACGAGTACAATCGATTGATTGGCTTGAGATCGTGAGAGTTCTCCGATAGGAAAGATAAAGAAGTCACAAACATCTTCGTCTCACTGTTTGTGATTCCTTGACAATCCGCTTGTGTAGTCAGGAAGGATTTTAGAGAGGTGATTGATTAATCTAGGCTGTTCTTCGGGAATATAAGACCGGGTTATCAATTGGTTCCTGTTACCTTGATTTTATATCTAAAGACGGAACAAAACCTAGGGTTTATCTGTGGGAGACAGATTTATCCTCTTATAGACTTTTCTGTGTGAGACAGATTTGTTTATTATCAAGTCTGTGATTTTGGGTTACAACAACTCTTGGTTGTGGGTGAGATCAGCTAAGGGAATCAAGTGCGCAGTATCCTTCTGGGATCAGAGGCGTAGGAGTACAACTGTACCTTGGATCGGTGGGAGACTGATTGGGGTTTAACTATAGTCCATTCTGAAGTTAGTTTGCAGTAGGCTAGTGTCTGTAGCGGCTTAATAAGGTGTGTATTCAATCTGGACTAGGTCCCGGGGTTTTTATGCATTTGCGGTTTCCTCGTTAACAAAATTTCTGGTGTCTGTGTTATTTCTTTTCCGCGTTATATTTTATATAATTGAAATAATGCAAGTTGTGTGTTCGTGATCATCAACTTCTCTAATCCAACCTTTGGTTGTTGATTGTAGTTGATTGATCCTTGGACATTGGTCTTTGGTACCGTCCAAGTTATCTCTCTTTGATAAAGACTCGCAGATTTTTATTTGCTTGAGTAAAGATCAAATCAAGAGATTGAGATAATAACTCCTTGAGATACTTTCTATCTAGATTGAGTCTGACTGTCCAGTTGATTCTCTAGCAAAGTGTTTCGGAGTTAGTCCATACAGATTACTAATTGAAATATTGGGTGGTGTTGTTAGACCCCCGCTTTTTCAATTGGTATCACAACAGGAAAACACTTTAAAGACCTCATAAGTCTGTGTTTGTGGAAATCTGAGTCTATCGACAGAATCTCATACGCATACCAAAATGCCTCCTAAAGCTGTCAACTTTTTCAAGTGTCTTGGTAATACCTCAAAGGGTCACTCCTTAGATGATTCTTCTGAATCCCGAGGTAGGAAGACTGTTCCATCCTGTGTTGGTCATTCTTCCTCCAATGAGACGTTGGACATAATGGCCAAATATGAAATGGAGCTCACCAGAATTTCAAAAAATTCTACAGAGTTTGTTGATCTCAAGGATCATGTACATCTCATGGATGAATTCGAAAAGTCTATTGATCGTGAACAAGTACTCTACAACATTATAGGGTCATTCTCTAAGGAAATTGAGAAACTTCTTCAAGAAAACAATATGCAACGTGAAAAGATTTGTGTTCTTGAAAAGCTGGTCAAAGAAGGCTCAATTAGAGAAAATTGTTTGATCATAACGCATTCATCCGATCTAGACATACTTCGTGTTGAGAGGGAGAAACTTGAAGCATCGCTTGTCTTAGCCAATGGACAGTGCAAATCCTTGGAAAGGAAAACTCTGTTTTAAAGAAAAATTCTTCTGCACAAACTAATTCTCATGAGTTACCGTACAGAATAAAATTTTCTCCAAGAAAAGATTGTGTCAAGAAAAGTTTTCATAACTTACAATCTTCTCCCGTGGCTATGAAGTTTAAACAAGTGCCAGTTGTTGCTTCTCCTCCACGAATATGTACCTTCTGTGGAAAAGGAAATCACTATGCTATCCACTGTTTTGCTAGAAATAAACATGTTTCTGAACTCCACAAGTTGCTTCTTTCTACTGTCAATGGAGTAAATAGTCGAAAGACTACTACAGTGAAGGTCCCTTTCACAGGAAACCAGGTATCTTATAAGAATGATCTCTCTCCTAGAAATCATTACAGGACATTTGTAAATTCTCGTGCTACCAATGAAAGTATTTCATGTGCTTATAAGAACATATCTGATAAATCTAAGTCTAGTGTGTGGAGACGAATTTCATAAAATCCCCAAGAACTTATTTCTAGAGGTCCTAGACTTTGTCATCAGAAGGGTTTCCCTCCTGTGATTCCTAGAAGGACTGCGAGACACACCCTTCTTACTTGAAGCTGCAGTGAAAGGATAAGAATTGCTGAGATAAGATATCCTAGAAGAATTTATAGGTACTCTCTCAGAATTGATGGTGAGACTATGTCTCCCTCTGCTACCTAGCAGCAGAATTTTCTATCCTTGTGTCTAACTTGAGAGATACAAGGATGAGGATTTCAGAGATGCTCAAGTATTATGCTATACTTTCTCTAGGATTGTATATCCCATGTTGTAATGATCTTCTCTAGTATCATTTTCCTTTTGTCACTTTGATCTTTTGGGATGGTGGACGTTTTGGAAGTTGCACAGTATCTCTTTCTAGGGCCATTTTTGGTCGGCCACAAATGCCTGTATCTCCTTAAGGAAATCTAGGGTTTCTATCCAGGGAATTCACGAACATATATAAATCTTATAGGTGCCTCATTTTTCTTCAGAAAGGAGCTCTATGGAAACTTTTCTCAAAGAAGAAGTTAACCCTATGGTTGAGTATGATCTCAAAGGATGTGATTCTGGTCAAGAGTTTATACGGAAGAAGATGCTTGAAAGAAAAGAGTATAACACTTGGATTGGTGAATCTGTCAAGGAGATGATTCGTGTTCAGTATGAAGTTAAGAACGAACTGGCTAAGCTTCAATTGCAGATAAACCAGCTGATTGATGGACATGCGAAAATCCTTGGTACTCAGAATATCTTGATCAGAAATCAGAAGAATGTTATCCTTGACTGTGCAAAGGCTCGTCATTATGCTCGCACTATTGATCGAAAAGTCAACGTTCTAACTTTTGAACATGGTGTCTCTACGGTCAACAGGGTCAAGGATACGAGTGACTCCTACTTTGATGGACCATTTCAGAGGTATGGAATCATCAAGCAAAATTGAGTATTATATGCCTAGTAAGTTTTCTTTTTGGATTAGTTGGAAGAATAACTAGTGCTTTGAATAACGATTATTGTGACTACACATAGCTGTTTTTGTTTTCATCTTCTTATGTTATTTTTTAGGTTTATTGGTTTTAAATTCTAAAAATATTTGGAGGATGATGTTTACTGCAGTATTTTAATGATTTGTGATACGGGATATGTATTGTTTACGTCCTTGAACTTGAAGGTCCCATATTGCAGTCAAAAGTAAAGTCGTTCATGAATCGGTATTCGTATTGATGAAAGGACGAATGGACTTTTGACATATACAAAGGTTAAGCCTATGTAATCATTAATTTGACTGAAAATAGGATAAAATCTTTTGTTCAACAAGGATAAAGTCTATTATGTCGTTATGATGGAAAATAGAATAGATCCTTGTATGTTATCTACGATATTGATCTTCATTGATCCATTTTATTATGTTTTACCGTGAAGGCTCCATTGTGTGTCTTATGTTGAGCACCTTACAACTAAGTCGATTTACCTTGGCTTTGTTGGTTGTTCCATAAGATGTTATATGTCAAGCATTAAGAACTAAACTAATCAACTAGTTTGGTTATTTAGTTAGTACTCCATAAGTCTTCTTTCTTATGTCGAGTACATGTACGGTTAAGGTTGTCATATTCTATGATGAACTTAGTCGGGGTTCCATAAGTTCTCTTATGTTGAGCCCAAAATAATTAAATTGATTACTTCGGTGATTAGTTTGGTTATTTGTATTCCAATTAGATTAATTATAGGTGTTCTTGTAATTAATCTAGTTGAGTTTTCATATATTCCACAAATTATTGTGTTGAGTATATGAAAGGATACACTATCATGTTCTTTGGTTAATCTAGTCAATATTCCGTAAGGTTTTCCTTATGTTGAGTATTTGAACGGTTAATCTCTGTGTGATTGACTTAGTCGTAGCTCCGTGAGTTTAATTATGTTGAGCACTTTCAATTAAATTGATCACTTTTGTGGTTTGATTTAGTTGTGTATTCCAATTGAATTAATCATGGGTTTACTTGTGGTTAATTTGGTTGAGCTTTGGATATAGAAAATCATTCCTATGGTTTTTGGTGTCCAATATAAAATCTTTCTTTTCTTTCGAAATTAAGGTCGCTCTTGTTGTTCTCTCGGGAATGACATCAAATGGGGGAGAGTTCTTTTGAACTTGTGCTTAATGGTAATATCTTGCGGGGAGTGCGGTTGTGGAATTTTATATGGGTTATCTTGTATATTAAAACTCCTTGATGAATGTTGTTAGTTTCAGCTATTAGATTGCATCTAAATTAAGTTGGTATGTATGTTTCTTTTGGTCATGAAATGTCTCTTCTGGAAATTTCATTATGATCCCATTCTTGTACCTTTGCCAATTTTATTGACAAAAATGGGGAGAAATATTGTAGTTCACACCACAAATACATATGGTTTTCGGATCATTGTGTAAGGGGGATTGGTTTCCATGATCGAGATTGAGTATTAACTAAGGGGGAGTGATACATATCACCGTAGTATTATTTTTAAAGTCGTGATACAATTGGACTTTGATGTTATATAATAATACCATGACACTGTATAATAATGATCGAGAATCTCGATTTCTCTCATTGTTATAGCTACGAATCTTCAACAACGATGATGCTAAACTTACAACCTTTGGGATCATTGGAGTACTTGGAAGGACGAAGATTTCAAGGAACGTTGAAGATTAGATTATGGAAAAGGAGCCACTAAAGTTTATCTTTTTTGTATTTCATATGTATTAATAATTTTATCACTAAAATTGACAAAGGGGGAGATTGTTAGATCATAGCTCGGTCAACCTCGCACGCGTTGCTATCTCAAGCATGTTTGTCAATGTTAGTGATCAAAACTATAAGTCTTGATTTCTAGCCTACATAGCTAATTCTCGGACTAGGATAGAAAAGTGTAATTGAGCTCAAGGACTTCATTGAGATTCATCCTACAACGACGAAGATCTATACAAGGAACCGTGGAACTTCATCAACAAAAAGGTATGTGGAGACTTAAACTTATCTATCACTCAAAAGTCTATCTCTTCTATCTCCTACTTCTTATGAGACAAAAGTCGTATGCTATATAGACTAGATCACACACATTTGACATTTCGAGCTGAGCATTCATTGCTTATCTTTTATCTCGAAATCGTGTGTTGGTAAAGCGTTTCGCTTTGATCAAGTTTATCTTCACCTAGTGACGAAAGTCATGAAAAGTTTCAATCACTTTGTGAATTGCTCTGACGTGAACCGGTCTGTGAATAACGGCTACATAGCGTCCTCTGAGAATGTCACAATGATTGAAATTAGAGTTTAGATTACATAACCATGTATTCCTTGAACCGAAGTTTTCGAACTTTGTTGATCAAGAGAAATCGGGAGGATTGTGGAATTGGCTTGCAAGTCCGCGAACCTAGTTCTCAGACTCAGTCCGCGAATTGTCGTAAGTTGTCGACCGAGAATTTCTGCTGGGATTTTCCAAAACTCGTTTGTGTGCTAAGTCCGCGAACTGGCGGAAGTTCTCATCTCGAGAATTTCTGCTGAGTTTGGAAAACTCAATCGATTAACTTAAGTCCGTGAACTTGTTTGTGAACTTAAGAGGTTATGATCTAATGATGTGCTCTGAACATGAAACATTAAATTACTAAGGAATTCTTTATGTAAATCGTGGCTATAATGTTCATGAGCCGATTCAATCGAATCGAATCATCTTTGTTTCAATTGTGTCTTGTGTAGTTACATAAGATCTTATAGCAATTGAACAACTCTTTAACTAGTTCATTTGAGTCAATTGAACTAGTTATGGTGAAGAAGAACAAGGTTAATATGAAATGCTCATATGGTTAACCTTTTGAGTTACTATGTTGAACCAACATACACGTACACGTTTGGGCATGGTTTTCACAAACCTAGTAAACGTCTACCCAAGTGTGTGTGACAAGCTAAGTTTTCGATCTAACGGTTGAGAAATATTAGCTTGAATCTAATCAGGTTTTCATCTAACGATGAATAAGGATTGCTTTGTAACTAAGGCAAAACCCTGATTTGAAGGCTATATAAAGGAGACATATAGCATTGTGCAAAACTAATCCCCACACGTCTGTGTGTTACTAGTGCGCCCGCTAGAGTCGATCACCATTAACCTTCGATTTTCTTTTCCAAAATCAGGTTAACGACTAAAAGACTTCATTTGGATTGTGAAGCCAGATCGATACTACTTTATCGTAGCTGTGTGATCTGATCTTGCATCTTCAATCATACGAGTACAATCGATTGATTGTCTTGAGATCGTGAGAGTTCTCCGATAGGAAAGATAAAGAAGTCACAAACATCTTCGTCTCACTGTTTATGATTCCTCGACAATCCGCTTGTGTAGTCAGAAAGGATTGTAGAGAGGTGATTGATTAACCTAGGATGTTCTTCGGGAATATAAGACCGGATTATCAATTGGTTCCTGTTACCTTGATTTTATATCTAAAGACGGAACAAAACCTAGGGTTTATCTGTGTGAGACAGATTTATCCTCTTATAGACTTTTCTATGTGAGACAGATCTTTTTATTATCAAGTCTGTGATTTTGGGTTACAACAACTCTTGGTTGTGGGTGAGATCAGCTAAGGGAATCAAGTGCGCAGTATCCTCCTGGGATCAGAGGCGTAGGAGTACAACTGTACCTTGGATCGGTGGGAGACTGATTGGGGTTTAACTATAGTCCATTCTGAAGTTAGTTTGCAGTAGGCTAGTGTCTGTAGCGGCTTAATAAGGTGTGTATTCAATCTGGACTAGGTCCCGGGGTTTTTCTGCATTTGCGGTTTCCTTGTTAACAAAATTTATGGTGTCTGTGTTATTTATTTTCCGCATTATATTTTATATAATTGAAATAATGCAGGTTGTGCGTTCGTGATCATCAACTTCTCTAATCCAACCTTTGTTTGTTGATTGTAGTTGATTGATCCTTGGATATTGGTCTTTGGTACCGTCCAAGTTATCTCTCTTTGATAAAGACTCGCAGATTTTTATTTGCTTGAGTAAAGATCAAATCGAGAGATTGAGATAATAACTCCTTGAGATACTTTCTATCTAGATTGAGTCTGACTGTCTAGTTGATTCTCTAGCAAAGTTTTTCGGAGTTAGTTCATACATATTGTTAATCGAAATATTGGGTGGTGTTGTTAGACCCCCACTTTTTCACAATGAATAACAAAACCAATAACACCTGGAAATTTCCGTTTCGGTTCACAAACAAGTTTATGAACTTACTTCCTTAGAACACATGTAAACATTGTTCCCTAGGATGAAATTCTCACCTCATACCCATACATAATCATAATAGCATTCAAATGATTATGGCGATGTCTTATCTACAAAGTTTAATGGTTAATCAATAAACCTCGTATTGTATTCCTTAATACTGTGTCTATCTAGAGTTCAAATATGCTTCGCTGTTATGTTTTCAATATGCACGACTTGAAAGATACGTTAGGGATGAAACAGTTCAAGTCAAATATCATTAACCTCAAGTGGAAGGATGATTGTTGTCGTTGTATCTCCTTGCTTCTTCACATCTTCAAGACTTTGCAATACTTGTAATGTCTCATATCCTAATACTTTCAAGCCAACCTATACGGAGTTGACTCTAGTACATAATCAAGCGACTCTTAACATGAGTTTTGATTCACTAAAATATGACAGCAAAACTTGACATACCAACGCTTGGTGGGTTCAACCGAGACATGCTCTAACAATCTCCCCCTTTGTCAATTTTAGTGACAAAACTCTTACATCATATGGATAAACAAATTACAAGAATTCATTACACATCCGCTTGATTCCCGATTCAACAATACAGTAAAACTGCTTACATTCAATCCTTGAAAATGTCGTTGTTGACATTATAATAACAAAGAAAAAGAGTAATAGATTTGTTAAACCGCACGTCTTTGTTATACCAATTTATATGACATGTTACTCCCCCTTAGTCTGTGCTTTCACTCTTTCGTTAGATAAACATCCAAGCACCATTGTTCTTTTCCTTAGCGATACCAATCAATATAAAATCAATGCCAGTATCACCTGTTTACTCCATATATTTCTCCCCCTTTTTGTCATAAAAATGACAAAGAAACGAAAAAACAAAGGACAACATGAAAAGAATCTTACAAATCTCAAAATAGACTTGCAAACATGTAGAGTTAGGCACGAGGGTTCCACACATCATGTTCTGATAACCAATATCAAAACTGACACTACAAGTAGTTTTAGTTTCATATGTTATCAAGGAAACAATTGTCCGAAATAATTTTTCTAATTTAGTTTAGCAAACCAAAAATCAACTAAGCACTTTAGTCCCTTTGCTAAACCGATTGTTCAAAAATAACCGCTTAATTCGATAAGACCAAAATAAAGATAAACTCTATTTTTCTCATCAGGTTCTAATTATCCATAAACTTAGACCTTTCAATTTTGAACAAGACAAGTACTAGGTTAGTTAACTAGCATTTCTTTTTAAGGCATTCGATTAGACTTGAATAACCGAAACCTCAATTCGATAAGTCTAACTAAGATCAGAATTAACTTAGTTTCTCTTATCCGGAATCGAATTAGACTAAAAACTCATCCCGTACACCTTTTTATTTCGTTAAGCCATAAATAATTCATACAAACCAAAATAAATCAACTTGCATAATTATTCACCCCAACCGGAAGCAATTGAAACAACATAGACATTAAAATCACCGCAATTGCACCGAAATTTTGTAAGCCTAAACAATTGATACCATACAAAAGCAAGATAACAATAGTTTTTCTTAACCGGAACCAACTGAATCACACACAACATCAATTATACCGAAATTTTGTAAGCCTAAACAATTGATACCGCACAATAAAGCAAGATAACAATAGTTTTTCTTAAACGGAACCAATTGGATCACACATCCACACACACATCATGGAATAAACATCAATTGTACCGAAATTTTGTTAAGCAAAAACAACAAATATATATAATATAAACTCAGGCTTTTCTTAAACAGGAAAACAATTAACTAACAAGATTATTACCTCAAATTTTTCATCCACTTCTCCAATATGATTGCATCTTCTTCCATGGAGAATTGATATCGAAATATCATCACGTTGTCATCCTTATGCCAAAACAAAAGAATAACAACAAACCTCAACCTTTACCAGAGAAAGGTTGAAAACCGGTTTTAATAATTGCAAGCAAGAGTTGAAAACCGTCGAAACACACATGATTTTATGCTAAACCAAAACCGATTCAACATATTGTGACTTTTTCACATATTGTTTCTACCAGAACCTCTCATGATTCTTTGATAAAGCCTACCAATATGGGCTAGAACTTAATCCTACTAAATCAAAAAGTCACCCAAACCATAAGGGTTCACAATATATGAGATCCAATGTTAGGGTAGTAAAACCGAAATCAAACATCCCATAACATACATAGCAATAAGATAAAAGCATTTAAGCACAGGCTATGTAAACCGAAAACTGTCACAAGAAAAATTACCAATCAAATAATTTTATTCATAATAGTTTTATTCATTAATAGACCAATATAATCAATGAAAGAAATCAAAAATTGATGTCTATTAATCTAGATTAAGTATTACAGTATATAACTTAATCTCTAGTGGTGCTCTTGTTGTTCACTGAGGTCTCTTCAGTGTTCAAACTTTTAAAGCATGTCTCAGGGGACTTGTCAGCAACCACTTCTTGTTTCTCTAGTTCTTCAATTAGAGCTTTGAGCTCAGCAAGAATTCCTCTTGTTCCTTCATACTTCTCTTTTACCCAATCTTGATGTCGAATAGTCATAGCAAGATTGGTTTCTAGTTCGTCAAAACCTTGGATATATTGAGACATACTATCAGAACGAATCCATTGGGTTTTGGTTGGATCTTGTTTGTTGTAAGATAACAGACATGACTCATCTTGTGATCCAACTGAACTATCAGAATCATAATCATACATGATATTTGATATGCCCTTTTTCTTCCTCTCTGTATTGATTCCTCGACAATCCTTAACCTTTTGAGCTTCATCTTATTAGCCTTTGAGACACTGCGAGTTATTGGAGACATGCTTGCTCATATATATATATACAAAGAATTGATCAGGATATCAGAATACAAGTAAGAGAAAGTTCCTCCTTTTAAAAGAGACAACTTTCGGACCAAAAGACCTTTGGAGAATCCGAAAATATAAGGGAATATATTTCGTTTCCTTAGCCCGAAAATCTCAAGTTTGGAAGGATTATTAAAATCCGAAAATTCTAAATAACACCTATTTTTGGAAAATCTTGTTAAACATGAACATTTTTTAGACTACCATGGATTCGCAGCAGCCCATATACTGTCACGGAATTTTTTCTGATAAGCTACACAAAATAATTGTGCTCCTGTTTTATTGTGCCTTTCCCCTCCAAGATTATGAGCACGAAAGGATGAGAATGCACAACTTTTGATACAACTAAGTTGCATCGGAGTAAGCTTTTTCCAGCTTATAGTGAATATCAGAAACATAGTTCATGTTTCTTTTAGGGAATTTCTGCCCAAAATATTTTCTCCCAAGACGATGATCTTTTCTAACTAGAGCGATATGATCATGTGGAGAAAATGTACTAATGCGAGAATTCTCAGAGATAGCTAAATCTCTCTAAATTCTTTCAATGAGATTTTCATAAGATTTTCTCATTCTAAGGACTTCCTTATTATTCACATTAGTGTGATCATCTGAAACAACAATCGGAAATTCTTGATTGTTTCTTTTGGCAGAGATTCGCTCTTTCCCTTCCTTCTGGAGTTGTTCCTCATCAAAACCAGAACTGTTTCGATATGGGTGCGGAGGAACCTTTTTCCATAAGCGATTATCAACTCTTTCCTCTGACTCCTTTGAGTTGATCTTATCAGAATGTGGTATAATCTATCTTTCCACTAAGGAATGATCTTTCAGTTTTTTAAGACAAGAAACTTCCTTCAAAAATTTCACCATTGTATGTTGAAGAAGTATAAGTTTCCTGTCAAGTGACTGAAAATTGTATTCCTTACAATCACCACGGAATCGGTTCAAAGTTTCCTTTGGACAAGATTTCTTTTGATCATCAGTAGATCTAGAAGCTGATTTCAAATATGCTTCGCAGTTATGTTTTCAATATGTTCGATATCTTAACATTCATTAATTTTGCACACATCTCCATCCATATCTGCATATTATCATAAACGGATTCAGAGACACGTGAAATCTCTCATAATTGTTAACCAAATATGAAACTCTTGAACTAAATCAATGGAAACACTCAACAGTGAGATATAATTAAGCACTAAAGAAAATGAATGAAAGATTGAATAAAACTTTTTACTTTAGTAACAATAGAATATTTCTGTGAATGACTACGTTGATTTTATCAAAAATTAAATCCATAAGAGACGATGATGGCCAGAAATTGTTGCTCTTATCAAAAATTAAACCAAAAATCATCGAGTAAAAATGTCGAAACAAATCAAAGCTGTGTTATTAATACATGTGCCTAATAAGTCATAAAATTAACCAGAGTTGTTTAAATTGATGGCATAGACGAGATAATTTAAGATTTACTTAAATCTCTATGTTGATCAAATTTAAGAAACCATCTATTTTTCTTCATATTTCCATGATGAACAAATTAACAAACGATTAGATAATATAAATCTAAGAAAAAACTGGTAGAATCACTTGTTGTAAATCAAATAAAAGATATGAATCTAAGAGAATCACTTCCTGATTCGATTATTCTTCAACGACCAAAGAAGAAAATTTTCACCACATCTTTACTTATTTCTCGTATTTTCTCTCTCGGCTCAGATATGGAAATAAAAGTAAGATCTAGTTTTTATTTTATCTTTCTAGTAAATAATGAGACAGAAATATAGATTTTTTTTTATTTATTTTTAGAAATTGATACGACTTTTTTATTTTCAAGTAAAAACAACAGAAAAAGTTGTATTACAATAAATTTTGAAAGTCTTCATCGAAAATAATTTAATTATTATAATATTAAATTAAAGTTTGACCGAGCACCCTCTCTCTCCCACATTTTCATTATTTTATGGTGGCATCAATATGCTCTTTCTCTCTTTTTCTCAAATTTTTTTTCTGGAAAAACATCTAATGGAGAATTATATCAAACCTGGTGTAAAGGAAAACCCTGAAAAAATTGATGATGATGATGATTTTGTGGTGGTCTAAGAAGAGAAAGTGAAGAGGCATAAGGAATTTCATTTGATTGAAGACAATTAAAAGTTGAGAAAACTCAATGAAAAGGAATCGATGGTAAAAGAAGTTGAATCGTTGAGATCAAAGTCAATGAATGTTGAGGCCTTAAGGAATTTGTTGAAACAAGTGGAGGAGAAATTGAAAAAATTTCAGCAGGATGTGGTTCTAACAAAAGTTGTATGGAACATTAAGAAGAATGAAGCACAAGTGAAAGCCGAAAAAATGGTTCAAAAGGACGAAGATGAAATGATTTGTATGATTCAGATTGTTAAATTGAAGATTAATATCAAGGAAGGGGAGGAGGAGAAGAAAGAGAAGAAGGTTACTGCTTAGTTAGGGGTTGTTTATCAGTGGTTTTAAATTATTGTGGATGGAATTCAGTTTTAGAGAGTTCAAGTTTTGAGCAGAATCATATCACGATTAATATTTTTTTCATTATTTAGCATAGAAAAATATTATTAATGATAAACAAGTGTTTTTGACATGTTTTCCATATATCTCATATATCTGAAATTAAAATGTGGACTAGATATTTTTACTGGAAAAATTAGACATCATGAAAATTATCTCTGTTAAATTTCATAGTTTTTGACACCGAAAAGTATTTTAAAGTATTTTACAAATTGCATAATGCAGCTTGAAAAATTCTGACGAACATATATTGAACCCTGATTGGAATCGTTTTTTTCTGCTATTTGGTGTTGATAATTAAGTTTTTGTATAACATGAAACTTATCGATCAAAAATTTATCTTCAGAAAAACATTTGGATTTTTTCATTTGGAATTCAAGTTTAAGATGGTGATTTCAAAACTATTGTGCATGTTTGTTCAAGTTATGTGATATGATTAGATATTATAGATTAGAGAAGTGAGATTAGTACATAGAGATGATATCTTTTTGATTTTAATGCTTATTTTATATTTTCATTTTAGTTATAAATAACTTTCAAACTAGTGCGCCTCATGTGGTTGATTATATGTTTAGCTGAAAGTTGTAAATATGGTGTTCTACCTATAGAAGTTCGTCGTCTTTGTTTGATACCTAAGAGAAACTTGTAATTCACTTTTTTTTAATTAAAGAATTTGTATGATTTGGGGATATGTATGTTAACATGTAAATGATTGTGATAGGTGATAATTTCACTTATTTTGGCGAGTTTTTATTTGTTAATGAAAATAAAAATTATGAGTAAACGTCGGAAATCAATCTATGTATGGAGCAACGGTTTTGCTAATATTTTTGTTTTTTTGGAAAGAGTGAAAAATGGTTTATAACTAATTGAGCCAAAGAAGATGAGGTATGTTTGATGAACTATTGGTAGTTGTTGTATACTGTAGCGATCAATTAGCTGCATTTTAGATCGTTAAAATGAGTGTTCAATCCTAGGATGAAGTGTATGGAAAAAACATATTAAGTATATATTTTATTTCCTGGATACCAAATACTATTAACGATGTTTTTTAATATGAGCTACTGTGATTTGAGAATACGGTGAGAGGTGGGTAGATATAAGTGCTTTACACAATGTTTGTTTTGATAGTTGCACTGAATCGTTTGAGAGAAAGTGGTATGGTCTCAAAGTTTACTTCGGTAGAATTATTTTGTTAAAGATGTTCATACTTTCGAAATGAGAATGAATATAATTTTTGATTATCTTGTTATTAACAACATTAACATTAAAAATTGTATTTTTTTAAGGGTTTTGTAATACATACGAGCATGTTATATTTCATATAAGTATTCAAGAATATTTTTTTAGTAACATATATATAATCTTACCAACTTACCAAAGCACGTAGACTCCCGGATCTTGGTAACTTGCAAAAGTAGCTAAGAAAATTAAAAGTTAAGAATTGTATGAATGTTGATAAGAAATTTTGATGCTTCGCGTATTCTGTCATGAAATCAAAATCTAATCATTTAAGTATTGAATGTTGTATTTATGAAAAGTGTTTACCTTCTAGTCCTCTATATCGGGTCGAAGGAGTTTTTATTTGGATCATTAGTTTAAGAGTTATGATTAAGAACACATAGCACCTCAAATCTGAATTTCAAGAACTATCAAGAACTTTGTGTACATGTTAGACTCATTATTTGTGCTTAAAAAAATTATTTCCATTTTTTTTTGAAAGATGAGATTTCTATTTCTGAATTGATATTAAACAAAGAACTCCATCTTCGGATGAAATTTGTTGAATTTTTTAAATGAATGTAGGCAGAAATACAATTGACATAAGTAACTTCTCAAGTTTAAATCTTTTGATGTTGATTTGAAATTTCTTTTGAGCCAAGGAACTGTAAGGGTTTCATACCATATATGAACGTTGAACTTAGACTAAGGAACTAAAACATGAAGATGACAAGTTCACAAAGAACGAACATAACTAGACAAATATACTAGTGAAACTGAAACTTTGGTCATGAATTTGGCATTGCTTTTACATCGGAAGATAAATTCTCACTGAGAAAACACTTTTCTTTTTAATCTATAACAAAAAGTTTCTATGAGCCTAATGTTTTTAAGTTAATAAACAAAAAATATAGACTTCGTTAACACTTGCCTTTGAGATGAATCCTCCAAAGATGGAACAATTTAGCCATTTACTAGATAGAGGAATGCCATACATATTAATTCAATGTGATAGTATCATGGCTATTTCAAGAGTTGAGGCCTGTCAATTATAACCATAAGAGTCGATGTTACGAGAATCAATTATATATAGTCTGAAAATAATTTTCGTACATCTTTTTGCGAAACGATTAATAAGAAGGTGTGAGTAAATCTTTTGTGATGAGGTGGGCGTCCACCGAGATAGAGTTATTTGTGATGGATACCTAACCTAGAAACAGGTAAAGAGGATTAACGAAAGCTCTGGCAACATGATAAGAGTTTCGCTTGATAGAAAATTTTTAAATAATCAAAATGATTTTATAGCACACAGGCCTATATTCAACTTTATAGTCATTTTCAATGAAATTATGAACTACTCGGGGTGGAATCTACATACTTGACTTACCCTAGCTCCAGCCACCACCAAAAGACTAAAGTATGATTTTTATGTCATGTCATGTATTGCAAATCTAAGTTTTATTGATAAGAAAATGCGTAAGGCGGGTATTATTTTATTATTTTTTTTCCTGCTAATCTCAAACCTTTTCTACATGAAAACCCTAGTTTCCACTGGAATATTTGTTTCGACCAAACATTGAATGGATTTAACGTTAAAACATTTCTATTACCATAAAATTTATGAAAGAGTTTATTTGTCTTTTGGATGTAGAACTTGATAATCTCCCCTCCTTTAAAACACTAAGTCATATGAGCTCCCACGTCGCACGACGAGTGTGACATCTCTCTCAAATTAAATGAGATAAAAGCTTTGAACTAGAGCAATTCTGAAGATGACAAGTGGCGGGACTCTATTGGTCGGAGCATTAAAATTGGAATTACACTCCGCTTACACCCTGTATTTAACTGGATGTTAGTAACACAGTTAGCAAAAACGTGGGTGTACAACATTTGTGTGTGGATTTACACCTAACTAATAACTTACACTTGGTTTACACCAAAAACTTAACCGTACGTTAGTGACGTCCGTTAAGTGTACAATACACCCGTAAGAAATCTAACATATTAGGCTTTCATCCTGCCCTGTACTGAGATACAACTTGATATATCGGCTTTGCTTATCTTGGAATACCATTGAGTATCGTATTATAATTGAAGCTTTGAGAGAAGATAAAAACCAGAAACTAGGATTTCTATAAGAAGCCCTAGCGATGGCGGAAGAATCATCATCACCATCTGTTATTCTTCAGTTTGCTCCAGTCCAAAGTGCTGTTGATGATGGATTAATCTCCGGTCTCAGTCACTGGTATAAAGTTAAATTCTTAAACAGTTCTCTCCCTTTCTTCGTTAATCGTTATGATGATATGTATTTGTGTGGTTGGCATGGAGTCGGAGATGGGTTTGTGCGATTTGGAGTCTGCCAAGGGTTTGAGGAGAACACACTCATTTCAGTCGTGGTAACATCAGATCATGCACACAACGTGTTTGAGGAAATGCCTGAGAGACCAGTTGAAGAACACAGATCGTGGACAGAGTTTGGGTGGAGAAAGTACTGATGTTTGTTCTCTATCATGCCTTATGGTTTTGTGATTTTGCATTCATCTAACTTCTGAGTTTCTCTTTCTAAGTCATTCATGCATCTCTTAATGTTGTCCATTGGCAGAGCTGTAAGAGGGAAATAATGCTGCGGTTTTTTAGTGGTGAGGAACGTACGATTGTTTTTTAATGTAAGAATCTTCTTTCATTTTATTGTATGTTTGGGTGCAGCTGATTGTGTTGGGTGGATGCGTGATATCGCAACTTGAATGGAAATCAATTCATACTTTCCTTATTAATGGCTCTAATCTGAGTTCAATTGTAAGGAAAATTTCTACTGTTTTGTGCTTTCTCAAGTAATTTCCTTGCATTCACAGTTTCTCATTTTGTGATCCACGTTAAAATAAAAAGACTATGCTTTTTATCTATAATATATATCGATTTGTCAGCTTATAATTTGTTTTATTTTGTACAGAACATAAATATTGATTTTTTTTTGTTTGTTTGCTTTAGATGTGAGGCATCTGAAAATGTTATCATCCATGGACAATATCTTATGTTTACAGCTTTGAGGGTCTTTGATTGAGGGTTAGTTGGACTCTATTACAGTCGAGTTAAATTAGTTGCATGTGAGTTAATTGTAAGGAAAATTTCAATTGTTTTGTTCTCTCTCAAGTAATTTCAGTCTCCCAGGGCATATATGCAGAGGGATGTTTTAAAGTACGATTACTACATTGGTGCTCGGCCATTAGCAGGAAGACTCACCCGAGTACATTCACCAATTTAGTTGCAAAAGTCCCATGTCTTCTCATCCGGTATATTGCTTCTCTTTAGTAGACATAGAAAGTCTGCTTCGCAGCTGAGGTTACTCATTGATGTGCATTGCTTTTATGTACAGTGCAGTGTCTGTTCAATTATATTGATACTGCTCTCTCATTTCCATCTTTATTGATGTGTTGCAGCCATTCAAGGAGGCTCCTCTTGGTAATATTTCCACAATTGCACTCGGTGACACAGATTCACAAATGCCGTATATTGATATCAGTGTCAATTGGATGTTGGTAAGAAATAAGGATGGCTCTGCAAATATGCGAAACCATTCTCTCAGGACATAAGTGGAGTCTGGTGGTAAAAATATCCAACTGATGATTTTCTTTTAACATGCACTATATAACTACGAAGTTTGTAGTCTTTTGCATCTTTCCCCTGCAGTGATGTTTGTGCAGTCCATGTGAGGGAGTAGTGTTCATACCTATTTCGCTTTTTGGAAAACAGGATGACTGGGAAGACTCCATGGCTGCCTTTTGGTTTGGCATCTCTTTTATGTCATCCTTGGAGGCAGAAATGTACGTGGTATGATTCATGTTTTCCTGCCATTCAATAAATTAATCATGTTTCTTAGACATAGCTAGGAAGGTTGGAGTTTTAGCCACATGAAGAATCCATCACAAATGATTAAACACAGTCAAACTTATGGAGATGGTATCGCTTAAAAAATTGGGTCCATATCAATTCACTTATCAACAGGGGATAAAGAACCAGAGGTTAAAGTGGATGATGTAAGATGTAATACGAATTGTGGCTGTGAATAGTGACGACACTGATTCCAGGTAGTTTCATCACAGATGTCGTTTGTTGCTATAATACAACATGCTGCTACAGCTGTCAGCAAAAACACTTCTGCTTTAGTGTAGTACTTTTGTTCCTTCTCTTATTCTTGCTTTATTTTCTGTTCATCTTGCACCATTGAGTCAGTAGAGGGTCTACTACAATGACATCTACCATTGCAATGGCAGAAGGAACAACTGTGGAAGTCTCTCAGGAGGAAAAGAAGTAAAGTCATTAACAGTTTCAGGGTTGGTAGGGGTTATCATATACTTAGCCCTCCGTATAAGGGATCTAAATTTCTGATTTTTTGTGTTCGTGAGCGACATAGGATTTTGTCTTTATACTCTTATTGCTACCCTTGGGGATCTTTATGTTTTTTTTTTGGCAGTGTTAGAGCTTTGATGCAAAAGAAAGAGGATGACTTTTCAAAAATACAAATCCATCTCTTCTAATTCCAGATTAACCTTATTTTATGAAAAATTGTGTATTGAGCAGCTTAGTAAGACTGCAATATACAACTAGAAAATGATATATTTGTATAAACAAAATACTGAGTACAGTTTGTGATGTCTGTGAGGGTGCTGCTGCTACTCTTTTCTGTGCTTCGCCCCACCCCGGTAAATCAAAAACGCAAATTAAAAATTCCAAAGCTTCGCCCCGCCACACCAAATCAAAAATGCAATGCGACGTGGCGTGGAGAAGCCACACCACACCAAATCAAAAATATGGTTAAAGACGTTTGTCCAGTCACACCAAATCAAAAATCTTAAGCATGTATAAGGAGGGGATGAGGCGAAGCCGAGCCACACCAAATCGAAAATCCGCCTAATGACGGGGCGAGGGTACCAAATCAAAAATCCTACGCATGCATTGGGACGAGGCGAAGCGTAGCCTAGCCACACCAAATCAAAATCCTAAGCATGTTAACCTCCCCACACCAAATCAAAAATCTTAAGTGACGGGGCGATCGAGACAAACCCCAACCACACCAAATTAAAAATGCATCGTGACGGGACGGGGCGAAGCCCGGCGACACCAAATCAAAAATACAAGATGGGCCGAGGCGAAAGCACGTCACACCAAACCCAAAATATGGTTAAAAGAAAGAAAAAAAAATATGATGGATGGTTTTCGTGTCCGCCCGGTGCGTAGCACGGGCACAAAATTTAGTTATCTTTATCACCATATAGTAAAATACAACAATTCAGGAGAGACAACAAGAAAACAACGAAAAAAACCGATTTCAAATTTCTGATACAAATTTTGAGTGGGCTCCACTCCCCTACCCACAAAGCAAACAAGCAGCCCATTTAGATGGTGAATATTGTGTGTGTCATTTTTTTTTTGTCTGTAATTAATTATTGCAGTAAAATATGCATCACCGTGGTTTGTAATATCTAGAATAATTACACCAATCTTAGTATAAGAAAACAAGAAATATAATAATATAAAAAGTAAATAGTTGTACCAGATGGCTTAAGAGATTCATTTAACATCTTTCTTAATATAGTCAACAAAACAAAACTCCGTTTTCAACAAAAAAAATGTTTCTTTCTTCACATAGAGGAAGAAGACATGGCTGCGGCTGCATCATTGAAAATACTCTACCTCTTGTTTGCTCTGTTCTCAACAGTTTTTATCTATCAATCTTCACAAACCTATGGTTACTCTAATGGGTTCTTACCAACTTCCTCTCCAATCACCACCACTGGTAGAAGTATTAGCAGCAAATTAACTAATCATGAACAAAATGAGAAGAGGAAGTTAAACAGGATAGAAGAAGGCCTAAAAAGAGCTCGATACGCGATTCTCCGAGCGGCTCGTACACGAAATCTTACTAATTCCAATAGTAAAGAGGAGGAGGAATTCGTCTCAAGAGGTTCCATTTACCTTAATCCATATGCATTCTATCAGTTAAGTATCCAAACTCAAATCATTTGAATCTTAGTAGCCTAGATTTCCGTGTAACCTTAAATTGATGAAAGTCACATTAATGTCAACGGAATCAAATTCGAGGTGACTTCGGATTAACCGTTGGCAGTTAACCCAGAGATTCGGACTCGAGTTCGAAACTCGTTGGCATCTTATTTACACTGCAATATAATTGTGAAGCAGAAATGCGAAAATCTGATCTCATTTTTACACTGCAGTATAATTACTCAAACTCTAATTTTTTGGGTGAACTTTTATCTGTTTCTTGTACAGGAGTCATACTGAGATGGAGAAGAGATTAAAAGTGTGGACATACAAAGAAGGCCAGCCGCCACTATTCCATGATGGTCCATTAGGCTATGTTTACTCAACAGAAGGACACTTCATAGATGAGATGGAAAGCGGGTTAAGTCCATTTACAACTCAAAATCCTGATGAGGCACATTTGTTCTTCCTCCCGTTCAGCGTGGTTAACATCAAGAGATTCATTCTCGCACCAAATCCATCAATCCCGTGGGCATGGCTTCAACTGTTTGTGGAAGACTATATAAAGGTTGTTTCGAACAAGTATTCGTTTTGGAACAGAAGCAGCGGAGCTGACCATTTTATGGTATCATGTCATGATCGAGTGAGTCTCTCTTTCAAGTTTTCAATTTGGTGAAACTTTTGCCTGTCTCAGATGACGGATCGTTTTTTGCGGGGTTAACAATATGATCTGTTGCAGGGGCCACAAATCTCTAGCGCTTTTCCTCGCGAGCTATTCAAGAATTTGATCAGGGTTCTTTGTAATGCCAATACCTCAGAAGGTTTCCATCCCATAAGAGATGCAACACTACCTGAAGTGAACCTACGACATGAAGAACTTGGTGGTCAACCACAACTTGGTAATCGACCTGCTGCAAATCGTCCGATACTTGCATTTTTTGCTGGCCGGGCTCATGGTTATGGAAGAAGTGTGTTATTCAAATACTGGAAAGATAAAGATGATGAGGTCCGAGTCTATCAGAACTTGCCGAAACCGCTCAACTACACTAATTTGATGTCCCAGAGTAAGTTTTGTCTGTGCCCAAGTGGATATGAAGTTGCAAGTCCTAGGATTGTTGAAGCAATATATGCTGGATGTGTTCCGGTTATACTTTCTGATCATTACGTACTCCCGTTCAGCGATGTACTTAACTGGAGCCAGTTTTCAGTTCAAATTCCGGTTCAAAGAATACCTGACATTAAGGTTATCTTGAAAAACATCTCGACGACAGACTATCTGAAAATGCAAATTAGAGTCATGCAGGTGAGGAGACATTTTGTACTCAACAGGCCTGCTCAGAGATTTGATTTACTTCACATGGTACTCCATTCGGTATGGTTAAGGAGGCTGAATATTGGGTTAATTTCTCAAGATGTTGGTTAAAGACATTGAAATTTTAGTCAAGTTTACAGTTAGCATTTTGGCATTACAATTTTAGAATAAGAAGAAGAAAACATTGATAATTTTTGCGATACTGTCACATTTACTTTCTAAGAAATGGCTTGTGCAATAACTAGTTTTTACATACAGCAGAACCAAAATTGGTGATGTAGAGTTACAGGATATCCAACCCCAATAGTTTCACTATTCCTTTTCCTGGCTGATCTCCATGCTTCCTTCTGAAGCTCTGGAAGACTGGAAGTTCATTTGACGTCTTTTTTTGAACTTCTCCTGTTGCATGCACTCCTTATATTTCAGCTTTACTGTTTTGAAAAAGAGTAGAAATCCTAAGTGATAGCGTAATTCAAATTAACCAAGTAGACAAGTTAAATTGACTATTAGATATTCTTTTATGGAAATAAAGGTCGAGAAACTACCAGAATCATAAACTGAGCTAAGTTTTTCGAATATATCTTCGGGTACATTATGAACACTACAAGAGTCTTTATCAGCTTCTTTCAGAAGTTTTTTAAACTCAACAACCTGAAAAGAAAATCAGTCAAACAAAAAAAAATCATAAAGCAGACTAGTAGAGGACGAGTTTCACATATATTACTACCGAAAAGAGAAATCGTGTTTCTGGATAAAAGTTCATAGAGAAAACTTAATGTCAGCCTGTTTTCTCGCTTCTTTTAACCTTTCAGTAAACAAGAGATAAGATACAATACTTGAGTACTTTTAACACATTAAAGAACTTTTAACACATTTGTTTTCAATTTATAATATACATGTCTGGACGTATTGCATATCCTACTCTAGTTTGATAGATTTGGGGCAGCCAGTGTATGTTGCTTCATCAGGATAATTTAAGCACTACTTTCATAGAAACCTGAACGTCCCATTCATATTTCAGTTTCTGGAATTTGACCCTAGTTGGAGAAGCCTTCCAGACAAGCCATGGTGGTATCCTTCGATATTGAAGATTAATGCTACCCTTCAAGGTCTTGCAACTCCAATTATAAGTCAAACATTCTAAAACTGTGTTTGCCTATCTAGATCAGCGCAAGGCTTCTATTAGACTACCTAACTTCTCTAGATACGCCTACCTAGATCAGATATCCAAAATTATTATTTTCTTGTTTGTTTGGTAAAAGTTCTAATGCCTTTTCTGTTTGCTTGCTTTCATTTTCCCCTGGCTAATAATTTTTCTCAGATTACTCCAATCTGGATGTGTTATTTTTGTTTAGGGTGGACAGTTAATTTACAGTATTGATGTAAATATGTTAGATGTATCTTTCAGGTTCCATAGTTGGGGATTAATTATCAATCTTCTGCATTCGCGAAAGGTTGCTATCCAATGGGGAAGTATGCTGCATTCTCTAATCAGCAAGGACTATGTACTACAGGCAAAATGCCAGGAACACTGGGTTGGCAATGACAGATTTAGATCCAGATAGAGGTTTAATAGGAATGGGGAGTTTGAAGCTTCTAGTGAGCTAAACCGTGGTCCTAGGGATCGTCGAGTGATCTCATCCCCTGAGAAAGACCAGTTAACCCCTACAGCTCACAAAGATAAATGTAACCCTCCAGAGTTCCAAACAGATTATGAAAATGCGAAGTTCTTTGTAATAAAGTCCTATAGTGAAAATGATATTCACAGAAGTATCAAGTATGGTGTGTGGGCTAGTACAGCAAATGGCAATAGGAAGCTGGATGTGGCATTCCGGGAGGCAGAGACGAAATCTGGAGAGACGTGCAAAAGGTCCCCCATCTTTCTCTTCTTCTCAGTGAGTATAAAACTAACCTTCATATATTACAGGAACTTTTGGTTGTGGACTCCTGCTTACTATTTTTATCATTATCAATCCAGATAAGTGAGGTTTTTACGGTAATTTTAGGTAAATGGGAGCGGGCAGTTTGTTGGCCTAGCTGAGATGACTGGACAAGTGGATTTCAAGAAGGATATGGACTTTTGGCAGCAAGACAAGTGGAATGGCGACATGTCATACTTAAAAACAATGACAACAAGCCTGTGACCAATAGCAGGGATACTCAGGAGGTAATTCCTAAGAATCTTCTTTATGGACTTTCTTTAGAAAATATTTTTCATGAGTTCAGATGAATATAATTTGTTGCTATGGGACAAATTCCGTATTGAAAACCTGTTTTTTCTTTTTCTTTTTTTACTCTTTAATTCAATTGATGCTTTGCATGTTGCAATGTTTATGCTATCAAGAACTAGTTTGAAAAATATTATACAAAGAAATGAGAGAGTTCTAATACCTGATTTCTTGCCAGAAAGGTGAAGCAACGCCCACTATTCCCTGCTCTGGCAGTCCGACCTGCGCGATGGATATATGTCCTAACATGGAAAGGCATGGCGTAGTTAATTACATTCCTCACCCCTGCAACATCCATACCACGAGTCATGGCATCTGAAGCAATAAGCACCTGTATTTTTCCCTCCCGAAATTTCTCGAGTGTCTTGCTGCAAACGAAGAACGGAATATGAAAATCCATTAAGGGGAATTTCCAGCATCAAACAGACTCTATGTATTGCAAATGTAACCGAGTGATACAGCTCAGAAGTTGGAACTTAGATTTTCTTAATCAGTACAGGATTTACCTTCGCAGAGATTGAGGTTGAAAAGCAGAATATTCTTTGATCTTAAAGGGCAAATCAAAGCAATTTAACATGGTACAAAGTTCATGAGTCGAATCCTTAGATTTTGCAAAAACAATACTTTGTTCCCCTTTTAGCTCGTGCAGAAGTGCCGCCAAGTAAAGAGGTCTGGATTTTACCTCACATGTCTGAACAAAGAAAGCAAAGGAAAATATACGTGAATTGATGAAAAGAATAAACTTTGGAATCTCTTAAATACTAAAAGAGTGTTCACATAATACATAGATTATTTAACAATATTAAACTAGTGTAACAACCAAGTATGAGAAACTATTTAGAATCTCCAACGGAATGGATTGATGCTTCAAAGATAAAAATAAAGGAATGGACTGTTTGGTCACAAAATGCTTGAGGAGACGTACCAATTTGAATAATTGTAGCTTGTCAGGTAGCTGATAGCGGCCAGTTGTCAAAAACAAAGGATGATGCAGATCAAGCTTGGAAAGCTTGCCAGGACTTTGGGTCAGAGTAGCAGATAAAATCATCTTCACAAGCCTCGGGGAAGATTTACCTTTAAACCCCCTTTCGATACCGCTACATCAAAAAAAGATTTTATTGAAGGTGAATAGATGATTAGGTTTACTATTAGCTTAAAGGAATCTGTGGACTATGAGAGAGAAGGAAATGGCCTCTAACGAATATGCAGCCGAGTATTCAAATAATCATCCTGCAACAGCATTTTTATAAGGTCATGGCATAAGTTTGTGATTACATGTAAATGTAGTATCGTACTGTAAAAAACAAACTCAGGAGCACTGACGAAATATATTGGCAAAATCCCAATCAGGTAAACTTTTGGCAGACAAATCTGTCCCAATCCTCTTAAAGGTTAACTTATCTGAAGTCAACAAACAATTGACTTTATAAACTAAGTATCAAGGATCAAATAAAACTTACGATCTTCTAATAGTTCTCAGGGGACCGAGAAAAGATTGAGAAGCCCTCATATGCGAAAACTGGTGTTCCTCATTTGAACGGGTCAATTGAAGCACAGCACGAAGAAAATCCTGATATTCCTCTCCAAGTAGCTTGTCTATTTCATCAACTACCTGAAAATCTCAAGTATGTAAGCCTATATATATTATCTTACAACAGTTAGTTGAGGTCCTATGATAGAACTGGCCAATGATATGTTTGTTGTGATTCTTCTAACTAAACAGTTCTAGTGACCCTTGCCTTTAGTTACTGAGACATTATGCAATTGATTTAATTCAAAAGGCATGCAATTTGGTGTCCTGATAGTCCAGGGTGCAGACAATTGATTCTCATGAACCTCGGGTTATGACAATACTGACTACTGATCTAAAAAGATAGGGAGCTTAGAGAGTTAAATCTGGCAGAAACAAACCCAATCATTCTCATCAAGTGACTCATGTAGACTGATCAATTCATGCAAATGAATTTGTATTAATCATTAGTATCTAAGCATACCAGCAGGTGACAATTCTAACCCGTCCAAGATATTTGTTTTCCTTGTAAGTTACAACAGACGTATCACTTGACAAAATTAGAATGTCGTACTAGCAAGGCTCAATCTAATTATGTATTCAGATTCCCCTACCACACATAACTGTAAACACAAAATTGCTCTAGCAACAAAAATCTACTTAAGTATGGTACCATACAGAACCTCTCCAAACAGGAATATGCTTCGATGTCCTTAGATTCATCATTTGAAGAGCCAGATAACGAGTTTACAGTCTAAATCTATTCATACAAGCATTGGAAGTTGATACATCAACAAGAAAACTTGAGGGAAGGGATAAACAAACAGAAAGGTGCTTATGTTAGCTTCATATAACAATAAGAAACTAGAGTAGAATTTCAGTCTAAAAATTGTGCATAGATAACTCAGTTCACAAAATTTCTCACTTACAAGAAACTGAAGATGCTCAAGAGTAAATCCCTTTGTTGTGTTAATATGGTCCATCAGTCTTCCAGGTGTTGCCACTAAAATATCAACTCCGCTTTCCAATTCTTTCTCTGGGTCATACCAAACACCTGCCTCCAGCGCAGGCCGCTTAATGAGCTGTGATATCTCATCTGACATTTTACCTTTACCACCAATAGCTGAACCAACAGTTAATCCCACAGCTGGTGCTATAGATTCAAATACACTTTTTACCTATACCAAAATGCGAAGAAAAAAAATCACTAAACAGCACAACTCTAGAAAATCAACACGTTAATTACCAACGTTCGGAGACGAACCTGATCTGCCAAATTACAGGAAGGCAGGACAACTAGAGCGCGTAAGCATCTAACATTCCGTGTTGAAAGAGATTGAACAATAGGCAGTGCATAAGATAAGGTTTTCCCACTTCCAGTTGGTGAATTAATACAAAGATCTCTCTCAAATTGACCAGGTCCAATTGTTTGTTTCCATACTGCATACTGAATTGGATACAATGTTGTAAAATTCTCATTGATATTACTTAATGCCTCCACCAATCTAAACAAAAACAATCAAAAGAAAAAAAAAACAATTTTCAACAATCAAAAATCACTGAAAGAGAATGAAATATAGAGAGAGGTGGAGGGAGGAAGGGATACCTGGGATCAAGTCCAGGAACATGTTCTAATAGAATATCTTCAATGAGATTGACATTTATAGGAGCTCTCATCCATGGGAGAACTGGGATTTTCTGCTGTTTCGGATTCTCTTCAACCGTTGCAGATGATTTTCGTTTAGTACTGACCATTTTTAAATCTCCAGCAGAAGAAAGATTAAACCCTAGAACTAACTAATGGAGAAGAGAGGGAATAATATGATATTGTTTCTCTGATTCTGATAAACCCTAAACGGCTAAACCCAAAATCTGGTTATTTTATCGAACACGCCTAAAGATATGGAGACTCAGAGTTGGGCTTGCTTACTAATTGCAGGCCCAATATATTGGACTCGTTGTATTCAGCCGTGATTGCGTCTTGTTGTAGTTATTGCTGGTGGTGTCCCGGAACCCTTCCACTGACCTGCGATGAAAATATTCATGTCCATTCCAGCCGTGATTGCGTCTTGTCGATAAGAAAAAGGACGTAATAACTAATAAGGAGTGTCCGGTAAAGTTTTTTTTTTTTTTTCTCTTTTTTTGTTTTGTTTTGCACATGGGAAAATTAGGATAAGGCCCAAAAAATATATTATTCCTATTGGTAAGCCCAAAATATTTTTCAGCTACCGCGACACCCCTAGTTATTCAAAATTATAAAAAGTGAGTAACAAGACAAAGTTGCCCTTAATATAATTACTTGTAAAAGGAAGAAATTTTGGATTTTCTATCTGCTCAGTAAAGAGTTTGCATGACTCGTACGCATCCTATTTTTTCAGGGGTATAATTGGTATGCAAACTTGAATATAATATATCTAAAAAACCGTGCCTTGGAATTTTACAAATTTTATCTCGTTGCAAAGCTTTTAAAGGGCTCTACAAAACGAGCACAAATAACAATATCAAATTTGGTTTTTTACGAAAAATTGGAGGTGATTATCATTTTTAGGGAGAAATTTTGAAAACTTGATACACCACCATTATGCAGCCACCATAAAGGATGCATAACACATTATGCAGATACCACAAAGAATGCATCACAAATTATGCAACCATATTTTGGTTTATGCATCAACTAGTTAGGTTGTGCAACCACTAAAACGATGTATATGCCTAAAACTAACATTCTAACAAAAAAAATGATGCATGATACATTATGTAGTCAAAACAAAAGACGCATAATGCATTGTGCAACCATATTTTGGTTCATGCATCACTAATTTGATCATGCACCACTAAAAACTTGTATAAATCTAAAAATTAACATTTCGACAAAAAATAAATGAATAACAAATTATGCAGTTATTTTTTCGATTGCATAATAGGTAATGCAGTAACTTTTTATAGCTGCATAATAGGTTACGCAACTATTTTTCTTTTGTTGATTTAAGTGTTAACTAGCATAAATGAATTATGCAACCATCTTTTCTGAGCATAATAACTTATGCATTTATTTTCTCGGGTGCATAACAAGTAATGCATCCATTATTATTGCTGCATAACAGATTATGCAGTCATTTTCCTATTTCAGCGTTAACAAAAAAGTGTCTGCATAACATTATGTAACCATTTTTCGAAAGCATAACAGGTTATGCAAGCACTTTCGTAGCTGCATAACAGATTATGCAGTCATTTTTAGGTTGCATTACTTATTATGTTTAAAACATTATGAAGCAATTTTTTTTATTTTTAGTACTAACAAAACAGCGGTTGCAAAAGTATGCTATGCAGTCAAGAAAATGACTGCATAATATGTCATGCACCCATGTTTGTAGCTGTCTAACGAGTTGTGCAACCTTTTTTTGGTTGATTTAGAAAAATTAATGCAAAATGCATTATGCATCCATTTTCTCAGATGCATAACAGGTTAGGCACCAACTTTCTCCAATGCATAACAGATTATGCAACAATTTTTATAGATGCATAACAGATCATGCGGTCAATTTTATATCAGTGCCAACAAAAATGTGACTGTATAATGCGTTATGCAACTTTTTTTTTGAATGCACAATAGGTTATGAAGACATTTTTGTAGTTGCATAAAGATTATGCAGCCACTATAAAAATATTATCTTGCAAAAATTCTTTAATTCCAAAAAATGACAAGTCTTGCAATTACAATATGAAAACTATAAGAAAATATGAAATAAAAAAGACAATCAAAGGCATGAAGAGCAACCGTTAGAGTGTCACTACCTGCCACCAAGCAACCGTTAGAGTGTCACTACCAGCCACCATTATAGTCTGCAAGAAAAATAATTCAATTCTCAATCTGCACTCAATCTTGAATTTAACAATTGCGCTAAACTAAAAAATTGCATTTGTTGTACGAGACAATAACAGAGGTCCCTCAATTTCCTTACAGTCTAACATCATATACTAGTTGTCGAAAATGTTTTAAGCATGTCTAAACAAATATACAAGCAATGGCATGGAGAAGATACACAGTACCTTGAAGCCTGTCAATTCGCAGAAAATATTGCAATAATAAACAAAAATGAGATGGGAATTTGGACGAAACAATACCACCTTTTCATTTCTGTCTTCCTAAGCACTTTCTACTACCGAATCAAATAATTCCAAATTAGACCATCTCACTCCAAAACTCCCTATATGTTCAACCAATTCATGCAACACATAATTCCCAAATCATTCAATTAACAATGTTGCATCAACCAATTTCAGCATATTTCGGAACCTAACTTTGTTGTTGCACATCATTTCTTGATCGAGACCAACATTTCACAGTAAGAACCAGCCACTTAGCCAAGCTACAAATTCCTTATTCAAGTCATTTGTTCTCATCAGAACCATTTCACTCTCTTTATAACTAACTCAAGCTCACGTATAATCTATGAAGTGTGGACTCATAAGAAACGAAACAGTTGTCTCACTTGCTATCCAAACTCTCTTCTTCCGCCAACGTTACCTTTTCTGGTTCACATCCATTACCCACTCATTTGTTCGTCGCAAACTTCAGCACCAGAACCCTGTCCCCATTCACCACTACCAGTTCATTTCATACAACCTCCACCACTAGCAAAGAGCTAGTTAACATCACCCTCAACACTTTCTCCCATCTTCTTCTTCACCAGAACAGTGTCAATAAACAAAAATTTGACAGTCAAGAGCAGTCACATTCAATAACATATGTTGAAAGTGGGATGGAAAGAACACTGATATGCTCACTGCAATCCATAAAAAAAAAATATGCTCATTAGAATCCATCATCTCATGTTTCAAGTGTAACTCCCCATGTCCCCTTTAAAAAATTAACCATGATAGAAATTTTATCAAACCTAAAATTTCTTAACTCCTGTAAGTTTTTGTGTCGATGCTCAAGATTATTTAGGAAACTCCATCTACCGTATGATTTAATAAGCGTGGAAAAGAAATACCTTCTTTGGTAAAATCAATTTGTTGCGAGAAAAATAGGTGAGTTGATGTCACTTGTCCCATGTTGCTTTCACACTCTCCCTTGCTCCAAATACACTTGCATTTGTTGTTGCACCACTAGTTTCTCTACAGTAGATCCTCAAACACTACCTCTCCCAAATATTCCTAATATATCCAAGCGATTATTGAGAGTAGACTCTTTCAGCAACCAGAGTTTGACAAGGAAATGCTAATGGGATATGGACGTGGGGTCTGATACATCTGTAGTTCAAAATAGCATATCTTAGTCAGGACATTTAACAACCAAGTGCACAATCACATTCAATTATGGAGTGAGTTCAAAATGAGATGAATAATTCATACATTTAACTGACTTACTCTCCTGTTTTATGAAAATTCTCTAATTTTTATAGATTAAACACATACAATAGACAGAAAACCATATATACTAGTTCAAATAATAACATCAAGTCATTTGTCATGCCAAAAGAGAATCTCTTGACTCATCCAAGATACATGAACAAAAATTCGACCCAATTACTGATAACCATAGATCAAAAATGATAGATCCACATCAAAATTGTACCAACATTGAAATTGAAATTAGAATATGGATAATTAAGCACTTACCATGTATCCCAATTATAAATCCAAGACCAGAAAGGAGCGTTGACTCTCTTCTGAACTACTACTGCTGCTCCTTCTACTGATGTGGTTCCCCTCCTCATTTGATGTACATAGTAATTCAGATGATATCGAAATACCGCAAGACTCTTATTCCCTTTTGAAACTTCAATCTTAATTTCTTCTTTCTTCTCGAATAATATCCAGAAACCCAAAATCCCCAAATTAAACCAGAGATTTTGAGGCAGAAAACCTAGTTTTATTGAGAGGATTATTCAAAGAAAGATTGGGAAAAATTTAACAAAGAGAAAGGTATTTTCGTGGTCTAGAGAAAGATTTGAAAGATCCAAATCTTAAAAACGAAGAATCGGAGTTCATCAGTTTTTTCTTTTCACTTCACTCTATCCGTCTCTTAAAGAAAAGGGTACTTTGGCCTTTTAAAAAAACTAAGAAACAGAATTTCAGAAATTATGGGTCTCATATAAATTTTTGAAGAGGAAATGGGTGTGCCTATGAGGTTTTACGCCCGTGGGTTTCACAGTGTAAAAATGTGTAAAAATGGGTGTGGCTGTAGTTTTCACTTGAACATTCCGCGAGCTAAGAGCCCAAAGCAAAAACAAAAAGAAACCAAAAAAAAAGAAAAACAAGAAACAAAAGAAACAAACTAGTTCCTACTCTTCTAGACCTGTCGTGCCTTATCAGCAGCGATAATTTCTCTGAAATAAGTAGTAAACTCATCATGATGAATTTCCACCGAAGTACTTCCCAAATAAATCCCTGCTAGAAAATCAGCTGCCCTGTTAGTTTATTTATAGCAGAAAGAAACTCTCCATTTCATAAATCTTTCCTTTATTAACTTCTTAACTCTCCTCCAGATTTGCATTACTTTCCAGGGTAGTTCAGGATCATGGGTGTTAAGTATCTTATGAACTTCCATAAAATCAATAGCAAGATGAGCTCTTAACCATCCTTTCTGAATATCTAGATTTAGACCCAATTCTACACCCTGCAGCTCATGAGAAAAAACTGAAAAAACTGGACTTTCTCCACTAGCAGTACCAATTACTTCAGAATTATGATCTCTTATAATAGCTTCAAACCCCCCTGCAGAGTCAGACTTAGCTCCATGTGTGTTAATCATTACCTCATCTTCTTCAGGGTACAACCAGGTTCAATAGATAATCTCAGGAAGTACAAAAACACAATCAAAATTCCATCTCGTCGTGAAACTTTTGGTAGTTAAAGTATCATTTTCCTTTTGATTTGTAGTTGATAATTTGAACCTCACGTCTTGAATAATCAAAAGACTGACTTGATCTTGAGAACCATAAATAGCTTTAAAATTAAACTTTATTATTCCTCTCTCTCTAAATATGGTAAACAAAACTGTTCAAGACAAGTCTTTTAATTATAGACTTACAACTAGGACCTGTAAAATTTTGAGAGCACCATCTAATTTCATCATCCTGGGTACTCTCATGCTTTCTAATAATCTCCATTTTCAACAGGGGACCTCTCCAAATACAAGCAGAAAATAAACAATCATGAAATAAATGATTTTAACCTTTTCTGCTTGTCTTCTCATGACCACAAATGGTACAGGAAGCATCAGTTATAACTCCCCAGCTAACAAGCTTACTTATAGTTTTTAACCTTTTATGCAAATCAAGCCAGGTGATAATGGAATGCCTAGGTGTATGTTTCTTAAATCACACTAGATTTTTCCATATAGGAGGACTAGGGAGATGGTCAGAAATAGCAATATAAGTAGCTTTCATAGAAAACTGACATGCTATTCCAGATTTCCAGAAAATTTGATCACTCTCCAACATATTGAAATCACTCAAAGATATATGTTTCACCACTTCTTGCACTTCCTCCTCCATAAAATCAAGGAAATACCAAACACCATTATAGATAAAATCAGCCACTTTGGACTCATCAATGGCACCAATTTTAGATAAAAAAGTTTGAATCCACCCATTCAACAAGCATCCCTTTTGAGTGCCAATTCTCATGTAAAAAAAATTGTATTAGCTCTATCACCTAAAATCACACCAATATGATTCTTAGCAATCTCTATATGTTCCAAAATTATTCTCCAACACCAAGATGAATCTTGAGGAATTGTCATTGTCCAGAAATCCTTATCCTTTATGAGATTGTCCTAAACCCAAGTTGTCCAAATACTTTCCTTTCCTGAGACCAGATTCCAAATGTACCTAAGATTAGCAATAACATTAATATTCTCTAGATCTTTAATCCCCAATCCACCTTCTTCATAGGAATAACAAGCATGACTCCATCTTGTAGGATTATAACTCTTCTTTAACTCTGGACCAGCCCATAAAAACCTTTTAAATTTGGTGTTTACTTCTTTTATATCTCTCTTGGGAAGGACAAAACAAGAGAACCCGAAGAATAACATGCCACTTAAAACATCTTTGATAAGTAATGCTCTCCCAGGATATGCAATAAAAATGGCTTTCCAAGAGTATATTCTCTCATCAACTCTTTCAAAAAGAGGTATACAGTCTTTGTATGTGAGTTTAGTGGATAGAAGTGGAACACCAAGGTATCTAACTGGCAACTCCCTTGTAAAACAGTTCAAAATTTGAAGAATTTGTTGCAAGGTGACATCATCCATGACAGAACTAAATAGAGGGGTCTTGTGACTGTTAATTTGTAAACCAGAATATATGTTAAATTCATCCAAAGCAATCTTGAGTCTAGAAGCAGCAGCAGTAGTACCCTTAACGAAAATCATAACATCATCAGCAAGGCAAAGATGAGTTAAACTAGTCAATTTACATCTTGGGTGAAAACCAAACTTTTGAATATGTACTTGTTTAAGGAGAGTATCACTCAATATTTCTGTAGAAAGAACAAATAAGTAAGGAGAAATAGGGCAACCTTGCCTCAAACCTCTCTTAGCCCCTAAGAAACCATAAGGAGATTCATTTATAATAATTGAGAACTTAGATATTTTGATGCATAAAAGAATCTAATTGATGAACAATTCAGGAAAACTAAGCTATTGTAACATAAAAGGAATAGCTTCACATTTAGTTGTATCATAAGCTTTTCTTAGATCTATTTTCAGAGAACATCTTGGAGTACCTTTTGATTTGTGGTAGTTCCTTACCAGTTCGTGGGGCACCATAATATTATCTTGGATAGATCTCCCTGAAATAAAAGAAGATTGATTTTGAATGATAAGGCCTCCCAAAATTTTCTTCAATCTCAAGGATAAAATCTTAGTAATGCACTTATAAGTAACATTGAAACAAGATATAGGTCTATAATCAGAAACCATTGAAGGATTTTTCTTATTTGCAATCAAAGTGATAAAAGTATTGTTTACTCATTTTAAGAGTTTAGACTTATGAAAGAAATTATGTATAGCATAGCAGCTACAAAATCATCTCCCATGATAACTCAACTAGTCTTGAAAAAATGGCTTGAGAACCCATCTGGGCCTGGTGCCTTACTAGAACCAATATAATGCAAAGAAGCAACAATCTCTTCTCTGGTAACAAGCTTAATAAGATCTGAAAAGGCGGGGGTATAACAACCACACCCAATAATTCATTCGGAAATCTGTATGGACTAAACTCAAATATAATTCCAAGAACACCAACTTAAAAGCGAGCTCAATCAAGAGATATATCAAATAGATTTATCTTTATTTCTCAACACAACCAGCAAATCGAACAGATAGAAATTTGTGAGCCTGATTGATGTGATAAATAACTTGGACGGTACCAAAGACCAATGCCCAAGTGTCAATAAAGTTATATCCAACAAACAAGATAGGATTTATCAACTGATTGGGCTCCGCACAACTTGTGATATAAACAAATATAATGCGGAAAAGAATACAGACACCAGAAAATTTGTTAACAAGGAAACCGCAAATGCAGGAAAACCCCGGGACCTAGTCAAGATTGAACACCACACTGTATAAAGCCGCTACAAACACTAGCCTACTACAAGTCAACTTCAGACGTAAATTTAGTTGAGTCCTAACCAAGTCTCACATCGATTAAGGTACAGTCGTGTTCCTTACGCCTCTAGAACCAGGCCGGATTCTGCGCACGTGATTCCCTTAGCTGATCTCACCCACAACTAAGAGTTGCTACGACCCAAATTCGAAGGCTTATAAGCAAATATGTCTCACACAGATAAGTCTATTCTGATAGATAAATTTGTCTCCCACAAAAGTACCTATGAAGTTTTGTTCCGTCTTTTGATAAATCAAGGTGAATAAGAACCAATTGATAATCTGGTCTTATACTCTCGAGAGCAGCCACAAAGTATATGGTAGTAGAAGAAGTTATTGCGGAACTTATTATGGAACCACAAAGTCCGAGACAAAGAACTTTGTGATTACTTTTTATATCTTACCTATCAGAGATAAATCTCGAGCAAATCTTAGAGAAGATAGTACTCAATATTAGAGCATAGCTCGGTTGAACCCACCAAAACTCATTTAAAGATTCGCTTGATTATTTAATAGAGTCAACTTCGTATAGGTTAGCAAGAAAGTTACTAAGATATGAGACTTACAAGTATTACGTGAAGACTTGAAGAATGTGAAGAAGTAAAGAACTACAACGACGACATCATCCTTCCTCTTGAGGTTAGTAATAGTTGACTTGAACTGTTTCATTCCTAACGTATCTTTCAAGTCGTGCATATTAAAAACATAACTGCGAAGCTGTGAATGATTATACTCTAGTTAGACATAGCATTAAGGAATTACAATACGAAGTATAATGTCTATCTTTTGAACTTCGTATATAAGACATCAACATAATCGTATGAATGTTATTGTGATTATGTATGGGTATGGGTGAAGATTTCGTCCTAGAAAACAATGTTTACATTCGTATAAAGGAAGTACGTTCATAAACTTGTTTTGTGAATCGAAAGGGAAATCGCTAGGCTTATTGGTATTGTTATTCATTGCAAATCTTTGGATTACCAATATGTGTGTTTACTATAACCGCTCATAACTTATTTACGTATCATGGTAAAACTATTCACAATGCCCGACTTTTGTATTGGTATGACTTTCATTAGTGAAACCGATCTTAAGTAATCACCTGAGATGGTATGATCGATATGTTGTAATTCGTGTGACCAACTTTATACATTGGGGAACCAATCCTAGTAAGAGGTGCAACCGATCACAAGAGGGAATCAATCCTTGTAAGAGGTACAACAAGTTTTTAATAGTTGGGGAACCAATCCTATGACTTGTGCAACCGAATAAAAGTTTATACCATAAATATGTGGTAACTGATCCTAGTACCTAGTCAACCAACTTTTAGTAACTAGCGTGACTAATCTTAGTACCCACATGGAGGTAGAACTTAAACTTGTTTTGGTAGAACCGTTAAACCCATGATTGGTGATTTAATAGGATAATCAATCACATAGTTCTTGAAAGTCAGATGAACCAATTCTAAACTTATTTGGAAGTGTGGAAAATCGGTTCCAAGATTGTAAATATGAAAAAGGATTTACAAAGTAAAGATCTCGACATACTTTGAACATGTGGAATAACTCTTATCTTTTATTGTTCAAAGATATTCCTTAATATCTAAAGGAGAATCCTGGATCGAAATAAATTGAGAATCTTTTAATTAAGGATTTTAGTTTTATATGTTTTTAATTTCCAGCAACTAAATGCATATATTTAAAAAATAAAAATTAGTAATGTGCATTTACTAATTGGAGATTTTCTACTGAGATTTCGGTCAATATTTGGACAATGCATTTTCAGGAATTATGAAAACCGAATTTGGCGTTTATTGCATATCTTTGAGAATATTCGGTTTTGGAAATTCCTTTGTGTCCAAACTTCATTGGTCTATAAATATTGAAGTTTGCATTTCAAGCAAACTAATACTCAGAGCCAGCAAAATTACCTAGTTGTGTTGTTACTGGTGGAGCCGTCTATTCGGAGAGGAAAGTACCCTAATTAGGCGAAATCTCTTACGACCGCTCGTTTTAAAGACTTCTTTGGGATTGGGAATCTCTACGAGTACCGTTGGTGGGAAACTAGATAATTGCAGTTTATTATTAGTTTTCGATTGATTTGCTTGACCAACAGTTGTTGAACTTTGATTGCACCTAGTTTATTTATGCTTGAGAATCTTCTCTTCTGATATAAGATTCACTCAAACTAGATCGAAGTATCGACAGGGAACTTTAGACTGTTTGTAGATCTAAAGACGTCTTGTGATAATCCATTGTTAATAGACTCTGTTCTATGTGTGATTGATCACAAAAGATTCAAGTTGTTTGTGTGCAAGTGTTTATTGAAGATCTAAGAAGATTTGAAGGAAAATAAGATTTCTTATTTGAGTTCATAATATTTGGTGTGCACAAAACTTGATCGGCTGGGGATCCAACTATAATCGGTTTATCTTTGTGATAACTTTGATTGATTAGTTGGGTAGATCGGCATCTGTTAGAGCACTGCTCGGTCGAACTCGCATGCATTACTATATCAAGCATGTTGTCAATATTAGTGAGAAAAACTATATGTCTTGATTTCTAGTATACTTATGACTAAGTCTCGGTCTAGGATAGTTAGGAATAGTTGAGCTCCAGACTCCATGGCGATTATCTTGCAAATACGAAGAACTACTTAAGGAACCAGTGAAACTTCATCCGACTAAAAGGTATGTGGAGACTTGAACTCATCTTGTCACTCAAAAGTCTATCTACTCTATCTCCTACTCTTGAGACAACAGTCGTATATGTATGATAATTTTCATACATACACACTTGCTATCTCGAGCCGAGTTTACTCGCCTATCTTTTTCTCGAAATACATGTTGGTAAGATTTTTCTTTAACCATCTTCATCTTTACTGGTGACGAAAGTCATGATGACGTTTCAATCTTGAAAATAGCTTTGATGACGATAGTAGATTCTTTATGTCTAACAATTGTTATAACATTATGGAAGAATGTTTCAATGATTGAAATGTAGAGTTGAGAATATGTAACCACCTATGGATGTCAGAATTTAGTATGTTCCACATTTGTGTATAAATCCATGTGTCGGAAACCAACTGCGTGCATATGTGTGCATGCGGTATTGGTTCAGGAGACTGGTTGGATATGCGCACCCGTACGCATACTGGCGGAAGTTCACGTCCGTGAAATTCTGATGAGTTTGAAGTTTAAAAACTCAAAAACCAGTTACCTTAGGTACGTGTACCCATACGCGTACTGGCGGAACTTTTTAACCCAAAAAAGTCTGCTGAATTTGGAAACTAAAACCAACTCAAAATCCGGTAGCTAAGGTATGCATACCCGTACGTGTACCCAAGCTGGTTATTTCTCAAATCGGTAGTTCATGGACTTAAAACAATAAATTATAAGGAATGCAATCTTTGCAAAACGTGGGTATATTGTTCATGAATTGATTCAAATGAATCAAACCGATTTTGTTTCAATTTTTTTCTATGTATAAAGACCTAAGCAATTGAACAACTCTTAAACTAGTTCTTATGAGTCATTTGAACTAGTTATGAGAAAGATGAATACGGTTGATATGAAAGCACTCATATGGCTAACCATTGGTCAACCATTTGTGAACCAACCAATGTACACGTTTAGGTATGGTTACTCAAACCTAAATGAATACATTTCATTTATGTGTGACAAGCTAAGTTTCGATCTAACGGTGGAAAGATATTGCTTGGATAAATCAGGTTTTTCATCTAACGGTGAATATTGAATGCTTTGTTACCAAGGTAACTTGGATTGCAAACCCTGATTTGAAAAAAATATAAGAAGACGTCTAGCAACTGTACAAAATTAATCCCCACACCTCCTGTGTGATACTAGTTGGTTTGCTAGAGTCGATTCTCCTTTAATCGTAGGTTTCTTCTCGAGACCCTGTCGATTAACGACTGAAAGACTTTATTGGGATTGTGAAGCCAGACGAAACTACTTATCTTGTAGTTGAGCGATCTGATCTTTCCATTTTTTTATCGTACGAGTTCAGTTGGAATAATTAACTTGAGATTATATCTCCGATAGGGCAAGATAAAAAGAAATCACTAAAATCTTTGTCTCATCGTTTGTGATTCCGCAATATCTAGTTTCGCTACCGTATGATTTAGATTATTGTGAGGTGATTGATAATACTAGGCTGTTCTTCGGGAATATAAGTCTGGTTTATCAATTGGTTCTTGTTTGATTTTTATCAAAAGACAGAACAAAACTTTTAGGTTTATCCGTGGGAGACAGATTTATCTATCTTTGTAGACTTTTCTGTGTGATACAGATTTGTTTATTAAAGTCTTCGACTTTGGGTCGTAGCAAATCTTAGTTGTGGGTGAGATCAGCTAAAGGAATCAAGTGCGTAGTATCCTGTTGGGATCAGAGACATAAGGAGCGCAACTGTACCTTGAATCAGTGTGAGATTGATTAGGGTTCAACTACAGTCCAGACCGAAGTTAGTTTGTATTAGGCTAGTGTCTGTAGCGGCTTACTACAGTGTGGTGTTCAATCTGGACTAGGTCTCGGGGTTTTTCTGCATTTGCTGTTTCCTCGTTAATAAAACTTCTGGTGTCTGTGTTATTTCTATTCTGCATTATATTTTTTTATATAATTGAAATAACACAGGTTGTGTGTTGTATCGATCAATAGTGAAATCCAACCTTTGGTTGTCGATTGGAAATTGATTGATCCTTGGACATTGGTCTTTGGTACCGTCCAAGTTTATCATCCTTGTATTTGATAAAGACTCGCAAATTCCTATTTGCTTGAGTAAATATCAAATCAAGTGAGAGAGATATTAACTTCTCGATATACTTTTCTCTAGATTGAGTCTGACTGTCTAGTTGATTCTCTAGAAAGTATATTGGAGTTAGTCCATACAGATTACTAATCGAAATAGTGGGTGAGGTTGTTAGACCCCCGCATTTTCAATTGGTATTAGGGCAGGAAAACATCTTAAAACCTTAGAAGTTTGTGTTTTTTCGATTCTCAAAAGCCTATCCCTATGGGAAATCTTTTTGGGAGACTTGCTCATGGAATCTGTAACGCACACCAGATCTCCTTAAAGATTGTTCAAAGATTATTCATTAGACCTACGGTCCCTCATAATAATCACTTTCCATCTAGTATGTCGAAAAATCTAGATGTGAGAAAACAATCTAAGGAAAAAACTAAAAAGGATTTTCAAAGAAAACATAGTGAACGCTCAAAGGTATTGACTCTCACAAGAATTACTCTTAATCTCTTTGAGGAATACTACCATAAAGGATCAATTAACAAGGATCTGTTTAGGACGTTTGAAAATGATTTGAAATTCTTAGAAAAGCTAAATTCCCTGGAAAATTTGAATTGCTCTGATAAAAGTCCTGTGCCTGTCAAATCTTTTGATTATGCACAAACTGTTCCCAACACCAATTCATGTGAAGTCAATAAGAGTTCATATGTAATTGGCAACGGAACCATTTATCAGAAAAGGTCAATTCCTGGTCATAAGAAAGGATCCCAAATGATTCTAAGTATTATCAGTATACTTCTGATTCTGGCTACAAATGTCAACCGAAAAACTCGCATGAGAAATTCTTTGCAGTTTCCAAACACCTGATTTTAGGTTTGGCTACACCACATTTGTACATAACATGAAATGGGGCAAGTAACGGGTTGATTTTGTTTTAATTCCTTTTTTTAAGAAGCTTTTCAGTAGGTACTTTCCTTAATAATGTATGTACCTTCAAAAACCTACTTACCTTTAGTGGGTCGTGGTTCGCGTACGTATCCAAGCCCATGAGTGGGTATAAAAGAAGTTTGGAGTACGCGTACTCTTCCTCCTCCCCAAACAGTCCGCGTACGTGAACGATTCTAGGGTTCATGTTTTCTCTCCATTAAAGCTTGATTGAATAACAATTGTGAAGGGATTCTTCAAGATAAAAAATCAAGTAAGTAATTTCTTACCCACTCTCTTTTTTTCTTATACAATCATGAAGAGTGTTAAGGGTTCAAAAGGTTTTTCAAATAACCTAAATTTTTCATCCTCTTCCATGGATCTTCCTATTGAAAAAAATTCTATTAGGATTAGATTTGTGGATGAATTCTATAGAAAAGTATTTGAAAAGATTTATTCTACTGGGTTTATTCTAGGAAAGAAATTGGATGATACAAGTGGGTATAAGGAGGATTTATCTTGTTTTGAAAAATTCAAGCTTGGAAACATCTTTGATGGCCTTAGTGAAGGTTTTGATACTCTTACTAGAATTTTATATGCCAACATGTATGATGTTGTTCGTGAAGACATGGAATTCAAGACCATGGTCAATAGAAGAAGGATTATAGTCAATAGAGAATTGATTTCAAAAATTACCGAAATTCCGTTGGCTGAGTTTCGCCTCCCTAGACCAAGCGATGAACGACCTTCACAAGAAACCATTTCAAAGGAGATTTGTGGAAAAAGTGTTGTGTGTAATAATGGAAAATTTACCACTAGTCAACTAAAATTTCCCTTGAAAGCTTTTGGAAAATTGGGGATTTCTAACCTTTGTCCTTCAACAATTGAAAATTCTCGTTGGAGTCGTGAGTTTGCATAATTGGTCTATTACCTTAAGAAGGAAACCATTAATCTCAACATTTGTGGATTCATTATTTGTCAAATGTTGGATATGACTTCCGTCGACAAGAAGTTAGGCTACCCTTGCTTGATTGAGCATATTTGCCGCAATTTCTCCATTGAGCCCATTGGGAATTCCATCGGAACTCCCAAACTCGTTCGTCCATGTACTTTTGGTCGAATGAGGGAATATGATTGCAAAAGACAAAGGTGTGACACAATTGATGACTCGGGCGATTCTTCTTCGAAGATTCTTCGCAAAATTTACAAAGGTGTTTGTAAGTTGAATACCGAAGTAAATTTTGTCCAAGAACAACTACTTGTGATTGCCACCAAGTACCTCGAGATTAAGGAAGACATGGACAAGGTTCGTTCCACCTTCATGGACTCCGAAGATGAAAGTTATGAGTAACTTTTTCTCTTGTGATTCTTGATGTTAAAGTCCTCTTGTCTTTCTAGAAAACTTCTTATTTTTATGTTTTATTTAAGAAGGATTACTAGAGTTTGGAATAGCCATTATTGTGAGTACACATAGCTATGTCTATTGTTTTTTTCATCTTTATTTTTTAGGTTTATTTGTTTAATTCTAAAAAATTGGTTTGGAAGATGATTTTTGCAGTATTAATCTTTATGGTTTTATATATTGCAATATTTTATGGGATATGTGTGTTGACGTCCGTGAACTATTGTCCCATATGATGTCGAAAGTTATCTCCTTTATATGTCGATATGTATGTGTTGATAAAATAAGGAATGAACTTTTGACAAACAAAAGTTAAGCCTATTTTGTCAATTATTGATGGAAGATAGGTTAAAATATTTTGTTCGCAAGGATTATGTCTATTGTATGTCATTGTGCAAATAGTGATGGAAAATAGAATGAATCCTTGTATATTCCGCAGTATTGATCACTTCCGGATCCATATTTTATATGTATACTACAATGCTCCATAAGTTTTTCCTGTGTTGAGCATAAGACGATTGAGTTAATCATTCTTTTATGTGAACTTAGTCGTACCTCTGTAAGTTCTCTTATGTCGAGCATTTCCAACTAGATTAATCATAGATTCGTTTGTGGTTATTTTGGTTGTGTATTCCAATTAAATTAATCATGGGGTCTCTTGTGATTAGTTTAATTGAGTTTTTTGGATATAGAAAATCATTTCTTTATGGTTTTTGGTGTCCAATAAAATCCTTCTTTTCTTGTAAAAGTAAGGTTGCTCTTGTTGTTCTCTTGGGAATGACATCAAATGGGGGAGAGTTCTTTTGAAATTGCGTTTAATTTCCATATCTTTGTGGGGAGTGCGGCTGTGGAATATTTGAGGAGTTATCTTGTATCTTTATATACTCCGTGATGAATGCATTTAGCTTAGGCTTTATGATTGCATCTAAACAAGTTGGTATATACTTTTCTTTGGTCTTGACGTGTCTCCATGAAAATTTTCATTAGGATCCCGTTTTTGTACCTTTGCCAATTTTATTGACAAAAATAGGGAGAATTAGTGTGTAGTCCACACTACAAATACATATGATTTACGTGCTTTATGAGTCATTATGTAAGGGGGGAGTGGTTTTCATGTTGAGACGAAGTATTGACTAAGGGGGGAGTGATACATATCATCATATTATTGTTGTCGAAGTTGTGATATGAGAACTTTGATGCTGTGTAATAATACTATGACACTGTATAACAATGATCGAGAGCCTTTGTTTTCTCATGTTATGTCTACTAAACTTCAACAACTATGATGCTGAACTTACAACCTTTGGAATCATGGGAGTACTTGGAAAAGACAAAGTTTTCGAGTAACGTTGAAACACCAAGGAGATCAAGCATGTGGACGAGAAGCTACAAAGTTTTATTTATTTTTTAATTCATATGTATTGATAGTTTTGTCACTAAAATTGACAAAGGGGAAGATTGTTAGAGCATTTCTCGGTCGAACTCGCATGTGTTGCTATATCAAGCATGTTTGTCAATATTAGTGATCAAAACTATATGTCTTGATTTCTGTTATACTTATGACTAAGTCTCGGTCTAGGATAGTTAGGAATAGTTGAGCTCCATACTCCATGGCGATTATCTTGAAAAGACGAAGAACTACTCAAGGAACCGGTGGAAATTCATCCGACTAAAAGGTATGTGGAGACTTGAACTCATCTTGTCACTCAAAAGTCTATGTACTCTATCTACTACTCTTGAGACAACAGTCGTATAAGTATGATAATTTTTATACATACACACTTGTTATTTCGAGCCGAGTTTACTCGCCTATCTTTTCTCGAAATACGTGTTGGTAAGCTTTTGCTTTAACCGTCTTCATCTTTACCGGTGACGAAAGTCATGATGACGTTTGAATCTTGAAAATAGCTTTGATGACGATAGTCGATTCTTTATGTCTAACGACTGTTATAACATTATAGAAGAATGTTTCAATGATTGAAATGCATAGTTGAGAATATGTAACCACCTATGGATGCAAGCATTTAGTGTGTTCCACATTTGTGTATAAATCCATGTGTTGGAAACCAAGTGTGTGCATATGTGTGCATGCGGTATTGGTTAAGGAGACAGGTTGGGTATGCGAACCCGTACGCATACTGGCGGTAGTTCACGTCCGTGAAATTCTGCTGGGTTTGAAGTTTACGAAATCAAAAACCAGTTACCTTAGGTACGTGTACCCGTACTCGTACTGGCGGAACTTTTTCACCCGAAAAAGTCTGCTGAGTTTGGAAACTAAAACCAACTCAAAATCCGGTAGCTAAGGTACACATATCCGTACGCGTACCCAAGCTGGTTATCTCTCAAATCGGTAGTTCATGGACTTAAAACAATAAATAATAAGGAATGCAATCTTTGTAAACAGTGGGTATATTGTTCATGAATTGATTCAAATGAATCAAACCGAGTTTGTTTCAATTGTGTCTATGTACAAAGACCTAAGCAATTGAACAACTCTTGAACTAGTTCTTATGAGTCATTTGAAGTAGTTATGAGAAAGATGAATACGGTTGATATGAAAGCACTCATATGGCTAACCATTGGTCAACCATTTGTGAACCAACTAATGTACACGTTTAGGTACAGTTACTCAAACCTAAATGAATACATTTCATTTTTATGTGACAAGCTAAGTTTCGATCTAACGGTGGAAAGATATTAGCTTGGATAAATCAGGTTTTTCATCTAGCGGTGAATATTGAATGCTTTGTTACCAAGGTAACTTGGATTGCAAACCCTGATTTGAAAACTATATAAGGAGACGTCTAGCAACTGTGCAAAACTAATCCCCACACCTCCTGTGTGATACTAGTTGGTTTGCTAGAGTCGATTCTCCTTTAATCGTAGGTTTCTTCTTGAGACCCTGTCAATTAACGACTGAAAGACTTCATTGGGATTCTGAAGCCAGACAAAACTACTTCTCTTGTAGTTGAGCAATCTGATCTAGCCAATTTCTATCATACGAGTTCAATTGGAATAATTGACTTGAGATTATATCTCTGATAGGGCAAGATAAAAAGAAATCACAAACATCTTCGTCTAATCGTTTGTGATTCCACAATATCTAGTTTCTCTACCATACGATTAAGATTATTGTGAGGTGATTGATAATACTAGGCTGTTCTTCGGGAATATAAGTCTGGTTTATCAATTGGTTCTTGTTTGATTTTTATCAAAAGACAGAAGAAAACTTTTAGGTCTATCTGTGGGAGACATATTTATTTATCTTTGTAAACTTTTCTGTGTGGTACAGATTTGTTTATTAAAGTCTTCGACTTTGGGTCGTAGCAACTCTTAGTTGTGGGTGAGATCATCTAAGGGAATCAAGTGCGTAGTATCCTTCTGGGATCAGAGACATAAGGAGCGCAATTGTACCTTGAATCAGTATGAGATTGATTAGGGTTCAACTACAGTCCATACCGAAGTTAGTTTATAGTAGGCTAATGTCTGTAGAGGCTTAATACAGTGTGGTGTTCAATCTGGACTAGGTCCCAGTATTTTTCTGTATTTGCGGTTTCCTCGTTTACAAAACTTCTAGTGTTTGTGTTATTTCTATTCCTGTTAGAGCATAGCTCGGTCGACCTCGCATGGGTTTCTATATCAAGCATGTTTGTCAATGTTAGTGATCAAAACTATGAGTCTTGATTTCTAGTCTATTATAGCTAAGTCTCGGACTAGGGTAGAAAAGTGTAGTTGAGCTCAAGGACTTCATGGAGATTCATCAGACAACGACGAAAATCTACTCAAGGAACCGTGGAACTTCATCAACAAAAAGGTATGTGGGGACTTGAACTTATCTATCAATCAAAAGTAAATCTATTCTATCTCCTACTTCTTATGAGACAAAAAGTCGTATGCTATATAGACTGGATCATACACATTTGACATTTCGAGCTGAGTATTCACTACTTATCTTTTTCTCGAAATCGTGTGTTGGTAAAGAGTTTCGCTTTGATCAAGTTTATCTTCACCTAGTGAAGAAAGTCATGAAAAGTTTAAATTACTTTGAGAATTACTCTGACGTGAAACGGTCTGTGAATAACGACTATATAACATCCTCTGAGAATGTCTCAATGATTGGGATGAGAGTTTAGATTACATAACCATGTATTCCTTAATCCGAAGTTTTCGAACTTTGTTGATTGAGAGAAACCGGAGGAATTGGATTTGCCAAGTCTGCGAACCCAGTCTGCGAATTCAGTCCGCGAACTGACGGAAGTTCTCTTGCCAAGAATTTCTGCTGGGATTTTCCAAAAACTCGTTTGCGTGTTTATTCTGCGAACCTAGTCCGCGAACTGCGCGGAAGTCTCTTTGCCGAGATTTTCTACTGAGTTTGGAAAACTCTGCCGGTAACCTTAAGTCCGCGAACTTGTTTGTGAGCTTAAGTGGTTATAATCTAAAGATGTGCTCTGAACATGAAATTTAAATTACTAAGGAATTCTTTATGCAAACCGTGGCTATAAAGTTCATGAGCCGATTCATCGAATCGAATCATCTTTGTTTCAATTGTTTCTTGTGTAGTTACATAAGATCTCATAGAAATTGAACAACTCTCTAACTAGTTCATTTGAGTCAATTGAACTAGTTATGGTGAAGAAGAACTAGGTTAATATGAATTGCTCATATGGTTAACCTTTTGGGTTACTATGTTGAACCAACATACACGTACACGTTTGGGCATGGTTTTCACAAACCCGGTAAACGTCTACCCAAGTGTGTGTGACAAGTTAAATTTTCGATCTAACGGTTGAGAAATATTAGCTTGAATCTAAATCAGGTTTTCATGTAACGGTGAAAATGGATTGCTTTGTAAAAAGGAAAACCCTAATTTGAAGGATATATAAAGGAAACATCTAGCATTGTGCAAAACTAATACTCACACATCTGTGTGATACTAGTGCGATCGCTAGAGTCGATTCTCCTTTAACCTTTGGTTTTATTCTCTAAAACCAGGTTAACGACTTAAAGACTTCATTGGGATTGTGAAGCCAGACCGATACTACTTTTATCGTAGTTGTGTGATCTGATCTTGTCTTCTATCGTACGAGTACAATCTATTGATTGGCTTGAGATCATGAGAGTTCTCCGATATGCAAGATAAAGAAGTCACAAACATCTTCGTCTCACTGTTTGTGATTCCTCGACAAACCGCTTGTGTAGTCAAGAAGGATTGTTGAGAGGTGATTGATTAATCTAGGCTGATCTTCGGGAATATAAGACCGGATTATCAATTGGTTCCTGTTCACCTTGATTTTATATCTTAAGACGGAACAAAACCTAGGGTTTTTCCGTGGGAGACAGATTTATCCTTTGATAGACTTTTATGTTGAGACATATTTGTTTATTATCAAGTCTGCGATTTTGGGTTGCATCAACTCTTAGTTGTGGGTGAGATCAGCTAAGGGAATCAAGTGCGCAATATCCTGCTGGGATCAGAGGCGTAGGAGTACAACTGTACCTTGAATTAGTGGGAGACTGATTGGGGTTCAACTATAGTCCAGTCTTAAGTTAGCTTGGAGTAGGCTAGTGTCTGTAGCGGCTTAATACAGTGTGTATTCAATCTGGACTAGGTCCCGGAGTTTTTCTGCATTTGTGTTTTCCTCGTTAACAAAACTTCTAGTGTCTGTGTTATTTCAATTTTCCGCATTATATTGTTTTATCTTTATAATTTGAAATAATACAGGTTGTGCGTTAAAGTTTAATTGATTGGAGATCTGACCTTGTGGTTGTCGATTTCATTGATTAACACTTGGACATTGGTCTTTGGTACCGTCCAAGTTATTCCTTATATTTGATAAAGACTCGCTATTATTTTTAGCTTGAGTAAAAATCAAATCAAGAGAGAGATAATAACTCCTTGAGGTACTTTTATCTATATTGAGTATGACTTTCTAGTTGATTCACTAGAAAAGTATTTCGGAGTTAGTCCATACAGATTGCTAAGCGAGATATTGGGTGGTGTTGTTAGACCCCCGCTTTTTCAATTGGTATCAGAGCAGGAAAACACACTAAGACCTTACAAGTTTGTGTTTGTAGCGATCTGACTCTATGGACAAGAGTACTATCTCTGATAAACGCGTCACCAGTAATAAAGATTCTCTGTCGTCTAAATAAATTAAAGAGAAAAGTTCAATCTCGAATATAGATAAACCTTGTGGTTCGACGAGACAGACAAATATTGGCATGAGTGTTCATGATTACCCTTCGAAAGAGACCTTGTCTTCTAATGAATGGGATACAACTGAAGAGAGTAAATTGATTCTAAATCTTGTCAGAATGAATCAGTTAAAACACCATGTTAATGCTCTTCTTGGTATTGTAAGAGATTGCAAAGTCCATGTCAACGTTGAAGATCAGTCTTCATACTTGACTTTTGAGGCCAACCTCGAAAAGGATGCCTTGGATATTGAACGCCGCTTGAATAAACTCTCCATTCAAGGATGTTCAAAGCAATCTAATGTACCAAGAACTTCTGATGCTTTACATTCAGAAGTAAATACAGATGTTCCTAATGTTTCTTCCCATCATGAACTTGGGACATTCTGTAAAAGAGACAACTCTTCTGACGGTAATATTAAGACTACATCCTCCAATCATTCCTATGATCAAAAGGTATGTATTGTCTGTGAGACCAAGTAATCTGTTAGACAGAAGAGAAACTCCAAGTTGAATAAAGACTCCTTAGTTCAACTTCAACATACCCTAGATTTGATTCTCAAAGGTGTGACTGACATCCGTATGATTGAACCAATTGGTTTTCATATTTATACTGTGTATGCAACCAGGAAAGTCAGTACAGTGAGTTCCTCCAATGTTCAAGGGCAGAATAGACGTCTTAATAAAAATCGTCCTAAGGAAGTTCAACGCTTTGTCTCTAAAAGCAACATTGTTCCTGTTGAGAAGATCATTCCAGAAGAAAGGAAAATTGATAAGATAAGAAAGGATATTAAAGAGATAATTGTAAGATACAAAGAGCTTTTCAACAGTTTATCTTCTTCCTCATGTCAAGGAACTTCTGGTAAGAACTCTAACTATGTCTCTTACTTTAACGACAGTAAATTTTATGATAATTTCTCATGTCAAACAGGATCCCTCTCTAAAACTAAGAGGAAAAACAAACTTAACCAAAGACATAAACCTCGTAATGAGCCTGTAGGCTCGTACTTGTGCTAATTAATCATAAGGTTCGAGAACTTACTCATATAAAATCTTGTTGAGTAAGTTGTGTTAAAAACAGGTATACTTGTTGCTTGCATCTGTTAAGTTAAGCTATTTTCTTATTGTCCATAGTTAAACTTGTGTTGACAGATCCGCTAAGATCAAATATTGGTTATGTAAATGTTTCATACTGTCTTAAAATTTGTTTTTATGACCTGTTTTCAAATTTTGAAGGACTTTATTTCTTGGGTATTTGTTGTACTCGAACGGATTCCGTTTTGGCATGAGTCAACAGTTTATTTGAAACCCTAAATTGTTGTCCCCAAGGATAAAATATCCAACCTCTTAGGGTTACAAGTCACGTACGTGTACCTCTGGTGGTTTTGGATTTTCAAAGAATGTCTTCCTCCTCTTCTTGCTATGGTGATTTCGGAAAAGGATTTCTTGAAAAAAGTGTTGAGGTTGATTCCAGGAGGAAGAGAACACTTGTAGATGAATATCATCCCGTTACTTCATGCTTCTTTGTTTATTCTCATGAAAATGTTGAGAAGGATGATATGATCTCTGCTGAAGTTGTTCATGACTTTCTTAAGTACTTTGGGGAAGCAAAACAACAACTTGTTGATACTTTAAAAGGTCTTGATAAGGTGAAAACTGAGTTGGAAAAGGTTGTGCCTGACCTTGGTCTCATAAAATATCAAATCAATGATCTTCGTAAAAAGAATCATCTCTCTGATGAAGCAGAGAAGGCTGGCGTTCACAAGACCGAAGACTCCATGTCTTGTGAGGATCTTGTACTGCCCATATCCCTATTCGCTATCAGGGAAGCGATGGAGTCCGATTCTCTCTACCTTGTCTTTTTGTTGCCTAGCATGTCTTCTTTTTGGATTAGTTGGAAGAATAACTAGCGTTTTCAATGGCGAAGATTGTGACTACACATAGCTATTTTTGTTTTCATCTTCTTATGTTATTTTTTAGTTTATTGGTTTTTAAATTCTAGAAATATTTGGAGGATGATATTATTGCAATATTAATCTGTTTTGAAGTATTGCAATATATTTATGGGATATGTATTGTTTGCGTCCGTGAACTTGAAGGTCCCATATTGTGTCAAAAGTAAATTCGTTCATAAATTGATATTCATATTGATGAAAGGACGAATGGACTTTTGACAATTACAAAAGTTATGCCTATGCAGTCATTTATTTAATGGAAAATAGGATGAAATCTTTTGTTTGACAAGGATAAAGTCTATTATGTCGTTATGCAAATAGCGATGGAAAATAGAATAGACCCTTGTATGTTATCCACGGTATTGATCTTCATTGATCCATTTTATTATGTTTTACCGTGAAGGCTCCATTGTGTATCTTATATTGATCACCTTACAACTATGTCGATTAATATTGGCCTTGTTGGTTGTTCCATGAGATGCTATATGTTGAGCATTCTTGAACTAAATTAATCATCTTGATTGGTTATTTAGTTATTTGCTCCGAAAGTCTTTTTTTGTCGAGCAAAATCTTTTGACAATTAAATTGATTGCTTCGGTGATTAGTTTGGTTGTGTATTCCAATTAGATTAATTATAGGTTCTCTTGTAATTAATCTAGTTGAGTTTTTCATATATTCCACAAGTTCTTGTGTTGAGTATATGAACGGCTATACTAATCATGTTCTATTGGTTGATGTAGTCGTATATTCCGTAAGGTTTTCCTTATGTTGAGTATTTGAACGATTAAGGTAGTCATCTCCGTGTGGGTATCTTAGTCGTATCTCTGTGAGTTTCTTATGTTGAGCACAATCAATTAAATTGATCACTTTTGTGGTTTGATTTAGTTACGTGTTCCGATTAAATTAATCATGGGTTTACTTGTAATTAATTTGGTTGAGTTTTGGATATAGAAAATCATTTTCATGGTTTTTGGTGTCCAATTAAAAAATCCTTCTTTTCTTTCGAAATTAAGGTCGCTATTGTTGTTTTTTCGGGAATGACATCAAATGGAGGAGAGTTCTTTTGAACTTGGGCTTAATGGCAATATCTTGCGGGATGTGCGGTTGTGGAATTTTATAGGGGTTATCTTGTATCTTAAAACTCCTTGATGAATGCATTTAGCTTCGGCTTTATGATTGCATCTAAATTAAGTTGGTATGTATTTTTCTTTTAGTCTATGAAATGTCTCTTGTGGAAATTTCGTTATGATCCCGTTCTTTTACCTTTGCCAATTTTATTGACAAAAAGGGGGAGAAAAAATGTAGTTCACACCACAAATACATATGGTTTTCGGATCATTGTGTAAGGGGGAGTGGTTTCCATGATCGAGATGGAGTATTGACTAAGGGGGAGTGATACATATCACCATAGTATTATTGTTAAAGTCGTGATGCAATTGGACTTTGATGTTACATAATGATACTATGACACTGTATAATAATGATCGAGAATCTCGATTTCTCTCATTGTTATAGCTACGGATCTTCAACAACGGTGGTGCTAAACTTACAACCTTTGCGATCATTGGAGTACTTGGAAGGACGAAGATTTCAAAGAATGTTAAAGATTAGACTATGGAATAGGAGCCACTAAAGTTTATCTTTTTTGTATTCCATATGTATTAATAGTTTTGTCACTAAAATTGACAAAGGGGGAGATTGTTAGAGCATAGCTCGGTCGACCTCGCATGCGTTGCTATATCAAGCATGTTTGTCAATGTTAGTGATCAAAATTATGAGTCTTGATTTATAGTCTATTATAGCTAAGTCTCGTACTAGGATAGAAAAGTGTAGTTGAGCTCAAGGACTTCATGGCGATTCATCATACAACGACGAAGATCTACTCAAGGAACCGTGGAACTTCATCAACAAAAAGGTATGTGGAGACTTGAACTTATCTATCGCTCAAAAGTCTATCTATTCTATCTCCTACTTCTCATGAGACAAAAAGTCGTATGCTATATAGACTAGATCATACACATTTGGCATTTCGAGCTGAGTATTCACTACTTATCTTTTTCTCGAAATCGTGTGTTGGTAAAGCATTTCGCTTTAATCAAATTTATCTTCACCTAGTGACGAAAGTCATGAAAAGTTTCAATTACTTTGAGAATTGCTCTGGCGTGAAACGGTCTGTGAATAACGGCTATATAACGTCCTCTAAGAATGTCTCAATGATTGGAATGATAGTTTAGATTACATAACCATGTATTCCTTAATCTGAAGTTTTCGAACTTTGTTGTTTGAGAGAAACCGGAGGAATTGGCTTTGCCAAGTCCGCGAACTCAGTCCGCGAATTGACGGAAGTTCTCTTGCCGAGAATTTCTGCTGGGATTTTCCAAAAACTCGTTTGCGTGTTTAGTCCGCGAACCTAGTCCGCAAACTGGAGGAAGTCTCTTTGCCGAGATTTTCTACTGAGTTTGGGAAACTCTGCCGGTTACCTTAAGTCCGCGAACTTTTTTGTGAGCTTAAGTGGTTATGTCTAAAGATGTGCTCCGAACATGAAACTTAAATTACTAAGGAATACTTTATGAAAACCGTGGCTATAAAGTTCATGAGCCGATTCATCGAATCGAATCATCTTTGTTTCAATTATGTCTTGTGTAGTTACATAAGATCTCATAGCAATTGAACAACTCTCTAACTAGTTCATTTGAGTCAATTGAACTAGTTATGGTGAAGAATAACTATGTTAATATGAATTTCTCATATGGTTAACCTTTTGGGTTACTATGTTGAACCAACATACACGTACACGTTTGGGCATGGTTTTCACAAACCCAGTAAACGTCTACCCAAGTGTGTGTGACAAGCTAAGTTTTCGATCTAACGGTTGAGAAATATTAGCTTGAATCTAAATCAGGTTTTCATCTAACGGTGAATAAGGATTGCTTTGTAACTAAGGCAAAACCCTGATTTGAAGGCTATATAAAGGAGACATCTAGCATTGTGAAACACTAATCCCCACACGTTTGTGTGATACTAGTGCCCTCGCTAGAGTCGATTCTCCTTTAACCTTTGATTTTCTTCTTTAAAATCAGGTTAACGACTTAAAGACTTCATTGGGATTGTGAAGTCATACCGATACTACTTTTATCGTAGTTGTGTGATCTGATCTTGCATCTTCTATCGTACGAGTACAATCTATTGATTGGCTTGAGATCGTGAGAGTTCTCCGATAGGCAAGATAAGAAGTCACAAACATCTTCGTCTCACTGTTTGTGATTCCTCGACAAACTGCTTGTGTAGTCAAGAAGGATTGTTGAGAGGTGATTGATTAATCTAGGTTGTTCTTCGGGAATATAAGACCAGATTATCAATTGGTTCCTGTTCACCTTGATTTTATATCTTAAGACGGAACAAAACCTCGGGTTTTTCTGTGGGACAGATTTATCCTTTGATAGACTTTTCTGTGTGAGACAGATTTGTTTATTATCAAGTCTGCGATTTCTGGTTGCAGCAACTCTTAGTTGTGGGTGAGATCAGCTAAGGGAATCAAGTGCGCAGTATCCTGCTGGGATCAGAGGCGTAGTAGTACAACTGTACTTTGAATTAGTAGGAGACTGATTGGGGTTCAACTATAGTCCAGTCCGAAGTTAGCTTGGAGTAGGCTAGTGTCTGTAGCGGCTTAATACAGTGTGTGTTCAATCTGGACTAGGTCCCGGGGTTTTTCTGCATTTTCGGTTTCCTCGTTAACAAAACTTCTGGTGTCTGTGTTATTTCAATTTCCGCATTATATTGTTTTATCTTTATAATTTGAAATAATACAGGTTGTGTGTTAAAGTTTAATCGATTGGAGATCCGACCTTGTGGTTGTCGATTTCATTGATTAACACTTGGACATTGGTCTTTGGTACCGTCCAAGTTATTCCTTGTATTTGATAAAGACTCGCTATTGTTTTTAGCTTGAGTAAAAATAAAATCAAGAGAGAGATAATAACTCCTTGAGATACTTTTATCTAGATTGAGTCTGACTGTCTAGTTGATTCTCTAGCAAAGTATTTCGGAGTTAGTCCATACAGATTGCTAAGCGAAATATTGGGTGGTGTTGTTAGACCCCCGCTTTTTCAATTCCGCATTATATTTTGTTATATAATTGAAATATCACAGGTTGTGTGTTGTGTCGATCAATAGTGATCAGCAGTCCCGGACCTTAACCACTGTGTTCGCTAACCAGGTACGCAAACAACAGATCCGGACCTTGGCCTTGTCCAGCCGTTCCCATACTAGGTACGTGATCAGCAGTTCCGGACCCAACTCAGGTACAACCGTTCGCATACTAGGTAAGCGAACAAGGTTCCCGGACCTTGACAGTTAAAACCATTCGCATACTGGGTAAGAAAACACGGTTCCCGGACCTGAATCATAAAAATACAGTTCGCATACTAGGTATGCATACGTGTTGTATCCTGACATGGTCAATTGTTCTAAACTCCCATTTCAATCATTGAAGCATCCTTAGAAGACGAAAATAGGATCACACAAACTATTAGCTTCAAGTAATTTTCAAGTGATAGAATGATCAATACGAAACTTTCCAAATCGACATCAAACGATTATCTCACACAAATCATGTAAGATGTTCCAAGGAAATTTTCAAATGATCATCTTTTGACTAAATATTTAGTTTCCAACAAATAAATTGTCTCCAACTAAACTCTTCAAGAATAGTGATGAACATAGTTAAAGCAAAAAGCTTCCAACACATATTTCGAGAAATAGATAAGCGAGATAAACTCAGATCAAAATATCAAATGTGTATAATGTAAAAGTCTATATAGCTATGCGACTTAGTATCATTCGAAGATACAGTATAATAGACTTCTGAGTGATACATAATTTTTAATCTCCACATACCTTTTGTTGATGAAGTTCCTCCAAGATCTCCTCAGCAGATCTTCGTCTTCAATCGATGAACGCCGTGAAGTCTAAAGATCAACTACATATTCTATCTTAATCCAAGATACAACTATAACTAGACTAGAAATCAAGACTATAGTTTTGATCAACTAAACTTGACAAACAAGCTTGAGATAGCAACGCTTGCGAGTTCGACCGAGCAGTGCTCTAACAAGATATGCAACATCATCTTGTTGAATACAATCATCAAAACTATGACTAGACAAAGAAGCAGAATTATCCTCTTCAATTAAATCACTGACAAACAGATCAGAATAAAAGGATATACATTCCATGGCAATTTCCTTATCCTTAATCAATTTCACATCTCACTATTGTAAAGAGATAAGATAATATTTCTTGACCTTCTTTCTTTGAGAGAATTATGGAAAAAGGAAGTATTAGAATCACCTAGGTCCAGCCATTTAATTCTAGATTTTTTTTAGCAGCAGATTCTTCATACTTTGTCAACTTAACATATTCAGCTACATACAATCTTTCTCTTCTAGCCAGCTCATGATCCAAAGGATGAGACTGGAGCAATAATTGGGTGGAATCCATTTTTTCCTTAGCTTGCAAAACTTTTTTTGTTTGTTTGTTTTGTTTTGTTTTGATCAGACAGCTGGGGTTAAGGGACCCCCCCTCCCCCCCGAGAAAATAAACGAAATAAGAAAAAATAGAAAACAAAACAAAAAAACTAGCTAACTACGCATGTACTGTGTCCCCTCCTTATCTTATGTAATAATATGATGAAGCTCAGCAGAGAAATCCTCAGTTCTCACATCCATCCATTTGATAGGAGGATGGTAACCTGCCAATAGATCAACAACTCTATTGGTCTCTCGATACACATGAGAGATCTTTAAGACTTCAAATAAATCTCTAAGTAAATTGATTCTGCGCCAAATTTGGAGAAGCTGTCAGGGAGGTTTTCCCTCCTTATTCATCAATATGTAATAGACTACCATTGAGTCAATGGCCAGGTGAACCTTCTTAAAACCCCTAGTTCTTGCAAGAGTTAGTCTCATCTCCACCCCTTGTAATTCGTGAGTTGTTGCAGAGATGGGAGGGCCACCCCTTTTGCAGCAGCAACAGGCTCACCATCATGATTCCTTAGAATAACACCCCAACCTCCTGAGTGGTCCTTCTTTGAGCCATCAGTATTGATCATGATTTCATCACTTTCAGGACCAAGATAGGTGCAGTACTGAATAGTGATTGAGATAAAACTACAACTTCACCCCCATCTTTCCACAAAAGCTCTAGCATTAGGACTGTCCCTTAACTTCCCTGTTATAGACATAACTTTGATTTTCACATCAGTTATAATGGCATGACCAACTTGGTCAGCTGAACTAAATTTACCTAAGAAAATCCGGCTGTTTCTCTCATTCCAGATATGATAAATATAACAATTGAGGATGATTTTCTTCATTCTAGTAAGCATACCTTCTCCTACAAAGACTGCAATACACCAATTTATCTCTTCTTTCCAGCAGATACTCAAGTTTCGAAAATAACCCATTTTGAGAAGAAGTCCCTGCCAAATGCCAGCGAAAAAAGTATATTCATGAAATAAATGATCTTCAGACCCAGAATTTCCATCACATAGAGGACAAGCAGCAACTTGTAACAAACCCCACTTCACCATTTTCTCTCTAGTTTTAAGTCCTTAATGGAGCCCTAACCAAGTAATAAAAGTATGCCGTGGCACATGATATTGAAACCAAACCAAGCAGTGCCAGTTTACTGGGTCCCTAAGACCAGCCAAAGCCTTATAAGAGTCTTTCATCGTATAATCCCAGTAAAACTAGGTTTCCAAACCACAACTGACATTGAACTCGACTGTCTGCAATTGAGATATAACATTTTACACTTCTACAGACTGAGACTTAGGAAAATTCCATTGATCATTTTCAATAAACTGATCCACCATGCAATTTGAGTTGGGACAGATCTCTTCAAGAATATCACTCCTAACCCATTCATTCAGGCGACCACAAGGATGCCATGAATCAGAAATAAACTTAACATTGCTACCAGTACCAAGCACATAAAAAATCAGATTTCTAGCAACATCTCTCTGGTCTAATATTCTACGCCAACAGCACGACGAATCTTGTGGGATGTTCATGGTCCAAAAGTCTTTATTTTTGATGAGGTTTTTGTGAACCCAATCAGTCCAAATATTATCCTTACCACTGACTAAGTCCCACAGGTTCCTAAGGTTTGATGCAGCATTAGTTAGCTTAATATTCCTCACTGCTAAGCCACATTCCTGAACATGTCTACACACTAAATCCCAGCCTATAAGGTGGTATTTCTTCCCCATATTGACACCAGCCCATAAAATTTTCTTACAAATTAATTCTTTAATGGCCCTCTTCGGTAAAACAAAACAAGCCAGCCAAAAAAATATCATTCAAGGAGAACAATTTTAATAAGAAGAAGTCTCCATGTGTAAGTAAGAGACTTTGCTTTCCAGGATTTCACCCTTTTAACAACCTTTGAAATAAGAGGTAAACAATCTTGATACAAAATTCTAGTAAATAATAAGGGGACACCAAGATAGAGAACATGAAGGGCACTACTAATACATTCCAAGCATACAAAAATCTGAGATAAAGACTCACTAACAACTGAAGAAGAAAACAGAGTAGTCTTCTGATTATTCACTTCAAGGCCCGGGATCTTACTGAACATAGATAAAGAAGTTTTAAGAGATTTAGCAGAAACAAGAGAACCCTTGAAAAAAACAAGAATATCATCGGTGAAACAGAGGTGTGTCAAATTTGTCAATCTGCACCTAGGATGAAAGTCATAACTACCATTCTCAATTTGGAGCTTCAGAGAGACACTCGTAAGTTCCATAACTATAACAAAAAGGTAAGGAGACAGGGGGCAGCCTTACCTAAGGCCCCTGCTCGCAGAAAAATATCCATAAGGAGACCCATTAACAAGCACCGCAAATTTAGCCGAAGAGAAACAAACATAAATCTATTCAATGAATTGAGGAGGGAAACTCATCTTAAATAAACATATAAAAAAATGGCTTTCCAACTAACAGTGTCATAAGCTTTCCTGATATCAATCTTAAGCGAGCATCTAGAAGTGCCAGTTTGTCTATGATAGTTATAAACTATTTCATGGGATAGTAGTATGTTATCTTGTATAGACCTACCAGAAATAAAAGTAGATTGGTTCGCACTCACAAGGCCCTTTAAATCACGTTACAACATGAGATAGGTCTATAATCAGCAATCACATAAGGATTATCATATTTAAGAACCAAAGTGAGAAAAGTATTGTTTACCTCCCCCAGCAGCTTCGATTTAGAGAAAAAATTCTGAATAGCCTTAACAAAATTTCTTCATAAATCTGCCAACAAACCTTGAAAAAATGACTCGAGAAGCCATCGGGTCCCGGAGTTTTACTAGAACCAATGCAAGATAAAGCATAAATAATTTATTCCCTAGTAACAGGAGAAACCAAACTACACGCATCATTAGCACTCACCAGATTAGAAAAATTAACAAATTCAGCATCTTCATCAGAAAAAATGGAGGTAGCATCTTCTTTGAACAAATCAGAGAAAATTTGACACATTCAAGAGCAATTTCTTTATCTTCATCAAGCATATTACCATTAAAGTCTTGAAGAGTAAGAATATTATTACGACATCTTCTCTCTTTCAAAGAGTTATGGAAAAAAGAAGAATTTGAGTCTCCTAATTCCATCCATTGTACCCTAGATTTTTGCTTGAGCATAGATTCTTCTTGTCTAACAGCCTTACCATAAGCTCCTACAACTCTTCTTTCTACGTAAGCAGTATTAGCATCAAGAGGTCTTAATTGGACATTTTTTTGAGCAGTTATCATAACCTCTTTAACTTTACACACTACTTCAGTTAAATTATTAGATTTCTCTTCTCCATTCACCTAGAGCATGCTTAACTTTCTTAAGTTTAGAAACCAAAACAAACATAGGATTAACTTTTATTTTACCTCTCCACGCTTCTCTCACAATATCAAGAAAATCTAGCACCTCAGTAAGATAATTAAAAAATCTGAAAGGAGGAGGGACATGTTGTCTTTGTTCAAAAATAGAACACACCATATTAGAATGATCCGAAATTCCAGGATTTAAAAACTCAGCTTTAGAACAAGTGAAAATATTAACCCATTCAATGTTTGCTAAAACTCTATCAATCTTTGAAACAATCCTACCCGAACCAATCTGTTTGTTTGACCAAGTGAAGAAATTCCCAGAAAAAGGTAGATCAAATAAGTGAGACTCTTGGGTATATTGAATAAAATCGTTGATAGAAGAAGCTTGAACAGTGGGGCTATCAATTCTTTCATTAAGATCTAAAATCTCATTAAAATCTCCTAGCACTATCCAAGGTCCCTCATATAAAGCATTGAAGGAAATAATATCATTCCATAAAGCTTTTCTCATATTACTATCATTATCAACATAGACCATTGTAACAGCAAACCTTAAATTTCTACTAGTAACAACCTCTAAGAAAATGGCTTGAGCAGCAGTATGCATAACATAAATTCCAATTGTTATTAACAACAAATCTAATAGGATCTTTATTCAACTCATGAACATGAGTTTCGACAACACCGACAATAGAAAATTTATTTGAAGAAATAAATCTACGAAGCTCACGTTGCTTTAGAGGGTCATTGAGCCCTCTAATGTTCCATCATCCTAGCTTAAGCATTATCATTAAGAAGAGAAAGTGGCCTCTTAGGAGTCCTAGATGATTTCTTAAGCTCTAATCCCTTAGGAGTAAAAGCTGTAGAATTAGAGACACTAATAGGTTTAGGTATGAATCTACCTCTAACTCCACCAGAACTAAAAGCATTTGATTGTGTAATTGAAGTACCATTTTTGCTTTGATTCTCATTACATGAGTTGAAAGTTTGGTCCATAGTCTTCACAGGACCCATAACTTCAAGCTTCTTCTCCCTATCCTCCACAATCAATACATCAAACATGTTCTCTGTAGGAATGTTAACTGATTTTCAACCTCCATATTTTCATTTTCTTTGTTTCTACCAGGAGATTTAGTATCATCCTCCATTTTATCCTGATCCATCCAAGATTTATGATTTTTTTCTACATTAATAAGAAGTTTATGCCCATTCTTATTAGACCCTTTAACAACCTATTGTTTTTCACCAGTATTAGTAGTCTTCACTTACTTAGCTGGTGCTTTAACTTCTTTTGTCTTGGCCTTTGAACACTTAGCCAGAGTATGACCAAAGCATGTGCATTCAAAACACACTCGCGGCTTCCAAGAGTACTCAACATCTACATCTACAATGTGCTTCCCTTTATAGTAAACATGTAAAGAAGTAGAATAATTACAATTTATATCTATCTCAACCAAAACTCTAGGAAAGATCATTCTCGATTTGGTTAGAGTAAGATGATCCAACATAATAGGCTTCCCAATCAGACTAGAAATCTTTGAAAGGAAAGTAGCATTCCACATATGTAATGGTACCTTGCGAAGATTTAACCAAGTAGGAATTGATTTAAGATCAGTTAGTTCATGCTCAATTAGTTCATGCGATGGTCTTACTAGAAATAATTGATTAGCAACAAAAGAAGGACCAAATTCAATAGAACTGAGACGATCATCCTCATTATCAAATTCAAAAACATAAATAGAATCACCATGGATTGTCATTTGCATCTCACCTTTTAGCTTCCAAGCACGAGACACGGAATTCTTAATCATCCAATAAGGTAATTTCTTACCTAAACAAACCCCAATCAATAAATTCTCACAGTTAGAGAGATCTTCAGAAACATCTTCAAACTCAATGTCTGCAACTCTATTGCCATCAATCGAACCAGGAGGTGTAAACCCTATATTAGCATCAGGAGCAGCCTCTTTTCTCTTTTCAAATGGATCCGACCAAACCATGTTAGGAGAAACCCTAGCACCACTAACACTATTCCCTGGAGAACCCTGTAAAAACTTCTTAGGAGAACTTGATCCTCCCACACTTGAACTCTCTACCTTCTGGGAGGATGATTGTAGAGAGAAAACACCAGGAGGTACACCAGAACCACCATCTTCAGCCATGGTGAAAGACAAAGTAACACGAAAACCCTAGAGAAACTATCAGTAGAAAATCGCCTTGACCAATGGTCAAAATCGCCCAGCCAATGTCAAGGAGAGAGAAAATTTTCTATTGAAAATCGTTAAACTGGCATATTTAGCTTGCAAAACTTGGTCAGACATGTTTTTATATCTAGCATTCTTCTAATTAATAATTTCATGCTTCACATTTTTTAATTTAGTGACCAAAATATTCATGGGGTTACCTCTAACATTAATATTCCATCCTAGTCTTACCACATTCATAAAATCATTTTCTTTATAAAGAAAGTTGTAAAATCGAAAAAGTGGAGGGCCATGCTTCCTTTTTTCAAAAATTTACACAACACAAGGAGAGTGATCAGATATACCTGGTAACAAAAATTTAGCTTTTGATAATTGATATTGTTGAATCCACTCCATATTAACCATTACCCTATCCTACTTACACCATGTTTGTTTACTCCTGACTCATCTGAGTCGTCTGGATCTGAATCATCTGGATCTGAGTGAAATCACCTGACTCATCTGGATCTGAGTCGATATGTTTGTTTTGAGTCAGATCTGACTCATCTGACTCGGAAATAAGTGAGTCAGTGGTTTGGTCCCATGAGTCAGGGGTATTTTGTTACCTGACTCAAATGAGTCCGAGTCAGGGGTTATGTCTGAGTCAGAGGTCGAGTCAGATCTGACTCAAAATGGAAACAAACGGTCTGACTGCTGACTCGGTACGAGTCAGGGGTTGACTCAGATTCAGATGCCGAGTCAGCTGCAAACAAACAAGTTCTTAGATTTAATAATAGCACCATCAAACTGGCAATTTGTCAAGGTATAGAAGGAACCAGAGAAAGGAAGATCCAATAGCTGAGAGAGATGAACACATCTAGAAAAGTCTTGATAATGAACATGCATAATAGGGGAACCACCCACTTTATCAGAAGGAACTAGTAAAGAATTGAAATCACCCAATAACACCCATGGTTTAGTATTAATAGAAGCAAAGGCAGTGATGAAGTCCCATAAAGAGTCTCTAGTAACATAGTAATTGTCCCCATAAATAAAGGTAACCACAAAATTTATCATAGAAGAAAAAAGAACTTCCAGGTAGAGCTTGAGGAGAATGACTCAGTGAAGTTACCGGAACTATCCATGGATCCCAAGCAATCCAAATTCTACCATAGCTATTTATACTATCATTATCTAAATAACACCAAGAAAGGTTACCATACATTTATCCAAGATGAGAAATGGATTTGAAAGATTAAACTCACTCACATTGTTTGTTTTTGTTATATCCACCTCTCTTAAAATTGTATTATTTCCTTGCTCAGAAACCATAATATCTTTTTTATTTTCAATAGGACATGACTCACTTGAAGCAGCTTCAGTATTTATATTAATAGTTTTTTCCTCATTCCTTGATTTAGAAATACAACCATCTTCATCCATAGTAGTAGTTATCTTCTTCTGAACTCATTTTTGCATCACCTTTTGAACATGCTTAACATGTTTAGGACAATTTGATAGAACATAGCCAAAAACAACACACTCACTGCACTTTGAAGGTTTCCAGGAGTAATCCATCTTAATCTGAACATTATCCTTACCACCTATAGTGTAAAGGTATATGAGTCAGAAAATTCACACTCAACATCCACTTCAATACATATTCTAGCATAACTAGTCTTATTTAAAGTTTGAGTATCCATCATACGAGGTTTACCTAGATAACTAGCAATCATACTCAACCTCTTGTGATTCCACATGAATAAAGGAACATTTCTGAAATTCATCCATACAGGGATAGATTCCAATTCATCAATTTCCTGCTCAACCTTCCTTGACCAAGGTTTAACGATAAACAGTCTATTCGATATAAACATATAACCCATCTCTAAAGCACGAACTCTATCTTCAGCAGATTGAAAATCAAAGATAAACATACTCTCTCCATGAATAGTAAATTGAAGGTTACCTTTAGGTTTCCAGGCACGGTGGACAGCATTCCGAACCCAATTAAAAAGCAGTCTCTTTCCCACAAAAGCTCCAATTACCTTATCTTCACACTGACGGATATCCTCATCAAAGACCTCATAAGATATATCCATAGATTTCTTTCCGTCAACTATATGATACGAATAAAATTCCATTTCTGCAAAGATCGTAGAATCCTTCTTCTTATTGAACAACGAGGACCAAGCTGCTCGAGAAACTACAGAACCAGAAGGGAAAAATTCTCAAACCCATTAGGAATTTCTGGATCTGAAACTGAAACACTACCAGGAGAATTCGAATCATTAACGCCTCCCATAAGAGTATCCTCTAGAGGTATGGAGGGAACCACTAGAGGAAGAATTACCGGAGAAGATGATTGCATCTCATCAGAGGAAATGCAGACAAAAACCCTAATCCGATCGCCTCAAAATCGCCTTTGACTAATACGGCGCGTAACGACTCAATATAGCACTTTTATCAAAGAATAATATTTGGCAAAGTTGATTATATGTATTCAATAATTTAGTAGATAACGGTGGTTAGTTACTTGAAGATTCGTTATCCGTGAACAAGCATATACATATCCAAAACTTTATAGCTTGTTTGGATAGCATATTAGAGAACTCGAGAAGCTAGAAGTCAGTTTGAATATCAGATTCTAAAACGACTTATAGAAGTCGACAGTTAACTTTTTGTGAAGCAAATAGTTTTGCTTCTGGTATCCAAACACGCTATTAGCATGTTCGGTACTAAAAATAGAAGTAGTTTTTATAAGGGAAGAAGCAAAATTTTCTTTTCCAAATTAAGAAAACATTCTTTTGATTCTCGAAGTTGTTCTAAAATTTGGTTCTCATATTAATCTTTATAGTATGTAATGAAATTAAAAGTTCTTCAGCTCAGAAGCAGAAACAAAAATCAATTGCAAAAGTCGGAGCAAAAAAAAAAAGACTCTTAGTTTGTTTGAATGTTCGTATAAGAAGTTAGAAAAAAATCACAAAAGTTTACTTTGTTTTTTTCTTAGAGATAAAAGTCACTCTGAAATTGTATCGTCAAACTAGTTTCTGGTTTTCAACTTAATTAAGCCAAAATGTAAAATTTGAAGATGTATTCAAACATCCCGGTAACTTTTTGACTTGCTTGTAGATTTCTAAAATAATGTATGGGGAGGAATATACTCCGGCAAAACCTCTTTTACCGCCTGTAAACCTCTTTTACAGACCTAAACCCTAAAACCACCGCCTGTAAACCACTTTTTTTTCTCCCATCACCACCGCCATCATCTCGATGGGTTAGGGTGGTGGGAGGTTTGAGGTTTGTTGTTCGATTTTCCTTTTTCTTTGGATTCCCGGCTCGAGAATTACTTTCTTTCCTAGATAATAGTCTGTACAGTTTCACTCATTTTCTCTGATAGTGTTGCTTTGTTTTTCCTCGGTACACTGTGCGAGTTCACTGGTGGTTTCAGACTTGGTTTTTGTTGTGTTCGAAAGTTAAGATGTACCTCCCTAACCTGTTTGCTTTTTTGTCTGAATGACGATAGCAGATAAGGGAGTATTGTTCTGCCCTTTCAAAGACTTTCATGGGTGCCCATATGGGAGGATGGGAAGCAAGGGTTTCGCCTGTTTAGTGCCCCATTTGAAGAGGTTACATCTCTGCAACTCAGATAGGAAGAATGCTCTTCAACATGCCATTGGAAGCGACTTGGATGTGTTCAGTACCTTGGAAGAAACCTTGAAGACATTGAAACAATGGCTATGCTTTGACTGTATGAGTATCCAGGCATGGAAAAGAGCATGTAAAAATGGAGAGATTGACGTTAGACCTGCAATATGTGAGGTGTCTGGGGAAGTAACGGAATTTATTGTTGGAGTACCTCGGCCTGGCTCTATTCTTGTACAGTTGGAGGAAAATGGTTTTGAGCTAACTGTTGAGACACTAGATGCAGTTCTTCATTCTCCTGTGAGTACTGTGAAGAGTATTCGTAAAGGGTGTAGGATGGCCTTTTCCCAGGTTTTGAAAGCAGCACTTTTGAAAGTGGCAGTAGAGCCTAATTCAGTCCGGAAATGGGTTAGCTTATTGATATTACCTCGCTGTACATTGCGCGTCTTCAGACCCAAGAATCGGACGGAACGTAGATCTGGGAGTCGTAAATCTATGCAGCAGAAACAAATCCTAAGAGCATTGGCGATTTAGGGTGAAACTGGCGGAGTCCAACAGCTTATTAAAGAGGTTCTACAGGTGCGGCGAATTGGATGTTTTAAGTTAAAGGAGGATGATGAGGAACCTGACAGTAAACGTACAAATATTTCTGCTTGCTTGCGCAAAGTAGAAGATGGACATTTTACTGCTGCGGTTAAAGCCATCAGCTCTTCCAGGGTGGCGCAGTACAATGAAGATACGGATAAATCCCTTGAAGATAAACACCCATTCATGCCCCCTCCGCATAAGCCATCTGTCCAGTTAACTGAGACGCCTTTACTGGCCGAAGAGGGAACTGTCCTAATCTGCATTAAATCGTTTCCTAAGGGGACTTCATGTGGAAAGGATGGCCTCCGGGCACAACACTTATTGGATGCCTTTTGTGGGGAAGGCTCTTCTGTGGCTGCTGACCTTGTCACGGAAATAACAAGGGTTATTAATCTGTGGTTGAGTGGTAGATGTCCACTTATTCTTGCGGAGTTTATTGCGTCAGCATCATTAAATCCCCTTCTTAAGCCAGACAAAAGTATTCGTCCTATCATTGTTGGGACAATTTGGCGTCGTCTTATATCCAAGGTTGCTATGAAGGGAGTTGGAAAAGACATGGCGACCTACTTGCAGGACTTTAAGTTCGGGGTGGGGATTTCAGGAGGTGCGGAGGCAATTTTACATGCAGTGAACAGGTATGTTAGTAAGCACCATTTATACCCTAGTCTTACTATGTTAACTGTAGACTTCACCAACGCTTTCAACCTAGTTGACCGCACAACCATGCTTCTTGAGGTTCATAGACTTTGTCCATCTATATCTCCATGGGTAGATTTTTTGTATGGTCAACCTGCAAGATTATATGTGGGAGATTATCATATATGTTCTTCGACAGGGGTGCAACAAGGTGACCCGTTGGGTCCATTGTTGTTTGCTTTGGTGCTTCATCAAGTTATAACGAAGATAAATGAGGAATGCACATTATCCTTACAGGCTTGGTATCTAGATGATGGTACTATTATTGGTGACACTGTCGAAGTAGCGCAAGCACTCACTGTCGTTCAGACAGAAGGTCCTCGGTTGGGACTTATGTTGAATATTAAAAAACCCGAAATCTTTTGGCCCTCTTATGATGGAAGAAAGGTAAGGGATGAGATGTTTCCTGCTGAGATCTCAAGGCCTGACAATGGGGTCAAACTTTTAGGTGGTGCAGTCAGCCTTAATGATGAGTTTGTGAAAGGGATTGCTATCAGGAGAGCAGAGAAGGCAGTGGATTTAATGCAGATCTTGTCCAGACTACGTGATCCTCAAAGCGAGTTATTACTTCTGCGTGCATGTCTGGGCATTTCTAAGTTGCTCTTTGGGCTTCGCATTTGTTTCCCGGGATACACTACAGAGGCAGTAGATATTTTTTATAAATGCTTGAGGGAATTGTTGTTTGTGGAGGCCCGTTTTTCGGGGAGATGCAATGGAGACTAGTTACACTGCCTATTAGATATGGATGCCTTGGGTTATACACGGCTAAGGAAGCATCACAATATGCTTTTCTTGCATCACCTGTGCAATCTTGGGGGTTGCAAGATCACATACTCAGGGATAGTGGAGTGGAAGGTATGGACGATAATTTTTATATGGCATTGAAAACCTTACAAGAAACTCTGCCCGACCAAGACTTTAGTAGTTTTACCAATAAAGACACCGCCTCCCTTAAAGCATAAAGCAACCTGGCGAGTGCTCTTTTTGGTAAAGTTGTTAAAGATATGGATAGGGTTTATGGGTTTTCGGACAGATAAAAAGCAGTTTTTGGTTGCCTACAAGCAGCGCATGCGCAGGATTTTCTTTTTGCTATCCCGATTGAGGGCCTTGGGCAGAAGATGTCCCCCTTGGAGTACCGGTCCATCCTTAAATACAGGTTAATGATTTCCCCATACCCCTCTGATTCTCGTTGCCCTGCTTGTATTACAGGCTTCTTAGACGCATACGGGGAACATGCAGTTCATTGTAAGGTAGATCCTGGTTTTAAATATAGACATGATCACGTGAGAGATATCTTATATGATGTATTATGGAGGGCTGGAATTTCAGCAAAGAAAGAGGCGCCGATCAACTTTTTGACGGATCCTCTTGAAGGGAGATCAACACTCAGGCCAGCAGATGTTCTTATTTTTGGGTGGACCAACGGAAAACATGCGTGTGTTGACCTTACTGGAGTCTCTCCATTAGTAGGCATCGGACAAAGCTCTTTCACAGTTGGACAAGCAGCTTCGAAAGCTGCCTCGGGTAAGATAGCGAAGCATGAGAAGGCGTGTATTGATAATGGTCATGCTTTTATTCTCTTTGCCTTTGACACTTTTGGATATTTAGCGCCAGAGGCGGTTGGACTTCTAGCGAGAGTTGAAAGAGTCATGCACAGTAATGTCATGACTCCTGATTCGAGAGAGTTTGTGTTTAAAAGGATAGGGTTTGCTATTCAAAAAGGACTTGCGACGCAGCTTGTTGCTCGCTTGACTACTGTGTAACAATTTTAATTATTAATCAAACAAAAAAATCAAAAGCAAATAATAGAATTAAAGTGGCCAAATAATAATTAAAAAAATAAAAAATATCGCCGGCTGATAATTGGTTTTCTTTGGCAATTTTTTTTTTTTTGTGCCCGGCTCCACAATCTTGCAATGTTTGAAAAATGGGGAAATTCAATATTCATGCCTTAATGGTAAGCATGTACATGAACACCCTTTTGTATCGATAAACTCAACGGAAATGACAGTAGTGGCACATACTATTGTGACTATTAGCTCCATTTTGAAAAGAAAACTCAAGTCAAGTCTTCATACTACTTTATTAGTGTACTGGGGGCCATAACAAACATTCACGATTCACCATCATTGTTGAGCTATATCATCTATATTCTATAGCCATTTAGGCAATGCTTTTCCAATCCCAACATGTGCTTGTACGAGCTAATATTGGAATCTGTCTTATACTAAGATTGCACATTCTTATTCTTATTCTTAAGTTGTTAAAAACTCAAAAAGATTCATTACAATGCTTAACGTACGCAATCACAAATGAATACTATAATGCAGTTCTGCTTATTGCAATCTTACGTTGTCTTGCGTCAATGCTTAGCCAAGTCCATAAGGCGCTAGCATGGGTAAACGGAAGCGACATGGTAACACTGCCATGTCATCGACAATGCAAAAGCATCACACCAAGCGACTTACTGACTGAAGGGAGGATCGAGAAATTTATCGTGCTTCCGTTCAAATTGTTTAACGGAAGCACGTTGGCTTTCTTACTGGACCGCAAGCAAACGCTAGCGGAATCAGGAGTGATCCTGCTAGTATTGGAGCTGAACAAGAAACAAGTTTTGGGTTTGGATCCACTTTTATCATTTAAAAGTTAAAACTACTGCAAACCAATATTATGAGTATTAAATTAACTACTCTAAGATGAACACCAAAATTGACTAATTTACTACCACAAAGTGTAAATTGAAAGCGAACGTAGTGATCATAACAAGTCAAACACATGCTCTAAAAGGTAAATGAAATGCCTTTATTTAAGGTACTGAAATGTTAAATCAATGGAAGTTATTATTAAGATAAAACACACTCAATTTTTCACTGAAAGTAGGTCAAATTCAGAAGAGTTGTAATTAGGCCGGTGTGGATAATTAAGACAAGTTGTTAGCTATATACTACGTTCTTATTGGCTCCTACTACTAGGTTCAACTAACTTGATAACCAATGAGAACACGAAACGTCGAGTCCACGTCAAAAGTTTTCGGCCAACCGAAGAACGAAACGTTACGTTAATAGTAGCATCCAAAACACTGGAACAGTTTCATGCTGAGTCTCTTCTTCTTTTTGTCACATGAAATTGCAATGTCGATCTTGTGCTCTCTGCAGTATGCACTACTACTTTAGTAGAAAGGATGAAGATTGATATGAGTTTTGAATTGACTTACAGGATCTTTGTGGATCTGATGTGCATTTTCAGCGCATATTTTTTGGGTCCCTCTTTTGTTGTCCAATCTTGAGATTATGATCTCCACTTCTCTATGTAACCAAAAGGGGATTGCCTCAACAGTGACCTCAAAATCTCGGGTTTGAGTGTTGGTATCTCACTGGTCAACTCCATGGGATACTCAACCTTGTGGACTTGGCAAGATTTACCTAGCCTAATACACAACAGGATTGGAGACAGTGAATGTTGAAGATTTTCCTCTGTGTCCAAAATCTCCACACTGTGATATAATGATAAAGTTTCTCGGGTGATTAAACTAATAACCTCGACCTGAGTTTCGTTAGAATCAGATTCTAGTACAATTAGGGTCTTGCATGATCCTGAAAATGACCAGCTTTACTTTGGATAACTATGTTACTAGCCATTGACCAGCTTCATTTTGTTGGGTCTTGGTGGACTAACTGAACTGAGGGGAATATTCCTTTCGTACGGTTGCGTCAAAGAAATGATTGGATTAGATTAATAAAAAAACTTGCACTAACAATCATTCTCTTTTAAAACGCGCTTAATTCATCAATCTTGCCTGCCATAATATCTATCTTTCTCCAAATAAACCTAAGAATTAGTAGACTTCTAATCATAATAAACCTACTAAGAATGATTGGGATTTAACATGGTAGTCACATGGATCTCTAATAAACTATATCAAAGTAATCACAAATAAAAAAATTGCCCAACAACAACTTAAAAAAATGTATACATGTCTCTCAAAAAAGCTATAGTTTGCACTATTCCACATTAATGAATGTCTTTTCATCAAGTGTTAAGTTGCAAGTTGTGCAAGAATCTTTCTCACAAAGTCCCTTTCTTTTCCTCTCATGGAACACATATGCTCTTTAGTAGTCTTTACAAACATCTTCCTAACTTTTGCTTAATTAAACGTAACATGTTCATCCAAGAAACTAAGGAAAAGAGAGCTAAGAATTAGCCTCTAGAGAGTCACTTCCTTAAAGGGGAATTGAAAAACCTAAGCAATTTAAGCCATTTCTTCCAACTAAGTAGTAGAAACTCTTAATATTTGTCTCTCTTACTTCTCGAGAAGCCATTACTACGCGCAAATCCTATCGCGGCCTCCGTACGCCATGCAGTCTATGAACTAAAGGAGTCCCTTATGGAGTTCCTCCATGGATTGTTGGAGTTGCTTTGTGTTTTAATACCGTTGTTAAAAGTGGATATGAAACCATCTTTATTCCAAACAGTAGTTATTGACTCATCAATCCTAGTGTTACTCATTCTTTTTCATGTCGGCCCCCTACGACTAGAGAGGGCCAACAAGGGAGTCAATTAGTCTTGTACTCGATTGTTGTTGATGTTGTTGTTTCTGCTCGCCAACTGACTGATTTTCGAAGAGTTAGTACATGACATGAAAGGGAGTCAACGCTTTCTCGATGATGACATCACTGTCCAAATCAGCTCTCCGCCGCGCATATAAGAAGAAAGAAAGATATATAAGTAATTCATAAATGTACATATGTATCCACTTGCAGCACAACAAGCTAGGAGATAGCAGCAATATATTCCACTACCAAAGATTTTCAAAGTTGGAAACTTATGAACTCCGCCATGTACGGATACAACGAATTATATGATACTAGCTGCACTAACAATGGCGCCATCTTCTTTGGAAATGCACCGGGAATAATATCTCCATCAGCAGCACCTTATGAGTCTTTATCAGTTTTTCCGTCAACACTTCTACTTCCGGAAGGTAACTATCCGGGGATTAATAATAACGAGTTGGAATCAGTTAGCAGTGGAGCTCTAATATCTCCAACAATAATGAAGTCAGAGGATGTGGTTAATGAACATGACAGCTTTAATAGCATTAGCAACAATTACTACAACAACAATGGTGTTTATGATGAACTAATATCTCCGAACAATTCGTACAATCAACGCTCGAGTTTAAGTAATTTGTTGCAGAGAAGCATGAGTATGAACTGCAGTAGTAGTAGTACTAGTGGCGGCTACTCATCATCACTTAATTATCAAGAAAATGGATTTCTTCAACACTACCCAAACTATTCTTCGACGAGGACGACATCTATTCAAGAATGTAATAATAATAATCGCAGCATTATGAATTTACTTGAGACAGGTCCTATGAGAAAGGTGTTTAGCACCGGTGATTTACAGGTATACTTTCATTTTATGTCCAGGATTAATTAATTTGAATTCGTTTACGTGTTCATAGCAGTACTTTGGATTAGAACTTATTGTTATTGGTTGTTCTTCTTTAGCAAATAAGCATAACGACCCCACGAAGTCGTAGATCAGACAGCAGCTCCTCATTGCATGAAAATATTAATCAAATCAGTGAAGGGATGAAAAAAGTTGGTCGTTACAGCGCCGAAGAACGAAAAGAAAGAATAGAAAGATACAGAAGCAAGAGAAACCAAAGAAACTTTACTAAGAAAATAAAGGTAATATGATCTGCTGCCTAACTAAAGTATTTCCACTACATCAACCTCAGCGCGAGTAAAAGCTGTCATGCCATTTATAATGTGATCAAGTTTCTTATACATTTTTGTTTTGGCTTCCTGTAGTACGCTTGCAGGAAGACATTAGCGGATAGTAGGCCTCGTGTTAGAGGTCGTTTCATGAGGAACGAAGAGCCAGAAGAACCAAATGAGATTTGTTTCGGTTCACAAACTGATCACGTCCATACTGAGTACTGGAATAATAATAATAACTACCAGCAGATTCACGGTGGTGATCTGGAGCACGGGGAAGAAGATGATGAAGTTTGGACAAATCTCTTGGAATCATTATCAGTTAATAACAATCCGTATTTTCCTTGTTAAGTTAGTAGCTCGACCGTAATAACGGTTTTTCTTCCTGGTCAGAGCTAGCTAGGCTAGGCTAGGCGAGGCGAGTTTTTCTTCGTTATGCCAACTGGTCTGGACATAAGCATAAACTGTCAACAACAGTGTAGACAATAAGTCTCGACCATAGTACCATCTAGGCAATGTGTGATAGTGGCTCTGTACCTGTGGAGTCCTCCAATGCATTCATATTTCTCCCTTTATTCCTTCTTCTCTTCAGATTTCAGGATTATACCTATCTATATATCCATTGTATGTACTGTACATAGCTCTGATTTTCTTTTATGCTTAAAGAGCAATTTAGCCGTCTATTTTACAATTTGTTAGAATATTTTGACAAATAAAATATGCAATGATTCTATATAAATATCAGAAAATTTTACTGACCAAACAATATTTGAATGTTCAGAGCCCACCATTCAGTGACATTTACAACCTAGATTCAAGATTGTCTTGGAAAAAGTCCTCGGAAAAATGTTGCACCGTTGAGTGACTATGACACTGAAACAACCGAGTCAATTTAGAATCGTTGGAAGACTAGATAGGGATGAACCATGCACCAAATAAAGAAGGGAGATATAATAAGATCAGATAGGTATACTGGAAAATTCGTTAACATCGATGTGGACGCGACAAACTTTTTAGAAAGAAGATGGGGCAAATAGTATATAGTATACATAGATGATCAAAACATGGAGATCGTCTTTGATTTTGATTTTGATTTTTTTGTTAAATGAAACTTTGCTTATTCTTTTAGTTTTAAAGAGAAAAGAAAAGTCGTGTAGTGTCCCTAGTTGTAAAGTAGTCGGCCGCCTCTCTAGTCTAAATATTTATACAGAGATGAGAGTATTAGACGATTCTTCACACAGCTAAGGGCTAACTAAAGCCAAAACAATTGTTTAAGCACAAAATTGGTTAAAAAGACCAAAATCAACAATCCGTGTGTAATGGACAGTTAGATTTTGATACTCTTTAAACGGACAAAAATGTAAAAATAGGCAGGATGTAACCAGTTTCATCGTGCCCATTTTCAAATATTTTTGTTTATTTTTAATTTACACAGGATGTATCCAGTTTCATCCTTGCTATTTTTTAAATTTAAGCTACGATGAAACCAGTTTCATCCTTACTATTTTTTTTTTGGCCATTTCACCCAAATTATCTTTTACTCGTCCATTTGATCCGTGATTTAAAAATATTTGGACAAATGACCCATTTTCCGTTGTTTAAGTTGAACTTGATGCTGCAAGCCTGCAGGTATCTTTTCAGGCCAAGTAGCTGCAGTACTGGTGCGCAACTAACCCTCTTTTTTTTTTTTTTACTAAGTTACCTGATTTGCATATTTAACCACAAGTAAAGTCAAGTATGGGTAAGTAGAAATAGTTGTCCACATCTTTCCGTCCCTCCGGGCTCCTACATTTTAAGTTTAGGTTGCGAATCGCCATGTTTGTTTAACCAACGATGCTTATAATGGTAATGCCGATTTTAGTTTAGTATAACGGAGCACAGTGGGAAAATGCCCTAATAGTTGTCGGTAATGATTTTGTCGTCCTACAGTAATGTAGCAAACGTTTTTGCCAAGGTTCCTCTTATGATGAAAGAGTAAATAGTTTTATCAAGTTGATATAGGATATGGAAAACATCCTACTTGGCAAACAAATTTGTCCGTAAATGAACCAAATTTTTTAGCAGAGATGAATATCACTCTTCCGGTTATAGTGACCCATACGGCTGTTCAGTGGCCGAGCCAGAAAAAAAAACATTAAGGGGCGCTAAAAAGAAGTTCATATGAATATGGAAACTTTGATGGACTAAATGGTAAATATTTAGTGGGCTAAAATCAAAAATTAAGAGAAAGTAAAGGGTTTTTACGTAGTTAATTAGATTTTAGAGGGGCTAAAGCCAGGTAAGTTTTACCTTAAACATGGCCAGGACCAACTGAGATCTGAGGTTTAGAGACTAAAGACCGGACGATTATCGTGTTTGGGAGAGAAATGAAAACAATGTAAATTGTTGAAAGGTTCAACGTATCAAAGCAGTTCCCTGCTCTTTTACCCATAGAAAAATCTCAAAACTAAAGTTCAGAATATACATATGATTCCATTGTAGTGTGCCGTGCCATGCCAGCACGATAGGCTTTCAAAGTGCTGTTTCGGCACTAAAGTTGATCAATTTTTTCCACACGGTTTTTGGCAGTGCTCCAGCCAAGACTTTTTCTGATGGGGCCATAGTTTCCTCTGGGATTTTATCTTTTTATCCTCGCAAATAAACTTTAATGAACATATGTTAAAATTGAAAAACAAGTAAGAGCAGTGCACTCATTTATTTCAATATGGCTCTATCATTGCCAATCAATTAGTAGCCAAGGTTTTTTTTTCTTTGATGGAGTAAAATCGATGTTTCTTTTAAAATACTTCTTTAACATCCTTCTTTAACACCCGTAAAAAAACAAAAATATCAGCATTATAATCTTTTTTTTCTCTCACAAAAGACTAGAAATTTCTAATAACCTAAATAAAATTGCACCTTAATTGAAAAACAAGTAGGTTTAGTGCACCCACTTGTCTTAATATGGCTCTGCCACAGGAAAAAAAGATTGAGGGTGAATTTTGGTTCGCTCATAAATACTCGCCGGATTGGATTAGGGTATATCTGGATTAATTGGGGGTTATGAATTTCATTCCCAACCAGGATAGTGTGTTTAGGGTTATTCCTGAAAGGTTCAACGTATCAAAGCAGCTCTTGCTCTTTTACCAATGGGTAAAGAGTAAAAACTAAGAAAATCTCGAAACTAAAGTTGAAAATATACTTATGCTTCTATTGTTGTAATGTGTTGTGTTGTGTCGTGCCAGCATGTTGGCTTTCAAAGTGTTATTCCATGCACTTAAGACTACAATTTCGAATTTGTATGCAAATTCGATGCTTAACATTCATTGCTTTCATCTCATTTTTCCACACGGTTTTTTGGCGGTGCCGGAGCCAAGGCTGTTTTTTGGTGGAGTCAAACTAAAATTTCTTTTAAGATTTTACTTCTTTATTCCCACATAATACAAAAATATCAACATTATTATTCATATTTTCCCCACAAAAATCAGAATTTCCAAAAACTCAAATGAACTTACATTGAAACTGAAAAAAAGTAGAAATAGCGCATTCATTTGTTTCAATGTGGCTTTGTCGCTAACAGAGTGCCAGTGAAGGAGCCTAAACTTTCTTTTTGTGGACTAAAACCAATGTTCCTTTTGAAGCTTTACTTCTTCAACACCCATAAAATACAAAATTATCAACATTATAATCTCCATTTGCTCCCATAAAAGATTAGAATTTTTAAAATCCTAAATAAAACTACACCTCAAAAACAAGTAGGTCTAGTGAGCCTACTAGTCTCAATGTGCCTCGTCACAAGGGCAAAAAATTTTGATTGTAACTTGAGTTTACTTATAAATTCTCGGCGAATTGGGATTTATCTAGATTAGTGGGAGGTTATGAATTTTATTCTTAACTAGGATAGTGTTGTTAGGGGTGTCTGAATGATGCGGAGTTACAACATTGCTCACATATCTATCTTAAGATTGTAACACGTGTCATGTTTATTAGTCAACTTTTTAGGAGTTGACAAGGGATATTAGAGGCCATGTTCAGGAGGCTTTTAACATGGCATTTCCAAATTCAGATTTCTTATTCATTAGTCTTTGTTGATGTTATCCCTATATGAGACATTCTGTTGATAAAAGATAAGATTTTAATTTGCATTGCGATAACAACTAAAACAATAACAACTGGTTTTAAATACTTCCTTACTACCTGAAACTGGGAAAACATATGCTACAATTACTACCAGAGATGGTGTTCCACTTGTGAGATTATCTTGCAGATGCATCTTGCTTGGATGAAATCTAATATGTTAATTTTATTGTAGGATAATTTCATTTATTCTACAAAAAGAGTCATAGCATTGATTCTCCTTTGGCTAAAATTAAACTGCATTGTCTAGAATTCTTGTTACTCTTCTCATTGTAGTCCTCGATCTTATTAAGGTATGTTATCCTTCGAATTCCAACATCACTAGCTAGCTAGTATTATTTAATGTATTTGAGAAAAGATTTTATTACTTCAAATTCTCTGCTGAAACATAAAGGTACCATTAGGGTGCACAAGAACCGCCCGTGACCACTAGACTACTCTATAAATATTGAAAACCGCCCAACCATCAATTTTACTAATGATCCAACGTTGTTAGCAGTTTTATAATTTCAAAACCGATAAATTTACGGTTCAGTGGAAGTTGGCGCTCTAGAGCCGACCGATCCAAACGAACCGAGAATCTCAACCGTCAGATTAAACATTTATATAAACAAGAATTTCAGAGTTTCCTCATTTTCCCTCAGTGCATTTCTCTTGTCCTCTACTTCTTTGACTTAATCTTCTCCTCTTCCTCCTCTCTCATTCTGGGTCAGAAACAGTAGATGAAGATATATTTCCTCAAAAGTTTTATCTTTCATTTGCGCATATGTCCAAGAGAAATTTGGGTTTACAACGAATTTTTACTTGTTAAAAGTTTTGATATAAACGCAAATAAAGATATAAAGTAGGAACACATTCAAACTCCATGTAAAAGTTCAATAAAGTCTAACAACAAATTCTTGTTAGTCATGTTTTTTGTAATCTAATGTTACATCCTTCAATGATATTTTGACTGTAAAGTTGTGGTATCATGCTCTTACTAATATACATCGATACTCCTTACTTTGTGAACAAAATATATACAGGATTTTAGGTTTTTTTCTCTTTTTATAAATTCATTTGTTGAGATATATAAACAACCATTGCGGGTTCTACTTTATTTTCTTATTCAAGAAATTCTTTGTAATGGACAACTTATGTAATTTGATACACGTTATGTCATTTACGTATTTAAATATAATATAGTTATGCATTTAGGGAACAAATAATATGTTTGAAACTTGTTTTTTATTTTCGTTGCCAGTTTCTTGGAACCGTGTCCAGACCGATCCCAAACAGGTGACCGATTCGTTTGGTTCATTATCAAAGTAATTCAAATGACTATTTTAATAATTTTAAAAGCTTATAGCCGACTCTTAACATTTTGGTTGGTGGTTTTTCTTGACACCGCCATCAAAAGACCATTGTGCATACCTAGGTAGTATAACACCAAGCGACAAATACTGAGATATCAACCGGTTGATTCAAATAGTAATGGTTTCTACTACAGGCTTATCACGAGGGTTTTTTTTTCTTTGTTTTTAATTACTAATTTTTAACATTCCAATGGATACGACTTCTTACATCATACATGTTGTGTATTTCAAAAAAATCATCCATGTCGTTTATAAGCTTTGGATCTATGATAAACAAAAATTTGTTGTTGTTAACAATAACCCCCATGAAGATACACAGATTGTCACTATGTTGAGCCCTTACAGCTTACCTAGACCCAAATATGCTTGAATCACTACAATGGTTCCCTAAGCCCGTTTTTCCCTCTTTTCCAGCTTGTACGTTGATGGGTTGTCGTACGCACAACAAATTAATAATGATATTTTCCACTAATTAACTGGTAATATAGAGGTAGTAAGAGATCGTTCCCACATAGAGCTGTGTAATTGATAGCTTATTTGAAATAGCAAAATAAAATAAATAACAAAGGGGGTTTGGTTGTGAGATAAATAAAAAGACAATAAGAAAAGAGATGATCAAGGAATCCTTCGCCGCTACCAAGGGATAGCTGGATTAATATACTTACCTATCGTTTGTAAGAACCATTCATCACCAACCGTAGAATAACAACTAGATCAGTGTTATCCCCAAAACTCCTTCTATCACTGGATACGGAAGTACTCGATTACCAGATTCTATCCAACAAACCACCAAGTAGTAGATCACTCAAGGTGTAATCCAATCGAATGCTTTAAGCTTTGTGAATTTAGGTTGATCCCAATAGTTGAACTCTTAGATCAAGGTTTACTTGCTGGTGTTGTCTTCACACACGATTGCTCCACGGAATCCCTCTGTAAGGTCTCGCGATTTCTACTTGTGTAGAGAGAGTTAATCGACGATTACTTATCTCATAACTTCTACTAGCGATAAAATGATCAATAGACTAATCTAGTATGCTTCCAAAATCAATCTAAGAATCACTCATAAACCCTAGATATGGTAAAAACCAAACGATGATGATAAAAACTCTCAATAGATTTGTATTATTAATAAATCTTCGCGCTTAGAACATTGAATTCATCCTTAATCAACAAAGGATTTAGTTTCTCATGATTACACAATTACCCGGTTTCTCTCTAAGGGGGTAAACCCTAAAATATTAATAAAGAACAAAAGTATAATATGAGATTCGATTCCATGACCTAATACCTTTTTATAGGTTTACATTGCTTGGTCTCCAAGTATTTAGTTCAGTTCAAGAACCCGACCTAAAAATACGAAGTAATGATCACAAACGTGCCCGTAGGCCTTCCAAGGAGTTTATACACGTTTTCCTACTTGTTGAGTACGCGTACCAGTATGCGTACCTCAAATTCCCGCAGAAATTTTCGGAACTAAGGTATGCGTACCCTATTGTCTTCGGTATTCAATAATAACTCGTTTTGTCCACAACTTCTTCGTCCGAACTCGGAATGACCTCATTCTTTTTGCATTATTTTTATCTTTCAATTCTCTTGAACATGGTGATGAGAAATTCTTAATTTGAATGAGTTAAGATCGGTCTTTGTCCCTTCTCTTGATTTTGAGTGTTTTGCTCTTTTTAGTCGCACTTCTTCCACTTCGCTTGGACTTGGGAACTTGGATACTTGGAATACTTCTCTTCCTAGATCTTTTCAGCACTTTGTAGCTCCTTTTTGGATGATTCTCCTATTGGAGGCAAATAAGAGAAAACAAGAGTAATAACACGAATATATGCAAGAATAATACCTAAAACAAGTATGGAATGGACACTTATGAGTTATGCACTTATCAATTTCCCCCACACTTAGATTTTTCTAGTCCTCAAGAAAACTAAATCAAACTAATCCTAAATATAACAACTCCATGTCGTGAGGATACAGTTACTCTTAGCATGAATAACATGCCTTTAAACCCCCAGGTGTCCCTAGTGGACGAGTTATAGTCTCGTGAGGGCTTACAAGAGGTATACCCAGAAAACCTACTCCAATTTCCCGCCTTGGAAGAACTGCTAAGGATAGACACAAAGTAGAAAGCCAAATAATTATCTTGCATAAGTTCTTTAGCTGCAAACATCCTACATACATTCTAATCATCACACATAAGCAATTACTTAAGTGTGGCATTCAACCTGATTGCAAAACTCTACTAAGATAGTCATCATACTTGTTGCAACGTTTGCCACAACACTCGCATACTGAAATCACATGGATAGATAAGAGAATGGATATAGAAAAGTGAAGTGTGCAAATGTTAACTAAAGTGATAGATGTTACCCACAATACTTGTATGAATGTCGTCAAAGGATTCTTATTTATAGCGCAATAGTTGAGAGAAGCACCCATTAAACTCGACCACATGATTAGATACTCTAAGCGCATGTTCCTTTTCAGCAAGTATGTGATAGTTTCCTTGGATCCTGCATTCCACGCTTGTTTAGGCGACGGAGACAGGGACAACGTTTCACACATAATTCTATCCATGTGTCAAGAACCTCATCAATAGTCATTTTGACTTGCTATATAATGATGATATGATTTTTATTTTCATCGACTATGATTAGTACGCAATTCCGGACCTATCATTTATTAGTGTCGATAAATGAAGATGAGCCTTATTTATTTATTTTTTATTTTTTTTCGGCTCACTCTTTATGAGTGTAAGACAATTGTCTTATGGGGATTTTATATACTCAACCAATGATTACCTTGCTACAACATTCACGGCAGTATCAGGATCCCACGAAAACACTTTAGAGAAACATATAACTGTAAAAATAAAAAGAAAGTGATTCAGTAATGATTAATTGCGATGATGAATCTTTCAAACGACTACCATAGCTTAGTTTCGCATTCAATTATGAACATATATATTTAAGGATTGAATGAAACTTAATCTATAGTTCTAAGAACTGTTTAACCTTAAAAGGTTTAGTGTGTCATCCTAAATAGCTCATAATTAACTCCAAAGATGAAGTCATGAATGCAAGAAATCAAAGAGTATTATTTATTTATTTTATATGCAAACCAAACATGCTTAACTACTCCCCCACACTTAAACTCAACATTTTCCTCAATGTTCAAAACCGAAAACTCTGATTTCTGACATAACATCCCTGAAAAACTCGAAAACTGTACCAATGGGTATGAAACTAGGAGAAACATCCTAAACAAAAGTTGTTCGCCGACGTCTTTTCTATAACGTGTCAAAATTGCACAGTGTTTCGATAAATGGTCTGATGTTTATGGCCTCCGGACTGACTGACATGCAATCTGAAAAAAAGTTCTGGAAAAATACCGAAACTTAAATTTCCAGGCCTATCGCTGCAACTTAACAGACTCCAAATTCAAATTTCTTTTTAAAAAAGAAAGGTAAGTCTGTCATCTTAAAAAGTTGGGGTCAACCACTCAAATCGGATTCCGTATAAAGTCTCGAGAGCTATTTTCGTAACAACTGCGCAGTCAGAATGTTTTGACGAGAATTCGTCAAAACTTTCATTATAGATATAGAAATTTGTGAAATCTAAGATGGGAATGCAAGATATGATATGAAAAACTAAGAAAATTAAAAATAAAAGGGATAAAGATACAAAACCGATGGCTTGCATCCCTCGCAGAGCTTGGTTTAACGTCGTCAGCCCGACGTTATTGTTATCGTCCGTACACCAGTAATCTGAAAATTTGGTAATCCTTCCAAATAACAATCTGCAATTCAAATAATTGCTTCACAAAAACATTAACACAAAATACAAATATTGAAGCTATCACTTTATTGAAGTTTCCCCCACACTTAGTCCTTTATACACTCGAAAGTGGATAGAGAACATAACATTCGGGAACTTCAAAAGGTTCCTCAGCTTGGTGAACCTGCACAATACTCGAATCAAACACATCAAGTGGTGGATACTTAGAAGTAAAATAATTCGTTAAAACTTTTGAAGCACACAAATCCAATCCTAAGTGAGGTATTCTCTTAAAAGTTGGGTTAACAACCCTTTTAGAATCTACTTCAGTTGGATGGAAAGGATCAATAGATATCGAATTATGCAAAGGATTAGACAATCCTTGTTTCGGATCCTCATTAATTATCTCAAGTGAATTATTTATCTCAAGTATATCGTGGTCCTCTATCGAACTATTATTATCTATCTCAATTGGGTCTTCCAGGACTTCAATCAACTTGGTTTCATTCTCAATCTCCATCTCTTCAACAACCTTGTCATTGGAATTGGAATCCTCTCCTAAAACATCTAGTTCATTGATGCAACTCCTAATTTCTTCGTTTGAGTATGTTAGACCATTTATAACAATAGATATGTCATACCCAATCTCCTGCTTTTGAATAGGCGAGTGATCGTTATTATGATCCGGAGTTGGAATAATTGTATCATATTGTTATAAGAACTTTCCAAAGGTTGTTCATCTTCATCAGAATCTTCGTCAATATCATCATCTTCCATATCCCAACGACGTTGAAGTTCGGTTCGCATGGCTCTTTTAATTTCTTGAAGAGTCTCCTCCGATGCTCTAGTTTCTTCTAGCTGCTCGTATTGCTTAAAAAGTTTTCTGACATGAACACGCCTAGTCTGTATCTCTTCTTTTGGAAAGATTGAAGGAAAAGCATGATAAAGAGGAGTAGGTGTTGATTCAGTATCATAACTCCATTTCGTCTGCACATTACTAGAAAATGATTGATCAGAAGCATAACTAACCTTCCATCCTCGTGATTGTTCACATACATGCCCGTCATAAAGTTGTTGACATGTATGAGATTATCCATAAGGTTCCGTGGGATATCGATCATGGCCAAAATATTGGTTTTGATTATACCCATAGGATGGTTGGTAGTTATCATATGAATGAGATTTAAAACCATATTGATTACCACTTTTGTATGTGTAATCTTGTGCTCCGTACATGTTATTTCCGTAAGGAAACATGACGATTCACAACAGTAAGAGAGAAAATAAAACAAAAACAAAAACAAGCTAAACAAATAACAAATCAATTAGCAATTACTCCCCGGTAGCGGCGCCAAAATTTGATGGATTGTCGTACGCACAACAAATTAATAATGATATTTCCTAATAATTAACTGGTAATATAGCGGTAGTAAGAGATCGTTCCCACAGAGAATTGTGTAATTGATAGGTTATTTGAAATAGAAAAATAAAGTAAATAACAAAGGGGGTTTGGTTGTGAGATAAATAAAAAGGAAATAAGAAAAGAGATGATCAAGGAATCCTTCGCTGTTACCAAGCGATATCTGGATTAATATACTTATCTATCGTTCGTAAGAACCATTCATCACCAACCGTAGAATAACAGCTAGATCAGTGTTATCCCCAAAACTCCTTCTATCACTGGATACGGAAGTTCTCGACTACCAGATTCTATCCAACGAACCACCAAGTAGTAGATCACTCAAGGTGTAATCCAATCGAACGCTTTAAGATTTGTGAATTTAGGTTGATCCCAATAGTTGAACTCTTAGATCAAGGTTTACTTGCTGGTGTTGTTTTCACACACGATTGCTCCACAGAATCCCTCTGTAAGGTCTCGCGATTTCTACTTGTGTAGAGAGAGTTAATCGACGATTACTTATCTCATAACTTCTATTAGCGATAGAATGATCAATAGACTAATCTAGTATGCGTCCAAAATCAATCTAAGAATCACTCATAAATCCTAGATATGGTAAAAAAAACGATGATGATAAAAATTCTCAATAGATTTGTATTATTAATAAATCTTCACGCTTAGAACATTGAATTCATCCTTAATCAACAAAGGATATAGTTTCTCATGATTACACAATTACCCGGTTTCCCCCTAAAGGGGTAAACCCTAAAATATTAATGAAGAACAAAAGTATAATATGATATTCAATTCCATGACCTAATACCTTTTTATAGGTTTACATTGCTTGGTCTCCAAGTATTTAGTTCGGTTCAAGAACCCGACCCAAAAATACGAAATAATGTTCCCAAACGTGCCCTTAGGCCTTCCAAGGAGCTTATACACGTTTTCCTACTTGTTGAGTACGCGTACTAGTATACGTACCTTAAATTCCAGCAGAAATTTTCGGAACTAAGGTATGCGTACCCTACTGTTTTCGGTATTCAATAAAAACTCGTTTTGGCCACAACTTCTTCGTCCTAACTTGGAATGACCTCATTATTTTTGCATTCTTTTTATCTTTCAATTATCTTCAAGATGGTGATGAGAAATCCTTAATTTGAATGAGTTAAGATCGTCCTTTGGCCCTTCTCTTGATTTTGAGCGTTTTGCTTCTTTTCGTCGCACTTCTTCCACTTTGCTTGGACTTGGATACTTGGATTACTTCTCTTCCTAGATATTTTCAGCACTTTGTAGCTCCTTTTTGGATGATTCATCTATTGGAGGCAAATAAGAGAAAACAAGAGTAATAATACGAATACAAGCAAGAATAATAGCTAAAACAAGTATGGAATGGACACTAAAATCATATGAATTATACACTTATCAACGTTTATGTCAGTCTACCTATCATATGTGTTAAGACAAACCTCATTGTCTTGTTTTAGTTAGAAGTAATGCTTGTTATTTTGTCAACAAGAAGTAATGCTTGTTATTTTATCTTTGAACGGAAAACAAATGTAATTTTACTTTTACTTTCAAATGTAGGCTTGTTTCACAGTCCAAAAAACTTGACCTTGCATAATTAAAAAAAATGACTGCTTAATTTCAATAAGAAATTAGCTACTTCTTTTGATATCCTTGAAGGAACTTTAACAGATAATGATTTTAGAAAATTTGAATTGTGTCTTTCAAATGTTTAGCATCAGTTGCAAGAATTATTATCAATGCAGAGAACAAACAAACATGCTACCGACTAAGGACCTTCTAATCTTACATGGATGAGTAATAAAATAATAACTTAAATTCTAACGAACAACTTATGAACTATTTATAAAAGATTTTATTAATAAATCTTGATAAGGAAACATTACAGAGAGTCATGGCATGTTTCAAAAAAACAAAAAACAAAAAAAAACTGACGTTTTGACTACTGCTCCAAAATAATTTTGGTTACTAATTTATTCACATCCAAATAAGGCGGATATGGGGCGTCTTAGAAATAAAATGTATTGTTATCCTTTACTCGGTCTAATTCCTACAACTAATTTATTGCAAATCACTAAACATTATTGCCACTATGGACCTTAACTACCTTGATTCTGGAAGTCTTTTGATAGTTACTTTAAACCTTAATTCTTTCTCTAATTAACTTTATATATTTATAAATAAATAAATATTATTATCTTGAAGTCTTGTATTAAATACGAGGATATTTTGGAGGACATTTTGGAAAGCTTAGAAAAATTCAATTCGGTAGGACCATGAGGTTTTTTTATCCCTAGTGAATGAATATTTTTTGTCTTTATTAATTTTATTTACTTAATTTTCAAGTCATATTGATGTACTCGCATGTAGGTATCATGTTCGTAAGATAAAGTTCTCTCCCAATTCAAAACTCTTATATTTTGAGTTTGGTTTTTACTTTTTATTCTTTTATGATTCTTATTGCAGACAATTTAAAAAAATTGGTTATGATACCTTTAAATATATAAAAAAAAAAAAAAAAAACTCGATCATTGAACTCTTTTAAGATGATTTTTTGCAAGATAAAGAAAATGTATGCAATTCAACAACATAAGCAGAAATTTTCTACTAATGTAACTTTTCATGTTGCTAAATAATTATCCATTGATCAAAGGGTAATTTAATTCTATCTTTTCTTACTCGTATAGTATTTATCTTCAACTGATTTTCAACACTAGATATTTTTTATTTTTTTGTATAATGCAATATGTATTATAAGAATTAATCAAATTCAAAAGCATCAAATTTAGTGGGTCGGGATCCCTCGACAAAAGGTTTTGACAAAACCTTTTAACAAAATCTGGTAACCATCAGATTCCATAAATCTAACGGCTTATTTTTTGGATGACGTGACACTTAGTTATGTATTTGGCAAGTTTAACTCTTCAGATCACCCCTTCATATGCTTTTCATCTTGATCCCGAAATACACAACAAGCTATTATTCACGGGAAAAAACCAGACTGATTTAATTAGCAATATTTAGATTGGGAAAACTTATCCTTCTTTTCAAATCTTAGAAAATCCAACAACTCTATGTAACTTGAATCTGCAACGATGGATCAAAAACTTAAATTTAGATTCGTGATGGCAGATTTGGGTCTGTTTTTCTGGGAAACCATATTAGATACTAGACTTGTTGCGATAGAAAAACTTCATTATTGATTACATAGTAATATAGCCATAGGTGGTAGTAAACCCTTTTGTAATGAGATTTTGATTCTTTCATCTATTAATCATATGATGATTTAATATATACTATTTTGATCTGTCTGTACCATTGAGAAATTTATTACATTCATGAAAAGAAAAATTGCAAGAAAAACGGTCAATCAAGGAGATCAGGGATACACGAGAGATGCACTTGATAATAGTACGGGAAGAAGAGAAAAAAAATTCTCGAACTTCTTTCCATTATTCACATTTGGTCCTAACATATTATGGTATCCAAACACAAACCACAACTAAATTAAGTACCATATCATCCAAAAGGAAAGTCGTTAGATATATAGAATCTGACGGTTGCTAAATTTTGTTAAAAGGTTTTGTCAAAACCTTTTGTCAAGGGATCCCGTTCGCAAATTTAATATAGCAAAATTATTTTTAAAATATTTTTTTTAAAAGATAAGTATCCATCCTTTACAAAATATATGTATGTTTAATTTCTTTTGCTACTTTTTGATATCATAATATCCGTAGGAATACTGATGAAAGTCTTGCAACCATTTTGTTTCAAATTTTATTTGTTGCAAGAATTTAACTTACAAAAGAACCACGAGTATCTTAAGTATACCATTTTGTTTCATTTTAGCATGTAGAACCACTGTAAACCCACCATTGTACAAAAAATTTGAGCACCCTGACAATTATAATAATAACAATGACTAAGGTTTAAAAAGAAAAGTAAGACCTAATATGGGCATCCAAATACCTAGAAAGAATATATGTAACCAATCAAATGGGAATAGGAAAATCTTTTTTTCTTCAGAAAAATAAATAAAAATGGAAAGTGTTTAGTAGGAATATTACCCGAAGCTCTTCAACCACCTATTTCGTTGGAAACTTGATGCATGAATATAATTACCTACTTCACTCTGAAACCGGAAGCTCTAAATAGATCCTAATTCGATGTATCACCATTGATGACATCGACCACATAGAAACCATTGGAGAAAAAGTTGATCGCCCACATTTGCTTCGTAATGAGTATCCAAATTGAAGAGTTACTCGTGGTTGAACTTCGGCAACCATCAAAATACCTCGAGAAAGGAAATAATTTTTCTGCATTGCAGTTTCCTTCTCAAAGATGCTTCTGAGTCAGCCATAACTGTTCTATTTACTGCTTCTTCATTTAATTGAAACGGTAAGATTTTTTTTAAGAGCTTTGCTGTAACTATTTATGTTATTCAAATTTTTGGTAATGTTTGTCACTTATTGATGCAGCATTATCACCCATTGGTCAAAGAGGCAATATCGGAAGTAAAGGAAATTATATGGATGAACAACATGGTTCAAACATAAACAAGATCAACTAAAAAAAAAGGATAACAATTGGAAAATAATAATAGTATGTTTTGTGTTCAATCTTCTCAATCAAAATAATAAGTTTTGCGGTTAGTTAATCATTTATTATAAGAGTTTTTATGATGTTTAAACTCAATAGCACACTTTTTTCCAAAACTTATGACCCCTAATTAGTTCTTGAATAACAATATATTTTTAGTAACCCTATTTGGAGTTAGTTTTTGCATTAAATAAATCTCTCGACTTAGAGACAAATTCAGGAGGAAAAATTGGAGGCAAAACCTAAAGTTTGAAAATGGACATTATAATTTTAAATCCACATATTTTTTTTCTAAATATTAGACAAATCAGTCTGATTAAAACTATCATACCCGTTGATTCTATCGAAGTTTCAGAATACAAGATTCAATATTGAAAACAGAATAGAAAATTAAATACCTATAATTGTTGTTCTTTACCAATTACTGAACTTTTTGATTTTTATATTTTAAATTATATGTGTTATTAAGTGTAGTAGACTTGTCTGGGAGGAATACGCGCTAGGTCTAAAAACATAAGTCATGTAATAACGATGTTAATGAATTTATTTTTATGAATTTTCATTAATGATGTTGATGTTAATGTCAATCTTTATATTTCTTAATTTTTACAAGTTTAAACATATGTTATGTAATTTTATTAAAATGAACTGACAGTCATTTGGAAATAAAGCAGAAATGAACCATTAAGGTGAAGAAGAATCACTATCAGTATTGAGCTATTGTTCCATATGCAGCAGAAATGAACTGACTAAAAGGCAATAACCAGGAAATCAAACACTGAATTGGATCTCCCACAAATTTTTTCAAAACCTAAAACCAAATTCAACTCTCCATAAACCTTCTGATATGCAAACTCACTAATCATAACTCAAAGGAATTTTGTGTGTGTAAAAAAACAAACCCTTAAAAGGAATTAACAAGAAGACGATAAACCTAAGTATTTCTCAGCAAAGGTTTACACTTTGCACTATGAAGCAATGGAGTGTTGAAAGAAATAAATTGAACAAACTACACACACATGAAACCATAATCAATGAACCTAATACTCATTAAAGGAAAAAGAAGGAATAAAGATTAAAAGTTTATTTTGATGAGTTCAGCCTCAAACCAACCATTCAATTTGAGACAAAAATACCATCAAAAATTGATCTACTACAAAATCCAATTGGGAAACAAATTCAACTGATTAAAAATGCAATAATCAGTATTGAGCATGAAAGCCACTCTTGCGAACATGGCGTGTCTGTTGTTCAAACTCCAACAGAAATTATGTTAAAAGACCAAATCGATGAAACTAAGAGGGATTTTCAAACTCTTCTTAAAGAAAATCATGTATGAAAAAAACATATTATTGAGTTCCTCTCATAATCAACAATTTAGATTTGAGAGGAATATCAAACATTTCCAAACATAAAAGAGAAGAAATTTTTAAAAAATGTTTGAGGAGTTGAGAGTCTCAAAATCATCAATAAGATTTTGAGACATACAGTAAAAAAAATTTAATATAATACTCGATAATATAATATTCTCACTAAAATAATAAAAATTTCTAGTCCCGACTCGGACCATTAATTAATAATAAAATAATAAATTCGATAATATTATAATATAATACATTCCAAAAAATTTACTTAAACATAAATAGGTCCCAAATATTGTTTAAAATAATAATTCGTTAGAAAAATTAGAAGTGTTTTTTATACATATCAAATTTCTCAAAATATGATTGAGTATTGATTTGTTTTTCTTTTAAGTTCAAATCAAGTTGTATTTCTTTCTTGTATATATAATATAATATTAATATTTTTACAATTTTCAATAATTCGTTATCTAGAAACTTTTTACAAATTAGTCAATGGTTGCACTTCCTAGGTATTTTGTGTCAAACTACAATTGTTCAAATTCAAAAAAGTTAAGACTTATTCTTTAAAATAATATCTTATTAATATATCTATAAAATAATAAATTATTAAATTATCGGTTATATAATATCTTTTTAAATAATAAGATTAGGGTTCCCCAAGCCTATTATTTTATAGAAGTTTTATTGTATCTATCTACTCACTTCATTTAAACTTAACATTAATCATCAAAACTAAACTTTAAAAGAATTGAAGAAATAAACCTACATGTTTGCCATTAGAGATCTAGATTGAGTTGAAAAAATCAAAATATTGAGAGAGGTGTGAGATAGAATAGAGTTGAAAATCAAAGAGATGTGTGAGAGATTGAGAAATTCACAAATTTGAGGGGTTTTGATGTGATTTTCAATTGTGTTGTAGTAAAAAGGTTCGTTGAGACTTGTGAAAGCAAAAGAATTTAGACTTAAAAATTAAAGAAAACTTAACTCAAAATTTGGTTTCAAGATATTGGGAATAACCAAGACACTGATTCCACTATTACACATGAATAAATTATGGTAAAAAAATCCAAACCTCTAATTATCTTTTAAGTCCCTTATTTCTTAATTCACAAATAATCAGGAAAATTTTCAAAAATTAATTGTATCCCCTAAGCATAGTTTATCTAAACAAAGCATAACCTATCTAATTGAATCACAACTAATGAATAAAATTTTTCAAACAATTAAAAACTCTGCAAAAGCAGTATTGAGTGAATTATAAATTAGAGAAAGTAAATGATTACCAATTATTCATGCGTAAATATCTTCCCCATTTCCTTGGTTGTGAGAGAATTAGCCGCTCATCATGTTGGAAACACGCTCAAAAATCTTTATTATTGCTCAAAGGGTTTACAAATGATGAAAATTGGAGAAATATAATAAAAACCGGGTTTGTAACAGTTATAAGTGTTACAAACCGAGCTGTTACAAAGAACGATATAAGCTTTCTGTCACTGTTACTGTTGCTTTAAGACTGTCTCCTGAACTACGACCCCGGATATGGGTCGTTATCGTTGTAGCGTAAACGACTGTCCTTAGGCGTCCAATGAGTGTGGGTCGATGTTCTTCGTTTTCTTCACAACAACATAAATGGTGGTTTCCTTCCACTTGATTATCTCGACTTTCTGATGCTCTGCAACTCTCCCAATCTCTCTGTATCCTCTTCTTTGACTCCCAGCGTCTATTTATAATCAAACAGCACAAAAATATCACATCATAATTGCATATAGTTCTCCCATTACTCGGAAATGAAGAAAGAATATTTTCTCCCCTTTTTTATCTCCTCCACGAGTTCTGCCAGCTGAAAACTCTCCATATTTATCTCTTACACACTCGAAATTGTTGCTCGAGTCAACAGACATGCACAAAACACGTTCAAACTCTTCCAAAACTCAAGCAGACCCGTGAAAAACCTCTCTCGTGTACGTGTTTCTTTGAGTGTTTCAATCCCACGATGCAGCCATACTTTGACGAATCTAAGAGGATTACAAGCCCTGTTTGTTGTTAACAAGCCCAAACCAAGCTAAAACTTCGATTGAATTCCCACAAAATCTTCCCAAACTCGATTCAGCAGTTACGCAGGTGACAACATATTTCTCCCGTGCACGAAATGCCCTGGATTGATCCCTTGGATTATCTATACAAAGTCAAAACAGACAATCATACCACGCCTGTGACGCACAAACAACTCATCCCAAAGAATCTCAGCCATTGAATCTCTCTAAAACAACTCTAAATCACGAACCCTAATTCTGATAATAGTCTGCCACATTTTTACCGCCAATTTCAAATTTGAATTGTTGAAGATGAAGTGCCCCGATCCAAAACACGGGCGCCTTTAACAACTGGGGGGTGCCTGGGGTGCCCTTATCCAAAATGAGGGTGCCTTTAACACTTTATCTGAGGTCCAAAAACCACTTTTCGAGGAACTTTTTCCAACAATATTTATTTGCCAAAAATACCTAGAAACACACAAAACACCATAATGAGTACAAAAACGAGTACTAACAATATGGAACATTGAGGACAAATTAGACACATAAATGCGTCCATCAAATATCCGCAAACTTATTATTTGCTAGTCCTCGAGCAAAACTAAAAAAATAGAACCGAGTTAATCTCGGGAGGGTTTACCAGAGGTGTACCCGCAAAACCTTTACTCCAGACCCTAGTTATCTATGCGGAACCTTGGAAAGCACTAAAGAATCTCCTTGGTTGGCATACTTATTGACTACATGAGAGAAGTACCCTGATGCGAAATTCCAATTGATGTACACGAGTTTGCACTCAAGCATACTAAAATTCATATAAAGTGACAGAGCTCTACTCAGATAGTTTCTGGACATCATAAATCGGAGTCAACCAATCACATGGATAAATTAAGAAGATGGATGTAGAGAAAAACGTGGATGATGTTGACTAAGGTGAACCTATCCTAATGGACTAAGATACTGGTCTGGACTAATATCAACACACTGGCATATACAAGGGAACCAGTGGTCGATAATCCTAACTCTAGGTCAACTCAGCTGGCATATACAAGGGTACCAGTGGTCGACTTTATTGCATTTATTCCGGTTGGTCTGGTGTTCTGGTCTCCAATTTTTTTTTTTTTTGTATCTCAGTCACTCTATTTCACCCTAGCAATGGTAAGAAAAATAAAAAGAAGTGATCAGGATTCTTTCGATGTTTCCATCACGAGGATATGGCGAAACTACCATGTTTTTTTTTCTAACACCTGAGCTTTGTGCTTTTATGAATAGACTCTTCTAAATGTTTCCATTTAATCAGATTGGTTCCTAAACTCCAACAACCAAGATGTTCTCATCCACTTAGATTGGTTAGTGCCAACCTTAATAAGCATAAATTCATAGGCTCCGGAGTTTATTTATTGCAGCAAAAAGTTTCTTCCCCACCCCCAAACTTAAATCTAACATTGTCCTCAATGTTTCTAATCAAAGAGAAATACCAAAAAGTAAAGTAACATGAGGAATCAGTAAAGAGAGAAGTCGGAAAGATAGTACCTGGGTGAAAAGAGAAATCAAAGACTAATATACAACATACAATCGCCTCAATGGTCAATCAAGGGTAAACAGGATCCTCCAGAGGGACCTCCTCAACATCACCTGTAGGAAAGGGCTCTAAAAAGGGTTTCAATCTCTGACTGTTAACCTTCGAAGAACTAATACAATCCGGTGTCTCAATTTCAACAGCTCCATAAGGAAAGACAGTGCGAACAATAAAAGGACTCGTCCACCGAGAACGTAACTTCCCAGGGAAAAGATGCAAGCGGGTATCATACAGAAGAACTTTTGGACCTAGAGAAAATGATTTCCGTAAAGTATTTATATCATGCACAAGTTTCATTTTGTTCTTATATTCCTTCGCACTATCGTAAGCATCTATACGAATCTCGTCCAACTCATTGAGTTGGAGTTTCCTATGGGCTCCTGCCTTGTCAAGTGAAACATTTAGCTGCTTAACATCCCAATAAGCTCTATGTTCTAACTCAACAGGTAAATGACATGCCATTCCATACACAATCCGATAAGGAGACATTCCAATGGGGGTCTTAAACGCAGTACGGTAAGCCCATAAGGCATCAGTAAGCCTAGACGACCAGTCTTTCCGATTAGGATTAAATGTTTTCTCTAATATATGTTTTATCTTCCTATTGGAAACCTCAACCTGACCACTAGTCTTTGGATGATATGGGGTAGCTACCTTATGTGGAATACCATATTTCTTCATCAAAAGCTTAAAAGGTTCATTACAAAAGTGCGACCCTCCATCACTAATTATATCTCGCGGTGTACCAAAACGTGTAATTATATTATTTTTCAAGAACTCAATCACAACCCTATGGTCATTGTTTTTACACGCAACCGCCTCAGTCCACTTAGAGACATAGTTTACGGCGACAAGGATGTATAGGTTACCAAAAGAATTAGGAAACAGACCCATAAAGTCAATACCCCACACATCAAAGACCTCAACAACTAAAATAGGGTTCAAGGGAATCATGTTCCTACGGGAAATGGTTCCTAATTTCTGGCAACGCTCACAAGTAACACAGTAATTGTGGGAGTCTTTAAACAACGAAGGCCAATAGAATACACACTGCAATATATTAGCAGCAGTCTTCTTAGCACTAAAGTGACCTCCACAAGCATGATTATGACAAAAGGAAATAATACTGGACTGGTCACTCTCAGGTATACATCTCCTAATAATCTGTTCTGAGAAATACTTAAATAAATAAGGATCATCCCAAAAGAAGTGATTAACCTCGGCTAAAAACCTAGAACGATCTTGTTTACCGCAATGTTGGGGCATTCGACCAGTAACAAGATAATTCACTATATGCGCATACCAAGGTGTTTGGGTAACAAAGAACAGTTGTTCATCAGGAAAGCTATCCCTTATAGGAAGGGAATCATCAGGGAAATCGACAACTAATCTAGACAAGTGGTCTGCTACTACATTTTATGCACCCTTTTTGTCTCTAATGTCCGGAGAAAACTCTTGCAACAAAAGGATCCACCTAATAAATCTAGGTTTCGTATCCTTCTTAGACAAAAGATATTTCAAAGAAGCATGATCAGTATATATGACGATCTCAGAACCTAAGAGATAGGGTCTAAACTTGTCTAAGGCAAACACAATGGCTAACAGTTCCTTCTCGGTAGTGGTATAGTTCAACTGGGCATCATTCAGAGTTTTTCTAGCATAGTAAATCACATGAAGTAATTTGTTTTCTCGCTGACCTAGCACAACACCAATAGCATAATCTGAAGCATCACACATGATCTCGAAGGGTAGGTTCCAGTTGGGTGCCTGGACTATGGGGGCGGTAGTGAGTAAAGTTTTAAGCTTCTCAAAATCCTCTAAACAAGCATCATCAAAGACAAACTTAACATCTTTTGCAAGAAAATTGCAAAGAGGTCTAGCAATCAAGCTAAAATCCTTAATGAATCGACGATAAAAACCAGCATGCCCTAAGAATGACCTAATATCTCTTACGGTTTTTGGGACAAGTAAAGTTTTAATAAGGTCAACTTTGGCTCTATCTACCTCTATACCCTTCGAATATACGATATGCCCTAGAACAATTCCTGAACGAACCATGAAGTGCATTTCTCCCAATTAAGCACTAAATTCTTTTCCTTACACCTAGTCAAAACTAATGACAAATGATGCGAGCACTCATCGAAAGACGAACCAAACACTGAAAAATAATCCATAAAGACCTCTAAGAACCGTTCTACCATGTCAGAAAATATGTTCAACATACAACGCTGAAAGGTCGCAGGGGCATTACATAGCCCGAAAGGCATGCGTCTATACGCAAAGGTACCAAAGGGACAGGTAAAAGTGGTTTTTTCTTGGTCTTCTAGGGCAATAGGAACCTGATTATAACCGCATTATCCATCTAAAAATCAATAATGGCTACGTCCAGCTAATATTTCTAGCATTTGGTCGATGAAGGGAAGGGGAAAGTGGTCCTTCCTAGTGACCTTGTTCAATTTTCTATAGTCAATATAGACACGCCAACCCGTTGTCATTCGGGTTGGGATTAACTCATTGTTATCATTCTTGACTACAATAATACCAGATTTCTTGGGAACAACCTGAACGGGGATGACTCACTTACTGTATGAAATGGGGTAGATAATGCCTGCATCTAACAACTTTAGAACCTCGGTTCGAACTACTTCTTTCATATTAGGGTTCAGTCGACGTTGCATCTCCCTAGAAGGTTTGGTGTCATTTTCTAAATAGATATGATGCGTACAATCAATAGGACTTATACCCTTAATGTCTGCTATGGTCCCCCTAAAGCTTCTTTGTTATTCTGAAGGAAGGTTACTAGCCTACTTTCCTGATCACTATCTAAGTCGGATGCTATACTCACAGGTAAAGTTTCAGATGGGCCTAAAAACACATACTTCAAGGTATCTGGTAATGGTTTAAGGTCCAATTTAGGAAGCTTTTCCAACGAAGGAACTAGGGTAGACTCATAAACGGGTAGAGGTTCGAACTTAGGTTTCCATCCATTACTAGTGTCTATCAAAGGGGTTGAATCTAACATAGCATTCACCTCATTAATCACATTATCATCATCAAAATCAATCCCAAAGTGAGCTAGGCATTTCTCTAATGGATCTTCTATCAACGTGTTTGGTAATGATTCCTCGACTAATGTTCCTATCATGTTCACTTCTTCTATGATCGAATCATCCAGTTCAGAGGGTAGCTTACTAATATGAAACACGTTCAGCTCAATAGTCATATTACCAAAAGACAAATTCATAATACCAGTTCGACAATTAATGATTGCATTGGATGTTACTAAAAATGGGCGACCTAAAATCACCGGTATCTGGTTCTCTGGGTCAGGGATAGGTTGGGTATCTAGGATAACAAAATCCACTGGAAAAATAAACTTTTCGACCTCTATAACAACATCCTTGATCACACCACGAGGAATTTTAACTGACCTATCAGCTAACTGAAGTGTCATCTGGGTAGGTTTCATCTCACCAAGTCCTAGCTTAAGGTACACATGGTATGGAAGTAAATTCACACCGGTTCCTAAGTCAAGCAAACCTTTCTTAACACAGTATTTACCTATTGTGCAAGAAATAGTACCCTGGGTCTTTATACTTAGGAGTAGTGGTATTTTGAATAATGGAACTCACGTGACTAGCTAGGAAGGCTTTCTTTTGTACAGTAAGTTTACGCTTTCGTGTACACGAGTCCTTAAGAATGTTGGCATAAGCGGGAATATGCTTAATCGCATCCAACAATGGTAGGTTGATAGTTACCTCCTTAAAAACCTCCAATATATCATTAAAGTTGGACTCCCTCTTAGTTGGAACTAGCAGCTGGGGGAACGGGGCTCTGGGAACAAAGTCGGGCTCAACAGGACCCTCATTGGTCTCTTTAGAGACTCTATCAGTCTCCTCATTTTCTGGCTCAGAAGGGTGAACTACAACATGTTCACTTTCAGGCATGGTGACCTTATTGTCAACTTTCTTCCCACTCCTAAGGGTTGTAACAGAATTCACATGATTGTACGATTTCTCTCCTTTTGGATTAGGATCAATATGACTAGGGAACCTTCCATCTTCTCTCTCAGTGAGAAACTTAGCTATTTGGTCAACTTGAAGTTCTAATTTAGCAAGAGACTGAGAATTATTCTTAAAATTCTGCTTGGTTTCCTCTTGAAAATTAACCTGGCTCTTTATTAACATTTCCTGGCTTTGTGATAGCATATCGTGGCTCTTTTTTAATATACTAAGAGATTCCTCTAAGCTAGTCATTCTATTCTCAGAAGGGTTCTGGATCTGGGCCTGACCTGAAGAGTTCTTAGCATGACCAAAACCTGGGGGAGGCTGAGAACTACTAGACTGACCTTGATTCTGGCCCTTAGACCAAGAAAAATTAGGATGGTTTCTCCAACCAGGATTGTAGGTCTCTGAGTATGGGTCAAACTTCTGACGGTTCTCAAACCTAGCATTGTTATAGACAGCATGGGTTTGCTCTTTACTAACCTGACCTTACCAAATGAGTTATCGGTCTCTATTCCACAACTAGAGATTTGAGAGGCTTTATTGGGTTCAACAAGAGACCTATGTTTAGGCTGATTTAATTCCAAAGCTTCTAACCTTCTAGACAAAGCAGCAAACTTAGCATCTGACCCGATGCTTGTATCTACTACATTGGTGCTACTTTTGTTGACCAAGAATCTTTTAGGGGGTTCAACACAAGACTCCCACTGTTAGGATTTTTCAGCAATAGCTCCTAAGAAGGTAAAAGCATCATCAGCATTTTTACTGGTGAACTCACCAGCGCACATAGACTCGACCATGGCTTTGGTCGAATAGTCTAAATCATTATAAATAATCTCTACAAGTTTCATCTTATCAAATCCATGGTGAGGACACTGGGATAGGAGATCATTGAATCTCTCTAAAAACCTATAAAGAGACTCTCCCTCTTGTTGCACACTAGCACTAATTTTCTGCCTAACAGCTACAGTTTTATGCTTAGGGTAGAATTTCATATAAAAAGCAGCAACAAGTTCCTTCCATGTTTCAATGGACTCAGGTGGTAGGTTGTTCAGCCAGGTCTTGGCTTTATCTCTCAAGGAAAAGGGAAACATCTTAAGTTTCAAAACTTCATCAGTAAGGTCTTTTATTCTAATTGTCCCAAAGATTTCCTCAAAGTCCCAAATATGAAAATAAGGGTTCTCATCATCTTTCCCTAAGAATATAGGGATCATCTGAAGAATACTAGGTTTTATCTCGAAATTAGCCGTAGTGGCTGGCAATTTAATGCACGAGGCTCGGTTGTTCCTAGTTGGGAACATGTAATCTTTCAAAGTTGCCATCGCTGGCACAACTGAAGTACTAGGTGTACTTTCCTCACCAAGAGACATATTTTCAAAACTGAAGTTTCCAAAAGCAGGGCTCTCAAAAGAAGAGTCTTCGAGCTCCCCGCTTCCACAAGAATAAATACTAGGTTTTCCACTAATCAATCGACTTAGATTGTCTCTTTTCCAAGCCCGTTCTCTAATGACCTCGGGCATACACTAAAAAAAGAAAAGAAAAAAAAAATCCTAAAAGGAAGGGAAGTTTTAAGAAAACACAAAGCAGGCTGACTCCACCAAAACAAACCTAAAGATTTCTAGCAAACAAAAGGCATGATGGATCCACTTAGATTGTTTCTAGACCAGCTTTTAATCCTTCGAAAGGGAATTCTTTACAATTTAAGCAAACCCCTCTGGAATCAATCCGAGTCAAAGTAAGTTGAATAGAGGCGAGGGAAGCTCAGTGGAGCTTTGATACCCAAGGCATCACCGACATTATAAGGCGGCGCAGTCATGCATTCAACTCAAAGAAACCATCATGAACTTCGAAGTATGCTTAAAATAGTAACCAATATTTCTCGAATGACTTTCCTATTAAGATCGTTACCCTATCGGTCTCGTTCTAATCAAAATTTTAGGCTTAGGTCCACGTAGGTTACGTGTTCTTAAGGCGGCCAATAAGGAACCGGTGATGAAATCCGAGTCTTTATCTTGATTTGTCCAGGCCTTGCCTTTACTAGAAAATTAAATCCGATTTCAGGTCCTCAACATATAGGCATACAAAATCATCCAGTAAACCCGCTGACAGGGGATGAACCATTAAAGTCGACTCGGTCCACAACTCCAATGTCGTGTACGAACCCGAGGGGCCGAGACGATATTGTAATCGTCGTCCTTCTCTGCACACAGTTTATATTTAAAACTACCCTTCCGTAGGGTTTAAAAAAATAAAGTCCCAAAGTTCAATGTCCGAAAATAAAAAAATGTCCAAAAATAAAAGATTACAAAAATAAAAACCTTAATTACAGTTTCTAAATAAAATAAAATAAAATAAAATATCTATAAAAATAAAACCTAAAAACAAATCTATACACAAATCCGCGTCGGCGGCGCCAAAAATTGATGTCATTTTCAATTGAGTTGTAGTAAAAAGGTTCGTTGAAACTTGTGAAAGCAAAAGAATTTAGACTTAAAAATTAAAGAAAACTTAACTCAAAATTTGGTTTCAAGATATTGGGAATGACCAAGACACTGATTCCACTATTACACATGAATAAATTATGGTAAAAAAATCCAAACCTCTAATTATCTTTTAAGTCCCTTATTTCTTAATTCACAAATAATCAGGAAAATTTTCAAAAATTAATTGTATCCCCTAAGCATAGATTATCTAAACAAAGCATAACCTATCTAATTGAATCACAACTAATAAAGAAATTTTTTCAAACAATTAAAAACTCTGCAAAAGCAGTATTGAGTGATTTATAAATTATAAATTAGAGAAAGTAAATGATTACCAATTATTCATGCGTAAATAGCTTCCTCATTGCCTTGGTTGTGAGAGAATTAGCCGCTCATCATGTTGGAAACACGCTCAAAAATATTTATTATTGCTCAAAGGGTTTACAAATGATGAAAATTGGAGAAATATAATAAAAACCGGGTTTGTAACAGTTATAAGTGTTACAAACCGAGCTGTTACAAAGAACGATATAAGCTTTCTGTCACTGTTACTGTTGCTTTAAGACTGTCTCCTGATCTACGACCCTGACTGTGGGTCGTTTCCGCTGTAGCGTAAACGACTGTCCTTAGGCGTCCAATGAGTGTGGGTCGATGTTCTTCGTTTTCTTCACAGCAGCAGAAATGGTGGTTTCCTGCCACTTGATTATCTCGACTTTCTGATGCTATGCAACTCTCCCAATCTCTCTATATCCTTTTCTTCGACTCCCAGCGTCTATTTATAATCAAACAGCACAAAAATATCACATCATAATTGCATATAGTTCTCCCATTACTCGGAAATGAAGAAAGAATATTTTCTCCCCTTTTTTATCTCCTCCACGAGTTCTGCCAGCTGAAAACTCTCCATATTTATCTCTTACACACTCCAAACTGTTGCTCGAGTCAACAGACATGCACAAAACACGTTCAAACGCTTCCAAAACTCAAGCAGACCCGTGAAAAACCTCTCTCGTGTACGTGTTGCTCTGTGTGCTTCAATCCCACGATGCAGCCATACTTTGACGAATCTAAGAGGATTACCAGCCCTGTTTGCGGTTAACAGGCCCAAACCAAGCTAAAACTTCGATTGAATTCCCACAAAATCTTCTCAAACTCGATTCAGCAGTTACGCAGGTGACAACATATTTCTCCCATGCACGAACTTCCTTGGATTGATCCCTTGGATTATCTAGACAAATTCAGTCAAAACAGACAATCATACCACGCCTGTGACGCACAAACAACTCATCCCAAAGAATCTCAGCCATTGAATCTCTCTAAAACAACTCTAAATCAGGAACCCTAATTCTGATAATAGTCTGCCACATTTTTACCGCCAATTTCAAATTTGAATTGTTGAAGATGAAGTGCCCCGATCCAAAACACAGGCGCCTTTAACAACTGGGATGTCTGGGGTGCCCTTATCCAAAATGAGGGTGCCTTTAACACTTTTCTGAGGTCCAAAAACCACTTTTCGAGCAACTTTTTCCAATAATATTTATTTTCCAAAAATACCTAGAAACACACAAAACACCATAATAAGTACAAAAACGAGTACTAACAATATGGAACATTGAGGACAAATTAGACACATAAATGCGTCCTTCAGGTTTTTATAGGAAGAAAAAACTAGTCGTTAGAAAAATCTAGTCGTTTGGAAAGTTTATTAATTTTTTTTTATTTTTTTTAATATAAGCAGGTTTTATTATATGCTTCTAGTTCAGTAATGGTTTAAGTTTTCTAACCTAATTTGAGAGATCAAGAGTGATTGTTATTTTGATTCCACATTTGAACATATATTTCAAAACTTTTCACTTCAAAGAAAAGGAATAATATTACATTGAAACACCAATTATATCTGTGTTTTTCCTCAAACGACCTCCATATCAAAGGATGAGAGGCAAATTACAATACCACTAGGGTTATCTACCAAACAAGGAAGTTGAAAAGGGAAGAAAAATCCAAAGCCTAAACAAAACAAGACCAGGGGATCTATGGAGGATCAAATAATAGAGATTTCCAATTTGAGATGATGATGTCTTCAATATAAAGATTAGAAGTGTTGGTCTTGACAACATCTGAATGATAAGATGCAACTTTAGCATCTGTTGTGAAAAACGGGGGTCTAACAACCACACCCAATATTTTGCTTAGCAATCTTATGGACTAACTCCAATATACTTTCAAGAGAATCAACTAGACAGTCAGACTCAATCTTAAGAAAAGTATATCCAAGAGTTATATCTCAATTTCTCAATCCAATCTGCAATCAAACAAATAGGAATTTGCGAGCCCGATTGAATATAAGAAATAACTTGGACGGTATCAAAAACAAATATCCAAGTGTCAATCAATTTAATCAACAACCCAAAGCTCGGATTCACAAACTGATTGAACTTACGCATAACCTGTGATATTTCAATTATATAGAAAATATAATGCGAAAAAGAAATAACACAGACACCAGAAATTTTGTTAACGAGGAAACCGCAAATACAGAAAAAAAACCCGGGACCTAGTCCATATTTGAACACCACACTGTGTTAATCCGCTACAGACACTAGCCTACTCCAAGTTAACTTCGGATTGGAATGTAGTTGAGCCCTAACCAATCTCACATTGATCAAGGTACAGCCGCGTTCCTTACGCCTCTAGAACCACGCCGGATTCTGCGCACTTGATTCCCTTAGCTGATCTCGCCCACAACTAAGAGTTGCTATGACCCAAAGTCGAAGACTTGATAAATCAATCTGTCTCACACAGAAAAGTTTATCGAATAGATAAATTTGTCTCCCACAGATATACCTATGAGTTTTGTTCCGTGTTTTGATAAATCAAGGTAAACATGAACCAATTGATATACCGGACTTATATTCCCGAAGAACAGCCTAGAAATATCAATCGCCTCACGATAATCTTAATTGTATGGTAACGAAACAAGATATTGTGGAATCACAAACGATGAGACGAATATGTTTGTGACTACTTTTTATCTTGCCTATCGGAGATTAAATCTCGAGCAAATATTAGAGAAGATAGTACTCAACACAATAGAAAACGGCAAGATCAGAACATGCAAATACAGAGAAATAGTTGGATCTGGCTTCACAATCCCAATGAAGTCTTTAAGTCGTTAACCTACTATGTTTTGGAAAAACCTAAGGTTAAAGGAGAATCGACTCTAATCGCAACTAGTATCACACAAGAGGTGTGGAGATTAGGTTTCCTAGTTGCTAGAGTTCTTCCTTATATAGTCTTCAAATCAGGGTTTGCAATCAATGTTACCTTGGTAACGAAGCATTCAATATTCACTGTTAGATGAAAACCTTATTAGACTCAAGCTAATATCTTACAACCGTTAGATCGAACTTAGCTTGTTAGACAAAAATGAAAAGTGACTTCATTTAGATATCGGTAACCGTACCTAAATGTGCACACCTTTGTTGGCTTAACAATAGTTAACCGAAGCTATCCATATGAACACTTTCATATCAACCATATTCATCTTAAACATAACTAGTTCAAATGACTCAAACGAAACTAGTTCTAGAGTTGTTCAATTGTTTATATTCTCATAGAAGTATACAAGACACGATTGAAGAAAAATCGATTTTGATTCACTCAAATCAACTCATGAATGTTATAGCCACGGTTTGCAAATATTGCATTCCTTATTATATACAAGTACGCATACTGTGCTATATCCAATCATGGTTATTTGTTCTAAACTTCCATTTCAATCACTGAAACATTCTTAGAAGACGACAATAGTTGTCTCACACAAACTATTAGCTTCAAAGCAATTTTCAAGTGATTGAATAATCAATACAAAACATTCCGAGTCTACATCAAATGACTGTCTCACACAAATTATGTAAGATGTTACAAGGCGATTTTCACATGATCATCTTTTGGCTTTCGTCAAGAATATAAGATGAAATTGGTTAAAGCGAAAGATTACCAACACATATTTCGAGAAATATGTAAGCGAGTTAAACTCAGCTCGAAATATCAAATATGTATAATCGAAGTCTATATAGGTATACTAGTTTTGTCTCAAATAGGAGATATAGTAGATAGACTTTTGAGTGATGGATGAGTTCAAGTCTTCACATAACTTTTGTTGATGAAGTTCCACAAGCTCCCCTTGGTAGTTCTTTGTCTTCAATTAATGAACTCCGTGAAGTCTAAATCTCAACTACACTTTCTATCCTAATCCGAGTCTTAGCTACAAGTTGACTAGAAATTAAGACTGTAGATGGTGGATTTTCGACAAGGGATAAATTCGTAAACTCATAATTATACGAAGTTCTGATCCAGGAATCAGACGTGAGTATTGAGACACGGGTCTCTCATCGAATTCTCAACGGAGAGTACTTTCTCTCAGAGTACATGTAGATATGTAGTCTCACGACTAGACAACGGCATATCTCATGAATACTGAACACTTTCAGTGATTATTTCTATATAGTATCACGAGATGGACGGCTCCTAGACAGCTTGCTCTGCTAGTATAGAGTGATAACGTCTTCAGGAACAAACAACGAGTTTACCCTGACTATATAAAGGATATGACTTACCGACAAGCTCATATCGGGATAATTAATGCTCCTAGACAGCTTGCTCTGCTAGTATAGAGCCACAAAGTTAATTATTCCTAATTAAGATTAATTCTGTCGTGACGTTCACTACCGAATTCCCAGAATAATCTATTATTGCTCCTATTCCATGGTCGAATCCACGATTGGTCCCATGGAATGACAATAAACAATTGTTCTGATTCTATGATCGAATCCACGGCTTGATCTCATAGAATAGCAATAACTATATTATCTCATTTTTCATGATCGAATCCACAACTGGTCTCATAAATGGTAATAGATAAATCTTAATTACTCTGATTCTATGGTCGAATCTACGATCCCATGGAATGGTAATGCTCACTTTATTATTCTGAATTCGTATTCGAATCCTCAGATGATCATATGAATTAATAATAAACATCTTATTACTCAGTTTTGTGAATTATTCTCCACCGAATTCCACAATTAGTAATAAATAACCAACAACTGGGCGTCTGAGCTACCTCTAAGTAAGCCCCGATTCAAATGGTGAAGGTGTATTCAACGACGATACACTAACAGTCACCGCAAGAAAGAGTATTTCAAAATACAATGAAACGATGAACCTATGCAAAATAGGGAAGAAAATAATAAATAATTAAAAATATTGACCAGGGTGCTGGGAGCACGGACACACGACCGATCGACCGTGTCGTGGTTAATCCCACGCAAGTTTTATATTTTTAATGCATTTTTATTATTTTCCATGATTTGATGAAAATTCTCTCATTTTATCAAATCTCCTTCGTCTCGAGGAAACTCCTCGGTTTCATGGTATTTTCATAAATTCGTAAAAAATAATATAAAATTAAGAAAAGAAGTGTGGGGCATGACCGTTGGCCAACAGCCATGCCTTGGTCCCAGCCGGCCCCACACCTCACGGTTCCTCATTATTTTATTATTATTATTACTTCTCTAATTTCATGAAAAACTCCTTGATTTCATGGTATTTTGCACAAATCATCAAATAATAAATAAAATTATGAAAACTTGTGGGACCGGGCCACTAGCCGGCCGGCCATGCCCTAGACGGTCCCACACGCCCCTTATTTTATTATTTTATTTTATTTTTCCTTGAATTCATCAAATTCCTTGATTTCATGGTATTTCTCTCAAATTAGGAAAAATTCCCTCAAATCATGAAAAATACTTAAAAAATATAAAAAATTATGAAAACTCGTGGGACCGGGCCCCTAGCCGGACGGCCACGCCCCCACGGTCCCATATGCCCTGTTTTTATTATTTTAATATTTTTTGCTTCCTTGAACTCATGAAAACTCCTTCAATTCATGGAAACTCCCTAAATTCATCAAATTTCTTAAAATTCATGAATTCTTCATAAAATCATCAAAAATATTATAAAATTAAGGAAAATGGCATCACGGGACCGTGGTCACGACCGGCCGACCACGTCTTGGCCTCGGCGGTCTCACGCCTCCTTATTCCTTATTTTATAATTATTTTCCATCATCTCATGGTGTTTTCCTCAGTTTCGTCGAAACCCTAATTTTGGCATATTTTCTCGAATGAATGCTCAATTGCACACCAGAAAATATCAAAATTCTCAGGACTGAGACGCGGACGCCTTGGGGACACGAGCACGCTATCTTGACCGACCAAGATTGGTTCTTTGGCTTACAGAAGCCGGTCCCATCAAGTTTCACAGTTTTGACCTAATTTGCACAATTGCACGTATTAGGTCCAAGACTCTTCCAAACACTTTGGATTTTCATGAAGTGATCATCAGGAGGTCACGTGACTACCCAGGGCCGGTTTCATGACCCCATGGTCGGTCCCTCACTCCGTCATAATTAATTAGGTTTGCTCACCTAAGGCTCAGACGAACATTTTCGAATAAATGATTAAACCAGCATTTAATCATTCTTTCACCAACAAATCGTCAACTCTTCAGGAGTTCTTTGTATTTGCTCACGTGAGCATATGGAAACTACATGGTTGATCCACGGTCCCATATAGTCGTTCCCTCCTTCGTCCCATGGTTAAACTTCTGAGGAACCATGAATTGATCATCAATTAATCAAATTAGGGTTTCTGAATCCAAGGATCATCATTCCAGATTCCAACCTTAATAATTTTACGACAACCTCATGGTCATTAATTTTATTAATTATGCTCGGTTCAGCGACCAGTATTCTAATTAATATTTTTGGTACGCTTCCAATAATCCATCAGATGAGCAACACATGCTCAGACGATCAAATATTCAACAATTCATCACATGAGCAACACTTGCTCAGATGAGGAATATTCGCTCAATATTGGTTCAAAAATCAATATTCAACGATCCATCGAATGAGCAATACTTGCTCACTCCATCGTAAGAACTATACCTCTGTCTCATGACATGTTCAATTCATGAGTTTCAGAACATCATGTTCAACTCAACGACTACATGGACTCATCGTCCCATCAAACCACGAAGTCATCAATTGACTAACATATCACGTATCACTTAGGATTTTGGTCTGGCGGTTTACGACACGTGTATTCAAACACACGATGGAATGTGAGCAAGTCGTGCAATCAGTTGAAGGAATTCACGAGGTAGTGGGTGAAAAATCGACCAAGTCTCCACACGTTGAGCAACTGGTTTCAAACACGATCTCCACTTCCCCACTCCTTGATTCCATCAACTGTCACACTTCATGGGGTCATGGTGTCTAAAATTCCAGCAATATAAATAAGTCTTTGAATCATGATTGAAGGATCAGCATCAACAGTATCATCAATCTCACGTCTCATCGACAACACGAGATCATCAACTCATCAATTGAGCAATTACTCTCAATTGAGCAATTTCAATCATTCAGAGCTTATCATATTTAGAATTCACACACCCACAATCTTTGATTACCATTGATTCCACACATTTCCCAGCTTCTCTCCTACAGATCAACCCATCCTCTCTTGTGACCGAATTTACTCTGGAACGGTCATTGTCTTGATTTAGGGCGGAGTACTACAGATTGATCTCTCGAATCTAAAGAACCCCTTTTGCAGCGGTGCATCTGTGTGAGGTTTAACATTTCGCTCGGTTCGAGGAGTCTCCTCCGTACGGTCGTCTCCTCAATTCCTTAAAAACCAACAAATCATTTTTCCCCATCTACAAATACTTATAGTTTTGGAAACTAAACTTGACAAACAAGCTTGAGATAGCAACGCTTGCGAGTTCGAGCAGTGCTCTAACACGTTGAAACGACGTCCAACACTCTTTTCTTACTATCGAAACAATGAGCATCCCTTTCAAGCCAAATACTCCAACATATACTTGCAGGTAAGCATTTCCAAACAGCTTTTTAGACAGAGAAGAGCCATGAAAAGAAGGCCAATTTTTGAACAGCTCGAGCATACAACTGAAGGAAGGCACATGGGTGTTAGCCTGCACACAAAAAAGAGTCCATATTCGCGATTCCTGCGCCACGTTACAAAGAGAACATAAAGTATATATGACTGGTTGCCACCAAATTTCGTAGCTGCACAATCTCGCCTTTGAAGATTATCAATTGTTAGAAACCTATTAAGCACCAGTTCCTTAGGGGAAAAACCCACCTTATGAGGTCATAAAGTCAGTGACGGAGCTATGAGATCTCAGGGATGGCCCCCGCCTCCCCTGTTTTAGTTTAATTCCTTAGTGATCCTTTAAAATTCTTTCTAATTAAAAGAAAAATCTCCTAATAAGCCTCCCTAAATAATTTATTTTGTCAATCAGCCTCCCTGTATTAAATTTCTGGCTCCGTCCCTGCATAAAGTCGACTAGATTTTCTCACGATGAAAATTAGCAGTAGAAGTATCATGAACATCATTCAGATATGCTGACTTGACAGAAAATTCCAGACTTGTCACCTGCCCAAACCAAACTCTCTTTCGCATATACTTCAACAAGCTCAACCTCAAATTCTCTTTCGTGCTACTCTGAGAACATGCTCACCTGTGTGCAGATCAAAGAAATCTTTAATTAGCCAAGCCAAAACCAGATAAGATGCATACAAACAAAAAATTAAAAAAAAAAAAGTAAATCAATATAGAAACTTCCAGAAACAAACACAGAAATAAAAGCACCTTTTGGTGGCGCTCTATGACGCTTGGTTTTCTCATTGCACTTTTATACTTTTGAGTTTTTGAGACTTTGGGTTCTCCACGATGTGGTTACTCATTGAAGTTCTTTATCTCGGATAGTTGTACTGTGTTTCTGTTCCATGCCATTTGCTGTCCTTGGTGTTTCTGTTACGTTCTAGTCGGAGACTTTGGTCATTGAATCTGTAATGTGCTCTTTTCGGAATTTTTATCAATGAATGACCTTTCTATCTTAAAAAAAACAAATAATTATTCTGTTTTTCTCCCAACAAAAAGTTGTCACCGGAACCCACAAAGGATCGGCAAATGTCTCGATCGCCGTATGGTCTCGCATGCATCGTATTTTACTTCTACTAGCCCTGACGAACCATATTTTGTGTTATGGTGTCCAAGCAACGCAATATTAGTATTTTATGGCAGCTATTTTGGTATATGGGCGGTAAAAAATTTTAAATTATTTTTTCCAAATTTCACACAACGCCAAAGCCACCTGAAACGAGAGAGAAAGTTGGTATCAACAATCGAATGGCTAGCTTCATAATATTTTATTTTATTTTAATGCAAATGAAAAATATATCAACACTAAGAGACAGTTGGTTGAAGTTTTTCATCCAGTAATTTGGACATCCTAACATTAGGAGGTCTAGTATGCCAGTTCTTACTAGTCCCATGTTTCTAAATTTGGCTAATTTGCCTGCCACTTTACTTTTTTCCACCTAGTAAAGTTGTAACATTATGGCCAACTTTATGTGTGACAGTGTGCCCAAGGTGCGTCAATACCGAAAGATCTTATTCAGCGTGCGGGATGAGGGCACGAATAGCTATTATTACATCAAAGCGATGGGTCGATGGCGGAATTTTTCTGGACCTCGTGATTGTTTTGTTTGAGTCGTGTACAAAAACCTTAAGCGTACAAGATAGGGCTTAACTCCATCCCGAGAGTAGTTGTATGAGGCGAAAGATCCACGTACGGTTTTGAAGCCGAGCCTTTCCAGCAATTGGGCTTAGGGAATGATATGATGATTGGTTTAGATAGGGTTCTCGGCCTACTAAGGGCACCTGTAAAGATTAGTGCGTGAAACCCCGATCCACAATATTCACTTACGCATGGGACTCACCCATTAGTGTCAATCAATGGGAAACATAGCATATCACGAGACAGAGGTGAGTGGGATATTCCCTACTGCGAGAGGGACGCCTCGCGAGCCAGGCTTCTAGAGATGAGGTCTACGTTGTTACACCCTTTCCTTCCAAATGTGCCTAGAGAGCGGGCCAGATGCAGCAGAACGACGACTTGGGAGCGAATTCTCCACCGGCAGGGGGACAGAAGACGACCATATCAAGACGCGTCACAACCTACATGCAAGACCCGCGAGACTCGAGAAGGCAACCTGATTAGGAGTCAGAGGATCCATAGTACCTGCAGCCTCCTGGACATGATACCCATCATTTTATAGAGCGGGCAGAGGTAAGGGATCTCTTTTCTGCAATGTAAAAAAGGCGGAGCAGATTTGACTCGACCACAACCAAAGATACATCCAATGCCAATGATATGTACCTAGAATGTGTTGCTTTAAAGACAGGAAAGAACGAATGTGACTCGGGACTTTCCTTTCATTACTTCTTTCACGACGAGGGAACCACGTCCGCGTCAGTCAAAGTAAGGCCCTCCCTGAGTCACTTCCGCCCCGTAACTCACATGCCTTTCTTGATCGGACTAACCGAACCGGCGATTTCCGACAAGTCTTTCTGCATTTGGAAAGTGGAACTACAAGAAAGCGTTTTATGGATAACCAATCCATTTTCCAATATAGTTGGGAGACTTTACCCCAAGAAATGGGTATATCAAATGGAAAAATCAGAACATGGGAATAGATCTGAGACCAATACAGACTACTCATTTCCATTGTTATGCTTTCTCAGATTGCATATCTATGATTTTCAATACATATTTGCAGAGTTGATCATCCCCCTCGAAAACGAAGATTTGAAGTGGTCCACAATTTGCCGAGTACTCGGTATAACTCATGCATTCGTTTACAAACTAGTGTAGACGAAGTAACATGAATATCTCCGGTTAGTCAGTCAATTTCCATCAGTCGTCCAGTTGGAACGAGAAGTATGAGATATGTTTGGTGTTTCTTACATCAATCATCCGGATCTTCTACGTATATCGACGGTCATGGTTTCGAGGGTCATCCATTACGAAAAGACCTTCCTCTGAGTGGATATGTGAAAATACATTATGATGATCCAGAGAAATGCGTGGTTTCTGAACCCATTGAGATTACCTAAGAATTTCGCTATTTCGATTATGTGGGTCCTTGGGAAGAGCGCAGCGATTCTAATTTAGAATAGGTTAGAACTAAAAAAAATTATCTCCAGAACAATTAAGAACAAATGAAGTTTCATCCAAAATGTTACAATTCTACCCCCCACATTGGATTCCTTACACTATTAATAAAGAGAGCAATACTTTTCGTGTTAGTCATCATTGAAGAGTCTCATTATCTTACAAGAAAGCTTCCTAGAAAGCAAAACTCCCAGCTTGATTTGCTATTGGGCATTCTTTTAGGAACCTGGTTCTGCCTCCTTCACAATCTCATATGATCACGAGCAACCACAACAATGACACTTAAGTTAGCATCAATATCAAAAGATGCATCACTGTTAATTTGATGTATGGGTGTTCATATAATGTCCAATATTGTTTGTATTATGAGTATCCACAATAATTTCGACATGAACTTGACCTATGTAACTTATACAAATAAGATGCAAAGGTCATGATCAGCTTGATAACTACAACAGGTTCACATCTCTTTTCTTGAGATATTAGGTCGCATCTCACTTTCCAGATATACAAGATATTTGTTATAGTAAGACTCATCCAATCTTGGCCCTCAATGTCATCATCTTAATTGCTACCCTCAAACCATGCAGAACAAAAATGTTTTGAATAGCAACTTGAGTTGAATATAAGTCTCTGTTAGTCCTTGGAATACAAGGGGAAACTGTTTTTGCAAAATAAAATCGAATAGCAAATGCCACAAACACTCCTTGTGTTATTCACAGACATATCTGATTTATTTCTTGAACGAACTTAACCAATTCCATAATCAGGATGACTTCGTTGATTCTCACATAACTCCGAGGGTTTTTTTATATCATTTGTAAAGAAATGCTTTTGCTTCTGGATTTCTAGTGGATAAATTAATTTCTGACTTTTCGACTTAGAAGGTAAAAAACATTTTTTCAAGTAGTGCCCAAACTGGAAGTCTATCTTGTAAGTTGAGAAGTTAAAAGTTAATTTTGGGATTGAATCTCAAAAGAATATATTAAAAGCAAATTTGTGAAGTTAAGTTCTGATCGAAACTCTAAAACAGAGACAACTAACATAGTCCACATCTAAGACAATCAATTCAGACCTTTCATCATTCTCATCTTCACCCCACTACGTCATTCCCTCTTCACCGTTAAGATTATGACACGTCATGTTCCAAATATGAACTAACGCCTGCTAGATAAGGTGCAGCAAGGTCGAGTTTTGACCCCCCAAACAGGCTCCTGATAGGCAGTCTCGATGTCAGTTCGACGTGTCATACATGTGACACACTTCCGTACTTCCGTCCAAATACGTCTCCACTTCCCAACAGGTAGGTCCCACCTTCTTACATTATTACTCAGTTAGATTCTCCACAACCTTATCATCCAACTTAAGCTAGCACACCCCACCATACTCCTTATACCCAAACCCGTTGATATCCCTCAAAATCCACATCAAAACCTATAAATTCCAAGAGTCAAACAAATCAACAGCTCTAATATCCTAATCTGAGAGTTTAGTAGAATTTACTTGCGATGTACATTATCAAACTAAAACATTCTTGACTTTTTCCCACAACACATCACCTTTTTAAAAATTAAAAATTCCCTTCCCCAGATGTCAACTCTGCGCCACTGACTTATGCAGGGGAGGGTAGTTCTAAAAATGAATCTAGCTAAAAAACGAAAGAACTTCTCCTAAAACCCTTTTAACCATTTCATCTCTACAAATCTCTAAATTGAAGTGATTCTTTCTGGACAGTGGAGAAGAACCATGAATATGGATCCAGCTTTTGTTGAGTTCTTGAAAGGAATGGTGAAACCATTAGCAGCTACTGCTGTGGTTTTGGTGGCAGTTGTTTTATCATTTGTTCAGAATCTAGGATTAGAGAAAGAAATGTTTGTTGCAATTGTCAGAGCTTTTCTTCAGTTATCTGTCATTGGATTTGTTTTGCAGTTTATTTTCACTCAGAAAAACTCTGGATGGATTGTTCTTGCTTACTTATTCATGGTTTGCCTTTCCTTCCCCCCCTCCTCTATTGACTTTATTTGTAAACTTGTGAATTTTATTTCTGGGTTGTCCTATTGTCTTTAGCTGGTAGTTATATGATCTTGATTCCTTCAACAAAACAAAACAAAAATGATCTTGATTTATGGTCCCATGGGACTCAAATTGCTGACCTCCGACCAACTGAGCTAATTGCAGCCAGTTATGGTGTTTCTTAGTTAGATTTGTCTTTGAATTGTGCTTCATGGAATGAAAATTTTTGGTGTGCCTGCAGGTTACAATTGCTGGTTATACAGCGGGTCAACGTGCAAAACATGTTCCGCGGGGGAAGTATATTGCTGGATTATCCATTTTGGCAGGAACGGCTGTGACCATGTTCTTGCTAGTAATCTTGAATGTGTTCCCTTTTACTCCCCGGTATATAATCCCGGTGGCAGGAATGATGGTTGGTAATTCAATGACAGTTACTGGAGTTACCATGAAAAGGCTGCGGGATGATCTCAAGATTCAAAAAGCTCTGGTGCGTTGAAATTTGCTTACTTGTCCCAATTTAGCTGGAATTATTTGTGTGCTTACTCACCTTATAATCGACGTCTACGAATGTGTTTGTGCAGGTAGAGACAGCATTGGCACTTGGGGCAACGCCTACACAAGCAACGGTTGAGCAAGTAAAAAGGTCTTTGATTTTGGCGTTGTCTCCAATTCTGGATAATGCAAAAACAGTAGGATTAATATCACTTCCTGGCGCAATGACTGGACTTATAATGGGAGGAGCATCACCTATGGAAGCCATTCAATTGCAGATTGTTGTAATGAACATGTTGATTGGGGCTTCTACTATGAGTAGTATCATGTCAGTATACCTATGCCGGCCTGCTTTCTTTACTAAAGCGTACCAGTTGGAAAGCACCGTATTCCTTTCAGACTAGACACTTCTTGAATGAATGTGAGACTAACTCTGATGCTTATGAAATAGCAAATGTAATGCATAAACTCTGATGCTTATGAAATAGCAAATGTAATGCATAAACTCTGATGCTTATGAAATAGCAAATGTAATGCATAAACTTACTTGTGCAAGGCTCTGCTTGTAATAACTGTAATGAGGGTTATAAGAGTTTTTTACAACTTGGAAGCCAAGATTTGCAGTAGTTATGGTATAGAATTTGAATCACACTCACACGGTAGATTTCCACCTTGTTTGTCTGGGTCTGACTCGATAATTTGGCATCTGACTCACTCCAAGTTATAGAATAGATGCATTTATTTTTCCGTTTTTTGATATCTGATTCGAAATCTGACTCGGCACAAAAATCTGATTCGAAGACATCTGAAACAAACAACTTATTCGAGGCAACAGAATTCAGAGCACACTGCCCAACCCCAACTTTAATAAGAGTCCAGCCGAATCCAGACCAGACATAACAAAACGGTCAAAACCATTCGAAAACAGGTCAACAGTGGACGCCAATTTCAAAAAGTCGTTGTGTCCAATACAAACACTGTTTTTAAAATTCAGTTAATGGGTGACTCACGCGTTAAAACAATTGCTTCGTGACGACTCAAATTGCTAGTTGGAAACATAACGGAAGCTGCTGCTGTAAACAAAGAATATATATAATGAGTATCCCACACCTCCTTTGATTCGATTCTATTTTTTCCTGATTGTTATCACCAACTCTCTCAACTACCTAAAAATCCCTCTGACAATCAACCAAATTCAATCAATTCTTAAACCACAATTCGGGAATTATGATTCGATTTTTATCGAATTCAAAGGTGCTCCAATTCTATTTCATCTGTTCAATCTCTCTAATCTTCCTTCCAGGTAAATTTCCTCTCCAAAATTAGGGATTTTATCATAATCTGTGCCTGTTTTTCTATGGTTTTTTGGGGTGTTCTTGTATGCAAGAATGAATTTTCATGGATTTTATGATGTTGCTTTGATTTTTTGTGTCTGGCCTTTAGCTAATTTCCATTCACAAGCTTTTCTTCATCAGAAAGGTATTGTTTTTCTTAAGAGAGGTGTATTTTGTTTTCGTCTGCAGGTATATTTTCATCTGGAGCAGTTGTGACACTACAATCAATACAAATCTTCAAGACTCATGAATGGTTAAACAACAAACCAACTGTCTATTTTCGATGTCAAGACGAGAACAAGACAGTTTTACCAGACGTAAACACGGCACACTCGTTATATACTTTCAACGGCGAAGAGTCCTGGCAGGTTCGTCTGCTCAACCAACACTTGTAATTCTCATGTTGTTGTGTAGCTGGTAGCAACTGTTAACTTTGTCATTTGCAGTTTCATGCTAATATGGAGATTTTCTTGTTTGCAGCCGTTGACAGTGTTGGAAAAGAAATGTAAGAGATGCGGGTTGTATGAAGAGGACACAATAGAAACAGATGATATATTTGACGCTTGGGAATTCTGCCCTTCTGATTTTACATCTCCTGAAGGGAATTATACGCGTTTTAAGGACAAGGAGTTCAATGCAACATTCTATTGCCCGGACTGTGTTGGTCTCGGAACAAGTAAGTTCTTACCTACAGTCAGTTGTTTTACACCGTAACAGTTGCCTCAAATGTAAAATAGCTTTAACAAAAGCCGTGACCTGGTTTATATGTTCTAATCATATGCTGCAATGTTTCACATACAGGAGTTTTTAAAGGGAATGGAATGAATGTGATACTAGTGGTAGTCATTACAGTACTAGTCACAGGGGTATCAATATTTGGAGCTGTGACTGGGTACAGATACTGGCAGAAAAAGAAAAGAGAACAGGATCAAGCTCGGTTTCTGAAGTTGTTTGAAGATGACGATGAACTTGAAGAAGAATTAGGTCTTGGACCTATAGTATGATAAACTACAGCTTATGTCCTGTAACGGTAACCTATTTTTTGTTTCCTGTATAATAGTCTGAGTTAGCAGAGTACAATTTCGTTTCCAACTTAGGGTTTCACATTTTCATTCGTATACGTACATGAATCTCAAAATGATATACTTATTTTTTCTTTTGTATCCAAACTCTTCGGTATGTACAAATAGAAAAGTTAGAAGTTGACAAGTCAGTGAAATGTTGTTTTGCCTTTTCTCTGCTTTTATGTGTGAATGCAAGCATTATATAGAATCTTGAAAACTCAGACGCCGAATAAATTTCAACTCATTTAAAACACTACAAAATTGAAAGCTGAGATTCAACCTTTATAGCTTGTCAAAGTTATTTAAGACTTACAATTTGAATTCCTTACACTGCGATTGAAATTTTGCAGTTCCTGTGAACTTGCACCATATATTGCTTTGATTGTATCTCTGCAGGAGCTGCAAACAAAAGATTTTAGTGCAAGTCAGAGGCCTAAGTAGGATGCAGAAAAATAGTTGTTCTAAATGAGATTTCTGCAAGGTTGAGATAGAGTGTGAGCAGAATGTACCCGCAAGCTTCTTTGTTGAATCTCTTCCCATCAATACCATACAGCTCTTCGAATACACCAGGTTCCACCCGGCAAAAATATGGCCGATCTGGGAAATAATATGGCGTCAGGGTAAATACTGCTACTAACTATCGATAGTAGAAAAACCTGGTAAATTGTGATAGACCGTCCATAGCTTCAGACCCTCCCACTAGAGATGTGGCTAGTTAACAGCAATTGTACCATTGCGAAGCCATCCAAGGCACATATCCCTTAGGGAGCGCCCAAAGCTGATCTCTAGATTGCAGGCACCTAGTGAACGCACTTACCAGAGTATATAGAGCATGTTCTCGTTGTTTGCTCGTAATGTATACACCATCCATCTGGTCCTATCATGCTCTTATAAAGCTGAATTCATGAGAAAAAGTGAACAGTATCAAACTATCACTGAAACGAAAACATCAATTAAGCCTAAACTGAAAAATAAGAAGTCGTTTAGGATTCTGAATTCGATAACGAGAGTGCTGCAACATGCAATTGAATCATTTTAGTTTGGACATTTGAGTGTACAATTTAAGGACAACAAACCAAACTGTAGAAGGAGAGACTCTATCGATGAATCCAATACCCAAAATGAAAACTGCAATTGACATTGTTCTGCTATACAGTTTTTGCATAAATTTGAGTCCTTGAGGTGCAAACCAACGATTCTATTGAATTGGGGTTTAGGGATAAGAAATTTACTATCTATCTAAATAGTGAGAGTGGAGACGAAACCTGAATGTCGTCTGGGTTTTCAAAGATTTCTTCAGGAGTAGCAAAAGAAGGACCTTTATCAAGTTTGCAACAAGCTCCACATCCTTTGACACAACCCCAAGTTTGCTCTTTTCTTCCTCCACCAAATCCAGTTACACTAGTACTAGTTTTATTAATTTTTTTAGGTTTTACCATCGTGATTTCTTCCTTCTGTCTCATCTTTACTTTCCTCTGATGCTGTAATCTGCATATCACTGATTGGAATGATGTGCTTCCACTTGAGGTACTGAACATCACAGACATTTGTAGAGAGAGAGAGAAATTGGGAGGAGAAAAAATTTAAGAAACCAGGGAGAGAGTTTTCTAGGCTTACTGCAGCAGCAGATAAGATCAACAGGAAGGAGAACAAAAGAAGGCAAAAATAAATAAAAAAGGCAAAAAAAAATGGAGATGCAGGGTATCGAACCCTGTACCTCTCGCATGCAAAGCGAGCGCTCTACCATTTGAGCTACATCCCCACATGTCACATGAGGAAAGTAATATGGTACTTATTCAATCAAACCTACGGAGAGGAAGCTTTGTTTTTATCCAAGTAAAAACTTTGGTTATGATTATGGACGTTCTAAGATAGCAAACCAAGTCGGTAATTATGCTAGTAATCATAGTTGGAAACCACCAAATCCAGACTATAAGCAACCCCCCTCCTTTTATTTTAAGTTGTATCGATATGCCAAACTGCTAGCGGATTTCCGGTTGTGACCTTTCTGCTCCTCTTCGAAAAACATTAAAGAAGAAAAACAAGTTCCTCTCTGCCGTCTGGTAATTCTTCATTAATTCAATTTGCAACAACCTTGTTGATTTTAGGATTTTTCAGTCTTTAATTTAGGGTTTTAGGTATTTTGTATAGCTATTTTCCGTGAATAGTTATGGAAAGACCCAGAAAAAGACCGAAGAGAAGCCAGATAAAGACTTTTGTCTTGGCGTATCCTTATTACTTGATCTTTCGCCATATCGGTGAATTTGTGTCCCAACTTGAGAAACTTAGTTTGAAGATTACAGGTAAAAATGATTCTATTATAACAACTTCGGTGTTTTTCTATGTCATCTGAATTGTTTAGACTTCATGCTCACATGTCTTCTTTTTCCTTAGAAGAGATGAGATGCATGCACCTCGTTAATATTAAACGTATATCTGATGAAAATCTGGACCCTCTGAGATAGCTATACGACATAGCTTGTAATCCAGTTGTTGCTATGATTGTGGAGGGAGATAAAAACTCTGTTAATGAGTTTATTAAATTAACGGCCGAACAGCAACCTCCCTCTACCAAGTAAGCTTGTTTGCATGATTCTTTGTTGTTTGCATATGTAGCCGCCTTATTTATAAACTCTGTATGATAATATCTTCATTTCTACAGTCACGGGATAGGTACGGCTTACATCAGCGGAACAACCAAGCAGGCGGAAGAAGTTCCAGTGAGGGTAGCTCTGAAGTTCGTAACTATAAAAAGGTCTTCTTCATGCTTTCAGGGGGGAGAACATACGGGCCACTGAAGCAAGTTGAAAAAGTATTGAAGCAAAAGCAGTACTACAAGTCAAAAAGGTAATCTACTGTTTTAGAGTTCCACGCTTTTCTGAATGATATTCTTCACTTAACTGTTTCAGTTGCTCATAGGTTTATATTTCAGGGACTTGGAAGACGTTTTTCACATGAAAGACATGCGTGTCTTTTTAATCGAACCTTTAGCTTTCCAAGAGGGTTGCGTTGGTGAAATTTTATGTGCTATCGAGTCCAACTGTTTTAGCATAAGAGGTATGCTAGTATACCCCTGCATCTTTGGTTTCATCTTATCATGTGCTTAATTTTGATGCCATGCTCAAATGTTTGAACTGTATGTTAGGCTTGACGCTTGTGAAAAGGGGGGCTGACGATGATGGGTGTTGTATTGCCGTGGTTGCTCAAGGTATCAAACCATGCTTCAAAATCAAGAATGGAATGGTCAAGAATATTAAGCATGTTAAGAAATCAGTTCATATTGGCAGGTAAAACATAATTGACTAATTGTCAACTTTTAAAAATATTTGATTATTTTCTCTTTACAAATCGGTTTAGTTTTTATTCACAAAAATGACGCCCAATGTGTGAGATATTGTGACAATAAATGTGTAGGATCCTTCCTCTTTCTTATATATGCATAATAGTGTGTTTCTTTCGAGACCCCTTACATTGGTTCATTTGCTTGCGCAGCCGCTATCTTCACGAAAGCAAGGGTCAAGGAGTATTGGAAGCTGCTGAAGAGTTTTTCAAATATGGTTTCAGTTTTTGGGCAACTTCAGATCCCTATATGGTTTCTGGTTGTATGTTTCAGGCATCATTGGTCGACCTCGAGTCGATGAAGTAATCAAGTTTTTGTTCTCTTTGGTTAATTTGGCTGTTGAAAGACATTTTATTTTCCGAGTGTCAAACAGGCTCCTGTACTCTGTTTTTGATATATTCAGTATCCTTTTTTCTAACACTGGTGTGTGAACAAGCTAGCATCTTTAACTTGTACAAATAGCCCTTTGGGTAATGTATCTTGGTACCCCATTTTTTAGTGAATAAGAAATCTTCTATCTATTTTGAGTTTACTAGTACTTGCTTTAGTTAGCCTTGTGTTTTTGTCATTCACATTATATGGTCACCTCGTCTTCTATGATTACAGGCAGAGTGACTCTCAACCAACCAATACCCTCCCATCAGTATGAAGACAGTAGACGAGCCTTCCACTCTGCCTAATACTAACTAATCACTATTGATATGTACTATGTAGCAATGAAACACCAAATATAAGAAATCATCCCAAAAAAATTCGCATATTAATAATACATATATAAGGTCTCATGCCAATTCATAAACTGCAGCAATGTCACTGAAAAGGTAAAAGTAAACAAGAAAATAACAGCTCAGTACATGTCATTTGTTGCCAACGATATCATCATCATAATTCATGATGCACTTCTAATCGCTACCCCTTGGGGAATGATGATTATCATCATTATCACCAGCGACTGGGCTTTTACCATTCAATGGACTAGGGCTGTGACCTCGTCCATTTTCTTTACGAGGGCTACGACCTGTGGGGCTCTCGTCTCGGCTTATGGGGCTTCTACTCTTTGCCCTTCTAGGACTCTGACTGTAGTCAGTTCTACGGCCACCGGGTGAGACAGATCCTCTTTCACGTGGACTGTTTTCACCAGAGATTGGGCTGCGCTTTCTACCTTTGGATGGTGGTGGAGAGGTTCTCTTTGACCTCTTAGGGCTCCTGCTGTCACGGGGACTCCTTGATCTCCTTTCCTCACGCTCAATGCTACGCACTCTCTTTGCAGGAGATCTCGATCGACTGGATAACATATAAAATAAGTTAATGGAAACCAATCATGATATACAGAAAACTAAAACAGGCTTCCAAGTTGTTCTGTTATTCTCTATGAAAACACAACCATGCTTGCAGGTCATGCGCATATGCCAAACCCTCAACCAAAATAATAGTACAGTTTATGTGATATAATAACTATTAGATTGATGACTACACATTCCAGGATCTCCACATTACACACTAACAAATGATAAAGGGGAAGCATACCTGCCACTACGGCTACGGCTGAAACTACGGCTCCTACTTCTGCCACGACGAGGTGATGGTGATCTTGATGGTGACCGTGAGTAACTCTTCCCACGTCTGGCATCAAACCAATCACAAGTAAGCAAACAAGGTAGTAAACATATAAAACCTTAGAGAAGTGATTAGAAGGATTTCACACATACTTGAGGCTTTTTGGACTATTCTGGCAGTTTCTTTCGATGTGGCCTCTATCTCCACACCGGTAACACTTGTTCTTCCAGTCTCCAGCTTTACAATCCCGAGCCCAGTGACCATCAAGACCACAGTTGAAGCAACGGCCAGATCCAGGAGGAGGACCTCTACCTAGGTACTCTCTCTCTCCTCCACGAGATCCACCGCGACCACCATCTCCGCCACGTCCACCACCACCTCCACGTGGCCCCTGTAACAAAAACAAGTTAGTTACTTCGGCCACAAAGCCAATTATAGTCCAGAATATTAGCAGCTGAGATGCTATAGAAAACTAACTTTGTACATTGCATAGAATGGTTCAAAACCTTACCCCTTTCGCAAATTCGACTATAATTCGACTACCACCGACATCGCGGCCATCTAAACTGTATCTTGCATCATCAGCATCCCTTGGATCACTAAATTCCTAAGAACAGACGAGATGGACAAAGAATACACAATCTTATATTGCCACGCTTTAGATAAAGGGATTAGAGAAAGAAAAAAAGAGAGGGAAGAAAGAAAGAAAGACTATATACTACAGAGGTACTTACAACAAAAGCGAAGTCATGCTTCAAATCCACATCCCGTACTCTGCGGAAATGGTTGCCAGAAACAGTAAGGTTATATCGCCTTTCACATTCCATTAAAACATCCAACTACATTATAGATAGAACCGCCAAAGTCTCCTATACACCCTGCTAGAATAGCCACCAATTCCACCAAGGGCACTCTCACATCATACACCTCCAGGTTTGGCAAATGCATCATTTAAGTTAAAACACATACACCCTGCTAGAATAGCCACCAATTCCACCAAGGGCACTCTCACATCATACACCTCCAGGTTTGGCAAATGCCCAGAAACCTTCAACAAGATCATTTAAGTTAAAACACATGCCACTACGGGGGGAACATTGGGACACAAGATAGCGTAATGATAGTGTGAACATAATCCCAAGCACATCAAAGATGCTAGGTGACGTTCTAAATATCATCATAACACAGGAACAAGCCCACCCGTACTAATTGGCTACTTATACACTGATGAAAATTAAACTTGTCAACCATGAATCAAAATAAAAAAAAGCAACAACACACAGCAGATTGTACAAGTTTGACTTCTATGTCACATACATACAAATGGGGAACGCGAGTTAAATAAGCTATCAGATATGACATGAAGTGTGTACACCTCTGAGGACTCACTTTTGGAAGAAAATACCCCAAATGCGGACATAATGCATGGGTCTTGTATAGAATGACAAATACAAGGCTGTATAGAATGATATAAGAACCCATGTGTAACCCCCTTATGATTTAGTTTCTCGATAAGACAAGGAAACGCTAGTAGTAGTATGATTTAATTTTATATCAAAGGCCAATTGATGGTCATTGATCCAGCACCTAATTTATTTATTTTGCAACTGTAAAAGGAGATTTAGATCAAAGGTGAATTGATAAGAACTCATTTATCTGTTGCAAATAAAATAAAGTAGGTGCTGGATGAATGGCCATCAATTGGCCTTTATCAAAAAACTGAATTATGTATAAATTATCGAAATCCCCTGCAAATGCAATCCAGAGAAGTGACATAAACAAGATTCAAACATATGCAATGTTGTGTAATTACCTTCCATATCTACTGAACACATCTTCTAGATCACGTGAGCGTGTTCTCGACGACAATCGACCAACATAAAGACGGGTACCTCCACCACGGCTATCACGGCTATCCATCCTATCATCGTAACGAGGCATGTTGTAAACTGCAGCTACACCAAACAAACGAGCACCATACCATATAAGTCTTATGTACAACAAATACAACATAGTTCCGTCAACCTTGAGAATTACAGATAACAAAGAGAATCAAATACTAAATTAATCATACCTGTCCTAATAACACCCAACAAGGACGAAACTAAACCGTTAAAAAACAATCAATTACTAGGAAAATCATCAGTAAAACTACGAATACTACTAATAGCCTTCATGAGAACAATAATAACAATAATCTTCAAGAAAATCACTATTCTGTAAACTGACATTCTCAAGAAACCTTTTCTTGTGCAAATTTCAAAACCAAACCCTAATTTCTTTCACGGATCTGATTTTATTTCCAAAAGAAACAACTATTTCTTGATTTGGGCGACGATACAACAAAGAACAACTATGAAATCATAGAAAACAAACAGATGTGTAAGGTTCAGAGAAAGGCATTCTCACCTGAACGAAAACAGTCGCGAGGTTGAACGAACCCTAATTTTACTTTCTCTTTGTTTCCCGAGAGGCTCGTAAAGGTTGTCTCTATATCGAGATTTATAGGGCAAAGAGATTGAGATTGAATTTGAGTTGCCTTATAAACGGTCTAGATTTTAACTAAATAAAGAATGATGGACGACACTGCACGTGGGTCGGATGCTAGTTAGCTACTAGTAGGTCTCCGAAGTAGACGGATAAAATAGAAATTCTACAAAGAAAACTAGGTATCACACTGACTGTGGGGCTCAACCTTTCCTGGAATTTTATTAGCTGGGCCCTGGTGTGTTCACAGCAGGTCTTCCACCTTGTGTACCACCTCAGTATTTGGAATTGTTCACAAAAACATCAATTTGGAAGACATTACATTTAGATATTCCATAATTTTTCCATACTTGAAATAGCTTGAATTCCACTATAAGATGACTCAGACACGTGGTAATTTTTCTCTCATGTTGAAGTTAGCTTTGATTGGTCGGGTAAGCTAAGAATTTTAGCTTCTTTCACTTTTAGGGGGATAGCCAGAATTTACGACTCAGACACATGGTAATAAGTTGGCTATAGACGGGCTCATGGTATAATTAATGTCGTCCAAATTTGAGCGATGTTAGTCGTCCTATGTCACATGGACAAAGGTATTCTTTTTTCGATTGATGGCAACACATGTGACATGTATCTGGGACATCTTAGGGAGCTAGCTGGTACACAAGCTTTCGACTCAACGATTATGTATTGTGATTAGTTGTCAATAAGCTTTAAAAGATAAGTGTTTCCTCATCGTGTCAATTAGATAAGCATATCTAAATTCATCTTCTTAATTATGTGATTGTGGCTCGACTTAGATCCTTGGACAATATTGTTTTAAGACATAGCTTTTTAACTTTAATTCTTTAACAAAAGTAGATTGCAATTCAGTGCCATGTTAACAGAGGTTAGTCAAATAAGATTTTTTATAGATTTTTATAGATTTTCATAGATTTTTATAGATTCTCTGAAAATATAGAAGTTTTTAGTGATTCTCTGAGAGTATTGTAGCGAGTCTTTATGACTTGTAGAGATAAAAGAAAATGAGATTTGAAAAGAGTCTTTGTGATTTGTAGAGAAATAAACATTATAGTATATAATTAACAATTCAAAACATCTACTGATTTTTATTATTTATGCACGTTATAATGTTAATAAAAGTACCATGAGTACATAGAAAAATATGTGTTCATTGTCAAAATAAATCTCACTTTTTTTCTACAAATCACAAAGACACTTTTCAAATCCCATTTTCTTTTATTATGCATGTTATAATGTTAACAAAAGTACTATGAATACCTCGTAATATATATGGCATTGTCAAAATAAATCTCATTGTTGTCATATGCTTAAGCTTTCATTATCTTTATTCCGTTCATCTCACATTTTATTTGCTATGTCCGACACTGGTTAGCATCTTGTCGTTGTAAAATGGACCATTCAACTCAAAAAGGAGGGAAAAAATTGGTCATACTCTCGAAAACAAGTATTCCCCATATTTTCAAGTCTCCCGATATATCACCTCTTGGAGAGAGAATTCTACCATGCCTGTATTCTAGAAAAAGTCTCTCCAAATCTCTGAAAAACACTAATCAATGACTTTCAATTCTCCTTCGAATAATAAGAGTGTTGGAGTGATTCTTATGAAATCCTAATTCAATAACATAGAGTATAAGGGAATTTAAATGACTCAAAAAAAGTCTTTAACCAATAACGAGAGACATTATGAGACTCTCTGAAAATATCTATGGACTAATAGTAGATTTGGAAACTCCCCGGAAATCATTTGAGATCCAATTTGATTAACCCCTGTAAGGTATGAAAATAATATCTGATGATTTTAATAGTTAGCCAAAATGGCAATCACCAAAACACTAACATATTGTATGCACGTATGAATAGTTTTTTACGTATGTTTTGGTATGACAATTACCAAAACTCTAATATATCATATGTGCTTATGATAGTTTGTTGTGTATACTTTTTTTTTTGTGGAGGGGGGAGGAATAAGGAGAATTTATTCTTACCTTGAACACATAATATATTAAGGGATCATATAATCAAGGATTCAAGAAGGCAGTTTTTCGGGCTTACAAAATGACAAAACGGGTCATGAAATAGTAATAACCAAAACCCCTTATCCGACTAACTTTTGTAGTGGACAGAATTTTTTCGATTAACTAGTGTTAATAAAACTAACCAATTACACTAATTTAGGATTAGTGGTTATATTGGATTATTGATTTGATTTATATTTTGAAACTCATTTTTTTTGTTTCTTTTTAAATTTTGAGGACAACAAATTCTTTTAAAAAAAAAAAGATTTAAGCCCAAAAAAAAATGTGAAGAAACTTATGCTTTAGAGCTACTTATGACTAGGAAATCCTAATCGTAAACCCTTGCTTATGTCTGGGAATTCATTTTTCCAAACCCGACTTCACAGTTAGGGATTCCTATCTTCCCATCCGTAAACGGTTTTAATAACTGATTTTTTAACCCCTAACGTAATCGAGTCGAACCTTTTAACTAATCAAAAGCAGAAATAAATGATGGATTTTAGTGTTTTTTTTATGATCATCATCTTTATCACGATGAGATTGAGAAGAAGAGGAATATATTTATTTTACTTTATATGATCATTATTTTTATCATGATGAAATTATGATCATCATATTTATCATGATTCATGAAGGATAAGATAATGAGAAGAAGAATAACAGATTTAGTATTTTGTTTGTTATGATCATCATCTTCATCAACATTATGAAGGAGAAGTGGATAGTAGATTCATGTTGTTTTTTTTCTTTTTTAGTGAATAGTAAGATTTGGGTTTATTTATGGGTAAAAATATTTTTGATTTTGCATATAGATTACATCCCCCTATCTACGTTTAGGATATTAGAATCTATTTTTGTCATTTAGTGAGCCCTCAAAATTCCCCTCTTGAAGCCCCAATAATAAGATTCATGTTTAAGGCGATATTGTCATTGAAACTCATTCATTTTCTTTGAATTTTTAGTAGATATCCTTGGCCGGTAACATTTAAATTTCTTAGAACTTGTGGAATTACAATAGTCATCATACCTTTGTTTAATGTGACAGAAAGAGCTACGAATTGGGAGAATTTATTTTCACATTGAACACATGGTATGTTTAAGGGCGGTACTGCTATTAGAACTCATTCATTTACTTTCATTTTTTGATGGATTTCCTTGGGTAGTAACATTTAAATTGCTTATAACTTGTGAAATTACAATAGTTACCGTACCTTTGTTTAATATGACTGCAAGAGCTAAGAGTTTATCACTTGGCCACAATATATGTCTAATCTGGTTTTGCATTTGACCACTAACTTACATTTTGGTTAGTAGACTGTTTCGAGTCATATATTCATAATTTTTCTCATTTATTTTCCTCTAGCGAATTCTTTCTCACTTATCTCGACCATACATTCTCTCACCTTCGATCTCTCAAAACAACCATCTCATTGCAAAAATATGTTGGTTTTAGTTCCTTTGTCGAGAATGGACCCTGTGTTTGGAACCACATTTGTAGGATAAAAAATGCAAAGTGGAGTAAAGAGAAATGGTAATGGTAACGTTATTACTTGGATAGATTTAAGCTACTGCCTTTACATTGATTTATATAATCGATTTACAATGATAATAAAGGAAAACAAAACTACTTAAGGAAAATATTTTCTCTCTTAATTATGTACAAGAATAATGTCAACATTCTAATCCTAAATATACTAACAATTTCCTACATACTAGAATACTTTCTTCATATGTAACGGTACCGAAAGATCTGATTAACCGAGGATATTTTAATGGATATCAATATGAAATGGATGAGTCCCTAGCTTGTGAGAATATTTTCTAATCAATTTGTCGTGCATCGTTGGACGATGAATGGACGGATGGGACGTCAGTGAAAGTTTTTCATGCGAAAGGTGATGCAGGAATAGAGTTACGTGATAAAGCAACAATTAGTAGCCTTAGATCGAAGTACTTTCCTAATAGATTCCAATGAAGATTTTTCCAAATCGCCCATGTGTATTTCCCTCGAGTCTTTTATTTTTTTGAAACAACAAATTTGACTTTAAAAAATTAAAATTTTTCGAAATTGTCCCCTTTTGATTCTGATAGTTATTGATATATTCTCAAATATATTAATATAATTAAACTTGAAATTTAATATGAGAATAATTCTAGGTATATTAGTTAATTTAACTCTATTAGGGGATGAATACATAAAATACTGCATTTTCATTTAAAAAAAAAATTAAGAAAGAATATCATACACGCGTACTGTATTTATTGCTTACTCATTATATGATAAGTATCAATCCATTATATGATAAGTATCAATCCAATTCAAAACAACTTTATTTAACTATAATAGTAAGATCTATTTCAAAAACCCTACTGTAATCTTACTATGCATTTACACTTTTGGTAATGTTCATTACTTGTTGGTGCGGGATTTATCACCTTTTGGTCAAAGATGAAAACCTAAGTAAGGGAAATGTGGTGGCTGACCGACATGGTTCGATATACAAGTAAAGATCATCTATCAAAAGGAAGATAAGGATTAGGAAATCATATTGATGTGTTGTTTTCAAGATTTTCAATAAAAAAATCGTTTTGTGCTTAATTAATCAATTATTATTAGGGATTTTACGAGTTTGAAATCAATACAAAATTATACAGTTAGTTGTTGATTAAAAATATTTTTTTTATTTTGTAATTGTACATAAGGTTAGTTTTAGTATCAACTGCACATATCCACTTAAAAGACGAATTCAGGAGGCAAAAACTAAAGTTCGAACTTGGACACTGTGACTATTCGTTTTCCCGAAGTCTACGTAATGTATACAGCTCTGAGGATCTGATACTAAGTAGTATTGATACCTCCGTTGAAGCGATATTTCCAAGTAATAAATGATATCTAAGATCACAATAACAACGAAGAACACAAGTATAATGTAAAAGCTTCTAAGTTATCATGAGACACAAGAGATTTACGTGGTTCGACATTTTTCTACATCCACGGGGTAATAAGTGCTTGTTTTTGTATTAAGTTGTGGTGGTTACAAAGATCTTAAATGCTTCCTAAAGTAATAGAGAGCACTCAAGTGGAAGTAAATACTTAAGTTCTAAACATTAAAGAGGTATAAGCTTAAGACTAGATCTTTTCTCCTAGATATTGAATGCCCTTAGTTTGTTGGTAAAGCTTGATATTTATAGCCCAACTTGCTCCAGGTATATCTTTGCTGCCTGTGCGTCCATCATCTGCTGATATACCTTTCATACCAATGGTACCTTCGTCCACCGCGTACTTTCTCCAGTTATATTTCGCCACCTTAGCTGGCCCACGTTCCTTCGGGAACTACCCAACCTTAGTACAGGTTGTACCTTCGTTCACCGCCAGCTTCCGCCAATCGGTTTTTGCCACGCTTTCTCTCTCCACGTGCCTAGATTCATGCGTGTAGATAAGAGATTTGAGCATTTAATGCTGATTGGATGTTTCATCTACCTCTGTCCCCTCGCCAGATGACTCTATATAGACTACGCTTTTTCCTTCCTTATCTCGAACGTTCACGCCTTCTTTCTTGGGATGACATAAAGTAGATCTGCGGAGGTATCCCTTGTTACTCAGGCTTCTCTGTTTAGAGAAGGCTACACATTTAGGTATATATGCGGCCACTAAGATCGTGACACGTGCTCCATAGAATATTGGTATTCACAGTTTGCCCCTTTTCTTTCATCTTCTACCGTTTGGTAGAAGTGGAAGAAAACTTCCGTTACGCAGCCAATTTTGCACGTACCGATTGGGTGGTCCCTACATGTCCTTTCATGCAATAACTTCCCCTTGAATTTCGGGACATCCAAATTTTTTGGATTTTCCAGCCGCCTATAAGATGGGAACAAAGAGAATGGAATTTTATTAACTCCCTTTCCTCTTCTTCTTCGAACTGTCGCTCTCTATCCCTTTTATTGAGATACTCTTTTGCTGCTAACTGCTCCCCTTTTTCCTTCGATTCTCCGCATGCTTTGGCTCCACTGTGTCGATCATACAAGTAAGTGATACCCGTATTTAGTCTTGATTTTCTCCATGCTTGCCCCTGTTGTATCGTTGTCGGACTAGGAGATTTATTGATGTTTCTTATTATGCTTTCATGTGAGAATTCCTGCTTTCTTTTGCTTGTTTACGCTGTATGGGAACTTGGGTTTTGTTCATTTTGATTTTTGATGATGGTTTCGGTATGATAGTTCTTCGCCTGCAACTTTGATCATGTGATCAAAGGTTTTTGATTTTCCCCCATGATATGTTTAGACTGCCCCCTTTGGTTGGTTAAGTGAAACCCATGCCCAAAGTTCGTCGATTTTTTGCCCCCAATTCACTTTTGAATGAATTGCAATCTTCTTCTGCCATTGTTGATGGAGATGTTCTTCCTGCTGGTGTTAGGCATCATGAGGCTTCCAAAGAAACCTACGCGTAATGGTCCAAAGATATCTTCGTTGACTGATCCTCCTCCGTGAATGGATCATCCTGATGCTACGCCATCTCATCCTCTTGAGGATTCTGAGGTGCCTGCTGGTACTGAGGTGGCTAGGGTCGCTGAGGAGGAATTTGTTATCGAGGATCTTCCACCTCCTCCTCCTCCCTATGAGCTTTAGAGGCTCCAACTGCGTGACAAGGACAGCTTTGCTCATTTGTCTATCGATGAGATTACCAAGTCTTTTCGCCTTCATAAATTCGAGATTTTCTTCTTTAATGGCCCTGATGTTCTCACTGAGTCTCACATTCGGGATTTCCCTTATGATGAGAATAATCTTTTAATTAGCGTTGGCAAATTGGCCGCAGGTATGCTTCTTCCTCTGTATAGTAGAAAGGATCCTTTCTATTATGACGTCTTGTCCACCAGGGATGACCCGGCAAGCAAGACCCAGGTCCGAGGAATTTACCAGTATACTGGTAATTACTGGCGTGCCCTTCGCGAAAGCTGGTATCTTAGCAAGGAAAAGACTACTCTGAAGTCTTATGACCCCTTTGCTGAAGGGAGATCTAAGCAGGAGGACTATACCCCTGCCAACTTCAATGCTACATATGATGATGTTATTCAAAAAAGCAACCTTCTTCCTTGGAGTGTTGGTCCTCGTCATATTCGTGTTACTTCTAGGCAGATTAGGGAGGGTAATAGCCTTCACTTGCTGGAGGAGATTGATAAGACTGGTTTGACTACCATCCCTTATTCTGCTAGGCTGCCTTTGCCAAATTCTGACCGCATTCTTCTTGATCATGATGATCGTTGGGATCGTACTCCTTTTCGTGTAGTTGGTCCTTGGGCTTATGGTTTCACCAATGCGGACCCCTCAGTACCTCGTTCAGCTCGTTCTTTTCCTGAGAAGTATGATGGGTATCAGCCTTGGATTTTTAATCCTGCTGCTTCTCACGAGGTACCTTTGCTGTTAATATCTTCGTCTGCTTAGATATCTTTATCTGCTTTGATATCTTTGTTATGATGGTCTTCTTTTGCAGTATTCCCCTGCTTCTTCTGCTGGGACTTCTCTAGGCTCTGCTGGTAATTCTGTGGCCACAAGGATTAGGAAGAGAAAGGCTTTGGTTGAAACTCCTGCGGAGTTAAGGATCATTATCATACCTTTGTACTTGTAAGTTCCTTAGTACCTTGCCCCCGATTCTTAGCTGACGCATGTGTTTCTTTACAGTCTTCCCAGAGGAAGGGTAAGTTGAAGACCGTGATTTATCTTGATGCTTTGGATGATGATCCCAAGGCTGCTGGTGAGGGACCCGGTGACGAAGACATGGAGGATATCGAGGATACTGGCCTTAGTCCTCATTTGGATGATATTGAGGAGTATTTTGCCAAAGATAACCCTAGCCCCGTCCTAGCTGTTTCAGTTGAGGGTGAGAACCTTCTTGTTGGTATTGGTGCTCAGCTAGTAGAGCATGTTAGCGTTCAAGCCCCTGCACCTACGTTATCCTTGAAGATGCCTTCGTTTTCTGCTCCTAGCAAAGCTTTGCCCGCTATTCTGCTGCTGCTAGAGCTGTTGTTGTGTATTTTAAGAGTCTCCCTTCGTCTTCTGCTACGTCCCTTCAATCAAGTGGTTCGTTTGCTAAGGTGCGGCCAAGTAAAATCGTACGACAGCCTACCATGATGACAAATTTCGAAGGAAACCAAACCAGCACATACGGGTACATCAGTATGAATCTGTCAGTGATACCAGTCCAGTCGAATATGAAATTCGAAGTGATAGAGAAGGAGCCAGACTACCACATGATACTGGGGAGACCGTGGATCCATGATAATCGGATTCTCCCTTCAACGTATCACCAATGCCTGAAAACCATGATGAACGAAGAAGTTGTCCGTATTCCCGCGTTATTGTCTCCTTATACACCAATTTGTGGTGTAGAGTTGTTCGAGCCAAAGGAAAATTCGCGAGACTCATCAGGCGAGGTTTACTGCACTCAGCTCCCCACATGGACCTCCATTGAAGAGGGGGACATACTTGCCTCACTAAACAAAGGAACCCAATCCCGCGACATACCTCCAATGATAGGACACACTAATTCTCCCTCATCAACCAAGAGGGAGCGCGCTTTCGTTGCAAGTCGTGACAAAAAAGGGAAAACCGTATATCGGCGCCGCTGTTAGCAAGTAGCGGGGGAGACTTCCACCCAGTCTCTCCGCCCAATAGAATGCAACCACAAGAACAAGCCACAAGAATAAGTACCAGACGCACCACGACAATTACAAGACGGAACCAACTCCACCACAGATGAACTCGAAGTTGTCAACATCGGAAGTGAATAATCTCCACGACCCGTCTCCATTAGCTCGGCTCTATGCACAGATGAGCGCACAAAACTTGTAGACCTTCTTAAGGAATATCAAGATGTATTTGCATGGACGTACGAGGAAATGCCTGGATTGGATGAAAAAATGGTCACTCATCATCTACATATAATACCTGGATCCAAACCAGTCAAGCAATCCCCAAGGCAGTTCAGACACGATGTGGAAGAACAAATCAAGACCGAGATTCAGAAGTTGCTAGCTGCCGGTTTCATCAAACCTATTCACCATCCTACTTGGTTGGTCAATGTGGTTCTTGTAAAAAAGAAGAGTTGTCAAATTAGGTGTTGTGTCGATTTTAGAGATCTGAACAAATGCTCCCCCAAGGACGATTTTCCTCTTCCCAACATTGATATGCTAGTCGACGCCACCACCAGTGGACATGGCATGTACTTCTTCATGGACGGGTACATCGGCTACAATCATATAAAGACGTATGAGCACGATGCAAGTAAGACAGCTTTTCGAACTCCTCTCGGAAATTTTTATTATACTGTAATGCCTTTCGGTTTGAAAAGTGCCAGCGCTACTTACCAACGCGCCATGACTGCAATTTTCCATAATATGATGCACAAGAAAGTTGAAGATTATGTGGATGACATAGTAGTCAAATCAAAAACCCGAGCGACCCGCATAGAGGTTCTGCGGCAAGTGTTTGAAAGGTGTCGCGAGTACAAACTGAAAATGAACCCTTTGAAGTGTGCCTTTAGCGTCTCCTCGGGAAAATTTCTAGGCTTCCAGGTAACTGCTGAGGGAATAAAAGTTGATCCATCCAAGACCCAAGCCGTCCTAACGATGCCGCCTCCGCGAACTTTGAAAGAACTCCAGAGCTTCATGGGAAAGGTAAACTACATTCGGCGTTTTTATACCTGGTTTAGCCCAGCTTATTACTTCGTTCACCCCTTTGCTGAAGAAGGGAGCAAGTTTCGTCTGGACTGCACCACAACAAGAGGCGTATCGGAAGATCCAACAAATATTGTCATCCCCAGCCGTCATGAGATCTCCTGTACAAGGAAGACCATTGTGCCTCTACACTGCTTTCAGCGATACTGCTGTTGGAGCTCTCCTTGCCCAATAAGATGATGAAGGAATTGAACATCCTATATACTACTTCAATCGAACTTTGAGGTATGCTGAACTCAGATATCCTAAAGCAGAAAAAGCGTGCTTAGCCCTAATTCACTCCATTCGGAAGTTTAGGCATTATTTGTTGCCAAACAAAGTGGTGATGATATCTAAGGTTGGTCATGTGAATTTTTTGCTTTCAAAACCGACCTTGATAGGGAGGCCGGCCAAATGGCTCCTCCAAATGTCGGAGCTAGATATAACATGCGCTTCCCCAAGGGCTGTTAAAGGACAAGCAGTCGCGGATTTACTAGCAGCTTTCCCGGGAGAAGGAACCACCGCACTGCATGAATACCTTTTTGGGGAATTTCCGGAAATCTCTTTTGTCAAAGAAGAAGTGTGGCTACTCTATTTTGATGGCTCCGCCACCCCTAGCAATAATACTGGAGGAGCGGGTGTAGTTCTGGTGTCTCCAACTGGTGAAGTCTTTTCGCATTCCTTCAAGCTGGACTTTCAGTGCACCAATAATTCAGCGGAATATGAGGATTTTCTCATAGGGTTTTCACTGGCCAAACAAGCAGGCGCTACGCACCTGGAAGTAAGAGGCAACTCTAAATTACCGGTTAACCAAATGAATGGAGTTTATGCATTAAAAGAGGTAACACTAGCGCCATATAGATCTGAGGCACAAAAGTTATTGAATTATTTCGCTGGCGCGACCATAACTCATGTCGGTCGAAGCAACAACAAACACGCCGATTTCCTAGCCACATTAGCCTCGAAGCTGCAATTCGAAGGTTTAAAAGAGACTTTAGCGGTGAAGAGACAGACTGTAGCGTCGACGTGGCTTTTGCAGTCTAAGGATACTGAAGCCAATGATTGGAGGACCCCGATTATTCAAGATCTTAACAGTTCGCTTTCCCAAGGAAAGGTTAGTCTCAAAACCCTACAAAATTTCTTCATGCTTCACAGAATGTTATATCATCGAAACCCGGATGGCTCCCTGTCAAGATGTCTTAGAGACGAAGAAGCACAGCTACAGCTTAACCATGTTCATGGAGAAATTTGTGGACAAACGTTGGTGGTGACTCTTTATCGTCGCCTTTAACGCCTCGGCTACTATTGGCCAGATATGAAGACTCAATCTCGATTGCTCTAAGGATCTTGCCCCAACTGTCAAGCACCGCCACATAAATTGGAGTTATTTTACATTGGCCATGCTGGGGACTGGCGAGAGCCATACATTAGTTACCTCCACGACGGTGTACTCCCTGCCAATAAGAAGGACGCAGCCAAGATGAAGCAAAGAGCCAAAAGATTTATGTTTCATGAAGGAACTTTGTACCGTAAAAGATTTGGAGGTGATCTACTATGATGTCTGGCAAAGGTGGAAATCCCAATTATGTTGAAATAGAAGCATGAAGGTGAACACCAAGGTAAGAAGAAATTATTCCTCCAGATACACGAGAAATATTATTGGCCAATTATGGAATATGATGCAGCGGCGTTTGTTTAAAGGTGTCACGAGTGCCAAATTCACGGGAGCCTCATCCACGCACCTTCTACTACCCTGCACTCGGTGAGTAGTCCGTGGCCATTTTACATCTGGGGACTTGACATCATTGGGAAGATTAACCCGCCATCATCAAATCAGCATGAATATATCATAATTGCAACGGAGTACTTTACTAAATGGGTTGAAGTTATTCCTCTGCGAGGGACTACTGGAGCGACAATTGCAGCATTTATTAAAGAATACATCATTTGTCGTTTTGGCGTGCCTAAGCACATCATTACTGATAACAACACTCCCTTCGCCAACAAGCAAGTACAAGAATTACTCGAAGAATACGGAATTAAGCAAGTCTTCTCTACTCCTTACTATCCCCAAGGGAATGAGCAAGCTGAGTGCACCAACAAGACTTTAATTCAGATTCTCAGCCGAACGGTACATGATAATCCTCGGACATGGCACGAGCAATTGCCCATGGTGCTATGGTCATATCAGGCGGCACCTAGAAACTCTACTGGCATTTCTCCATATTCAGTCGTCTATGGCGCGGATGCAATTCTTTCAGCAGAGATTAAAATTCTGTCGGCTAGGATTGCGGCTGCAAGTGGAGTTCAATGGAACGAGGCTGAAGCATCGAATGCCAGAATAGCAGAGCTAGATACTCTAGACTCCAAGAGAACTAAGGCAGAAGAACATGCTCGGGCATACATAAATAGAGTCTCCAGAGCATATGATAAAGCCGTAAAACCTCGAATCTTTCAAGCAGGAGATCTGGTGTTGAAGACTGCTAAGCACATTCAGCAAGACATGTCCACACCAAAATTCTCTCAAAAATGGGAAGGACCTTATGTGGTCACCAAAGACTACAATAGTGGGTATTACAAGATTGTCAAAGAAAATGGAGGCAAGTTGGAAGCGGTCATCAATGGAAAATGGCTCAAGGCATACTACGCCTGACCATTGCTCCACCTCTCGCCGTTTCATAACACGGCCGACCATGCATTTTTTTCCTTCCTCCCTCATGTCGGAGTTATCAAAATTTCATTTAGTCAAGACGTATTAATGAAAATTCCATTTACTCTTTCCCAAAAACCAGTACAATTAAAAAAAAAAATATTAATTTTCAGAACCCAAAAGAAAAATCAGACGTTCTCATGGCTGCATATTCAAAATAAAAACTCAGAAAAGGCCATCCAATAAGTTGTAGTTTCTTGAAAGCGTCATCTTCAGCCTGTTTTGGTACCTTTTAGTCCTACTCTTCAAATCCCGGATTGCCTGTTCCACCTTTTGAGATTCAGCAGTCAGGGCCTTCTCCTCTTCCAAAATGGCCTTTGTAGTAGGAACAACGCTGGAAAAGATGTCGGCTCGATCAACTTTAACAATGTCAAGACGGTGTCGCAACCAACTTACGTTAAACTCCAGGGATTTGCAGGTAAATACCATGTTTTCCCACTTTGCAATAGTTGATTCAGTGACATCACGAATGGATGTGCCCTCCATTTCGACAATCATGGGCAGGAGGCAGTTCACTATGGTGACTAACGCAGACGAGCAATGCTGCACCACGTTCCTGGTTGCAATATGGCCGTATCTTCTCCATATTTTCGTGTACAAATCCACGAACTCCTTTCGCACTAAGAATCTACCTACACTTCGGTAGCTAGAAGATAAACACTTCATGTGGATATCGAACGACAAGCCTGCATTGGGATATTTGTAGCAGGAAATACCCAAATTGGCATTTTCAAGGTCTGTAGCAGTTGGCGTACTCGAGTTTGAAGGAAGAGGTGTGGCCAGATCGTCGTTATCAACCACGGTCACGCATGTTCCAACTGGGTACCTCTACACGAAAGAAAATCTCTCTTTTTACATATTGACGGTGGTGAGCAAATATTTATTCGTCAGTAAAACGCATAACGGTATGATCTTCTTGACTCGGATGATCCGGACGGGGAAGTTATCACCAGACCCAGGAGTTTGCCCACTCTAAAAAAAAGAACCAGCGGTGTTATGAGGAAAAGAAGAATTATCACTTCAAAATTAGGAGGTAATTAGAGTTATACTCTGGGAGCAAGCCGCCTGCGTTTGGCCGAGGAATCTGGATGGCTTGAGGATGATTCATTTCCGTTCGACATGATGAAGAGATATGAATTCAATAAGAAGAATCTTTATTCCGAACTGAGGAATACAGTCTAGTTTCACCTTCATATATATATATATATGATGGACACCCTAAGAAGAAACAGATGCCGAACAACCCCAGCGGGACTTATCCGATAGACAAGTATTCAACCCTGACCGGGTAACATTTCAAAACCCTAAGGAAGACCGGAAGAAAACGACCAGATAGTCAAAGGACGGATGCGTTTCTCCAACTTGAAGCCGTGGCATAAAGACATTCTTAGGATATGAGGCAGCCACTTTCCTGGTAATATTTGCTTACTCTAGATTGGCCTTTTATCTCTTCTCTGTCACCATCTCATGCTTACCCCACAACAATGCTACTGTTACGTGCTAAGCAGGGGACTTAATGTTGATGGTGGTTTTTAGTCCAGGGTTAAAATTGTAAAACCTCGCATTTAATAGGCCGTCACTCTGCAAAGGGACGGAGTCATGTAAAAGTGATGAGTGTTCAACCTCTTCGCTGGAGCATTTATTGAGCAACTCAATATATTCACATGAAATTTATCCAAAATGGTGCATGTAGATACAATCTCAGATATTCTGTAAATTTTGGCACCTTGCCTGTATTATTCAGTTAATATAAGTTTCTTTGAATGCTTTCGGTGCTATGTTCCCCGGCTGAACCCTTAATATTGATATGGCATGACAATTTGTGTTCACTCGCACCAGAGTAGCATGAATTTCCAAGTATCAAGTTTAAGGTCCTTGCATAAAAGTATTCAATCGGAAAGCATACTGCTCTCTGGCAATAAACTTAAAGAACTCTGTGTCAACACAAAAAATTCAATCAATTTTGTGATAATTCACAAGATTCAAATATTAACCTGATTTGCAAAAATTAGGGTTTTGCGCCCTTCGCAGCATATTAGACCCCGTTGGTCGAAACCAAGCTTAGGTAAACTAGGAAATTAATCCGCCATGGATTAGTGGGTGCAAAATCCTACCCAAAATCAGTAAACAAGGAGCAGCGGAATAGGAGCAACAACAAAGGGAGGTGTGGCCATGCCATATGCCAGCCGACGCCGCTTGCAAGTGGCCACACCCCATGTTGCCCGACCGACCCCTGTTTCCTGTCGACCAATCAGGTCGCCTTAAACCCGCCACACACACATGATTTGTGGCTGGCCCATACTGGTCGGCCCTATTTCCTATCGACCAATCAGGTCGCTTTAAATCCGGCACGCACAATGGAAGTGTGGCCACGCCCATGCTTGGCCGATCCCTCTTTCTATTGACCAATCAGGTCGCTCTAAACCTGCCACAGTGTTAAAAAAGGTAAATGGCTCCAGATGGTCACAAAGCCAATTAACTTTCCAAAAACCGCGCCAACATGCTAATGGCATGCCAAACGTGCATGCCAAATGTGCCATTCCGCTCCGGCGTGCTAGTGGCATGCAAAACATGCCACACCGCGCCAATACGCTAATTGGAATGCCAAATGTGCCACTTTACGGCAGCAGCATGCCGAACGTGTCAGTGTGCCATAAATAGCGCGCCTACGTGCTAACCCACCTTCTATTCGTGGCCAACGCCATAACAGACTTCAATTAGGGTTTCTTAATCAGAAAAACGGCTTTGCTTTAGTGGCATCAGTCGAAACCCTAATTTCCAGCTGTGGCCCAAATTCCGCCACTTTGGCCCCATAACATGCCATGAGCCATGTGGGACCCGACAAACCCTAACAACGACGCCATGCTATAATCACCCGTGGCCATCCTTGCGCACGTGGTTATTCCCATATTATGACCTGCCATAATTCCTTTAATGAGGCTATGACACTGATTGCATAAAGACGCCACCGTGCCGCGGCCATGCCACACGCGCTAATTAGGGTTTCGATATGCCAAACCCTAATTTAGCTAAGGTTTCCACGCCAACCAAGTCAAGTAATTATCCTAAGGCCTTAAGTTTGATATAGCAACAGGAGCCAATGTTGTCGGAACCATATTTGGGTCTAACACCAATATGCCAAAATAGCTGTCGCGGCTACGCTAGGCGCCACTATGCCATGGCTACGCCAGGCGCCACTATGCTACTGGCATGCTTCTATGCCACTGACATGCGTTAAATATGCCATCATACCATCGACATATGCCAATGACGCCACTTTGCTATTATCAGATGCCAATGGAATGTGGCCTAATCAATGACCACCCTTTCGCGCAGGCCACAATCCCAGCCGTCCAAATTCGCCGCATAATTGACAGGCCTGTGGAAAGTTTTAGGCGACCAGCCAAGACAAGCCTAATAGCATCACATGCTATTTTCCTGTGGCAAGTCTCTTGACTTTGACTTGCCACACATGGCTATCTACTACTTAGTTGGCATACAATTAATCAGAATATCTAAGTCTTGCATACAAGACTCATTCAGCAATCTGCTACACATTTTCCACGAAAATGCTCGAGACATCAAATATGTCACAAACTGGGGGATGTTCATCAGGGTATTGGTCTGGCGGTTTACAACATGCGGCGTGCAACACACCCATTATGAGAAAGTGTCAGAAAGCAGGGCAATTAATGACGGGAAGAAGTAGTGGGTGTAAACTAACCAGTTTCCTTCATAGTGGGAACGTGGTCTCTGGCATTTACACATGACCCCACTTCTCCATCACTCAATCATTCCCACTTTCTACGAGATCAGGGTGCGTTCAATATGACTTGTATAAATAGGTTTTACCTATTTTCAACCAAACAACAAGTTTTGGTTAGAACAACAACACAGTATCCATAAAAATATCAAAGAACTGATAGCTGTCATTTCGTAAGCCAGTTCCAAATTCTGATACAAGTCATAAAATAGCCACACCTTCAGAATCAACCATTCTGGTCTCAACACCTTCTTCGTTTCCTTCCATAAGACCAACCATTCTCCTTCACGTTGTGACCGAAGCAAGACTGGAACGACCATTTCTTGGTTTAGGCCAGGATTGTACAGATTTATCTCTCGAATCTAAAGTACTCCGGTGCAGTGCATTTGTTTTAGGTTTAGATTTGTTTCTCATCCACACACTCAAATTTACCAAAACCAGCAGAAACAGTTTTTACCCATAAACACTAGTCAACATATGAAGTTCCCTCATTTATTGACTTAACTCTGAACTTCACTATCTGACTCAAAAATAACTTTAGCAAAAAATTTAGTGATTGCCCATTTAATTGCACCATGCATTGCTAGACATTCCAGCTGCTCCACCTCCTGGTCCTGAATCATTCCTCAATCGAAGAACTTTCCTTTGATACCATGGTATTGACCTGTAAAATCTCTAGCTTAGTAATATTCCCACTTTCATATTTTCTTTGAGAAAATATGCATCTATATTAATTTTGAAAAATAATCGACACATTTACAATTTCGATTAATCAGCCTCCAATGGAAGGATCAATAATAAACAACGCCCGACTTCCAGGCTCAGTTTTAGACAACACCCAACTATCAAGCTCAATTTAGACACTTTAAAATGTCTAGGATCAGTTTTAAAACACCAACAATCAAGTTTAATCATTGCTCAATTTTTAGGCTCAGTTTTAAACAACCTTTAACTATCTGGTTCAGTTTTAAACACTACCCTACTTCTAGGCATGGTATTAAACACTGTCGCCACACAAAATTGGTAACATTTTAAACACCGTCCCAAATTTTAAGCTTTAATTAGTTTTGAGCCGTGTTCTGAACTCCAGTTGATTATAAGATTCCAGCTTCCCAATACGTACAAACATAAAAAATGCTATTTATATCATTTTTGTTTGACTTTTATAATTTTTCCCATGTGAATTCCCTAAAGCTTGTTTGGATAACAGTTCAGAAGTTATTTTTCGACTTTTGAAAATAAAAAAGTCAAAAAGTAGTAAACACAATTTCAGTTCTATGTGAATGCTCTAGAGCTTGTTTGGACAACGCTCCACAAGTTTTTTTCGGTTTCTAGAAGTCAAAAAATCAAAAATTGGTTTGTAATAGCACTTTTGGATACATATCCAGGAGTAACTTTTTAACTTCTGGAAGCAAGAAGTTAGTTTGGGTGTAAAATTTCAGAACGACTTCTATAAGCAAAAAAGTCGACTTTTTGTGAAGCAAAATATCTTTGCTTCTGACTTGTGCTTCTGACTTCTCCTTCTGAAGAAGCAAAAGCACTTCTCCTTCTGGTATCCAAACACGCTACAAGAATGGCTTCCAAAAACAAAAAATTTAACTTATTTGAAACAAATTGTTTTTGCTTCTGACTTCTGAGATTGACTTCTGCTTCTGGTATCCTTTTCTTTTTTCACATGAAAGATAATCTTTATTGAGAAGAAATAACACTACATAAAGTTTTTATCCTACTGGGTAAGTGTATATAACCAATCATGTATGTCATTTGTCAAATTAAAACATAAAATTTGAGACCTTGCAAACTTAGCTAAACTGTCTGCTATATGATTAGCATCTCCATGCACATATGCATATAACCAGTGTTAAGAATATCTAAAGCTTCCTTCGTTAGGTTGTAGGAGGTCCATTTCACAATAGTATGCTTCCCCTTTAGAGCTTCAATCACATTTAGGCAGTCACCTTCCGGATATACATGTCTGTCAGAAATTTCTGTTTTTCCCATAAGGCATGAGATGCACCTCCTCGCAATCCATTGCTTATGGTATCCAAACACGCTATAAATAAGTCACTGCTTCTTGTTTTCCACCATCCTACCGCCCTTGAGCTGTGTCTACAACGAAGGGAAGTTTTTTTTTTTTGATACGTGAAAGCCGGACCCAGGCCCCTACCCGAACCCAGCCAGTTGGACTGGCCCCACTGCCAGACCCAACACCGCTAAACCCACTATACAACTAAACTACTACAAACCTTTACGGCGGCGGGGATTAGACCCCTGACTTCCTCCTTACTGGAGTTTATGGGATACCACTGAGGTATGCTGTTGGACACTGAAGGATAGTTTAGTAACTAAATTTCTCGGGGGTTCTTTCGTCCTCTCGAACATATAATTATCTTCTCCCCTCTTCTCTCCATTTATCGATCTCTTTCTATATTCAACGCCACCGACCTCCCCCCGAAGCTAAAAGAAGAAAAACCCCAAAACTCGACTGTATCAGAAAAAAAGACCGAAACTTGAATCAAAATCATCAAGAATCCCTGAAATTAAAACTCAATTAAGATTGAACATAACCCCTAATTTCACATTCGAATCATCTTGACTGAAGAAGAAATCACTGAGAAGTTTTTGTTTTTATTCATTCATCCCACTAATCTCTGAAATATTCAATACAACCTTTTAATTTTTCTTGCTAGTTTTTGTTATAATTTTACTTTCTAGGTCAGAAGTTTGTGTTTGTTCTGTTGTTTTTTTTTGTTGTTGTTTCCGCCTCGACCAATTAATCAAGGAAGATTTCTCTCAAGTCCAATCGAAGGTAAAACCTTGTTCTTTTTTTTTCTAGGGTTTCTTTCGCTATGTTTATTTTATAATTTCAATCTTATTGGAATTGTAATTAGGGTATATTGATTGATGCTGCATGTGTTTACGAAATTGCGTTGTTTAAAGTATTGTTAATTTGATTGTGTTTTTGTTTTAGGATGCAATAGAGATGATGCATCAAGGAGGAGGTAATATAGATGCTTACGGTCACCAATTTGATAACAGTTTACAGGAGGTAATGATCTTTCCTCTTTTTATTCTCTTAATTTGAAGTTCAAGTTCATTGAATTGATTAGAATTATTGGATTTTGTATGTTTGAGTTTGATGAGTGATAGGTAAATCATAGACGTGCTTGAAGTGCTTAAATTTCACTTTTGATATATATATATATTTTTTTTTTGTTTTTCGTGTCGTTCTTTTTTCGTTGAAGAATACACTTAATTGGGTAGTGCATGCATATTTTTGGAGTTTTGTTTGTTGCTGCCTGACAATGTTTTGTTAAATCGTTATCCTCTTGGTACTGTGCACGTATTTTTCAGGATAATTAAACCCAAGGCAATAATTTTAATCCCTTATTATGGCTTGTCATATACTTTTTAAAACGAATTCGCTGTCAGAGGTTTTTCCTGGAGCTAGTGTGCATTTGACCTGTATACAGGTTTTGAAAATATTGATTGACACATGCTTTTTAAGATATTTCTATGCTTGAAGTTGATAGGCGGTTTCCTTCATGGTTGGTAACGAATACATGTAATTAGTTGGTCACTGGGGAAAACATCCAAGTAAGGATCGACTGAGATAGATCTGGGTGGGTAGTAAGATTGCCAATAGATTAGCTGGATTGGTCTAGTAAAAGCAGTCTCCAACCTTGCTACGCGTCTCCTTGTTCCTGCATATCTGTTAAATAATGTATCTACGCCTGCTTTATATAAACACACAATAGATCATAAGTTAATAACCACAGGAGTCATGTTACTCATCCAAATCTCTCTCTGACACACACACTAATCGAAGTCATTATGCTATAATTTTGTTGCCAAATCACTAAACATCTTTAGGTTTAGCTTCTGTTGCTATTAGGAACACTGATTATCAGCCTTATAATTTAGATCCTCACTCCTTGATACTTAATGTTGCACAATTCAGTCATGTGATAGGAAATTTATCTGTTCATACTGATGTCTTTGTGATGAAAATAGGCATATCGTAAAAATAGGGTCGCAAATACTTGTGGACTTTTCAAGGATATCTAAAATTTGTGGACAGCCTCTTCTACTCAGGACCTGCAGAAATAGTATGTGTGCTAATCCCCAGTCTCCGAATTTTGCCACATTTAGTGTCCCTTAATAGGTAATAAATAGTTAATGCTTCTGTCCCGCAAACAATCAATGCGTGCATGTTTAACTGTGGATATTAAATCAAGAAACTATCACTGTGCTAGGAGATAAACTTGGCTCACTGACTCTTGCTTGTTTGCCAATCTTTTTCATCGCTTGTTTTCATATGACACTCTCTTTTAGCTGCCTGGTTTTCTTGTCTATGAAATGTTTAACTAAGAAGCGGAAGGAAAACATAAGTTGATATTTATGTGATTTGTATATTTATCGTTGACACGTTTACCATCAAGCTAGTTAAGTTAAGGTTCATTCAAAATGTATTAGTGAATTAGTACTTCAATTTTGGAGGCCGCCAGGTCGATAGAAGTATTCTTCTATGGATGAATGTGAATTGCGATGTTCAAATCGATTTATTGTTCTGATTATCTGCAATCAGTGTAGGTTTTGGTTCTAAGTAAATGATTATGCACTTTTAGTTAAGTCTCCCTCAAGTTTTATTTTATATTTCTTAGTTCATTAGTCTTGCTCTAGTAATGATTGTTGGTATGATTACTGAAGTCCATTAATAAGTGAATAATGTAAGATCCCCTTTTTTTATGCTTGATTACAGAAAAACCAGGTTGCAGATGTAAATCAAGGACAGTCATCTGTATATCCATCCTTTATGCTGCCACCTCCACCACCACTAACAGGGTCTCAACCTGCGCCATGGGCCATGCACAGGACGGAAAACAGCTCAGTGGATAATGCAGTTCATACGAATACTGGCTATCATCCTGAGCAGAAGACTGATCCTCCACCAAGAAATGTACAAGATGGTTTGAATACTTCATCACATGCTGCAGCTTCATCTACTGTGGGAGTAGCCAATGGAACACCAGATTATTCTGGCTATGCATCGTATTCAACTTCTAACGATCCTTATGGTTATGGAACCACTGGATATCAGAATTACTACTATGGATACCAGCAGCAAGCTAATCAACCGTATACTCCTCAAGTTGGAGGGCCTCAAAACTCAGGTGCTCCTTATCAGCCTCTTACCTCATTTCAGAATTCAGGCTCTTATGCGGGGTCTGCAAGTTATTCAAGCACTTACTACAATACTGGTGATTATCAGACATCTGGAGGGTTAGCAAGCAGCGACTACGGTAGTCAAACAACTCAGGCCAACTTATGGAATGATGCTAGCTATGCAAATTATCCCTCTCATCAGTACTCAGGCTACACACCTGCAGATTCAAGCAGCGCTCGAAGTTCCAGTACTGTAGCTCCTGCTGCTGATTATTATGAACAACACTACAAACAGCAGTGGGCTGATTATTATAGTCAAACTTCATCAGATGTTACTTGTGCTCCTGGAACAGAAAACAAATCCACCACCGGTGCGTCTACTCATGGTTCTCAAATTCCTGGTGTTCCCGGTGGGTATCCTATATCACATACTCAACCACCCCCACCTCCACCCCCTGGCACCACGTCATGGCAACCCCAAGTCAATTCATCTGGCACATGGGATCCTGATCCCAGTTTGTCGGGTTCCGCATCATGGCGACCAGAGTCTATATCAGCTGCGACCACATCTTGGAAACAAGAACCTACGTCATATGGAACTACATCATGGAAACCTGAACCCACACCATCCAACACCGCATCTTGGAGACCTGAACCCACTTCATCTAACACCACATCATGGAGACCTGAACCCACTCCGTCTAACAGCACATCATGGAAACCTGACCCGCCTTCCACATCATGGAAACCTGAGCCACCTTCCTCATCATGGACACCTGAACCAACTCCATCCAGTACCACATCATGGAGACCTGAACCCACTTCAACCAGCACCATGTCATGGAGACCAGAACCCACTTCATCTGGGTTGCCTACTGTGCAGGTTTGGGGTTTCTTTATTTGCTTTTAGTAAACTGCACACAGTCACACACATGCACATGGCAAACGAGTACAGTGACAGGAACTAGTTTCCATATACTCCACTTGAGCTGCCGAACTGCACATGTTATATTTGTTCCGAGGTTTTATGAATTTGAATTGCAGGCTTCCCTTTCGAAATCTGTGTACTTAAAGTCACATTGTGATACTAATGCCAGATCAGTAATTGAGAAGCTATTCGATAGAATCTTCTGGACTAGATTAAGCAGGTTCATAAATCAAGTTTATGGTTAATTGGAGATGTAGCCATATAGTTATAAGAGGCATTTAGGCAACAATGCAAGTACTTTCTGTGACACAGTAGGACCCTTTAGAAGAGCTCGTGGAAGTTCACTTGCAAAGAGAAACCAGAATTAGATGTCAGTTTGATAATGCTGCACTGGACCATAGAAATGAATAGACATTCTGCATAGGTAGAAACTATGTTATTGTTTAGTTTTTGTTTTGAGAAGAAGGTAGAACTAGAAATGTTGGGGTTGTAGCTCGGTGATGGTTTAGTAGGCAGCTTGTCAATATTCTTTGTGGTAGGATTGGTTTAGAAGTTGCTGATTTTCTTCTATATCTTCATCTTTTAAGTAGAGATAGATGTTTTGCCACTTATTTACTCCATTGCTAAGTAGTAGTGGAGTTTCAATATGCTGTGGTCACTGAATTGTCTTAATTAGCTTCTAAATTGTTAATTAAATGCTCCAAACACCCTATTTAACTATTAAAAAGGGATTCTTATAAAAGCCATCAATCCTAGTCGATGTCTTTCGTATTGATAATATAACAGTGTTTCATTAATATCTTTGACAGACCTGAATATCATGTTATGTTATAAGTACTGCCAACTAGGTGCTATATGTGCTTTGTTTATTTTGTGTGCTTACATGACATAAGTAATGGGAACTGTTGTCACGGTGAATTTATATATAACATTGGTTCTACTTGAGAATTGGCAGCCTCTTTTGGTTCTTTGTGGATATATTTTCGTTCATCTCTTGGTGGTGGCTTTTTGACAGCAAACTGTACATAAATATTACCATTTCTTGTTATTCCTCCCCCCCATCCCCCCAAACTGCATATGATCTAGATTTGCATGTTTTAAGGTAATAAACTGTGGCTTTTGTTTAGGTAAAGTGTGATAAGTGCGAAAATCCAGAGTCTGGTTTGGTTGGTCATTACTCATTAGCATAAGACGGCCCATAATTTAATTCCTGCATCTGTATGCCGTTTTCAGGCTGAAACTAAACTGAACTATTTGTATCATTATGAGTCTTTATAGCAGGTGAGTCAAGTAACAGGTGATGCATATGACGGTTACTGGAGACAGGGTTCAGCTGCTTTCCAAAATCATCATGTCAGCCATACTCCATCACATTTCCAGAAACCTTTGGACCCAAATCCAGTTCCACACGAAAATTCCCATAATATTCAGCAGACTGCTTGTTCTCAAGGACCTACTTCACATTTTCCTGCTACACATCATGGTGCTCAGACTTATGCCTCAGTGTTGCAATCTGGTTCTTCAATGGATACACGGCGAGCAAACAAACTGCAGATCGCCACAAATCCCAGAATCGCACAGAACGTGGCCGTAGGCTTGCCGAAAACTGACAAGGATGGCTCCACAAATGATGCAGCAGCAAAACCGGCCTATATCAGTGTTTTGATGTCAAAGCCTGGTTCAGCAGCTTCTTCTCGTGGTCCTGCTGATTCTGTGCTTAAGGTGGGAATTACTTTGTCCTAAGATTTAGCTGTAACTAGTATATAGAATGCGACCATGTATCCTTAGCATAGAATTGGTCCTTCTCCTTAATGGATAAAGCTTTCTGTATAAGGCTCGAAACGGTGAATTAAGGACTCCGTGGATAGTGTCATCCGACTTCGTGATGGAGGACATAGCTTAGGATCCCCGGCTTTGATCATCCCTTAGGCAGTGTTTAGAATGTTAGATCTCACCAACTAGCCTTGTTTAGGATGCTGGTTTTCATTTATTTTTTTCAGAGAACATGACTTCCTGTTCATTAGGTCTTTTTTATTGTACTCTAAAGTTGAGTTTTTATGCTGGTTGCAGCCCGGAGCATTCCCTGTATCATTACGTGCTTATGTGGAAAGAGCTTTATCTCGGTGTAAGGATGATTTACAAAAGGCAGCTTGTCAGAATATAATGAAGGAGGTAAAAAAACATTGTATTTTTAGGATTCTGATTTACAGCACATGAGTCAGTGTCCTGATTGAAGTTGACTACTGGTTCATACTATTTCACTTCCTAAGCTGTGATTTGCTATTTAGATCTTAATTATTTTTTAAGAATATTTCAGATGATTACAAGGACGTCATCTGATGGTACACTTTTCACTAAAGATTGGGATACAGAACCACTTTTCCCATTACCGGAGATGGCCGCAATGAGTAAAGAGTACGTCACTTATTTGGCCTTTTAATAGTCCGAGGTTTATTAGTCGTTTTTAAAAGTCTGATGATGGCAGGTCAAGTTATAACTTGCCAATGCAATCATTTTACTTTAAGTTACAGGAGTGTAGCTCAAATTGGGTCTCCTTCTTTGATTCACTCTCCTAGTTGTTGACATACTCTAATAGAATTGATTTGCCCCCGAAATAATTCGTTGGCTATTTTTCACCTGAAAGAACACTCTGTTTTGCATTAGGTTGCAGAGTTCAAGTGTTGTTTCTTCTTTACCAAAGTACAAACAAAGTCCAAGTAGACGCACCAAAAGTAGGTGGGAGCCAATAGCTGAGGAAAAGTTGGTTGAGAAAATGCCATCTGTTACTCCTGTTTCAGTAAAATCTGCTACCTGGAATCATGCTAAAGAAAAGGACAAAACGGTAATCTTCTTGTCCTTTTTCTTTTTGGGATTATGCTTTGGACAGTAGTATACAGTTGATTTAGGTTGAAATAGGATTATAATATTATATGTGTGACTCTAAAGTCTTCTTTGCAGGTTTCTAATGGAAAATGGGAGAGCAAGGATAATAGCTGGACTAATGGGAAGTTTGTTCCATCACGTCAGCAAACTCCTGGTAAAAGTAATAAGAGGTCAGGGAAGAAGCCACGGCTTGGTGGTGGTGGTTTTAATGCTGCTCAAAATAATGATGCTAGTGATAGTGATAAGGAGCAAGGTTTGACGGCATATTACTCGGGCGCAGCAGCATTAGCAAATCATCCAGATGAGAAGAAAAAGCGGGAGGATCGCTGTAAGCGTTTCGATAGAGGACCTCGAGCAGAGATGAAGCATTTCAGACCAAAAAACGCTTCTGCTACCGCGAACCTGTATACTAGGAAGGCCAGCGCTCTGGTGCTTAGCAAAAGTTATGAAGACAGTGAAAGCAGAGCAGTGGAAGATATTGATTGGGATTCTCTTACTGTGAAGGGAACCTGCCAGGAAATTGAGAAGCGTTACCTGCGCCTTACTTCTGCACCTGATCCAACCACTGTAAATACCCTCTCATGTCAAACTCTGTTTAGATTGTGTTATTGACTAGCTTTGGGTTTCAATCAGTAAAAATAATAGGTGAGTGTTTGTTGATGTCCTTGACTAAGATTGTATATTTATTTGCTTATAGGTGAGACCAGAGAATGTGCTAGAAAAAGCTCTTCTGATGGTTCAGAATTCTCAAAAGAACTATCTTTACAAATGCGATCAGTTGAAATCAATACGTCAAGATTTGACCGTTCAACGAATTATCAATGTGCTCACAGTCAAGGTACGTCCTTACTCTAAAGAGTTGAAATTGCCGTGACAATTCCCGTTTTATCTCTTAGCTTTTAGCTTATGTTCTCTTAAACTGATCATGCAAAATGTGTAGATTCCCTATATTCACGCCATGTTTCTTGTGGTTCCAGGTATATGAAACTCATGCCCGTTTAGCTCTAGAAGCTGGGGACTTGCCGGAGTTTAATCAGGTTGGTTACTGATTTTGATGTGCTATGCTTCTTTGCAATGGTTATTTCCCCGTTATTTAGGTGTTACCCTCTTTTGTTCTTTTCGCAGTGCCAATCACAATTACAGACCCTTTACTCAGAAGGAATTAAGGGGTGTCAGATGGAGTTTTCTGCTTACAGCTTACTTTGCGTGATCTTGCACTCTAATAACAACCGAGATCTCGTGGCGTCAATGGCAAGGTGAGTTGCATGTTCTTTACCTGTGTTGTTGGATGCATTGCTTAATCAGCTTTCTTGAATACAAATTGTTTGCACCTAACTTTCAGAGAAGGGAAAATAAAGGTTTCAGATTTTCTCTTGGTAAATGATTGTCTACTGTCTTTTGGACAGTAACATGCAGAAACATATCACTGTTCATCATAAAGATTATCGAATTTCTATTATCATGAAATCATTGAAGTCATTCTCTACACAAATTCTAGTTCATTTGAATTATTTAAGTTCCTGTTTAATCACGTTGTGAAACACATGTTGTGGGCAGAGTTATGTTAACATCCACATGAAGATAATTCATCCATCTTTGTTATAATCTGTTTTGGGGATTGATCTTGTATATCTCCTGTACCAGATTGCCGAAGGAAGCAAAAAAACATGAGGCGGTAAAGCACGCACTTGCAGTCCGCACAGCCGTTACGTCAGGAAATTATGTGCTATTTTTCAGACTTTACAAGGCAGCACCAAACTTGAGTACCTGTCTTATGGGTGTGTGACAGTAGAACTGCATTGACATGTATTTCAGGTTCTCTTGTTTGAATATTTTCTTACTTCCTAGTAATCTCTGTGCAGATCTTTATGTTGAGAAGATGCGGTTTGAAGCAGTGAAATGCATGTCGAAATCATATCGCCCTACAGTCCCAGTCAGTTTTGTCGCACAGGTTCTTGGGTTTACCAGTTCGTCGCAATCAACTGAAGGAAAAATTGATGAGAAAGACACTGATGGGTTGGAGGAGTGTGAGGAGTGGTTGAAGGCACATGGTGCGTGCCTTAATGCTGACAGTGGTGGGGAGTTGCAGTTTGATACAAAGGTATGTATATGATGAAACTTCAATATCCTAACTTCTAGGGGATATCTTATCGTATTTTTATCCGGTCCTAGGATTTTACTGCTGGTGGTACTTGGTAGTACTGTTGTTTCAAGAGATTGTAGGTTTGCTTTAGTTTTGTTACTCATTTTAAGTTTTTTTTTTCTTCTCTCACCCAGTTTATGCTTTGTGTTGATGCACAGGCGTCATCCTCAAGCCTTTTCATGCCAGAACCAGAAGATGCAGTTGCCCATGGAGATACGAGTCTTGCTGTTAACGATTTTATGACTCGGACATCCTAGAAAGAAACATTTTAGTTTGTAACTGAGTAGTGTATCATCATCTCACACAGAAATATAGAAATGTAGAACATTTTAGTTTGTAACGGCAGTATAGACCTCTTCAAATTTTAGAGGTTAAATGACTAGAAATGTACATTCTATGTAGCATCGGTTCTAAAAAGGGGTTCCAATTTTGATGCCCCTGCTAAATTTTCTTTCATTATTTGGTGCATTATTTGAACGCCCCTCAAATCTGACCACTTCCTAAAAGTAGGACATGAGTCATTACTGAAATATTTGACCTCCTGGATCCGACTCCTGCCATTTAAAAACTTTAGAGCTGGAAAAGGACACCCCTTTCAGAGGAAGTAAAAAGAAAGAAAAAAGAAAGAAAAAAAAAAGATCACAATCAATCCGCTGGTGTGTGAAACGCCCTAGCACCAAACTCAAAGCCTTTTATGTATCTCCTGTCCAAGTTGAGGGGAAAAAATAACAGTGTTCGGTTACGGTGAATGGCGCATGTTAGGTAAAATATACATCCAACTTAGCAGAATTAAATGACGTAAAGATACCGAAACAAAATCAAGAGTTATAAAAAAGTGTCTCTTCATTTTAGAAAGTAGCTAACCTTGGGTTGCTTCATGATGGGCCATGGATGTGCCTGAAATAATGTTTGTAATGATAAGGATTTACCTGCATCACTTTCTCATATCATTGATCTAAATGTCTCTATGATTCTATATATTGTTTGATGACCAGTTCATCTTTATCGTGATAAATTATCAGAGAATTATTTTCGCGAAAAGTTCTCAAAGTTTGAGCACAAGTATGCATGCATGTTCTTCAAGGTCCACTCATGTATACGTCTCCTGTAAATTTGAATCTATGTCGTCGACTTTGAGCAAATCATGCTAACCTACGTTGCTGTGTTTAGATAAAAATATAACCCTTTGACTTTCTAAAAGTAGGATATATTTTGACTTTCCAAAATATTACTGAACGGTCCGAACCGACTGATGATACCTTTCGAAAGTCAAGTGAGAGTAGGAAAAGGATTTTCCAGTAGGAAGAGGATTTTCCATGCACACTATATAAGAGATCTATTATTCTGTAGGCTCTATTCATATTAGCTTTGTGAAGAAAGAAGAGAAAACAAGAAAAATCATCAATCCATTCTTATTCTTATTCTTATTATTCCATGTCGAGACTCGCAGGAGATTATTGGAGACTCCCAGGTGATATTATTATTGAGATTCTTACGAGGTTACCAGTGAAATCCGTCTCAAAATTTTAGTGTGTATGCAAATCTTGGCGTCTTCTATTCAACGACATAAAATTTTGCAAGAGGCACGATGATATCCAGAAGAAAAGCCATCTGATTAAGATTATTGCTGGTAAGGGAAACGTCCTCTATTCAATATATGCTTATAGTAAGTCTCATGACACAATATTATCCGGGGTTGATAAAATTGTCGATTACCCGTTGTATGATAAAAAGTATGAAGAACCTTATTGTAGGCTTGGTATTGTGGGTTCTTGTAATGGCCTAGTTTGCATACGTGCAAGGTTAGATCGTATTTGCTTTTGGAACGTATCTACTAAAGAGCACAAGATTGTATCAGAGGTGAAAGTGCATGTGCATGATCAATGGAAATCTTCATGGTGTAAGTATGGTTTCGGTTATGACATCAAGACTCAGGATTATAAGTTAGTGAGATTTAGATGCTTCGAAGATAAACGCCTTGGTACTCAAATTAAGGTCTACTCGTTAGAATCGAATTCGTGGAGTAGTGCTCTTTACATGCCGTATACACTTTCTCTCGAACCACGGCCGACAGCATTGTACATGAGTGGTGCTCTTCATTGGCTAACGGACGACTCAAAACTTCTCGTCTCTTTTGATCTTGGAGACGAGATAATTCGTGAAGTTCCAGGACCAGCAAGGGATAGCTTTTTCGATAATGACAGCTATCAGTACAAGTACGTGGATGTGTTGGGAGGGTGTCTTTGCATCGTATGTGTTGTTCTTGGGGATCGTGGCGACGTATGGGTTATGAAGGATTATGGAGTGAGAGAATCTTGGACTAAAGAGTTCACAGTTCCTTGGCAAGTAATAAAGTTTGATTACTTTAGGCCGATTGGGTATGTAGGAAATGGAAAACAAGTTTTGCTGAATATTGGATTCAAGCAAGAAACAAACAAGGGTAATTTTTTAGTTCGCTATAACCCAAAGCGTAAAATGGCGACAACTCTGAAGACCCATGACATTACTGATCCGGAATGGCGCCATGCCTATACTTACCAGGAGAGTTTGTTTTCAGTACTTGGTAAGAAGAATTCAGTTGGTATTCTTCATTATTTGGAACCTGATCAAGTCGAACAAGAAGAAGCAACGTTTTCAGAACCTGACCACAAGAGAAGAAAGATTGCAGTATGAAGAGTGCATGTGTGGTAGTTTATGAAGATAAATTTTTGTTATGCGTGTTTGCATTGTTTTACATTCAAACTCGCACCTTTCCTTTCTTCTTTTTGACAGTTGAAACTTCATGTTATGTGCATGATCGTACGTATGTAATTGATTATTTAGTCTCGTGTCTGGTCTTATGGTACTTGTTTGTAGAGGCATTGGTTATTAATAGATAGTTGGGTCAGTTGTTTCATTCGTAAAGTTTAATGTGAACATGAAGAAACTTTTGTAAGTATATACACCAGAAGAAACAGCGTAACAGCACCTGCATTAAACCTGGCTTCTATATAATTTGAATATCTTCTATACAATTTGAATATTGTCCAAAATTTTGTAATATAGATCTTTTGTTGTTGGTATATCGTTGTCAGATGAATGTATTCGTACATTATATATATAAGTGCTGGTTGCGACTGATAAGAATTTACTTGCATCAGTTTCTGACATCTTTGATCTTAAATGTGTCCATCTACTGCTTGATGAGAAGTTCATCTTTATTACAAACTATTCCCTAGTTAGCAATTCGGGGTACGGGTAGTAGTTCGGGACGGCATACATATGGGAATTATACGGATTCGGATAGGTTGGATTCGGTAAAAAATCCGGTCAACGGTTCGTTGTTCGGACAGTAGTTCGGAACGTCATACGTACATGTATATTCGTTTTATAAATGTGATTTCGACACTTAAAATTCGGGTTACATATATGATAAATTGATAAGTATTATGACCTTATTACAAGACTAATTTTATTTGTATATGATTTATAAGATGGAAAAAAACATTTTAGCGTGATTATTTAACAAGAAGTAAACAATTTAATCGCATAATGTATTGTAAAATGAGTTTATAGACTTTTAAACAAAAATCAAAACATAAAACACTGGTTAAACAACTATCAATAGAAAATTTTAACTGAATAATTGTATTTAAATATAAAGTATATACAAAATCAAACAAAAACCTATCAACAGAACTTTGGTCAGAGAGTTATCTATGGGAGAGCGAGGTTGGGCGTTCAAACTAGGTTCCGAGTTCTAGTTCGGAAATATCATTCGGATTCGGTCAATTCGGATGCGTTCGCGAATCATTCGTGAGGTCCATATAATCCGGGAACTAGATTCGGAGTTCAAATAGTTCGGAAGTATCATTCGGATTCGGTCAGTTCGGATACGTTCGTGAATCATCCGGGAATGATTCGGAGAATTACTAATTAGGAACTATTCTTGAGCCCTCGTGACTTATTATGTATTACCATTGTCATAAAATTTAGGAATATTTTGACTTTGGTGCCCATAAAATGGCATGCCTTTGCGTTTGGTGCCTAACTTTGTCCAACTTTGAGTTTGGTGCCCAGTCAACCGATTGACTTTATTTGACCGTGTTGACCATCCACTTTATAGTTAAAATTGTAAAATTCAAGGTCCTTCAAATAGTTTATGCATTCATATACGTTCAACCATTTTTGGCCAACAAATAACGATACTTTCATGCATTCATCTAGTCATTTCACAATAAAGTGGATGGTCAACACGGTCAAACAAATTCAATCGGTTGACTGGGCACCCAACTCAAAGTTGGACAAAATTAGGCTTAGTTTGGTATTGCTGCGACTTTTGTAAAAGCACTTTTCTGTTGTGCGTTGCTGTGCTGTGCTGTGAGAAAAAACCAGTTAGACGTTTGGTAAAATATCAATTAAAGCTAAAGCTGATTAAAAAAGCAATCAAAGTGCGTTTGGTAAGATATCAAATTAAACCATTGTTATTGTGGCAAATGACAAAAACAGACGTATCTCTTAAAATAGATTTATTCAATTTTATTGAGTTTAAAAATAATTAATTCTTTTTACTATTAAATATAAATAAATTAAATATTAAATTTACTAATTGCTACTATTATTATAATTGTTAAAAAAATTTATTTTACTTAACCACTTTTAATGTATATATAATTTTCAAACAAAAAATCAAACTAAAATTAATTAATTATTTAATATTTTTTTATTTTATTTTGGACAAATTAAATGAAATGGTATCATAAAATAGTTTGAAAATAAAATATAATAATATTTAAAGAATAAAATATAAGAAATAAAAAATTAATTGTATATATATTTAACGATAATCTTTGTCATTTACAAAATAAAATAGGGACAAAAAGGATAAATCAAGCATTAAATTTTGGTGGGACCAAAACTTATGTTTTTGTAGCTTTTAAAAGCTCTTCCTCCCCAGCTTTTGAAATTTGAGGAATTTGGGAAGTGCTTTGGGTGAAAAGCACTTTGATTTTTTTTAACCAAACATCAATTTCAAAAATTATTGACATATATAGGTTTTGAAAGTGATTTTGAAAAAATAAAGGGGGTTTTAATAAAGTGCCACACTTCCTATTTCATGTTTAAGAAAATGCCACCATTTTTTTCAAAGTTTATTAAATGCCACACTCTTGACTTTTCCCGTCACTTTTTTTTGAGAAAACAGTTAACTGGCGTTAGTATCCGTTAGTGCATATGTGGCATTAAATCAACATCGTAAAATGACATTGAAGCCCCTGAATCAGTAACTGGAACGAGTTAGCCAGTGATTGAGCAGAGAGTTAACTCGCGACTCGGTGCAGTGAAGAAAACAAGTTAACCTGAATCCTATTCCTATTTCTCCTTACTTTTCTGCTATTGATCCACTCAAATCCAAGATCATCAAGCTACTTAAAGAGAACTGTTGCTGCGCTTTTGAAGAAGAGAGCCATTGCTACAATGAATGCCCGCTGCATAAACAAGAATGCTACAAAGAACAATGCAAATCAGAAATGCATCTGAGAATATGTAAAAATTAACTTGAAAAGACAATTAACATGTAATCTGAATATTAGTTCTAACTAATATCATTTTCATTCATAAAGCAAGATTATCCCATCAAAATAAAACTGATTTCTTGTACATATACATGTCCAGACCAGAATCAGTGTCTAAAGCAACCAAAAAAACTAACCATCAATTAGATACTTGTCCACAACATATCTAAAACAAACAATAAAGCACACACACTTCTACTTCCTAGTCTTCTTAGACTTGGTTTGCTTTCCCTTTGTGACAGAAAGATGTTGACTGACAGATCCAATACCAGCAAAATTCTGATTGAAATTTTGATTATCTTGTGTAGATCCATGAGTGTTAGGTCCTGCTACTGGTCTTCCTTGAGTGCTAGGTCCTGCAGATGACTCACCAACAGAATTTAATATCTTCAAATGTAAACATATGAATCCTTTATCATCAGGTACTGCATGCTCCCAAAACTTAAACAAGTCCTCATTACTATCCATAATCTCAGGCAAACATGGTTCTATCATCCAATATAAACTAGAAATTTCATTTTCAGTTAAGCGCAACTTAACACGCAACATCTGCTCAAATTCCTTGAGGTCAATTTTTTCTCTATCCATGTGAGGGAAGAACAAAGTCATATTACTGTCCATAAACAACACGCTGATGTCTCTGTATGGATAATATGTTTCATCACTGCATCATAAGTAAACAAATGAACTTCAGTAAACTTCAGAAATTGAACTCATGCTTCGATTCACTATGAACTTTACTGAAACAATCAAACCCTAATTAAAAACTACCGAAAATTTTCAGAGAAAATTTAACCCTAACTAAATCAGAAAACAAACCAAACATCAACTCATGCTTAGATTCAAAACCCTAACATGCAACAATATCGATTTAAGTAACAAAATGAAAAGAAGACAAAAAAAGATGAAAAAAGAGATGGGTTTCTTCAGAAATTGAAAAAAACGAAGTTAGGGTTTTAGTAAAACATACAACTGGTTGTTCTTCCCGTTCTTTTTCTTCTTCATCTTGAACTTTACAAAACCCTTCACTCAGATTCACAAACTAAACCAAATCCCTCTGTAGAACCCTAGTTTTCTCTAACCTAAGTTTCTCCGCTGGAAAAGAGAGACACGGAGAGAACGAAATGAATGAGAAAGTAAAAGCCTTGTTGTGGTTTCATTCCGTGAAGGATATGATAGTAAATTAACACACTGCCACGTGTAATAATCTCGTGATGCTATTCTTGAGCCGTCGATATATAGACAGGTGTAAGAATCTTGACCTGGTCAGTGAACTTTTGACCAATTAGGTGGGTCTGGACGGAAACACTAACATTTGTGGCATTTAATAAACTTTGAAAAAAACGGTGGCAGTTTTTGAAACATGAAATTGGAAGTGTGGCAGTTTGTTAAAATTCCCAAAAATAAAAACATTACCAAACTCAGCCTTAGGCACCAAACGCAAAGGTATACCAATTTATGGACGTTAAAGTCAAAATATCCATTAAATCTATTTTTGCCTGATGAATTTCATTCAAGGAAAGACATACCATTGTCATCATTGATCTTAAATGGCTTCAGAGGATGATGTATAATAATTCATCAAGAATTATATATATATAACCGATTGAATAAATCAGAAGCAAAAGAAAACACAAGTAGTAATTATAAGGAGTCTTCAGAAAACCTACTCTGTTGTTTTGAAGGTCATGAGAATCCCCATTCGTAATTGACTCAACGACTCTCTATATTCCTTTGGTTAATCTTTGTTGTGTGCGATTACATACATATGTAAAAAATCAATAAATTAAAGCTTTTTAATACCAGATTCACAGTAGTAATACATTCTTAAATTTTTCTTGATAGGCAGTGCCAAAACTAGTTTCCACTTGTGAGTTTGTAAAACTATTAACTCTTTCAGTTTTTTTCTATTGCAGGTGGGATTGCAAAAGTAAAACCCTGAACGAACTAGATCTAGATTCCTCACTATATGAATCTTTTTTTCTTAGCACTTTTTAATACCGCCAACGAAATGGCCTTTAAGATAATAAAAGAACTAGACTGAGCCATACTAATTTGAGGATTTGATTTCAATACAAGAAAACGATGAAACCCCAAGTCATCCAAAAAAGTAAAAACATGAAACGAAAGTTTAAAGTTTGCTCGTGCAAAATAAAAATTCAACTGTTGACAGTGGGATTTGAACCCACGCCCTTTCGGACCAGCGCCTTAAGCTGGCGCCTTAGACCAACTCGGCCATATCAACGTTGTTGTGGTTGCAATCGGATAAACAAAAGTAAGCAAATAGATGTGAAAGCTGCGCAACTTCCAAAAGCAGTTCGTTCAAAAAACCATACTTTGCGGGATATACTTCTCTCTGCCTCATTCTTATCGGTGCACATATACTAATAGAGTTCCATGCTCAAACGAAAAATAATGTACATACAGATCTATAGGTTGACTTCCTAAATCGAAAATAAACTAATAACGTTTCAACTTTCTTTTTCTTTCAAGAAGATAAAAAACATTCTTTCACATAACATGGGTTATAATTGCAAACTAAAATAACATAATTTGGATTTAATTTGAAAGGAAAAGCTACTAAACTATTACCCAAACATAGAACTTGATAAGGATAACTTTCAAGAAATTAGATTGACTCATAATCTTTTACACGCAATGAGCGCGATGACCGAAAAACAGAGGTACCAAGTACAACGCCAACTTTTTTGTTCGAAAATCTGTATGGACAAAACCCAATACAATTGCAAGTAGATCTAAAACAACGATCCTTGAACAATATGTATGTAGAGATTTTTTCTTTTCTCTTCCACAATCAATATGTTTAGACTAAAAATTCGTGTTAGAAATATTACGTCAAGTCAAGTCTAGTCTGTTTGACTTGACTTGATGAATCACACCAATACAGCTCTTCCAGCTGTATTCCTTTGTCTCTCTGGTATTAATACTGTCTGAGTCTGTCTGTAAAAGTTATCTGAAAAATCTGACATTAATTCCAATATCATTACTTCTTTTACTGTGCCATTCTTTACATGGTATCAGATACCAAAGATCGATCCAATTATTCTTCATCATTTTCATTCATCAATCAATTAAACATCATCAAATCAATTCAACATTACTATCAATTCAATACCTGTGTTGTTCTTTTATCAATTAAACATCTGATTCTCTTCAAAAATTCAGTTCTTGATTTTCTTGATTTAGATCTGGTTTCTTTCTTCATCAAGTTTCTTATTTCTTAAATGGCAACTACTAGAAGTATGAAACATCACAATCTAAACAATGTTAACAACAATAACATCAACAACTTTACTCAAAATCCATGGGGAACTCAATCAAATTCTTCCGCTGCAAATCAATCACATCCCCCTCTTCAGTTGTTTCTACCTTTCACCAACATAACAAATTTGTTTCTGCTAAACTAGGTCCTGATAAGTACTTGATCTGGAGAGATCAATTCGAAACTATCTTAATATAGTTGATTTGTTTGGTTATGTTGATGGTGAAATTCATGAACCTCTTTGAGAAATAATTGTTGATGGATCTGCCGTTATCAATCCTAGATGGCTATATTGACGCAAGTTTGATAGATTTGTTGCAAGTTGCTTCAAGGCTACATTCACAGATACTATCTCAGGTGATATTCTTGGTCTTTCTTCAGCTAGGGAAATCTGGATTTACTTAGAAACTAGCTTTAAAAATCAATTTTCTGATCGAAGAAATATGCTTCGAAATCAGTTAAGTGGTATTAGAAAAGGAAATTTGTCAATTCTTGTTTACCTGCAAACTATTAAAACCTTGGTTGATTCTATTGCGGCAATTGGTGAACGAGTCAGTGAAGCAGATCTTACTATGTATGTTCTCAATGGTATAGAAAGAACTTATGACATTTTGTCATCTCTACAAACAATAGGGAAACACCTTTCACATTTGCTGAGCTCAAACCTCAACTGTTGAATCATGAGAAGTGGTTACTTGATCAAGAACAAGATATGTCTAGTAATTTTGATCCACAATATCCTTCAACATTTTACAGTCGAAATAGCAACAACTTTGGTGGTGGTAATAAAAATAAACCAAAATTTAATCCTAGTAATTTTGCAAATAGTCAATTTCAATCTGGTTCATCTTCGAACTCACATTCTCAAGGAGGTTACTCTGGTGGCTATTCTGGTGGATCTACAAGCATTGGTGGTGCTCCAAATATTGGTAGAAGAACTCAATTGATTTTTCAAAAGTTGAATGTCAAATATGTAGAAAATTTGGTCATTTTGCAAATAGGTTTTACTATAGATATGCTCCTGATAAGAAGCAAAACAACAATCACTCTGCTCATATTGCTTCTGAAGAAGATGGTTTTCAGTATATGGATTCTTCTGCAAATATAGCTACTATGGATCAAGATTTTTAGAAATATCATGTCAAGTCAAGTCAAGTCTGTTTGACTTGACTTGATGAGTCACACTAATACAACTATTCCAGCTGTATTTCTTTGTCTCTATGGTATTAATACTGTCTGAGTCTAGTGCTAATACACACTTGACTGGAGATCAAAACTTAATGAAAAATATTTCTCCTTATGTTGTCAAGGAAAGAGTTATGGTATGGTAATTTCTTATCGATATCCCTTACTGGTACTTCAACTTTATCTACACCAACTGCCTCTTTCATATTGAAGAATGTTCTGTATGTTCCTATGATGAAACATAACTTGTTATCTATTGCTAGGTTTACTAGGGATAACAAGTGTTACTTCAAATTTTATCCATATAGATATGAGATTAGGGATATAAAACATCATACTCTTTTGGATCCGGGTGCTATGCTCAATAATTTGTATCCCATTACAAATCTTCATAAATTCAGATTTCCTCACTATTCATAAAAGCTACCTTATCTGCTTCTCCTACTGTGTGGCATGATAGATTAGGTCATCCATCTCATCATATTGTTAAAATTTTGCATGATTCACATCATATTACTCTAAACTCATCTCCTACATCTTCTTTGTGAATCATGTCAACTTTCCAAAAGTAAAAGACTGCCTTTTCATCATCCACCACTCAATCTCTCACTCCACTTTCTTTTATTCAATGTGATATATGGGGACCTTCCCCTTTCTTCTATTCTTAGATATATATTACATTGTTTTCATTGATGACTATAGTAGATTTACTCGGGTCTATCCAATGCAACAAAAATCTGATGTTGTTCAATGTTTCTCTCATTTTAAAAATCTCACTGAAAATCTATTTTCCACAAAAATTATTTCTTTGCAAACAGATGGTGCATCTGAGTTAGTGAAAGGCCATTTTAAACCTTTTCTCGTGTCTCATGGTATTCAACTTAAGATATCCTGTCCTAAGACACCTGAACAAAATGGTCTTGCTGAACGAAAGCATCGCCATATCACTGAAATGGGCAACTCACTTTTGTTCAAAGCTTCTTGTCCTAAAGAATTTTTGTTTGATGTTTTATCTACTGCTTCTCATCTCATTAATATCACTCCCACTAAGCTCCTGAATTATAAAAGTCCCTTTGAAGTTCTGTTTAACTCTGCTCCAAATTATTCTCTCTTAAAAGTGTTTGGTTCTATTTGTTATCCCTTCTTAGGTCATTCTAGAGCAGACAAGCTATCACCTAAATATGTAAAATGTGTGTTTATTGGTTATAGCTTACTCCATAAAGGCTATAAGTGCTTCAATCCTATTTCTATGAAAACACACATTTCTCGCCATGTCATTTTGGATGAGTCTAATTTTTATTTCTCATCTTCTGATTCTTCTTCTTCTCTTGTTGAAGAATGTTTTCCAGTTTCTACACCTGCTCCTTCTAATTCAATTGTTACTCGCTCTAGTACTGGAATTTCAAAACCAAAGAAATATCCTGATCACGTTGCTCATGTTTCTGTTATGCATCATATCTGTTCTTCTTTTACTTCTCTTCTTACTAGTAACCCTGAGCCCAAAACTTTTAAAGAAGCTGCTAGAAATCCGAAATGGTTAGTTTCTATGAAGGAAGAGAAAACTGTTTTGGATGAAAATGGAACATGGGATTTGGTCAATAATACACCTGATATGAACATTCTGGGTTGTAGGTGGGTTTACATGGTTGAACTAAAGGCAGATGGAACCATGGATAGACTCAAGTCTAGGCTAGTTGCAAAAGGATACAATCAGCTAGATGGTATAGACTATACATAGATATTCAGTCATGTAGTTAAATCTACTACTATCAGGATTGTTCTTACGTTAGCTGTCACCTACAATTGGCACATCGAGCAATTAGATGTGTCAAACGCTTTTCTTCATGGTGACTTACATGAGAATGTCTACATGCAACAACCTTCAGGATTTGTGGATCCAAATTTTCCTGATCATCTGTGCCATCTAAAAGTCTCTATGGCTTAAAAAAGCACCAAGACAATGGTTTGCCAAGTTTAGCACTTTCTTGCTGTCTGCTGGTTTTGTTAAGTCTGTGAATGATCACTCTATGTTTGTTCTTCATTCTGGTTCTAATATCTTAGTTTTACTTCTTTATGTGGATGACATAATTTGGACTGGTAATTCTGAATGTTTGATGGACAAACTTATTGCTTCTATCAAAACTGCATTTGCTATGAAAGATTTGGGAAATCTGAGTTTATATTCTGGGTATTGAAGCTGTGAGACATTCAAACTCTTTAGTTTTAACACAAAATAAGTATACTATGAAACTTTTGGAAAGAGACAATTTGTTAGAATGCAAACCATGTGATACTGAAAATGCGGGGGTCTAACAACCTCAACCAATATTTCGATTAGCAATCTGTATGGACTAACTCTAATATACTTTTAAGAGAATCAACTACACATTCAGACTAAATCTTAATAAAAAGTATATAAAGGAGTTAATATCTCTATCTCTTGATTTAAATCTTACTCAAGCAATCTGCGAGCCTCGATTAAATACAAGAGAGATAAACTTGGATGGTACCAAAGACCAATATCCAAGGATCAATCAATATCCAATCAACAACCAAAGGTTGGATTTCACTATTAATCGATACAACTCACAACCTATGAAATTTCAATTATATAACAAAATATAATGCGTAATAGAAATAACACAGACACCAGAAATTTTGTTAACGAGGAAATCGCAAATGCAGAAAACCCCCGGGACCTATTCCAGATTGAACACCACACTGTATTAAGCCGCTACAAACACTAGCCTACTACAAACTAACTTCGGTCTGGACTGTAGTTGAACCCTAATCAATCTCACACTGATTCAAGGTACAGTTGCGCTCCTTACATCGCTGATCCCAGCAGGATACTACGCACTTGATTCTCTTAGCTGATCTCACCCACAACCAAGAGTTCCTACGACCCAAAGTCAAAGACTTTGATAAACAAATCTGTATCACACAGAAAAGTCTACAAGGATAGATAAATCTGTCTCCCACAGATAAACCTAAAAGTTTTGTTCTGTCTTTTGATAAAAATCAAGGATAAAAAGAACCAATTGATAAACCAGACTTATATTACCGAAGAACAACCTATTATTATTATCAATCACCTCACAATAATCTAAATCGTATGGTAGCTAAACTAGATATTGTGGAATCACAAACGATGAGACGAAGATGTTTGGGATTTCTTTTTATCTTGCCCTATCGAAGATATAATTCTCAAGTCAATTATTCAATTGAACTCGTACGATATAAAATGGCAAGATCAGATCACTCAACTACAAGAGAAGTAGTTTCGTCTGGCTTCACAATCCCAATGAAGTCTTTCAGTCGTTAATCGACAGGGTCTCGAGAAGAAACCTACGATTAAAGAAGAATCGACTCTAGCAAACCAACTAATATCACACAGGAGGTGTGGGGATTAGTTTTGCACACTTGCTAGACGTCTCCTTATATAGTTTTCAAATCAGGGTTTGCAATCTAGGTTACCTTGGTAACAAAGCATTAAATAATCACCGTTAGATAAAAAAACCTGATTTATCCAAGCTAATATCTTTCAACCGTTAGATCGAAACTTAGCTTGTCACACACCAATAAAATGTATTCATTTAGGTTTGAGTAATCGTACCTAAACGTGTACATTGGTTGGTTCACAAATGGTTGACCAATGGTTATCCATATGAGTACTTTCATACTAACCATATTTATCTTTCTTATAACTAGTTCAAATGACTCATAAGAACTAGTTCAAGAGTTGTTCAATTGCTTAGGTATTTATACATAGACACAATTGAAACAAAATCGGTTTGATTCATTTGAATCAATTCACGAACAATATACCCATGGTTTGCAAAGATTACATTCCTTATAATTTATTGTTTTAAGTCCATGAACTACCGATTTGAGAAATAACTAGATTGGGTATGCGTACGGGTATGTGTACCTTAGCTACAAGATTTTGAGTTGGTTTTAGTTTCCAAACTCAGCAGACTTTTTCGGGTGAAAAAGTTCCGCCAGTACGCGTAAGGGTACGCGTACCTAAGGTGACTAGTTTTTGATTTCGTAAACTTCAAACTCAGCAGAATTTCACGGATGTGAATTTCTGCCAGTGCGCGTACGGGTACCCGTGCCCAACCTGTCTCCTTCACCAATACCGCATGCACATATGCACACACTTGGTTTCCGGCACATGGATTTATACACTAATGTGCGAACACACTATATGCTTACATCCATAGGTGGTTACATATTCTCAACTCTATATTTCAATCATTGAAACATTCTTCTATAATGTTATAACAATTGTTAGACATAAAGAATCGACTATCGTCATCAAAGCTATTTTCAAGATTGAAACGTCATCATGACTATCGTCACGGGTAAAGATGAAAATGGTTAAAGCAAAAGCTTACCAACACGTATTTAGAGAAAAAGATAGGCGAGTAAACTCGGCTCGAAATAGCAAATGTGTATGTACGAAAACTATCATACTTATACGAATTTTGTCTCAAGAGTAGGAGATAGAGTAGATAGACTTTTGAGTGACAAGATGAGTTCAAGTCTCCACATACCTTTTGGTTGGATGAAGTTCCACTGGTTCCTTGAGTAGTTCTTCGTCTTTGCAAGATAATCGCCATGGAGTCTGAAGCTCAACTATTCCTAACTATCCTAGACCGAGACTTAGTCATAAGTATACTAGAAATCAAGATATATAGTTTTGATCACTAACATTGACAAACATGCTTGAGATAGCAACACATGCGAGTTCGACCGAGCAATGCTCTAACAATCTCCCCCTTTGTCAATTTTAGTGACAAAACTATCAATACATATGGATTATAAAATAAATCTAACTTTGTAGTTCTCGTCCACATGCTTGATCTCCTTGGTGCTTCAACTTTACTTGAAAGCTTCGTCTTTTCCAAGTACTCCCATGATTCCATAGATGTTCAATTCATCATCATAGTTGTTGAAGTTCCGTAGCCATAACAATGAGAAAACAAAATCTCTCGATCATTGTTATACAATGTCATTGTATTATTACACAACATCAAAGTTCTCATATCACAACTTCGAAAACAATACTATGGTGATATGTGTCACCCCCCTTAGTCAATACTTTCGTCTCAACATGAAAACCACTCCCCCTTACATAATGACCCGTAAAGCACGTAAATCATATGTATTTGTAGTGTGAACTACACATTAATTCTCCCCCTTTTTGTCAATAAAATTGTCAAAGGTACGAAAACGGGATCCTAATGAAATTTCCATGAAGACGCTTCAATACCAAAGAAAAGTACATATCAACTTGTTTAGATGCAATCATAAAGCCGAGGCTAAATGCATTCATCAAGGAGTTTATAAAGATACAAGATAACCACTAAATAATTCCACATCCGCACTCCCCACAAAGATATGGAAATTAAGCGCAAGTTCAAAAGAACTCTCCCCCATTTGATGTCATTCCCAAGTGAACAACAAGAGCGACCTTACTTTTACAAGAAAAGAAGGATTTTATTGGACACCAAAAACCATAAAAATGATTTTTTATATCCAAAATTCTTAATTAAACTAACCACAAGAGAACCCATGATTAATTTAATTGGAATACACAACCAAATTATCCACAAACGAATCTATGATTAATCTAGTTAGGAGAGATTACGGAGCTACGACTAAGTTCACCATAAAAGAATGATTAACTCAATCGTCTTATGCTCAACACAAGAAAAACTTATGGAGCATTGCAGTATACACATAAAATATGGATCAGGGAATGATCAATATTGCGGCATATACAAGGATTCATTCTATTTTCCATCACTATTTGCACAATGACATACAATAGACATAATCCTTGTAAACAAAAGATTTTAACCTATCCTCCATCAATAATTGACATAATAGACTTAACTTTTGTTTATCAAAAGTTCATCGATCTTGTATTAATACATGCATATCGACATATAAAAGAGATAACTTTTGACATCAATATGGGACAATAATAGTTCATGGACCCAAACACACATATCCCATAACATATTGCAATATATAAAACCATAAAGATTAATACTGCAAAAATCATCTTCCAAACAATTTTTAGAATTTAAATAAATAAACCTAAAAAAAATAAATATGACAAAGCAATGGAATGGCTATGTGTACTCACAATAATGGCTATTCCAAACTCTAGTTATTCTTCCTAAAACATAAGAAATAAATTCTCATAAGAAGACTTTCTAGACATTATAGAGAAATTTATTCAAGACTAGCTATCAGATTTCGAACACTTGTTAGTTCTTCCTTAGCTTCCTTCAGCTTAATCCTCACGAACTCAAGATTATTTTTAGCGATCACGAACTGTTTACGTATAACTTCAAAATCTTGAAGAAGATTCCCAACCAGTTGCTGTGATAATTGAACTGGTTTCTTGTCTACATGATCAATTGCATGATAACAGTTTATAAGAACAGGGTTCTCATAAAACTCAGCAATGTTGTTTCTTTCGATCTCATCATCCTCTTTGCACCATTTCTTAGTTTGTATCATTATCTCTTGAGAGACTATTCCGTTCCCGATCTTGTATATACCAAGCAAATCTTCATGATATATATGTACGAGATACATATAGGAAAACCCTAAGGTTACCCTCTTAGAAGACGGTAATGGGCCAGGTACGCAAACGATCACATTTATCAATTCTAAGTTCTAAACCGTCACAGTAGAGGAGCCTTATGGAGGCTTTGTCAAGGTGCAGCAAGAGAGAGACCACTGAAAGGTTCAGTGTTTCAACAAAGCATGATTTTCTCAAGAGCTTTTATGGATCAGCTATGCTTCAATATGAAATGAAAGCTAGAGTAGGATTCTACTTAGAAGGAATTAATTTAAAGAACCAAACGTATAATTACAACAACCATTTTTGTCAAGACGAGTGCATCTTGAACTTTATGTGCATCCTCATGAGGATGAGGCGAGGATGCACATAAAGACTGGTCAAGTTTGTAGGATCAGAATCTCGCAGCAATAATTCCTCAGCGAAATTATTAACAACACAACACGGCAGCGTCGCAAAATAACTTCAGAAACGAAATAATAAACGACGTCACCTAAATCATGAGAAAAATGTGATGGTCCTGCGAAAATTAGAGAGTTTGCGAGATTAACATTTGTAAGGTCGCGAGAATGTCGCAATCCATATCCGAAAATAAAGGACACATTAGTTGTCATCCACTATGTAATTCCCTATAAATAGCCGCTCAGTTGTAAAGGAAAGGGAGAGATCTTTTCTGATTGAGAAGCAAGTAAATAGGAGAGAGAAAATCTAGAGTGGTGGTTATTCTTGATTCCTTTATCTTTTCTTGTAAGATTGTTCAAAGATTCATCAATAAAATTTAAGATTGTTAATCTAAAATGAGTTGAATGTTAATGAAGTCTTGTGAGGGTTGTAGTATAGGATTTCCTGCAACTACATAATGGCGCTAGAAACAGGGAAAGATTGAAGATTATTCGAAAAAATTGAAGATTAATATTGATATTTGAGAAGATTTGGAGTAGTTGGTTAAGAATTTTACATAATCTCTTGCAATTCGTTAACATTGAAGAAATGGCTAGAAGAATAAATACATCAGAACAACCAACTATTGTTAGAAGAATCAAGAGAATTGTTGGAAGGGAAAGAAGTGAAATGGGAGAATCTACTATAATGAGAAATAATGGAGAAAATAAAATTCAACCACCAGTTCAACAAACACTAATACAATGAAGGAATACAGATTATGACAGGGTGAGTATACACAGTTGGCAATCAAATTCAGCAGAAGAAGTAGAAGAAGAGTAGCAAACCAGAAACCATAGACAGGTAGAGATAAATCAAGAAGCATATGAAGGAATAATTCATAGAGATGAGGAAATTGGAGCGTTAAAAACGTTGAGACGAAGAATACATGAAGAAAGAAGAGATGAGGCATAAGAACGTACGAATCTAACAAGGAAAAATCACGAATTGAGGATGGAAAATATGATACTACAGAGTAGAAGATCGAGAAGTATTACAAAATCATATTCAAGATCGACTAAAAGAGAGATGAGGTGAAACTCACCAACAATTAATTCCGGAAATAATATTCAAGAAGAAATATCAAATCCTAATGAAGAACATCGCGAAAATAGAGAAAGAACTGATGATCGTTACGTTCCACAAAATGAAACTTTTGATAATAGGCAAAATGATAGAAATGAAGAGAATGGACAACGTCAGGGACAAAATAATCAATATGGCGAAGGGAATCGAGAGGAAGGAAGGAGAATTTTACATGAGAGAGAATCTCAAAGAAATCAACAAACGATTGAAGAAGAAATTGAAAGACATTATGCTGAACAAGCGCGTTTAATTTGCGAACGTGAAAGATTGAGAGCGGAAATGGAAGAACAAGAGCTTCAGGAGACAATTCGCCAGAACAATCACGACAATCGAGAAAGAAGGCGTACATAAAACCGGAATAACGGTAATATCAATGAAGAGTATGATAGAGTACAGAGGATAGCCGAAAGACAGCGAATGGAATTGATAAGAAATGAGCAAAATCATGGAGGGGAAAATGAGAGACATCATCATATACGAACTCAAGATAGAGATGAGGAAGAGAATCGCAGAAGAAGACGAAATGAAGATGATGAAGAAGAAATGCAAAATTTCGCGAGAGAAGAAAGATATAAACGCAGAAGAAGGGAGGAGAAATTAAAAAGACCAATGGATCAAAATTCAGGTGTAAATAAACAAATCTTAAAAGAAATAGAAGAAATGAGAGGAATGCTAAATAATAGAGGAGAAGTAGGAAAAAGACAATTAGATGAATCTATAGAAGAAACTGCGAAAACTCCATTTACAAGGGAAGTACAACTAGGAGGAATACCACCGAAATGCAATTTGCCTGCATTAACCAGCATTTTTGATGGAACAACTTGTGCAATTCAACACATTAAAGCCTATGTGAGGTGCATGTTGCAATGGGAAAATCATAATGCCGTATTATGCAAGTATTTCGCATCCAACTTAACAGGGGAGGCGTTAAAATGGTTCGAAGTTCTACCAAAGAATACAATAACATCCTTCAATCATTTGCAGACTACATTCCTTGGGGCATATAAGTAATAGTTCTTCGCGAACTGGTATTGAAGACGTGTTTGGATTAAAACAAAGGATTGACGAAAGTTTGAAGCACCTAACTAAAAGATGGAGGACTATGTGTAGCGAAATGGCTGGACGTGTAGATGAGATATATCTTATCTTATCATTTATCAATGCTATGTTTGCAACCAACCTATTGTATATCCAAATTTTCAGAGTCAAGAATACAATCACAATGACTGAATTGCGAGAACTTCAAGAAGAGTATATTGCTCTAGAGGAAAGGCAAAATGAAATGAAATCATATCCGGTTGCGAACACCAGTTCACAAACAACAAATGCAAGCTTATTACCCAAACTAATAAACACAGTGGCGAGCACTTCGCAAGTACAACAAGAAAAGGTGACGGGCGACAATCAACAGAAACTGGTGGCTATGGGAAGCCGAGATCAATAGGAGTATGAAAGAGAAAGAAATTTCTACAATCGTGGTGGAAATAACAAAATTCAAAGACTCGATCAGCCGCAAGAAACTTATGGAGGTCAAAGACAAAACTATAATAGAGGACAAGGAGGTCACAAGGTGGTATGGGAAGAAATCAAGATGCCACCTCTAAATGCAAGTGTGGAGAAAATATGGGAAGCTATAATTTTGATGGAGAATATACCAACACCATGGAACATGGGAACGGAACCACCTCCAAACCACATAAGTCATGAGTTTTGTTCTTATCATCATTTTCATGGACATACTACAAATGATTGCAGAAATGTAAAAAGAATTATTCTGAGAATGATAGATCAAGGAAAACTAAACCACTTTTTGGTAGGGCACTCACAATATCAACCATTTCCACCACCACCAGAGCATCACAAAGTAAACACGATGAAAAAGAAGGAAACATTCTTCATAGAAGTTGGTGCAAAAGCAAAGAATCTATTTTGTCACTTTATCATACATTCATACAAGACAATTGAAGATTTTCATGAAAATGTTTTGAGTAGAGTGTTCGCAAGAGATAATGATGGAAGAGAAATTATGAATATTGCGAAAATCTCGCCACTAGAGGAATGGCAGAAACAGATTATTTCTTTTACAGCAGAAGAAATCCCCGAAGGTGAAGAGGTACATGATAATCCATTGGTAATAAAATTAGAAATTAATCCCAAACCGAAAGAAGATGAGGATGATGAAGCTGAAGATTCATGGGCAATTAATAGGATTCTAATCGATACTGGAAGCTCTGTGGACATCTTATTTTATCATACTTATAAAACTATGGGAAGAAGAGATGATGATCTTATACCATCAACATATAAGATATATGGTTTTAATGGTACTGCCAACAAGCCTAAAGGGGAGGTTACTATGCGAATTCCATTGAAGGGAATATCTTCTGAAATCCTATTCTGTGTCATTGATGTAGAATCACCCTACAATGCATTAATTGGTCGACCTTGGCTACATGGGATTCTAGGTGTATCTTCAACTTTCCACCAGTGCATCAAATTCCCTCACCCCAGCGGTGTAGGAATCAAAAAGGGAGATTGGTTTGAAGGAAAGAGGTGTTACGAAACTGAGGTAGAATCCTGCGAAGGAAGAGCAAACAAGAAGGAAAATTGGCAACACAAAATCAAAGAGACACAAATAAGTGAGAGGTTTATGGTGGATGCAATCGAAAGAAAAGAAGAAGAGATGTTGTGAAACTAATGCTAGCTCAGGATAAAAAATGTTGAACATACCACTACCAAGGAAGCAATAGCAGAAAATAACAAAGAAGCAGAGGAAACAAAGGTAATGTATGAATGATTGATTTGTTGCGACACTCTCGCAATAAATAAAATTCTCAAAACTACATTTTATTGAATGACAAAATTGAGATTGCGAAATGCAAATACAATATGATGATGTGCAAGAATCCCACAGAGATAATGAATTCTACAAAAGACAATCAGAGAACAATGACAAAAGAGAAAGGGGCGAACCTTTACGGCGTACACCCTAGTTCGCGAATACAATTTCGCAAGAGGCAAATGTAAGACCTAAAGTACGTCATATAAGGGGGTACCTGTTTCATGGCTCAGGGAAAGGCTACACCGTCACCGGAACCTGAGTCATGGAGATTTGGGGTCAATGAAACCCATCCGGGAGAGGCACCTTGGATTCTCAACTTAAGCATATGACTTAGGTTGGGCGACTAAGGTAATAAGGACTCTCCCAAGGAGTGCAGATCTGATCAAGGCGTCGAGGTACACGATTGAGTCAAGGATGCCAGGGACGTTTGAAGCGTACCTTGCCATTCTTGACAAGTCTTGGCTTATACTGCACTCGGCCTGAAGAAAACCCCACTTAGGGTGCTGATGGTTATTTTCAATGATGTTGTAGTAAAAGGTTCATTGAGACTTGTGAAGGAATATTTTTTTAGGCTTAATTTTTATAAATAAAAATAACAAACTCAATTAAAAAGTGTTGTAAAAATTATGGAGGGACCGGGGATAGGATTCCACCATTGGTCGATATTAGTGTTTAATAAAAAAATAATTATGCAACTCAACATTCAAATTGATTCTAATAGTATTGCCTAGACATGTAGATTTTCAAAAGAATAGATGTTAATCCAAGCATAGAATATCAAAACCCTAAAGCAAGCACATTCTATCAAGAGAAAATACACCTAACTAATTAAAATCATATAATCAAGTTTTAATTCAAAGCAAAAATCATAATAGAGTTGTTATAATTAATTAAAAATAGAAATTTATCACTTTTACCGAAACAACGGCTTCCTCTATGGCCCCAAGGATTGGGGTCTAGCTCCGCATATTGGAAACACACTCAGAATAATTATTCATTGCTCAAAAGTGTTTACAAGTGATTGAATGGGAGAAAATAATGATTAAACCGGGTTTGCTCTAAACGATCCTTAAACTCTCCCCCCAAATGTGCTCTCTAGCTCTCTATTTATACACACAAATACACATTACTCAAATATATTCTTTCATAACTCCAAAATCTTTTTCTTTTTAATTAAAAATATCTTCAGGAATTTTTCCTTCTCTTTATTCTCCATATTTCTTTATTAAACTCATATCTTCTTTAATTCGCAGAATAAAATCCAAGATAAAATCTTCCAAGGATATCTCTCTTGTTTAATACAAGATAACTTCCTTTTTCTTCAAATTCTTCCTGTTTATAAGGCAAGAAGATATTCTTATCTTAAAGCTAAAAAATCCTTTACCGGTGGACCTAAATTTCCCGCAAATATTCTTTTTGAATGTTGAAGATGAAGGGTGTCTCTTATCCTTCTGTTGGGGTGCCGATAGTAATTTGGGTGCTGAGAACAAATTTGGGCTGCACATAACCGCGGGTTCCCCTTAGCCAAATCTGAGGTCCGCTTAGCAAATGTACTCCGGGGGTGCCTTTAGCAGTTTTTCGAGCCGATTCTTCCAAAAACGTTTATTTTCCAAAAATACCTACAAACACACAAAACACCAAAATAAGTACAAAATCGAGTACCAACATAGAGAAAATTGAGGACAATTTAGACACAAAAATGTGTCTATCAAATACCCCCAAACTTATTATTTGCTAGTCCTCGAGCAAATTTATTCTAGAAAATAAAGTCTACACTTAGCATGTGCAGCAAGCCGTTAAACCGCTAGGTGGCCCTAGCGGCGGAGTGTTGTCTCCGGGTGGTTTACCAGAGGTGTACCCACAAAACCTTTAATCCAGACCCTAGCTATCTTCGCAGAACCTTGGAAGGCACTAAAGAATCTCCTTGGTTGGCATACTTATGGACTACAGGAAGAAGTACCCTGATGCGAAATTCCAATTGATGTACACGAGTTTGCACTCAAGCATACTAAAATTCATATAAAGTGACAGAGATCTACTCAGATAGTTTCTGGACATCATAAACCGGAGTCAACCAATCACATGGATAGATTAAGAAGATGGATGTAGAGAAAAACGTAAATGATGTTGACTAAGGTGAACCTATCCTAATGGACTGGGATACTGGTCTGGACTAATATCAACACACTGGAAAATACAAGGGAACCAGTGGTCGATAATCCTAACTCTAGGTCAACTCACTGGAAAATACAAGGGTACCAGTGGTCGACTTTATTGTATTTATTCTGGTTGGTCTGGTGGTCTGGTCTCAATTTTTTTTTTGTATCTCAGTCACTCTATTTCACCCTAGTAATGGTAAAAAGAAAAAAAGAAGTGATCAGGATTCTTTCGATGTTTCCATCACGAGGATATGTCGAAACTACCATGTTTTCTTTTCTAACACCTGAGCTTTGTGCTTTTATGAATAGACTCTTCTAGATGTTTCCATCTAATCAGATTCGTTCCTCAACTCCTACAACCAAAATGTTCCCATCCACTTAGATTGGTTAGTGCAATCCTTAATAGGCATAAATTTCTAGGCTCTGGAGTTTATTTATTGCAACTAAAAAGTTTCTCCCATACCCCCAAACTTAAATCTAACATTGTCCTCAATGTTCTAAAGATAAAATTAAAAGCATATGAACAAGGAGAAACTGTTACCATTTGAAGCAAAAGAGTTAAGGAAAGATATTACCGTGTTGCATGAGATTGGGTTACCTCCCAAGAAGTGCTAAGTTTAAAGTCTTCAGCTAGACTAAGAAAGGATTAGTCACCACGAAGAATCATATAGCAGCAGCCGGAATAATTGCGGGTCATCTGAATCAAAAATTGTTACCCAAAAGAAGAGAAAATCGTAACATACCATGAAGATACCGAACATACCCTTGTTTAACTTTAAGACAACAATATCTAGTTGTGGTTCAGTTTTAGGCTCTATAAAAGGGTCCAGATAAAAGGTTTTCATTGGCTGGACTTCCTCAAAGGAAGGATCCTAAAGGTCAGGTTGTAGAGTCTGGAAATACTCAACTAAGAATTTAGAAGCACATAAAAGTAACCTGAATAACTGGGGATCCTCTAAGTCAATCAAATTTGACTTACACAGCTGACCATAATGAACGTGGTGGTCTTCCTTAAACAAATGTGTCGACCCTAATCTCTTAAAGTAATTAGGTTTGGTCTCAAAACTCAATAACCGACACATCTGAAATTCAAACGTTCCCACAATTGGAATAAAAGTTTTTGGTGGGAAAACAAAATCAATCTGGGTATCATAGCCTGGGTAAACCACATCAACCAGAGGATGGGTTTCTAACAACTGAACTTCTTCCTGGACATTATTAGGTTCGGGAGAGATAGTATGAAAGTAATCTGGCACAATGGATGACACAAATATATCAAGTCCCAAGTGAGGGATTTATGCAAGAGCTAAAGGTAAGTCACAAGGAGAATGATAATCACCCCCAAACTTAGAGTTTTGGGTGTCTCTAGATAGACAAGCTACAATTTCCCTAATTTCTAGATCATCGGAATCCTGAAAATGGTCAATTGCTTCGTGTAGATTATACTCAGGTGATGCATCTTCACTCATATTTAAAAGCTCTACGAGTTCATCTTCTTCGTCTAAGACTAATGTTTCTAAATTGCTAGACTTTAAAACAATATTCTCAGAATAAACTCGTTCCTCTAAACTATCGTTGGCTTCGTAATCATAAGGAAATACTACATCGTCTAAAATGGGAGTATCTCTAGTCAAATCCTCGTCCTTTTGAATAGGTGAATAATTATTAAAATTATTTGTATTTGAACAAGAAACATTATCATTATTAAGTTCAATTGGTGTAACAAATTCCTGATCACTATGCCTACTTATTTCAAATTCTTCATCAACACTATCCTCATCATAATCATTATAATAACATGAAAATGGTTGGACCTCATCTAAACAAGTAGTGTTACCAATTTTATCCTCGTCATCTTGATTATGTGGATAACTATCTTCATTCTCAAAGGTATTATTGGATACACTATACTGGAAATTCAAGTTATTTCGAGCAATACTTTCGTTCGTCTCTAACTCAAGTCTACGTGTCGACTCAGCTATCCTCTCAAGGGTCTCCTCCAAAGAAAGTTCCCTTAGTGTTGTATCTAAGTTTTGAGTTAATCTATTGAGGATATCTTCTAAAGATTCAGTCGTTGTTGCAGTCCTTTCGTCCATAACTACGTTATTCACCTCAGCTAACTTACATGTCGATTCAGCTAACTTTCGTGTCGACTCAGCTAAACTCCTGAGAGACTCTTCTAGAGAAGGAATAAGAACTGAAGGATCATAAAAATGACTACTTTTCAAAAGTTTGATTGTATCCTCTAAATACAAAGAACTAGTATTATAATCTTCTTGCTCGTAAGACTGATGCACATGCAGATAGTACCATGGTATGACCCAAAATCTTGAAAAGGTTGGCGTACCCAACCCCTATTCACTGTATGATCATAAAAAGAGTAATGTCCATGTTGATCGGTTGGATAATCATTGTATTGGCTATACCAGTTCGACATCCTAACTGCAAGGGGATTCTAAACAAGCACAAAGAAGGCTGACTCGACCACAACAAGCCTATTTTATCTAGCAAACAAAAAGCATGATGGCTCCACTTAGATTGTTTCTAGACCAGCTTCTAATCCTTCGAAAGGGAATTCGTTACAATTTAAGCAAACCCTTCTGGAATCAATCCGAGTCAAAGTAAGTTGAATAGAGGCGAGGGAAGCTGCGTGGAGCTTTGATACCCAAGGCCTCACCGCATTACAAGGCGTCACAATCACGCATTCAACTCACAGAAACCATCATGAACTTCGAAGTATGCTTAAAAGAGTAACCAATATTTTTCGAATGACTTTCCTATTAGGCTCGTTACCCTATCGGTCTCGTTCTAGTCAAAATTTTAGGCTTAGGTTCACGTTTGGTTTCGTTTTCCTAAGGCGGGAAAGAAGAGAACGGTGATGAAATCCGAACCCTTATCTTGTATGGCCAGGCCTTGCCCTTTACTAGGAAATTAAAACAACCGTATTCGATTCCTCAACATATATGCATACAACCCGCTGACAGGGGATTCGCGGGTGTTTAGAATTCTTACCTCCCGTTCCAGACGGGGGATGAATCGTTGGAGTCGACTCCGGCCACGACTCCTATGTCATTTACGAACTCGAGGGGCCGAGGCGACATCGCAATCGCCGTCCTTCTCTGCAAACATTTTAATATTTAATACTACCCTTCCGTAGGGTTTAAAAAAAAAGAATGTCCAAAGTCCAAGTCCAAAGTCCAAAAAAAATAAAGTGCAAAAGAAAAAGAAAAGTCTAAAAAAAAATAATATCTAAAAAAAATAAAAATATCTCTCTTTTTTTCTCTCTTTTTTTTTATTAAATAAAAAAAATCTTCTTCTTTCGCTCTTTTCGCTTTGCCTTTTACTCCAAGTCTTTAAGTATTCACCAAAAGCTTTGGCAAAATATTCTTTCGCTCCAATTCCAAATTCTGTAAGGAAAAGACAAAAACCCAAAAACGTAAAGAAGAACAAATAAAAACCTAAAAAAGAAAAAAATCTAAAAACTCTAGCCTAAAGACAAGTCCGCGTCGGCGGCGCCAAAAATTGATGGTTATTTTCAATGATGTTGTAATAAAAGGTTCGTTGGGACTTGTGAAGGAAGATTTTTTTAGACTTAATTTTTATAAATAAAAATAACAAACTCAATTAAAAAGTGTTGTAAAAATTATGGAGAGACCGGGGCTAGGATTCCACCATTGGTCGATATTAGTGATTTAATAAAACAATAATTATGCAACTCAACATTCAAATTGATTCTATAGTATTGCCTAGACATATAGATTTTCAAAAGAATAGATGTTAATCCAAGCATAGAATATCAAAACCCTAAAGCAAGCATATTCTATCAAGAGAAAATACACCTAACTAATTAAAATCATATAATCAAGTTTTAATTCAAAGCAAAAATCATAATAGACTTGTTATAATTAATTAAAAATAGAAATGTATCACTTTTACCGTAACAACGGCTTCCTCCATAGCCCCAAGGATTGGGGTCTAGCTCTGCATATTGGACACACACTCAGAATAATTTTTCATTGCTCAAAAGTGTTTACAAGTGATGAAATGGGAGAAAATAATGATTAAACCGGGTTTGCTCTAAACGATCCTTAAACCCCCCCCCCCCAAATGTGCTCTCTAGCTCTCTATTTATACACACAAATAAACATTACTCAAATATATTCTTTCGTAACTCCAAAATCTTCTTCTTTTTAATTAAAAATATCTTCAGGAATTTTTCCTTCTCTTTATTCTCCATATTTCTTTACTAAACTCATATCTTCTTTAATTCGCAGAATAAAATCCAAGATAAAATCTTCCAAGGATATCTCTCTTGTTTATTACAAGATAACTTCCTTTTTCTTCAAATTCTTCCTGTTTATAAGGCAAGAAGATATTCTTATCTTAAAGATAACAAATCCTTTACCGGTGGAACCAAATTTCCCGCAAATATTCTTTTTGAATGTTGAAGATGAAGGGTGTCTCTTATCCTTCTGCTGGAGTGCCGATAGTAATTTGGGTGCTGAGAACAAATTTGGTCTGCACATAAACGCGGGTTCCCCTTAGCCAAATCCGAGGTCTGCTTAGCAAATGTCCTCTGGGGGTGCCTTTAGCAGTTTTTCGAGCCGATTCTTCCAAAAACGTTTATTTTCCAAAAATACCTACAAACACACAAAACACCAAAATAAGTACAAAATCGAGTACCAACATAGAGAAAATTGAGGATAATTTAGACACAAAAATGTGTCTATCAGGTGCAGTCTTGTAACCATAAACCCTGTAGGTAAAAGGGATAAGAGGCTGCGAAAATAACTGGTTGTTGTTAAGACTGGATGGGAGGAGCTAACCTTGTATGGTAGAAGTACGCCTCCTTGAAGGGGCAACCAGGGGGGAGATAAGGGGCGGCACCCTCCATTAGGGAGCTGATAAGTGTCTTAAGACACAAATGTCATGAGGCTTTTTACTCGCAAGGGTATTAAGGCTTGTCATATTTGTGCAACAATCCTGAAGAGGCAATAATACTAAATAAAAAGATAAGACGAGGTCAATGGGTTTTCGCATGAAAGTGCAAAGACGTCCTGCGATTTCGTCGCAAGACGACAATGTAATGGGGATTTATTTTCGCAAGAATATTTAGGCCTGTTATATTGTCGCAACATTCCTGAAGAGGCCATAATACAAAAGAAAAAAGTTAAGGCAAGATCAATGGGTTTTTGCATGAAAGTGCAAGGACGTCCTGCGATTTTGTCGCAATGACAAGAGGTGGCATAATAAGACCTTTAACCAGGGAGGAAAAATAAGACCACATAGGGATGAAATTTTGAAAAGAATCAAAATTCACTTTGCATATGATTGTGAAATTATACATAAACAACTGCGAAGTTGAGGTACAAAATAAGAAAAATCTGCAAAATCTCTCATTTGGATATAAATAACAGAGGCAAGTATGGGAATGAATGGAAAATGTTATTTGTCTCCACATGATAGATTTATGAAAAAATTAAAAAATTAATGATTATATTGATTAACCATATTGCAAGGAAGAATTGTTTTAATGAATGCATGAAAAAATGAAAGAAACTCATATATTAAGGAATATGGAGAACCAAAAGAATTCGCAAATATACAGAAAGGAGGAATAAATGTACAGGTATTACAGAAGATTAAAGGAAGAAACAAAGACTACTTCTTAGTTGATCCTTCATCAGACTTGTCCCCTTCTTCGTCTGCATCAGAACTTTTATCTCCATCAGAACCTTCATCACCATCAGATTCTTCATCATCAGCTTCGCTATCAGAAATGGTCAGACTAGGAATGTTCTTTGGGATCTCCTCCAAGATACAAGGACAGTCAGAATGAGGAATACTATGGTCATCACAAACCATTTGAATAGTTTGATTGCGAAAATGCATAGCATCGTTCTTAAAGTTTGCAACAGTGATCTTGATTTGATTCTTTAATCTAGAATACTTATCGTTGCGAGAAGAAAGATTCTTTGCGAGTTACTCTTTTTCAACTTCAAGTTCCTCAATTCTTTCGAGATATCTACTTTCAGAATCTGTGAGCAAAAGGCAATCAATTAATAACTTTATGAAAATTCATAAGAAACAAAAGATTAGTGAAAAAGAACAGCTAATAACCTTCTCTGTCAGAAATCATATCTCTAATCAAGGCTGTATGCTCAACTTGGAGACTAACATTTACACCTAAATCTTTTCTGGCATCGTCTAAGATTTTCGCAGCCCAAACGAATTCATCCTCATTATTTATAAGGAGACGAGAACGAATTTGGTTTTCTCTTTCGCAGAGCTCGGTATTCGTGCGGTTAGCTTCATCTCGTTCAAGTTGAATTTCAAGAAGGGTCTCTTGGAATTTCGCCAAAGCCTTAGCACCTTGATCAGAGATGCGATCCTTATCATCTATGAGACCGCTAATTTTGGTTCTTAGATCATTGATTTTCTCTTTAGAATTAAGAAAGAAACGCTTAAATCGGTTGGGTAAACCTAAGCTAGATCTATGGTCAATCTCTAAGAGGCGAAATTTGGATCTCAGTTCATTGAGAGAAAGAGATGAAATTTTATCATTTTAGAAACTATTTAAAGATTTATTAAGACGCTCAAGAAGGGTATCATTATCCAAGGAATTAGGAAATGAACGAAGAATGGTAGCTTCATCAAAAAGACCATAAATGTCTGCAAAAAGGATCAATCAAATAAGATAAAACAACAGGATGAATGAATGAAGGGAAAGGAGATAAATAACATACCATAGAGTTGATTATTAGCTTGCTGAAGATTAGAGATTTTATTCTTGTACGAAGAAGAATCAATTTCTAGTTGTTTGTTCTTCTCGCGAAGACCTTTGACTTCAATTCCCAATTTCTCATTCTTTGCACGAAATTGAAAATTCTTCTTTTCAAGAATTTCGCGTCTCCTCTCTAGATCTGAGGCAACAACGAAAGAAGCTTTTCCAGCCTGCGAGAAAATCTAAAAATTATTAAAATAGAAAGAGATTTTGAGTTAGATTAATGAAGAAGTAAAAATACGAAAGCATACCAGACTATTAAGAGAATGCAGGAAGTTGGGAGTAATCGATATAGAAACTCCGCGAAGAGAATTATCACCATATAGTAAAGGAACTTCGCAAATCGTAGCGAGAGCTTTGAAGGTATTAGCGAATTGATTATCTCTTATTCCTTGCCAAGAATCAGAAAAGAGGCCAGAGAGTTTAGCCATAGAAGATTCAGATGGGGAATCTTCATTTGCAGCAAGGTCATCATTATCCTCATCATCCTCATCACTCTCGGATTTTTCATGAAAAGGAATATTTGAAGGATAGGAAGAACGGATTTTTCTCTTCTTTGAAGGAGGAGCAGTTGGTTTTTCCCTGCGAAGAGCACCTTTTCCTTTATCACCAGTCATCGTAACATTGGTAGGCTCTTCTATTTGAGCAATAATCTTCACACACAGACAGAAATAAGAAATAGAGGCAACAATATACTGTTTAAAATCATAAGAAAATATTTCTTATCTCATCTGTGTATGAGTGAAGAGCTAACAAGGTACTAGCCTTCCCAGTCTTGTGATAGCGAATTGATTATCTCTTATTCCTTGCCAAGAATCAGAAAAGAGGCCAGAGAGTTTAGCCATAGAAGATTCAGATGGGGAATCTTCATTTGCAGCAAGGTCATCATTATCCTAATCATCCTCATCACTCTCGGAGTTTTCATGAGAAGGAATATTTGAAGGAGAGGAAGAACGGATTTTTCTCTTCTTTGAAGGAGGAGCAGTTGGTTTTTCCCTGCGAAGAGCACTTTTTCCTTTATCACCAGTCTTCGTAACATTGGTAGGCTCTTCTATTTCAGCAATAATCTTCACACACAGACAGAAATAAGAAATAGAGGCAACAATATACTGTTTAAAATCATAAGAAAATATTTCTTATCTCATCTGTGTATGTCGCAAGAATCAGCGAACAAAAGAATAAAGACAAATAAAGAAATATAAAGTGGGTGAAACTGGAAGAGGCATACCTCTTTCTCCTTCTCGTTCCAAGAGAATACCCAAGGTTGATAGGAAGCTAGATTCTCAGGAAGAACATTTTACCCAGCAATGTAAGGTCCTTTCAGCATCATGGGAAAAACACACCATTTATCATCTTTGGACTGGCGAGGAGTTGTGTTCTTACCAGAGTGCCAATCAATGTTTTGCATGAGTATTTCAGCTTCATCAATATTATCTTTCCTTTTCAAGCGAATACCCCAGCGAGTATTCTCTTTCTTCATGGAGATCAATTCATAATTTTCAAAGAAACTCGCTACTGTGTATTTTTCAGCAATTATCTCCAAGTTTGCGAATTTAGGATCCCTAAGTTCTTTGGAGTAAAGAGATCCTTTACCAGCACCACAGTTAGAGAACTCCAGCATCAGACGGATGCAATCCCCACTCAATTGGAAGATAGCTCGCGAAAATCCCGAGTGAGCGAGAATTTCATAGAACAGAGGAATATCTGGATCATAAAGAGGAATGGGGAGACCTGCGAGAATTTGACCTAGCGAAATTATGATTGATTGATCATCACAATGTTGATCAGAGAAAAGTTTGATAGAAAGAATTGACTTGGCACTTTCACCAGGAATGGTAGAAAGTGTGAAACCTTTCTCAGCAAGACCTTTTTGGACGTCTTTTAAATTTTTCTCATGTTTGTGTCCACTTGGAGGAATGTCTGAATATAGAGTATGGGAATGGATAAAAGTAAGAAGATTGAAGAGGGAAGAATTACAGTAGCAGAATTTACGGAAGAACAATAGAGTTGCAGAGATGAGAGAATAAAAAGAGAAGAGAAAGTAAAAAGAAAATGAAAATAAGAGTAAGAAGAATATATAAAGAAGATTTTTTTTACTCGAAGAAATAAACACCATTAATGCGAAAAGACGTGAGCGGTTGAAAAGAAGCGATTACAGAAGACTTGTCAAGAAATAGATGGAAGAAAGAATACGTGTGATAAATGCAGAATATGAAGAGATGAACAGCTGTGGCATTTCCCCAATCATTCTCTACTTCGCATAGAAGATATGAGAAGAGGCAAGATGTAGGATCAGAATCTCGCAGCAATAATGCCTCAGCAAAATTATTAACAACACAACACGGAAACGTCGCAGAATAACTTCAGAAAAGAAATAATAAACGACGTCAGCTAAATCATGAGAAAAATGTGATGGTCCTGCGAAAATTAGAGAGTTTGCGAGATTAACATTTGTAAGGTTGCGAAATGTCGCAAGCCATATCCGAAAATAAAGGACATATTAGCTGTCATACACTATGTAATTCCCTATAAATAGCCGCTCAGTTGTAAAGGAAAGGGAGAGATCTTTTCTGATTGAAAAGCAAGTAAATAGGAGAGAGAAAATCTAGAGTAGTGGTTATTCTTGATTCCTTTATCTTTTCTTGTAAGATTGTTCAAAGATTCATCAATAAAATTTAAGATTGTTAATCTAAAATGAGTTGAATGTTAATGAAGTCTTGTGAGGGGCGTAGTGTAGGATTTCCTGCAACTACAAAGTTGTAGACAGAGCACGTCGTCGTTTTCCTTCTCTGAGTCAACAAGAGGATTAATTTTAAGAGAATTATTATAAGGAGAATAAAACATACCTGAAGATGCTTTCTTCCTTAATTTTTTGATTTTCCGCTTGAGATTATTTATACTGGTTCTTAAATAGGAAGCATGATTGTTGATATGAATGTGATCGAAACCCGATATTTTTGACTCAGTGTGATCCTTGCCACCAGATGACATTCCTTTCTTCCTTTGACGTCTTTTTCTATTTACCGGGATATCAAACTTCTTAGATTTCCATATGACATTCTTTCCTCTATGAATGTCAAAAGAGTCAGTGTCATAGATATAACTAAGAGAGGAATTATCATAGTACTCTTCTGGATTCGAGATTATGTTGTTTTCAGCACGGAGAGAGACCGACTTGATTACTTCCTTGGACATCCATATAAGAATGTTATGAAGTTTTTTATTCCTTATCCTAAAACGAAATTTCCGTTCAATGTGACCCTTGTTTCCACAATAGTAACAGTTGAAAGAAATGTTTTTAACGGCTCTCCTACGCCTTGTCTTTGAAGAATGACAATCTTTGTTTATCGGAACATCAGCTGTAATAGGTGAGTTTTCACATGGCATGTTGTTGTTGGCACAAACAAAATTGATCTTCCTAGTGTTAGGAGTGTCTATTCCTTTATAACCCAGACCACGTGTATCACGATGCTATTTACATGCTCCTATCATGGAAGATAATTTTATAGAGCTAGTGTTGAATCTTCTCAGATTCTCTTCTAGCGATTTTGCCTTGTTAACAGCTGTAGAGAGATCATTCTTAAGTTGTTTTTCTTTGGCAAAAAAAAGGCATTCTCTGTCGTTATAGTATTTCTGTTGAGAGTCATACTTTTCCTTAAATTCAACAAGTCTTTCTTTCAACATACACAAACTCTTCTGAAGGTTTTCACATTCAGTAATCTTTGAATGAACTTCTTCATCACGATATTTAAGGATGGATTGTAGAAGTTTATAACCGCTGTCATATCCTTTAAAGAGTTTTTTAAGTTTCCTATTTTCACGACAGAGAGGAAACAAATATTCTGCCAGATAGGCAGTAGATCCTGTTTTTTCCATGATATCGTCAAAGAGAATGATATACTGTGAGACTTCTTCATCAATACTCGATCCCTCGTCTGAGTCACTTTCATCAGAAAGTTCATCCAATTGATCATCTAGGCGGTTTTCCCAGTTGACATAGGTTTCTAACAGAGGGAGAGATATGAGAGAATTCTTAGAAGTCTCAGAAATCTGGACAGTATCGAGAGGATTCTGATCTGGTTTTGTGCATTCAGAGATATCACTACTTTCCATAGATTCAGATCGCTACAAACACACACTTTTGAGGTCTTAAAGGTGTTTGCGTGCTCCGATATCAATTAAAAATGCGGGGGTCTAACAACCTCACCCAATATTTCGATTAGCAATTTGTATGGACTAACTCTAATATACTTTTAAGAGAATCAACTAGACAGTCAGACTGATGCTTAATAAAAATAATATCAAGGAGTTAATATCTCTATCTCTTGATTTAAATCTTAATAAAGCAATCTGCGAGTCTCGATTAAATACAAGAGAGATAAACTTGGATGGTACCAAAGACCAATATCCAAGGATCAATCAATATCAATCAACAACCAAAGGTTGGATTTCACTATTGATCGATACAACGCACAACCTGTGATATCTCAATTATATAACAAAATATAATGCGGAATAGAAATAACACAGACACCAGAAATTTTGTTAACGAGGAAACTACAAATGCAGAAAAATCCCAAGACCTAGTCCAGATTGAACACCACACTGTATTAAGCCGCTACAGACACTAGCATACTACAAACTAACTTCGGTCTGGACTGTAGTTGAACCCTAATCAATCTCACACTGATTCAAGGTACAGTCGCGCTCCTTACGCCTCTGATCCTAGCAGGATACTATGCACTTGATTCCCTTAGCTGATCTCACCCACAACCAAGAGTTGCTACGACCCAAAGTCGAAGACTTTGATAAACAAATCTGTATCACATAGAAAAGTCTAAAAGGATAGATAAATCTGTCTCCCACAGATAAACCTAAAAGTTTTGTTCCGTCTTTTGATAAAAATCAAGGTGAACAAGAACCAATTGATAAACCGAACTTATATTCCCGAAGAACATCCTAGTATTATCACTCACCTCACAATAATCTAAATCGTATGGTAGAAAAACTAGATATTGCGGAATCATAAACAATGAGACGAAGATGTTTGTGATTTCTTTTTATCTTGCCCTATCGGAGATATAATTCTCAAGCTAATTATTCAATTGAACTCGTACGATAGAAAATGGCAAGATCAGATCGCTCAACTACAAGAGAAGTAATTTCGTCTGGATTCACAATCCTAATGAAGTCTTTCAGTCGTTAATCGACAGGGTCTCGAGAAGAAACCTACGATTAAAGGAGAATCGACTCTAGCAAACCAACTAGTATCACACAGGAGGTGTGGGGATTAGTTTTGCACAGTTGCTAGACGTCTCCTTATATAGTTTTCAAATCAGGGTTTGCAATCTAGGTTACCTTGGTAAAAAAGCATTCAGTAATCACCGTTGGATGAAAAACCTGATTTATCCAAGATAATATCATTCAACAGTTAGATCGAAACTTAGCTTGTCACAGACAAATGAAATGTATTCATTTAGGTTTGAGTAACCGTACCTAAACATGTACATTGGTTGGTTCACGAATGGTTGACCAATGGTTAGCCATATGAGTGCTTTCATATTAACCGTATTCATCTTTCTCATAACTAGTTCAAATGACTCATAAGAACTAGTTCAAGAGTTGTTCAATTGCTTATGTATTTATACGTAGATACAATTGAAACAAAATCGGTTTTATTCATTTGAATCAATTCATGAACAATATACCCACGGTTTCCAAAGATTGCACTCCTAATAATTTATTGTTTTAAGTCCATGAACTACCGATTTGACAAATAACTAGCTTGGGTATGTGTACGGGTATGCGTACCTTAGCTACTGGATTTTGAGTTGGTTTTATTTTCCAAACTCAGCAGACTTTTTCGGGTGAAAAAGTTCCGCCAGTACGCGTACCTAAGGTGACTGGTTTTTGAGTTCGTAAATTTCAAACTTAACAGAATTTAACGGACGTGAATTTACGCCAGTACGCGTACGGGTACACGTACCCAACCTGTCTCCTTAACCAATACCGCATACACATATGCACGCACTTGGTTTCTGGCACATGGATATGCTTACGTCCATACGTGGTTACGTATTCTCAACTCTACATTTCAATCAGTGAAACATTCTTCTATAATGTTATAACAGTCGTTAGACATAAAGAATCGACTATTGTCATCAAAGCTATTTTCAAGTTTGAAACGTCGTCATGACTTTCGTCACGAGTAAATATGAAGATGGTTAAAGCAAAATCTTACCAACACGTATTTTGAGAAAAAGATAGGCGAGTAAACTCGGCTCGAAATAGCAAATGTGTATGTATGAAAACTATCATACTTATACGACTTTTGTCTCAAGAGTAGGAGATAGAGTAGATAGATGTTTGAGTGACAAGATGAGTTCAAGTCTCCACATACCTTTTGGTCGGATGAAGTTCCACTTGTTCCTTGAGTAGTTCTTCGTCTTTGCAAGATAATCACCATGGAGTCTGGAGCTCAACTATTCCTAACTATCCTAGACCGAGACTTATTCAATAGTATACTAGAAATCAAGACATATATTTTTATCACTAACATTGACAAACATGCTTGAGATAGCAACACATGCGAGTTCGACCGAGCAATGCTCTAACAGAAACTCCAGTAGCAAAGATACACATAACTTCCATTCATGATGGTACATTATTGGAGGATCCTCTTGAGTTTAGAGCCCTTGTAGGAGGATTAAAATATCTCACTCACACTAGACCTGACATCTGTTTTGGTGTCAATTATGGAAGACAATTCATGCATGCACCTACATATGTCATCTTCTTCTTGTCAAGATAATTCTCAGGTATTTAAAAGGCAGTATTGGTCAAGGTCTTACTATTCATCCTGGTGATATAACCTCACTCAAAGCATACACTGATTCTAATTGGGATGGATGCCCTGACACTAGAAGATCTACCAGTGGCTATGCTGTGTTCTTAGGTTCATCTTTAATCTCTTGGTCCTATAAAAAGCAACCTACAGTCTCCAAGTCATCTGTCGAGGCTGAGTACAAAACATTATCTGTTGCAACTGCTGAGCTTAAATGGGTTTCTTATGTGCTGAATGATCTACATGTTATTCTTCAATTACCAGTTCAGTTACATTGTGATAATACAAGTGCTATTGCCTTGTCAGCTAATCATGTTTTTCATGTCAGGAAAAAACACATAGAAATTGAATATCACACTGTGAGGGAGCTGGTGGATGCTGGATTTCTTTCTGTTTCTCATGTTTCCAGTAAAGAGAAGATAACTGACATATTCACAAAGGGTATGTGCTTTTCAAATCACTCCAGATTGCTTCATTTGTTGTTGGATGTTCCAGTTGCTTAATGTTTTTTTTTGTTTTTAGAGAGACAAACTTTTCTTCTTTTGTTCTGCACATTGTTTCCTGGTCTCATGGGTGTTGCTTTCTTGTTGTTTTTAATTTAGCTTCAAACTTCGCAGTTAACCTGTATCAGTTTGCAGGGGTGTGTTAGAAATATTATGTCAAGTCAAGTCTAGTCTGTTTGACTTGACTTGATGAGTCACACCAATACAGCTGTTCCAGCTGTATTTCTTTGTCTCTCTGGTATTAATACTATCTGAGTTTGTCTGTAACAGTTATCTGAAAAATATGACATTAATTCTAATATCATTACTTCTTTTACTGTGCCATTATTTACTGTTCGTGAAGAAGAAATCTTGGAAAATCTCAAAAATAAATATCCAAGATCAATCTATTCGTATCCAAATCAAGAGGATTTGAATTCTAACAAGTATGAAAATATCAAGATATGAATTCAACAAGAGTGAGTCTTTTTTTTTTATCACAATTAATAAGGACTTGAACAATATAATGCGAAAAGGAAAAAAAATACAAGACACCAGAAATTTTGTTAATGAGAAAAACTGCACTTGCAAAAAAAAACCCCGACCTCATCCATCTTTGAACGCCTAACTTTATTAAGCCGCTACAGACACTAGCCTACTATCATACTTCAGACTGAACTGTAGTTGAGACCCAATTAACCTTCAAGGGATTCAACTGTAGTTGTTTTTTTTTATCTCTTGAAACTTGTAAGATTCTAAGAAATTGATTCCCTTAGCTGACATCTTTAACAGCCTAAGATTTGCTTCAACATCAATGAAGTATTTTGATGACAATCTTCCTCTTACATATAAATTATTTGATTTCCTTTTTTATTTTTCAATATAGGTTGGAAATATATTTGAAGTAGACAAAGTCTAGTAAACCTCACGAACATGGAACACTTACACTCAGTTAGCTGAGAAGCATGAGTTACTAACCACCTCCCAAGAACAATACAAACAAAATCAAATAAGAGTTTAGATATATCTATATTGAGGAATCACAAGTCTGGGACAAAGAGAACTTTACAACTTTTATCTATATCGTTCCTGATCAGAGATTACGAAAAACTCAAGCAGCAATAAGAACATGATATGGATACAAGAACTATCAAGGTAAAATATAGTCTAACCGGACTTCACAAATTCCTATCTGACGTCTTCACAGTCGTAACCTAGAATACAGTTCACACAGAACCTAGGTTATAGAGGACGACTCTAGCAAGCAAATATGAGTCATTCCTAATACATACCTATCTTGGATATCTCCTCTTGTACCGCATAATTGTTTGTGTTGCCAATATCACATATAAGGAACAAGGAGATGTCTAACTTCCTCTTTAACAAGTCATGAACCAAGTTAGAAATAATGAAAAATCATATGCATATAATTACTGAATAATTAAATCAAACATACAAGAGTAAAATAGAATTATTCCTTTTTCGCAACAACATCTCTGTATGCCAATAACATCGAGCTATTCGTGTTGATAACGCGTTGAAATGTTATTAAGCCATTTATACTCTTCTTCGTACGTCGTTAGTACTAAATGCAACTAGTTAAGATACTATATTATTTAAGGTACGACTTATAGTTATTTATCTCATTTGTAACTTAATAAAAAATAATCATAGTGAATACAAGGATATAAAAGAGAAAGAAATCAGAAGTAATCTTATTAATCTGTTAATGTTTCAATTTACTACACTTAGACTAAGTCCCATGGTCTTCCTAATCTAGCATCTAGATTGGAAGGTAGCACAACCTTCTAAGTCCTTTGTAAGTTCCAATCTAACATGCTAGATGCGTTGAGTGGAACAACGAAAAGTAGATGCACTGAATAGAATAGAGAAAAGTAGAATTAGGTTACGCTGAATGGAGCACCGCAACTATCTCAGCCGTTAGATAAAAATATAAATCAATATGCACTGAACCATTCCGCGAAAAGTTAACTTTCTTTGCGTTGAACCATCCATCGAAACTATCTCGGTACTAGTTGGAATGCGAGACATATCTAGAAAGATAAATAGTTTAAAGAATAGGAAACACTTTTGTGTAGTCTGCAACGCTTTTTGGCTAATCTAGCAGCCAAATCTAGCCCATTAGACTTAGTCTTTTTTGCATGTGGTGTAGAACATTAGAAAACCACTTTTATCTAGCCCATTAGAGTTATTGAAACCGAATTAGTGAAACCGAGCTTCAAATTGGCAAGTTCTCTGCCATGCCTATGACCAATATTATCTAGTCTCTCCTCCAATTGTTTGACGATGGCTACCAATAGAGGGACTAATTCAGAAATCTAGAACCTATCATGGAGACACAAAATCTAGACAAAGGAGGAAATAAATACCTTCCAACTCTTTCTTATCCCGACGAAAAGACAAGACTTCCTTCTTAGCCATCTTCACAACAACACGAAGTTGCTGGACCTCTTGCTCAATATCCTTGGATCGCTTCCTAGAGACACATGCCTCAGCCAGCATACCAGTCCTCAAATTGTTGTTCTAGTGAATCAGACAATAATACCAGTCAAAAATGGGGCACTAAGAAACTCAAAAGCTAATAGACCAAGGTTAGGTGTTCAATACATACCGCACGCACAAGCTGCTGCTGAGCAGACTTAGGCAAAGAAGTTAAGATACGAGTTTGCTCGTCCTCGCTCAGCCGAGCATACTGATCCGAGAATAGTATTTTCATCGTCTCAGACCCATCACTGAACAGATACGCAGTGGAAGACGAACTAGACGGAACCGTTAGAGCAGGAGGAAAGCCACCAGCAAAGGTACTTGGTACACCATGATTACCAACACTCGGAACCACATGAAGAACACCACTAACATTAACACCACCACCAACCCGAGCACTCGTATCGAGAACAACACCCTTGTCAGCGAGATTACTCGCCTGGGGAAGACTCACATTCGATACAATAAGGGCGCCATCGGGATTCGCGGGATCATTCAACAAAGCTTGGTCAGGATCATCAAAGAATGTATCACCAAGGTCCACCACCTCGTTCTCGCCAAACAAAGCACCAATATCAATCTCCATAGCATGTTCTGCAACCTCCACAGAAGCAGTAGATGGCCCAGAGACATCAACAACCCTTCTCCTCTGTCAAAAACACAAAATATCAAATGCTAAGGCATAAAACAGGGGAAAGGTATATATACGTTAAAACACTAAGACATTATTTTCTACCTTAGCATCCTCAATAGACTGGGAAGATGGCGAGGGACGTCTACGAGACGGAACCCATTTAAGCTCCCATGCTTATAAGGCGGAAAAAACAGCAAAAAGACAGAGACGATAATGACGATTCTCAGAAACTTCACAGTTGAGAAAAAATGAAGAAAATCATCGATTGGAGTAATCATGATGATTACAGAATCCAAAATAACAATGGCAAGAACCATTGATCAAAACAAATATGACAATCACACAGTTCAAAATAACGGTGTAAACCACCGGAGAAAACAAAAGGAAAAACAAAAGAAGGGGACCATACCGTCTTGGATGTCGAGATGGGGAGTCTCTCCTGACATGATAAACTTCTTTACAAGAGTGTTTGTGGGTGAAAACCGTTTCTGCTGATTTTGGTAATTTTGGGTGTGTGGATGAGAAACGAATCTAAACCCTAAACAATGCACTGCAAAGGAGTACTTTTGATTCGAGAGATCAATCTGTACAATCCTGGCCTAAACCAAGAAATGGCCATTCCAGGCTTGCTTCAGTCATAAAGTGAAGGATAAGGCGCCACTTTTGACCCTCCATTTTGACTCTTCATGAAGATCATGTGATGATCGGAGGCTTCAATGTACCAGTTAAGTATGCGGAGTTGTATACCAGAATATGGGAAATGTATGGTCATATCGCAACAACCAAAAGGATCACCAGCCGGTTTGTGTTGGTTAAGCGGTGGAAGGAACATTATCTTCAATTCATGATATATGCAACGTGACTGGCCATACCGTTTACGGAGATATAATCTCGAGATGGAAGTTTCACCGGGATATGTGCATAGGCTTTGAATTCAACATCCCCTGGTTCTGTGAAGGTCTTTCTGAGATCCAAAGGTTTCAGGATGAAGCGGTTGACGACCCTTCCGCGGATTTGATTAATCAACAGGAGGCAGAAGTCGAGAAGTTATCCAGGATTTGAAGCTGAAACAGGCGGCTCTTGAAAGCATGAAGGATATTTTCTCCAAGAAGAACGAGCCGTTGTTAGGCAATTTTCCTTGAATGTTTTTATTTTCTGAACTTCCTTTTCTTAGGTTTTTTTTTTTGAAAGGCAAAAGAAACGCCTAGTTTATGGTTTGGTTTTCTGGTTTTTGGATTGATAGATGATTGTTTCTTACAAGAGTTTTTTGGATTATTTTGGAATAATGGCCCTTTGACCAATCAATATGTCAAAATTTGAATTGTGAATATAGGTAGCAAAGTCATTCGGGAAAATTATGAAACCGTGAATGTTGCATGAGAAAAGGAAATATATGAAATCTTGGGATGATTGGGTTATCGGCTTCCATTGCAAATGTGAAAACCCAAAGAATAGATCGTGTAAACATTGTCTGACAAAACTTACTCACTTTAGGGCCTTTCACCAAAACTGAATCTTCAGGGAGTAAATCCGAGTCTTTATGTGACGCCCTCCTTGCCGCGAGAAGTCCCGAGTCATTCTTTATTGTCTGTGGAACATCTTTTTGTCGATCCGCAGTAAGGCGGAGAATCTCTAGTACCCAGACGTAATTCTCCTAAATCCATCTTTTCTTGGACGATGCGCTTCGAAGCATTGCATTTTACTGGTAGGATGATGGAATTGAGAGTTGAATTTGCAACCGAGAGATTAATCTCCCACTGTGGTCGCCAATTGCTTGTGGGTGAAAACTGTTTCTGCTGATTTAGGTAATTTTGGGTGTGTGGATGAGAGACGAATCTAAACCATAAACAATGCACAACATGGGAGTACTTTTGATTCGAGAGATCAATCTGTACAATCCTGGCCTAAACCAATAAATGGTCGTTCCAGGATTGCTTCGGTCACTAAATGAAGGAGAAGTGTTGGTCTTAGGGAGGGAAGCGAAGAGAGTGTTGAGACCAGAATAGTTGATTATGAAGGTGTGGTAGTTTATGACTTGTATCTGAAAGTAGAACTAGCTAGCCGAATGGAAATCTACCAGGTGATTTCTAGATACTATGTCGTTGCCGACAAAAAAAACTTCTTTTTTGGTGAAAATATGTGAAGCCTATTTATACAAGTTGAAAAAGCGGGGGTCTAACAACACCACCCAATATTTCGATTAGCAATATGTATGGACTAACCCCGAAACACTTTGCTAGAGAGTCAACTAGACAGTCAGACTCAATCTAGATAGAAAGTATCTCAAGGAGTTATTATCTCAATCTCTCGATTTGATCTTTACTCAAGCAAATAGAAATATGCGAGTCTTTATCAAAGAGAGATAACTTGGATGGTACCAAAGACCAATGTCCAAGGATCAATCAACTACAATCAACAACCAAAGGTTGGATTAGAGAAGTTGATGATCACGAACGCACATCCTGTATTATTTCAATTATATAAAATATAATGCGGAAGAGAAATAACACAGACACCAGAAATTTTGTTAACGAGGAAACCGCAAATGCAGAAAAACCCCGGGACCTAGTCCAGATTGAATACACAATGTATAAAGCCGCTACAGACACTAGCCTACTGCAAACTAACTTCGGACTGGACTATAGTTGAACCCAAATTAGTCTCCCACCGATCCAAGGTACAGTTGTACTCCTACACCTCTGATCCCAGCAGGATACTGCGCACTTGATTCACTTAGCTGATCTCACTTACAACCAAGAGTTGCTGCAACCCAATTGATAATCCGGTCTTATATTCCCGAAGAACAGCCTAGATTAATCAATCACCTCCCTACAATCCTTCCTGACTACACAAGCGGATTGTCGAGGAATCACAAACAGTGATACGAAGATGTTTGTGACTTCTTTATCTCGCCTATTGGAGAACTCTCACGATATTAAGCCAATCAATCGATTGTACTCGTACAATAGAAGATGCAAGATCATATCACACAACCACGATAAAGTAGTATCGGTCTGGCTTCACAATCCCAATGAAGTCTTTAAGTCGTTAACCTGATTTTAGAAAAGAAAATCAAAGGTTAATGAATATCGACTCTAGCGGGCGCACTAGTGGCACACAAACGTGTGGGGATTAGTTTTGCACAATGCTAGATGTCTCCTTTATATAGCCTTCAAATCAGGGTTTTTCCTTAGTTACAAAGCAATCCTTATTCACCGTTAGATGAAAACCTGATTTAGATTCAAGCTAGTATTTCTCAACCGTTAGATCGAAAACTTAGCTTGTCACACACACTTGGGTAGACGTTTACTGGGTTCGTGAAAACCATGCCCAAGCGTTTACGTGTATGTTGGTTCAACATGGTAACCCATAAGGTTAACCATATGAGCATTTCATATTAACCTTTTTCTTCTTCACCATAACTAGTTCAATTGAATCAAATGAACTAGTTACAGAGTTGTTCAATTGCTATGAGATGTTATGTAACTACACAAGACACAATTGAAACAAAGATGATTCGATTCGATTGAATAAGCTCATGAACATTATAGCCACGGTTTGCATAAAGCATTCCTTAGTAATTTAATGTTTCATGTTCAGAGCACATCTTTAGATCATAACCTCTTAAGCTCACAAACAAGTTCGCGGACTTAAGTTAATCGGTTGAGTTTTCCAAACTCAACAGAAATTCTCGGGATGAGAACTTCCGCCAGTTCGCGGACTAAGCACACAAACTAATATTTGGAAAATCCCAGCAGGAATTCTGGGTCAAGAACTTCCGACAGTACGCGGACTGAGTGCGCGAATTCGCGGACTTGGCAAGCCAATTCCACGAGATTTCTCTTGATCAACAAAGTTCGAAAACTTTGGTTCAAGGAATACATGGTTATGTAATCTAAACTCTCATTTCAATCATTGAGACATTTTCAGAGGAGCTATGCAACCGTTATTCACAGAACGATTCACGTCAGAGCAATTCTCAAAGTGATTGAAACTTTTCATGACTTTCGTCACTAGGTGAAGATAAACTTGATCAAATCGAAACACTTTACCAACACACGATTTCGAGATAAAAGATAAGCAATGAATGCTCAGCTCGAAATGTCAAATGTGTATGATCAGTCTATATAGCATACGAATTTTGTCTCATAAGAAGTAGGAGATAGAAGATATATACTTTTGAGTGATAGATAAGTTCAAGTCTCCACATACCTTTTTGTTGATGAAGTTCCACGGTTCCTTGTCTAGATCTTCGTCGTTGTATGATGAATCGCCATCTACACTTTTCTATCCTAGTCCGAGACTTAGCTATTTAGGCTAGAAATCAAGACTTATAGTTTTGATCACTAACATTGACAAACATGCTTGAGATAGAAACGCATGCGAGGTTGACCGATCTATGCTCTAACAATCTCCCCCTTTGTCAATTTTAGTGACAAAACTATTAATACATATGGAATACAAAAAAGATAAACTTTAGTGGCTCCTATTCCATAGTCTAATCTTCAACGTTCCTTAAAATCTTCGTCCTTCCAAGTACTCCAATGATCCCAAAGGTTGTAAGTTTAACACTATCATTGTTGAAGATCCGTAGCTCTATCAATGAGAGAAATCGAGATTCTCGATCATTATTATACAGTGTCATAATATTATTATATAACATCAAAGTCCAATTGTATCACGACTTTAACAATAATACTACGGTTATATGTATCACTCCCCCTTAGTCAATACTCCATATCTATCATGGAAACCACTCCCCCTTACACAATGATCCGAAAACCATATGTATTTGTAGTGTGAACTACTCCCTCCGTTCCACTTTAGATGATGTTTTTGGAGTTTTCACGCAGATTAAGAAATGTAGAGAGATGTGAAGATTTTTCATTTATACCCTTGAGAAAATTCTTCAAACATTAATTGCTATTAGTGCATTTAAAAATAAACTAATAGTTCCAAGACAAAATGTAAGGGTGTTATTGGTAGTTTTGTGGAAAAATATGAAAACTTTCAAGTATTGTGAAACAAAAAAATAACCCTAAAACATCATCTAAAATGGAACGGAGGGAGTACAATATTTCTCCCCCTTTTTGTCAATAAAATTGGCAAAGGTACAAGATTGGGATCATAATGAAATTTCCACAAGAGACATTTCATGACCAAAAGAAAAATACATACCAACTTAATTTAGATGCAATCTAATAGCCGAAGCTAACAACATTCATCAAGGAGTTTTAATATACAAGATAACCCCTATAAAATTCCACAACTGCACTCCCCGCAAGATATTACCATTAAGCACAAGTTCAAAAGAACTCCTCCCCATTTGATGTCATTCTCGAGAGAACAACAAGAGCGACCTTAATTTCGAAAGAAAAGAAGGATTTTTTATTGGACACCAAAAACCATTGGAATGATTTTCTATATCCAAAGCTCAACCAAATTAATCACAAGTAAACCCATGATTAATTCAATTGGAATACGCAACTAAATCAAACCACAAAAGTGATCAATTTAATTGAAAGTGCTCAACATAAGTAAATTCACGGAGCTACGACTAAGTCAATCACACGGAGATGACTAACTTAACCGTTCAAATACTCAACTTAAGGAAAACTTTACGGAATATATGACTACATTAACCAAAGAACATGATAGTGTAGCCTTTCATATACTCAACACAAGAATTTGTGGAATATATGAAAACTCAACTAGATTAATTACAAGAGAACCTATAATTAATCTAATTGGAATACAAATAACCAAACTAATCACCGAAGTAATCAATTTAATTATTTTAGGCTCAATATAATAAAACTTATGGAATCCCGACTAAGTTCATCATAGAATATGACAACCTTAACCATACATGTACTCGACATAAGAAAGAAGACTTATGGAGTACTAACTAAATAACCAAACTAGTTGATTAATTTAGTTCCTAATGCTCGACATATAGCATGTTATTGAATAACCAACAAATCCAAGGTAAATCGACTTAGTTGTAAGGTGCTCAACATAAGACATACAATGGAGCCTTCACGGTAAAACATAATAAAATGGATCAATGAAGATCAATACCGTGGATAACATACAAGGATCTATTCTATTTTCCATCATAACGACATAATAGACTTTATCCTTGTTGAACAAAAGATTTTATCCTATTTTACATCATATACATGATTGCATAGGCTTAACATTTGTATATGTCAAAAGTCCATTCATCCTTTCATCAATAAGAATACTGATTCATGAACGACTTTACTTTTGACGAAATATGGGACCTTCAAGTTCACGGACGCAAATAATACATATCCCATTAAAATATTGCAATATAACAAACCATTAAAATACTGCAATAAACATCATCCTCCAAATATTTTTAGAATTTAATACGAATAAACCTAAAAAATAACATAAGAAGATGAAAACAAAAATAGCTATGTGTAGTCACAATCATCGCTATTCAAAGCACTAGTTATTCTTCCAACTAATCCAAAAAGAAGACTTACTAGGAATGTAAGAAGATGCATTACTCATCACCTTCATCATTGTACAATTTCCAAGTAGATTGAATTGAATCCAACTCTTCCTTGACTCCAAACATCATTCTTTACACAAAGTCCAATAGAGATATCATCATATGAAGGACGTTCATCACTTGGTCTAGGTAACCATACGTTGCCCAATGGTATTTTGGTGACCCTTGAAACTAACTCTCTATTAACAAGAAACCTTTCTCTATTTATCATGGATTTGAATTCCATCTTCTTAACATCAACATAATGAATGTTGGCATAGAAAATCCTTGTTAGAGAATCAAAACCTTCACCAAGGCCATTAAAGATATTCCTAAAATTGAATTATTTGAAGAAAACTAAATCCTCTTCATGTCCACTAAAGGTTTCCAATTTCTTTTCTAGAATAAAACCTTTGGAAGCAATCCTATCAAAATTTCTAGCACAAGAATCATTCACAAACCTAATTCCAAGAGAATTTTTGATCACAAGGAGGATTCAAGCTAGAGGATTTTGAGCTTTTAGAACTTCTGTTCATGCTTCTAGAAATCATCATAAGAGATATGCAAGAGGGAAATACTTACTTGAAGAGAACCTCAAACACCTTTCCTTTTGATTTCTTCAAAGAAGCTTTAATGTTGGAGAAACACAAACCCTAGTTCACGTACGCGGACGGAAGATGAGAGAGAAGAAGGTTCGTGGACCACCAACATATATATATATCCCTCATTCATGGGCTTGGGATATAGACGAACCGTGATTCACAAGACTTAAGGAAAAATCTTAGCCCTTTACACATTAGAGGTAAACAACCAACAAAAAGTGGAAGAAAACAAAAGAAATATAAGGTTAACCAATCAACAACACAACTGTACACAACACGATCCATTTCTTGCCCCACTTCAAGATATGTACAAATTAATGGGGAAAAGCCAGTCTTGTTACCAAGAGGCATAATGCACAGAGGAGTTTTCACGCGACACGTCTGGTTGATAAGTGTGAACAGTCCCTGTAGTGTAATCAAAATAATGATGATAGTCAGGCAGCTGGAGCTTTCTATCCTTCGTTGGTTCGGGCTAGAGGAAGGATATTTCCGATTTCTAGGTTGTTCAATATTAACAGTTTTAACACGACCAACACCCTTTCCGGAAAGATTCTTAGACTTAACAAAATTAAGTTGTTCTAAGAATTTAAAAACGCCTTTGAACGCTTTAAACAGATCTTTATCAATTGATCCATCACGATAGTATTCCTCATAGAGATCAAGAGTTAATCTAGTGAGGTTCCATATCCTTGAGCGTTTGAACGTTTTCCCAATTTTTCCTTCTTTTTATTTGTTCTTTCAGATTTCATCTTAACATCTAAATCTCCCCTTTTAGACGAAATAAGATTATCATGAGAACCCATAAGTTTTAACCATAACGATCTCTGAACAATCTGTAAGAAATTCTGGCGTGCGTTATAGATGCCAGGAGCAAGTTTTCTAAAGAAATTTCCCATAGGACAATTTATATGGAACGAACAAACACAAACTTATTAGGTTTACCGTGTTTGCCTACTCTGATACCAATTGAAAAAGCGGGGGTCTAACAACACCACCCAATATTTTGATTAGCAATTTGTATGGACTAACTCTGAAATACTTTGCTAGAGAGTCAACTAGACAGTCAGACTCAATCTAGATAGAAAAGTATATCAAGAAGTTATTATCTCAATCTCTCGATTTGATCTTTACTCAAGAAAATAGAAATCTGCGAGTCTTTATCAAAGAGACATAACTTGGACGGTACCAAAGACCAATGTCAAAGGATCAATCAACTACAATCAACAACCAAAGGTTGGATTAGAGAAGTTGATGATCACGAACGCACAACCTGTATTATTTCAATTATATAAAATATAATGCGGAAAAGAAATAACACAGATACCAGAAATTTTGTTAACGAGGAAACCGCAAATGCAGAAAAACCCCGGGACCTAGTCCAGATTGAATACACACTATATTAAGCAGCTACAGATACTAGACTACTGCAAACTAACTTCGGACTGGACTATAGTTGAACCCCAATCAGTCTCCCACCGATCCAAGGTACAGTTGTACTCCTACGCCTCTGATCCCAGCAGGATACTGCGCACTTGATTCCCTTAGCTGATCTAACCCACAACCAAGAGTTGCTGTAACCCAAAATCACAGACTTGATAATAAATAGATCTGTCTCACACAGAAAATTCTATAAAAGGATAAATCTGTCTCCCACAGATAAACCCTAGGTTTTGTTCCGTCTTTAGATATAAAATCAAGGTAACACGAACCAATTGATAATCCGGTCTTATATTCCCGAAGAATAGCCTAGATTAATCAATCACCTCTCTACAATCCTTCCTGACTACACAAGCGGATTGTCGAGGAATCACAAACAGTGAGACGAAGATGTTTGTGACTTCTTTATCTTCCCTATCGGAGAACTCTCACGATCTCAAGCCAATCAATCGAATGTACTCGTACTGTAGGATCAGAATCTCGCAACAATTATGTCTCAGCGAAGTTCTCAATGGTACAACACAATAGCGTCGCAGAACAATTTCAGAAACGACGTCAGCAAGGATCATGAGAAAGATGTGATAGTCCTGCGAAAATTAGAGAGCTTGCGAAATTAACATTTGTAAGGTTGCGAGAATATCGCAAACCATATCCGAAAATAAAGGACAGATTAGCTGTCATCCACTATGTATTTCCTTATAAATAGTCATTCGAGTTGTAAAGGAGAGAGAGATCTTTTTTGAGTAAGAAACAAGTAAATAAGGAGAGAGAAAATTCAAAGCAGAGATCATTCTTGACTTCTTTATATTTCTTGTAAGAACATTCAAAAGTTAATCAATAAAATTACGAATATAAACCTAAAAATGAGTTGATCAACAATGAAATCGTATGAGGGGTGTAGTGTATGATTTCCTGCAACTACATAATGGCGCTAGAAACAGGGAGGAGTTGAAGATTATTCTATAAAAAGCTAAAGATTGATATTGAGATTTATGAAAATTTAAAGTGATTGATTGAGAATTTTTCATAATTTCTTGCAATACTGTTAGCATTGAAGAAATGGCTAGAAGAAGAAATACATCCGAACAACCGACTACTATTAGAAGAAGCAAAAGAATTGCTGGAAGAGAAAGAAGTGAAATGGGAGAATCTACTATAATGATAAATAATAGAGAAAATCTAATTCAATCTCCAATTCAACAAACACTAGTTCAAGAGTGGAATACATATTATGACAGAGTGAGGGTACACACTTGGCGATCAAATTCAACAGAAGAAATAGAAGAAGAGCAACAAAATAGAAATTACAGACAGGAAGAGAGAAATAAAGAAGTAGATGAAGGAATAATTCATGGAGATGAGGAAATTGGAGCGTTAGAAACATTGAGGCGAAGAATACATGAAGAAAGAAGAGCTGAGGCAGAAGAACATGCGAATTTAACAAGGCAAAATCACGAATTAAGGATGGAGAATATAAGACTGCATAATAGAAGATCGATAAGTATCACAAAATCATATTCAAGATCGACTAGAAGATAAATGAGGCGAAATTCACCCACAATCAATGCTGGAAATAATATTCAAGAAGAAACATCCTAATGAAGAATATTGCGAAAATAGAGAAAGAACTGATAATCGTTACATTCCACAAAATGAAACTTTTGATGATGGGAAAATTGGAGGAAATCAAGAGAACGGGAAAAATCAGAGACAAAATAACCAAGATGGCAAAGGAAATCAAGAGGAAGAAAGAAGAATTTTACATGTGAGGGAAACTCAAAGAAATCAACAGACAATTGAAGAACAAATTGAAAGACATAATGCTGAACAAGCACGTTTAATCTGCGAACGTGAAAGATTGAGAGAGGAAATGGAAGAACAAGAGCTTCAGGAGACAATCCGCCAGAACAATCATGACAATCGAGAAAGAAGGTGTATACAAAACCGGAATAACGATAATCTCAATGAAGAGTATGATAGAGTAAAGAGAATGGTTGAAAGACAGCGAATTGAATTGATAAGAAGTGAACAAAATTATGGAGGGGAAAATGAACGACATCATTATTTACGAATTCAAGATAGAGATGAGGAAGAGAATCGCAGAAGAAGACGAGATGAGGATAATGAAGAAGAGAAGCAAAATTTCGCAAGAGAAGATAGACGTGAACGCAGAAGAAGAGAAGCAAAATTAAAGAGACCAATGGGTCAAGATTCAGGTGTAAATAAACAAATCTTGAAATAATTAGAAGAAATGAGAGGAATGCTAAATAACAGAGGAGAAGTAGGTAGAAGAAAATTGGATGAAGCAATATAAGAAGCTGCGAAAACTCCATTTACAAGGGAAGTACAATTAGGAGGAATACCACCGAAATGCAATTTTCCCGCATTAACCAGCATTGTCGATGGAACAACTTGTGCAACTCAACACATTAAAGCTTATGTGAGGTTTACAATGGGAAAATCATGATGTGGTATTGTGAAAATATTTCACATCCAGTTTAACAAGAGAAGCGTTAAAATGGTTTGAAGGTTTACCAAAGAATACAATAACCTCCTTCAATCATTTGCAGACCACATTCTTGGGAGCATATATAAGTAATAATTCCTCACGACCTGGTATAAAAGATGTGTTTGGATTAAAACAAAGGATTGGCGAAAGTTTGAAACACTTGACTAAAAGATGGAGAACTATGTGTAGAGAAATGTCTGGCCGTGTAGATGAGAGATATCTCATATTATCATTTATCAATGCTATGTTTGCAACAAACCTGTTGTATGTCCAAATTTTCAGAGTCAAGAATACGATTACAATGACTGAATTGTGAGAACTTCAAGAAGAATACATTGATAAGACAAAATGAAATGGAATCATATCCAGTTGAGAACAATATCTCACAAACAGTGAATGCAAGCTTATTACCCAAGCTAATAAGCACAATGGCGAATACTTCGCAAGTACAACAAGAAAAGGTGACAGGTAACAATCAGCAGAAGTTGGTAGCTATGGGGAGCCGAGATCAAGAAGAGTATGAAAGATAAAGAAATTTCTACAATCGTGGAGGAAATAACAAGATTCAAAGATTCGATCAACCGCAAGAAACTTATGGAGGTCAAACACCAAACTTTAATAGAGGACAAGGGGGTCACAAGGTAATATGGGAAGAAATCAAGATGCCACCTCTAAATGCAAGTGTGGAGAAGATATGGGAAGCTATAATTTTGATGGAGAATATACCAACACCATGGAACATGGGAACGGAACCACCCCCAAACCACAGAAGTCATGAATTTTGTTCTTATCACCATTTTCATGGACATACCACAAACGATTGCAAAAATGTAAAGAGAATTATTTTGAGAATGATAGATCAAGGAAAACTAAACGACTTTCTGGTAGGGAATCCGCAATCTCAACCATTACCACCACCGCTAGAACATCACAAAGTGAATACGATGAATAAGTTGGTGCAAAAGCAAAAAATCTATTCTGTCACTCTATCGTACATTCATATAAGACAATTGAAGATTTTCATGATAATGTTTTGATTATAGTGTTTGCAAGAGATAATAATGGAAGAGAAATTATGAATATTGCGAAAATCTCGCGACTAGAGGAATGGCAGAAACATATCATTTCTTTTACCACAGAAGAAATTCCCGAAGGAGAAGAGGTGCATGACAATCCATTCGTAATAAAATTAGAAATTAATCCAAAACCGAAAGAAGATGAGGATGATGAAGCTGAAGATTCATGGGCAATCAATAGAATTCTAGTCGATACTGGAAGCTCTGTGAACATCTTATTTTATCATACTTATAAAACCATGGGTGCAAAAGATGATGATCTTATACCATCAACATATAAGATATATGGTTTTAATGGTACTGCTAACAAGCCTAAAGGGGAGGTTACTATGAAAATTCCATTGAAGGGAATATCTTCTGAAATCCCATTCTGTGTCGTTGATGTAGAATCACCCTACAATGTATTAATTGGTCGACCTTGGCTACATGGGATTCTAGGTGTAGCTTCAACTTTCCACCTATGCATCAAACTCCCTCACCCCAATGGTGTAGGAATCATAAAGGGATATTGGGTTGAAGGAAATAGATGTTACGAAACTGAGATAGAATCTTGCGAAGGAAGGGCAAACAAGAAGGAAAACTGGCGACACAAAATCAAAGACGTACAAAGAGGTGAGAGGTTGATGGTGGATACAATCGAAAAGAAAGGAAAAGAGATGTTGCGAAATTAATGCTAGCTCAGAATAAAAAGGATGAACATACCATTACCAAGGAAGCAGTAGCAGAAAATAATAAAGAAACAAAGGATGGCAAAGGTAATAAAAACAAGAAATGTATGAATGATTAAGTTGTTGCGATAATCTCGCAATAAGTAAAATTCTCAAAAATACATTTGATTGAACAACAAAATTGAGATTACGAAATTCAGATACAATATAATGATTTGCGAGACTCTCGCAGAGATAATGAATTTTACAGAAAATAATCAGAGAAGAATGACAAAAGAGAAAGAGGCGAACCTTTATGGCGTACACGCTAGTTCGCGAACACAATTTCGCAAGAGGCAAATGTAAGACCTAAAGTACGTCATATAAGGGGGTACCTATTGCATGATTCAGGGAAAGGCTACACCGCCACCGGAACCTGAGTCATGGAGATTTGGGGTCAATGAAGCCCATCCGGGAGAGGCACCTTGGATTCTCAACTTAAGCATATGACTTAGGTTGGGTGACTAAGGTAATAAGGACTCTCCCAAGGAGTGCAGATCTGATCAAGGCGCTGAAGTACACGGTTGAGTCAAGGACGCCAGGGACGTTTGAAGCGTACCTTTCCATTCTTGACAAGTCTTGGCTTATACTGCATTCGGCCTGAAGAAAACCCCACTTAGGGTGAAGTCTCGTAACCATAAACCCTATAGGTAAAAGGGATAAGAGGCTGCGAAAACAACTGGTTGTTGTTAAGACTGGATGGGAGGAGCTAACCTTGTACGGTAGAAGTACGCCTCCTTGAAGGGGCAACCAGGGGGAGATAAGGGCGGCACCCTCCATTAGGGAGCTGATAAGTGTCTTAAGATGCAAATGTCATAAGGCTTTTTATTCGCAAGGATATTAAGGCTTTTCATATTTGTGCAACAATCCTGAAGAGGAAATAATACAAAAGAAAAAGATAAGACGAGATCAATGGGTTTTCGCATGAAAGTGCGAAGACGTCCTGCGATTTCGTCGCAAGACGGCAATGTCACCTGCGATTTTGTCGCGATGACAAGATGTGGCATAATAAGACCTTTAATTAGGAAGGAAAAATAAGACCACACAGGAATGAGATTTTGAAAAGAAAGAAAATTCACTTCGCAAAAAGTTGCGAAATTATACAATAAGAATTTTTTTTATGAAATCTCTCATTTGGATTCAAATAACAAAGGCAAGTATGGGAATGCATGAAATTAGAAAATGTTATTTATCTCCATATGAGAGATTTACTCAAAAATTCAAGAATTAATGATTATATTGATTAACTGTATTGCAAAGAAGAATTGTTTTCATTTACGCAGATCAAAATGAAAGAAACACAAATATACAGAAAGAAGAAATAAATGTACAAGTATTACAAAGAATCAAAGAAAGAAGTAAAGACTATTTCTTGATTAATCCTTCATTATCTTCATCAGACTTGTTTCCTTCTTCATCTGCGTCAGAATCTTCATCACCATCAGAACTTCCATCACTATCAGATTCTTCATCGTCAGCTTCGCTATCAGAGATAATCAAACTGGGAGTATTCTGTGGGATTTCTTCTAAAAGACAAGGATAATCAGAATGTGGGATATTATGATCATCACAAACCATTTGGATGGTTTGATTGCGAAAATGCATATTGTCATTCTTAAAATTCGCAACGGTGATATTGATTTGATTCTTCAATCTAGAATACTTGTCGTTGCGAGAAGAAAGATTCTTTGCGAGTTCCTCATTTCCATCTTCAAGTTCTTCAATCTTTTCGATATTTATTTTCAGAATCTGCGAATAAAAGACAACTAATTATTAACTTGATGAAAATTCATAAGAAGCAAAATTCATCCTCACTATTTATGAGAAGACGAGAACGAATTTGATTTTCCCTTTCGCAGAGTTCAATATTCTTGCGGTTAGCTTCATCTCGCTCAAGTTGAACTTCAAGGAGAGCCTCTTGGAATTTCGCCAAATCCTTGGAACCTTGATCAGAGATACGATCCTTATAATCTATGAGACCGTTAATTTTGGTTCTTAGCTCATTGGTTTTCTCTTTGGAATCAATAAGGAGACTCTTAAATCTGTTGGCTAAGCCTAAACTGGATCTATGATTAATTTCTAAGAGGAGAAATTTCGATCTAAGTTCATTTAGAGAAAGAGATGAAATTCTATCATTTGAGAAGCTATTTAAGGAATTGTTAAGACATTCAAGAAGGGTATCATTATCCAAGGCATTAGGAAATGAGAGAAGAAGGGTAGCTTCATCAGAAAGACCATAAATGTCTGCAAAAAGGATCATTTAAATAAGATAAAACAACAGGATGAATGAATAAAGAGAAAAGAGAAAAGAGAAAAGTAACATACCGTAAGGATGATTATTAGCTTGTTGAAGACTAGAAATTTCGTTCTTATACGAGGAAGAATCAATTTCTAATTGTTTATTTTTCTCGCGAAGACCTTTAACTTCAGCTTCCAATTCTTCATTCTTTTTGCGAAATTGAAGATTCTTCTTTTCAAGATTTTGGCGTCTTCTCTCTAGATCTGAGGCAACAGCAAAAGAAGCTTTTCCATCCTGCGAAAAGAAATAAAAAATATTAATATAGAAAGATATTTTGAGTTATAACAATGAAGAAGTAAAAAGATAAAAGTATACCAGACTATTGAGAGAATGCAAGAAGTCGGGAGTCACTGATCTAGAAACTCCACGAAGAGAGCTATCACCATCTAGTAAAGGGACATCACAAAGGGTAGCGAGATCTTTTCAGGTATTTGCGAATTGGCTATCTCCCATTCCTTGTAGAGACTCAGAAAAGAGGCCAGAAAGCTTAGCCATAGAAGATGCAGGTGGAGAATCTTCAGTTGCAGCAAGATCATCGTTATCCTCATCACTCTTGTCACTTTCAGAATTTTCGTTAGGAAGAACATTTGAAGGAGAAGAAGAACGAACTTTTCTTTTCTTTGGAGGAAGACCAGTTGAATTTTCCCTGCGAAGAGCACCCTTACCTTTATCACCAATCTTCACAGCATCAGCAGATTCTTCTACTTCAGCAATGATCTTCACACACAGATAGAAATAAGAAATGGAAGCATGGAAGTAACAGACTATTTAAATTCATAAGAGAAAATTTCTTACCTCATCTGTGTATGAGCGAAGAGATAACAGAGTACTAGATTTCCCAGTCCTGTTATAACTATCCTTTAGTTTTTGGATCTGCGGAATGTCGCAAGAGTTAGCGAACAAAATAGTAAAAATCAATGAAGAAATATAAAATGAGTTAAAGGGGAGAAACATACTCTTTCTCCTTCTCGGGCCAAGAGAAAACCCAAGGTTGATATGCAGCGAGATTCGCAGGAAGAACATTTGATCCAGCAATGTAGGGTCCCTTTAGCATTAAAGGAAAACACACCATTTATCATCTTTGGATTGGCGAGGAGTTGTGTTTTTACCATAATGCCAATCAATATCTTGCATAAGAATTTTGGCTTCATCAATGTTATCTTTCCTTCTTAATCGAATACCCCAGCGAGTATTCTCTTTCTTCATGGAGATAAGTTCGTAGTTTTCAAAGAAATTCGCCACTGTATACTTCTCAGCAACTATACCTAGGTTTTCGAATTTTGGATCCCTAAGTTCTTTGGAGTAAAGAGATCCTCTACCAGCACCACGATTAGCGAATTCTAGCATCAGACAGATGCAGTCCCCACTTAGTTGAAAAATGGCTCGCGAAAATCCCGAATGAGCGAGAATTTCATAAAATAAAGGAAGATCTGGGTTATAAAGAGGAATCGGGAGACCTGCGAGAATATGATCTAGCGAAATTATGATTGATTGATCATCACAATTTTGATTAGAGAAAAGCTTGACAGAAAGAATTGATTTGGCATTCTCACCAGGAATGGTGGAGAGTGTAAAACCTTTATCAGCAAGATCTTTTTGGACATCTTGTAAATTCTTCTCATTTCTATGACCACTTGGAGCCATGTTTGAATATAGAGTATGGGAATGTATAGAAAGTAAAAGGATTGAAGGAAGAAAAAATTATAACAGCAGAATTTACAGAAGAATAACAGAGTTGAAGAGATGAGAGAATAAAAATAGAAGAGAAAGTAAAAAGAAAAGTGGAAAAAGGGGGGGAGAAGAGTATATAAATAAAATTTTTTACTCGAAGAAATAAACACCATTAAGACGAAGAGACGTGAGCAGTTGAAAAGTAGCGGTTACAGAAGACGTGTCAAGAAATAAATGGAAGACGTGATAAATGTGGAATATGAAAAGATAAGAAGATGCGGCATTTCTCACATCATTCTCTACTTTGTAGAGAAAATATGAGAAGAGGAAAAATGTAGGATCAGAATCTCGCAACAATTATGTCTCAGCGAAGTTATCAATGGTACAACACAATAGCGTCGCAGAACAATTTCAGAAACGACGTCTGCAAGGATCATGAGAAAGATGTGATAGTCCTGCGAAAATTAGAGAGCTTGCGAAATTAACATTTGTAAGGTTGCGAGAATGTCGCAAACCATATCCGAAAATAAAGGACAGATTAGCTGTCATCCACTATGTATTTCCTTATAAATAGTCATTCGAGTTGTAAAGGAGAGAGAGAGATCTTTTTTGAGTAAGAAACAAGTAAATAGGAGAGAGAAAATTCAGAGCAGAGATCATTCTTGACTTCTTTATCTTTCTTGTAAGAACATTCAAAAGTTAATCAATAAAATTAAGAATATAAACCTAAAAATGAGTTGATCAACAATGAAATCGTATAATGGGTGTAGTGTAGGATTTCCTGCAACTACACGTATGATAGAATATGCAAGATCAGATCACACAACCACGATAAAGTAGTATCGGTCTGGTTTCACAATCCCAATGAAGTCTTTAAGTCGTAAACCTGATTTTAGAGAAGAAAATCAAAGGTTAATGGAGATTGACTCTAGCGGGGACACTAGTAGCACACATACGTGTGGGGATTAGCTAGATGTCTCCTTTATATAGCCTTCAAATCAGGGTTTTGCCTTAGTTACAAAGCAATCTTTATTCACCGTCAGATGAAAACATGATTTAGATTCAAGATAATATTTCTCAACCGTTAGATAGAAAACTTAGGTTGTCACACACACTTGGGTAGACATTTAATGGGTTCGTGAAAACCATTCCCGAACGTGTACGTGTATGTTGGTTCAATATAGTAACCCAAAAGGTTAACCATGTGAGCATTTCATATTAGCTTTGTTCTTCTTCACCATAACTAGTTCAATTGACTCAAATGAACTAGTTATAGAGTTGTTCAATTGCTATGAGATCTTATGTAACTACACAAGACACAATTGAAACAAAGATGATTCGATTCGATTGAATCGTCTCATAAACAATATAGCCACGATTTGCATAAAGCATTCCTTAGTAATTTAATGTTTCATGTTCGGAGCACATCTTTAGATCATAACCTCTTAAGTTCACAAACAAGTTCGCGGACTTAAGTTAATCGGTTGAGTTTTCCAAACTCAGCAGAAATTCTCGGGATGAGAACTTCCGCCAGTTCGCGGACTGGGTTCGCGGACTGAGTTCGCGGACTAAGCACACAAACGAGTATTTCAAAAATCCCAGCAGAAATTCTCGGTCGAGAACTTCAGACAGTTCGCGGACTTGGCAAGCCAATTCCACAATCCTCCTGATTTCTCTTGATCAACAAAGTTCAAAAACTTCGGTTCAAGGAATACATGGTTATGTAATCTAAACTCTCATTTCAATCATTGGGACATTCTCAGAGGACGCTATGTAGCCGTTATTCACATACCGATTCACGTCAGAGCAATTCTCAAAGTGATTGAAACTTTTCATGACTTTCGTCACTAGGTGAAGATAAACTTGATCAAAGAGAAACGCTTTACCAACACACGATTTCGAGATAAAAGATAAGCAATGAATGCTCAGCTCGAAATGTCAAATGTGTATGATCTAGTCTATATAGCATACGACTTTTGTCTCATAAGAAGTAGGAGATAGAAGAAATAGACTTTTGAGTAATAGATAAGTTCAAGTCTCCAAATAACTTTTTGTTGATGAAATTCCACGGTTCCTTGTATAGATATTCGTCGTTGTATGATGAATCGCCATGAAGTCCTTGAGCTCAACTACACTTTTCTATCCTAGTCCGAGACTTAGCTATGTAGGCTAGAAATTAAGACTTATAGTTTTGATCTAGTCTATATAACATTGACAAACATGCTTGAGATAGCAACGCATGCGAGGTTGACCGAGCTATGCTCTAACACAAGTCATATTGAAACGTACCCTGGTCTCGTAGGAATTGGAAACGATTGAGTGGTGGAAGAATAGAGTAACGTGTAACCGTCAGTCATTATGCTTCCATGATGAAGGAAGTGAATCCATTTACACCGTTACTTTTTACCATCACTAATTGTCATGCTTCATGACACTTTCTTGTAACGGGCGCATTGCATGCCGCACGCAGTAAACCGCCAGACCAATACCCTGATGAGCATCCCCCAGTTTGTGACATGTTTGATGTCTCGAGTGTTTTTGTGGAAAATATGTAGCACTTTGCTTTGTGTGGCAAGTAAAAGTCAAGGGACTTACCGCAGGAAAATAGCATGTAATGCCATTAGGCTCGTTTTGGCTGGTCGCCTAGAACTTGCCACAGGTTTGTCAGTTCGATGGTGAACTTCGATGGCTGAGATCGCATCTCATGAAGGAGGGTAGCTGTTGATTATGGCTACCTTGTGTTGGCGCCTGATAATGGCACGATGGTTTTTTTGGTGTACGCCAGTGGAAATGTGGCATGACTGGCATGGCTCGTGCATGCCAGTGGCACGGTTATGCAAGTGGCGCCTAGCGTAGACATGTCTACTAGATTTAGGCGGTTGGTCGCCTGAAACTTTCCACAATTCTGTCAGTTCGGTGGAGAACTTGGATGGCTGAGATTGCATCTCATGAGGAAGGATGTCCATTGGTTATGGCCGCATCTTGTTTTATAGCGAAGTGGCGCCATTGGCATAGTGACGCCTGGCGGAGCCGTGGCATAATGACATGCCAGTGGCGTAGCTGTGGCAGCAGTTTTGGCATATTGGTGTTAGACCTAAATATGGCTTCTGGCAACATTGTACTTGTTGCTAAGTTAATCTTGAGGCCTTAGGAGAGTCACTGGACTCAGTTGGCATGACAACTTTTAGAAAAATTAGGGTTTGGCGCATCGCAACTCTATTTGGCACGTGCAGCATGACTGCGGCATGGCGGCGTGGCTAGTTAGCACATGCCAGTGGCACGAAGTAGCGTCTGGCATAACCATGGCTGCTAGACTTTGGCACCTCGGTGTTGGACCCACATGTGGCGTGGAAACATTGGCCCTGTTGCCACATCAATCCCAACACTCTGGGAAACGTTACTTGGCTTGGTTGGCGTAGCAACTTTGCCTAAATTAGGGTTTGGCATGTCGAAACCCTAATTGGTGCGTGTGACATGCGACCGTGGCATGGCCGCACTTTTTTGTGCAAACGGTGCCATAGCCATGCTTATGGCAAGGCCGTAGTGTGGAAACAACCATAGGAGTAAGGATTACCGTGGGTGGCTATGATATGGCGCCATTCTTAGGGCTTCCTGGGTCCCACGCGGCTCGTGGCATGTTGTGGCAGGTTTGGGATGCGGTTAGTATGTTGACACGGTAAGTGGCATGTTTGGAACGTGCACTTGGCATGCCCGTTTGGCGTGTGCGATTGGCATGCTTTGGGAATGTTTGACAACGCGCATGCAGTTAACTTTCATCACTGGTCTCCGGTCCACACCTCCGTAGTTCAACCAAACACTTTTGCTTCCGCACCGAACATGATATTGCATTCTGATGACGAGAATATGAGCATTGGAGAAACTATGTTCTTGCGAAGCTGCATACCTGGGTATGTGCCATCTTTTTTCGAAGGATCTTGTGGAGTAGTCTCTTACAACATTGACAGGGCTGCTCGACATATGGGCTTTGATTAGGGAGTCCCATTCCGTCGCCCACTGACAGCTCCAGATGAATTGCTACCCGCCATTCTTGATTACAACGTTTTTGCACCGGGTAAAAGTCTCCCCTTCTTGCTCTAAGAACGAAAACTTGTGACGACTCCCAAATATAATGTCTTCCGGCAAGATGAGTTTCTCGCCATTCATCAGTTCGTGCAGGACGTTGTGACAAATCCACGTGGAAAATCTTCCTCTGCGGTTCTAGCAAAGCATAAATTATTGAAACAGCTTCCTTCGGTCAATCGAAAATCCTCTAGATCGGATGCAGACAGTCCCCAGAAAAGGAGCAAAGGTCAAAAAATCGTGCAGGTGGCTTCCAATCGGATTCAACGACCCTTGTCACTTTCAGTTCTTTCAATATGCAAGTATGTATGATTTTCTTTCTGGATTGGTCGAATCCCGTAGATTCTCTATTTCGCTGCTGACTCTTTTTCCTTTTTGACTCAGGGTCTCGGCAACTCGAATATCTTTGCCAGACTTTCCAATGGCCAAAAGACGGCGCCTCTTGAGAAAGGAGGAGACGAGACTGAATCTCTTGAAGAAGAATCCGAAGAGGAAGAAAACTCGAGATCCGATGACGAGAGGAGCACTTCTGAGTATAATAACGAGTCTTCTTCCAGTGGGCCTACGAATAAGTAGGTGAGTTTCCTACATTTTTTTAGGCTATTTATTAATTCATAATAAATACTCCATCGGTGTTATCACAGGAAAAGGCCATCGAAGATAACCCTGAGATGGAGATTCGTCATGATGAAGATGTGGTTTTGTCTCCAATCGTGGAAGTCGTACCTGCTAGCAACTCGGAGATGGAGATTGATCGTTGTGAATATGCTGCTACATTTCAAATGACGGAAAACGCTCTCATGGGTGCAGGTGAGATTGTTTCCAAGGTCCCTACTGGTTGCGGAATCAGTTTCAGGCGCCACTTTCGACCCTCCATTTTTGACTCCTCATGAAGATCATGTGCTAATCGGAGGCTTCAGTGCACCAGCTAAGTAAGTGGAGTTGTATACCCGAATATGGGAAAGGTATGGTCATATCGCAACAACCAAAAGGATCACCATCCGGTTTGTGTTGGTTAAGCGGGTGGAAGAAACATTATCTTCAATTCATGATATGTGCAATGTGACTGGCCATACCGTTTTCGGAGATATAATCTCGAGCTGGAAGTTTCACCGGGATATGTGCGTAGGCTTTGAGTTCAACATCTCCTGGTTCTGTGAAGGTCTTTCTGAAATCCAAAGGTTGCAGGCTGAAGCGGTTGACGGCCCTTCCGCGGATTTGATTAGTCAACAGGAGGCAGAAGTAGAGAAGTTGTCCCAGGAGTTGAAGCTGAAACAGGCGGCTCTTGAAAGCATGAAGGATATTTTCTCCAAGAAGAACGAGCCGTTGTTAGGCAATTTTCCTTGAATGTTTTTATTTTCTGAACTTCCTTTTCTTAGTTTTTTTTTGAAAGGCAAAAGAAACGCCTAGTTTATGGTTTGGTTTTATGGTTTTTGGATTGATAGATGATTGTTTCTTACAAGAGTTTTTTGGATTATTTTGTAATAATGGCCCTTTGATCAATCAATATGTCAAAATCTGAATTGTGAATATAGGTAGAAAAGTCATTCGGGAAAATTGTGAAACCGTGAATGTTGCATGAGAAAAGGAAATATATGAAATCTTGGGATGATTGGGTTATCGGCTTCCATTGCAAATGTGAAAACCCAAATAATAGATCGTGTAAACATTGTTTGACAAAACTTACTCACTTTGGGGTCTTTCACCAAAACTGAATCTTCAGGGAGTAAATATGAGTCTTTATGTGACACCCTCCTTGTCGCGAGAAGTCCCCAGTCATTCTTTATTGTCTGTGGAACATCTTTATGTCGATCCGCGGTAAGGCGGAGAATCTCTAGTCCCCAGAGGTAATTCTCCTGAATCCATCTTTTCTTGGACGATGCGCTTCGAATAATTGCATTTTACTAGTAGGATGATGGAATTGAGAGTTGAATTTGCAACCGAGAGATAAATCTCCCACTGTGGTCACTAATTGCTTGTGGGTGAAAACCTTTTCTGCTGATTTTGGTAATTTTGGGTGTGTGGATGAGAAACGAATCTAAACCCTAAACAATACACTGCACGAGAGTACTTTTGATTTGAGAGATCAATCTGTACAATCCTGGCCTAAACCAAGAAGTGGCCGTTCCAGGCTTGCTTCGGTCACAAAGTGAAGGAGATGGGTTGGTCTTAGGGAGGGAAGCGAAGAGAGTGTTGAGACCAGAATATTTGATTCCGAAGGTGTGGTTGTTTATGACTTGTATCTGAAAGTAGAACTGGCTAGTCGAATGGAAAGCGACCAGGTGATTTCTAGATACTGTGTTGTTGCCGACCAAAAAAAACTTCTTTTTTCTTGAAAATAGGTGAAGCCTTTTTATATAAGTCATATTGAAACGTACCCTGGTCTCGTAGGAAGTGGAAACGATTGAGTGGTGGAAGAATAGAGTAACGTCTAACCGTCAGTCATTATGCTTCCATGATGAAGGAAGTGAATTCGTTTACACTGTTACTTTTTACCACCACTAATTGTCCTGATTCATGACACTTTTTAGTAATGGGCGCATTGCATGCCGCACGCTGTAAACCGCCAGACCAATACCCTGATGAGCATCCCCCAGTTTCTGACATGTTTGATATCTCGAGTGTTTTTGTGGAAAACATGTAACACTTTGCTACGTATGGAAAATCAAAGTCAAGGGACTTACCGCAGGAAAATATCATGTAATGCCATTAGGCTCGTTTTGGTTGGTCGCCTAAAACTTGCCACAGGTTTGTCAGTTCGGTGGTGAACTTCGATGGCTGAGATCGCATCTCATGAAGGAGGGTAGCCGTTGATTATGGCTACCTTGTGTTGGCGCCTGATAATGGCGCGGTGGTGTTTTGATGTACGCCAGTGGAAATGTGGCATGGATCGTGCATGCCAGTGGCACGGTGATGCAAGTGGCGCCTGGCGTAGCCATGGCCACTAGATTTAAGCGGCTAGTTGCCTGAAACTTGCCACAAATATGTCAGTTCGGTGGCGAACTTGGATGCCTGAGATTGCATCTCATGAGGAAGGATGGACATTGTTTATGGCCGCATCCTGTTGTATAGCGAAGTTGCGTCATTGGCATAGTGGCGCCTGGCGGAGCCGTGGCAGCTGTTTTGGCATATTGGTGTTAGACCTAAATATGGCTTCTGGAAATATTGGCCTTGTTGCTAAGTTAATATTGAGGCCTTAGGAGAGTCACTGGACTCAGTTGGTATGACAACCTTTAGCCAAATTAGGGTTTGACGCATCGCAACTCTATGTGGCACGTGCAACATGACTGCGGCATGGCGGCGTGGCTAGTTAGCACATGCCAGTGGCATGACGTAGCGTCTGGCATAGCCATGGTCGCTAGACTTTGGCACCTCGACGTTGGACCCACATGTGGCGTGGCAACATTGGCCCTGTTTCCACATCAATCCCAACACTCTGGGAAACGTTACTTGGCTTGGTTGGCGTAGCAACTTTTCCCAAATTAGGGTTTGGCATGTCGAAACCCTAATTGGTGCGTGTAGCATGCGACCGCGGAATGGCGGCACTTTTTTGTGCAAACGGTTCCATATCTATACTTATGGCAAGGCCGTAGTACGGAAACGACCACAGGGGTAAGGATTGTCGTGGGTGGCTATGATGTGGCGCCATTCCTAGGGCTTCCTGGGTCCCACATGGCTCGTGGCATGTTGTGGCAGGTTTGGCATGCCGTTAGCATGTTGACGCGGTAAGTGGAATGTTTGGCACGTGCACTTGGCATGCCCGTTTGGCGCGTGAGATTGGCATGCTTTTGGGATGTTGTTAGCATGTTGGCGCGGTTTTTGAGAAGCCAACATGGTATGGCGACATCTTGACACCTCTTTTGAAGCTGTGGCAGGTTTAGAGCAACCTGATTGGTCCAAAAAGTGAAGGCCGGCCAAACATGGTGTGGCCACACTTCCAGCGTGAGTTTGGTGGCTTTAAAGCGACCTTATTGGTCGATGGAAACTGGGGCCTACAGGTATGGGCCCAGCCACAACTGGTGTGAGCGTGGCGGTTTTAAGGCGACCTGATTAGTCGAGGGAAGTAGGGCCGGTTTAGGATGGGGGTGTGGCCAATGGCAAGTGGCGCCGGCTGGCCTAAAGAATGGCCACGCCTCCTTTTGTTGTCATGTGGCTCATTGTTTTCTGATTCTGGGCAAGGTTTTGGACCTACTAATTCATGGAGGATTAATTACCTAGTTTGCCTAGGCTTGAATTTCGACAAGCAAGGTCTGATATACTGCGCAAGGCGCAAAATCCTAACTTTTGCAAATTAGTCAGGGTAATCGATTCAATTCTATGTGTTGACACAAAGTTCTTTTAAGTTCATTGCCAGAGAGAAGCATGCTTTCTGATTGAATACCTTATGCAAAGACCTTATCTTTGATATTTGGAAATTCGTGTTACTCTGCTGCGAATGAACACAAATTGTCATGCCATATCAACATTAAGGGTTCAGCCGGGGAATATAGCACACAAAGTATTCAAAGAAACTTATATTAAGTGAATATAGGCAAAGCTCCGAAATTTACAGAACATCTGGGATGGTTGTTACATGCGCCAGTCTGGATAAATTTCATGTAAATATATTAAACGACTCAATATGTCAATGTATAGGTTAACACTCACGGCTCCGTTTCCTTACGTCACATCAGATGCAAGTTTTTACAATTTTAACCCTAAGCTAAAAACCACCATCAACTAGGAGATAAGAAGTTAAGAAGAAATAATATAAGATAAAGAAGGGAAAGAATGAAAAAGTTCCGAACTCTGAAAACAGATAATAAAGGCGTCATTCTCTTCTCCCAAAATATTTTTTAAGAAACCAATGGAAAACCAACCGGCGCCTCAAGTCCAACAGGTAAAAGCGCACTAAAGGTGCAGATGTGGCGGAAATCTAGGACGTGTCGATAAAGACGAGTCGGTCACGAAGTTTTCTTCCCAACATGCCCTTAGCAAGTTGCAAAGTAAAGGAGCAAAATGTGAGGGTAAAATACCTGATGGCCACATGTCAACATCCTAAAGGATGAATATATGATAAGATGATGACATAGGAACACCGAATCCTACTCTAAAAGGTGAGTTCGTCTGAATCGAGGCACCTTCTACAAACACCATATGAATGGTGTGAGGAGTGGTATAATCCGCTCAGACGGTCAAGTCTAAAAAGAAGGAATGCATTTAATGAAGGATAAGAACAGATGTGGATGAATCTACATCGCAATGGAAGGCTCGGGTGATCTATATTACGACCCAGAGCTGATAGAGCACGAGGTTTTCCAGAGAAGGGCTACACGATGACGAGCAAGGATAGACGAATTGGAGGGAGAACCAATCAATCCATCACGAGGGATAGTATAGAACCAGTCTGAACGGCGAAGGAAATGCACGATAACTCCACCAGCTCGGCAAGACCAGGCTTTCACGAGTCTAATTTGCCTATAAATATCAATCCATGTAGAAGGAGATGGACAACTTATGTAACATTTTAGATGGTCTTTCTATAGAGAATTCCTGAGTGAGATCTAGAGAAAGAGAGAATAAGAAGTCTAAGTGACATTTGTAGTTCTTTCAAGGGTAAGACCTTATAATCAATAAAGAAAACATCTTCTTTCCCGTGGACGTTGGTCTTCATGGCCGAACCACGTTATATGCTTGTGTTAATCTTTACTTTTCATGTTCTTTACATCGTGTTCATCTTGAATCTTGAATGTTTGAGTAGTTTATAGACTTTATATTTATATGGGAGTAGTCATCAGAAAGATGCAACTACATGCTATGTTTCCAGGAGAGGGGGACGATGAGGTGCACAGATACCTACCCGGAGAGGTGGCAGTTTCGGATGCTGACAAACCTTGGACCATGTTCTTTGATGGGTCATCATATGGCACCGTCGGAGGAGCCCGAGTAGTGTTAATCCCTACAAGGCGATTTACTCTCGTACTTGTTTAAACTGGATTTTCCGTGCAGTAATAACGTCGCCGAGTACGAAGCGTTAATCCTGGGTCTCCGAATGGCAAAGGAACTTAACCTAGGGAGCGTGGAAGTCAAAGGAGATTCAAAACTTTTGACAAACCAAGTGAATAACGATTTTTACGTTAAAGATCCACACCTAGCACCTTACCGGGCAGAGGCTCAAAGGTTGATGAACCAAACAGGGTCAACACTGGACCATACTAGCAGAGGCGGGAATAAACACGCGGACGCCTTAGCAACCTTATCAAGAAAAGTGCAATTAAACGGCGAATAAGAGGGTACAGTCACCATACATAGAAAAGAGCTACCCGACACATGGAAAGAAGATTTTGCATTCAAAGAAACCGACGATTGGAGGCGAGTATATATTGAAGACCTCAGACGGATGAATGAAGAACGGATTTTTGATCCATTCGTATAAAATTCGTGTTTTATTGATATGTGCAGCCAGTTATGGGACATGGTGTTGCTGAAGTAATAGATTCTGGAAATCCAAACTACAAAGAAGGTGACTATGCATGTTTGGGGAATTACTGGATGGGAACAATATAGCCTCCTTGAAAATCCTGAACCTTCAACTCTTGTGAATATCAAATACACTGATCTTCCTCTTTCTTACTATACCGGAATTTTTGGTAATTCGCCCTTATTTTACTGTAGCTAATACTTTTTACTTATATTTTTGGGTTTATAAAACTCATTATTGTGTCTTGATATAGGTATGCTGGGCCTTACTGGATAAGTTGGCTTCCATGAGATTGCTTATCCTAAGAAAAGAGAGTTTGTGTTTGTATCGGCTGCATCTGGTGCAGTTGGACAACTTGTGGGACAATTTTACAAGCTGATGGGTTTCTATGTCGTAGACTGTGCTGGATCCAAAGAAAAGGTAAAAAATATATCATCTGTTTCATGCTTTGCTTCAAAGGTCCTTAATAAGTACTTGGTTGCTACTCATATGCATATTCATTACTCTTTTCTTGATTGATATTCCGATTCAGGTTGATTTGTTGAAGAACAAGTTTGGTTTTGATAATGCTTTTAATTATAAAGATGAGCATGACTTAGTAGCAACTTTGAAAAGGCACTTTCCGGAGGGGATCAACATCTACTTTGAGAACGTTGGCTGAAAGATGCTTGATGCAGTTCTTTCAAACATGAGACTACATGGTCGAATTGCTGGTTGTGGAATGATTTGACAATACAACCTGGATCAGTCTGAAGGGATTCACAACCTATTCCAACTTATCACAAAACGAGTCCGAATGGAAGGATTTATGGTCTTAGATCACATTCACCGCGTATACCCAAAGTACATAGAAATGATAAAGAAATACATCACAGAGGAAAAGATTACGTATGTTGAAGATATTGTAGAAGGTCTTGAAAATGCACCAGCTGCACTGATAGGGCTATTCACCGGGCGCAATGTTGGGAAATAAGTTGTTGTAGTTTCTCGCGAGTAATTACTTTGCATCTTACAGATCAGTTTCTCACTGCTGAAAACTTCATTCCTGGCCGCTTTGCCATCCTCTCCATCCTTTCTGTTGGTTTTCTGTTGCTCGTTTGTTTTTCATTAGTATGCATAATATGTTATGCGTTAATCAAGATAGCCCGATCCACTGATTTTCTATGGCTTCCAGATATCAAATTGACTAACGCATCTATCGTAGGTTTCATGCTTTTCTTCAAAGGTTCTTAGTAAGTAGTACTTGATTTTTGTTCATATACATATTCATTTCGCTTTTCTTTGATTTCAGGTTGATTTGTTGAAGAACAAGTTTGCTTTTGGTGATGCCTTTAACTATAAAGATGAGCACGTCTTGGTAGCAGCTTTGAAAAAGTACTTTCCGAAGGGGATCGATATCTACTTCGAGAATGTTGGTGGAAAGATGCTTGATGCAGCCCTTGCAAACATGCGACTCCATGGTCGAATTTCTGCTTGTGGAATGATTTCCCAGTACAACCTCGAAGAATCGGAAGGGGTTCATAACAATTTCTTCGTTATCACAAAACAAATCCGAATGGAAGGATTTTTGGTTTTCGATCACCTTGACATCTACCCAAAGTTCATAGAAATGATGAAAAAATACATCATCAGAGGAAAAGATTGCGTATCTTGAAGATATTGTAGAAGGTCTTGAAAATGCAGCAGCTGCACTGATAGGGATATTCACCGAGCGCAATGTTGGGAAACAAGTTGTCATAGTTTCTCGCGAGTAATTACTTTGCATCTTACAGATAAAGTCTCATTACTGAAAACTTCAATCCTGGCTGCTTTGCCATCCTCTCCATCCTTTTTGCTGGTTTTCTGTCGCTTGTTTGTTTTGCATTAGTATTAATATGTTCTGCGTTAATCAAGATAGCCTGATCCACTGATTTTCTATTGTTTCATGATATATCTAAGTGACTAAGCACATCTATCTATAAACAAAATTAAAACCAACTTCTTTACATACTGCCTGATGAAAACCTTAAACCTACAACAAAACATTAAACGTTTCCATTGCCAGTTCGGCAAGCCAACAATCCGTACCATTACAAGTGCAAAGCACATTATTCTCCTATCCTGAACATTACAGAGGTGTGTAGTGTAGCCACGCAGGTACTCATAATCCACTTTAGACTGAAGAACAAGCGTCAATCGGCAAGGCGTATCCACGCAAGTACTTGGAATCTACTTTAGACTCACGAACAAGTGCCAATCTTCCCGTTCTTGCCACCTTCAGAGAAGAACAATACTAAACAGCATAAAAATTTCAAGAGTAGCTAGATTACCCCCCAAAAGACGGCCCACGAGTGTGAGAGAACCTGGGACTTAGGTTGGCAGTAAACAGTAGTTCAAATGATAAACTAACAAATTTGGATATCTATGTTTAGATAGGTCTAAAATGAGAGAACTGGGACTTAGACTCGTATTATTTGGAAGCCATGTTCTAATAGGTCTTAAAAAACGTGTCTGCTCATAATCCCACTCCCCAACAATGAAGTGATGCAAAAAAGTTAAATGCGACTCGCACACTTTCAGCAGAAACGCAAAAGTAACATACCTCACAAATGCCATAAGGCTCTAGTAACCTTTGTAGCGCAACCATTTTGTCCAAATCCCCAGTGAGCTGACAAGGAGCAAAAGCATTAAGTTTCAATGATAAGTCATGAAAATGAAAGAAGAAAAAAGATGAATAATAAGAATCCCTTAGTTCATGATAAATAACTGCAAGAAAAAATTACAAATATAAATGTGAACAACGAAGATGTCCAATTCTTTGAGATATTTCTTAGACGGTATTCAACCTAGCACATTAACAACTCGTGCTACGAAATCTTTCTGACCTAACAATGCAGTTCACTGCTAACCCATATCTGGAACATCAACCGCATAATAACATACAAAGAAAGGACAAAAAAGATGCTATATATCATGTAAGTTGCCATCGTGCAGTGGGTATGTCTAGGGAGAACAACAAACCTCTAGGGTGATTGTATGATCAGACACATCCACAGCTTTTGCTCGGAAAATGCTAGCAATGTCAAGGACGTCCCTTCTTGCAACAGCATTTACAGCAATCTTTATCAACATCAATTCTCTTTCCGCGAAGGGCATGTGTGTAACATCACGAACCTGACGTTTTTTTGTTTTTGTTTCCCACAAGTATTTAGCCATTTTGATAGTTTCATAGACACTAGAGTCTAAAATTATATTTGATGCGCAACAATTGTCACATAGAATAAGACTCACCTCGTGAATATCAATAAGTTTATACAATTGTTGAACTAACTTTCCAATTGATTCATCAGTACCAGGAACAACAGTTGTAATGCGAGAAATGCCCTGTTTTTCCGCAGGTCCAACAGCAAGACTCTGAAGAATAATTGAAAAATCACGATAAAGGACATGGGAACCCACAAAATCACCACAACTATAAAAGGACAAAAGAAATGACTAAATGGCATACCTGAATGTTGTAACCTCTACGAGAAAAAATACCAGTGACTATGTTCAGCACTCCCGGACAATCATTAACAAGCAATGACAAGGTGTGAGACCTAAGCCCAGCTGACTGAAAGATAAAATAAAATAAAATGAAAAAGAATGAGATACAGAAAGCATCATAATTCATTTCGCTATCTGGATGGTAAAACCAAGTGGTTACAAAAAGCTCTCTTACATCTTCGTTGTCGAGCACTCCCCAATGAGCATCAAGAATTTGATTCATCGAGAAACCATCATAAGGTTCAGTTGGATAAACATCACCCTTCAAGGGAAGAAAGAGAGATCATCACTTAATATGATTAAAGAGGAACTTAAAACAATTGTACAACGATATGCATGATAATGGATCCAATTCATGAGCAATACAGAAACTAATCTTTTGCAATGCGGGCGAACTAGCTTATAAACACTAAGAAGAATCCCTAGATTATACTCCACAGAAAACACTCGCTCATGATACAAATTCAGACAAAAAGATATACCCCTGTAGTTAAGTTTGGCTGTGCTTCAAGTGCTTTGCTTGTAGTCTCTGAAATAGAGTCAATAGGCATTGTGCCTTCAAGATCAGGATATGAAGCTGCAGAAAACCTCCAAAAAGGGGCAGACTCGCCCATCCTCTCCCGCCTCAAAGCAATCTATATAAGAGGCAAGGATTTGAAAATGGTGCTTACAAGACTTGTTCAGATGAACGCTTGTGAAATCACATAATTGAAATAAGCATTAACCTTTCCAGTTGTTGCGAGTTCTTTTATCCCGAACTTGCTGAAGTTTCTCTGAACAGCAACCATTTTACCTGGATCTCCAGTTACCTGAAATTGGCACTAAACCACTTTAGCCATTTGACTTGGGGACCAGTACAAACAAACAAAGAAAACTTTTTTTCAAAAATATCTTCTTTTCTTTTTACCAATAGAAACGAAGAGGAAAAAAAATATAACTTAAAGCTGGAACACGATGTATAAGAACATTCCAGTACTGGAGGCGGTACCATTACAGCAAAATTCCAAGGAACTGCATTCAAACATACTATTCTCAATACAATTTGAAGTGAGGACGGACCCATAATTTATCTCTGGGAAGGGCTGGAACATCGGCGGTTGGCAATGCGGCCGAAGGCCGCAAAATTTTTTTGGACCGAACCGGATGATAATTGAGATTTGCCTATAAAATACTGGATAGATAGACAAAAATAAATGAAATCTATCAAAAACGCGATCGGATAAAAAAATATATGATTTAGAGGAGGCAAATGGAAAAAAATTTTATGTTTTCAAAGAAGATATTTGTTTTAGTTCTCCATAACATGGGCTAAAGCTAATTAGGCCAAGAAAATACATTAACCAAGTATAATTAATTTTCAAAAAAATTACATACCAAATTTTTTGTTAGCCTGATACAGGGACGGGCTATAGCCCAGGTTAGCCCCTTGCTAGGCCCGTCCCAGATTTGAACTTAGATTCTATTAATCTGTGAATAACCATTCTTCAACTACAAGCCCTGCATATTCGTTTTTTGAACTTTACTTAATGAAGATATCCAGCACCGAACCGGATTCTGCTTTCTAAGATACATTGCCAACATGGCACATGTTTGAAACACATAACCAATACAAGAAACAAACTTTCATAAGCACCTCTATAGTTAGTGACTCCTCCGCAATGTCGACAATTTTTGCTCTGAATATGTCCACCAACCACATTATCTGAAGATTAATAGAAGATATTAGTCAGCACCTCAAACAAAAACAAAGTCAAGAACTGCATTTTCTAATGGACCACAATTCTTTCTTCTTCTTTTTTTACCCCCAGTGGTATCACGGAACCCCTTGGGTTTTAGATATGGTCTGGTAAGGTTCAATGGGAAAGGGAAACCATGTCTGCTGGCATGCGTCGGAGAAAACCCCTAACACAAACACTACAGGACTTGGTCCCAAGACTGAGCATAATGCAGACAACAATTACACTAGCTGATGCTTGGTCCTCACATCAGAATTTCCTAATAAAGAGACGACATTTTGCGACAGTGGTTACCTCTGCACGGTTGCTTTCATTAGCATTGAGTTTGACGAGCATCAATTCACGTTCTACCTGTGGTTCTGATGAGAGATCTTCCACCTTGTGATTTCAATCAAATAAATGTTAAAAGGTAGATAAGCAAAAACTGCAAGTATTTTTGTGTGCGTGAGAGAGAGAAAAGAGCTACAGAAGGAAACCATTTCAACATAACTTAAGAACCAAGTATCAGGTTATGTTATGAAAGTGAATATAGGCAAGTGGGACTCCAAACGTAACTTGAGAACAACTGTAACTCATAGACATTAGCAACGGAAAGCTCAGGGATGAGATTAGTACCTTCAAGACATTCACAAGCTTGTTAAGCTGCTCTACCACTTGCTGCAACACTCTGTCAGTTCCAGACACAACGATTGTGAAGAGAGCTTTGTCCTTATTCAAACCGACAGCAAGCGACTCAATGTTATAACCCCTTCTAGCAAATACTCCTGCGATTCTGTTTATCATTCCACTTTCATCGCCAACAAATACAGAAATTGTATGGCGTCTTACCCTGCATTTTCAATGAAACTCCGTCTTATCAACAAAATTGAAACTAGTGCTGGTACAGAATAGACTTTTGTACAAAACAAAGTGTCAAATAGGAGACAATCAAAAATGCCAGGTAACCTGAACTACCCGAGAACGAAACAAAATAGGATGCAGCAGGTCAGTAACCTTTAGATCCAACTTCTTTTCATAGGTATGCACAAACAACCACATCTTACGAAATCCATACAATCATCCTTGCAAGAATATGTATGTTCTTTCTAATGAGGGTCGCAATAAACTATCCAATTTTCATGTCACGTCACGCATTTTCACTAAATTTCTGTTCTTATCACTAGTTCCTAAGCCCCAACCAATCAAAAGGAAAATCCAACTAACATTAACCATAAAATTCTTATAATAGAACTATCCCTGTGTGAAATCTATTGCAATTTCTAAAACTTCAGTAACTGCATTATGTTAATCCAGTTCTTAACATAATCACTTTTTTCCTTCATTCTCCATCGTCAACTCTTAACACATCATTCTCAAATCCACCTCCTTTTTTTCCAATTACCTTCATATTTCAATATTCTATAAACCTAAACACAAGCATAAACCTACAACTAGGTCAAAATAAGTCAACCCAGAAGAATTCAAGCACAAAAGATCAATCTTTATCACTTAATAACTACAATGCAACAGAAATGAAATTGTTTAGATTACTTTACCTAGACCTTCCCACGGAAGGTGAAGATTCAGCCGTTGGAACCGCATTGCTATTATCTTTAATAGCTGAAACAATCAACTTTTGCTGAAGTTTGAAACCCCTGGATTTTGATAATTCAATCTTTCTGAAATAAAGTTTTCCTAAGAACCCTTTGTTGGAAATTGAAGATTGCGTGGGTTTAACAGGAAGAATAGTGTTAGTTGAAATTGCCGCCATTGTTGGAGATGAGATTTGGGGGAGAAAAGCAGAGGGTAAGGGTTTTTGGTTTCCTAGTAGTGGGAGGTAGGTAGAGGCTAGCATATGTGTAATGGGCTGGGCTGTAGAAATTAACATTTAATCCCATATCAACTGGGCTTTAGACACTTTATTCCCGTCCCCTCAAGCCTAGTACTAGGAGGTCCAAATTTACCATATTCAAAACGAGTCAGTCATTTCTTTAGAACGATTTTTTGGGCACCACTGTTTTTTGGGGGACCATGATTTTATTTTGGGTAAAGACATTAGAAATAAATCTAGGTCATCCCATATCTAGATTTTATATTAATACCTAAATTACCCTCATAATTAATTTTAGGTTATGATTAGTGAAATGATTTAGTTAAAAATAATTAGTGAGATTAAATTAAAAGATGGGTTTTTTATTAGATGAGTAGACTTATCGAGAAAGTAAAGTTAGAGAAGATGAAGGAGAAAAACATGGAAAATATTTTTTTTTTCAATTCACTAAGTTTGGGTATTCAAGTGATGAAAACTCATCTGATTCTTCATCTCCATCCTCTCCTAGAGTATTTGTTAATCTTCACAATGATCCGGATATGAGTTATTTATTAGATGGTGGTTCTATTCTTCCCCAAACTCAAACTCAATCTCAAGATGAATACGATGGATTTTATCAACCACAACCAGAGGAAGAGTATTTGGGTGTCCAGGTATGCTCCAAACTTAGATAATATATGTTGAATTGGTCAAAACTTTCCTAAAAATGTAAATTTTTCAACTGGATTTGGGACGCTTCGGTTACCTTATGTGAAGAACATGTAACCGAACTCTTCTGAAGGTGTAGTTCGGTTCCATCGTGTGAAGAACAGGTAACCGAACTCATCTGAAAGTGCAGCTCGGTTACTTGGCCCAAAAACGCAGGTTACCGAACTCACCGTTAATGAAAGTTTCTAGTATTACCAGCGTTATGTTCGGTTGGTTCGTAATAAATTAACAAACCGAACTTTACGTAAAAATTAGATCTAACTTAGTGTACAAAGTTTGGTTGGTTCGCAACCAATTAACCAATAACTAACCGAACTTACGTACAAATAAGAGTTAACTTAGTGTACAAAGTTCGGTTGTTTCGCAAACTGCATGTTTACGAACTAGCTAACCGAACTTTGCATAATATAAGAGTATACTAAATGTACAAATTTCGGTTGTTTCGCAAACTCGAAACAACAGCATAAACAACCGAACTTAACAAACAAAAAACAATTTGAAGTTCCAGTGTTCTATTCGGTTACCTAGATAAAATAGGAAGTAACCGAACTTTTTATTTGTTATTTGTTCGGTTACTTGTGAACTTTGCTTCATAAACCGAACCTTGAGTTCGGTTATTGCGATAAAATTTACAAGTAACCGAACTCTAATGTAATTCCAATTGATGTTGTTACATTTCTTGTAGATGGAATGCCAACCTATACCAATGGGTGATCAACCTTCTCCGGTTGATATGTTATTCGAAGATACATCTCATCACTATGCTAATGAGTTGGTATTTGACTTACCTATTGATGCGAAGAATTGGGCTAGATAACATGCTAAGAGACTCAAGTGCGTCTTAGTTTTGAATGGAGAAGAAAGCCAAACTCGTTTTGAAATGGTTTGTGAGAGAAGTGGAGATCCCGATGTTAGTCACAAGAGGAAGGGGTATGAGTATAAAGGAAAGACGACGAGGAAGAACACAACATGCTCAAAGAAAATTAAATTCCCATTCAAGCTAGTATTTAGCAAGAGCAAATTAACGAAGAAATGGTTTCTAGCTATGGATAAGGTGGTAGGTCGTGATAACCACCCTCGTCCGGAAGATCTTGAAGGACATGCAATGGCCGCAAGGCTCACTCCTCAGGAAATGGAAAAAAATTGCTAAGTATAGGAAAATGAGTATTCCACCTACCGTTATGCTTCGCTTATTAAAGGAAGATAACCCGGATAACGTATCATCTTTGTCCACCATTTACAATGCAATTGAGACAATTAAAAGGAATGAATGGAAGGATAGACAAGTAATGCAACAATTTTTTTTTTGGCTCAAGAGAAAGGCTACGCGGTTCAAAAGAAGGTTGGTCCGGAAGAAGAAATAACTCATCTCTTCATTACTCATCCGAAGAGTGTTCAATTGGCTCAATCCTTCCATGAAGTTATTATAATGAATTGCACTTACAAGACAAACAAATACGAGATGCCATTGTTGAACATTGTTGGTCGTACGTCGACCAAGTCACCGTTTACCGTTGCCTTTTGTTTTCTAAAGGACGAGCAAGAACCAAATTACACTTGGGCGCTACAATAAGTGAAGTCGATCTACCGAGATGATGATATCCCCGGGGTTATCGTGATGTACAATGAAGTAGCATTGATGAACACAATAGAGAAAGTCTTCCCATTGGCACATAATATGCTTTGTACATTTCATATATGGTGCAATGTGATTAACAGGTGCAAGCCTCAACTTTGTCCACCTAAGACAAAAGGATTGAAAGAGATTAGTAAGCTACCGAAAGATGAACAAGCGGATGCAAAAGAGGCATTCGATAAACAATACACCATAAATCACGCTAAATGGGTTGCCTTCTCCGGGGAATGGGAGGCATTGACTTGGTCTCTCACCGAAAAAGAGTATTATCTAAATCTTGCCGAATTTAGAGAACATTGTCTAGCCCCGAATATCCGGAGGATATAATAACGTATGTGGTGGAGAAATAGTTGGAACCGCACAAAGAGCGCTTCTTTTATGCTTTTACCAACAACTATAAACACTTTGAGAATCAAGCGACAAGTTTGGTAGAATCGGCTCACCACCGGTTGAAGAAAAATCTTTTTGGATGTGTCGATAATTTTGTGGTTGTGTTTAACACAATGGAGAGTTACTTCAACCGCAATATTGAGAGAATTAAAGAGAAGTTCCAAAAAAGCCGCATCATGAAGTAAAAAAAGCTTGTATACAAAGGTGGTAACATCAAGAAAATGGCGGACCTTCGGTTTTTCAAGGGACTCCACTATAATGTTTCACATGCTTGCATTAAGAGGTTAATGGTTGAGGTGAATTTGATCGACATATGGGGAACCAAGCCGGACGAGGTGTGTGTTTGCAACATGATGAAGTCTATGGGACTCCCTTGTCGTCGTACGATAGCTAAGTATGAACATGGCATAATCCCTTTAAGCGATATAGATCCACATTGGCAACAATTAAGTTTTGTCCCTCCTACAAAGGGCGATGTCGGAGAAGATTTTGGTGACAACGAAATGGGAAGAATCGTGATCGAAATGTACCAGAACATGAACAAACTCGAATGGGCAAATCTTTTGGGATGACATGCGGCCAATCGTTTATCCGCACACTTCGGATAACGTGCAATAATCAAATAAAGGCAAGGGAAAAGGTAGGCCAAGAACCAAAGAAACCAAAAAACAAGTTAGAGAATATACAAAGGTGTTGGCTAAGAGGAAAAGCAAAATGACCCCTTTTACTAGAGATCCTTCGGGGTATGAGCATACCGCGGCTAAGTACCAAGAAGATTTTAAGAAAAAGGATAGGAATATTATGGAAAAGGGAGAGACAAGTGAACGGGATATGAAGAAAAAAGGAACGATGTTACACTCTCCACCAACCCAACCTACTCCGTCAGAACCGAGCCAACCAATTCCATAAGACGTGAAGCTAAAGGCTCCAATTGATAATACGCCACCTCTTGGTGATAAAAGGTTTTTGGAAGAGCTACCTCCTTACATTAGAGATTACGTCATATCCACCCATGACGTCCCTCCGGATGGTAATTGTGGTTTCCACATTGTCGTAAAACAACTAGAGCCTTTCACCCAAGGTGCCAAGCTATATAATGATAATCAAATCACTTATGTCCGTCAAAGGTTGTTGATGAAGCTAAAGGAGAAACCGGAAATTTACAAGACAATGTTGTCCGATGGGGATGCTAGTCTCAATATGCAATTTGTTAGGTATCAAATACGTCTCCACGGGGCCAATCCAATCACAAGGGATCATTGGATGAGCATGCCGATATGTGGGCACTTAATCGCCGACACATTCAATTACGTGGTTCACTATTTCTCAGAAGGTGCTAGTTTCACATGCACTCCGAAGACAACCATTTGTGTCGAGCAACTTAGACGTAGGAGAGTGGTGATTGTGTTGATTAAAAACAACCATTTTATAGGCCTCTGGTTAGAAGACAATTGTCCATTCCCTCCGATATGCGGCCACTCTTATTGGACTGGATTTAACCCCGACACAATGTTGGGTTGGTGCATTATGTATGAACATAACATGGAGATGTGGAAAGCTTTGAAGGAATCAGACAAAATTATACACGAAGGTTCAATTTCCCTCGAGGATGATTAAATGTACCGTTAGTTAAACTAAGTATGCTTTGAACATCAACATAAGAATGGAAGATTGTGTTTTTTGGAATTTGGTCTTATTTTTGTGTTATTTGGTCATATTTTTGTATTTTTTGAAATGCAGCTTATAGAAATGAACTTAGATTAAAGGACATCACCGAACTATTGCAGGATAAAATTTTGGTTAGGAAATGAGATTAAAAGACATGGATGAACTATTACATGACATTTAATATCCTAAACGCGTTATGAAAAAGTATTCGAGGATGCGGAAATGATCTTCATATTTGAAATTCTTTCTCTTCCATCTTCGCCATTCATTTTTTGCTGTTAAAATGATTTCGTTGAATGTTTCACCCCTAAGTCGATACCTCCTTACAATACGAAACAAAGCCATAAATTCCACAACTCTATCTTGGATATTTCCAAATCGAATGAACAAAGCTATATGATCACGGTTATGAGGGTTTGTTATTTCTAAGCAGAATTTCTCATGAATTTTTCCCCAATAACTTTGACTCATAATACCATTCATTCTTCGTTCTTCACCCCTCTTTGGATAGTGTAGTATGTACTTTCTGCAAAGAGAAAGATCTTCATCTAGAGTAAATTTAGGAGTAGTAGCTGCCATTTTTAGAAGATTTTGAGACAAAATGTTAACTATGAGACACATATTTATACCACTGAGGTGTATAACGGCTATAAAAATAGTCGTTACTTGAAATTTATGTCATTCAAATTTCAAAATAGATAGTTCGGCTACAAAATAAATGCATCAACAAAACCAAACTCCTCAGTTCGGTTACCTGAGAACTTTATACATATAACCGAACTTGGTTGTCCTTAGGTTCGGTTAGTTTTGTAAATCCAAGGTAACCGAACTCAGCAACCAAAAAACATTCAAAATTTACAGAGTATTATTCGGTTACCTGTCAAAAAATTGCAGGTAACCGAACTAACTACACTGAGGATGGTTTGTGAACCCATAAGTTCGGTTAATTGCATTTTTTTGCAGGTAACTGAACTCCAATGTTTTGTTACCTGCAAAAAAAATGCAAGTAACCGAATACAACTCTGTAACTTCTAATTTTTTTTGTATCTGAGTTCGGTTAGATTACAAATTTTGCGAATAAACCGAACTTATGGACCATCAAATTCGGTTGTTTACGATGTTTACTCTACTAACCGAACTACCTAATTGTTTCTTAAAAATTTGAATTTAATGAAACATATATGAGTCAAATAGCCGAACTAATCCCTTAAAACACAAATTAAAAACCAAATTATGAAAATCATTTACTAATCCACATAACTAAATGTTGGAAACAAACATAAGAAAACAAACTACCAAATCCGCAATAAAAAAGTCTTCCAAACATAAGGAAACAAACTACCAAATCCGCAATAAAAAAGTCTTCCAAACATAAGGAAACAAAGTACTAATTGTTGCAATCATTCATTTACCATGACCATTGGGAGAAACTTTTCTACTCTTGCGTTTAGGAGCTTTAGCTGGTCCTTCGTCACTAGGAGTGTCATCTCCACTGCTTTGTTCAACCATCCGACTTGAACCTTCCTCTTCTCGGCGACTCCTCTTCAACGGTATGCTCTGGATTGGATCAACCTGGCTTATATCGACAAGGTTGGGATTAAAAACATTAGTCCATTGGTTGTAGATATCTGTTTGTTGTCGAGTGTCCATCTGCTCTCCACTCCGTATTTTTGCCATCATTTTCTTCAACAATTTAGCACTTGCCTTCACCTTTTTTTCAATCAAAAGCATAAGTAACTTTAATTTTTCAATACATTATTTATAACATTTTGAAAAACAGTAATAAAAATAAATATCTTACTGTCACATTCCACAAGATCAAGGCCTCATCACCACAGCTAGGGGTATGCTTCATAATTTTCTGAGCCTCTTTCTCCACTGCCTTCGCTTTCTCTTTCTCAACACGGGCTTGTTGGACATGGTTTATTACACGAGGATGAGAAAAAATTTCGTACCATTCCATATATCCCTCGTCAGCAGCATTTGGCTCATCAAACGTTTCTTGACACTCTTCAGTTGGAATAAGATAATTCTCAAAGTTGTTCCAGTGGTCCACTGATGGAGTAGGATTGTATTTTGGAAAAAAAATCTTTTCGTTGTTGTTAGTTCCCCGCTTCGTCACCTTGAACTTGAAGTTTTCCTCTTGCGAACACTTTGGACACAAGAAAATTATCTCAATACTCTTCGAGGATTATACATTGTACAACCGCCGGGATGAAACAACGGACTATTATAACCCCCAATAGGTGAGAAATCAATAACCTCAACATCTTCCTCCTCTTCATCCGATTGAAGAGTGTAAGGATGGAAAACCACATCTTCAATCGTTAGCTTATCCAATGTCTCCTTCAACTCCAACAACTTTATGTTCTTGTTCTTGTCCTGTGAGTTCAAAAATTGGTATTTACCAGCTGTAGGCTTCCCATGAGGCCAAAGAGTGGCAGCATGAGACGATTTAAGTTTAGGGAAGTGGTCGTACACCCGAACCTATGAGAAGAAGCAACAAATAATACATTCGCAATATGATTAGTAAAAATACACATTCATTCACTTATATCTTGAAACACACAAAGGATAATTTAACGAGGTACCTGAACAAGGGTATATAAGCCTCCAAAATATAGACTCTTAATCCTCGAAGCTTTTCTGAGTTCCGCTTGAACGAATGAAAGAACCGCAATGCCCCAACAATAGTTGTTCACCTCATTCAGGGGGTCCAATAGCTGGAGGTAATGAGCATTTACCATGTGACCTGAAGTGTCGGGGAAGAAAATGGTTCCTAATTGATATAACAAATAAGCAGTCACATGGTGCTTAATCTTCTCCGGTGTCATCACCAACTTTCCTTGAACAACCAAATCTTTCCCTGAAAACTCATCAAACAAGGTTTTGAGCTTGATCTTTTTCAACTTCTTCTTGTACGTGCGGTCTTCCTCAAACTCATTATATTCATCACCTTCCTTAGGATCTTTATTTGCTAGTCTAAACTCACATTGTGACTTTGAATCGCACCATCCTAGACACTTTTCAACCAACTTTTCAAGAAGTTCATAACTCATCGAAGGATCGTAGCCATCTCGAACACTTTTTCCCATAATTGGTAGGGATGTGATTCTAAAACAATTATCCGGAGTTATTGCCATCTTGCCAAACGGTAGATGAAAGGTATCCGTCTCTGGATAAGACACTACAAAAAAACCAACCAAATGCTACTTGGCCAATGGTAGTGGCCTATTCAAATCTTTAGTTGCCTAACAATTTATGCAATTAATGTTAATTGCCCAGGCGTAGTGCCGTAAGAGGGTGTTGTTTTATGTTTAAAGCAACAAGTTCGCACTGGTTAGTTGGTCCCCATGTTTAAAGCTACTAGTTTGGCTAGTTGTCCAACAGATGTCACCTAATAGGTAAAGTCACTAATTTGTGTAGTCGTCAGGTTATTAGCGAAAATATTAAGGCAACAACTATCTTTTAATTGTTTAATAGATTTTGCATTTAGAGATCCATCTAGTGGCCAACAACATAAAACCACTGGCTTTTGTAGTAGTCGTTTCATATGCCTAATGGTTTAAGACACTAATTCTTGTCTAGTTGTGGTTTAAGACACTAGTTCTTGTCTAGTTGTTCAATAGGTCACGGATAAATTATTTCATGCATTTGCAAAAATATATATGCAACTAAGTTTTAGTAGCCAATCTTTTAGGCTACAAGTATCTCTAATAATCTCTAGTAGCCAAATGGCTAAAAGCTACTACCATTGCAGCAACAACAGTAGCCAACTCATACATGAAACCAACTTCGGAGTTCCTAAACTTAAAGAGCCACTAGTTCTCTAGATTTTAAATAGGTAATGCTATTAACATCTCAGATGGACCGGTGAGAGGGCTGATCTGGGCTTGACCGGTGCTACGGACCCAGACCTAGAAAAAAAGTCCATCCGTAAATAACTTCCCAAATTTAATGCATTACCAAATATTAATAAATAAATATTAATTGAATTTCTATAATTAACAATAAATACTAAAAAAGAGATATACCAAAAATAATTTTTTATTTAATAGCATTCGTTAAAACAAAGAAGTTTCCAAACAAAAAAATCAAGAATATCGTAATCCCACCCGAAATATCAGGACCACAAGACCAAAAAAAAAAAAGAGAAAGTTCTTCTAAGATCTAAGCTAGATCTTTCTAAAAAGAGACTCTAAATAACAGAAATAATAAATGCATCTAAACCTCAACATATTCTTCTTCATCATCCTCTTCGAGTTCCCTGTCCGGATTCTCCTCGTCATCTTCTTCTTGACCATCTGCAAAGGCATCTACATCCTCCTCTTCAGCTTCCATATCACTACCTTCAAAGGCATCTCGATGTTCATGAATTTGACTCCCGTGCACATCAGCATCTTCATCATCATCTTCCGCTTCATCTTCAGATGATAATTCCATAGCCGGCATGCCATTTTTAACAAGATATTCATTCAACCACTTCTTTGTCGCGTTCGGACCTGTTTATTTCTTAAGCCTTTTGTTTTCCTGTTCCAAGGATGCCATTCTTACTTTCAATTCGGCTATTTCTTCTTCTTTTTTCTGGTATAAACTGTAGTTAGTTGGATGAGCCTTGCGACGACGTTTACCCGAACATCCAGCATTACGAACTTTGTTAAATATCTCTTCTGGAGTGTCATTAGTTTCTCCCCGATATGCGGCTTCCTTCATGGCCTTCATTTTTTCCTGCACATTAATTCAAAACACAAATTAATCACAAAGTAGGCAACCAGAATCAAATGAGTTTGGGCAGGCAATAGCAGGTTGAAGAAAAAAAAGAAATACTGACTACAAAGTAGAATTCCAGAATAAAGAACCGTACTTAATGTGGCCACTATTCACAAAAATTCCCATAATAAAGAACCATACTTATTCACAAAAATTCTACCAGGAGCAGTTTTCACTTAACCGATGATAAGAAACTCAAAACTCTGATATAAAAATGCTGCATATTTTTCTTCACTTAATCTTTTGGCAGAATGAGCACAACATTGCATAGCATAATTTTGCAATTCTATCTGTGCAAATCATGATTGTGTAAATAATAATCTATAAATAGATACATATCAAACATGTTTCATCAATGAAGGATTATTTCTTACACTCATTTCTTTGCATTTGGCGTTGATTTTCTTTTCAGGATCATGGGTTCGTCGGAAGAAAGTCACTGGATCACAAGGCTCTTCGGCTTGTAGCTTTGAAATGGAAAACATCATCATATAAAACAACATATCATGTAATAAACACATCTGACTCGTAAACAATATCATTAAATAAAACAATTGAAGCAGGCATAATATATACCAACTCGTATTCGATACTAGTGAAACTTTTGTTGCCATTACTGTGGTTGATACCGTTGAGTTGCTTCGCAGCCGCAGCAAGACGTCCTCTTTCAGAATTTTTCTATCGCATGAGGTAAAATGTAAGTTAATATGAAGTTAAGTGTAAGAATGCAGAAAAATATAAGACAAAATGTTAATAAAAGATCACCCACCCCAACTCTTCAAGTTCAATCTATATATATAACCTTATGGAAAATCTGCCATAACCACAACCAAACTCTTGTATATGATGTAAGCTACTTTACATCCACATATAATTTATATTCTAAACGAAAAATACAACAAGAAATGATAGCAAGGGTTTGCAAAAAATGAGTTCAGCTGTATAAGAGTGCCCTTGGCAGTGCATTCTTGTTTTCAAACCAATAATGAAGTGCAATTTTAAGACAAAAAAGAAAAGATAACTTGTATAGTGTTTTCCAGTTCCACATATCATACCTAATTGTCCACTCCCATGACTTAAAAAAAAAAACATCATATGTAAACAGTAAGCAAATAGATATACCTTGAACGCATCGGTGGTGAAGTGCTCACACATGTGAGCCCAATCACGTTTGTTGGGGAAATCTTCGGGAGGGTGTGCCAAAGCCTCCAGGTGGCCATCTGATCCAGCGAACCCATCACCCCCAGCTTTTATGTATGCTAGACGAAGTTTGTGCCTGTATGCATTATAGGCATTCCTCATCACGTCTTTGATCACTTTGACAGCCACTTCATCATCAGGAACGAGAATAAAGTGGTCCTATATGGCCGAAAAAAACTTATTAGAGATAGCAACTAAAAAAATTCTAAACTAAGAATAAAATAAGTAACATTAAATTATTTATACCCGGACATTCTGGATCACTCGGGCAATCTTCTGTTCAGGCATATCATCAAATTTATCATATGTTAGTGGGCAATTGTCCCTTTGCCTTACCCACGACCCAATAGAGTTTATAAGCTCATGTCTATAGTGACCACAAAATTTTTCTTTAAAAACGTACACGCTTACTTTCTCCTTCCCCCTCTTGGCAACCGCAAGATTAGTCGTTTTCTTTCTTGTGGTACGTTGTGTTCGACATATTTAAGAAATCAAAGATATCATACATGGAAATTATTAGCTAGCTAGAAAAAAACAAACATTAAAAAACAAAATGCCTCTCACATAAATATACCATCTTGCAGCGAATAGCCAACTTCTTCATTATTTGCTACAGGAGAATTAGACGCTGATCGCGATCGGTTGGGTTGCGAAAAATTATGGTTTTCAGCTGGAGAATCATGTAGATTGTTCCGCTGTTGTGATCGGCGAGATTGCTGTGAAGATGAACTTCGAAGAGCATTATGCTGTGATTGATGAGATGTTGAACTTTGAATAACTTTTTGTGTTGACCGATGAGATGGCTGAAGAGATGCTTGTGTTCGATTATTATGCAATTGATTTGAACGTTGTTGTATTTCATTCTCCGCGGGAGGTGGTACAGAACGACGACCTTGACTTCTCATAGGGCTATGTAGACCATTGTATTCCTTCTCCATATTTCTGTGTACTCCTGTGCGGTGTTCTCTAGGGGATATCCTTGGAGTTAACAGAAAATCATTGTTCAGAGGTGATTCCATTGGATGCACCGCGCATGATATTCCACCATCCCTACTTCTCTGAAGCACAGGTGACTCAATTGGTGAACGACTTGGCAGCACATGACGTGTTCTTCCACCTCCCCTTCCTCCATCCACTGGTGACTCGACCGGTGCATGGCTTGGCAGCGCCCGACCTGTTCTTCCAACTCCATTTCCGTCGTGCACCATTGATTTAGCTGCTTGCAAGCGACTGCTAAAGTCATTCAATTGGTGTTCTTGTCCCTCCTTGTTTTTGTCTCCTGCAGTATGACATTTAAGTAAGGCATATATATTAATTGCTAAAATTACCTAACAATACACAACATCGGTTATTGGTTCTATAAGGCAGAATTCAAGAAACATTTGAAAAATTCCCAGCACTCTATTGGGCATCAATCAGCAAACACTACACTGTGTACTATTACTTGTCATTGAAAATTATGCAGAAAATGGCATGTAAAATTCTAACTCAGTTTACTTGTTCAAAACTGAAAATGTTATTAAGAGAGGAGATTTAGATACAAAAAAAGGTTATTGATTACCAATAAATTGAGATTGTTGCACATTTCTTGGATTTCCTCCATGTCGTGTGTACATGGGATTCGCAATTGCAGTTGAGGAAGCTTTAGCTCTTCGCTTCTGTTCTTTTTTTTTTTTAGTAGTGGATTCTAGAAAACAACCATGCATATTAATCAACACACAACACAAACAGAAAGTTTATGCCTTCATTAAATCATAAGGTTTATTCTTAATTTACCGTATTTTCGACGCAAGGCGGAATCCCCAAAAAATAGGTCTCGAGCCATATCTGATGAAATAAAAACACCTAAAAATTATTGAGAATAACAAATCCACAGATATATACATTTAAGCACACAATTCAACAACCATTTGATCCGTATGATAAATCCTCAAAATGTTGACAAAATCAATTTAACCACTAGAATACATATTGAAATCCATTATACCAGTAATTTTTTTAATACCCAACCATTCGCAAAACTCAATTCATGAAAGGAACAAGTTATAACACTGAGGCGTAAAACCCAATTCATGACAGTATCAAAACAAGAAAAATTTAACCCAAAACATGAAGAAAAAAGACACGAATATATTCCTTCCAAGATTAATATTCAAAAGAAACATACCAGTAAGAACACAACAACCCAAATTAGATAAGTTCCCTGTCGAAAAAAAATACATAAAAAATCAATTAGGTTTTGATACAAAAAATCAAGCTTAGGGTTTGAAGAGAAAATTGAAAAGAAAATACACCTTCGTAAGATGGAGTTGAGATTGGATTGCACTCTTCATGATTTTAGGGATCTTTATATAGCCGAACAGATTCACATCAAGCGGGAAAATCCCGCCCAAAAAATTTTCAGATTGAGTTTCATCCCGCTCAAAACAATTTAGGGTTAACTGAGAAAAAATTGAATTTTTTTTCTTCGATATCTTCTTTCCAAAAATCTAGAAAAGTTTCCCTTTTTCTCTAACGAATTATCGAACTTTCCCTAATTTTCAGCCAAAATATTCCATGAAATTTTTTCCTTCCTTATCTCGGTTCTCTCTGCTCTGCTCTGTAACGAAATTTTTTCCTTCCTTATCTCGGTTCATGTGATGGACACGCCCAAATTGGCCGAGTAAAAAAAAAGTGATGGACACACCCAAATCTTTGTTGTGCCTGTTGCATAGAGAAAGTTTGGTGGATAATACCACCGGCATTGACTCGTCAAAGTAGGGACCACCTACTCAAGATAAAGATATATAAGTTTATTTTTTCTATAAATATAGACAAACCGTGATTTTTTCATGGTGAAATCACCATGTGAAACACAAAAATGTGGTACCACATAAAATCTAAAGGCCACTTCCTATTGTCTCCAGGTGGATCCCAGGAGTTTCTCTCTTGCGGTGATTTCATGGTGTCTAGCACAGCCGATCTTTTTAATCCTTAAGGATTCTTTAGAATCCCATGAGTGACACGAGTCAAGGTCTTCAACCTTCTATGTATCGACTTAATTGAGGTCGAGGGCAATAAATATAAAACATTGTAATACAGTTCCACATTTCTCTCTTTATCTTTTTGTATTATACTAATTTAGTATGTTCATTTAGACTATGATATGTTGGCTACGTGAGCCGGTGATTACACAACAATGCCTTATTTTTATTTTTATTAGTCCGCTTAGATTTTTTTGTTTTTTTTTTAGGTTTTGATCAGCATAAAGAGAATTAGGCAGATAAAAAGTTCGGAGCAATTGCAAATTACGCTTTCACGTATTGCTCCCGTACAACGGTATAGTGAAATGTTTACAAATTTAAATAGAAAAAGAAATATGTAAAAAAAATCATGGACCCCAATCCCTTCCCTATCAGGATACCACTTACATATTCATTGATCTGTCTCTAGCCCAGACCACAATGTTTGAAGCTTGAGTTTTTTATCCTGAATTAATTTTATTTTTAGTATCCGTATGATGCATAGACGTGATGTAAAGTAGTAACTCATACCCTTTCCTTTCAAAAATATAGACTTGTTTCATGTATAATTTGTACGTGAAATCGGCCTATATTTCTGGAACCGAGGGAGTATATATGTTGAGTCATAAACGTAACATACTCGAGGTTGTTTATGATAAAGGCATCGCGCATGCGCCAGGATCTAATATATACAAAGAAAAACCTTTGTTATGTTTTAGGTTGTGGTGGCAAGATAAACGAAAATGTTATTACACTGTGAGATAAGAGGTTCTTGAAATTGCTTTTATTCGTCCAACCATTAATAGGGTTCATGATATCTATCATCCGCCATGAAGTTTGGTAAGTACATCCAATTCAATGTAATAATGTGGAAATAACAAAGTTTGAACATCGACCATTCATATTTTTTGATCAAGAACAATAAGTCTCAATAAAATAAAATGCTGCTTCTTGGATCTGTTTGTAAATTGAGGATAATTAATCTGATTTTGGTACAAACGTCCAAAAATTGAAGTGACTAAGGAACTTCAAAAGTCGTCTGTGATATTTTAATTTTCTACCATGTTTTCTGATCAATACCAATATCGAAATCAAATGTTGAGTACATTGCAATAGATGATCATTTAGGTGATCTTGGTCCATGAGATACACCTTGTGCAACAAATAAGTAATAATTTAATAACCTGATTATATGAGGATAGCTAATCCGATTTTGGTGCAAACGTTCGAAAATTGAAGTCATCGTGAAACTTCAAAAGTCGTCTGTGAGATTTTAAATTTATAGAAACTCAAAACACTCTGGATTTTGGACTTCACTTGATCCCTTTTCATCTCATCGGATAATAAAAGATTTACATGAATATTTTGGAGTTCGTTTGATCTCAATGTGTAGCTACATAATTCATTCGATTATGAATCTCGAACTGTTATATTATATGATTGGTCATGGTATCGGTACATTATATGGAAAGTTTCAGTATTACAAAAATATTTAATGTTTGGTATATATAGTACGACTTAATTTACAAGTATTCATTTCTTGAATATCATTATACAGACCCTGTGGATTATCAATTAATATATATTTCAGTTTTGTTTAATAGCTTTTAGTTCCAATTTAGCAACAACAAGTTTCAACCTAATCTGGAGAGATCGAAGAACCTGAGATATTTATTGGTTTTTTAGTCTGGTACCATGTTAAAGTTTATTGAACTAGAACTCACTAATAGAGGAAACGACAATAAAGTTTAACAAAATAGAAATCGCAAAACTTAATTACATAGAAAGCACACTAACATTTATACTATCAAAACTCTATAAACACTAATCTTATAATCTCTTATTAATTGATTGGAGAGATTAATCAATCCTAATAACCTTTCAATGTATATTGGACTTCACATTAACATTGGACGTCGTTAAATTATGAAAATAAATTACTTTGTCTTGATATTTAAATATATTACATGAGGTTGAACAAATTACGAAGATGAATGAACTTGTACATATATTACATGAGATTGAACAAATTACATAGACGAATGAACTTGTCTTTGAGTTGACTTAACCAAGCTGCTAAGTACATCTAACGTGATCAACCAAACTAAAATTTGAGAATATTTTTTTTTTTTGGAATCAGTTTATTTAAAATTTTAAGCATCCAATTAGATGCTTCGAATTTCATAATTGGACGAGTTGATTTTGGAATTTACTTATATAAATTTTCAATTATACTTATCAGAGTCCGATAAATTACAAAATCTTAAGGAATTAGGGCAAAAAGAATGAATTACCATTTTCACTTACACAAAATGTATAACCATATGCCAATATTTCGATGGAAAGCCAGAGTCTTTTGACATCACGTTTCGATCCGTGTGGTATAAATCTGGCTAATAGAAAGCCAAAATTTCTTATCCACGAATAGATGCAACCCATAGAAGTCATACGGATAGCCACCTTGTCACCTTGTCAAATTGAGGGAAAATTGCGCGCGCAAGATTTGTTGTGGCGCGCTACAAAAATTTGTGCAATTATAATTTTATGGTGATTTTCCGATTTATATGTGTTGCCTAAATATTTTGGGCTAGAAATCGCCTATCGAATCCCTAAAGGCTAAAGCAGTACAACTTTCTGAAACCTAATTCTCAAAATTACTATTTTCTCCAGATTTCCCTTTCTCTTTCGATTCTGATTGATTTCAATGATTTGTGAAAAACTCTTGGTGGGTTTTGTTAATAGAGGCGAAGAAACCAAACATCAAGAGATCAGTTTTATGGAGTAGTTATCAGAGAAGGTTATTCTCATTATTTTTCTCGGTCGTCTTTGATTCTTATAATGAAAAGGAATTAAATTATCCATCATCCTCACCAAAATATGTTCAATCTGCTAGAAATCGTTTTTTTTTTCTTAGAAAAAAACTCGTTCCTCATGTCTCTGGTGGAGCTAAAGGTAAGAATCTCACTCATGTTTTGTTGTTTCTTGAAGATGCACATGTTAATTTTTGTTTCTGTTTTTCACTTTAATTCTCATAAATATATGACGTTAACTGTTTGAAAAAATTACTCTGAGAGTTTTCTAATAGATTTGGTCGATATGATTTTGACAAACTCAATTTTTGACTGTATTTTCAGATGCAGGTTGGATTTTTTATGAAACTGTTTGAATGAGGGTTTGAAGATGAGATGAACTTAAAACAAAGGGTACACTCACTCTAGGAAGTATTGGTAGGTTCAATACCTCGACTGGCTATTATCAAGTTACAAAACAAAGGGTAGGCTGTTCATAATCACAGCTCTTGTTGTCAAGTTTGTAATTTCTAGGTAATAATTCTTCTTCAAATGTTGTCTCATGGATCTATTATCTGAGTGTGCTCAATTTTATTTTATTGCTAAGATTGATGTGATGTAATGAGGATTAAGTGTTTGCTTCCGTTGTTTCTGATTTTTTCTTGTTGAGAATATGTTATGTAGTAATTATGGTTTTGAAAATTTTGTGTAAAGCTTCACAACTTTTTTTTAGCACAATTTTTGTGTGTATTCTGAAAAATTGAGTTAGTTTATCCAAAGATTGAGGTTCTAGTTATATATAACTTGTAATTTGGTTGAAGTAAAAAGTTGTGTTTGATTTGTTTGTTTCCTTTGAAGCTTAGTTTAGGAATTCTGCTTTCTCTATGGGAAGTCTGCAACTGAGCTGTTTTAAGATCCATATTTAACAGATGTACATTTTTGTTAACCACTTACTATAGGTTAACAATATCTCTCACCACCATGCTTCTCCAGTTCTCCTATTCCAGTTCTCTGACCTTTGCTTTCTTTCTTTAGGACTGCCGAACAATTAGTTTCCACCAATCTTTCTTCTTTTTTGATCGTTTTTCCACCAATCTTTCTCATACCGCTATCTCCCAATTACTAACTCACACGCTATTAGCTGGACTGCGCAGTTATTAGTTGATTCCTAACCTTTTTCGATCGATTTGATCAAATACCATTAAAATCTCCAAAATCCAGGTTGTGATGCTGGACTTCGTAGTCTTAGAGAGATTGTTAATTGATACTGTATACTGGAAATTAGGGGTTTTGACTCTATGCTTTTCTCTACTGACAGTCCACTTCAAGTTAGTTTATTAACACTCCAAATCTCTATTTACAAACGCTTATAACCTGTTTGACAAAATTACTCTGACTGTTATCTCTCAGATATGGTTAATTCGATGTTGATGAACTCGATTTGTGTTTGTGCTTTAGATGGAGTTTGGATTCTTGATGAGGTTGTCTGAAAGAGGGTATGAAGAATCGAAGATGAAATGGAGAATATTATGAGGTAATAATCGCTTTCTTAAGTCATGATTTAGCTAATCAATGTGGAGATTTGACTGTCTTTTGCGGCGTTTGTTTGTGTTGGTAGTAGGAAGATTATATGTTTTGGTTGTTGGGGATTCTGGGTTGTGTTGGTACAAAATTAGGCGTTGATGCTTGCCTGATGCTAGCACTTCAAAGTGGAATGGATCCCACGGCCTATCAATGTTGGTATCTACTTTGGAGTACTAGCAACTTGCTAGAACCAACACGAGCATGGAGAGTCTGAAGCTTAATTAAATTTGGACTAAATTTGCTGACATTGTTTACTATGAATGTTTTAGCTCTGGATTTTGATAGTTGATGTTGTTAATTGTACTGCCAAAGCTGAGTGAATCTTATTGTGTGTGGAGGGACGACTTGGTATCTGGCATGTTGCTTGATCCTCATGGTTTAGATTTGTAGGGTGTTTAAAAGGATTTTGAAGGTTGGTGCTGTAACATATTACACGCTATAATTTTTGTCTGTAGTTGTGGATCTTAGGTCGTCCAAAGTTTCCTAACTAGGAATGTTGAATTATAAAGCCAAGTTTGTGTTTGACCCTCTTGACAAACCAAGGTTTCGATGTCGTTACGGTTATTGTTGGGCTACAAGGTGACCTAACCCACTTTATTTGTTTTGTTTAATGTTCTTTTTTGTCTGTGGCTTAACTCCTCCTATTTTTAAAAAGATTCAGAACTCATGCAAATGTATGAATACATGGAACATTCAGGTGAAATTCGTAGTTCCTTAGTAGAAGCACCAAAGGAGGCCTTACCTCTTGATTGTAGGCCTAGTTTTGGCACAGCATGGCTGACCGAAGACAACTTTAAAGTAGGTGATTGAACGTTCTCGAAACTGCCAACTGATGTTGTTTATTTTGATTCTCATACAATATCATTTCATATAATTGGTAATTTCTTGTTATTCTCAGAGTGTTTTTGTGTATTGCAAGTGAACGGAACTTACAAATGTAAGTGCATACTTGGCATTTCCGATGTGGATATCTTTCGTGGCAATCTGTTCATTTGTCAAGCTAAAGACTCCTCAATGTTTGACATGATTCGAAGTTATTCCTCGTTGTGAGTGAATTCCAATCCTTTTGTTTGCTATATTTTGTTTAATATAAATCTGTTTTAGTAAAGTAAGAGACGGTATGAATGAGTCTTACTTGGATTGTTATTTGTCATCACTGGGGTTTGGTTGATTCTCCTCTTGAATTTTTCACTGATGGCTTTTAAATATGCAGCGGACTGAAATTCTATCATCAAATTCATACAACTGAACTCATGCTTTAAGTTGGTGAAACTAAGGTTGGTTAATTGATCCTTTGTATATTTTCTTATTAAAAAAATCTCTGGTCTGACAGTTAATTGCTTAATTTTGTGAGTTACTCTCTTATTAAGGGATCAACACCTAGCTGTGAACGTTCTCAGCTATACCCAGAAAGTAATACTTGATTCATGTCAATTTGATCAAACTTCCAAGGTCCATGAACTCTTGTGACCCCTGAAACCGCCCAAAATTAACTTTTTGTAGTTGCAAGCAATTTGTCTCAAGGATTTAACTTGCCGCAGAGCTGCTATCCCTTGTTTCTAGCTTATTAGAACTTATATATTTGCTTATATATGGTATTTTTGCAGGCACCTAATTAGGATGGGTCTCATTTAAACGAGGAGTTGACTACCTATCTAGTTACTGCTACTCGTTCTAATCTGCATACAACAAATTTGGTTTGTTCAAATTTACATACAATTCTTTGTAAGTTCAAATTCTTCGTAAGTTCAAATTCTTCATAAGTGATCAAAAAAGTTCGGTTCGTTCTTTTGGTTGCACTTATTTTATAGGAAATGGACAAGGACTTTATTGTTGTTTCTATCCTCAATGTGATTCAGATGTGCAATGGTGGAAATATTGAAAATCAGGCAATTTTCTTGGAGCCAGAAGACGAAGTAGAAGGTTTTCTTGGAAAACAAATAAGAAAGTACCTCAGCTTGCACTTCAGGTTTGTTCACATTCTAATTTTTGTTTTGTTTTGTTGTTGTTGCAGAAATCTTGTATGCTTATGTTTCAATTTTTTCTAATTACAACATCCGTATTCCAATGGTTTCTGACTCATTTATTTTTCTTTTGTGGATAAGGTTTGTTGTTACTATGACCAAGGAACCAAAAAGTAAGGCTACAATTGTGTTTCGTGCCTAAAATATACTTTATTTTGGTGCCTGCAGTATACTTTGGTTTGGGGTAGGACTGACGTTCAGTCCAAAGCCATCGGCCATGAAGAAGTAAGGGTTTGGGGTAGGACCGACTTACACCACTGACGAAGAAGACGATGACTTTGAACTTGGTGATATTGGATTCTAATAGCCCGCATTTGGCGAAGGTGCAGTTTATGCACGTTGTTCAAGTGTATACAGTGGTCAAGTTTTTATTTTTGTTTACGAGGAATTCAACCCTTTTGAACTATGTATGGAAACTTCTTCTTTTGGTTGTATGGAATTTTTGAACTATGTATGGAAACTTCTTGTTTTGGTTGTATGGAACTTTTGAACTATACATGGAAACTGAAAGTGATGCCCAGATTCTGTGAGGAAGGAACTTTTTTTTCTTTTCAATCAAAGTTTTACCACTATAGTTACTTTTGTTAACTTCATGTGATGGAAGTTCTGGCCTTAGCCTTCATTTTTATTAAAACAAACAGAGTTTTCTTGCAATTGGCATGGTAATGTTAAGAATCTGATTTTGCATTGACGCGGAGTGTTTCTATATGTAGTCGATACACATTTTAACACATCTTAATTACTAAATAACTCTACAACAACCTCATGTTAGTTGATACACAATAACATGTCCAGACTATTGAGTATGAGGGCTCACTTACAAGGCTTCTCTCATTAAATTATTTACTCTTCTTAAGTTAAGCTACTACGATGCTCAAGTTGGTTCCCAAAAGTAGCTTAATGTATATGCCTACTGTAGTTTCCATGGTTAGTTCCCAAAGGTTTAATCAACTAGGTTTACCTGTAGTTGCGTTACTTTAGTGGCTGAATAAAGAATTAGGCAACTAGTGTCTTGTTGTTGGTTTTCTCCATGTGGTTGAATGTCTCAAGCTACTAATACATTTTTTTGGTTGGCGCACATTTATTGCTAATGGATTTTAGAAACTATAGTTGCTTACCGTTTAGTGGCTTAAACCAATACACCCCCCCGTTGCCTTTCCTAGTTGCTTAAACTGTTAAGGCAACTATATTTTGCTGCTGTGGAAAAATGTTAGTAGCCTTTGGTCAGTTTTTTTGTAGTGAGACCTCTCGGCAAATGCAGAAACATTGACAGCATTAAATTTTTTGGTGCGCATGTTGTATCCCATTCCATAGCACACAATCAAATACCGCCAAGCGGACCTCATCACACTCATTCTCTATATTCCATATCTTGTTCTTTTGACGTTTCAAAACACGAACAACATTATTATGATCCTACAAAAACAACATCATATCTTATATACTAATATATATATAGAAAAGAACAATATATGTCAAAATATAATAAAATGGCTGAGAAATGTTGATGGTTAAGATTTAACCATACCTTTGTCGCAAAGATCTTGGCAGCCCATGAGTTTTTGTAGCCCATCAATACCTCCCCTCCATCTCTTGGAGTACCATAAGTTGGGTTCTTTGGCGGAAACACAAATTGTATTTAGGAATGTATGCATATCTAGCAGAAGGCTTTTTAGGCGTCTTTTTAGTTTTTTTTTGAACAATTTCTGCTTGTTCCTCTTCCTCTTCATCCGAGTCCTCCTCTGATTCGTCATCTTCATCCTTATCTCCATCTTCCGTATCTTCTTCACCGTTATCATTGTCATCCTCATTTCCTCCTTCTTCTTCAGTGGGTTCCTCTCCTTCGCCTTCATTATGTTCTTGATTTCCCATCTCTTCCACAATCTCTTCGTTAACTTGATTGATTACATTGTCAACATTATCTCTATTGACATCATCTTGGATGGCAACACCCGGTAATGAACCACCTCCAAACTTAACATTTTGGGTTCCACGCTTATCGGCACCTAAGTGTAATCTGCCTCGAGGCGTGGGAGTTCTCATATCTTCCACTAATCCTTGGTTGGATTTTTTTTCCTTTCCCACTAATCAAGAAAACAAAACATATTATCTAACATATGGGTTCCAGAGAAAAGTTCTGTTAGTAAAGTAATTTTACGATCAAACTGAACTCCACATTTATGCAATTAGTTAGGAGTTCGGTTTGTCAAGAATTTTTGTGAACCAACCAAACAGAGTGGGAAAAGTTCGGTTAAATCATAACTCAACATACAGGGAAAATAACATAGTTCGGTTACCCTGGATTTTGTTTGTAATATGGGTAAAGTTCGGTTACTTTGTAGTTTTAAAAATTGTTTGCGAATCAACCGAATAGAGATGGACAAGTTCGGTTACACGAGAACTCAACACAGGAGGGAAAATAGCACAGTTCGGTTACATTGGAATTTTTTTTTATATATGGGTAGAGTTCAGTAACTACGTAGATTTAAAAAAATTTGCGAACCAACCGAACATAATGGACAAAGTTCGGTTGTATCATAACTCAACATAGTGTGCAAACAAGCAGAGTTCGGTTACAAAATTTCAAAAAACACATTTTGAGTAATAAAGGTGAAGTCCGGTTGCAAATCAGTTTTAACATTTTTTGCGAAACAACCGAACTACGAGTTCGGTAAGCTATATCTAAATTTCATGAAACCGAACTGTTCTTCGTGTTCTTCATATCAGGAAGTTCGGTTAGACAACTAGGATTTTTTGAAACTCGTTCTAACCGAACAACACACTGTAACTTCCATTTGAACCCTATTTTAATGATTTATGTACAATTAAACAAATCAAAATCAAATTAAAAGTAATGGGTTTACATAAAAATACATGTGGATCTTTGCCATGGAAGTTTCAGGGTTATTCAGGCGTCTATTGTAGCTGATTATGACTTCATTTTCCGGTTCCACTTCTTTATGAATCTCAAAATCACTTGGCTGATTTGCTAGATGTCCTAATGGGGGACCTGTTCCTGGGATTCAGTTGGTTTTCTTTCGACGAACCATTCTTATACTCGATTGATTAATCGACGATGACAATTTTATGAATCGATGATTAATCGATGAAGACGATGTTGAAAGGAAGAAGAAGAAGAAATTTTTTTTTCTTTGTGCGGCGGTAGGGTAGGTCTGATTTTGTGTTTTTGTTAATAGATTAGATTAGGTTTAATTTTATATTTTGACAGTTATTAGTTTAGTTATAATCTCAATTAGGGTTAGGGGGCAAATTAGTAATGTCTATACTTTAGGACATCCCTTATAAATATAGGGTAGATGGCCTTATAAAATAATGGTCCCCTCAAAAAAAGACTGGTCCCAAAAAATCGTTCTTTCTTTAACAATTTAATCGAAAACTAGTGGCAAAAATACCCACATTGTCCAGTTTCAAGGGCCATTTAACAACAGCTATCGCAAATATGTCTGGCAATCCATGTATCACATGGGAGGGTGTCTTTGCATCACATGTATCCGCCCTGGCGATCATGGCAATGTATGGGTTATGGAGGAGTATGGAGTGAGAGAATTTTGGACTAAACGATTCACCGTTCCTCAACGAGCAAAAATTTTGTCAACTTCAGGCCCATAGAGTATGTACGAAATGGAGAGCAAGTTCTCCTAAATGTTCAATCACGGAATACATGGAATACAATTACTAGCAATGAGTTAGTTTGTTATAATCCAAAGAGTAAAAGAGCGGAAACTCTAAACTACCATGGCAGTAATCAGAAATGGTTGTTTGCCTATACTTATGAGGAGAGTTTATTTTCTGCAAGCCATAAGCAGGAGTCAGGTGGTATTCGGCGTTATTTTGATAATGATCAAGTCGAACAAGAAGATGGATTGCCAGAACATGATCAAAAGAGAAGAAAGATCACAAGTTGAAGAATGCCTTTATTATAGTACGTGAAAATCAAGTTTCTTTATGCGTTTGGGCGTTGTGTTCCTGGTTGGATTCCTGAATTTTCCGCGTAATGCTGTTGGATGCAAAATCTTTGCTTTGAATTGGCAACTGTGAGTTGAGTAGATGTTACATAAGTAGAACCCTGAAGGAACTAGAACTAGATTCCCCACTATATAAATCTTTGTTTCTTAGCACTTTTTAATACCGCCAACGAAATGGCCTTTAAGATAATAAAAGAACTAGACTAGAGTCATACTAATTTGAGTGATTAAGTTTGACAATGTCTGCTAATGTCAAAGTAAAATTATTGTTTATTATATTGTAGTGGGCTAACCTTGTAAACGCAAAGTTTGATGAACATAAGAACAATGGTGTGGTCTCATCAAGCGGATTTACTCTAAACCTTTTTAGATTTCCAGGAAGTACAATCACGAAAAAAAATTCTTTTTGTTTGAAGAAAATGCTTCAATTAATTTATTGACAGAGGAACCACCCTTAGTCCTTTTCTATTTGAACAACAAAGCAATATTTGTCGAATAGTAGCTGTAAAAGTTTGCTCATGAGCAATGACTTCAATACAAGAAAAACTTAACTGTTGTTTGTCGAATAGTAGCTGTAAAAGTTTGCTCATGAGCAATGACTTCACTACAAGAAAAACTTAACTCCCCACGCCCTTTCGGACCAGCGCCTTAAGCTGGCGCCTTAGACCAACTCGGCCATATCAACACAATTGGGATTGCAAGCAGATAAAACAAAAATATCTGGAAACTACGCAACATTCTAAAGCTTTTCAGTGCACATGTACTTATAAACGAAAAATAACGTACAGATATATAGTTTTGACTTCCTAAATCGAAAATAAACTAACAGCCTTCCAACTTTCTTTTTCATTCACAGAAAATAAAGGAAAAATACTTTCACAAAATATAGTTTATAGTTGCAAATTAAAACAACATAATTTGGATTTAGTTCGAAAGAAAAAACTGCTAAACTATAACCCCAACATACAGCTTCATAAAGATAACTTTCAGAAATTAGATTAACTCGCAATTTTTTACATGCAATCCGGTGACTGAAAAGGAGAGGTACCAAGTAAAACGCCAACTTTTTCGTTCGACAACCTGTATGGAAAAAAATCCAATACAATTGCAAGTAGATCTAAAGCAAAAGTTCTTGAGGCTTGAACAATATATCTGTAGAGTTTTTCTCTTTTTCTCTTCCACAATCAATATGTTTAGACGAAAAGTCTGTGAACCTGATTCTGCAGAAGAAATCTTGGACGATCTCAAAAATCAATATCCAATATCAATCTAGTCGTATCCAAATCAAGAGGATCCTAAGTCTAACAAGTATGAACTTTCAAGACACGAATTCAACAAGAGTGACTTTTTTTTTTTATCACAACTAATAAGGATTTGAACAATATAATGCGGAAAAGGAAAAATTCAAGACACCAGAAGTTTTGTTAACGAGAAAAACTGCAAAAAAAAAAACCGGACCTCATCCATCTTTGAACGCCAAACAGTATTAAGCCGTTACATAAACTAGCCTACTATCAGACTTCAGACTGAAATGTAGTTCAGACCTAATTAACCTCTAAAGGATTCAACTACTGTCGTGTTTTTTATGTCTCTTGAAACCCGCAAGATTCTAAGCAATTGATTCCCTTAGCAGACTTCTTTAACAACCCAAGAGTTGCTTCAACATCAATGAAGACTTTTGGTAACAATCTGCCTCTTCCAGATAAGCCTATCTTATTTCCTTGTTGATTTTTAAATATAGGTTTGGAAATATATTTGTAGTAGACAAAGTCCAGTAAACCTCACGAATTTGGAACACTTACTCTCAGTTAGATGAGAAGCCTGAATTACTAACCACCTCTAGAAAAATCCAAACAAAATTAACTAAGAGTTTAGATAACTATATTGAGGAATCATATAGTCTGGGACACGGGAAACTTTACGAAATTTATCTATCTCGTTCCTGATCAAAGATTACGAAAAAGTCAAGCATCAATAAGTACACGATCCGGATACAAGAACTATCAGGGTAAAACATAGTCTAACCGGGCTTCACAAATTCCTAAGTGGTGTCTTCACAGTCGTAACCTATAATACTCTTATCTCAGAGAAAGGGGACAATTGAGTTGGTTAGGAATTATGGAAAAGACTCTCTACTCTTTTTATATTTACTTTAAGAGCTTCATACTCTATCTAATGGAGTTCTTCCACCCTTTTGTACCAAGATCATCAATAAAAACCGAACCACGTAACCTGTTGTGTGTTGATAACTTAGTTTCAATTACATTATCTTCTCACTTAGATATTTATTTACTTATTTATCTCTGTTTTCTGAGTTATCTGTTCATCTGAAATATCTCTTTATTTAGCTTATTTGCTTAGTTAAATCTGTTCTACAGACATACATATTATTTCGCAACATCTCCTTTATCGAAGTATCTATACTTGGTTAGTATATGATCTTCTGAGCAGATCTCATTTCAAACTTATCTTTATTACTTAGTATCATCTCAACTGAGGTATATTTATTAACATAGTATCTGATCCCCCTGAGTTGATCTAATTACATATGTTACCCGAAAATTTGTAATCACAGTTTGGCTCTAGAAACAGGGACTTGACCAAACGACTCTAGGTTTTCAATATTTTTGTTATTACATCATCTTTTTGATTTAAATCTTTATTATAAGATCGTATCTAAGTGTAAGGGAGATAAATCTCACTTTATAATGAAGATTTATCATTCTTTGACAAGTCTTTCGAGTGTTAAACCTCGAAAAAATCTTGAAATCTACAAAAAGTGGTTAAGAAACACCTTCAAAAACAATTTTAAAAAAAGCTCGAAAAAATATATTATTTTTATCTTATTTGCTTACTCGTGAGCAAACCTCCCTGGATCTGGATACCTGTGTTTTCGAGGGAATCTCAGTAAAAAGTTTTGGAGTAATATCCGTAAGGTCATTTAAGAACCGAGGGTCGTTTTCTTTAACAAGAACCTTCTTTTTCTCAGCTTGTAGTATTCTCTGTCGCTTTTGAATATATGAGGAACCTTTTTTAACTCAGCTTGCAGTATTCTTTGCAGTTTTTGAAGTTGAGGTTCACTTAGGAACTAAGTCCCAAACATTGGACAACTCTAGTAATAAGAACTCAGGAAATGTATCTTTGTAAAGTTTTATACTTAATTCCTAATTGTTTTTTCTAACAGGGTTACCAAGAACGTACCCTACGCTTTTTTTTATCCTTCCACAATGGAATCAAATAGACTTTTTTGGTTGTTTTTGGCGGATCGTTGCTTCCTAGGTTGGATAGGATATCAGCCAGTGGAGCCAATTGTTTATGCAATAATAATACTTAAAATATTTATATATCTGAAAAGTATTTTTTTACACAACACTGTACAAAGCGATTATTTTTGTGACGCAACATAACATGACCTCTAATGCGACCCAACACGGGTAAATCTATGACACACATATCCCGACATGCAATATACTAATTGCATGACTTTCCAGGCTAGGCTAGAATGGGTTAGACTGGCATGTATTGTACCTTCCATGAAGACCTAACAGGTGACTTTGGATGGGAGTCAAAACCAAAATTACCAACTCAGGAAATAAAAAATGTAACCACAGAATAATCATTCAAACAACAACTAAGTAAATTATGCAGCTAAGTAATAAGTTACGACCGGAGCATAAAAGAGCAGCAAACAACAGCTGGCATACATATGCACCCATTCCTGGCCCAAATAGTATCATAACTACAGTACGAGTATAATGAAACACTGTACTAATAAATGAGGTACTTGTGGCTTTCTATTTTATGTAATGGCTAGTAGTTATTCCATGGCGTACATTGTAGTCCATTCTCTGGCAACCTTATCATACTCCTCTCTGTTTGTCATGTAAATTGCAGAGATTGGATTTGAATCGTGATCTCATGTATCTGGATCAGTAAGAATATAACAAATTGACAACAACATCTTGATGATAGTGAGAGCCGGAGTCCACTTTTTTTTTCCTGTAATATGTCGAGTTGAATCTTACCGGAATTTTCAATGTTTGGATGAACACCTGCTAGCAGCATTCAATTCATACATAATTTACTTAGCAAAACGCAAACACCGTCATATCATTGAAACAACCAGAACTCGTTAATTTCAGCTTCAGTTCCTTCCAACTTCTGGGGTGAATCTGTTCTCACGGGAATTTATACAATCAATCGTTTTCCAACAACTGTTATAGGTGGCATATCTCCTTATGAGTGTTTATATGGAAATAAACCTAACTATGTTGAGTTTAAAACATTTGGTTCAACATGTTCTGTTCTTTTACCTGAACGTGAACGAAACAAACTTAGTCAGAAGAATGTCATGTTTTTTTTTCTTGGTACGGAGTAGAACATAAGGGATATCTTTTCCATGATTCAGTTAATAACAAACTGCGCGTACTCGTTATGTTACTTTCTGGAAAAAGATTCCCTTTTGGACCCTCCCAATTAGTCACTCATAAACCTTTGAAAGTTGTACATATTTAGATCCCTTTTCTTCGGAGATCGCTAGCCCTTCAACAGATTCATCAACGAACCATGAGAATGTTATACTCATTCAAGAAGATATCGACCACTCTAAGATTCAACATGACAGTACGACTCAAGAACGAGATCCTGATTATGAAGAGAATGCTTTGCCACCTCGCAATCGAAGACCATTAGATAAGTATGCAGACTATCAATGTTCCTTGTCTTATATATTGTCATTTAACGAACCAAAAACACATACGGAGAAGCAGCAGCCATTCCAGAATAATGGATGATGAATTGGGTGCACATAAAGAGGCAGGGACATGGGAAATGGTGGATTTTCCTCCTGGAAAATAAGTCTTGGAAGCAGATGGGCATACAAAGTTTAAACCAAGTCAGATGGTGAGTTTGAACGATGTAAATCACGAGTTGTTTCCAAAGGATATACACAAGAGTATAGTGTTGACTATGAAGAAACATTTGCAACAGTGTCCAGAATGGTTACAGTTCGTACATTACTTGCTTTTGCTGCAGCAAGGCAATGGGGGCTTCATCAAATGGACGTGAAAAATGCTTTTCTTCATGGTGAGTTATAAGAAGTGTACATGCAACCTCCCCTGGTTTGCCTCATGGACCAAATCAAGTACGTAAGCTTTGTCGGACATTATATGGACTAAAACAAGCACCTCGTGCTTGGTTTGAGAAGTTTAGCAATGCAATTCTCCAATATGGATTTACATAATATAAGATTTAATTTTATAGATACTTAATTTAGGATCGTTGAACTTCATGATAATCACACGATAATTATATACAAGAATAGTTTATACGAAATACCTGTTAGCGTTAATCCGTAGTACATCCCCGATGATCTCAGTAGCAGCGGTAATACCTTGTGGAGGTCATGGTTTCTACTTCTTCACCTTTTACGTTATGAATAATCAATTCTCCGAACCCAATACCGATGGTATTGTGTTCCTCTTATAGGTAGAAGGAGGACCAAGTTCCTAGGATTTAATTAATAGCATTAGATCTCGACCGTCCATCAAAAAAGAGATATTAGGAAATAATCCCGGAAATGGTAACCGACATAAGTTAGCAATATTCTATCATTAACCAAAATTATTACGTGGCCCAAGGGAATATTTCTATGTGTAGAAATATTCTTACATTCTCCCACTGGTCCATGTGATAATTTATTTAATGGTTAATCGTAGAAAAACATAAGGCGCGCGTAATTGCTAACAAAATTTAAAGGTTAACGTAATACCTTGGCCAACTAAGCTAATCATGCGAGTCGTAGAGGTTGCACGTTGTCTTGTTATCAACATGTTCCCTTCCATGTACCACAACATAAATAACTTACTTAACTAGGCCTTAAATTGGGATATCATAATGGTCCAGTGATGTCTTCAAAAGAAAGACAATTTCTGTTCACATTCATCCATTTACATAAGTGTATACTAAACATGGATACAGAAATAATTCAGAACGACATTAATAAGAGCTCATAAAGTGTTAAAAAACAGGCACATAAATTAGCTGAATTTAATAATCAATTACTCCCACAGACTTAAGATTTTATTCTTTTCTTAAGAGTTCTTAAAATGTAATTGTTGAATAAGTACACCTCTCAATGCAATTGTGCTTAACTGATACATGAACAACTATTTTTTCTGAATTTCTTGATTCACGCATATATACTCAAGGTTCATGTGTTTTGTTCCTTTTGTATCATATCGTGCTTTAATGCTGCGAAACTAAGACGATAAATTTCAGCAATGTCGAGAAAAACCTTAAGTCTCTAAGTATCGCAGTCATAAATATTCAAACTCAATTGTGGGACTAGTATTAATGGATTCTTCCTTTATATAATCCATACATCCATAAAAATTGAAGTTTGAAAAACTCAATAAAATCTTTTTGGGTTTGCTAACTAATTATAAGACAGAAGTTAAAATAGTATCTCAAAATTCTTGATAGCTTTCCTGTAATTTGTTCTTCGATTCTTTAACATATCAACAGCTTGTTATAAGTTTCATATCATAATTAAGACTTAATGAAGATTAAATTTATATCTTCTATCCAACATGAAATAAAATCTGTTAAATATGTTATTATCTCAAAATTTCTTGAATATTCGATATATGCCTTATATGAGAGCTTTATTAATCCATATGATATAACTATCACATGGTAAGCTTCATTCATATCCTTTACTTCAAAAAACTATAGAGATATGCATAAAGTCAAGATCACTACTCGTAGGTAGTACGTCTTAAAATACAAGACCAAGAGTATGAATTTCTCCCACTGATCTTGAGGTATATGCATAAATCTGTAATAATTCATCCAAAACTTGAAACATTTATAGTTTTGTTGAATTTCATATACCATTATGGGAGGATGCTTAAATTTCATACTTTGATTTCTAAAATTTGTAGACTAAAATTTATCATTAATAAAGGTTATTTTCACATTTAATTAATGCAAATCTTAGGTCATACTGAGCTACTAATAATACTATGACAATTCTGAATAAGTCTTTCTTTGACACGAAAGAAAAACTTATTTATAATCAATGCATCGTTTCGGAGTAAAATCTTTGGCAATAAGTCTTGCTTTATACCGTTTAAAATTGCTATTACAGTCGTATTAGGTCAGAAAGACCCACTTTCATACAACTGATTTGTATCTTTCGAGCAATTAAACAATATCCGAGACTTGACTTTCAACCAATGATTTTTGCTCACATAGCATCAATCCATTAATCAAAATTATTACACATAATATTTGTGAACCTAAAACCGAGTCTTTGCCATTCCATATCAAAATGTAATAAATTCTTGTAAGAAAATCACTGAAACAACATGAATAACTTTCTTTTAATCTCTGTGGAGACCTTCTTAATGCTGGTTCATGTTGTTATCAAAAAATTTCTTTATTGGCATATTATGGAGTATTGGATCAGTAATTTATGGGCTTTCATTATCTAACATTCTGATAATGAGAAGATTCACAATAACTGTATAAATCTTAAATAAAGGGATCATTATCATGATTTCTTGAACAGATATATCCACGTACTCCCACAGATTATGCCATCATTAATAAATTTATATTTTCGATTTCAATAAATCCCATACTTCGGTTAGAATATTAAAGGTGATTTAAACTAGGTTTTCAGCCTTTCTAGTCCAAAGTGTGTCTTTGAAACTTCTCTAACGGAAATCTATTTAAATTACACAGTTACAGAAAGAACAAACATTCACAAATGTATAGCCATTATGCATGGTTCATCATACTTCTAACCATTTTCATAAAAGTATTATTTAGCCCTTTGATATACACCATTACGCCAAGGATAAGTTGGAATTGTGTATTGAGAAACAATTCCGAACTTTTGAAGATACTATGCAAAAGATTTAGGATATTATCCTTTTTTGTCATACCTTTCACAATATTCACCACCTTTGTCAGACTTTATGATTTTTTCACTTTATCTATAATTGCCTCTCAATTTCAATAATAAATGTTCGATAAAACATCCATGGATTGAGATTCATAATGCAATCGATAGATCTACATAATAACGCGAAAAATCATTAGGTGATAAATAATTTTATCTTCCAAAAATTGGACCATTAAAAGTCTACAAAATAATCATAATCTACAATTAATAAGAACAAAAGCTGAAATTTATAATAGAGATAAATGACAATTAAGCTTACAATAGTTACATACCTTCAATAAGATTCTCCTGTGGGTAAAACCTTATCAAGGGACAATGTGAGACATGAAAAACATTAGTACATATTTTACCTTCCCATACACACAACATTATGTTTGTTTAATACCATAACTAGAATCACCTGTGGGAAACTCACGTCCTAACATGTATTAACAAACTTCAATAATTCTAAATATGTTCAACCTAATATAATGTGAGTTGTAGTCACCTGTGGGTGGCTATTATTTCACATGTATATGAAACATATAGATAACCTTAATGCTTGTTTAAATTTATGAACCAAAACTACTTGTGAGCAGCATTGTTCTAATAGTTAAATCAAACTAAGATGACTCAAAATATACAACACTTACAAGATAAGAATTTAGCATCACTGTGGCGATAACTAAACAATCCAGCAAATATGTAGAATTGCAAATATCACACTAGATTTTCTTGTGACATTGCATGGTCCCAATCAATGATACGGACATCCTTGATCTGATCATAAAATTAGTCGATTATAAACAATTATGAGTAACCCTAAAACATTAATCATAAAACTTTACTTAAAGGCATGTCATCATACATAAATTGTAATAATAATAACACCCTTTAATTGAAATGTCCAAGCATAATGAACTTTTCGTAAAACAAAATCGAGCATTTAGCAAGTCTATAAGTATAATTCAATAATGAAATTTCGTTGAAGAAAAATTCTTTGATGCATCGCTCATTTAAATATGATACAAACTTAAAGATCATGATAAATAACGGATATATGATGAATTAATATGAAAGGTGTAAATAGTTAACGAGTATCATTTTCAGAAATATGAAGAAATTTATCAAAAATAAAACCTCGATTTCATAGAGGATGCAATAAGTTTTGGACAACATAATAAAAATATTCATGAAAATATGAAGAAAAAAAAATCGTAATAGGTTACTCAACTCGATAATGAGTTAATTTATGTTAATTTTCTTTTATGCACCTTTAAGAAATAATGTTTAATCATGTGCCAATTATTTAATTACCATAATGTATGATCAGATATTGTACACTTCAATGTTATCTTAAACATGTGAACTCAGATTACCTGTGGGTAATTGTTGTTCTAATACACTTAAGAAAAACAATATTATAAGCACTTGACATAATAACGATTATGACTGGAAAAATTATTTGACATCACTGTGGTGATTGCCAAACAACTCAAAAATAATGCCATAATAACTACTAAACCTTGCCTTTACGGCTTGGCGTATTCGTGCTTACAATAAAATTATTATTATTGTTAAGACAAAACACTCTAGTATCATTGTGGTGATAACTAAAGAATTATGGCCTAAGAATCTTAAGCACAATAATTTTATACGTACAACTGAAATTATCATTAACATTGGGAGAAAAGTGAAACATAATGACACTAGACACCCTCAAGATTCAAATCAGTTCATATCCATATGATCAACAATCATATCAATCAGTGTTTTCTTAAATATGTGAACTCCAGTTTCCTGTGGGTGAATTTTGTTCTGATATATTTAAGAAAAACAGGATTACAAGCATTTGACAAAAATTTTGATCATGACCAAAAGTGATTTGACGTCACTGTGGTGATAGCCAATCAACTAAAATAATGTCATTATCACATGATGTCGATAACTGCTAAACCTACACTTTACGGTTTGCAAATTCATGCTTGTAATAACATTATGATTATACAGAGATATAACACTCTAGTATCACTGTGGTGATAACTAAAGAGTCACATAATAATTTTAAGTATATTCCCATAAAATTTAAAGAAAAACAATAATGCGAACGCACAAGCACACACACAAACCATATCATAATGCACAACAAATTTAATGGTTTCAAAAAATGGTTTTGATCATAAAATTTATAATGAAACTTGATAAAAATTGTTTTAGTGTTTCGATAAAGCGGAAGCATATTAATAATTAGTTTCACTTTTGATAATTCGTTTTTATAATAACCTAGTCCAAGGTTAATTCAATTGAGCAAAAAACAAATAAAAACGGAATGAATATAAAAATGGATATAAAAATTGGTCGGACTGAATCGGTCTTAGTTAATTAGTTAATGGGCCTAGAACATTATTAGGCTACTGTAATTAAACCTTTAAACCCAATTATCTTAAACTTAATCAGTAATTAATATATATAGTCAATTAAATAACCAAGCATTTTCACCTGTAACTTTAATTAATTCTTTCTAAATATGGTATGCGTTCACATTAACACCACACCATCGAAATATAGATTAAAAATAAAAATACGAATGGTTGGTTCATGAATGGAAACAAAACGATTTAGGACACCCTCGTTAGTTATGAAACGGACATTTATGACCATTTTGACTTATTACCATTAATAGTTTTGTGGGAAGATTTTTATATCCATTAATAATTAAATCCTTATTTTAATTTAATTTCCAGCGTATTACCATTATTATCCCACACTCATTATGAATAAAAATTGCCTAACCTAAATCCACAAGTCCACCAGGTGATGATATCTTTTCCCTTCCAAATTTAGGGACAAGGCAAATCCTAAGCATTAATGCGCGTATTTTCTCTGTATTTTCAATTTTGATTTAAGTTTTAAGGATTGATCAATCATGAAAACATTGTCAAGATGAAATGTATATAACTTGATGTAAAATTTCAAACCATAGCAGCAGACAAAAAATAACACGTTATTGTATTTTATCGACGGACGATCATGAGTTCTAAACACTAGCTCTAGATGCCATCTATAAGATTTAATTTTATAGATACTTAATTTAGGATCGTTGAACTTCATGATAATCACACGATAATTATATACAAGAATAGTTTATACGGAATACCTGTTAGCGTTAATCCGTAGTACATCCCCGATGATCTCAGTAGCAGCGGTAATACCTTGTAGAGGTCATGGTTTCTCCTTCTTCACCTCTTACGTTATGAATAATCAATTCTCCGAACCCAATACCGATGGCTATTGTGTTCCTCTTATAGGTAGAAGGAGGACCAAGTTCCTAGGATTTAATTAATAGCATTAGATCTCGACCGTCCATCAAAGAAGAGATATTAGGAAATAATCCCAGAAATGGTAACCGACATAAGTTAGCAATATTCTATCATTAACCAAAATTATTACGTGGCCCAAGGGAATATTTCTATGTGTAAAAATATTCTTACACATAAAGCTTTTATGATTCAACTATGTTCATCAGATCTTCAGACAAAGGGATTGTTATTCTTCTCTTTTATGTTGACGACATGGTTATCACTGGCAGTGACACACCTGGTATCAATTATCTCAAGTCACATCTCAGTGAATGTTTTAAGATGAAAGATCTAGGACCTTTAAGTTATTTTCTTGGCATTGAAGTTGGCACGTCTTCCACCAGTTGCTTCATATCACAGGTAAAATATGCTTCTGAGATTATACAATGTGCAGAGTTATGTGATAATAAGGTAACTGACACACCTCTAGAATTGAATGTGAAATATAGTCCTACAAATGGGACTTTATTGTCAAATCCAACATTGTATCGTCGGTTAGTAGGAATCCTTAATTATTTGACTATTACAAGACCAGATATAAGTCATGTAGTTCATATAGTCAATCAGTTTATGTCTGCTCCAAGGTCTACACATTATGCAACTGTTATTAGAATTCTAAGATATATCAAGGGGTCTCTGTATCAAGGTATGTGTTTCTCATTTAAATCTAATCTCACCCTTCGAGCTTATTCTGATTCAGATTGGGCTGGGGATGTTACCGACAGAAGATCTATTACGTACAGGATATGTGTTTTCTTGGGAGAATCTTTGATTTCCTAGTGAAGTAAGAAACAAATTGTAGTTTCTCGTTCAAGTGCTGAAGCAGAGTATAGAACTCTTGCTCACACCAATTATCTTAAACTTAATCAGTAATTAATATATGAAAAATACCTTATCTGAACTCATTTGGTTACGTTGGCTCCTTTGTGATATGAGAGTTCAAAAATCTGAACCTACACCGTTGTACTGTGATAACAAGGCTGCTATTCATATTACATACAATGATGTTTTCCATGAACGTACAAAGCAAATCGAGATAGATTGTCATTTTACTCATCATCATTTTAGGAAAGGTACAATCACTCTTCCACATGTCAAATCAGAAGTTCAAGTGGCAGACCTCTTTACACAACGATGATTTGCCGACTTTTCATACTTTCAAAACTGAAATTCCCTTCATATTTTCAGGGATATGACCGGATAGTGTATCATGACAAAGAAATATAGAAACGTTGAACATTTTAGTTTATAACTGCAGTATAGAATTTGAAGATGACTAGACCTACGAAGCTTCGAGTCTAAAGGGTTACCAATTTTGATGCCCCAGTTAATTACGTACCGTGTGCGTTACGTTAATATCCCTCGTGTTTTTTCATTCCAAATATAACCCTTTCACCTTCTAAAAGTAAGAGGTAAATTAGGTATTCACGTTACTGAACCGACTGATACCTCTAGAAAGTAAAGTCAGAGTAGGAAATGCATTCTCCCTGCACACTATATAAGAGACCTGTTATTCTGTAAGCTCAAATCACCGTACGTATTAGCTTGTGAATATACAAGAAAAAACAAAAAACATCATCAATCCATTTTTCTTCTTCTTATTCAATGTCAGGGCTCGCAGGAGATTATTGGAGATTCCCTGGTGATATTATTCTTGAGATTCTAGAGAGGTTACCGATGAAAACCATCTCAAAATTTAAGTGCGTATGCAAATCTTGGCGTCTCCTATTCGAAGACATAAAATTTTGCAAGAGGCATGATGATATCCAGAAGAAAAGCAATACCATTAAATTATTGTTGGTAAGGGAACCGTCTGTAAGATAATTTATTATGAGATTAATTATCTTTATTTGGCCCATGTGAGAATCTTGGTTATAACTAGAATATTGCTAAAAATCTATAACCTGGTTTATATAGGGAGTCAGATTCCTAATATATCTCTTCTTTGATGGACGATCAAGATCTAAAGGTAAAACTAAAACCCTAGTAACTTGGTCCTATCTCTACCTATAAAAGAAACACAGTATCCATCAATACGGTGTTAAAGGAATTACCACTCATTATGCCTAAGGTCAAGAGAGAGATATCAGGACCTCCACAAGGTATTACGGCTTCAATAATAAGATCGATGATGTACTACGGATAAGCGTTATAAGGTATTTCTCATAAACGATTCTTGTATAGTTACTATGTGATTATCATGAAGTTCAACGATCCTAATTACGTACCTATAAAATTAAAACTTATAGTTGACATCTAGAGCTTGCGTTTAGAACCTATGATTGTCCGTTAGTGGTATGCAATGACGTTTAGAACCTATGATTGTCCGTTAATGGTATGCAATGATTTTGTTTGCGACTATGTTCCCAAATTTAACATCCAGATTTATACATTTCATAGTTACGAAAACACATCATGATTTGTCAGTACGGGAGAGTTGAAATCGAATTAAGTGTGCAGATAAAAACTTCGGCGGCGTTAGTGTTTAGGTTTCTTTTGTCTCTTCCGTAAGTTTGGAAGACAAAATGAAAACATTTGTGGGCATGTGGATTTTGTTAAAACTTAAAAGCGTCCATAGAACTCTTAAGCATCTTAGTGGGCCATGAGCCATCGTAGCTTATGTTTTCTAAACAATCATGTTAAAGGGGCGGCGAATTCCATTAGAGGGGCGGCAATGTGATAGTAATGTCCCTCTAGTTGGTTAGGGATCTCTTATAAGGGGTGTAAATTGGCTGGATTACCCTCCCCATTTTTTAACCTAAGTCAAAGCTAAATTGAAAATTTGTTTTTTTTTCTTCTTCTCTTCTCCTCCTCTCATCAACTGTAACCTCCATTAAAACTCAAAATTTCATCGTCTTCGATTAATCGACGATTCGAAAATTAATTAAGTGTAGTGTAATGACTTATATGATGTATGTTTTGAAAAACCCAGTTACGATTTGGTTTACTTTGTTCGATTTAAGTTTAATTTCTATCAAAAATTAGGGATTTAAATGAAAATTGACATTGAAATTTCTGGGTTTATGTGAGTTACGGTTGATTTTAACTCAATTACGAACCGTAACTGGAGATTTTGATGTTGTTACGGTTGATAATTGAACTATTACCAACCGTATGTTCTTATATCTGAGAATTTTCTTCAGTTACGTTTTTTTTTCAACCGTAAGTGAACTTACGGTTGATGTCGATACCAGAATTACGAAACGTAAATAACCCTGGAACCCAGAGTTCAGAAAGGTCACCAATTACGGTTCATAACTAAAATTCGAGATGAACCGTAAACACTGTTACGCTTGGTAACCATTTTAGTTTACGAACCGTAATTAAGTTATGGTTCGTCTCGAGCATTTGGTTACCAACCGTAACTGGTTTTACGATTGGGTTTTCCCCAAATTTAACCAATTACGGTTGGTAGTTCATATTTTACGAACCGTAACTAAGATTTACTGTTGGTTACGGGCAAAATTCCAACTGTAATTAGCTCTGAAAATGTAAAAAAAAATGGAATTTTTTTTTAAACTCTAAAATTGATTTTGTTTTGATTTAGAGTTAATATAAGTGAAAATTAATCATTAATACTAAACTAGATTATCAACACTAAACTATGTAAGGGTTAATTAGTCATTTTTAATTTTTTTTGGATTAGGGACACTTCAAATTACCGTGTAATGATCCTTTTTGTCCTATTACCCGCCGCCCCTCTAATGGAAACTGTAGTTGCAAGAAATCCTACACTACACCCCTCACAAGATTTCATTAACATTCAACTCATTTTTGGATTAAAAATCTTAATTTTATTGATGAATCTTTGAACATTCTTACAAGAAAAGATAAAGGGATTAAGAACAACAACCACTCTTGATTTTCTCTCTCCTAATTGTTTTTTATTCTTCTCTCTAAAAAGATCTCTCCCCTCTTCCTTTACAACTGAATGGCTATTTATAGGGAATTACATAGTGGATGACAGCTAATCTGTCCTTTATTTTCGGATATGGCTTGCCATATTCTCACAACCTTACAAATATTAATCTCGCACACTTACTAATTTTCGCAAGTCCATCATATTTTTCTCATGATTTAGCTGATGTCATTTATTATGTCGTTTCTGAAATTGCTTTGCGACATTGTTGTGTTATGTTGTTAATAATTTCGCTGAAGTGTTGCAGCTGCGAGATTCTGATCCTACATCTTTCCTCTTCTCATGTCGTCTCTGCGAAGAATAGAATGATATGAGAAATATCGCAGTTATCCATCTCTTCGTATCCTGCATTTATTACACGTATCTTTTCTTCCATTTGTTTCTTGACACGTCTTCTGTAACCGCTGCTTTCGCCTTAATTGTGTTTATCCTCTCGAAAAAATTTCCTCTATATATACTCTTTCTTACTCTCATTTTCTATCCTTCTACTCTCTTTTTATCTTCTCTGCAACTTCATCATTTTCTCTGTAAATTCCTCTACTGTAATTTTTCTTCTATCTTCTTTCTTCAATCTTCTTAATTCTTCATTCATTCCCATACTCTATATTCAAATATGCCTCCAAGCGGTCAAAATCATGAGAAGACCTTGAAGAAAGTTCAAAAAGATCTTGCCGAGAGAGGTTTCACACTTTCTAACATTCTTGGTGAAAGTGCCAAATCAATTCTTTCCATTAAACTTTTCTCTGATCATCACTTCGATGATCAGACAATCATAGTCTCGCTGGTTCAAATTCTTGCAGGTCTCCCTATTCCTATTTATAACTCTGACATTCCTCTATTTAATGAAATTCTTGCTCATTCGAGTTTTTCGCGAGCTATCTTCCAATTAAGTGGGTATTGCATCCGTCTGATATTGGAGTTTGCTAATCGCGGTGCTGGTAAAGGATCTCTTCATCCTAAAGAGCTTAGGGATCCTAAATTCGTATACTTGGAGATAGTCGCTGAGAAGTACACAGTAGCGAATTTCTTCGAAAATTATGAACTAATATCTATGAAGAAGGATAATACTCGCTGGGGTGTTCGCTTGAAAAGGAAGGATGTTATTGCTGAAGATAAAATGCTCATGCATGCAATTAATTGTCATTCTGGAATAAATAAAACCCCTCGCCAATCCAAATATGATAAATGGTGCGTCTTCCCCTTGATGCTGAAAGGACCCTATATTATTGGTTCTAATGTCATTCCTGCGAATCTCACCGCTTATCGACCCTGGGTATTCTCTTGGCCTGATAAAGTGAAAGAGGTATATTTCTTCCAATTTCTCCCACTTTATGTTTCTTTATTTATCTTTACTCTTTTATTCGCTGATTCTTGCGACATTCTACAGATCCAGAAACTGAAAGATAGCTACCGCAGGACTGGGAAAGCCAATACCTTGCTAGCTCTTCGCTCATACACAGATGAGGTAAGAAATATTCATTTATGATTTTAAACAAAATATTGTTGCCTCTATTTCTTATCTTTATTTGTGTGTGAAGGTTATTGCTGAAGCAGAAGAACCCACCAAAGTTGCGACGGCTGGTGATAAGGGTAAAGATATTCTTCGCAAAGGAAAATCATCTGCATCCTCTTCAAAGAAAAGAAAGAGAGGGAATTCTCCTCCTCCTTCAGATGTTCATTTCCCTGATGGTTCTAAAGATAATGAAGACAACAAAGATGATGATGACGACTCTGCTGCGAATAAAGATTCTCCACCTGAATCCTCTATGGAACAGTTATCTGGTATCTTCTCTGATTCTTGGCAAGGGATGGAATATAATTGCCTCGCCAGTACATGCAAATCTCTCGCAACTATTTGCGATACTCCCTTGTTGGATGGTGATAGTCCTCTTCGTGGGGTCTCCAGATCAGTGACTCCTATCTTCCTAAATTCCCTCAATAGTTTGGTATGCCTTCGTCTTTTTACTTCTTAATTATTGTGACTCAATCTTTTTATTTTAATTATTTTTTGTATTTTCTTCGCAGGCCGGAAAAGCTTCTTTCGTTGTTGCCTCATATTTGGAGAGGAGACATGAAATTCTTGAAAAGAAGAATATTCAATTTCGTACGAAGAATGAAGAACTGGAAACTGAAGCTAAGGGTCTTCGTGAGAAGAACGAACAATTAGAAGCTGAAGTTAAAGGTCTTCGCGAGAAGAACAAACAACTGGAAACCGGCACTTCTTCGCAAAGGAACAAAATTTCTACTCTTCAAAAAACTAATGATCAACTCTATGGTATGCAATTTTTCTTCTTTCCTTTCATTCGTTCATCCTATTGTCTTATCTTCTTTTATTAATCCTTTTTGCATATATTTATTGTCTTTCTAAGCCACTCTTCTTCATTCATTTCCCGATGCCCTAGATAATGACACTCTTCTTGAACATATTAATAAATCTTTGAATAGTTTCTCTAATGATAAAATTTCATCCCTGTCTTTGAATGAACTTAAATCCAAATTTTGCCTCTTAGAGATTGATCATAGATCTAGTTTAGGTTTATCCAACGAATTTAAACGTTTTTATCTCAATTCTAAAGATAAGATCAATAAATTAAGAACCAAGATTAGCAAACTTATAGATGATAAAGATCGTATCTCTGATCAAGGTGCTAAGGCTTTGGCGAAATTCCAAGAGATTCTTCTTGAGGTTCAACTTGAACGAGATGAAGCCAATCGTCAAAATGTTGTGCTTAGCGAGATAAAAAACCAAGTTCGTTCTCGTCTTCTCATAAATAATGATGATGACTTCGCTTGGGATGCGAAAATCTTAGATGATACCAGAAAGGATATAGGCGTAAATATTAGTCTCCAAGCTGCGCATACAGCCTTGATTAGAGATATGATTTCTGACAGAGAAGTCACCAACTGTTCTTTTTTACTAGTCTTTTGTCTCTTTTGAGTTCTCACTAAATTATTAATTGATTGTCTTTTGTTCGCAGGTTCTGAGAGTATATATCTCCATAGAATTGAAGAACTTGAAGCTGAGAAAGGGGAACTCGCAAAGAGTCTTTTTTCTCGCAACGATAAATATTCTAGATTGAAGAATCAATTCAAGATCACTGTTGCGAACTTTAAGAATGACGCTCTGCATTTTCTCAATCAAACTATTCAAATAGTTTGTAATGACCATGGTATTCCTCACTCTGATTATCCTTGTCTCTCAGAGGAGATCCCAAAGAACACCCCTAGTCTGATCATCTCTGATAGTGAAGCTGATGATGAAGAATCTGATGGTGATGAAGATTCTGATGGAGGTAAATGTTCTGATAAGGATAAAGAAGAGAGAAAATCTGATGAAGATGATGAAGAATCAACTAAGAAGTAGTCTTTGTTTCTTTCTTTGATCTTCTGTAACACTTGTACATTTATTCCTTCTTTTCGTATACTTGTGAATTCTCTTGGTTCCTCGTATTCCTTAATATATAAGTTTTTTGCATTCATTAAAACAATTCTTCCTTGCAATATAGTTAATCAATATAATCATCAATTTTTAACTTTCTGCGTAAATTTATCATGTGGAGACAAATAACATTTTTTGATTTCATTTATTCCCATACTTGCCTCTGTTATTTGTATTCAAATGAGAAATTTTGTAGATTTCTCTTATTTTGTGCCTCAGCTTCGCAATTGTTTTTGTATAATTTCGCAATCATATGCGAAGTGAATTTTGATTCTTTTCAAAATTTCATTCTTGTGTGGTCTTATTTTGCCTTCCTAGTTAAAGGTCTTATTATGCCACCTCCTGTCATTGCGAAAAAATCGCAGGACGTCCTTGCATTTTCATGCAAAAACCCATTGATCTTGTCTTAACTTTTTCTTTTGTATTATTGCCTCTTCAGGATTGTTGCGACAATATGACAGGCCTACATATTCTTGCGAAAATAAAGCCTCATGTAGGCCTGTCAATGGAAATCCGTTAACCGTTAGCCGAATCCGATTACCCGGTTACCGTTACGTTTAGTTCCATTATATCCGTTATCCGTTATCCGTTACCGATAATGTAGCGGTTAATTTTATCCGACGGTGGCGGCAACGAAAGACCTATTTCCGTTAGCCTTAGTTCCGTTAACCGCTAACGTGTGCCTAGCACGTGTAACATTCATCTATACCTAGGTTACTATACTCGAATGAACATCATTTTCATCTTCTTCTGTTCTTCAACTCACAAACGAGAGAAGAAAAACTCACCCCTCAGTCGATTAGAAAATTAGGGTCATCTCCTTCCTTTCAATTCGAGCAAAATCATCATCTTCATTCGATTAGAAAACTAGGGTTATCTTGTACTTTTTATTTCGAGTTTAATTTCAATCCTAAAAACTAAATTTTCAATTTAGGGTTTCTGAAAATTGAAATTAGGGTTTTCAATACGTGAAATTAATCATGACCCAAAGCGAAAGAGGAGCATCCAATTGCGTTGGTTCATCAAAAAGAAGTCATCCCTCTCAATCACTTTCAGTTGCATCTGAATTACCTTCTGCATCTCAAGTTCAACAATCAGGAATTCAATCAACACCTGCTGCTGTTGCAACAGAAGAAGCAGTAGAAGAAATAGAAGTAGATGAAGATCCAATTATAGCTGAAGCAAAGAAGAAACTGCGTGCAATAAGGTCTGATGTTTGGGATGATTTTGAAAGGTAAACTGAAAAGAAGATGGTAAAAGGTAAGGAGATTGGGATACTTGTAGCTAAATGCAAACATTGTAATAAGAGAATGACTTCACCCAGTAGCCAAGGAACCAGCAAATTGCATTACCATGCCAATACTTGCCAAAAAAAGCCTGCAAACAAGAAAGGACAAACAAAGATTACTACAGTCAGAACAGGTAATGCACAAACTAAGCTTTCTAATTGGAAGTATGATGCTGATGCTACTAGGATACTAGTTGCCAAAATGATTGCTAAACATGGTTATCCAATCACTATAGTTGAGCATCCATATTTTGTTGAGTTTGTGAAGTCTTTAAATCCTGCTGCTAAACTTTACACTAGGAATACAGTTAGGGAAGATATCATGAAACTAAGAACTGAGTTCAAAAAAGAATTACAAGACCAATTTGAGAAAATTACATCTAAGTGTAGTTTAACAACAGATATGTGGTCATGTAAGCATACAAAGGATGGTTATTGCTGTGTGACAATGCATTACATAGATGATGATTGGAAACTGATTAAGAAAACACTTGCATATACTTTAGTGCCATCACCACATTCTGGAGAAGTTCTAGCATCTGTAGTGAAATCAGTATGTCTAGATTGGAACATAGATACTAAGCTTTTTGCTGTTGCTGCTGACAATGCTAGCTCCAACAATGTTATGATGTACCATCTGAAGAAATGGCTTGATAGCAAAGACTGTTTAGTTCTTAATGGTGATATGTTCCAAATGAGGCGTAGTAATCATGTATTACACTTGATTGTAGGGTGTGGAATGAGAGTGGCTGCTCCATTTATAGATGCAGTTAGAGAGTGTGTAAAATATGTCAAAGCAAGTCAGGCTAGAAAAGAGAGATTTGAATTTTCTATTGCTCAAGTTAAGCTTCCTTCTTCAAGGTCTGTGGGTTTAGATGTGGATACCAGGTGGAACTCCACCTATAAGATGCTAAAGGATGCAATCTTTCTGAGACAAGCTTTTGTTAGGCTAGCTGATTTAGATAATGACTTCAAGATACTACCAACCTCTAAGGAGTGGGAACAAGGAGTACACATATGTGAATGTTTGGAATTGTTTGATGTCATTTCAACCAAATTTACTGGGATTAAGTATCCCACAACAAATTTATATTATAATGGGGTGCAAGAAGTTAATAGATGCATTAAGATATGGGAATCAAGTCAGCATGAGTACATCAGAGACATGGCCAATAATATGAGGATGAAATTTGATAGCTACTGGAAAGAAAGTAACACTTTGATGGGCATTGGGGTTGTTTTAGATCCTAGGTACAAAGCTAAATGGGTGGAGTTTGTTATGAAGAGAGTATATGGTGTGGATCACTATAAAAGTCACTATAACAAATTTGAGCTTGCACTCAATGCTCTTTTCTGTGCTTATGAAACAAACACTACAGCTCTAGATTATTTTGATACTGCAATGCATTCAACTGCATTTGAGAGCTGTGCAGGTACAAGTACAACAACATCATATGGATTTGGTTATGATGATTTCATTATGGAAAACAATATGTTTGAGGTTGAGAAGTCAGAATTGGAGACATACTTAGCAGAACCAGTTCTTCCTAAAGGCACAGCTGCTGAAGAAATGAGGTTTGATATCTTAAGTTGGTGGAAGAATCATTCTGCTAAGTACCCAATTATCTCAAGGATTGCAAGAGATGTATTGGCTATTCCAGTGACAAGTGTAGCATCAGAATCCATGTTTAGTATTGGTGGCAGAGTTCTCACATCTCACAGGAGTTCATTAGCTCCAGATCTTGTTGAAGCTTTGCTTTGTTTGGGTGATTGGCTGCCAGATCTCACTCTCAGTGAGAGCAATAGTTGTGTTACTGGTAAGTTTCCTTATATATTAATATTTTACTAGCTTTTACTGATAGTTGTGACTGCACTGACATTTCCACTTTTATTGGCTTATTGCACTGACATTGCCACTTTTATTGGCTTATTGCACTGACATTGCCACTTTTCCAACTTAAGTTGCTTCACTGACATCACTGTCTAACACTTTTCATTTTCCTTTCAAAATGCAGAAGTTGAGGACTAAGGAGGAATGCAGTTGGCATTGGCAGTGGAGAATTTGGAGATGGAGGAATGCAGTTGGCATCCCTTTGTCTTTTCTTTTGCAAAAACTTGGTTTTTTTCTTTTGATAGAACATGTGATGATCTGAACATGTAATTTGGTTTAGAACATGAACATCTGTATGTTTTTTTTTCTGTGTGTCATGGATTTAGAACTTGTTTGCTTTGATTTAGAACTATTCTATGTAATTGGTTTGTGTTTTAAACCTGCTTTTGTGTTGTCCTGTGACATACCGGTTAATACCAGAAAATTAACCGTTAGCCGATAAGTCCGACGTAACGGAAATGGTTTTGGATTTTACAATTCCGTCGGCATTTAACGGATAACGGTTAACCTCTAATTTAAACGGCAAAGGTAGCGGCAGAGCCATTATTTGTTACGTTAAGTGCCGTTGACAGGCCTAGCCTCATGACATTGTCGTCGTGCGACGAAATCGCAGGACGTCTTCGCACTTTCATGCGAAAACCCATTGATCTCGTCTTATCTTTCTCTTTAGTATTATTGCCTCTTCAGGATTGTCGCACAAATATGACAAGCCTTAATACCCTTGCGAGTAAAAAGACTCATGATATTTGCGTCTTAAGACACTTATCATCTCCCTAATGGAGGGTGCCGCCCTTATCTCCCCCCTAGTTGCCCCTTCAAGGAGGCGTACCTCTACCATACAAGGTTGGCTCCACCCATCCGGTCTTAACAACAACCAGTTGTTTTCGCAGCCTTTTATCCCTTTTACCTATAGGGTTTATGGTTACGAGATTGCACCCTAAGTGGGGTTTTCTTCGGGCCGAGTGTTGTATAATCCAAGACTTGTCAAGAATGGCAAGGTACGCTCCAGACGCCCCTGGCACTCTTGACTCAACCGTGTACCTCGGCGCCTTGGTCAGATTCTGCACTCCTTGGGAGAGTCCTTATTACCTTAGTCTCCCAACCTAAGTCATATGCTTAAGCTGAGAATCCAAGGTGCCTCTCCCGGATGGGCTTTATTTACCCCAAATCTCCATGACTCAGGTTCCGGTGGCGGTGTATCCTTTTCCTGAGCCATGCAACAGGTACCCCCTTATATGACGTACTTTAGGTCTTACATTTGCCTCTTACAAAATTTTATTCACGAACTAGGGTGTACACCATAAAGGTTCGCCCATTTCTCTTTTGTCATTGTTCTCTGATTGTATTTTGTAGAATTTATTATCTCTGCGAAGTTCTCGTATATCATCATATTGTATTTGCATTTCGCAATCTCAATTTTTTCATTCAATAGAATGTATTTTTGAGAATTTTATTTGTTGAGATATTGTCGCAACAAATCAACCATTCATACACTTCTTATTTTTATTACTTTCGCCATTCTTTGCCTCTTTGTTATTCTCTGCTATTGCTTCATTGATGGTAAACTGTTCACAATTTATTACTATGAACTAGCATCATCCTCACAACATTTCTTCTTTTTTTTGTTCGATGGCATCCACCATCAACCTCTCACTTTTTTGTGTCTCTATGATTTTGTGTCTCCAACTTTCCTTCTTGGTTGCTCTTCCTTCGCATGATTCTACCTCAGTTTCGTAACATTTCTTTCATTCAACCCAATCTCCCTTTATGATTCCTACACCGCTGGGGTGAGGGAACTTGATGCACTGGTGGAAAGTTGAAGCTACATCTAGAATCCCATGTAGCCAATGCCGTCCAATAAATGCATTGTAGGGTGATCCTATGTCAACGACACAAAACAGGATTTCAGAAGATATCCCCTTCAATGGGATTCGCATAGTAACTTCCCCTTTAGGCTTGTTGGCAGTACCATTAAAACCATATATCTTATATGTTGATGGTATAAGATCATCATCTCTCCCTCCCATGGTTTTATAAGTATGATAGAATAAGATATTCACAGAGCTTCCAGTATCGATCAGAATTCTATTAATTGCCCATGAATCTTCAGCTTCATCATCTTCATCTTCTTTAGGTTTTGGATTAATTTCTAATTTTACCACTAATGGATTGTCATGTACTTCTCCACCTTCAGGGACTTCTTCTGCGGTAAAAGAAATATTCTGTTTCTGCCATTCCTCTAGCGGCTAGATTTTCGCAATATTCATAATTTCTCTTCCATCATTGTCTCTTGCGAACACCCTACTCAAAATATTGTCATGAAAATCTTCAATTGTCTGGTATGAATGTACGATAGAGTGACAAAATAGATTCTTTGATTTTGCACCAACTTCTACGAAGAATGTTTCCTTTTCTTTTACTGTGTTTACTCTGTGATGCTCTAGTAGTGGTGGCGGCAATGGTTGAGATTGTGGATTCCCTACCAGAAAGTGGTTTAACTTTCCTTGATCTATCATTCTCATAATAATTCTCTTTATATTTCTGCAATCATTTGTAGTATGTCCATGGAAATGATGATAAGAACAGAACTCATGATTTCTGTTGCTTGGAGGTGGTTCAGTTCCCATGTTCCATGGTGTTGGTATATTCTCCATCAAAATTATATCTTCCCATATTTTCTCCACGCTTGCATTTAGAGGTGTCCTCTTGATCTCCTCCCACACTATCTTGTGGCTTCCAAGTCCTCTATGATAGTTTTTCCCTCTGACCTCCATAAGTTTCTTGAGGCTGATTAAGTCTTTGAATCTTGTTATTTCCACCACGATTGTAGAAATTTCTTTCTCTTTCATACTCCTCTTCATCTCGGCTTCCCATAGTCACCAATTTCTGTTGATTGTTGCCCGTCACCTTTTTTTGTTGTCCTTGCGAAGTGCTCGCCACTGTGTTTATTAGTTTGGGTAATAAGCTTGCATTCGCTGCTTGTGAACTAGTATTCGCAACTGGGTATGATTCCATCTCATTTTTCCTTTCCTCTAGAGCAATATACTCTTCTTGAAGTTCTCGCAGTTCGGTCATTGTGATTGTGTTCTTGACTCTAAAAATTTGGACATACAATAGATTGGTTGCGAACATAGGATTGATAAATGACAAGATAAGATATCTCTCATCCACACGGCCAGCCATCTCACTACACATAGTCCTCCACCTTTTGGTTAGATGCTTCAAACTTTCGCCAATCCTTTGTTTTAATCCAAACACATCTTCAATACCAGGTCGCGAACAATTGTTACTTATATATGCCCCCAAGAATGTGGTCTGCAAATGATTGAAAGATGTTATTGTATTTTTTGGTAGACCTTCGAACCATTTTAACGCCTCTCCGATTAGACTGGATGCAAAATACTTGCACAATACGGCATCATGATTTTCTCACTGTAACATGCATCTCACATAAGCTTTGATGTGTTGAATTGCACAAGTTGTTCCATCAAAGATGTTGGTTAACGCAGGTAAATTGCATTTCGGGGGTATTCCTCCTAGTTGTACTTCTCTTGTAAATGGAGTTTTCGCAGCTTCTTCTATAGCTTCGTCTAATTGTCTTCTGCCTATTTCCCCTCTATTATTTAGCATTCCTCTCATTTCTTCCAATTCTTTTAAGATTTGTTCATTTACGCCTAAATTTTGATCCATTGGTCTTTTTAATTTCGCCTCCCTTCTTCTGCGTTCATGTCTTTCTTCTCTCGCGAAATATTGCATTTCTTCTTCATCATCCTCATCTCGTCTTCTCCTGCGATTCTCTTCCTCATCTCTATCTTGAATTCGCATATGATATGTCTCTCATTTTCCCTTCCATGATTTTGTTCATTTCTTATAAATTCCATTCGTTGTCTTTCAGCCCTCCTCTGTACTCTATCATACTCTTCATTGAGATTACCATTATTCCGGTTTTGTGTACTCGATTGTTGTGATTATTCCGGCGAATCGCCTCCTGCAGCTCTTGTTCTTCCATTTCCTCTCTCAATCTTTCACGTTCGCGAGTTAAACGTGCTTGTTCAGCATAGTGTCTTTCAGTTTCTTCTTCAATTGTTTGTTGATTTCTTTGAGCTTCTCTCTCATGTAAAATTCTCCTTCCTTCCTCTCGATTCCCTTCGCCATCTTGATTATTTCGTCCTTGACGTTGTCCATTATCTTGATTTCTATCATTTTGCCTATCATTAAAAGTTTCATTTTCTGGAACGTAACGATCATCAGTCCTTTCTCTATCTTCACGATGTTCTTCATTAGGATTTGGTATTTCTTCTCGAATATTATTTCCAGCATTAACTGTGGGTGAGTTTCGCCTCATCTCTCTTCTAGTCGATCTTAAATATGATCTTGTAGTACTTCTCTATCTTCTACTCTGTAGTCTCATATTTTCCATCCTCAATTCGTGATTTTTCCTTGTTAGATGTGCACGTTCTTCTGCCTCAGCTCTTCTTTCTTCATGTATTCTTCGTTTCAACGTTTCTAACGCTCCAATTTCCTCATCTCCATGAATTATTCCTTCATCTGCTTATTGATTTCTCTCTACCTGTCTATGGTTCCTGGTTTGCTGCTCTTCTTCTTCTGCTGCTGCTGAATTTGATCGCCAAGTGTGTACACTCACTCTATCATAATCTATTGTTCCATTTTGTACCGGTGTTTGCTGAACTGGCGGTTGAACTTGATTTTCTCCATTATTTCTCCTTCTAGTAGATTCTCCCATTTCACTTATCTCCCTCCCAGCAAGTCTTTTACTTCTTCTTCTAGCAGTTGTCGGTTGTTCCGATACATTTCTCCTTCTAGCCATTCTTTCAATACTAACAAATTGTAAGAGATTATGTAAGTTTTTTCACCAATTACTTTCAATTCTAATAAATCACAATATTAATCTTCAACTTTTTCTAGAACAATCTTCAATCTTCATCCCTGTTTCTAGCGCCATTATGTAGTTGCAGGAAATCCTACACTACACCCCTCACAAGATTTCATTAACATTCAACTCGTTTTTGGATTAACAATCTTAATTTTATTGATGAATCTTTGAACAATCTTACAAGAAAAGATAAAGGGATTAAGAACAACAACCACTCTTGATTTTCTCTCTCCTAATTGTTTTTTATTCCTCTCTCTAAAAAGATCTCTCCCCTCTTCCTTTACAACTGAATGGCTATTTATAGGGAATTACATAGTGGATGACATCTAATCTGTCCTTTATTTTCGCATATGGCTTGCGATATTCTCGCAACCTTACAAATATTAATCTCGCACACTTCCTAATTTTCGCAAGTCCATCATATTTTTCTCATGATTTAGCTGATGTCGTTAATTATGTCGTTTCTGAAATTGCTTTGCGACATTGTTGTGTTATGTTGTTAATAGTTTTGCTGAAGTGTTGCAGCTACGAGATTCTGATCCTACAGAAACCGTCGCCGCCCCTACTGTGTGTACATATTTCATCATCGAACACTTGTATATAGGAAGATACGTGGAGAGCATGCAGACAAAGTCATCAAAACACGATGACACACGCCCATAGCCAAGAAGCCTATCCCGGCGACGTCGGATATTTGCCCGAACAAATCTAAGGGCAGAAGTTAAAAGATGCACCGAAAACACGATGTACTGCGGAGCACCAAATAACTCCCGAAGAGTTACTTTATCTCATCCCCAAAAGAATCTAAGATCAACGGTGAGGAGAAAGCTAACTGACATGGACGTGACAGGGGCAGAAGACACTTGTCTGACACGAACAGGCGCCTCAACTACCCGCATTAAACACTCTGAGCAGTATACATGTCGATCAACAGTGGAACGAACGAGGATGGCTCTGCGTGATCAAGAAGTGAACGAAGACCTCCGCGTGATGGACACAAAGCACAAGAAGATAAGGTTCCAACGGCCCTCAGAAATGGGTCCCACACTCTAACCCTATAAATACCCCCTCTCCACCAAGAGTGAGGGGATCGGAAAAATCAGGGAGAGAAGGAGAGAGAAAGATTGTGAGTGTAAGTTAGTTCTTTACAATATACAGACCTATGTAAACTCCAAAGTCACTCGACTATCCCTGTAACCATCAAGTAGATAGTGAAACAACAACTCCGTGGATGTAGGCCTTAGTGCTGAACCACGTAAATCCCAGTCTTATTTACATTTCATCACTTTATATTCGCCTAACGCTCCTTGAGTTTTACTTTTATACTTCGTTTTTTTATCTTCCCCTGCGTAAACGCCCCTCGCGATGTTATTAGATGAGGCTATGATAAATCCGGGGGTTTTGAGCCAAGGAATCAATGCAATTGTATTATCAGTGCGAGACGGCACCTAGAGTGCGAACATTGTTTGTGAACATATAGATTCCTTCGTGATTTACGTGTTCACAATTTGGCGCTAGAAACAGGGACTTCGTCCCGGTAAAAGATTTATCTTATCCTGTGATTTCATATTAAATTAGCATATGATTGCTCTAGTTCATTAGCTCTGGCAGTATCTGTCGAAGCAATTCAAACTGGTTAAAATATTTATTGCTTAGATCCATGGATTTACATTTTTTAGATCTCGTACGGACTTGTCTTTCCGGTGGGTTTTTGAAAATTTTCAAAAAGATCTACGTGCATTTTCAAAGGGATCCTTTCACGTATCCACATACCTTCAATGAACCCGCATTTTTAAAAGTTCTCTGTGGCCCTCGGGCAATTTTTTCCTGTCTTGGAGTAATGAATTTCGTAAACTAACCCGATCCGCACGGACATTTCTGTTTCTCGCTGTTTGAAATTCCCTTGTGGAGAAAGAAAACGACCGCACGATTGAAAAGATGCAGGAAGCAAGAAAATCCAAAGCCTCGTCAAAGGAAGCACCAAGGACAACCCCGGTCATCACCCGGAGCAAGCAGAAAGGAGACAAAGCCAAAATAACTAATCAGAGACAGGACGCTGCGGAAATCACTTCGCCTATGAACGCTAACTCCGTTGCATCCGCGGCCCTCAGAGCAGCAGCAGCGAAGTACAGTACGGCAGCGGCAGCCCCAAAGGCTGCGAAAGCCAGCAAAACTCTTGTTACGAATCAATCTTACCAACCAAAAGAAAGGGTGGATGAATCCAGAACACATCAACCCGTGCACCCGCCAACCTTCGGAATGCCATCAACAAACGAACAGAATCAAACTGTGCCGGTGGGCACTCCGCCCGATTTGGAAATGCCAACAATCGAAGCTGAACCTCCACCACCTTTAGTACAAACCATAGAAGAAGGCGGCACCATGGCCGTAGTAGCACGAGCGGGGACTCCCAATCAGAGGTCAAACCAATCACATCGACTGATGGCTGAACTTGAAGAATTGAAGAAGAGACAGCAGGTTTACGCAGATGCTGTAGTTCTGCTGGCCAGAGAAAACCAAGATTTAAAAGACCGGATTGCCCTAAGCACGAAGACCAGCCAGCAACTTGATGAGGCAAATTCAAAGGCACCAGAACCAAATCGAGACCGAAGAGTCATCGTAGCAGCCAATGGAGACACAACTAGGGGAAGTAGCGCATCTGACCCAGATTACAATGACGGAGAGTCAGACTATCACGAGCAGAAGAGCGGAGGGCATCACCGCGCGATGGAAGAGATACGTGATGAAATGATGGCCGAGATCAGGCAATTAAAAAGTAGACAAGGCGGGGGAAGGTTAGAAGAGGTCATGAGAGAGGCTAACTCCACGCCCCTAACTCATCGCCTGGCCAACACCCCTATTCTGCTGAAATGCCCTGTCCCGACGTTCGAATGCTTTGACGGATCCAGTGATCCCGCTGCACATATTCGGTATTATAACCGAGTCTTAGCTAGGTGGAGTCAGAATGACGCCGTACTCTGTAGATACTTCCCGTCAAGCCTGAAGGGATCGACATTGTCTTGGTTTGATAACATGCCGCCAGACTCCATCCACTCCTACGACCAACTCGCAGAAAAGTTCTTAAGAACTTACATGTACAACAAGACTGTTAACACCGTAATGGATAAGCTCTTTTCACTGGCAATTGGCTACAAGGAAACCACGAGGGAATACACTAACAGATGGCACAAGATCTGCCAAGCCATAGGAAGTGTGGACCCAGTGGTAAGTATCAACTGCTACAAGTGGGGATTAGACCGAATGAGTCCACTATTTGTTGAGATTCATGGAAGCGTGCCTAAGACATAGGGAGATCTTCGAATAATTATTGAAAAGAACGCTCGTCTTGAAGAAATCCAGCGTGAAAACCCGAGGGCGTACCCGCAGAGGTCTCACCGTACCAATTCAGCAGAACAAACCAATGGGTCCAAAAAGAATTTCTCAGTGGAGCGGCCTCACGAAGAGATGAAGGAACGAAGGGATGAACGACGAACAGGCGACCGAAAATTCGAAGATCAAGTTTACACGAAGCTCAACGCTATCTATGCTCGGATCCTGCGAGAGATCAAAGGAAGGGAAAACCTGGAGTGGCCATGGTCTAAGGGAAAACAGCCCCCGAGAACCGAGAAGTCTAAAGATTACTGTGAATATCACTGCTTCAACGGACACCAGACCGAAAAATGTAAAAACCTCAAAATAATGATCCAAAAATTAATCGATGCTGGCGAGCTCAAACATTACGTACGAAAGGATGTCGCCGAGGATAGATCCAAACGAACCAAGCCAGTCCAACTTCCAGAAGGGAACCGCACAATCAACACCATCTCGTGTTCTGAAGCCGCAGGGCCCTCACTTACAGCACAGATAGGAAAGAGGTTACGGAAGCAGTTCGAAGACCGCTGCGAATTGTATAAGATCGATGGGATAGAGGTGGACGAGCACGAAGAGTGGATGGACTCACCTATTATCTTCGATGCTGAAGATATCGAAGAAGATATGGAAGACCATAACGACCCCCTGGTCCTCACACTACCAGTGGCTGGATGTAACCTTAAAAAAATCCTCATAGACGGGGGAAGCTCAGTGAACGTTCTATTCTACGACGCATTCAAACGAATGAAGCTCCATGAAGAACATCTAATGACCTCTTACACCATCTACGGATTCAATGGAGCACCCACAAAGCCATTGGGAGACATCGTGTTGCAAGTTGACGCTGGACCCATGAAATTAGAAACACGATTCAGCGTGGTGGACGCCCCATCCCCCTACAACGCCATTATTGGACGAAAATGGTTACATAAACTCAAGGGAGTGGCGGCAACGTACTACCAATATCTCAGATTCCCAACACCTGAGGGAGTAATGGAAATCAAGGGAGATCGGGTCTCTGCAAGAGAGTGCCAAGCCACTCAGGATCGTATCAACAACGAACAAGAAGAGCAGCGAAAAACCCGAAGAATTAAAAATAAAGAAGCCGCGAAAGAGAAGGCCATAGACCTGTTCCTCAACGAAACTACAGGAAAGGGCTTGACAAAAGATGATAATGTACTAAGCACAGAGACAAGTACTTCAGCAGCCAACGAAGGACAGAAACATACCAAATAGCAATCAAAGAACGTCCCAGTCCTCGGGGACCCGAAGCCGGTGTTCACGCCAGTAGAGCCCGTAAAAAAATCAACATAGGAACGGAAGAAAACCCGAAGATGATCAAAGTAGGGACCATAATGGACGAAAGAAGAGAAGATTCTCTAACCAAATTACTTAAAGAATACGCGGATGTATTCGCCTGGAAGCTAGGAGATATGCCGGGGATTGACCCGAAAGTAATCCAACACGAGCTACGCATCAACCAGGCACACCCCCGTTCAGGCAGAAAATTAGAAAAGTTGCACCAGAGTATCATAAGGCAGTGGAAAAAGAACTTCGGAAACTACTAGACGCAGGATTTATCAAGGAAGTCAAGTACCCTACATGGATCTCTAACATGGTCGTCGTTCCTAAGAAAAATGGAGGGGTTAGAATATGCATCGATTTTACTAACCTCAACAAGGCATGTCCAAAGGACAGCTATCCCCTGCCAAGCATAGATCAGCTGGTAGAAGCAGTAGAAGGATATGAAGAACTGTCATTCATGGATGGACATTCTGGCTACAACCAAGTAGCCCTGGCAGAAGAAGATCAGCCACACACACGTTCTACACCCCACATGGCCTTTATTGCTACACTAGAATGCCCTTCGGACTTCGAAACGCAGGGGCAACATACCAAAGAATGGTCGATGCTATCTTCAGGCCATGGATTGGTAGTACCTTAGAAGTCTACGTTGACGATATGCTCGTCAAAAGTAAGCTGCGCAAAGATCACCACCAGGATCTGAGAGATATCTTCGAAGCAATGAGAAAACATCACATGAAAGTGAATCCAGAGAAATGTACTTTCGGCGTCACCTCGGGGAAATTCCTCGGGTATCTGGTAACAAAAAGGGGCATTGAGGTAGACCCAGTAAGATTCAGGCCATAGTAGAAATGCCATCCCCGAAGAATTTAAAAGAAGTGCAGAAACTCAATGGGTCCATAGCAGCCTTGGGCAGATTTATTGCCCGATCCTCGGACAAATGCAAACATTTCTTCAATATTCTCAAAAAAGGGAGCAAGTTTGAATGGACCGCAGAATGCGAAGAAGCCTTCCAAAAAATCAAAGAACACCTAGCTTCAATTCCGATCCTGCAGAAGCCGGATCCTGATGAGGTTTTGGCATTATACATAGCAGCAACAGAAGACGCAGTCAGCGCAGTGTTGGTCAAAACCAATACGAAGATAGAACAGCCTATCTATTACGTCAGTAAGACCCTCAATTCTGCGGAAAGGAACTACACAAAGATCGAACACTTATCCTAGCATTGGTATGGGCTACTCAAAAGCTGAGAACCTACTTCCTAACTCACTTCGTCCGGGTCCCATGCAAAGCACCACTGGAAGCAGTCCTCAAAAGCGCGGGAAAAGTGGGCAGAATAGCCAAGTGGAACACCCACCTGGACCAATTCAACATCATTCATGAAATTCAACATTCTCGAAAATCCCAAGTTTTGGCGGATTTCTTAGCAGACCTCCCCCTGGACAACGACGAAGAGATTAAGGGAATACCAGAAGCCGAGGAAGAAAGCAAGGATCCAATGGATATCCTCGAACCCGCGAGTCAAAGACAATGGGAAGTCTTCGTCGACGGTTCCAAAAATAAGGAAGGAGCAGGAATAGGCATTGTCATCACCACCCCAACCGGAGAAAGGATTGTACAGGCACTCAGGTTAGAATTCAAAGAGCATACCAACAACATCGTCGAATACGAGGCAGTCGTACATGCCCTCCGTGTAATAATAGAAATGGGGGTAACCGATGTAAGACTGACAAGTGATTCGCAGCTTGTCATACGGCAAATAGGGCTCGAGTACAATGTGTACGATGACACCCTCTCAGCTTACATGGCCTTGGTCCAAACATTGGCATCACAAATTCCGAACATCAAGTTCCGGCACTTATGCAGAAGGGATCTCAGGCACGCGGATGCCCTAGCATATATATCATCCATGCTGAAGGATAAAAGCGTCGAAGCTATTAAAATAACAAGGGTATACGAGCCTTCGATTGCATCTCAATTCTCCTTCGCTACCAATCAAGATACAGTGGAAGAAAATATCGAAGACCAGGTAGGAGAAGACATCCATAACGATTTTGACGAAGAAGATATCCTGTCAAGAGCAAATCAAGACGAAGACTTCAGCAACGAAGATGATTGGAGAATGGTGATCCATGCGTTTCTCGAAAAGGGAAGCTTACCCGCGGATCATAAACAAGCTAGGAAAATACTCTCCAAAGTAGGAAGATATGATCTCCGGGATGGGGTCCTGTACAAGAAATCCTTCCTCGGACCGTTACTACGTTGCTTATCCCGGAAAGAGGGGCATCGAATTCTAAACGACATCCATTATGGTGACGCAGGGAATCATAGCGGCATGAGATCACTAGCCGACAAAGCAAAAACGCAAGGATATTACTGGCCCACAATGATACAGGATGCCGCAAGGATGTCCCGACGGTGTGAAGAATGTCAGCGCTTCGCCAAAAAGATACACGCGCCGGCAACAATGTTAAATTCTGTAGATAGCCCGTGGCCATTTGCAAAATGGGGCATAGATATCGTCGGGCCTTTCGTCGAAGGGTCAGGGAAAAGACGATTTTTGATAGTAGCCACGGACTACTTCAGTAAATGGGTGGAAGCTAAAGCCTTAGCCAGGATCAGAGACGTGGATGTGTTTACTTTCATATTCCAAACATCATTTGCAGGTTCGGCATACCAGCAGAAATCGTGTCCGATAATGGTAAGCAATTACAGGGGAAAAACATAGACATGCTCTTCGATACTTTCAAATAAGGAAAAACAATCCACCCCCATATACCCTCAAAGCAACGGACAGGCGGAAGCCACTAACAAGACCCTCGCCCTTATCCTCAAAAACAATTAGACGAACATAAGGGGCGATGGTGTGAACAGTTAATGTGTTATGGGCATACAGACAACACGAAGATCTGCCACTGGGGAATCCCCGTTTCTCCTCACTTATGGAGCTGAAGCAGTCATCCCAACAGAGATCCTCATGCCAACCACAAAGACCGAAGCATGGGAGAAAAATCTCACAACAGACATGATGTTAGAGAGATTGGACGATCTAGAAGGAAGAAGGGAAGCAGCATTGCAGAAGATGGAAAATTATCAACGAAGACTAGCAAGGGAGTACAACAAAAAGGTAAAGCTTCGAAATTTTGTAGAGGGAGTATGTGTTGAGAACAATCCCACAGTATCAACGAGAAAAGAGATGGGGAAAGTTAGCACCTACGTGGGGAGGACCTTTATAATACACGACATTGCGGGAAACGGTTCCTACTACCTTCGCAATCTGAAAGGCGAGGTCCTCCGGCATCCTTGGAATGCTAAGTGGCTTAAACCATATACCCATAGGAGCAACGCAGCTTTGCATCTGCGTGAAGAAGACCAGAAGAAGAAGGCAGCGTGACCGCTCTACATGTTTCTATCTCTGGACGAGGAATTGCAGGCCTCAACCTATCAATCAAACAAGCTTTCTAAAATTCAAGTAAACAAAACCTATCAACATATTGGGGAAAGTAGTTAATCTACAATCTCTCAGGGCTCCCCCATCAGTGTCCATAAGTGTAAGACCAGGGGGAAGGCACCCAGCAGAAAGAGATACCCAACCAATCTTAAGGCAACGGGTCGACGGAATGGGTGTATGTAAATATTTTAACCCCATATCCTAGAACGTTGCCTCGGCCCCCACCGTCTGGGAATCCTCTGGCCAAGGGTTCGCCAGCGGGGTGACAGGTCTCAAGACGATCACGAAGGTACCTCCCTTCAGTATCGCACCCAAACACTTAAAACACTTCTTTTGTTTTTAATGTCCTTCCTGACAATGCTTAAAATAAAAATAAACTAACATTGCAGGTATATCAAGAGAAGGATCCATTTCATAAAAGGTTGATTACAAAAAGCGGCAAGGCCAATTCAAGGAAGAATACACATCAAAAATATTCTTTTTACAAAATACTACCAAAATTTAACTGAAGGCTAATGCCGTGGCGTCTATTTGGAAGATGTTTCCCCATCATCAGGGTTGTTCCGAAGAGTTGAAGGGACACTCCCACCAGAAGAAGGTCCCGAAGAGCCAGGCAAAGAGGTAGGTACAGGACGACGTGGATAGCTCTTAACGAGGCCATGCTCGGTCTTAAGGCCAAGTTCAATCTTCTCCAACATCTTGTTTGTCTCCTCCCCCAATTGAGAACGAGCCTTATGCATAATAACCGCAGTTCGCTGGTGAGCTTGAGATAACGACGAGGACAGACGATTTACTTCTTTAGAAGCAGCGCCTACGGCCTCCTCGCGGGATGCCGCCAGACCTTTAAAATAATTAGTCTGTCCTTCCTGCTGCGCTAAGGAAGATTGAGCATTTTCAAGTTTTTCATTTGCTACGCGGAGTTGTCCCTCGAGCTCTGAAAAGGACAACACAAGGGAGTTAGCACAGAAAAGACACAATCACACTCGACGAAATGAAGTTATACCTTCGACACAAGCCAAAGCCTCTTCATACTCATTAACAACCGCGTATCGCGCTTCATCAAGATAGTCATATTCGTTGGATAGTTTCTTACAATCCGTTTGAAGGTTCGTAAGAGCAAATTGACTCGCGTATAAATATACCTGCTTCATTGAATCCAAGTGACGAAAATGGTTGACTTCGTCATTCATCTCCCCCATCCTTTTATGGAGTCGATACACATTCACTTCAAGATCTCTTTCAGACTCCACTTGGCGAGCAACATCATCTCGAGACGCTGCTAGGGCTTTACTAAGAGCACCAACCTCGGCCCTAGCATTATCTCTTTCCTATGAAAGACGCAGCATACTATCCCTAACCCCGGGGCCTAAGAAAGAACGATCCTGTTGTAACTCTCCTTACAACCATTTGAACATGCCGTGCACGCCATCCCTCAGCCCGAGCGTCCCACTTTTTGGCTTCGCTCTTAATTTTATCGACCAGCTCTTTGATACGATATTTTTGCCGTGCCCTTTCGTTTCGAAGCCATATCAGCTCGGGGACGCCACCCACTGGAGATAGGGTGGGGAGACTCAGACAGAACAACTAAGTAGTATAGAGGAATTACGACGAACCAAGGGTAAAAGAGGAAAAAGAACCAAACCTGTGAAAGCTGAAACTTGGCCGCGAGTTTGCTCTAACTCAGCACGAACGTCAGCAAGCTCTGAACGAAGACCAGCCTCTGCTTCACCCAGCCTTTCTTTCTCTTTAAGGCTTTTCTTCAGTTCTTCTATTTCCACCTCAGCCGCAGATAATTACTTTTCTCTGTGACGAAGCTTAGCCTCCAGCTTCAAAGATTTCGCTTTAAAGAATTGATACAACACATGGTTACAATTCTCACTCCTCATCATCTACACATCAAAACGGCAAACATTATTACACCGAAGGATTCAATCGTCACGAAGAGATATGTACGAAGACTTACCTCCAAGACACGCTGCTGAGGAAAACCATATTGGTACCCATCGGCTATGGCCATCATATCCGCGATAGAAGTAGGAGGATCCGATACGAGGGTAGCTTCGGGAACACTCAAGATTTTCCCCCACATCTCAGATACCCGCGCCTTGGAAGATAGTTCCATCATCCGACGGGTATAAGCATCGGAATCCTTTTCACCAGCAACCACCGGGGCAGGATGAGGGACAAACAGCAAACCCTTTTTCTTGAGCCAATCCATTATGGCGTCCTCACCCTCAAACGTCAGCGAATGAGGGAAATACTCGGAAGGCGAGTCAACCACGGACTTCCCCTTTGCTGATATTTCCCCATCAGCACAAGTTTCGGCATCAACATGCGCATCGTGATTAGCCGCGCCCCCATCCTGAAAAGCAGCGTCTTACTTACCAGACCCCCCGAGCACATCCCAATCATCATTGGGGGAAAGTAGAGAGAAGTCTTCAGGAAAATCAAGAGCATCGTCAAAGAGTTCCCCTGCGGAATAAATCCTGTCAAAAGAGAACTCTTGAGAAATGGTGGGGAGAGTTTCCGCAGCATCACCAGCAGGAACAGACATATCATCGATAATACTGCCGTCAGCTACCGCGACATTATTTCTCCCTTAATCACCATCACAACCCGCACCAATCTCCTCTTCGAAATTAGGAGGGGAAGTATCAGTGCGTTCTTCCCCATCAGAAATCTCCTCATCCTCGGCAAACTCTTCGTTTACTGGACTGGTAACTTCTTCATGAACCTCAGCCTCACCCATCATAATGGTAGAAGACTACTTTGGCCCAATCATTTTCTTCTTCGACACCTGCAAACAAACACATGTTCCACAAAAATAGTTATTTTTTCGAACAGTTTGATTTTCAAAAAAGGAGAGGCGCGGCCAGAATCTGCAATAACCATACCTTGGCAGTAGTGGCACTCTTCGGTGGAAGTATAGCACCAGAACCTTCCTCCTCGTCTCCTTCAAAGACGTCGAGGGCATAAGGAAAGTTCATGCCTTCGAAATTTAAACGCCAGGTACAGAAATCTCCATAACGAGCAGGAGGAGATTCACGTGGCCTGCTACTCTCAGAATGACGCCAACAGCGCGGACCGGGAATCCAACCGTACGCCCAAGGACCAACAATTTCGATAACAGTAACGTGCCACTCATATGGTCACGCTTGATCCTCTCACGTGACGGAAAAAGTTTTCGCTGACTAGACCCCTCGGTGCCTGGAACATACTTCAGTTTGGCATCGCTCACCTCACTTAACAGACGAATTTCGCCCCGAGGAGCAGCGAGATTCCGAAGGCTAACACTCCACGGTTTACGATTCCTACTATTGACGTAATCATCAAAGGAGTTGTTGAAGTTTTCAGGAGTATACCATTCCCTCTCCGCGGGATTTGGAGCGTAACACGTCATCGTTGTCTCCCCCTTACTCCGCAGATAACACTCCCTCAGTGCACGGAGATAATTCCACGATAATTGCGACACAGAACGACTGTGAGTATTGGTGGAAGAGCCTTCACGACCAGCAAGCATATCGTAATATAAGGAGTCACCAGACTTGTACAATGGCAGCATAAGACCCGCCTCGAAAGCTCCAACCGTATTCAACAGATGAAACTCATCAAACTGATACTTCGAGATGAGCTCATAAGTAATATCATCCTCAGGGGCATAGAAACGAACCTCGAAGGCTTGAAGCTCATGCTTTTCCTTGAAAACTTCAAGGTCAATATGCTTGAATGTAACTTTCTTCTTGCTGACCGAAACGCTGCGTATCACCGGGGCAGCCTCATCCTCTTCCGCGGGATCGGACGAACCAACAAAAGCCTCGGAAGCTCGTCTTTTCAAAGAAGGATTCTTAGACGATTCAGCTCTCGGGACACCACCTTTGGTGTTCTTCCCTTTGAAAGAAAGTACTGGAGGCGGCGGTAAAGGGTGCTGCACGGGCACTACAGAACGCAGAGGAGGAACATCAAAGGCGACACCACGAGGAGGTGTATGCGTACACCTAAAGTCATCACGAGGACGAGAAACCGCACGATCGGCAGCGTTTCGAGACCCGGAAGGATTTTTTGAGGGATCCTCTTTCCTAGGAGGAGAGGCCTTCGCCCCAGAAGAAGAAACTTTAATACCACGGGGATCCATTTGAGACTCTCTGCGCGGAGGGGATATCGGTAGACTAGAACCCGGAGTTTGATAAGGAAGCCGCGGACGGTCAGACATGGCTGCGAAGAGGTACAACATAAACAAGTTAGAAACAAACACAAGGACATCAACAAAGATCAAGAAACCACAAAATTAGCAGTCTATCTCAACATAGCACAGAAACCCTAAAACTAGCATACATGCTTGAAATTCCCCAAAACCCTAAAACCCTTAACTCAAAAGTCCAATCAATACAAGTAAAACAATGGCCTCCTCGATTTGAGACGAAGAGCAGGGGAAAAATAGCATACAAGCATTACAAGAGGTTCTTCATCACAAACAAGGGACGACAGCAACAGAAATGGGAGGCTACGATACGATCAACAGCAGAAAATTTACAATCAACACAGCTTAAAACAACAGGAACAAAAAAAAGAAACCTTACCACCACAAACAGCAGCAGGAAGAGGACAACAAACCAGAAACAAAGAAGAAGTGAGCGTGATTAATGCTAAGGCATAGAGAATTTAATGGTTGAAGAACAAAGAATAAAGACTGACAGGGAGAATGAAATTAATTTTGAGGAGAGAATGAAATTAATTTTCAAGGAGAATGAAATTAATTCTTCTTCTCTCCTTAATATACTCGAAAGAAAGAGAAGGAAGTTAATGGAGGAATGGGAAATGTGCCCATTAAATGAGCAGTTAATGCACGAATAAGAAACATGACCAAGTATCTAGGAGAAGTTATTAGGAGAGAGGAAGAATATGTAACGTCTGTTTTCTTCAATGCTCCCACTAAACACTAAAGCCCGAAGAAAAGGGGCAAATTGTGTGTACATATTTCATCATCGAACACGTGTATATAGGAAGATACGTGGAGAGCATGCAGACAAAGTCATCAAAACACGATGACACACGCCCATAGCCAAGAAGCCTATCCCGGCGACGTCGGATCTTTTCCCGAACAAATCTAAGGGCAGAAGTTAAAAGATGCACCGAAAACACGATGTACTGCGGAGCACCAAATAACTCCCGAAGAGTTACTTTATCTCATTCCCAAAAGAAGCTAAGATCAACGGTGAGGAGAAAGTTAACTGGCATGGACGTGACAGGGGCAGAAGACACTTGTCTGACACGAGCAGCCGCCTCAACTACCCACATTAAACACTCTGAGCAGTATACGTGTCGATCAACCCGTGGAACGAACGAGGAGATCCCGCATTTCAGCACTTTATATTCGCCTAACGCTCCTTGAGTTTTACTTTTATACTTCGTTTTCTTTATCTTCCCCTGCGTAAACGCCCCTCGCGATGTTATTAGATGAGGCTATGATAAACCCGAGGATTTTGAGCCAAGAAATCAATGCAATTGTATTTTCAGTGCGAGACGGCACCTAGAATGCGAACATTGTTTGTGAACATATAGATGCCTTCGTGATTTACGTGTTCACACTTATAACAGGGTTGTTTTTAAAACGCCTTAATTTTTGACTGTTCATTGGTTTTGTTTTAATAAATTTTTTGCTAACGTGCTTTTCAACTGTAAGTCTATCTGTAACGTAAATACGTGTTTATGAGTCTTCTTTTAAACTTCCAATGCTAATGCTTGAACTTGTATCCAATCCACGTCCAATTCTGTTCGGATTTGTTTGGGCGTCTAATTTGACATAAATGTCAACCGTCAAATTGGCCTTTATATGATTACATACAGTTGAACATAATGCTTGTTTGTTGATTTTGACCGGATTAGTTGTATAATTGATCCGTTAAGGCTTTTCCTGGTTCAATGTTATTTGTGATTAAACCCAATTTAAATTATAGTATTATTAAGAAATAGATTATGAAGTTTTCTTTTTGTATCTAAAGAAATGTAGACTTAACTATTATTACACTTTCGCTTTATCGAATACTAATGTATAATTACAAACAAAACAAAAAACATTCATACCGAATTCGTTATAAAATATTATGATTGGGAATCTGTATGCACATTTCTGGTATGGTTTCTAAGTTTGTGCATTTAAGGTGTAATTTCTCCCTAAATGTTGATTTTTTAATTGCACGAGATTATTGTGCTTGAGATATTATGTCGAGACTCTTTAGCCATCACCACAATGATACTAGAATATCTTTTTATCTTAACAATAATCATAATGTTATTGTAAGCACGAATTCGCCAAACCGTAGAGGTAAGGTTTAGCGATTATCGAATTATTATGATAATGGCATTATTGTTAAGTTGTTTGGCGATCACCACAGTGATTTCAAATAATTTTTTCCGTCCTAATCATTATATTGTCAAGTGCTTATTATATTATTTTACTTAAATGTATTAGCACGACAATTACCCACATGTGATTTGAGTTCACATGTTTAAGAACATATCGAAGGCTACGATCTTTATTCGATCATACATTACGGATCTGAATCACTTTACGTCTTGATGAGTCTAGTGTCATTTCTCTTCATTTTTTATAATTTGAGTGTTAATTTTGACTGCATATTACACTAGACATAAAAATAATGATCATGATTAAGTAAATATCAAATAATTTATCATTATATCTTATAAAGCATAAAAGAAAATTTACTTAAATTAAATCATTATCGAGTTGAGTAACCCATTATGGATTATTCAAATTTTCATAAATATATTATTTGTTGTTTTATCCAAAACTTATTGCATCCTCTATAAAAATTGAGGTATTACTTTTGGATAAATTTCTCCATATTTGTGAAAATATAAGATGTTTATTGCCTATTCCAACACTTTTTTTTTTTAATTTTAATCCAGACTATGTCCCTCATCCATTACGATTTTCAAACTAGCATCAAATTAAACTAGTGATGCATCAAGGAATTTTTATTAAATGAAATTTCATTATTGAAACATACTTATAGACTTGATTAATGCTCGATTTTGGGTTAAGAAAGGTACGTCACACTTGGATATATTTCAACTAAAGGTTGTTGACTTTTTCATAATTTATGTGTATGATACGCTTTTGAATAAATATTTGTGATTAATGTTTTAGGGTTATTCATAAATGTTTATAATCGACTAAATTTGTGATCAGATCAAGTATGTCCATATCATTAATTGGGATCATACAATATCACATGAAAAGCTAGTGTGATATTTGCAATTGTACATATTTGATGGATTATTTAGTTATCACCACAATGATACTAAACTCTTATCTTGTAACTATTGTATATATTTTGAGTCCTTTTAGTTTCATTAACGATTAGAGCAATGCTGCTCACAAGTGGTTTTCGGTTCACACGTTTAAACAAGCATTAAGGTTATCTAAATGTTTCATATACATGTAAAATAATAGCTACCCATAGGTGACTATTATTTTGATGTATTAGGTTAGAATTATTTGAGTTTGTTAATACATGATAGGACGAGATTCTCCCACAGGTGACTCTAGTTGTGCTATTAAACAAACATAATGTTGTGTGTATGAGAAAAGTAAAATATCTACTGATGTTTTTCATGTCTCACATTGTTCCTTGATAAGTTTTTACCCACAGGATAATCTTATTGAAGGTATGAAACTATTGTAAGCTTAATTGTCATTTATCTCTATTATAAATTTCAGATTTTGTTCTTATTAATTGTTGATTATGATTATTTTGTAGACTTTTAATTAATGGTCCAGTTTTTGGAAGATAAAATTGTATATCACCTGATGATTTTTCGCGTTATTATGTACATCCATCAATTGCATTATGAATCTCAATTTGTGGATGTTTTCTCGAACATTCATTATTGAAATTGAGAGGCAATTATAGAGAAAGTGAAAACCATAAAGTCTGACAAAGGTGGTGAATATTATGAAAGGTATGAGAAAATAGGATAATATCTTAAATCTTTCGCGTAATATATCCAAACGTTTGGAATTTTTGTTCAATACACAAGGCCAACCCATCCTTGGAATAATGGTGTATAGGAAAAGGAAAAATCATACTTTTATGAAAATAGTTAGAAGCATAATGAGTTATGCATAATGGCCATACATCTGTGAATGTATGTTCGTTCTAAAACTGTATGATTTAATGGATTTCCGAGTAAAGCACTTTCAAAGACGCACTTTGGACTAGAAAGGTTGGAAACCTAGTTTAAATCACATTTGAGTTATGGTTGTTCAGTTGGAGGTGAGGGCTTACAAGAATGAAAAATTGGATTTGAAAACTATTACTGTTTCAGTGGTTTTCCTAAATAATCCAAATGGTATTCTTTAATGTTATAACTGTAGTATGAGATTTCTTGAAACCGAAAATATAAATTCATTAGTGATGGCATAATCAGTGGTATTTCGTGGATATATCTGTTCAAGAAGTCATGATAATGATACCTTATTTAAGATTTCTACAGATATTGTGAATCTTCTCATTGTCGGAATGTTAGATAATGAAAGACCACAAATTACTGATTCGATACTCCATAATAAAACTACTGCCAATAAAGAAATTTTTTGATAACAACATGAACCAGCATTAAGAAGATCTCAAAAGAGATTGAAAGAAATTTATTCATGTTGTTTCGATGATTTGCTTACAAGAATTTATTTTGTTTGATATAAAATGGTAAAGACTCGGTTTCCAGTTTACAATCTATTATGTGTAACAATTTTGATTGATGGATTGATGCTATGAGAGATTAAATTAATGGTTGAACATCAAGTCCGGGATATCATTTGGTTGCTTGAACAACACAAAACAGTTGTGTGCAAGTGGGTTTTTCATCCCTAGCATGACTGTAATAGCATAAATATAAAGCCCGAACTGCAACTAAAGATTTTAGTTTGAAATGGTGCATTGATTATAAATAAGTTTTTCTCTCGTGTCAAAGAAAGACTTATTTAAAATTATCATAGTATTATTAGTAGCTCAGTATGACCAAAGAGTTACATTAATTAAATGTGAAAATAACCTTTATTATTGAAATAAATTATGAAGAAAATTTATGTGTGTTAACTTGAAGGCCTTGCCTTATAAAGATAGGAACACGTAGTCTACAAAGCTTAAGAAATCAAAGTATGAAACTAAGCAAGCTTCCCGAATATTGCATATCTAAAATTCAACAAGACCTTCACGCTATTTGGTTTTGGATGAAATTATTATAGATCGATGCATATACCTCAAGATCAGTGAGAGAAGTTCATACTCTTGGTATTTTATGTTAAGACTTACTACCTATGAGTAGTGATCTTGACTTTATGAATATCTCTTATGATTCGAAATAAAGGATCTCAATGAAGCTTACCATGTGATAAGCACATATCATATGGATTACTAAAGCTCTCATGTAAAGCGTATATCAAATATTCGAAGAATTTTGAGATAGTAACATGTTTAGAAAATTTTGTTTCATATTGGATATAAGATATAAATATAGTCTTCACTATGTCTTAATTTTGATATGAAACATATAACAAGTTGTCTATATGCTAACTCGAAGAACAAATTATGGGAAACTTATTAGGAATTTTGTGATACTAATCTTGACTTATGTCTTATAATTAGTTAGCAAACCCCAACTAGAGTTTACTGGGTTTTCAGACTTCAATTTTTTGTGCATGTGTGGATTCTATAAATGAAGAGTCCATCAATAATAGTCCCACAATTGAGTTTGAATATTTATGACTGCAATACTTAGAGACTTAAGGTTTTTCTCTACATTGCTGAAATTTATCGTCTTAGCTTCGCAGCATTAAAGCACGATATGATACAAAAGGAAAAAAACACATGAACCTTGAGTATATATGCGTGAATCAAGCAATTCAGAAACAATAGTTGTTCATTTATCGCTTTAGCACAATTGCATTCGCAGATGCACTTATTGAACCATTACCTTTTAAGACCTCTTAAGAAAAGATTGAAATCTTAGGTCTGTGGGAGTAATTGATTATTTTCAGCTAATTTATGTGCTTATTTTTGGAACACTTATTGAGCTCTTACTAATGTCATTCTGAATTATTTCTGTATCCATGTTTAGTATACACTTATGTGAATGGATGAATGTTAACAGAAATTGTCTACCTTTTATAGACATCACTGGACCATTATGATACTCCTCTTAAAGGCCTAGTTGAGTAAGTTGTTTATGTTGTGGTACATGGAAGGGAGCATTTTGATAACAAGACAACGTGCAACCGCTATGACTCGCATTAGTAGTTTATTTAATCAAGGTATTACGTTAACCACTAATGTATTATGTTTAGCAATTACGCGCGCCTTATGAATCCTGTAATTAACCATTACTAGATAATCACATGGACCAGTGGGAGAATGTAAGATAATTTATTATGAGATTAATTATCTTTATTTGGCCCATGTGAGACTCTTGGTTATAACTAGGATATTGCTAAAAATCTATAACCTGGTTTATATAAGGAGTCAGATTCCTAATAGATCTCTTCTTTGATGGACGATCGAGATCTAAAGGTAAAACTAAAACCCTAGGAACTTGGTCCTCTCTCTACCTATAAAATAAACATAGTACCCATCAATATAGTGTTAAAGAAATTACCACTCATTATGCCTAAGGTCAAGAGAGAGATATCAAGACCTCCACAAGGTATTACGGCTTCAATAAGATGATCTATGATGTACTACGGATAAGCACTATAAGGTATTTTTCATAAACGATTCTTGTATAATTACTGTGTGATTATCATGAAGTTCAACGATCCTAATTACGTACCTATAAAATTAAAACTTATATCGTCCGTTATTCAATAGAAGCTTATAATAATTCTCATGAATCAATATTATCCGGGGTTGATAAAATTTTCCATTACCCGTTGTATGATAAAAAGTAAGAAGCATATTCTGATTGCAAGCTTGGTGTCGTGGGTTCTTGTAATGGCCTACTTTGAATACGTGCAATGTTTGATCGTATTTTCTTTTGGAATGTCTCTACTAAAGAGCACATGGCTTGTACCGAAGGTAAAAGCGTCTGATCAGAGGATATCTTCATGGTTTAAGTACGGATTCGATTATGACATCAAGACTCAGGATTATAAGTTGCCGAGATTTAGATGCTTGGAAGATAGACGCCGTGGTACTCACATTAAGGTCTACTCATTAGCATCAAATTTGTGGAGTACTGCTCGTTACATGCCGTATGCAGTTTCTCTTAAACCACGACCGACAACAATATACAAACTCAATTTTTTTCTTTGGCTTCTTTCTCATGATAGGATAATGACGGCGGATAAGCTCTTAAGAAGGGGTATGGAGTTTTCTAGTCTATGTTGTTTTTGTGAAGAAAATGATGAAATTAGCTCGTATTTGTTCTATGAATGTTGGAGGACCCGGAGAATTTGGGATTACTTTGTTGAAGGATGCCGCTTTCATTGGACTTATAATTAAAATGTCACTATAAATGTGAAGTCTTGGAAGTTTAATTGGGGAGACGAAAGGCTTAAACGAATATGGAATAACATCCCGGTCGCAATATGGTGGTGCATATGAAGAGAGTGAAATGCAAGAGTCTTTGAAAACAAGAAAAAAAAATTGGTTAGTCTCATTAGAAACGTTAAACTACAAGCGTTCTTTTGGGCCGATTCAAACACAAGTATGTTGGGTCTAACGACGAATATGGTAGTAGCTTTATGGGACTCTTTATTTCGGCCTTCTTCAGCTCGTTGTTTGTTTTTTTGGATTGCTGAATTCGTATTCGGTAATCCATCCTTTTTTGTTTCGATTTGTATTCATTTGGTTGAGGTACCCCTCTTAAGTACCTTTTCTTTTTAATGAATTTTCTCTTTAATCGATCAAAAAAAATGTACTTGAACGGAGCTTTTCATTGGCTAACCGAAGACGAAAAACTTGTCGTCTCTTTTAATCTTGGAGACGAGATAATTCGTGAAATTCCAGGACCAACAAGGGATAATTTTTTCGATAAAGAAAGATATGAGTACAAGTTTGTGGTAGTGTTGGGAGGGTGTCTTTGTGTCGTATGTGTAGTTCCAGGGGATCGTGGCGACATATGGGTTATGAAAGATTATGGAGTGAGAGAATCTTAGAGTAAAGAGTTTACATTTCCTTGGCGAGTAATAAATTTTGATTACTTTAAGCCGATTGGGTATGTAAGTAATGGAAAGCAAGTTTTGCTGAATATCTAAAGACTTAAAGGCCTAGAAAAATAAAGTTTCCACGTTGAACGGTGAGGAAATTCTCGCTTCCTATTGGTCGAAATAGACCTTTTTTGAGTTTTGTGAAACGAGCGTTTTGGTGAGGACACTTGGCAAAGTATGATTGGTTTAAAAAGAATAGGAAAAAGATTAAAAAAATAAAACCTAACTCAATTTGAAATTAATAAAGTGACAATATTTAGGTGAGGACACTTGACAACATATGATTGATTTAAAAATTACGAACTTAAAAGGAAAACCTAACTTACCATGTTTGGAATTTTATAGAAGTCCAAATTCAATTTGGAAATCGAGTAGTTGTTATGTTAGGACTATTTTTCCCAAATTAATATATAAAGGAAAAAATCCTCATATTTTCTGCGAAAATAAAAGAAAAAAATAAATAAAATTTTCACATGTATTTGCTCCGCCACATCAAATCAAAAATAAATAAAATATGCACATATTTTATTTATTTAATGTAAAAGGAAAAAAATAAAAATATGCACATATTTTCAACCTATTTAATGTATTTGCCCCGCCATACTAAATCAAAAATACACATCCAAGGGGCGGGGCTTTTTGCACACCAAATCATGCATTGCCACGGGGAGGGGCGAAGCCCAGCGCACACCAAATCAAAAATACATCGTCACAGGATGGACAAAGCCCTACGCACACCAAATCAATAATACATCGCCCCGGGACGGGGCAAAGCCCTGCGCAAACCAAATTAGAAAAAGATATGCCCGGTGCGTAGCACGGGCACAAATCTAGTTGGTTTTAAGCAAGAAACAAACGAGGGCAATTTTTTAGTTCGCTATAACCCAAAGTGTAAAATGGCGACAACTCTGAAGAACCATGAGATTACTGATCCCGAGTGGCGCCATGCCTATATTATCAGGAGAGTTTGTTTTCAGTACTCGGTAAGAAGGGAAATTCAGTTGGTATTCTTCATTATTTGGAGGATGATCAAGTCGAACAAGAAGATGCAGCGTTTTCAGAACCAGTCCACAAGAGAAGAAAGATTGCAAGTTGAAGAGTGCATGCGTGGCAGTATATCAAAATCAATTTTTTTTATTGCGTATTCGCATTGTTTTACATTCAAACTAGCTCGCACCTTTTCTTTCTTCTTTTTGTGTTGAAACTCCATGTTATGTAATAGATAGTTGGGTCAGTTGTTTCATTCGTATAGTTTGTAAAAATATTTATATGTCTTGACGACCCTCATGAAGATTAATTTCAAGAAGTCGAAAAATGGACACAAATTACTAAAACATTCTCCTCACTGCACAACATTGGAAAGCACTTATTCAGAATAAAAACTCAATTTCTTCTCCAACAGAAAGTTTCTTCCACTTCTTGATATTCATAAATTTAGTGTTGATTTTTTTTTTCTCACCATCGTTGTATGTTCTTTCCTCTTGTGGATTTTGCAATTCTAAGGTTTCTTATTATTAATCCTTCGAAACCCTTTTTCCAGTTAGATGAGGATTCAAGATTTGGGTTGAAAAGGATTATAGTCTTGTAGATGATGTTAGAGTTCTTTTCATATTTTTTTTTGTAGTGTAGCCCTTGTGAAACTCAAAGTTTGATGAATATAAGAACAATGGTGTGGTGTGGTCTCAGATACGCAAAATTACTCTAGTCTTTGTTGAAATTGTTTGACAGAGGAATCACCCCTAGTCCTTTTCCAATTTTCCGAACAGCAACAGTAGCACAAAAATAAATAAAAAAATGAACTGTTGACAGTGGGAGAACCCACGCCCTTTCGGACCAGCGCCTTAGACCAACTCGACCATATCAACATTGTTGAAATGGCCGGCAGATAAGAAGTTGAAGATTTATTAAAACTGCGCAGCATCTTAAACCACCCACTCCACTCATAACGAAACTTTACTTTGCAGGATATATCTCTCGGCCTCATTTTATCCTGGCTTGATTGGGGTATACCCAATTTTAAAGGGACTCTTTTTAAGGGTTTTAGGGGGAGTCTTAATGGGTAAGTTACAAAACTACCCTTACCCTTTATAATCCTAATACCCTAAATCAGTTTATTCTTTTCCTTTCATCTTCTTCTTTTCTTCTTCTAATCTTCTTCTTCTTCTCCTCCACAACCACAATCAAAACTCGTCGATGAATTCGTCGTAATCGTCGATTCGAAAACTCCGATTAATCTTCAACAATGGATCCGCCAAGACCTAGGGCAAGTCGTATGAAAGACGCTAATAGAAAACCCAATCAATACAACCCCGGAATTGCAAAACTAGTTCAACAAAAAGTGAAGAAAAAACGGTTGCAGAAAAAGAAATTGAACCCGCAAAAGAAGAAATGGTGCGATTAAGAAAGTAAGGGCCTACTTGAACTCACTCCAGTACTTCAATTTCATGTTTGCATGTCAAATTAGGTCAGAAAAATCGAATGCTTGAATTTGCAGTTATTTGGCCGGCAAGGTGTTTGTTCCACGGCTTTGCCGGCTTTTCATAGTTAGGGTTTGGCCGGCAAGCTCTTAGGTTGAATATCTTGCCGGCTGTTAAATATCTGTAACTGCTTCTACAGGGTCGGCAAGTTATTCAACCTACAACCTTGCCGGCGGCGGTTTTTGTTTAATGAAGCCGGCGTGTTATAATTTCTTACCTTGCCAACTACTACTTGTTTTGAAAATATTGGTTCCTGATGCCTTGAATTTTAAAACCGGAATGGTATTTGGATAAAACCATGTCGGTTGTTTGTTACCCGACAATGTATGGGTAATGGACCTTGCCGACCTGTAATGTGAAAAATCCTTGTATCTCATGTGTTCATATTTGTTATAAGCCGGCAGGTTATTTGAATGATACCATGTCAGCTATAGTTTAGCCGGCATATATGTTTTAGTCGACCCTTCCGGTCATTGTTCCGCCGGATTGGTTATATTTGTCGACCCTGCCGACTTATAATTTTGTTTCTTAATCATTCTTGTTCAGGTTGCAAAAGGCAAAGAAGAAAGCTCTGAAAGCTCTTAGTCCTCCTTCAAAACCTCCTCGTGTTGGTGAAAAACTCTTGACTTCAACACATCGCGGGTCATACGTTGTGCTAGGAACGCTCAAGATCCGTGTACCGAATGATTCTGAACCACCATCGGAACCCAGTGATTCAGACGAGACTCCAAATGAAGACCAATCAATTCCATCTGGTAGAAGAGGTGATGATGATGATGTTGATGAAAGCACTCCGGCTGCTGGAGGAGGTAACAATGATTATGATGATGGTGATCAAGAAATGCCTAATGTTGGAGGTGATGATGATGGTGATCAAGAAATGCCTAATGTTGGAGGTGATGATGATGATGATGATGATGATGATGATGATGGTAATGGAGATAAAGATAAGGATATCGAAGATGAAATTGTTGAAGAGGCAGTGGAAGAAGAAGAAGAAGAAGAAGAAGGAGATGGAGATGGAGAACAAACTCTAGCTATTGTTTAACAAACCGAAGCTTCAACTTCAACTGAAACCGGAAAGAAGAAGAGGGTGATCACTAAACCAGTTAATTCCCACATGCCTCCCCCTCACTTGATGGTTACACTGAAAAAATGTGAGCTTCCAAGGGGGACCCCAAGAGATGGTGGAAATGTCTTTTTGGATACAAAGACTCATGGGCATGTACGATCCATAATACTATCGTAAGTAATCTCAATCCGTCTTTGTTTTTTATTCAAGTGTGTATCTATCTTAAATTTGCGTCAAGTGTTTGTATTTCTTTTCATTTTGTTTTTTTTTTTGGTATTTAGGATCACAAGCATGTCGTCCGTCTAATGAGGCGCCAAGCTTCATGTTCAGTGACTAAGACTTGGAATCTTGAGGATGAATGTGAGGAGGTGAAAGTGATTGTCAAGAACTCCGGGTTGTGGCCTTCGGTGGAGAGTTCGAATATTGAGCATGATAGAGTTACTGTATCTGCATTCTGTGAGAGGTTCTACGGAGAGACTGATACAATGTTATTCACATTCGGTGAGATTCCGATAACTCCCGATAATGCTCATCAAATTCTAGGCCTCGAGGTTGAGGGAAAAGCAGTCAGTGAGGACTTAGATGATGATTTTTCTTTCAAGGATATTTACAAATTGAGCCACAAATTGTTCGGTTGGAATCAGATTGAGACGGAGTCTATACTTGAGAAGAAGGATGGTCGTTTAAGCAAGAAGTTTAATCTAAATAAGTTGAGGGACACATTATTTGACACCAAGAAAATCTTTGATAAAGAAAGAAGGGTGAACCCAGTGCGAATCAATGCCACCGCGTCAGGTTATTTGTTATACGTCCTGGTCAAATGTATCTTCCCCGACAGTTCCGGAAGCTTGGTCGACGCCAGTTATATGCAACTATTGGATCCCTTAGATAAGATGCATGAGTATTCTTCGGGTACTGCGATGGTCGCCTTCTTGAACAATGAGTTGACAAAGGGTTCTAGGGCACTCACTGCGCAAGTTAACGGAACCACATGTCTCTTCCAGGTAATTTTATTGTCTAAATCATTTATATTTGCAAAATTCTCATAAGATAAGATTCTTACTAAACTTTGTGTTTTCCTAGGTTTGGATATATGAGCACTTCCTTTCTTTGGTGAAAGCCAACTCCTACATCAAAGTGGATGCGAATGTTGCGGTTGATAAGCCAAGAGCGCAAAGGTACAGTTTTAAGGGTACTCAAGATAAGAAAATGCCATAAAATCTTATCAAACTCCGAATCGCCATCGACAAATTGACTGCGGATGATGTGTTATTTGATCTGTATCGAGATGCTAGAAATCAAGGTTTAATCCGAAGGAGAGATGAAGTTGCATTATACTATGGAACCTTAATGACTGCGGATGGTGGATATTCAATGTATGATCCACATCGGGTAATGCGATAATTGGGTTACGTCCAAGAAGAACCTCATTTCGATAAATAAAATCCGTTCTTTACTGTGTCAAGGGCTGACTGCACCACGTACCAAAAAATTCTTAACGTCTCTTACGCTCCACCATTAGTTAAAGAACATTGGGACGCAAGAAGAGGTACCCGTAAAATCGATGTGAGTCTTTTGGACGAGGTGACCACCGGTCATGAAACTAGTGAGAAATACATGACGTGGTACTTGGGTTGGGCTCGTCCTACTGTGATTAGGGAAATGACTGCTGAAGAATTGGCTCGTAAGAGGAAGATGGCATCGAAAGACCCAGCAACAAGTCTTAAGTTCTTTGTAAGTATTTAGAGTTTCTCTTACTGTTTTAAGATTAGATTATCGAATCATTCTATTAATTGTTTGTTGTTTAATTGAAAATAGAAGGAGCATTTGAAGATCTTTGTGAACGTGTTGTGTTGCGCGAAAGACAGAGGAGAGCCTTTGTCGATTGAAGAGCAAAGCAAGCACATTGACTATGCTTGCAATATTGACAATGAGGATGCCTATCAATTGTTCAAGCGAGTTGATGCTGAAGTAAAGAGGGAAGAAAAATCCAGGAGGGAAGCAAGAGCCAAGATGAATGCTGACAAAAAGAGGGCTCGTAGTGGTCGTGGTGGTGAAGGTAGTAGTAGTGGTAGTGCTCCTAAACGGGGCCGTGCTCGTGGACGGAGCCGTGGTCGTGGTGGTGAATGAATGCAGTTTCTAGTTTATTTCTTTATGTTGTGGTGGACAAATGTTAAGGTTAACGGTTGGACAAATGTTTTTTTTAAGGTTTATGGGACATATTTTCGTATTTTGGACAAAAAGTGTTGGATTTCAAGTTGTTGAATGAATGGTTTGTTTAGCTATGTAAAGTTTCAATACTTATACCGGCATGATTTTTTTAAGTTACAGTGCCTACCACACCAGGGCCGGCAAGGTTGTGAACTGTCAGACTGCCGTCCCTGACACGAGAAATTATTTGCACACCGGGGCCGGCATGGTTAAAAAATATGTTCCTTGCCGACCAAATCAAAGCCGGCACGCTAGGGACCAAATATCATTCCGACGATTAAACATAAAATTGCATGTTCTCCTGATGCCTAAAATTCATAAGGTCGGCATGTAAGAAATTTTTTACCATGCCGGCCTTATCGTAGCCGGCATGCAAATGTTAAAATACATTACCGGCGGATACACAGAAGAAAATGTTCTCCTGATGCCTAAAAGTCATAAGGTCGGCATGGTAACAAGATTTTCACCCTTCCGGCCTGTTTAAGTCGGCGTACTGGGGAAAACAAACCTCGCCGGCGAATTCAAAATTCAAAATTTTTTGCAAGTGCAATTTCATTGATTGACTTGTACTTGTGCACTATAACAGCCAAATTTGGCCACCATCCTATAAATACACTGGTTCTCTCTACAAAACAACACACAACTATTTGCATATACTCTCCAAAGCTCATATCATCATACACTCCATCTAACTCACCCAATAGATTTCTACATACAACAATGGCTTCATTTGATTCAAACGAAGATTTGGCAATCACCAAACCATGGTACGCGGAAACTCAAGTTAGACATGAGTCCTCCGTAAGGGTGGATGCTGTAACCTTTTGGGCTAGGGTACACAACAAATTTAGGAAAGAGTTTGGGAATCCGAATGGAAGAAATGTTCAACAAGTCCATGATAGGCACCAAGTCATCGAAAATGCGATACTTGCTTTTTTAGCTCTCCAACCTCGGATTTTTAACACTTCCCACTTCAACTTGTCCATTGAACAATTTGTAAGTATGTTTGTGGTTTATCTTACGCAATCCATGTTGTTTGATCTTCCTACTAAACACCACTAACAAAGTAAGTTTGTGTTTTGTTTTTGTAGCATGAAGCCGTGAAAGCGCACTACTTGGAGGAAAATGGGGAAGTATTCGCATTCGATGCAAGCTATCAATTCCTGATATCAAAAATCCCGGAGTATGCCCCGGACTTCATGGAGGCCAGAGATGAATGGGATTCCTCCGACGAAGCTTGATGGTTTTGGTGTAGGTTTTGTGGGTAGATCTCTATGTAAACCCTCACGAGACTATAACTCGTCCACTAGGGTCGCCTAGGGGTTCAAAGGCTTGATGCACATGCTAAGTGCATTCGTTTTTCCGTCGACAAGGAGTTGTATTTTATGTTTCAATCAATGTAGTAACCAAAATTGCATGAATAAAGTGAATTACATCTTCCCATATTCTGTTTTCTGTTTGTTATAAGTACAAGTCGGCAAGGTTATAAATCCTTATCATGCCGACTACAGGTCAGCCGGAAGTGTTATAAATTATGTGCATGCTGGCTATAAGATAGCCGGCATGGTAGAAAATATTTATATGCCGACCGTAAGATTGCTGGCCCAAGATAGTCGGTGTATTCTTCATTCAAAGACCATTCCGGCCTAAAAAGGGTCGACATTTTCTTCATCCAATGACTTTGCCGGCTGTAATTCCGTCGACCATCCCGGTGAAGCGTAGCCGGCACCTTATTCAAACGTCGACCTTGCCGACCATTCACATTTTCAAAACCAAATTTTTTGATCGAAATCGAACTCATAAAACGGATTAAAGGTTTAATCTACTGAATTCATAATTTCAAAATTTTAGTCTAAACTCAATTAATTAACCTAATCAGAATTTTTAGTGTTAATTAAATAAGGGCATATTAACCATTTAGAAAATACAAGGTTAAGGGATGGCTTCTTTTACTTCAAAATGTCTTAAGTTTTGTCTCATTATGTATACCCCAATTAATTTGGATATACCCCAATCAAGCCTGGACTTTTATAGTGCACATGTACAGACAAAATTCCATGCTCAAATGAAAAGGAAAGTACGTAGAAATACTTAAACTGAAAATAAAGAATCTACCGACTTTCTTTCTCCTCCAAAGAAAATAAACAATCTTCTTTCACGTAATATAATTCATACTTGCAAACCACAATAAGATATATTGCTCTCATAGATTATTCCATTGCATAAAAAGAACTAGGGTTTCAATTTTCCCGAAGTCGATTACACATATTTGGTTATTTCATTTTATCAATTAATAATTTTATGTTCCAAGCTTCCTGTTCAAGTATTGCGCAGTGTTTTTTCTTACGAATGTTGCTTATAGCAGTCGCCAGTCCCGATTGGACGATGTTTCGGGACGTCCCGGTTGCATGGCCGTAACGTCATGTTTATATTATGCCGTCTACATATATTGCTCACGCGTTCCCGAAAGTGGAAACTTCACGGACATGTTTTCGCCCTATCTAGTATATAAGAGACGTACGTTCATTCGTCCCCGAATCTCATTAGAATAGGCTTTCACAGGTTGCATCTTTTACTTCTCTCTACCTTTGGGAACAAATATATATGGAAACTCCTTAATTTTAGAAACCTTAGACTAGGTTACGTATTTGCCCCAGTTCACAGTATATAAGAGATCTATTATTCTGTATAGGCTTGAATCTCATTAGTTTTAGCAAAGGAAAAGAACAAGAAAGATCACCATCATCAATCCATTACAATTATCGATGTCCTCGTCGACACTCCCAGGAGATGTCATAATGATATTCTTACGAGGTTACCAGTGAAATCTGTCGGTTTTGGTAAAACACGCCTTAACTTCCTTAGAGGGATGTTAGGCAATATATATTATTATGATTACAGTCCATCAATGAGAATATCCTGTGAGCTGTAAATAAGGGAAAATATATTCTATTACACCCCCTTAGTCTGAGCGGGAGAGGAACAAACGCTAAGAGTAGAACGAAAATTAAGAAACAACTGACGTGGAAGACCCTTCGTGAAGATATCAGCATACTGATTTTCTGAAGGGATGTGCAACACGCGAATGTCACCAATACGAACTCTTTCACGAACGAAGTGGATATCAATCTATACATGCTTAGTGCGTTGATGTTGAACCGGATCACCAGACATGTAGATAGCACTCACATTGTCACAATATACCATAGTAGCACGCCGTAATGGTATATGTAACTCAAGAAGTAGATTCCGTAGCCAGGTTGTTTCAGCCACCGCATTCGCGACACCTCTGTATTCTGCTTCGGCACTGGAACGGGACACAGTTGCTTGACGTTTGGAGGACCATGATACAAGATTGTCCCCAAGAAATATGCAGTAACCAGAGGTTGAGCGTCGTGAGTCAGGACAACCCGCACAATCAGCATCAGAGTAGGCGGTTAGGGCAGAAATATTCGAAACCGATAGTGACAAACCGTGATCAATAGTGCCCTGAAGATATCGAATAATGCGCTTGATGGCTTGCATGTGAGGCTCTCGAGGATCATGCATAAATAAACATACCTGCTGGACTGCATAAGAGATATCCGGTCGAGTGAAAGTAAGGTATTGTAGCGCCCCGGCCAGACTTCTGTATAAAGTAGGATCCGAAATTGCTGGACCAGAAGTAGCGCTCATCTTAGAATTTGTGTCGACCGGAGTTGCCACTGGATTGCAGTTCGTCATGGATGCACGAGCAATAATATCCTTTGTATAGAGCGACTGAGATAAAAACAACCCTGATGAAGAACGAGTGGCAGTAATACCCAAAAAATGATGCAACGGGCCAAGATCAGTCATAGAAAATTCCCGTTTCATCAGGTCAATAAAACGGGACAGTAGAGCATCAGTAGAGGCAGTGAGTATGATATCATCAACATACAATAATAAGTATGCAGTATCCTGACCGGACCGGTAAATGAAAAGAGATGGATCACAAACACTACCCCTAAAACCACAACCTGTAATGAAAGTTGCAAACCTCTGAAACCACGCCCGAGGCGCCTGTTTGAGACCATAAAGGGATCGACGAAGACGACAAACATAATCAGGGCGAGTAGGGTCAACAAAACCTGGAGGTTGAAACATATAAACTGTCTCGGACAAGTCCCCATGAAGAAAGGCATTCTTGACATCCAACTGATGAATCGGCCAGGATCTGGACGTGGCAATGCTGAGAACGGTACGAATAGTGGCTGGCTTAACAACCGGACTAAAAGTCTCAAAACAATCAACCCCAACCTATTGTGACTTACCGTTGGCAACAAGACGGGCTTTGTGTCGCTGCAATGTACCATCTGCATTAAACTTGTGACGAAATAACCACATGGAGCGAATAACATGAGCACCAAGAGGTCGTGGTACTAGGTCCCAAGTGTGTGTTTTTAACATAGCAATGAACTAATCTAGCATGGCCTTGGTCCAGTTGGGATCACGAAGAGCAGACAGGTGAGATTTTGGCAGATTGGATATAAGTTGTGGTGTTTGCACATTAAGATTCAGACGATGGGTGGGACGAAATATGCCACGAGAGGCATGGGTGACAGGTCGAGAAGAGGTGACTGAAGTGTCAGGGACAGACGGAGTGGGGGATGATGGTGGATCTGCCCGGGCAGGGCAGGCAGGGGTCGTGGTAGTGACAGACCCTGCTGGATCACAGTTTTCAGAAACGGCAGGTCTGGAGTCTGGGTGTGCAGTGGAGTGGAGTCGAGCTGCTGTGGGGGAACGACGATGGGGAGGAGTATAGAGTTGCTGTGGAGCGGAATCTGGTGGGGAAATGACGGGATTGTGCTGTGTAGATGGTAGTTCCTGTGCAGCAGGAACTGGTGAGGAAGTGACGGGATTGTGCTGAGTAGCTGGTAGTTTCTGTGCAGCGGAAATAGGTTGTGCAGAAACTGCGGAAGATGGCATGGCAGGAGGGAGGCTGGTCTGAGGGTTAAGAGTTGTTGGGTAGAGAATACGAATGGGAAGAAGAGGGAGAGTTGATGTGGAAGGAGGTTCTGGACTGTGGGATGCGATGGGAAGTTTTTCTTTGAAAGGAAAAACGTTTTCATCAAACGTCACATGTCGAGATAAGATGATCTTGTGAGTGGATAAGTCGAGACAATGATAGCCACGATGATGTGTTGGGAAACCAAGAAAAACACACCTAGTAGAACGAGGAGAAAGCTTATGAGGAGTGGTGGCGGATAGGTTTGGATAGCAAAGACAACCAAAAATACGAATATGAGAGTACGTTGGTTGTCGTTGATAAAGGATTGAAACTGGAGAAGCGTAATCGAGAATTTTGGAAGGGAGTATGTTGTGAAGGTAGACGGCCATATGAAGGGAGTCGGCCCAATAGGTGGGAGGGATTGAGGCATGAGACATAATTGTGCGAGTGATGTCATTGACACGACGAATCATTCGCTCAGCCTTGCCGTTTTGAGAGGAGGTATGAGGACATGAGAAACGCAAAACTAACCCATTTTGGTGAGCAAAATCGTGAAATGAGGAGTTATCGAATTCACGACCCATGTCACATTGAAAAGATTTGATTTCACGTTCAAACTGTGTTTTAACGAAAGAGCGAAATTTTAAGAACTTGGTATAAACCTGGGATTTTAATTTGAGAGGAAAGATCCATAGATAATTTGTGAAGTCATCTAGCAATATAAGATAGTAATTGAAACCAGTCTCGACATGCAATAGAGATGTCCATAAGTCGCTATGAATTACATCAAATGGGGCAAAAGTGACAGAGTTTGAATCAGAAAATGGCAGACGAATATGTTTACTAACTTGACAGGAATGACAAAGTTTAGTAGACTGATTTTTAATACATAGAATTGAAGAGTTTGCACGTAAATTATCTAAGATAGATTTCCCTGGGTGGCCAAGACGGTTGTGCCAAACATCATAGGAGCACGTGAGAAGGGATATTGGATGAGGCAAGATCGAAGTTGAAGGTGGCACGGCAGAAGGAGTAATAGGGTAGAGCTCCCCAGAACTATTACATCGAAGAAGAATCTTCCTCGATCTCAAATCCTTCACAGAAAAACCAGATGGGTCAAATTCAATAGACACATGATTATCAGTGGTGAATTTACGAACCGGAAACCAAATTTTTTATAATGTCAGGAGCAACAAGAGTGTCTTTTAGCTTTAGGGTGCGAGATGGAATGTCGATGAACTTGGTACCGGAAGCAATGACTGGAATACTGTTCCAACTAAGATGGAACGAACATTGCTAGTATTAAAAACAATGTTTAGGGTACCTGAGTCTGCGGTGAGATGCGATGTGGCACCGGTATCCATATAAAAAGCGTCGTTAGGAGAGTGTAAACTCATGGAACTGTACGCTTCGGCAATGCCACTGGGATGAAGGTATTCCGTGGATGGAGTGAGATATGCCTGTCCACGTCCAATACTGGAAGGTCGACCGCGTGACTGTCCACTGCGTCCACGGCCTCGGTAGGAGCTGTGACCGAAAGGTTGCTTCCATGTTGTTTCCGGAGGTGCTGTGGGATACGGACAAGGTGGTGTTGCCAACTGTGGTGTCCAGTGATTTTTGTAAGCCGGATTTGGTGCACGATACAGCTGGTAAGGATGTGGTGGAGTTGGCAGCAGTGGTGGAGTTGGCAGCAGTGGTGGAGCCGCAGGTGAGGAGGACGATCGACTGCCACTGCGTTTGGCTGAGCCTGAGCGCTGTGAGCGCTGAGTTCCACGATCTGTGGTCGAAGCTGTAGCTGCAAGCGCTGTAGATGAAGAGGTACAGGTCTGTTGAGAGCGGCGGATCTCTTCGGTTCGCAGCTGTGAGCGAGCGGCATCGAATGTAGGCATAGCTTGTTGGATAAAGGAGGCCACCGTGTTGTATTCCTCCGGAAGGCCGTTGACGAGTTGAATCACAAGTCGTTTATCATTCATAGGAAAATCAAGATCACGTAATCGATCCGATAGGGATTTAAGTTTATCACAATAATCATCAATACTAGTGCAATCAACAAACTTAAGGTTAACAAACTGACGTTCAAGAGTCGCAGCACGGTTACCTTTGTTGTCTTGAAAAAGTTTCTTGAGATGATCCCAAATCTCTTGAGCAGTTTCGCCAGATTTGAGCACGGTGAGCATTAAATCCTTGGTCATGGTGGAGAACATCCATTGACGACAGAGAGCGTCAAGTTGAAGCACGGTGGGAGCGTCGACATCCGGTGGTGGTGTGGATCCATCAATGAGAAAGAGAAGACGATGAGCCTGAAGATGGAGCTCGAACAGAAAAACCCAAGAAGAGTATTCATCCTGTTTGATATCTAGGAGAATAGGGATGAGGGTTTTGATGTTGTTGATGGTAAACGCCGGGTGTAGTGTCTTTTTATCTCCTGCCATGATTGATGTTGTTGAAGAAGAAAAGAAAATGGAAGAGGAAGAAGAGAATCGTGTAGTTAGGATGATACCATGTCGGTTTTGGTAAAACACGCCTTAACTTCCTTAGAGGGATGTTAGGCAATATATATTATTATGATTACAGTCCATCAATGAGAATATCCTGTGAGCTGTAAATAAGGGAAAATATATTCTATTAAAATCCATTACGAGATTTTAAGTGCGTATGCAAATCTTGGCGTCACCTATTCACTGACATAAACTTCTGCAAGAGGCACTATGATGCCCAGAAGATAAACAATCGGGTTATTAAGATTCTTGCTTGCAAGGGAAACGTCCTGTATTCTATAGATGCTCATAAGAATTTAGGAGTACTATGTGGGACTGTTGAGATTGTCGATTACCCATTCTACAACAAAAACAAGTATAAGAAGAAGTATGAGGTTGCCCTCGGTGTTCTGGGTTCTTGTAATGGCTTAGTTTGCATACGTCCAAAGCCAAACCTATTTTGCTTTTGGAATCCGTCAACTAAACAGCACAAGATCGTACACAAGGTACAACTGGTTAATGAAAATCAACAACCCCAAACGCCACTATCCTGGTGTATATATGGATTCGGTTATGACCTCAAGACTCAGGATTACAAGTTGGTGAGGTTTGAAAGCTTTGAGGATAGAACTCGTGGCACTCAAATCAAGGTCTATTCATTAGCATCAAATTCGTGGAGTACTACTCTACATAACATTCCATATACACTCCCCTACCGTTCAAGGCCAACACCATGGTACTTCAATGGAGCTCTGCATCTGTTAACAGACGACTCCAAAGTTTTACTTTCTTTTGATCTTGGAGATGAGACAATCCGTGAAGTTCAGGGACCAGTTTGGAATAATTTTTTCGATAACAACAGGTACCGTAAATTTGTAGACGTGTTGGGAGGGTGTCTCTGCGGCGATGTATGGGTTATGGAAGAGCGTGGAGTGAGAGAATCTTGGACTAAACGATTCACCGTTCCTCAACAGGTAGAAAACTTTATCAACTTCAGGCCGATAGAGTATCACTACAAAAAAACTGACCAAAGGCTACTAAAATTTTTCCACAGCAGCAAAATATAGTTGCCTTAACAGTTTAAGCAACTAGGAAAGGCAACGGGGGGGTGTATTGGTTTAAGCCACTAAACGGTAAGCAACTATAGTTTCTAAAATCCATTAGCAATAAATGTGCGCCAACCAAAAAAATGTATTAGTAGCTTGAGACATTCAACCACATGGAGAAAACCAACAACAAGATACTAGTTGCCTAATTCTTTATTCAGCCACTAAAGTAACGCAACTACAGGTAAACCTAGTTGATTAAACCTTTGGGAACTAACCATGGAAACTACAGTAGGCATATACATTAAGCTACTTTTGGGAACCAACTTGAGCATCGTAGTAGCTTAACTTAAGAAGAGTAAATAATTTAATGAGAGAAGCCTTGTAAGTGAGCCCTCATACTCAATAGTCTGGACATGTTATTGTGTATCAACTAACATGAGGTTGTTGTAGAGTTATTTAGTAATTAAGATGTGTTAAAATGTGTATCGACTACATATAGAAACATTCCGCGTCAATGCAAAATCAGATTCTTAACATTACCATGCCAATTGCAAGAAAACTCTGTTTGTTTTAATAAAAATGAAGGCTAAGGCCAGAACTTCCATCACATGAAGTTAACAAAAGTAACTATAGTGGTAAAACTTTGATTGAAAAGAAAAAAAAGTTCCTTCCTCACAGAATCTGGGCATCACTTTCAGTTTCCATGTATAGTTCAAAAGTTCCATACAACCAAAACAAGAAGTTTCCATACATAGTTCAAAAATTCCATACAACCAAAAGAAGAAGTTTCCATACATAGTTCAAAAGGGTTGAATTCCTCGTAAACAAAAATAAAAACTTGACCACTGTATACACTTGAACAACGTGCATAAACTGCACCTTCGCCAAATGCGGGCTATTAGAATCCAATATCGCCAAGTTCAAAGTCATCGTCTTCTTCGTCAGTGGTGTAAGTCGGTCCTACCCCAAACCCTTACTTCTTCATGGCCGATGGCTTTGGACTGAACGTCAGTCCTACCCCAAACCAAAGTATACTGCAGGCACCAAAATAAAGTATATTTTAGGCACGAAACACAATTGTAGCCTTACTTTTTGGTTCCTTGGTCATAGTAACAACAAACCTTATCCACAAAAGAAAAATAAATGAGTCAGAAACCATTGGAATACGAATGTTGTAATTAGAAAAAATTGAAACATAAGCATACAAGATTTCTGCAACAACAACAAAACAAAACAAAAATTAGAATGTGAACAAACCTGAAGTGCAAGCTGAGGTACTTTCTTATTTGTTTTTAATGTTCTCCAAGAAAACCTTCTACTTCGTCTTCTGGCTCCAAGAAAATTGCCTGATTTTCAATATTTCCACCATTGCACATCTGAATCACATTGAGGATAGAAACAACAATAAAGTCCTTGTCCATTTCCTATAAAATAAGTGCAACCAAAAGAACGAACCGAACTTTTTTGATCACTTATGAAGAATTTGAACTTACGAAGAATTTGAACTTACAAAGAATTGTATGTAAATTTGAACAAACCAAATTTGTTGTATGCAGATTAGAACGAGTAGCAGTAACTAGATAGGTAGTCAACTCCTCGTTTAAATGAGACCCATCCTAATTAGGTGCCTGCAAAAATACCATATATAAGCAAATATATAAGTTCTAATAAGCTAGAAACAAGGGATAGCAGCTCTGCGGCAAGTTAAATCCTTGAGACAAATTGCTTGCAACTACAAAAAGTTAATTTTGGGCGGTTTCAGGGGTCACAAGAGTTGATGGACCTTGGAAGTTTGATCAAATTGACATGAATCAAGTATTACTTTCTGGGTATAGCTGAGAACGTTCACAGCTAGGTGTTGATCCCTTAATAAGAGAGTAACTCACAAAATTAAGCAATTAACTGTCAGACCAGAGATTTTTTTAATAAGAAAATATACAAAGGATCAATTAACCAACCTTAGTTTCACCAACTTAAAGCATGAGTTCAGTTGTATGAATTTGATGATAGAATTTCAGTCCGCTGCATATTTAAAAGCCATCAGTGAAAAATTCAAGAGGAGAATCAACCAAACCCCAGTGATGACAAATAACAATCCAAGTAAGACTCATTCATACCGTCTCTTACTTTACTAAAACAGATTTATATTAAACAAAATATAGCAAACAAAAGGATTGGAATTCACTCACAACGAGGAATAACTTCGAATCATGTCAAACATTGAGGAGTCTTTAGCTTGACAAATGAACAGATTGCCACGAAAGATATCCACATCGGAAATGCCAAGTATGCACTTACATTTGTAAGTTCCGTTCACTTGCAATACACAAAAACACTCTGAGAATAACAAGAAATTACCAATTATATGAAATGATTGTATGAGAATCAAAATAAACAACATCAGTTGGCAGTTTCGAGAACGTTCAATCACCTACTTTAAAGTTGTCTTCGGTCAGCCATGCTGTGCCAAAACTAGGCCTACAATCAAGAGGTAAGGCCTCCTTTGGTGCTTCTACTAAGGACTACGAATTTCACCTGAATGTTCCATGTATTCATACATTTGCATGAGTTCTGAATCTTTTAAAAATAGGAGGAGTTAAGCCACAGACAAAAAGAACATTAAACAAAACAAATAAAGTGGGTTAGGTCACCTTGTAGCCCAACAATAACCGTAACGACATCGAAACCTTGGTTTGTCAAGAGGGTCAAACACAAACTTGGCTTTATAATTCAACATTCCTAGTTAGGAAACTTTGGACGACCTAAGATCCACAACTACAGACAAAAATTATAGCGTGTAATATGTTACAGCACCAACCTTCAAAATCCTTTTAAACACCCACAAATCTAAACCATGAGGATCAAGCAACATGCCAGATACCAAGTCGTCCCTCCACACACAATAAGATTCACTCAGCTTTGGCAGTACAATTAACAACATCAACTATCAAAATCCAGAGCTAAAACATTCATAGTAAACAATGTCAGCAAATTTAGTCCAAATTTAATTAAGCTTCAGACTCTCCATGCTCGTGTTGGTTCTAGCAAGTTGCTAGTATTCCAAAGTGGATACCAACATTGATAGGCCGTGGGATCCATTCCACTTTGAAGTGCTAGCATCAGGCAAGCATCAACGCCTAATTTTGTACCAACACAACCCAGAATCCCCAACAACCAAAACATATAATCTTCCTACTACCAACACAAACAAACGCCGCAAAAGACAGTCAAATCTCCACATTGATTAGCTAAATCATGACTTAAGAAAGCGATTATTACCTCATAATATTCTCCATTTCATCTTCGATTCTTCATACCCTCTTTCAGACAACCTCATCAAGAATCCAAACTCCATCTAAAGCACAAACACAAATCGAGTTCATCAACATCGAATTAACCATATCTGAGAGATAACAGTCAGAGTAATTTTGTCAACAGGTTATAAGCGTTTGTAAATAGAGATTTGGAGTGTTAATAAACTAACTTGAAGTGGACTGTCAGTAGAGAAAAGCATAGAGTCAAAACCCCTAATTTCCAGTATACAGTATCAATTAACAATCTCTCTAAGACTACGAAGTCCAGCATCACAACCTGGATTTTGGAGATTTTAATGGTATTTGATCAAATCGATCGAAAAAGGTTAGGAATCAACTAATAACTGCGCAGTCCAGCTAATAGCGTGTGAGTTAGTAATTGGGAGATAGCGGTATGAGAAAGATTGGTGGAAAAACGATCAAAAAAGAAGAAAGATTGGTGGAAACTAATTGTTCGGCAGTCCTAAAGAAAGAAAGCAAAGGTCAGAGAACTGGAATAGGAGAACTGGAGAAGCATGGTGGTGAGAGATATTGTTAACCTATAGTAAGTGGTTAACAAAAATGTACATCTGTTAAATATGGATCTTAAAACAGCTCAGTTGCAGACTTCCCATAGAGAAAGCAGAATTCCTAAACTAAGCTTCAAAGGAAACAAACAAATCAAACACAACTTTTTACTTCAACCAAATTACAAGTTATATATAACTAGAACCTCAATCTTTGGATAAACTAACTCAATTTTTCAGAATACACACAAAAATTGTGCTAAAAAAAAGTTGTGAAGCTTTACACAAAATTTTCAAAACCATAATTACTACATAACATATTCTCAACAAGAAAAAATCAGAAACAACGGAAGCAAACACTTAATCCTCATTACATCACATCAATCTTAGCAATAAAATAAAATTGAGCACACTCAGATAATAGATCCATGAGACAACATTTGAAGAAGAATTATTACCTAGAAATTACAAACTTGACAACAAGAGCTGTGATTATGAACAGTCTACCCTTTGTTTTGTAACTTGATAATAGCCAGTCGAGGTGTTGAACCTACCAATACTTCCTAGAGTGAGTCTACCCTTTGTTTTAAGTTCATCTCATCTTCAAACCCTCATTCAAACAGTTTCATAAAAAATCCAACCTGCATCTGAAAATACAGTCAAAAATTGAGTTTGTCAAAATCATATCGACCAAATCTATTAGAAAACTCTCAGAGTAATTTTTTCAAACAGTTAACGTCATATATTTATGAGAATTAAAGTGAAAAAACAGAAACAAAAATTAACATGTGCATCTTCAAGAAACAACAAAACATGAGTGAGATTCTTACCTTTAGCTCCACCAGAGACATGAGGAACGAGTTTTTTTCTAAGAAAAAAAAACGATTTCTAGCAGATTGAACATATTTTGGTGAGGATGATGGATAATTTAATTCCTTTTCATTATAAGAATCAAAGACGACCGAGAAAAATAATGAGAATAACCTTCTCTGATAACTACTCCATAAAACTGATCTCTTGATGTTTGGTTTCTTCGCCTCTATTAACAAAACCCACCAAGAGTTTTTCACAAATCATTGAAATCAATCAGAATCGAAAGAGAAAGGGAAATCTGGAGAAAATAGTAATTTTGAGAATTAGGTTTCAGAAAGTTGTACTGCTTTAGCCTTTAGGGATTCGATAGGCGATTTCTAGCCCAAAATATTTAGGCAACACATATAAATCGGAAAATCACCATAAAATTATAATTTTGCACAAATTTTTGTAGCGCGCCACAACAAATCTTGCGCGCGCAATTTTCCCTCAATTTGACAAGGTGACAAGGTGGCAATCCGTATGACTTCTATGGGTTGCATCTATTCGTGGATAAGAAATTTTGGCTTTCTATTAGCCAGATTTATACCACACGGATCGAAACGTGATGTCAAAAGACTCTGGCTTTCCATCGAAATATTGGCATATGGTTATACATTTTGTGTAAGTGAAAATGGTGATTCATTCTTTTTGCCCTAATTCCTTAAGATTTTGTAATTTATCGGACTCTGATAAGTATAATTGAAAATTTATATAAGTAAATTCCAAAATCAACTCGTCCAATTATGAAATTCGAAGCATCTAATTGGATGCTTAAAATTTTAAATAAACTGATTCCAAAAAAAAAATATTCTCAAATTTTAGTTTGGTTGATCACGTTAGATGTACTTAGCAGCTTGGTTAAGTCAACTCAAAGACAAGTTCATTCGTCTATGTAATTTGTTCAATCTCATGTAATATGTACAAGTTCATTCATCTTCGTAATTTGTTCAACCTCATGTAATATATTTAAATATCAAGACAAAGTAATTTATTTTCATAATTTAACGACGTCCAATGTTAATGTGAAGTCCAATATACATTGAAAGGTTATTAGGATTGATTAATCTCTCCAATCAATTAATAAGAGATTATAAGATTAGTGTTTATAGAGTTTTGATAGTATAAATGTTAGTGTGCTTTCTATGTAATTAAGTTTTGCGATTTCTATTTTGTTAAATTTATTGTCGTTTCCTCTATTAGTGAGTTCTAGTTCAATAAACTTTAACATGGTACCAGACTAAAAAACCAATAAATATCTCAGGTTCTTCGATCTCTCCAGATTAGGTTGAAACTTGTTGTTGCTAAATTGGAACTAAAAGCTATTAAACAAAACTGAAATATATATTAATTGATAATCCACAGGGTCTGTATAATGATATTCAAGAAATGAATACTTGTAAATTAAGTCGTACTATATATACCAAACATTAAATATTTTTGTAATACTGAAACTTTCCATATAATGTACCGATACCATGACCAATCATATAATCTAACAGTTCGAGATTCATAATCGAATGAATTATGTAGCTACACATTGAGATCAAACGAACTCCAAAATATTCATGTAAATCTTTTATTATCCGATGAGATGAAAAGGGATCAAGTGAAGTCCAAAATCCAGAGTGTTTTGAGTTTCTATAAATTTAAAATCTCACAGACGACTTTTGAAGTTTCACGATGACTTCAATTTTCGAACGTTTGCACCAAAATCGGATTAGCTATCCTCATATAATCAGGTTATTAAATTATTACTTATTTGTTGCACAAGGTGTATCTCATGGACCAAGATCACCTAAATGATCATCTATTGCAATGTACTCAACATTTGATTTCGATATTGGTATTGATCAGAAAACATGGTAGAAAATTAAAATATCACAGACGACTTTTGAAGTTCCTTAGTCACTTCAATTTTTGGACGTTTGTACCAAAATCAGATTAATTATCCTCAATTTACAAACAGATCCAAGAAGCAGCATTTTATTTTATTGAGACTTATTGTTCTTGATCAAAAAATATGAATGGTCGATGTTCAAACTTTGTTATTTCCACATTATTACATTGAATTGGATGTACTTACCAAACTTCATGGCGGATGATAGATATCATGAACCCTATTAATGGTTGGACGAATAAAAGCAATTTCAAGAACCTCTTATCTCACAGTGTAATAACATTTTCGTTTATCTTGCCACCACAACCTAAAACATAACAAAGGTTTTTCTTTGTATATATTAGATCCTGGCGCATGCGCGATGCCTTTATCATAAACAACCTCGAGTATGTTACGTTTATGACTCAACATATATACTCCCTCGGTTCCAGAAATATAGGCCGATTTCACGTACAAATTATACATGAAACAAGTCTATATTTTTGAAAGGAAAGGGTATGAGTTACTACTTTACATCACGTCTATGCATCATACGGATACTAAAAATAAAATTAATTCAGGATAAAAAACTCAAGCTTCAAACATTGTGGTCTGGGCTAGAGACAGATCAATGAATATGTAAGTGGTATCCTGATAGGGAAGGGATTGGGGTCCATGATTTTTTTTACATATTTCTTTTTCTATTTAAATTTGTAAACATTTCACTATACCGTTGTACGGGAGCAATACGTGAAAGCGTAATTTGCAATTGCTCCGAACTTTTTATCTGCCTAATTCTCTTTATGCTGATCAAAACCTAAAAAAAAAACAAAAAACTAAGCGGACTAATAAAAATAAAAATAAGGCATTGTTGTGTAATCACCGGCTCACGTAGCCAACATATCATAGTCTAAATGAACATACTAAATTAGTATAATACAAAAAGATAAAGAGAGAAATGTGGAACTGTATTACAATGTTTTATATTTATTGCCCTCGACCTCAATTAAGTCGATACATAGAAGGTTGAAGACCTTGACTCGTGTCACTCATGGGATTCTAAAGAATCCTTAAGGATTAAAAAGATCGGCTGTGCTAGACACCATGAAATCACCGCAAGAGAGAAACTCCTGGGATCCACCTGGAGACAATAGGAAGTGGCCTTTAGATTTTATGTGGTACCACATTTTTGTGTTTCACATGGTGATTTCACCATGAAAAAATCACGGTTTGTCTATATTTATAGAAAAAATAAACTTAATATCTTTATCTTGAGTAGGTGGTCCCTACTTTGACGAGTCAATGCCGGTGGTATTATCCACCAAACTTTCTCTATGCAACAGGCACAACAAAGATTTGGGTGTGTCCATCACTTTTTTTTTACTCGGCAATTTGGGCGTGTCCATCACATGAACCGAGATAAGGAAGGAAAAAATTTCGTTACAGAGCAGAGCAGAGAGAACCGAGATAAGGAAGGAAAAAATTTCATGGAATATTTTGGCTGAAAATTAGGGAAAGTTCGATAATTCGTTAGAGAAAAAGGGAAACTTTTCTAGATTTTTGGAAAGAAGATATCGAAGAAAAAAAATTCAATTTTTTCTCAGTTAACCCTAAATTGTTTTGAGCGGGATGAAACTCAATCTGAAAATTTTTTGGGCGGGATTTTCCCGCTTGATGTGAATCTGTTCGGCTATAAAAGATCCCTAAAATCATGAAGAGTGCAATCCAATCTCAGCTCCATCTTACGAAGGTGTATTTTCTTTTCAATTTTCTCTTCAAACCCTAAGCTTGATTTTTTGTATCAAAACCTAATTGATTTTTTGTATTTTTTTTCGACAGGGAACTTATCTAATTTGGGTTGTTGTGTTCTTACTGGTATGTTTCTTTTGAATATTAATCTTGGAAGGAATATCTTCGTGTCTTTTTTCTTCATGTTTTGGGTTAAATTTTTCTTGTTTTGATACTGTCATGAATTGGGTTTTACGCCTCAGTGTTATAACTTGTTCCTTTCATGAATTGAGTTTTGCGAATGGTGGGTATTAAAAAAATTACTGGTATAATGGATTTCAATATGTATTCTAGTGGTTAAATTGATTTTGTCAACATTTTGAGGATTTATCATACGGATCAAATGGTTGTTGAATTGTGTGCTTAAATGTATATATCTGTGGATTTGTTATTCTCAATAATTTTTAGGTGTTTTTATTTCATCAGATATGGCTCGAGACCTATTTTTTGGGGATTCCGCCTTGCGTCGAAAATACGGTAAATTAAGAATAAACCTTATGATTTAATGAAGGCATAAACTTTCTGTTTGTGTTGTGTGTTGATTAATATGCATGGTTGTTTTCTAGAATCCACTACTAAAAAAAAAAAGAACAGAAGCGAAGAGCTAAAGCTTCCTCAACTGCAATTGCGAATCCCATGTACACACGACAGGAGGAAATCCAAGAAATGTGCAGCAATCTCAATTTATTGGTAATCAATAACCTTTTTTTGTATCTAAATCTCCTCTCTTAATAACATTTTCAGTTTTGAACAAGTAAACTGAGTTAGAATTTTACATGCCATTTTCTGCATAATTTTCAATGACAAGTAATAGTACACAGTGTAGTGTTTGCTGATTGATGCCCAATAGAGTGCTGGGAATTTTTCAAATGTTTCTTGAATTCTGCCTTATAGAACCAATAACCGATGTTGTGTATTGTTAGGTAATTTTAGCAAAATATATATGCCTTACTTAAATGTCATACTGCAGGAGACAAAAACAAGGAGGGACAAGAACACCAATTGAATGACTTTAGCAGTCGCTTGCAAGCAGCTCAATCAATGGTGCACGACGGAAATGGAGTTGGAAGAACAGGTCGGGCGCTGCCAAGCCATGCACCGATCGAGTCACCAGTGGATGGAGGAAGGGGAGGTGGAAGAACACGTCATGTGCTGCCAAGTCGTTCACCAATTGAGTCACCTGTGCTTCAGAGAAGTAGGGCTGGTGGAATATCATGCGCGGTGCATCCAATGGAATCACCTCTGAACAATGATTTTCTGTTAACTCCAAGGATATCCCCTAGAGAACACCGCACAGGAGTACACAGAAATCTGGAGAAGGAATACAATGGTCTACATAGCCCTATGAGAAGTCAAGGTCGTCGTTCTGTACCACCTCCCGCAGAGAATGAAATACAACAACGTTCAAATCAATTGCATAATAATCGAACACAAGCATCTCTTCAGCCATCTCATCGGTCAACACAAAAAGTTATTCAAAGTTCAACATCTCATCAATCACAGCATAATGCTCTTCGAAGTTCATCTTCGCAGCAATCTCGCCGATCACAACAGCGGAACAATCTACATGATTCTCCAGCTGAAAACCATAATTTTTCGCAACCCAACCGATCGCGATCAGCGTCTAATTCTCCTGTAGCAAATAATGAAGAAGTTGGCTATTCGCTGCAAGATGGTATATTTATGTGAGAGGCATTTTGTTTTTTAATGTTGTTTTTTTCTAGCTAGCTAATAATTTCCATGTATGCTATCTTTGATTTCTTAAATAGGTCGAACACAACGTACCACAAGAAAGAAAACGACTAATCTTGCGGTTGCCAAGAGGGGGAAGGAGAAAGTAAGCGTGTACGTTTTTAAAGAAAAATTTTGTGGTCACTATAGACATGAGCTTATAAACTCTATTGGGTCGTGGGTAAGGCAAAGGGACAATTGCCCACTAACATATGATAAATTTGATGATATGCCTGAACAGAAGATTGCCCGAGTGATCCAGAATGTCCGGGTATAAATAATTTAATGTTACTTATTTTATTCTTAGTTTAGAATTTTTTTAGTTGCTATCTCTAATAAGTTTTTTCGGCCATATAGGACCACTTTATTCTCGTTCCTGATGATGAAGTGGCTGTCAAAGTGATCAAAGACGTGATGAGGAATGCCTATAAGGCATACAGGCACAAACTTCGTCTAGCATACATAAAAGCTGGGGGTGATGGGTTCGCTGGATCAGATGGCCACCTGGAGGCTTTGGCACACCCTCCCGAAGATTTCCCCAACAAACGTGATTGGGCTCACATGTGTGAGCACTTCACCACCGATGCGTTCAAGGTATATCTATTTGCTTACTGTTTACATATGATGTTTTTTTTTTAAGTCATGGGAGTGGACAATTAGGTATGATATGTGGAACTGGAAAACACTATACAAGTTATCTTTTCTTTTTTGTCTTAAAATTGCACTTCATTATTGGTTTGAAAACAAGAATGCACTGCCAAGGGCACTCTTATACAGCTGAACTCATTTTTTGCAAACCCTTGCTATCATTTCTTGTTGTATTTTTCGTTTAGAATATAAATTATATGTGGATGTAAAGTAGCTTACATCATATACAAGAGTTTGGTTTTGGTTATGGCAGATTTTCCATAAGGTTATATATATAGATTGAACTTGAAGAGTTGGGGGGGTGATCTTTTATTAACATTTTGTCTTATATTTGTCTGCATTCTTACACTTAACTTCATATTAACTTACATTTTACCTCATGCGATAGAAAAATTCTGAAAGAGGACGTCTTGCTGCGGCTGCGAAGCAACTCAACGGTATCAACCACAGTAATGGCAACAAAAGTTTCACTAGTATCGAATACGAGTTGGTATATATTATGCCTGCTTCAATTGTTTTATTTAATGATATTGTTTACGAGTCAGATGTGTTTTACATGATATGTTGTTTTTATGATGATGTTTTCCATTTCAAAGCTGCAAGCCGAGCCTTGTGATCCAGTGACTTTCTTCCGACGAACCCATGATCCTGAAAAGAAAATCAACGCCAAATGCAAAGAAATGAGTGTAAGAAATAATCCTTCATTGATGAAACATGTTTGATATGTATCTATTTATAGATTATTATTTACACAATCATGATTTGCACAGATAGAATTGCAAAATTATGCTATGCAATGTTGTGCTCATTCTGCCAAAAGATTAAGTGAAGAAAAATATGCAGCATTTTTATATCAGAGTTTTGAGTTTCTTATCATCGGTTAAGTGAAAACTGCTCCTGGTAGAATTTTTGTGAATAAGTATGGTTCTTTATTATGGGAATTTTTGTGAATAGTGGCCACATTAAGTACGGTTCTTTATTCTGGAATTCTACTTTGTAGTCAGTATTTCTTTTTTTCCTTCAACCTGCTATTGCCTGCCCAAACTCATTTGATTCTGGTTGCCTACTTTGTGATTAATTTGTGTTTTGAATTAATGTGCAGGAAAAAATGAAGGCCATGAAGGAAGCCGCAGATCGGGGAGAAACTAATGACACTCCAGAAGAGATATTTAACAAAGTTCGTAATGCTGGATGTTCGGGTAAACGTCGTCGCAAGGCTCATCCAACTAACTACAGTTTATACCAGAAAAAAGAAGAAGAAATGGCCGAATTGAAAGTAAGAATGGCATCCTTGGAACAGGAAAACAAAAGGCTTAAGAAAGAAACAGGTCCGAACGCGACAAAGAAGTGGTTGAATGAATATCTTGTTAAAAATGGCATGCCGGCTATGGAATTATCATCTGAAGATGAAGCGGAAGATGATGATGAAGATGCTGATGTGCACGGGAGTCAAATTCATGAACATCGAGATGCCTTTGAAGGTAGTGATATGGAAGCTGAAGAGGAGGATGTAGATGCCTTTGCAGATGGTCAAGAAGAAGATGACGAGGAGAATCCGGACAGGGAACTCGAAGAGGATGATGAAGAAGAATATGTTGAGGTTTAGATGCATTTATTATTTCTGTTATTTAGAGTCTCTTTTTAGAAAGATCTAGCTTAGATCTTAGAAGAACTTTCTCTTTTTTTTTTGGTCTTGTGGTCCTGATATTTCGGGTGGGATTACGATATTCTTGATTTTTTTGTTTGGAAACTTCTTTGTTTTAACGAATGCTATTAAATAAAAAATTATTTTTGGTATATCTCTTTTTTAGTATTTATTGTTAATTATAGAAATTCAATTAATATTTATTTATTAATATTTGGTAATGCATTAAATTTGGGAAGTTATTTACGGATGGACTTTTTTTCTAGGTCTGGGTCCGTAGCACCGGTCAAGCCCAGATCAGCCCTCTCACCGGTCCATCTGAGATGTTAATAGCATTACCTATTTAAAATCTAGAGAACTAGTGGCTCTTTAAGTTTAGGAACTCCGAAGTTGGTTTCATGTATGAGTTGGCTACTGTTGTTGCTGCAATGGTAGTAGCTTTTAGCCATTTGGCTACTAGAGATTATTAGAGATACTTGTAGCCTAAAAGATTGGCTACTAAAACTTAGTTGCATATATATTTTTGCAAATGCATGAAATAATTTATCCGTGACCTATTGAACAACTAGACAAGAACTAGTGTCTTAAACCACAACTAGACAAGAATTAGTGTCTTAAACCATTAGGCATATGAAACGACTACTACAAAAGCCAGTGGTTTTATGTTGTTGGCCACTAGATGGATCTCTAAATGCAAAATCTATTAAACAATTAAAAGATAGTTGTTGCCTTAATATTTTCGCTAATAACCTGACGACTACACAAATTAGTGACTTTACCTATTAGGTGACATCTGTTGGCCAACTAGCCAAACTAGTAGCTTTAAACATGGGGACCAACTAACCAGTGCGAACTTGTTGCTTTAAACATAAAACAACACCCTCTTACGGCACTACGCCTGGGCAATTAACATTAATTGCATAAATTGTTAGGCAACTAAAGATTTGAATAGGCCACTACCATTGGCCAAGTAGCATTTGGTTGGTTTTTTTGTAGTGTATGTACGAAATCGAGAGCAAGTTCTGCTAAATGTTCAAGTACGGAATCCAACTAGCAATGTTAATCCAACTAAGAATGTTTTAGTTTGTTATGATCCAAAGAGTAAAAAAGCGGAAACTCTAAACTACCATGGCAGTGACCCGAAATGGTTGTTTGCCTACACTTATGAGGAGAGTTTATTTTCTGCACTCCATAAGCAGGAGTCAGGTGGTATTCGGCGTTATTTTGATAATGATCAAGTCGAACAAGAAGAAGGATTACCAGAACATGTTCACTGTAAATACCATAATCTGCACCACCCACGTGGCGACCATCGAGAGATGAAGTAGGATAATATGGAGCAGCGCAGTGTATCGTATCAAGTCCAGGGCTGCTTCAGTGTGACGCTAAGGACATCACATTAATCAACCACACATTATTTTCCCTACATAAACCAAAGAGATTAGGTTTTAGGGGGACGACTTTTCTTCCCTCTCGACCTAAAAAAAACTCTCCGCACCCCCTCCCCTTTTTTCTTCTTTCTTCCCCCTGTTAAACTTCATATCTTCATGAATTAAAAGATCTCTTACTAAAGAGAGATGATCTTCAGGAATGAAGATATCCTTTATAAAAAGAAATAAATGCATCTCTTGCAATCTCCTGAACTGAATGATTCATAAACCAAATGTAAAGAACTAAAGACATAATATACTGTCCATTTTTCTTCCCGTGGATGTAGGCTATGCCGAACCACGTTAACCATCTTGCGTTGATTTCTATTTTACTTTACCGCATTTAATTCTGCTTTGATTTATGTTTACATCTCATTCTATCAGTTGATATCCAATCACATTCATTTGGTTGTGTTACCAAAATAATGGTGTTCACAATTTGGCGCTAAAAACAAGCTATGGATAAAGAATTTATTCTATCTGTATTCCAGATCTATCTTATTCCAAACCTTTTTAATCTCCTGGAACTTTTTTTTGTATTATGTTGATATTGCTTGGAAAGTTTGTTTGGGTACCACCCAAAATCAATCTAATACTGTTTGTAAAAATGATTCTGAAATTGGTTCCCGATTTTATGAAACCCATTCTTCTAATTTCTACAAAAACTCGGTGAACTTAATTTCCCTTTATTTCTAACTTACACTTTGTGACGAATGCTTGATGATTTTTGATTTATATTTCTTACTGATGTAAAGTGGGTTAAGTTACATTTTCAATCTTTATTAACTTTTAATTTTCAAGTTAAAATATCTACAGCTATCTAAAGCTTTGATTTCCGATCCTAGTTCAAGCCTTGGACTGAGTTTATAAAAACTGGTCTGTAACTCGTTTGTTAAATGTTTATGTGGACGTTCCTTTGGTCGACTAGGCAGGGAGGAAGAGACCCACTACCTCTGAAGAGAGGAGTAATAGCTGGGTTATTTCTCCCAACCTTTGTTCCCAAAAGAGTAATAACTGGGTAACCAATGTGAACCAACAGTAGAGTACTGTGATTACCATGTCTTCGGACCAACAGTAATAGTTCACAGGGCTACCCAGTCTTGTATACCGTTGGGGCAGTCTGAGTACGAAGATACAAGGAGCCCGATGATCCAGTGTCTATGGCCAACCACAAGGAACAACGAAGGTAAGAACTATGAAGCAGACCAGCTCAAATCGTAGGAATGAAGGAGTAAGAAATCCACTACCTCTGAAGAGAGGAATAATAGCTGGGTAATATTACTACCTTCATTCTATCACAAGGATGTTCTTGCAGATGCCTGCGACGAAGAGCCAGAGTCTGTTGACGTAGACGACGATTGCTCCGATGACGAAAACGAAGATGCAAGCCAGCAATCTGAAGTACAGTTGATCCCTTGCATCTAGTGATGTAGACAAGCTCAATTCCATTGATAGCTCTAATCCTTATGGTGATGACGATGCTTGGCCCGGTGATTATAATATAATGACAAGGCAACCCGGTGCATATTCCACCCACTGCCAGATAAGTTCTGAAGATGCAACTCCTAGGTCGTGGTAAAAAAAAATATATTAAAATTTCCATGGAGTGCCAAGGTTTAGCTTGTGGCAGAAGCTCAAGCTTATTTCTTATACTACCAAACTCGGAAACGATCCTGTAATGGCTTTGCTTTCGGAAATGGCATTTTAACATACCTTTGACCTGTTGGAGAAATTGGTTCAACAAACCGTCGTGTTTATGAAGATAAGGAACACCAACGGGTACCACCATGGCATTCCAACCAAGGAGCTAGAAGATAATACTTCGATCCAAAGCTCCAATGATAGTTCCAATCCTCGTGCTTATGAAGATAAGCCGTGTGATTTTTGAGCGGATATCTCACCGAAAAAGCTTTGATCCAACAACTAGAGTGAACTACACCACCATAGTTCCACAACCTGATGATATCATCGGACCATAGTTCAGACTAAAATTCAAGGAACGGTGCAACACGTAGACTCCAAGTATCAATTTGGCAGTATCAAATGCACAGCAAAAAAAAAAAAAAAACAGACCAAGTATCATTTGATACTTTGCAATTTGGCAGTATCAAGTGCACGTTCCCGACACAAAAGTTACTTGCCAAGCCGTTGCTACTCTGAACAAGCTGAGACGAACGTGCTACCATGGTATACAAGCTGATGCGAACATCATCGGACAAATTAAACAAATCAACTTCAGCATCATTGGTGGCAAGTACACCCATGAACCCACAGACAAGATGCTCCAAACGAACCCCTTGTCTTAAATCCAAAGACGATGACACCAACTGAGGGGAAAACACAATGATCAGGTCCCCATGCCAATAACGATGAAGTACAGAGTTCACCTAAGTGAACGCTGAAGTACAAAAGTGACGACGACATGGCTACTCCAATGATGTAAACCCAGCTGTATGCACAGCCTTCATTACATTTATACCTTCATTGCAAGTGATATGTCTAATAACGATGAGTCATATTTTCTTTTAGAAGATTATGAGGAAAAATGCGAGACATATTTTTCCATCTTGGTTTTCCAAGGTCCCTATGGGTCCAAGTATTCCTTCACATGGAAGTTCGGGACTCAAATGAAACAATTCCATGTCATGTGGCTTACGCTCTTCAACAAAGGAACGAAGGCTCTCCACACAACGATGACTTGTTAACACGTAGCATTCGTGTTTACACGAAGCATTAACGATGACTTGTTAATACGAAACGTAGTTTACTCGAAGATATGACTTTACTTCACACAACGATGAGATAACTTCGGTCACACACTTTAGCGACGCAACTCTGATCTTCACCCCAAGGTTGCTGTAGAGCCAGCTGCTTTATACCGACGAGGATGCCGCGGAGCAAGATCGTGAGTTGTAAAACAATCGTATAACCAGATTGATTTATAACCAATTTTCAAACAACGGTGTTACACGAAGACACCAAGAATCAAACAATGTCTCAGCAAATTCAACAAAGCCTACATAACCCGACGCTGTTGCTGCCAGAATCAAAGTTCCGAGGATGTTGTGCAACTTCGATTCAAGATTTATGACTACAGACTACTTGATATCTTCATGAATGAGAATAACCCTGACAAACGAGATATGAAGATATCTCTGTCAAGGCTTCATAAATGAAGGTATCCCTCTGTCATTTTGAAGCATAAATGAAGTTTGATGGCAAAATTCAGAAGTATACATACTTCAGTGCTCCAAAATGACGATGCAAATACGATGAGTTACAGCAGCCTTACAAAGAGGGGGTAGCAATGATGATGCAACACGCATCCATCCACTCCTAAGCCCGACGATGTTAGCAATGATGATGCAACACGCATTCATCCACTCCAAAGCCCGACGGTGTACCTTCGGTCTTACACTTCAAGCAAAAGCTCAAAGCAACAGAGTCGCGTCCAACAGGGTGCAAAGCCGAGGGCAACGACGGTATAAAACCAAGGAGGATGATGCAAAGTGTGGCGACGATGATGTAAAAGCTCATGATTCCCATAATTCCGATGCATACAGCGTTCTGCTCGACGCTCCAATCCAAAGTCGCACTCTAGAATCTATGTAACACCATTGTAGCCAGACTCCAGTGTGACCAAGACGTTCCAAAATCTTGCAATAACGATGATCCCTGAAGATGACGATGTCAAATCCTTTATCGAAGATGCAATCTTGTTTCCGATGATACATTTCCGGTACAAGCTAGAAGGCCGAACTAAAAGAATAAAGCAGAATTACAATTCAATTTAAGCAATGATTTCTCAAGCAGACTCCCTCAAGGCGAGCAACTTGACAAATCATTGATGCGGACCAAATATGCATAGCCTGTTGCTGGAATACAGCCTGCTGCTCGAAACGATGATATCTTTTATTTTATCCTGCGACCTTTGCCAAGGGGCAATCACTTTTACTTTCACAAGCTTCGTCAACCAGCTTCCGAAACCAAAAGGGGGCATACATACATCACACACAACTACAGAGTTTGCAAATGCTTATACTCTTATAATAATTTTAAATTTTCTACATGACATACATTCTGCAAACCCAATGCATACATTTCTATGAACACTGCATACATTTCAATGAAAATTATTTCATAAAAATTGCACACATTTTGAAAATACGATACATTTCATACATTCTAAATAATGCATATATGGAGAATCGGGGTAAGTACCACCGGTTTCATATCATCATACTGGAAAAAGCACTTATGTGCAATCTCTCCGGACTCCCCCGTAAGCGCCTATGAGTGTATGACCAGGAGAAGGTGTCCAGAAGAAAGAGATACACATCATATATAAACTCTAGACCCCCACCGTTCGGTAATCTCCTGGCCCGGAATTGGCCAACGGGGTGACAGGTCCCAAACATAGCACAAGGTAATCCCTGCGTAACGCTATGGTCTCAAACACTCATCGCGCCCAGCGACAACAAGTTCATAAATATGCACAATGCAGGGAAAAGAACAACCGTACAGACACTTAATGTTTGTTATAGTTTAATTAAAGCACTTTGAGTTCATTCAACAGATACTTATTACTCATGTTATCACTTCATTTTAGTGTTTGGCAAACATTTATTTAAAACTGTAGCCTGGTACAAACTTTTGCAAAGGTTTACGTCTTTAATTGCAAAAATGGTCCAGTAAACTAATTATAAATCTAGTCAAATTTTAAAGCTTTCAATGGAGGTTTTGTATTCAATTTTAATATCCCACGCGTAGCATTTTCATTTTAAACTCTTTTCATTTTCTTAAAAACTCTTCTTAAGGGTATCATTACTTAATACTTCAAGCTTTTCAAAAATGGATATTATTACAGCCTTTCAAAAATGATTCAATGTAACTGTGATTTTTGAACTTGATTGGTAACTTCAAGCCTGATATGTTGGTTTGTAACCCAATGTTGTTCCTTGAAAATTATTATCTTTTATTATTTTCTCTTTCAAAATTTGTCAGATGCCAAATCATTAGTCAAACTACTTTATGTCTTTGCCTTGACTTTATCTCTCTTACTGCCTTGTTTTGTCTACTTTATGTCTTTTATCTTTCCTACTTTATGTCTTTGTCTTGTCAAAAAGTGCTACCTTATCCTGTTAATGTCTCAGCTTTTATGGATTAATAATGTTTAATTAGAAAAGTTACAGTTCAACTTGGGGAGGAGAGCATCGGCTCAAGAATGGAGTAACAACATTAGCACACCAAAGCCAAACGATGATGACAATGAATCAAAATCCGTCGATAGTTGTGGACCAATCAACTCGAAGAATGATTGCTGCGGAATTTCTCATACTTCATGCATTCTTATTAATGAATGCATCGGAATTCCTCATGCATCCTTATCGAAGAATGCTTTCTGCGGAATTCCTCATACTTCATGCATTCTTATCAATGAATGCATCGGAATTCCTCATGCATCCTTATCGAAGAATGCTTGCTGCGGAATTCCTCATACTTCATGCATTCTTATCGATGGATGCTTCGGAATTCCTCATACCTCATGATAATGGTGTCCAATGATAATGATGATAAACGAAAGAGCATAACCAAGGTGTTTAATCATAGTGTATGGCCCAGAGTTCAGTAAGTACAGAAGAGTACTTGCTGTTACTGTTATGGAAGCCGTTACTGTGCATTTACCGCAGAGCCCAGCAAGTACTGAGCAGTTTTATTACTGTTATGGAAGCATGCCAAGGACCCAAAGCATGATCGTAATGATGAATTCCAAAGCATGTAGAGACAGCTGATGCTGAAAAGAGCTCAGTTTATTAAAGCTTGCAATACAGTGGATGTCCCAATTGGGAAACTTCAAAGCTTGCAAACTGAGGATGATAATGCTGATAATTCAAACCGATGACAATGACGAAGCATGGCCCGTCCGCTTCCCAGCTCAACTACGAAGATTCAAGCAACCCGGAGATCTAAGCTTCGTAGTCCAAGTGAGGGGATTACGACAAGTTCTTCCCGTTCATCTCTTTGCAGATATACGACCAACAACCAAATATCTTCGTGGGAGCAGCGAAAATAAAAATTTGTTCATCCAACCCTACGATAAAAAGGTCTACAAACCTGTTGTCCAGTTCAAACAAAAAATCAAGCCACGGTCTTTTACAAAGACTCCCAGTTAAAAATTGGCAGTATCACAAGTACACTACCAAGTGAAAGGGCAAAGGGAGGACTTTTGGGTCGACTAGAGGAAAAAGGAGTGGAAAGAGTAAGAGACCTTCTATCTATAAAAAGAGGAATATAGCTGGGTTGTTTACTTTCTCCCTTCGTTTTTTGAATACCTTCGTTGCTACTCACCTGCTGACGATGATGCATACAAAGTATGAACTACAATGGTCATTGACAAGTCATGTTACGATGTACATAGAGATAATGCTCAGGAGTACTTCCAACCTAAATCGAGCATGGGGCAAACAATCCAAGGAGAATACTTGTACCAGTTCGAAAAGGTAAGGTACAATCTGGTTTGCAGGGACGTTTCTGAATTTTGGTAAAGAATAGGGGCAAGTATATATACTTTGTCATAGTATATTCTTCACAAAAATTCTTCCACAAAGAAGACAAACCCACGATACGAAGACATGTCACGAAGCCATGTCACGAAGGGGCATGACCGATGATGTCACGAAGCCATGTCATGAAGGGGCATGGGGGACGATGTCACAAAGCCGTGTCACGAAGGTGCATGACCGACGACGACACGAAGCCATGTCACGAAGGGGCATGGCCCATGTCATGAAGGTGCATGATTGACGACGATACGAAGACATGTCATGAAGCCATGTCACGAAGGGGCATGGCCGACGATGTCATGAAGCCATGTCACGAAGGTGCATGGCCAACGGCGGTGTTAATCCTTGCAGATTCCATGGGACTTAAGAGTTACGCAGAGGCTTCAGTTCGAGCAAAGACGGTAATAATTCAAGTGAATATTGCACATGTGTGCGTGCGAAGAACAAAAAAGCTTTTTGACAAAGAGTAGATGAAGGAAACAAAAACCGAAGCATGAAAGATTATGGCAAGAGTGAATTTTCTCAAGGACTGGTCATTATCAACCCTCAAGAAAATGGGCAAATTGTAAATACCATAATCTGCACCACCCACGTGGCGACCATCGAGAGATGAAGTAGGATAATATGGAACAGCGCAGTGTACCGTATCAAGTCCAGGGCTGCTTCAATGTGACGCTAAGGACATTACAGTAATCAACCACACATTATTTTCCCTACATAAACCAAAGAGATTAGGTTTTAGGGGGGACGGCTTCTCTTCTCTCGACCTAAAAAAAACTCTCTGCACCCCCTCCCCTTTTTTCCTCTTTCTTCCCTCTGTTAAAATTCATATCTTCATGAATGAAAAGATCTCTTACTAAAGAGATATGATCTTCAGGAATGAAGATATACCTTACAAAGAGAAATAAACGCATCTCTTGCAATCTCATGAACTGAATGATTCATATACCAAATGTAAAGAACTAAAGACATAATATACTGTCCATTTTTCTTCCCGTGGATGTAGGCTATGCCGAACCACGTTAACCATCTTGCATTGATTTCTATTTTACTTTACCGCATTTAATTTTGCTTTGATTTATGTTTACATCTCATTCTATCAGTTGATATCCAATCACATTCATTTGGTTGTGTTACCAAAATAATGGTGTTCACAATCACAAGATAAGAAAGATCGCAAGTTGAAGAATGCCTTTATTATAGTACGTGAAAATCAAGTTTCTTTATGCGTTTGGGCGTTGTGTTCCTGGTTGGATTCCTGAATTTTCTGCGTAATGTTGTTGGATGCAAAATCTTTGCTTTGAATTGGCAACTGTGAGTTGAGTAGATGTTACATAGAGGCGCGGTTGCATCTGCATCATAAAGAATTAAGGTTCTACCTGACAGGTCAGGTCGTGGGGTTCTAGGGGGCAACGCCCCCTAGCAGAGTGCGAGATAGCGTCTCTTAGAAAATTTTCTTGGTTTTGAAATTCAAAACCTAAATCGGTTATCAGAATTTTCTATAGTCGCGTCTCTTCCAATTAATGGATGAGACCTTTGATAGCGTCTTTTGAAGATGAAACGACATCTCCAAAAGGCATGAAACCCTTTATAAATAGAGAAGGATTCTTCCCATTATAATAATCATCAAAAACTCTTTCTCTCTAAGCATCTTCAGAAACAAATACAGTGTGTTCTTAGTTGGGTCAAGGGAGTACAACCTTTGAATCCAACAACGTTGTTAGGGCTTCATTTTATCCTGACAACAATATTTTGCTGACCGATTGTACTCGCCAATTTATTGGGAAGGGTCGAAATAATTGCTGAAAAGAATCGCAAGGCCTTGAAGCTCCAGTGATACAACATTCTTTTTGTTCTCTGTTTTCTTCATCCTCTGTTTTTAGCCAAAATTTCCAACAACTATGTCTACTGCATTTCGTCAAGGAATGATGGCTGAAATTTAAGAGTTCACCGCAGAGATATGCAGCGTATACATGCTTAGATTTTTTATAAGTTTGCAATAGAAAAATGAATCATTTCTCTGATTTCTTGTGTCCTTTTGTTGTTTTGATCCTTTGAACTCTTATCTGAATCGAGGAATGATCAAGATGGCTTTGAAATACCAATTTGTTGGCGTGGTGCATTTCAACTTTTAACTCGTCTGAATTTGGGGTTACATAATAGAATTCCATGTCCTTGTTTTCTTTTTCTGTTACAGAAATGTGTAGTGTTTTTCTTTGTTTTAAGTGTCCGATTTTAATCAATTTTTTTTTTTCTTTTTGCTCGGCAAAGAAGGAAATATATTAAAAGAATGAAAGAATTTAAAACCCACTTGCCAAGAAGGCTAGGAAGACAAACTGAAACCCCAAACAGGAACAGAAAGAACCCAATAAACCCAAAAGTAAAACCACACAGACATCCTACATTAGTGAGGATTTAGAAAAAAAATTAGACCATCCGACAATCACATTTGTTGTCCGATTTTAATCAATCACAACAACACTTGGCATAAGACTGTGTTGCGCAAAATTGTAAAATCTTATGTGCATTCCTGGCACAGTGGCACTTCTGCAACTTCTTATCCAAATCAAGTTTCAGATTTTGGGTTCCCTCCTTGACCCTCAAATTGATATCCTCTTCACTTATAACTGATAATTGACCTTGCATTTCCTCAATCTTAGTTCTGAAGAAGCCCTCACTATGCATTTGGCTCTAGCCCCGTATTCAAAAGCTGTCGTCGTTTTATTAAACTATTTAGGATCAATACTCACATACAGGATCATTAATATTTTCGATCGATTTATCATCCTCAAAGGAATCCAGGAAGAGTATATATGATGTCGAAAAGAGGTATAAACTCTTCACAAATATATGATCAAGAAGAAGATAATTCTTATTATGATAATCCTATCAATTTTGGTTACACAGTTCATGAATATATAGAGCCCAATATTATGATAAAGCAAAGATCCTATATACTAGGAAACAATATATTATCCTTAAATAAGGATATATATTAACACTCCCCCTCAAGTTGGTGCATAGATATCACACATGCCCAACTTGTCCAGAAAACTCAAGTATTTTTTGCATGACACTCCATGTGTGAGAATATCTGCAAGTTGTTCTTCAGACCGAACCGGTGGCAGCTCAATAATGTTGTTGTCCAGCTTCTCTTTGATGAAGAACCTGTCAACCTCCACATGTTTAGTACGATCATGCTGAACAGGATTATGAGCAATATCACGCGCATCTTTGTTATCACAATACAAAGTAATAGGATCCTTGAGAGGAACCCCCAAATCCTTAAGGATAAGCCTCAACCACAAAGTTTCACAAATTCCATCTGCTATACCTCTGAATTCAGCCTCTGCTCTTGATCGTGTAACAATATTTTGTTTCTTACTTCTCCAAGTAACTAAGTTACCTCCCACAAAGGTAAAGTAGCCTGCAGTAGAACGTCTGCCATCTATTTCTCCTGCATAGTCAGAATCTGTATATGCCACAACCTTTCTATAATCTTCATTTTTAGAGAATAAGATTCCTTTTCCAGGAGCAGACTTCAAATACCTCAAAATACGTAATACTGCATCCATGTGTTGTTCACCTGGATTGCGCATGAATTGACTAACAACACTGAGTGCATAAGAAAGATCTGGCCTTGTGTGAGATAGATACATCAATCTCCCCACAAGTCTTTGATATCTCCTTTTATCAGCAGGAACTTGATCAGGTTCAATACACAGATTTACATTTTCTTCTAAAGGTGTATGGATTGGTTGACATGCTGACATGCCCACTTCTTTTAGAAGATCAAGAACATATTTAATTTGTGATAAGAAAATTCCTTTACTGGATCGAGAAACTTCAATCCCAAGGAAGTATTTCAATGAACCAAGATCTTTCATTTGAAATTTCTTTGATAAGTATCTTTGCAAAGATTTCCTCTCCTCTGGATCATTTCCTGTCACCACCATATCATCTACATATATGATAAGAGCAGTAATTTTATCCTTCCTTTTCTTTATGAACAAAGTACGATCATAATACGGTATCCAAAGTTCCTCATAGATTTGGTGAATCTTCCAAACCAGGCCCTTGGAGATTGTTTTAGTCCATACAATGACTTGTTTAGCTTACATACCTTCTTACCATGAGATCCTGGAACTGAAATACCAGGTGGGAGCTCCATGTAAACTTCTTCAATTAATTCACCATGCAAGAAGGCATTCTTTACATCAAACTGTTGCAAAGGCCAATCCAATTTTGCAGCAAGTGATAACAATACTCGTACTCTGTTGATTTTCGCTACTGGAGCAAAAGTTTATGTATAGTCGATACCATAAGTTTGGCTGTACCCTTTAGGGACTAGTCTTGCTTTATAATGTTCAATCTCACCATTTTCCTTGTATTTGATGGTGAAAATCCAACGACACCCCACAATCTTTCTTCCTTCTAGACAATCAACATAATCCCAAGTATCATTCTGAAAAAGGGACCTCATTTCTTCTTCTATAGCTGCTCTCCATTTTGGATCAGCTAATGCTTCCTGCACATTGTTAGGAATAAAAACAGTAGATAGTTGATTCACGAATGCCTTATTAGCTTTATACAAACGATGGTGAGAGACATAATGACTCATAGGGTACTTAACCTTACTAGATATTTCAGGTTCATATCTGGGTTTAGGAATACCTCTGTTTACACGTTGTGGAAGTTGTTTCCTAGATTCTTCAAGAACATCCGTAGCAGACGATTAGTTTGGTGTTTCATCTTCTTGAGGTAACGTAGACTCTGGAATCTCTTCTATCATAACCTCATCTTGAATCTCTATATAATGATCTAATACTATACTTTATGTTTCTTCTCGTGAAAAACTTTCATCAACAGATTCTCTTACCATATCATCAGAGTTGACAATAACAGATACATCAATTTCCGATATATCTTCATCATAGTTGAGAGTCTGAATTTCCTTATGGTACTCCCCCTAAAGTTCAGACTCACATGAAAAATACATAGTATCTTCATGAAATACAATATCCAAAGTAACAAACATTCTTTTGGTTGGAGGATGATATCAACGGTATCCATTTTTAGTTGTTGCATATCCACAAATACACACTTCAGAGCTCTAGGAGCCAACTTATCCCGTTGGTTCTTGTGCAGATGAACATAAGCTATACAACCAAATACATGAGGCGGCAGATTAGGAACAATTGGAGCCACAACTGCTTCAGCAAGAGCTTGATGGGGTGTTTGAAACACAATGGTAATGGATGGCACTCGATTGATAAGATATGCTGCAGAAGTAAGTGCCTCTCCCCAATACATCAGTGGCATATGTGCTTCTATCAATGAAGCACGGACCACTTCCAGTAAGTGACGGTTCTTTCTCTCTACTACTCCATTCTGCTGAGGCGTATTAGAGCAAGTAGTTTGATGAATAATCCTGTGTCCCTCAAAATAATGTTGAAGGTCATAATTCATATATTCACCACCATTATCACTACGAAGTACTTGAATCTGTTTGTTGTACTGAGTGTTAATCATCTTATGGAACTTTTGAAACAAGGCGGTAACTTCACTTTTGTTTTTCATGAGACATACCCACGTAATTCTAGTGAAATCATCAATAAAAGTAACAAACCATCTTGAACCACCCAGGGTAGTAGTTTTAGATGGCCCCCAAACATCAGAATGTATGATCATAAAAGGAACTGGACTCTTATTGAATGATAATGGAAAAGAAGCACGATGGCTTTTTGCAAGTTCACATACTTCACAATGAAAACTAGAAATATCAAGTTTTGCAAACAAACTAGGAAATAATTTTTTTAAATAACCAAACGACGCATGTCCCAATCGTCGATGCCATAACAAAATTTGAGATTTTTGTCTCTCCCCCTCAGAACCATCGCAAGAAGAGTTTGACGCAGCTTATCCGAACTACTTGACACCAAATCCAGATAATACAAGTTCCCATGCTTAACACCATAACCAATCGTTTGCTTCGTTGTGCTGTCCTTAAAAACACAACAGTCATGCCAAAATATCACTACACAATGTAAAGTATTAGTTATTTGGGAAACTGATAGGAGATTACAGTCTAATGTAGGAACTACTAAGACAGAATCTAAGTTTAAAGTTTGAGTGAGAGATATTGACCCTTCACCAGTAATTGGAGCTTGTGAGCCATTTGCAGTAGAGACTGTTTTTTGTAAGGATGGTTTAAGGGGAGAGATTTGTTTAGAATCACATGTCATATGGTCTGTGGCACCAGAATCAACTATCCATGAATTATTCGAAACAAGTGAAGAAACATTTAAAAACTTACCATCGTTACTTGTCCTTGCTACTGATGCAGATATTACCATGGAATCCTTTCTTTTCTTTGTTGAAGCCATTGGAGCACCAGAATTTTTCTTTGTCTCCTTCTTCCTCTCCAGATGTTGATCCCACCAATATGGATATCCAACCAACTCGAAACACATGTCAATTGTATGTCCAGATTGATTACAGTGTGTACACTTAAGTGATGACTTGTCCACCTCTGTCTTTGAGTATCTCTGAAAAAACCCTTTTTGATTGTACCGGTTTCGAGTTTCCATAGCAGCAGGTTCAACTTCTTCCGATTTTTTTGCCATCGTTATACATCGAACATATTCACGACGAACGAGTGCATAACATGATTCCAATTCAGGAATAGGATCCTTTCTCAAGATTTCACCACGGATCTGTTCAAAACTTTCATCTAATCCAGCAAGGAATATATGCACCCTTAGGTGCTGAATTGATTTTCGATAGGCTTCAATATCATTAGAATTCTTCATAACCACCTTGTCACGATGATCCATCTCTCCAAATATTTCATTTAGTTCTCCATAATAAATTGACAGTGCTCTGCCATTTTGTTTTGCCGAAAACTCTGATCGATTTAGAGTAAATACCTGCATCTCATCATCTCCATCATAAAAGGCTTTAGATAATGCATCCCAAATCTCTCTAGAAATAGGTAACCGAATATATCTCTTCATGATTTCAGGTGACATAGACATCAACAACCATCTCTTAACTTTTTGATTATCTGTGTGCCACTTCTCATATCTTGGATCTTCCTCGGTAGGTTTTCTTGTCCTTCCCATAATAAAGGAGGTTTTTTCTTTTTCAGCAATATGCATGACCACAAATCATAGTTTGTTTCATCAAGAACAATCCCAGGCTTGAATACTGCACCTTCAGATTGAACGATAATAGGAGCAAATTTGTTTTCCATCTGCCCTTTTTGTTTTGATTTATTTTGGTATAATTCTGAATCACTACCCATGATTCAAGAACCCTAGCTCATAGATACCATCTTCACAAATATAGGATCAAGAAGAAGATAATTGTTGTTATGATAATCTTATCAATTCTGGTTACACAACTCATGAATATATAGAGCCTAATATTATGATAAAGCAAAGATCCTATATACTAGGAAACAATATATTATCCTTAAATAAGGATATATATTAACATAAACAAATAATGAAAATGTGAGTTTATTATTTTTTTTTATAAGAAGAGAAGATATATTGAAGAAGGAAGAATATACAAGAGTTCTACCAGAAGTAAGTAGATTGAAACAAAAGCAAAAATTACAGAAATAAAACTAAAATCAAACAAAAATTGCGTCTCAATTACTATGAACTGCGGGAAGATGAACCCTTCTTCCCGCGACACTTGCCCAGGATAAAACCAAACTTTTAACTTCCATTCCCAAATCTGTTTTAGTCTTAAAGGTATAGTTTTCCTCAAAGGTACGCTTGTTTCTTTCATTCCAAATTGTATATACCACTACAGCTGGGATAAGTGTCCAAATAAAAAACCCTGAGTTCGAAAAGAGCTTGTGATGCCAACTACAGGCTAGCATCTTCATACTTCCTGGTACTACGCATGACCAACATGTACTAGGTAAAACCAAGGACCAAATCCTCCCATGACCAACATATACTAGGTAGAACCAAGGACCAAATCATATGTGCTATTTTGCAGTGCAGGAAAATATGATCCTACGATTTCGTGTCATCACCACAAAGAACACAAGAGTTGTAGATATCAATACCTTTAATCTGCATGATGTCAATTGTGTTTAACTTCTCATGAATTACTCACTGAATTAGAAAGTTGATCTTCGGGGGGACTGACTTATTTATTCCAGACAAAATAATGAGGGAAGTCTTGAACACCACTGCCTTCAATTAATTTAGCACACAGGGATTTGACACTGAACATACCTGAGATGCTTAAGTTCCATCTTCTAGTCTCAGGGAGGCTACTAACACCGGTGGAAAGTTGCCAATCCTAAGCAAAAGTTGAGCAAAGGAATTTGTTTCCAGATCAGTAAAGTTTCTCTTGAATTTAAATTAACAGTTCCCATCTGCAGAAATCAAGTCAGCTACTCTTGTATTCTTAAAACAAGATATCTTATAAGATGATGGAAAATCAGTAGCAAGAATTGTGTTTTCACCCGAAACATCATTCCAGAAAGCAATCTCCCTTCCCGAGTGTATTTTTAGGACTGAATTTTTGTATACCAAATGTGTTGTAGCAGCGATTGTCTTCCAGCATGACACGCCATGTGAAGATTTAATCTGTTCCGGTATCCAACAAGAGAAACTATCTCCATGTTTATCAACAATAATTCTGTACCACAACCTATTTTTCTCCTGACCAAACCTCCAACACCATTTTGCAATATTGATTGATTTATTAACTTCAAATTGCAAACACCCAAACCACCTCTCTCTTTGTCAGCACAAACGATACCCCAATTAATGAAACCATTGATCCAGCGCCATGTTCCCAAAGAAAATTTCTCATTTTCTTCTCGAGAGTTTTAATTACTGTTGCAGGGGCTTTGAAAAGAGAAAAATAATAAATTGGCAGAGAGGTAGGTAAACATTTTAGGAGAGCAAGTTTACCTCCCTTAGAAAGTGAAATCTGTCTCCAGAGTGATAATATTTCCTCAAACTTCTCAATAATAGGGTCGCATATGCGCTTAAAATTTGCTTTAGCTCCAAGAGGCATGTCAAGGTACATGAAAGGGAGTTTGTCAGTGGCACAACCAAACTCAGAAGGCCACACAGATAATTCTGGCATATCACCAATTGCTATGAGTCTTGTCTTAGAGGTATTAACCTTTAGACCGGCGATGTACTCAGAACACTTGAGAGATGAAAATAAATCGAGAAGTTCCTCTTTAATGTGATCAATGAAGAATATAGTTTCATCAACATAATGCAGGTGATTGAAAATAATGCTAAAAGGTGTTACAGAAAACCCACTAAACAGATTTTGGTGAGCATCTCTGTCCAAATATCTTGAGAATCCTTCCATGGCTATGTTAAAAAGAAGAGGAGAGAATCCCTTCAAATTTCAAAATGTGATATACCTGTAAAAGCATGGTCAATTTTCTGTCTTTCAAGGAACATGAGAATCCCCATTCGAAATTGACTCAACTACTCTCTTTAAAGTTATATTCCCTTGGTTAATCTTTGCTCTGTGAAATTACATACATATGTAAAAATCAATAATTTTGTAAAAAGTACTACTTTGCTACCAAATGGCAACAATACTTTTGCTACCAAATGAACTGTCCTTGGTCAGCTTGCTCAATATCAATATTTTGAATATAATTATGTCAAAGATGGGATTTGATACTTCTTGGTGCCAAAAAATAATGCAATGCATATCTACTACCACCTCAGCTGTTCTGACTAATGGTTCCCCTGACTCCTTCTTCACTCCTTCTAGAGGTCTTAGACAAGGAGACCATCTGTCCCCTTATTTGTTCATGTTCTGCATGGAAGCTCTCTCAAGAACTCTTATTCATGCTGAAGATATTGGCATAATCACTGGCATCAAGATATGCAAGGGAGCACCCTTTATTAATCACCTCATGTTTGTTGATGATTGCATGGTCTTCTGCAAAGCCAATAAAACTGAACCACAAAAGCTCAAGAATATTCTCAATTTGTTTAGAGATACTTCTGGCCAACTAATCAATTTCAACAAATCTAGTGTTTTTTTCAACAAAAATACTGATCCATCTCTTATTCCTATTATCACCGACATAATGGGAGTTCAAAATTTACAACTGGATGATAAATACTTAGGATCTCCCCTGTTTACTCATAGAAGTAAGATAAAGTCATTCAGACCTGGAGTTGACAAGATGAAACTGACACTTTCAAGTTGGAAAAATACACCACTAAATTCTGCTGGCAGGAAGATCCTCATCAAAACTGTCACTTCAACAACAAGTATCTATCAAATGAATTGCTTTAGAATTCCTAAGCAAACTTGTCAAGACTTAACAGGCTTCAAAGGGATTTCTTCAGGGGCAAAAATTTGGAAAATCCCACTGGTTACTACCCAAAATCCTGGACAGCTATTTGCAAACCAAAGGAACTTGGAACTCTTCAATATCTCCATGATTACCAAAATAGGATGGAGATTGGAGCAAGACAAGGAATCTCTATGGTATCAACTAATGGATGCAAAATATCTACTAGGAAGAAATGTCCTAAACATGAATACAAAAGCCAAAGATGTAGACTCTTGGATCTGGAAAGGTATTCTTGAAGGAATACAAAATATACAACAATTTTTCTCATAGATAATAGGCAAGGGGAACAGAATAAGAGTTTGGGAGGACTTATGGATTCCTAACTCAACTAACAATCTATTAAAACCAACACATTTTCCACGAAGTCTTGAGATGCTCTCTCAGCTCATGACACCACAAGGGGAATGGAATGCTCAGCTAGTCCATCAGATATTCTGCTCAAACACTTTTCTCAAATAGTATTGTCCTTGGAAACTCATCTAGGGGAAGAAGACAACATGCACTGAAACTTAAATAATACAGGAAAATTCTCTGCGAAAGCCATGTACAAGGCAAAGATAGACAACTTATACAAAAATGATACCACAACAAGAAACTGGGAAGCCATTTGGAGGATGAATGTGGCTCCAGTCATAAAAATCTTCATTTGGAAATGTGCACATGAAATACTCCCTACAAATGCAAAGGCAACAAGTATTCTACACTATATTGACCATATATTCCAAATTTGCAAAAGTGGGGAGGAAAATATGACATATATGTTCCTAAACTGTCCTGCAGCTACTGAAGTCTGTCATGAAGTCCTTGGAGAATCCCATGGAAAGTTTGATCATACAACAAACTTCATGGACTGGTTCAATTCCTGGTTCATTTCTACAAGCAATTCTGGAAGATATCACACTTATTCTACCATCTGTTGGTACATTTGGAAGCCTAGATGTGATCTAGTTTTCCAGAACATAAAGCCTAATGCAAAGAAAATATCTCTTAGCATTAAACAACATCTATGTGACTTTAATAGAGTTCACATATTAACTTCACATGCTCTCAACAGTTTATACTTCAATGGTGCAGAGCCTGATCAGGATGAATTGACATTTCCTTATAACTTGAACCTTCATAACCCACAGGACTATGGTTTCATAGTCAAAATATGTACCATACATGATCCTTTTAGTCTTACGTTTTCTTCTGCACTAACTATCTTGGATTTTGCAGGAAACTACATTGATAGCAGAGGATACTCAGGCCAATTGGGATAAAGAGGAGCCACAGGAGGAGCAGAACTAGCTTACAACTGGGCACAGGAACATCAGCACATGAACATTGCAATATAAGCTGAATCCATTGAAATCCTGTTAAGATTCCAATCTCTCTACAACCAAGCCATCAAGGGAAGATTCACCAGCAGTTACTATGAAGCAAGGAAAAACACCAGTGAAGACACTTCCTTAAAAATTAGTCATGTTAATTTTGTATTAACTAGTCTTAATATCATACATAGACTACAAAATTTGCAATCTCTAAACATTGTTATTGCTTGTAAGAATTATGAAAGTAGTACTGCTACCAGTTTGGGCACCGGTACTACTACTACTTTGTTTGATTGTTAGGCCTTGACTAATTTTTCCTATAAAAAAAATATCAATATTTTCAAAGTACTGTTGACAGTGGGAGGAAAATAATTTTATTAAAAACTATATACTGTTGACAGTGGGAGGATTTGAACCCACGCGCTTTCCGACCAGCGCCTTAGACCAACTCGGCCATATTAACGTTAATGGAATGGCAAGTGGAAAAAAACGAATGAAAACGGATTACAAAACTGCACAAATCCTAAAAAAATTTGTTCGATATGAAACATTACCTTGTGGGATGTACCTCTCTCAGCCCCATTCTTATCAGTGTGTACATGTACTAATAGAGTTCCATGCTCAAACGAAAAATGACGTACGTACAGATTCATAGATTGACTTCCCAAATCGAAAATAAACTAACAACCTTCCAACTTTATTTTTCTTTCAAAGAAAGTAAGAAACATTCTTTCACATAATATAGTTCATAGTTGCAAACTAAAATAGCATAATTTAGATTCACTTCGAAAGGAAAAACTACTATACTATTACCAAAACATACAGCTTGATAAGGATAACTTTCATAAATTAGATTGACTCGCAAACTTTTACACGCAATGCGGTGACTGAAAAGGAGAGTTACTAAGTATAACGGTAACTTTTTCGTTCGACAACCTGTATGGACAAAACCCAATACAATTGTAAGTAGATCTAAAGCAAAGATCCTTGAACTATATGTATGTAGATCTTTTCTCTTTTCTCTTCCACAATCAATATGTTTAGACTAAAAGTTTGTGAACCTAATTATGAAGAAGAAATCTTGGACGATCTCAAAAATCAATATCCAAAATCAATCTAGTTGTATCCAACTCAAGAGGATCTGAATTCTAACAAGTATGAAACTTTCAAGATATGAAATCAACGAGAGAGAGTATTTTTTTGATCACAATTAATAAGAACTTGAACAATATAACGCGGAAAAGGAAAAATACAAGACACTAGAAGTTTTGTTAACGAAAAAAACTGCACTTGCAAATAAAACCCGGACCTCATCCAGCTTTGAACGCCGAATTGTATTACGCCGCTACAGACACTAGCCTACTATCAGACTTCGGAATGAAATGTAGTTGAGACCAAATCAACCTCCAAGGGATTCACCTGCAGTCGTTAACCTCCAAGAGTTTCTTCAATATCAATGAAAACTTTTGATAACAATCTACCTCTTACAGATCATCCTATTTGATTTCCCTTTTGATTTTTCAATATAGGTTTGGAACTATATTTGCAGTAGACAAATTCCAGTAAACCTCACGAATCTGGAACACATAAACTCAGTTAGCTGAGAATCATGGATTACTAACCACCTCTCAAGAACAATCCAAACTAAATCAAATAAGAGTTTAGATATCTATATTGAGGAATCACAACTCTGTGACAAAGAGAACTTTACGACTTTTATCCATCTCGCTCCTGATCATAGATTACGATAAACCCAAGCATCAATATGAACAGGATCCGGATACAAGAACTATCAAGGTAAAAGATAGTCTAACCGGGCTTCACAAATTCCTAAGTTACGTCTTCACAGTCGTAACCTAGAATACAGTTTACGGGGAACCTAGGTTATAGAGGACGACTTTACGAAGCAAATATGAGTTATTCCTAATACATACCTATATTGGATATCTCTTCTTGTACCGCATAATTTTTTATATTTCCAATAGTAAATACAAGGAACGAGGAGATGTCTAACTTCCTTTTTAACAAGTCCTTATCAAAACATGAACCAAATAGAAATAATGAAAACTCATATGCATGTAATTACTGAATAATTAAATCAAACATGCAAAGGTAGAAGAGAATTATCCCTTTTCCAATAACATCAAGCTATCCGTGTTGATAATGCGTTGCAATGTTATTAAGCCTTTTATCCTCTTCTTCGTACGTCTCTAGTACTAAATGAAACTAGTTAAGATATTGTACTATTAGGATATAAGAGTAGTTGAGACAAAGATATAAAAGAGAAATAAATAAGAAGTAATCTTATTAATCTCTTAATGTTTCAATCTAATAAACGAGTACACTTAGACTAAATCCTATGGTCTTCTATTCTAGCATCTAGATTGGAAGTTAGGACAACCTCATAAGTCCTATGATAGTTCTAATCTAGTATGCTAAATCGCTGAATGTAACAGCGAAAAGTAGATGTGCTGAATGGAACACCTAAAAGTATAATTAGAGTGCGCTGAATGGAACAGTTCAACCATCTCAGCCGTCAGATCAAAAAATAAATCAATCTGCGTTGAACCATTCTGCGATAAGTTAATTTTCTTTGCCGAAACTATCTCGTAGTTGGAATGCGAGATATATATAGAAAGATAAATAGTGGTAAAGAATAGGCAATATTTTTTGTGTAATCTGCAACGCTTTTTGACTAATCTAGCAACCAAATCTAGCCCATAGGACTTAGTCTCTTTTGCATGTGGCGTAGAACATTAGGAAACCACTTTTTTATATACATGTTTGCGTGTAGAAATGGAATTAGGTAACATCAGTGTGAGGGTAAAATACCTGATGGCCACGTGTAAACATCCTAAGGGATGATCCCATGATAAAATGATAAGACAAGAGCATCGAATCATCCTCTAAAAAGGAGAGTTTGTCTGAATCGAGATGCCTGCTACAACATCACATGAATGACGCGTGCAAGGAGTATTCTAATCCGCTCAGACGGTCAAGTCTAAAAAGAAGGACCGCATTTAATGAAGGATAAGGGCAAGATGTGGGAAGATCTATATCGTGACAGAAGACTCGGACGATCTATACTGCAACCCAGAAGTGACAGAGCACGAGGTTCTGCAAAGAAGGGTTGCACGGTATGGAGGAGAGCGAGACAACTCGGAGGGAGAACCAAGCAATCCATCACGAGGGATAGTATAGAACCAGTCCGAAGCAGCGAATACGATGTACGATGGGCCCACCATCTCGGACAATCAAGCCTCCACGAGTCTAATTTCCCTATAAATACCAGGCCATGTAGAAGGAGATGGACAACTTATGTATTATTAGATGGTCTTTCTACAGAGAATTCCTGAGAGAGATCTAGACATAGAAATAGTAAGAAATCTAAGTGATATTTTTAGCTCTTTCAAGGGTAAGACCTTATAATCAATAAAGAAGACATCTTCTTTCCCGTGGATGTAGGTCTTCATGGCCGAACCACGTTATATGCTTGTGTTAATCTTTACTTTTCATGTTATTGAAATCTTGTTCATCTTGAATCTTGTATGTTTTAGTAGTTTATAACCTTTAGATGTATTTGGGTGTAGTCATCAGAAAAGACGCAACTACATTTTGGCTCTAGAAACAGGGACGTATGAAGATTTATTCTACCTCCCTAGTAACAGCTCTATATTGATTTCATAATCTCCATGAGAGAAGTAGTTTCCATACTACTAAGTAGATTTCTGTTTAGATGTATGAGTAGAGATCAGACTCAAATATGGTTTATGCGATCTGTGAAGTCTAGAAGCACCTCAAAATCAACAGATCTACATATTTTCACTAATTTTCTTTTAGATTTTTTGTCTAGTAGCATCTTTCAATATCTTTCTCAAGGTACTCAGGAGAGTTGAAGATCAGAGTGAAAATGGAGTTTTTGATACTTCGGCACTCAAACGATCTCCTCCATGAAAGAGTCGGAAAGAGAAAAGCTAATCAGTAGACCTCATAGAAGAAAATATCTTCATATGAAAGTTGAAAAGGTTATTTCTTCTTCATCCTTAAAGGAACTCAAAACAACCTACATACTTCTTCTTATAAATCTAACTCTAAGTCAAGAAGAAGGGTTAATGAGTACATAATCATTCATCAAACTCAAAGTTTGTCCAAAATCTAAGTTAAAAAATGATGAGAAATATTTCCTAAAATGGGAAGATATGCTCAATCGTCATGAATTGGTTTTTTCCCAATAAGAGGTATGACGTGTTGAAGGAGGTATTTTTCTCGAAAAAAGAGAACTGATAAAACACCTTTTTCTTCATCACTAACACCTTGTTCAAGTGGAGAATGTTTTGACATATTCACATGTCTCCAAAATTTACTGCAAAGTCTTCCTGTACTAAACTGTCCATTCTGAACTATGACTTAGCAATTGAACATGACCTGCAAATCTAGGGTCCCACTTTTCTGAAAGAAGAGACAAATTAAGTATTATTGCATATATTGCAGGGAAGGTCATGGTGACGCGAAGATCTGCTCGCACGAGCCAAGGTGAAAATGGTGGATCCCATCCAGAGGAACTAGATGACATGGAGCCAGGCGAGACCATGCTAAACGATGTAATCCTAGGAGAGGGACAACCCGATGACCAGTATCGGGAAGGACTAACTGACAATTCTAGATCCGAAGGAGAGGGAAACCCCTTCGAGAAGCATGATGATGTCCACCTAACCCAACCAGGAGGGTTGAACTGTTTGCCAAGGCAAACCGTAAACAGTGAGGCCAAGAAGGACAACCCTTCCAACCTCGGAGATGCCAACGCTACTATCGCAGCCATCCTGAAAGCACAAGATGCTCAGGATGAGAGAATGAAGAAATTATAAAAACGTAAAAGGAGGCTAGAACTGAGAAACAACATGATGAAATGTAAAGCAAAGAAGAAGGTTCCACTCGCTACTATCGAGGAGATCCCCGGGGAGGAAAACACTTTTGAAAACTTGCAGCATGACGAACGAATCAATATTCATGACACCTCAAATGAGGAAATAACGAATCGCTTCCCTAGAGAAAGCTGGGGCGTTCCCAACCAGGAGGACAGCCCATCCGAGGGGTCATCAGACGTTGATCCTAAGCACAAACGGGATAAGAATAGAATCGACGAAGTCAAAACCAACTGCGAGGCCGAGAACCTCGCAGCCGCTAACTCCAAGCGAGGGGAGACCTCGAAGTCAACTCGTTCTAAGATTGTATCATATACTGAACAATCGGACGAGGACTCAGTGCGATCAAGGTATCGCAACCATGAACTTTCTTTCCCTCCCGAGAGGGCTCAAGGAAGAAAGAATAAGGCCGAAATGAGGCGAAATGATGATCAATTGCAGTCCCGACTCTGCCAACTCGAGGCAATGTGTAGAGAAGCTACAGGAAAACAAGAGAACAAGAAGCTAGCGGAAGTAATGCAAGAAGCAGGACAATCTCCTTTGTCTGAAAATATATTAAGATTGTCATTTCTAAGGAAATGCTTCCTACCGACGTTCACAGCCCCGTTCACCGGAACCGGAGACGCAGTTGAGAATCTTAGAACTTATCGCATGACGTTAACTCAGTGGAATCATTACGACGTAGTGTTGTGCAAGTTTTTTCCGGCAAGCTTAAAAGACGAAGCCCTGATGTGGTTTAATAATCTTCCTAAGGGCTCGGTTAAATAGTTTGCTCACCTATCCGAGCTGTTCTTAGAAACCTACATTCACAATAGCATAGTTAAACCTGAAGTAGACGCATTTTTCCAATTATCCCGAGGACCCAACGAGTCACTCCGCTCCCTGGTAACACGACGGAGAAAATTATGTGCTGATATCGGAAGAGTCCCCGAGGCCTACGCGATCTTGGGCTTCAAAAATAGTCTAAGGAAGACGGACCCTATATTCGTCCGCATGTACGAAACCATGCCAAAGAATTTGGGAAAGCTAAGAGAAATCCAAGAGGATTATGTAACCCTGGAAAAACTCCTAGACGGTACTTATGACAAATTGGTGAAAGGAACCAGTAGAGGAGCGAATGTGGTAGAACCACAGAACCCTCAGGCGCCAGCCCAAGGAGCGGGGCGATCCAACAGCGGGTCAACTCAGTTTGACAAGCATCGACTGGGGGATGGAAAGGGCGAGACCAGGCCCACCAAAAGAAGGGAAAGTTTGTAGACCCAGTCTACACGAAGCTGAACACTCCCATATCCGAGATCCTCAAAAAGATCGACGGAAAACATAAAATAACTTATCCATGGAATAGAGGCCAGCAGCCAGAGCGGACCAAAAATAGAACTGACTTCTGAGAGTTCCATCAATTCCATAGCCACACGACAGACTCGTGTAGGGACTTGAAGAAGATGGTGAAAGATATGATCGATGAAGGCAAACTTCAAGAGTACATCGCACAACCAGCGATCCCATTCGCATCCGGAGCACCCATACATCGTGTGGAGTTCCCTCGTGAGGCGCAGTATCTAGGGTGAAATACAATATCGCACTCGGCAATCGTTTCCCCCACGCCTGAAGGAAATATTACAAGACGAATCCACAAATGAAACTTCGCATGTGATGAAGTTTTCATTGTATCTAGAGAACCTCCGATCGAGGAGTGGATGAAATTACCTATCAGCTTTTCAGCCTCGGAAGCACCTGATGGAGGACGAAACCACAGCGAACCACTAGTGGTCACGATGGCCATAGCACTTCTTGAACGCGAAGGCGAGGAAGAAAGACTAAAGGCGTAGCCTTGGGAAATGCCTAAAATCCTAGTTGACGGGGGTAGTTCCGTCGAGATCCTGTTTTATGAAACATTCAAACAAATGGGCCTTAGAGACGATTGCCTAGTACCCTCTACCTACAACATATTTGGCTTTAACGGCTCCTCAACCCTCCCAAGGAGCAAGGTGACATTAGAAATCCGGGTGGGAAAAATCCTCACCTTAACTAGTTTCTGTGTGGTAGATGTACTATCACCCTACACAGCCATTGTCGTGCGATCCTGGTTCCGCGGGATCAAAGGAGTGGCCTCGACCTACCATCAATGGCTAAGATTCCCTACGCCCGATGGAGTCGCAGAAATTATCAGAGACTCTGAAGAGGCAAAATACTTCTACAAGATGGACGTCCAGAACGGAGAAAACAAGGTAAACTCCCCAAAGGCGCATGCAAGGAGGGTCAGAAATGCCAATAATTTGGCTGAAATTCATGACTACATAGAAATAACTAATGAGCCAAAACGCTCGGACGATGCTCCAGCCTCATGCAACGCTATAACCTCGAGGTCGTCTACTTGGCCATTATAGCAATCACAGAACCTCCCCGATAAGGGAGAACACGAATCTAACCTTCAATCAGAGGATGCAACTGCGCTTATCCTAAAAGAAAAGGAAGAAGGAACCATCGAAGGAAACACGGGAGAACGCCAAAACCAGCTGAGAACTTGTCCAGAGCACAAGGTAACACTAATGCACCTACAGGTAGGCCTTTCAATGGATACCGATTTTCCGTTAGCCGATACCGATAATCCGTTAACCGTTACCGCTACCGTCCGACATAGCGGTAAACGGATATCCGATACCGATAAGTTAACGGATAATCCCTTCTTAACGTAACGGTAGTGGAACCGTGCATTTCCGTTAGGTTTAGTTCCGTTATCCGCTAACGTGCGTATTGCACGTGTATTTTTTGTTCACTTGTGTTGTGTTTGGAGTCATGGAGATGTCTTTTTCTTTTCAAAAAACATGATTTTTTTCTTTTTCTAGAAGCCTAGAACATCTGAATATTTGTATGTCTGTTTTTGTGTGTGTGTGGCATGGATTTAGAACCTTTTTTGTTGGATTTAATAGCTGATATGTGTTTTTAGCCTATTTTCTGTTTGTACCGGATGGTAACGGATAAATATCCGTTATCCGGTAAATCCAACGTAACGGCAACGTTTTTGATTTTCCTATTTCCTTCGGAACTTAACGGATAACGCATATCCGCTAATTTTTAATGGCAGCGGCAGCGGAAGAGACAATATCCGTTACGTTAACATCCATTGACATCCCTACCTACAGGCGGTTTGTAAGAAATCGGGCCACGCACACCTATGGAGAACCAACATTGACACAAGCGAACCTGTGAGGACCTGTTCACGAGACAGTCCACAAAGACTCAACCGACTCATAGATGTCGCACCAACAGGTGAACTGCTATCCCTGATGGATAGATATTCGGGTTACATATCTCCAACTAGCAAGGCTAGAATGCAAGAATATCTTTGGCCTTACAAAGAAGGGCCTAGAGCAAGCAACGATGATGAACCTAGTGCAACACGAGGTTGGTAGACGAAGGCGTACCCCCTTGGAATTTCCAAGCTTAGTACTGAGCCCTTGGCCATTAACCAAGAGGGGAACCAACATCGTTGAGCCCCTTCAGTCTGACACAGGACAACGAACTACTATACAAGATCACCTTTCAAAATGGGCAAAAAACACAACCCATGGGCCCGACCCGGACCATGATGTCCCTAACAAACTCGTGGCTCACGATATTCGAACCACCACCGCACCAGATAGCGGAAACATCCCCCGAAGGGCCATTAACAAAGTAATCGCTCATATGGCCCGGACAAATACAGACGCACAGGGAGCCAGTAGACGCGATTGGATACACGATATACCATGAGCTAGTCGGATCATCCATAGATCGATGACTGAAACGACCCCAATCGTTCTCACCTCAGCTACAGAAGCGATCGCAACAGTTGAGGCAACAGTCCAAATAGATGAGGCCTTCACCTGAGGAAAGAAACCCACCTCGGAGACGAAGCCCTTGAAGCCAACCAATCCTGAGGAGAACCCCGATCTGGTACCTCAGAGGGTTAACAACTGTCATTGGAGGTATACCTGAGGATACAACAAGTATGCCCATCAGAAACAATTGGGCCCAGACAACAAAACTCTGCACGAGATCCTACCATGCCACTACGAGTCGGAGGAACCGATTCCCACTCGAAGAGGAGCCTGTTCGATCATTTCCAAGGCAGATGATGAAGCACACAAGCTTCCCAAACTTAATAGGGAAGCGATAACACACCCATAACATGCTAAGTACCCAGAGAAACACAAAGCCCATGTAGGCTGACGCTCAGAAGGTCAACATATTAGAATAGGGCATAATCCATACATGTAAACAGGTCATGAAACCTCCCTCAAATGTACTAAGGGTTCACCAAACCCTCTTTTTAAGATAATAAAATTACCCCTTTTGTGTATTTTCCGCTGATTTAATGTTTTCGTTTTTTGTCCATATTTTTTCCTTTTATTTCTTGCTTTTTGCTTTATATGTGCATATAGATTAATCCTATCATACTTGCATTATAATCAAAGTCAATCAAGACTATGGCATGATGCTAGCCAAACTTCTCATTCTACAATGAATGATGCGGGTACAATACCTAAGCTACCTTGCACGGCCACAAGACCTAAGGTAATGCATCACGATCATGATATCAGATGATGTCCTGCCATAACAGGAGATACCCAGAATCAAGGTACTTACCTCAGGACAAGGCAAGAATCACTTGACCGAGATATCTCCCCCCAAAAACCGGGTTAAACAAACAGAGGGTGACTCAAACATCTGATCACTCAAAGGGCAAGTGTAACCTAAACTGGACACTATTAACGAGCCCACAAAGGCGCGAAGAATAAAGGAAGGTCTGTTATATTTGAATCCCAGCACTGTAAGAGATTACCTATCCAATTAAGGAATTGATCACTCCTTGGCTATGTCACTAATGGTTGGACCAAGAATATACACCAAAAGCCTTTAAAAAACAAGCAACGCGAGACCATAACAATATAAAAAGTCACTAGCCATGCTGGTAAATAAGTTAATGGGAAATATCAAAAGCGCCTCCCACGTTTGAGGACTTCCCAAAGATAAAAAATTATTTTTGTATCGCAAGGAGCACGAGAACCTACCAAACAACGTTTACTACTACGCCCTCGGACGAAAACCAGAGGTCAAAAGAAGAAAACTCAAAGTCCTTAAAAGGCAACACTTAAATGCACAAGAAGGCAGACAAGCACAAGCATGTCCGCCACCAGGAGCGCCTTGATCAGTGTCCATCTGATCTTAGGCATCAAGAGCCTCTTGCTCGGGCTCGACGAATGGTGGTGGGATCGCAACATTAGCAGTAGAAGCTGCATCAACCTGTTGACGCTCACGAAGCACAGCGGATTTACAGGCTTTAGTCACCAAAGCCTTGCACTCCGCGCGAAGTTTGCTTAACTTCTCATTCTTATCAGCACGCTCAGCTGCCAACTCCTCTTCATGTTGATTCACCAACTCATTTAGCTCCTCATCAAGACTATGCCTAGCAGCTCTCTCTTCCTTCAATAGCTTCTCCAACTCTGCACTTCGCTTACGAGCCGCTGCAAGCAAAACAAACGGAGAAGGTCAGTTCGACAGAAATATCATGAAGGATAAATGCGTAAAAAACGAATATTTCCATCGAGAAACCTTCATTCTCAAATAAAACGGCAGCTAAATTCTGTTCTAATTGAATATTTTCGGTGTCTAGAGCACTAATCCTCGCTTCAGCAGGAGTTATAGCCGCATCATCAGTGGGGCATGATAACATATGTCTATCACGCTCCCTCTGCGATAAACTTCCGCTTGAGTTGCCTCAATGCCTCCCTATCATCCTCGGATTGTGCCAATTGAGGCAAATGATTGGACTGACATTCAATAAGTTCATCTTTCTAAAGTCGGAGGAGCTTGATATCGTCCGAGCGTTCCACTGCCACCTTCTTAGCCTTATCCAACATCCCACGGAGCTCCACAATGCTATCCCGATGTACATTTACATGATCCTGAAGTTTTGCATTATCTTGCTCCAATGAGTCAATCTTGCACTGACGCGCACTCACATCGAGTTTAAGACTGCTACGTTCTCTAGCATGCCTATGACTAGCATTATCTATCTCCTCCTCCAACCGTTTGACCATGGCTACCAATATAGGGGCTAGTTCAGAAGTCTAAAACCTACTATGACGACATAAAAACTGAAATGAAGGAACAAATACATACCTTCTAATTCTCTCTTATCCTGGCAAGCAGACAAGGCTCCTGCTTAACCATCGTCACGGCAGAACGAAGATTCTGAACCTCTTGTTCAGAAGCCCTGGCTCGCTTCCTAACGACACGAGTCTCGGACAGCGTACTAGTCCTCAAATTGTTGCTCTAGTACATCAGAAAATAACACCAATCAGAACTGGGGCACTAAGAAAAAAAAAAGGTGTCCAATACATACTGCATGCACGAGCTGCTGCTGAGCATACTTAGGTAAAGAAGTCAAGATATGAGCTTTCTCGTCCTCGCTCGGTCGAGCATACTGGTCCGAGCACAGCATCTTCATCGCCTCGGACCCTCCAAACACGGTGGAAGACGAACTAGAGGGACCCACTGGAGCAGAGGGAAACCCGCTCGCAAAATTACTTGGTACACCGGGAGTACCTATACTCGGAACCACTGGAAGAACACCACCAACATTAACACATCACCAATCCGAGCACTCATATCGGAAAGAGCACCCTCGTCAGCGGGATCACTCGCCTGGGGTAGACTCGCTCCCGATCCAAAAGCACCACCATCGAGATTGTCGGGATCATCCAACAAAGCTTGGTCAAGATCATCAAAGAATGCATCAGTAAGGTCTACTACTTCATCTTCACCAAATAGCGCACCAACATCTACCTCCATGGTAGGCTCTGCCACATTGGTTGAAGCATTAGATGGCCCAGAACCATCAACAACCCTTCTCCTCTGACAAAAAATGAAATCATCAGCTGCTACGGCATAAAACAGGGGCAAGGTATGTATATATATATATATATATATATACGTTAAAATATTAGAAACAGTATTTTCTACCTTAGCATCCTCAATAGCCCGAGCAGACTGAGAAGAACGCTTACGAGAAATGACCCATTTAAGCTCCCAAGGCCTGTAGGAGGGCAGATTGGCGTGCATCTCAGGAAGGCCAGGAAGAAAATTGCCAAGTTCATCCCAACCAAAAATGTAAGGCCTCACAATCTGAATAGGAGCAACAAGCCACTTAGGATCGTGAGTCTTACAAAGTGAACGCTAAGTAGAAATAGGAGAATCTAAATCGGTCATAAGCGGAGGACCTCGGATAGCTCTCCGAGATCTAGAAATACCAACTCCAAAACCGTCAAAGGTATCAGACTGTTGAAACCAATAGTTCTCCACAAAATTATCAGAGTTGTACAAATCCCTTTGAGAAGGAACGAACTGATTCAACTCGTGCTCGGTAACCTTACCCTGACTTCGACGAGAACACTCTCGGGCAATCCTATAAAAATTACCATTGGGCTGAAATATAGCTCGCTGAGGGTCAAGCTTACACAATACCTCGTACTGGAAAGGATCCAGCGGACAATACAGAGGAAGACGAAGGCCAACATCGAGTTGGCCGACTGCGACAATGATCTCGTTGGGACCACAAGGGTTCTCCACGAAAAGGCTCTTCGAAAGAACACCAAACTGACCCTCAGGAGTAGAAAAATAGATCTGAAACTTTTAAAGACGATGTCTAACCCTCACCGATTCCAGAAAAGCATCATCAGAAATTCCGGAGGAATGGTCGAAGATTGGATTTCTCATCGGACCTTTCCCGGTGTTGCTAAAAAAGCAAACAGAAGGATGGAGTTAGAACAGTTGCAAATAAAGAAAAGAGAAATCAAAAAAGGTGGACAAAAATAAATAATGACGATCCTTAGAAACTTCACAGAACGAAGAATAATGGGGGAATCATGAAAAAAATCATGATGATCACATAACCCAAGAAAAATAAATCAATGACAAGAACCATTGATCCAGACAAGTATAATAGACACACAGTCCAAAGTAACGGTGTAAAACTACCGGAGAAAACAAAAGGAAAAGTAAAGCCAGGGGACCATACCGTCTTGAAGAGCGAGATGGATAGTTTCTCCCAGACATTATAAACTTCTTTATCTGAGACAAGAAGTTAAGAAGGAACAGTAAGAGACAAAGGAGAGAAAGAATGAAAAAGTTCTGAACTCCGAAAACAGATAATAAAGGCGAAATTCTCTCATCCCAAAAGATTTTATAAGAAACCAAGGGATAACCAACCGACGCCTCAAGTCCAACGGGTAAAAGCGCACTAAAAGTGCAGACGTGGCGGTAATCGCGGACATGGCGAAAAGGACGGGATGGTTACGAAGTTTTCTTCCCATCATGCCCTCAGCAAGTTGCAAAGAAAAGGAGCAAAATGTGAGGGTTAAATACCCAATGACCACGTTTCAACATCCTAAGGGATGATCCCATGATAAAATGATAAGACAGGAGCATCGAATCATCCTCTAAAAAGGAGAGTTTGTCTGAATCGAGACGCCTTCTACAACGTCACATGAATGACGCGTGTAAGGAGTAGTCTAATACGCTCAAACGGTCAAGTATAAAAATAAGGACCGCATTTAATGAAGGACAAGGGAAATATGTGGGCAGATCTATATCGTGACAGAAGACTCGTACGATCTATACTACAACCCAGAAGTGACAGAGCACGATGTTCTCCAAAGAAGGGTTGCACGGTATGGAGGAGAGTGAGACAACTCGGAGGGAGAACCAAGCAAGACATCACGAGGGATAGTTGTTAGAGCATTTCTCGGTCGAACTCGCGTCCGTTGCTATCTCAAGCATGTTTGTCAATGTTAGTGATAAAAACTATAAGTCTTGATTTATAGTATACTATAGCTAACGTCTCGGACTAGGATAGAAAGCGTAGTTGAGCTCAAGAACTCCATGGAAATTATCATACAAGACGAAGGACTACTCAAGGAACCGGTGGATCTTCATCGACTAAAAGATATGTGGAGACTTGAACTTATCTAGAACTCAATTGTCTATTTATCTCCTATCTTGAGACAAAAATCGTTTTGCTATATGGACTTAGATTATACACATTTGCTATTTCGAGCCGAGTTTATCTCGCCTATCTATTTCTCGAAATATGTGTTAGTAAGCTTTCGCTTTAACCAAGTTCATCTTTACCTAGTGATAAAAGTCATGACAAGTTTCAATCACTTTGGAAATTTCTTACTTTGACGAAAAATAGTTTGTGAATAACAACTATAGAATATCAACGTCCTCTAAGAATGTTCCAATGATTGAAACGAGAGTTTAGATTATATAACCATTGGAGGATATAAGCATTATTGTGGAAACACATATATGTATAAGTGCTTATTCCTTGAACCGAAGTTTGCGAACTTTATTGATCAAGAGAACCGGCATGGTGGCGTGAGACAAGTCCGCGAACTCAGTCCTCGAACTGGCGGAAGTTCTTGTCCCGAGAATTTCTGCTGGAGTTTGTGAACTCCGTCCGGGAACTTGAGTAGGTTATATCTAAAAACGATGTTTGTGAACTTATTCTTATATAAACTAAGAAATGCAAATGCAAACCGTGGCTATATAGTTCATGAACCGATTCGAGTGAATCAAAACGTTTTTGCTTCGATTGTGTCTTGCGTAGTTACATGAGATTTCCTTGCAATTGAACAACTCTCTAACTAGTTCATTTGAGTCACTTGAACTAGTTATGGTGAAGAAGAATATGGTTGATATGAAAGTGATCATATGGCTAACCATTTGGTTGACTATTCTTGAACCAACAAATGTACAAGTTTTGGTATGGTTATACAAGCCTAGAAACGTGCATTTCATTTGTATGTAACAAGCTACTTTTCTATCTAATGGTTGAAAGATATTAGCTTGAATCTAAATCAGGTTTTCATCTAACGGTGAATATTGAATGCTTTGTTACCAAGCTAACATTGATTGCAAACCCTGATTTGAAAGACTATATAAGGGAGAACTCTAGAAACTGGGAAACCTAATCCCCACACCTTGTGTGTGATACTAGTTGTGCTAAGCTAGACTCGATTATCCTTTAACCTTTGGTTTCTTCTTCTAAACCAGGTTAACGACTTAAATACTTCATTGGGATTGTGAAGTCAGGCCGATACTACTTTCTCGTAGTTATGTGATCTGATCTTGTTGTTTCTATCGTACGAGTACAATTGTAATAATTGGCTTGAAAATGATATCTTTGATAGGCAAGATATAAAAGAAATCACAAACACTTCATCTCATCATTTGTGATTCCACAATATCTTTTTTCGCTGCGTCGATTAAGATTATTGTGAGGTGATTGTTAATACTAGGTTGTTCTTCGGGAATATAAGTCTGGTTTATCAATTGGTTCATGTTCACCTTGATTTATCAAAATATGGAACAAAACTCGTAGGTATATTCATGGGAGACGGATTTATCTATTACCGTATACTTTTCTGTGTGATACAGATTTGTTTATTAAAGTCTTCGACTTTGGGCCGTAGCAACTCTTAGTTGTGGGTGAGATCATCTAAGGGAATCAAGTATGTAGTATCCTGTTGGGATCAGAGACGTATGAGCATAACTGTACCTTGGATCAGTGTGAGATTGATTGGTGTTCAACAACAGTCCAGGCCAAAGTTAATTTGGAGTAGGCTAGTGTCTGTAGTGGCTTAATACAGTGTGTGTTCAATCTGGACTAGGTCCCAGGGTTTTTCTGCATTTGTGATTTCCTCGTTAACAAAATTCTGGTGTCTGTGTTATTTCTTTTCCGCATTATATTTTATTATATAATTGAAATATCACAGATTGTGCGTTTTTCAATCAATTAGAATATCCGACCTTTTGATTGTTGATTTAAATTGATTGACACTTGGATATTGGTCTTTGGTACCATCCAAGTTATCTCTCTAGTATTTGATAAAAACTCGCATATTTCTATTTGCTTGAGTATATATCAAATCGAGAGATTGAGATATAAAGTCTTTGATATACTTTTTATCTAGATTGAATCTGACTATCTAGTTGATTCTCTAGAAAGTATATTGGAGTTTGTCCATACAGATTTCTAAGCGAAATATTGGGTGTGGTTGTTGTACCCCCACTTTTTCAATTGGTATCAGATAAGGCAAACACGTTTAAAAGACCTTACAAGTCTGTGTTTGCGGCAATATGAGTTTGAGGACAGAATCTCTGACATATATGCATACCAAGATGTCTTCTAAAGCTTTTAACTATGCCAAATGTCTTGGGAATACCTCAAAGGATTACTCCTTAGATGATTCTTCTGAATCCCGAGGTTAGAAGATTGGTTCATCTCGTGATGACATATCTCTCTCTGATGAGACATTGGGCACTATGGCAAAAGTTGAGATGAAGCTCACCAGAATCTCAAAAAACTCTGCTAAGATTATTTATTTTCAGGATCATGATCAACTTATTGATGAATTTGAAAAGTCTCTTGATCGAGAACATGAACTCTATAGCATCATTGAGTCCTTCTCTAAAAATATTGATAAACTTCTCCAAGAGACTACTCTACAGCGTGAAAAGATTATTGTTCTTGAGGATATTGTTAAGGAAGACTCAATTAGAGAAAAACGTTTGATCGAGACACATTCATCAGAGCTTTACAGTCTTCGTGTCGAAAAAGAGAAACTAGAAGCATCCCTTACTCTAGCCAATGAACAGTGCAGATCCTTGGAAAAGGAAAACTTTGTCTTAAGGAGAAATTCTTCTGTAAAAATTAATTCTCATGGATTGTAGTACATGCAGGATTTTCCAGAAGAAGGTTGTGTCAAGAAAGGGTTACATAACTTGCAATCTTCTCATATGGCTATGAAGTTAAAACAGGTGTCGGTTATTGCTTCTCCAAGAACCTATACATTCTGTGGGAAAAATAATCACTATGTTATCCATTTTTTTGCCAGGAGAAAACAAATTTCTAAACTTCATAATTTGCTTCTTTCTACTCTCAATGGAATAAATAGTCAGTTGACTACTGTAGTGAATCGCATGCCCACAGAAAACCAAAAGCCTTATAGATATGATCTCTTTCCTAGAAATCATCACAAGGATCAAATGCTTTCTAGTGGTATAAATTCATGTGCTTCCGATAAAAGCATTCCCTGTGTTTATAAGAGTATTTCTGGTAAATCTAAGTCTTGGATTCCTATCTATTCTGATCCTCTTGAACCAGTTGCAAGAGGTCCTAGATTTATTCCTCAGAGAAAGCCTTCTGACGGATATGATAAACACATCGTGTCTTACTCTTCTGGGATGAAAGACAACCGTAGAAAGGCGAAGAACACGAAGATCAAACTGTCAGACGATATATACAACTCCTTTCTCGATGATCACAGTGGGATTAATTTCCACTCTATCACCTGACTCCAAGTATTCTTTTCCTTGTTTCTAACTTGAGAGGTGCAAGGAAATTTATTGAGAAATGCTCAAGTATGTTGTATATTATTTCAGTTTGGTTTTTGTGCGAGTTTTTGTGCTAACAGTTCACAAACGTCCGCGTCCTCCTCTTGAGAGTTCTTAGGGTTTCCAAAAACAAGAGTTTTCTTCTCCTGTTTACATACACATATATATTACTCTATATTGTGTCTCTCCATCCCTAACAAAAATTATATGGAGAACTCTGCAAAATCTCAAGAGATTGTGCATCTTGATATGGAGGAAGACGCTCAAGGACGTGAGTCAATTCAAGAGCTAGTTCTAAAGAAGATGCTTGAAAGAAAGGATCACAACTCCTGTATTGATGATTCTGTCAAGGATTTGATTCGTGTTCAGAACGATTCAAAGGTCGAGTTTGCAAATCTTCAACTGCAAATAAACCAACTCTTGGATGGTCAGGCCAGAATCCTTGCTAATCAGAATATTCTGATACGGAATAAAAAGAAGCTCATCATGGACTGCGCCAAGGCTAGACAGCTCGCTCGGGTTGTTGATCGCAAAGTTAGTGTTCTAACTCATGAACATGGTGTGTCTACAGTCAAGAGAATAAAGGAAATCAGTGATACCTTCGTTGATGGATTCATTGAAAGATATGAGGTTCTCAAAACGAACTTTGATTTTCTCCTTTATTTTCCTAGTAAATCTTCTATTTTCTTGTTTTGTTAGAACAATAACTAGAGTTTGGAATATCCATTATTGTGATTACACATAGCTATGTCCAATGTTTTCATCTTCATGTTTTTAGATTTATTGGTTTAAAATTCTAAATTTGTTTGGAAGATGATTTTTGCAGTATTAATCTTTATGGTTTTATATATTGCAAATTTGTTAGGGGATATGTGTGTTTACGTCCGTGAACTATGATTATTCCATACCTTGTCAAAAGTAAAGTCTTTCCTATGTCGATATGCATGTATTGATAAAAGAATGAATAGACTTTTGACAAATACAAAAGTTAAGCCTATTATGTCAATTATTGATGGAAGATAGGTTAAAATCTTTTGTTTGCAAGGATTATGTCTATTGAATGTCGTTATGCGAATAGTGATGGAAAATAGAATGAATCCTTGTGTATTCCTCAGTATTGATCTTCCCTGATCCATATTTTATGTATTACTGTGAGGCTCCGTAAAGTGTCTTATGTTGAGCATTGAACGACCAAGTTGATTATTTTTATGATTAGTTATGTTGTTGTTCCGTGAGGTACTTTATGTCGAGCATATTCAATTAAATTAATCATCTTGTTTGGTTATTTATTTGTTGCTCCGTAAGTTTTCTTATGTTGAGCATGACCAATTAAATTGATTACTTTTGTGATTAGATTGGTTGCGTATTTCGATTAGATTAATTATGGGTTCTCTTGTGATTAATCTAATTGTATGTTTTTAAGTCTCCATAAGTTCACTTATGTTGAGCATTTGTCGATTAAATTAATCATGGGTTCTCTTGTGGTTAGTTTAATTGAATATTTTTGGATTAAAATTCATACTTGTATGTGATTTGTTATGTATAAAGAAATCCTTCTTTTCTTTCGAAATTAAGGTCTCTCTTGTTGTTCTTTCGAGAATGACATTTTATGGGGGAGAGTTCTTAATTGAACTAGTGCTTAATTGCCAAATCTTCGTGGGGAGTGCGGTTGTGGAATATTATAGGGGTTATCTTGCATATTTACAAACTCCTTGATGAATGCATTTAGATTAGGCTTTATGATTGCATCTAAATAAGATGATATATTTTTGCTTTCTTTTGGTCAAGAAATGTCTCTTTCGGAAATTTCATTAGGATCCCGTTCTTGTACCTTTGCCAATTTTATTGACAAAAAGGGGGAGAATTAATATGTAGTTCACACTACAAATACATATGGTTTTCCGATCATTATGTAATGGGGAGTGGTTTCCATATGAGATGGAGTATTAACTAAGGGGGAGTGATACATATCACCATAGTATTGTTGTTGAAGTTGTGATACAATTCAACTTTGATGTTGTGTAATGATACTATGACACTGTATAAAAATGATTGAGAACTCTTGTTTTCTCGTTGTTATAGCTATGGATTTTCAACAATGATGATGCTGAACTTACAAACTTTGGGATCATTGGAGTACTTGGAAGTGACGAAGATTTCAAGTAATGTTGAAGATTGGGCCTATGGAATAGAAGCTACAAAAGTTAATTTATTTATTTTTTGTATTCCAAATATATTGATAGTTTTGTCACTAAAATTGACAAAGGGGGAGATTGTTATAGCATTGCTCGGTCGAACTCGCATGCGTTGCTATCTCAAACATGTTTGTCAATGTTAGTGATCAAAACTATAAGTCTTGATTTCTAGTCTACTATAGCTAAGGTCTCGGACTAGGATAGAAAGTGTAGTTGAGCTCAAGAACTCTATGGCAATCATCATACAAGACGAAGGACTACTCAAGGAACCGGTGGATCTTCATCGACTAAAAGGTATGTGCAGACTTGAACTTATCTATCACTCAAAAGTCTATTTATCTCCCTTCTTGAGACAAAAGTCGTTTTGCTATATAGACTTAGATCATACACATTTACTATTTCGAGCCGAGTTTATCTCTCATATCTATTTCTCGAAATATGTGTTGCTAAGCTTTCGCTTTAACCAAGTTCATCTTTACCTAGTGACGAAAGTCATGACAAGTTTCAATCACTTTGGAAATTGCTTACTTTGACGAAAAATAGTTTGTGAATAACAACTATAGAATATCAACGTCCTCTAAGAATGTTCCAATGATTGAAATGAGACTTTAGATTATATAACCATTGGAGGATATAAGCATTATTGTGGAAACACATATATGTATAAGTCCTTATTCCTTGAACCGAAGTTTGCGAACATTATTGATCAAGAAAACCGGCATGGTGGCGTGAGCCAAGTCCGCGAACTGGCGGAAGTTCTTGTCCCGAGATTACTGCTGGAGTTTGTGAACTCCGTCCGGGAACTTAAGTCCATGAACCCAGTCCGCGAACTTGGGTAGGTTATATCTAAAAATGATGTTTGTGAATTTATTCTTATATAAACTAAGGAATGAAAATGCAAACCGTGGCTATATAGTTCACGAACCGATTCGAGTGAATCAAATCGTTTTTGCTTCGATTGTGTCTTGTGTAGTTACATAAGATTTCCTTGTAATTGAACAACTCTCTAACTAGTTCATTTGAGTCACTTGAACTAGTTATGGTGAAGAAGAATATGGTTGATATGAAAGTGATCATATGGCTAACCATTTGGTTGACTATTGTTGAACCAACAAATTTACAAATTTGGGTACGGTTACACAAGCCTAGAAACGTGCATTTCATTTGTGTGTAACAAGCTAGTTTTCGATCTAACGATTGAAAGATATTAGCTTGAATCTAAATCAGGTTTTCATCAAACGGTGAATATTGAATGCTTTGTTACCAAGCTAACATTGATTGCAAACCCTGATTTGAAAGACTATATAAGGGAGAACTCTAGCAACTGGGAAACCTAATCCCCACACCTTGTGTGTGATACTAGTTGTGCTAAGCTAGAGTCGATTCTCCTTTAACCTTTGGTTTCTTCTTCTAAACCAGGTTAACGACTTGAAGACTTTATTGGGATTGTGAAGCCAGACCGATCGATATTACTTTCTCGTAGTTGTGTGATTTGATCTTGTTGTTTCTATCGTACGAGTACAATTGTAATAATTGGTTTGAGATTGATATCTCTGATAGGAAAGATATAAAAGAAATCACAAATGCTTCGTCTTATCGTTTGTGATTCCACAATATCTTTTTTCGTTGTCTCGATTAAGATTATTCTGAGGTGATTGATAATACTAGGATGTTCTTCGGGAATATAAGTCCGATTTATCAATTGGTTCCTGTTCACCTTGATTTATCAAAAAAGACGGAACAAAACTCGTAGGTATATTCGTGGGAGACATATTTATCTATTACCGTAGACTTTTCTGTGTGATACATATTTTTTTATTAAATTCTTCGACTTTGGGTCGTAGAAACTCTTAGTTGTGGGTGAGATCATCTAAGGGAATCAAGTACGTAGCATCCTGCTGGGATCAGAGACGTAAGAGCATAACTGTACCTTGGATCAGTGTGAGATAGATTGGGGTTCAACAACAGTCCAGACCGAAGTTAATTTGGAGTAGCCTAGTGTCTGTAGCGGCTTAATACAGTGTTTATTCAATCTGGACTAGGTCCCGAGGTTTTTTCTGCAGTTGTGGTTTCCTCGTTAACAAAATTATGGTGTCTGTGTTATTTCTTTTCCGCATTATATTTTGTTATATAATTGAAATATCACAGGTTGTGCGTTGTTCAATCAATTAGAGTATCCGACCTTTTGATTGTTGATTTAAATTGATTGACACTTGGATATTGGTCTTTGGTACCATCCAAGTTATCTCTCTAGTATTTGATAAAGACTCGCAGATTTCTATTTGCTTGAGTATATATCAAATCGAGAGATTGAGATATAAACTCTTTGATATACTTTTTTATCTAGATTGAGTCTGACTGTATAGTTGATTCTCTAAAAAGTATATTGGAGTTTGTCCATACAGATTTCTAAGTGAAATATTGGGTGTGGTTGTTGTACCCCAGTTTTTCAATAGTATAGAACCAGTCCGAAGCAGCGAAGGCGGTGTACGATGGGCCCACCATCTCGGACAATCAAGCCTCCACGAGTCTAATTTCCTTATAAATACCAGGCTATGTAGAAGGAGATGGACAACTTATGTATTATTAGATGGTCTTTCTACAGAGAATTCCTGAGAGAGATCTAGACAAAGAAAGAGTAAGAAATCTAAGTGATATTTTTAGCTCTTTCAAGGGTAAGACCTTATAATCAATAAAGAAAACATCTTCTTTCCCGTGGATGTAGGTCTTCATGGCCGAACCACGTTATATGCTTGTGTTAATCTTTACTTTTCATGCTATTGAAATCTTGTTCATCTTGAATCTTGTATGTTTTAGTAGTTTATAGCCTTCAGATGTATTTGGGTGTAGTCATCAGAAAAGATGCAACTATAATCAGATACCATCAGGTGGATCAACCATTTAGCCAATTTTATATAATATGCATGATTTCATTAGCTACTACTTTCTTGTTCACTTTTTTATTGTTTTTTAATCTTTTCGTGGATAAGAAAAAAAAATATAAAACCTTATGTTAAAAATGAAAACATTTTAGGAAAGAGTAAGTAAAGCTAAAAAAACCGCAAAAGAGTTGTCATACGTGGTATTTACCTAACTAAAATTCTGATAAATTTTTTTGTAAAATATCTTTCGATATATTTTATAAGTTTTAAAATATTTACTGAAAAGAAACTTTTCAAAGAAACTAAATAATTTAACGTGAACAGAGGAAGTTGTTTTAAATTTTGGGAGAGGCGAAAGCCATCTTTAACTTATATGTAGCTTTGTGTCTGATCATTTCATTGATGAAATGACTAGTCTTTAGCACAAATGTGATGGCGCACTTAAGCTTATCCATTTTCTAATGTTGATCTTAATTAAGTAATGTTCATACTCTTGAACCTAAACCAAGATTAGATAATTAAATCTAACAAAGTTAACTTGATTCAATGACTACGAGAGTGTTTGGATATTTCACATAAGAAGTAGATTTTTTTTTAACTTGCAAACTTTAGTATGAAACTCAAATATAGAGTGATTACATTATTTCACTTTTGATTTCTAAAACGTACACAATTCTAGAGAAGCAAAAATATATTTGTTTCCAATTTCCAAACAGATACCATGAAGGTTTTTGACAATCAGAAGTAAGAGTACTTTACAAAAGAAAAAAAAAGAAAAAAATGTTTTTGTTTCTTACATGAGTTAGTTTTTGACTTATAAACTATTTGTAGGAATTGCAATTTGTCAAATCCTGGTGAATTTTATTTTGTTGTTTTTTCTTTTTGCTTTTAGAAGATAAAAACAATCGTTGTGTAACGTAAAAAAAAAACATTAAGACATTTTATCTAGATACAATAATTCCAGCTTAAGCTGAACAATTTAGAATAGATAACGAATTGTGATATGCTCTATTCAAAGAGGAGGAACGCATGTGGATATATTGCGGATTCAAACAATCTGATCATTTAACAGAATTGATAAAAAATGAGCATTGATTATTGAACTTGTTTGTTGTCTATACATGGGATACATTATTTATTATGTGTGAACTATAGTTATTTTATTGGTCCACCAAAATTGGTGTTTTTCTTTACTAGTTCCAAAAAAAAAGTTCCTTCAAAATTTCCACCTCAAGGTAAAAATAGAAAAATTAACAAGAAATTTAAAGAGAGCAAAAAAGTATTCTCAACTCGCTAACTTAGGATAAAACACCAAAATTTAAATAATTCAAAGCATTCAAAATTCATGGAACCCATGGGTTCTTCCCAATGATAGGGTCCCTTAAATAGAATCCAAATAACATAGTTCCAACTTGGAAACATCCTTATAAATTGAACAAACTCATTTTTACTCAAAATTCGGAACTTCTTTAAATTACTGTCGCGATTCATAATATATAAGACATTCATTTACTGTTATCAATAAACATCTTGTATGAGTAATATAAGAAACATCTTACACAGTATAAGTCCCATAAAAATTATTGTTTACCATACGCATTTTTGTGTTACTTTTTTTATATATTTTTATTATATTTGAAAATATAAATATGCATTTTTTTTCTTGGTACATCTTTATAAAATTGTGAAAAATGAATTGTTAACATGAGAAATTTCTACAACTCTTCTTTAAGATTTTTGGTATCACTACCAATGTTTTTCTTAGGTTTTTCGTATTACTAACAATAACCTCCTTGTATGGAAAGTAAAAGAAACAACTTATATAATATGATTCTCCGAAAATTTTCTGTTTATTATATTTGAGTCATGCGTTACCTTTTTATATTTATAAATGCAGAATATATGTTATTCATTTGATGATGTTCTTTATATCTAAAAATGTAAAATACCACATATATATTGTAATTGTATTCGAAAAATGCTTCAAAATGTGAACTCTTTATAAACAATGTTTTGTTGATAATAACATGCCATATATTGATAAAAACTCGTTAAACTTAATCACCATCTCGTCACTCCCCCCACTATGAAGAACACCTCCCTCTTCCTCATAAATTTTTGAATAAAACAAAAACCATTGGTCACCTTCAGTAACTGCAGGTTTACCAAATGGGTTTTCTTTTACAAAATCTCGAATGTCACCACCACTGTATAAATGCAATTTCTTCAAATGTGTACGAATATTTCCGTTAGTGCATGTTTGCAAATTCTAAAAGTAAGTACCAATGCAATATATTCAAATTTTTTATGTGGATGTGTGCCGAAAATTAGTTAAAAATTACTTTTAATCCACTTTTCAAGCGCGATGTTTGAATACGAAAATAGGCATCAGATTTAAAGTAAGCCTTACCTAATAATGTGTCAGTAAAATCGTCCCAACCGTAAGATAGAGGGAATATGCCACTATTCGGCTAAATACAAGAAACGACTAAGAAATACAAAATTTGATAATAATACCATGAAAATCAAATAAAAATACGATGGACTTACTGGATTTGATAGTGCTTTATATGGGGAATCATCTAAAAAGATTGTATTCTCTGGGCCAAAGTGACATTTTCATGGATAATCATCTCCCCATAATTTTACAAGCTTCTTTGACATCAAAGGTTTTTCATCATTTTCAATGTTTTACATTTTACATCCAATTAAAGTTCCTATTTATGCTAATTGAAATAATAAACTAAATTGAATGTAAGACCATGAATTAGGGAACATGGATGTAGAAAATGTATCTCAACTACTGTTGATTCCACAACTATAAAAATATATTTTGTATTCCACTAGCAACAATAGCTTACCCAACAAAATAATAGATAATCTTTCCTATCACCCATGACGTACTTTAACACTTTATCCAAAATTTTCATGTAATAAGTTTGAGCAAAGAAAAGGATTAAAAACAATGGAACCTAAAAGATAATTGGTCCCTGAGAAGATGGAGAAAAACGGGTAGAGAATTATTTTCATTAAAGTAAATTTATATAGGAAGTAAAATGAGCAGTAGGGCAAAGAGGCTGAAGAAGATTACTTAGTTTTTGATGACCAAACGCCTACATTGAACTTATCAATAAAAACTCCATAAACTCATCAACATGTTGTCGTTTAAAACTGTTAGAATTATTGAATGAAAGTTATAATACAGTGCGATGATGTAGAAAATGTTCATTTAGATATAACTGACACTACTCACAACCGAAGAGGAAGACAACACAGAAAATTAACATTTGTTGTTCATTTAGATATACAGGACACTACCTACAACTGTAGAGAAAGAGAACATAGTAAAATAATATTTACTCAATTATATTGCAGCAAAGTTGTCATATACATTTAACATTTTCATCCTATTGATAACATACCAATAGAATAACGTATATTTCCTATGTAAGGCATGCAATTATTGAGCTAACACTACACAAATGATCCTAAACAAGCACAAAATACGGTAAGAAGAAGTAGAACATGACCGTTTAGCAGACATATCCGACACATGACCCATAAACGTAGGACAAGACAAATACAGGATAGTCACAATTACTAAATATTATTGTAGCAAAGCTCTGATACGAATTTAGGTTTTATCCTATTGATAATATACTAATGAGAATAGCGTATATAGCCTGTGCAAGGAATATAATCATTGAGCCAACTCTATAAATAGGGTCCTCAAGAAGCACACATGTGCAATTGTTTCTACATAAGACATAACACATTCTAAAGCAAGGTCAGAAGCAAATTATCATATATTCAGACAATGCAACTATGTAAATAGTTACTATAAACAAGATAAATCAGTTGAGTCACATTAGTAAATAACGCATTCTAAATATACCATTAGAAAGAAAAACATATCGAATAATACAAACAAACAAAAAAATGTTTAATTTCACCTAAAAGCAACTATTACAGTACAAGATACAAAAACCATAAGATCCAGAACCACTCAACAATCAAAGACAACTAACAGTCATTCTAACTTCGAAAACCAAACCAACGTTAACAAGTATTGTCAAGTATTATAACAAAGTTTGATCATCTTAAGTTTTAGCATCAGATCTTACCTACAGAGCCGCAAATAAATAGACCACTACGTCCCTGAACCCTGAACCTATAGAGCCGCAGATAAATAGACCATACGTCTCGTATCACAAATAGTTACATTCAGATCTTACCTACAGATCCGTAGATAAATAGACCACTACGTTCCTCTCATATATAGTTACATCTTCACCATTTATTTAGAAAGTGAATCTTTCGCCCGTTAGTGGGCTTTCAATAGAAGCCTCATTATATTTTGAAAGTACAGGAACAAACTCAGCAGCATAAAGAAGACTATTAACACCTGGGCAAGAGATGTCCAGGTTATAGTGTAAGGCAACAAAAAGAGAAAAATACAATGAAAAGAGAGATTTTCTCAGTTATTGTTATGTGCAGTATTATGTACATTAGCTATTCGAATAAATCTACGACTTAGACATCAGTTCAAACTGGTTGAATTTCTTTGTATGATTATCTTGTGATCATATTGTGACAGCGCTTCTTTTTGTTTCACATGAAAAATATTCATTATTGTGTCCCCATTGTAACTATAAATGGACACACAATGCATAATGTGTTTATAATAAAGAAGTCGTTGTTATGATGTTTATTTTTTTAGATATTCTTGCAATAGCGTTATTGTGGTAAAATTGTGAAAAAATAAGTTTTTTTGACTCTTCATCTTATTCTATTACCAAGGATCATATAATAATTGCATCAAATGGCGGCCTTGTTGATTTTTGTGCGTCGAGTCTTATGTACCTGCCAATGCTGAAGCCTTCTTAAGAAACTCCTAAAGATATCAAATCCTAAAACATGATAATGTTATCTCTATTTGTAAAAGAAAAGCTACATCGGCCTGTGATCAAGCAATAACCAGATAAAATCAAAATTATTTGCATCGAAATAACAACGCGTGCAGGTCACCTAAATTCCCGGCGTCTCCCGAAATAGTAACTTCTTTTGAAACCCCGATCAACAATCTCTTTATTCTTCTTCAATACGAAGAATTAAGTTCGTGAACAGTTCCAATACATATTAGGTTTACCTTGTTAAAATAATTTTGTATACAGTTTCATAACCGAAAGTGTAGATTGCGAAAGTATTTTCCATATAGGTTTCTTAAATAAAAAGTTGGTGGTGTACTAGTTACCCTCTCGTTTTTATTTATGGCTTATATTAGATGAATCACCCAAAAGAAATAACAATGATATTGAAACGAACTAGATAATTACAGGTGATTTACCTTGAATGACAAAGGCAAAGTGGTGCAAGATAGGTCCAAAAAATACGGGGGGAAAAAGAAGAAAAAAAAACTTGCAACAGGTAGAGTTACGTTTTTTTATCTTATATTTAAAAAAGAAAAACTCTTTGGACTTTGGAGAATTAACACTCTAACAAAAATCCAATGCGAGTTTAATTTTTTTTTCTCAGCTTCTTGTACATGAGATACATATAATCGTTTACATATTGTTGAATTAATAATAACTTTAATAAATATAATTCCTTTGTTATCTAAAAAGAATACGAAATGTATTTTCAAAACTAACGTAATATCTATTTCTGGAATTATAGTTTTAGTCTTTTGCTAGCAGACCACAAATAGTAGAATCAAAACTGTCATAAGTTCTACAAGAATACTTGTTTCTCTAGATGACTTTGTTACTGCATCAACCACTTGATTATCATCACGACTGATAAAATCAAAATTACTTTAAATAAAACTTGAGACTAAATTGTTGATCTCTTTTATTAAATTCCTATTTTCCCGATGTATGAGAAAGGAATTACCGTTGATGGATTGAATGACTAGTTTTCCGTCTGCTTTAACATGAATCCTTGAGAGTTGCATTCTTCTAGCCCAAGAAAAAGCCTCACGAACTGCCATGCACTCCTCTGCTTCTGGATTCAGTGCTCCATCTCCATAGCTTCCTTTGATTCCAAGAAATGAACCTGTGTAGTCATGCAATACAATACCAGTACCAAATTGGTTAGTATTATGGTCAAATGAGGCATCCACATTATGATGCAAGTGTGATGCAATATGGTAATGAATTTTATGCACACAGGAGTGAAATCTTAAGAGACTCCCTGAAAAACAACATCACATCTGTCCTTCCATAATATCCAAGCGCAAATCATGAGAGGATACAACCATTTTTCATCATCCCCATATTGATTTTAAGAAAACTAACTTATGATCCATTCAAAAACAGAGTTGCAGTTGCTTTTGACTGCGTCTATATTGATGTTAATGCCTCTCCAAACTGCCCTATCATGTCTGTAATCAAAGATTATGTGTTGTTTTTCTAATAAATTTTTTTTTTTTATCTTTTCCCTTTATTGACATGGAGTCAAAAATTTCTTCTTGATTTCCATTAAAATCGATAAGAAGTGATCCCTTCGAGTTGCGATACACATTAAAATTCAATACAATAAAAGAAAATACTCAAAAAAAAAACTTGGGGGAGGATTCAAAGTCAAACCTCTTGACTGAAAAAAAGAATTGAATTCTAAATTAAATTAAATATTAGAATATCATAATTGAAATTGTCCTACACTTTATTTTATTTGTACCAGTAACCGGTTTATGGATGCGTGTTCTTGGAGTAGTTGGCGTAGGTCTAAACCTGCATGCCCATGACTTTGTTTTTCAGGAAATCCGCACAGCGGAAGATCCTGAATTGGAAACCAAAAATTTGTATCAGTTTTTCATGATATATGCATGGATCATACCTCCATGTTCGACATTATACTTGGATTCTTCCCTTCTAAAAGGAACATCAGCTATCACAATTCCTAGACCGCCCAAAAAGAATATTTATTGTTTGATCCATATCCTGACATAAGAAGTCCAATAAAAAAACACATATACTTGAAATATAGAAATCCATAAAAAACGCCTATACTGAGATCAGTTAAAACACGACGATATCAAAAGGAAATGCAATGTATCTGGATCTTCATGTCGATTTGAACGAATCGGCTTCTCCATGAAGGTTGCTAGGAAAGCCTTCCCAAACCGTACACGCTTCTTCAAAAGAATACAGTGTAAAGGAGAAGGTATCGAGTACAACACCAACTTTTCGTCTGGAAACCTGTATGGAGAAAACCTAATACAATTGCAAGTAGACCTACTTAAAGATACTTGAACAACCTTTTCTCTTCACAATCAGAAAGTTAAGACAATAAAGTCTGTTAACCTGATTGTATAGAAGAGTACTTGGACGATCTCAAAAATCAATATCCAAGATAGATATAGTCGTATCCAAATAATTGAATCTGAATTATGCCAAGTGTGAAACTTGTTATCTATTTTTCAAGATAAGAAATCTACAAGAACGAGTCTCGTAATTGATCACAATTAATATGGACTTATCTACAAAGATTGGTTACGTACTACTTGTATTATTCCTATTATAAAGATAAAATAATATAATGCAGAAAAAATAAAACAAAAGACACCAGAAGTTTTGTTAAAGAAGAAAACTACACCTATAAAAAAAAGCCTCGGAACTCGTCCACATTTGACCACCAAACTGTATTAAGACGCTACATACATTAGTCTACTATAAGACTTCAGACTGGAATGTAGTTGAGACCGAATTCACCCTCCAAAAAATTCAGTTTCAGTCGTGCTCCTTACATCTCTTGAACCTCGCAAGGCTCTAAGGCAATAGAATTTTCATTAGAGAGTGAAAAATCCATTATATCCTCAAATGTTATGGATGAGGGATCTTCAAATAGCTTTTCAAGATTTATGAAAGTATCGTTATTATCAGTATGATCATTTACTTCATCCACAAGCGGTATGCTTGAACTGTCATCTTCTTCTGATTCATAATGATCAGTATTTTCATTAAGAGTCGTGGCAAGACCCTTGTTGCCAGTGTATTTTCTTCGATTTGGACACTCGTTAGCCAAGTGAATGAATCCTCTAAACTTGAAGCATTGAGGCATATCCTCATCGCTATCGTCATCAACCTTTTTAGAGGCAACATGATCATGTGGTTTGGATGATGATGAAGGACGTTATCTTGAGAACCGTTTATTCCTCTTCTTGAGAAAATATCTAAACTGTCTTGTACTTAGTGAAACCGAATTTTCAATATCTTCATCTAATAATTCATGAACAAGATCTTTCTCAGAGTTGCCAACACTTTCACTTTTATCAAGTGTCTCAGTTTTCTGAAGTGCTTTGAATGCAATATTTTTGTAATTTTTAGTTTCTTGTTCATGATCAAAGATCTTTAACTTTTCAACATGGGTGCATCTGAAAAGTGTAGTAAGATCGTTTCCCTCAATGATAGCATGTTTCTTAGAATCGTATCGAGCTGGTAAAAATCTCAAAATTTTCATTACAATATCCCTTTTTCCTAGTGAGTATCAATCATTCACTATTTTTGATAATTTGTTATTAAATTCCTCGAACGAATCTTCGTCAGCAATAGGAAGGTTTTACCAGTCAGAAGTTAGGTTTTGAATCCTCGCTCTGCGGAATTCCCTTCATACGATTTCTAAGATATCCCAAGCATCCTTCGATATAGTGAACATAGACACATGAAGTTGAAGATCCTGTCTTATGGCATGGATAATAGCATTCAGTCCATCATAGGTGTGTTTAGCATCACTGATTTCGACTTTGTTATACGTTTCTAAGATTTTTGGAACAACATTTGCTCCCTCTCCTACCATTGGAGTATTGTATCCTCTTACAATAAGAAACCATGCCTTAAAGTCAGGAGCTTGTAAGAAGGATCGCATAACAATTTTCCATCATAAGTAATTTGTCCCATCGAAGGTTGGTGGTATGCTAATCGAGATTGTACGCTTGTCCTTAATATAGATCGCCTCAAACATAAACTTATTAGGTCTGGCAATGTTTTCCTGCTCTGATACCAATTAAGAAGGAGAGTGTACCAAGTGTACCACCAACTTTTTTATTCGGCAACCTGTAGGGACAAAACCTAATACAATTACAAGAAGACCAACTTAATGATCATTGACAATATGTATATAGAGTTTATATCTCAACCTATTCTTAATAAGTATGTATATAAACAATAGTCCATGAACATGATTGTTAAGAAGAGTACTTGGATGATCTCAAAAATCAATATCCAAGATCATTTCTGCTAAGTAATAAAACAAGTACTTGTTATCTATCTTTAAAGATACAAATTCTACAAGAAATGAGTCTATCAATCTATCACAATTGTATGGATGTATCTACTAAGATTGAATACGTACTACGTGCGTAAATCCAATTATAAAGATAAATAATATAATGCGGAAAAGGAAAAACACAAAACATCGTAAGTTTTGATAACGAGGAAGCCGCAACTGCAGAAAACCCCTGAGACCTCGTCTAGATTTGAATACCAGTCACTACAGACACTATCCTACTATCAAAATTTAGAAGGGAATGTAGTTGAGAATGAATCCACCCTCCAAGAGATTCGGTTACAGTCGCACTCTTTACGTTTCTTGAACCTCCCAAGGCTCTACGCAATTGATTCCCTTAGATGGTGTCCTTTATAGCCTAAAAGTTGCTTCAGCCGAAGTGAAGACTTGCGATACCAATCTTCCTATAATAGATAAGCGTATTTGATTTCCCTTTAGATCAAATATCAAGGCTTGGAAATCTGTTTGTGATAGACAAATCTAGCAAACCTCAAAATTCAGAACACTTACACTCACTTAGATGAGAAGCCTAGATGTTTTACCACCTCTCAAGAACAATCTTCAACTTATAAATTAAGACCAATATTCAGATATCTATATTGAGGAATCAAGAAGTCTGAGACGAAGAGAACTTTGCAATTTCTATCTATCTTGCCTGAATGAGATAACGAAAACCTCAATAACATAACAACAAGATCATGATACACGAACTATCAAGGTAAAAATAGTAGGAATTGGCTTCACGAATCCCCAAAGGAAATTCTTTCAGCTGTATACCTAATTATGTTTCTCCGAGGAAACCTAGGTCAATAGAGGACAACTATAACAATCAACTAAGACACAAAGTGTTACAAATTGATTTTACCAGTTGAAAGAGCATATTCATTTATAATTTTTCAAGACTGAGATTGCTTAGATTTCAAGATAAGATAACTTGAGAATCAAGCAATCACTTTTAGTCTTAAAAATACAATTGAAGAATATACATTATGGTCCGGTTACGGAACCGCGTATAATGACTTCACGAGTCAGGGTGTTTCGGTTCGTGAACTGGGTTCGCCAACCCTACAAAACTCTCGAACTAAGTTGACCACAGTTCGTGAACCATGTTCGCCAACTGCTAGCCTTTTGTTACAGTTTGCAAAATGGTTCGCCAACCTTCCCTGTATTTCTGAAACTCAGATATTTATAGTTTGCGAAGTGGTTCGTCAACCTACCCTGAGAAGATATATCTGAAGTTCTGAATTTCTCTCTTTTGAAGATTGAAACATTCCCAGGTGATAAAATCATTTGCATGGGAATTTTTCATTTGATATCTGATACTCAACTCAACTACCAAAATGTGAACCTAGTCCGAGACTTCACTTTAGTATACTAGAAATCAAGATATAGTTTTGTGCATCTAACATTGACAATAGGCTTGAGATGGAAAAACTTGTGAGGTTGACCGTGTAATACCCATCATTTTTATTTATCATTTCGGGCCGGGTTATACCCGCCTTAGTTTGTTATTTAGGTTGGTTCATTTGCCTTAGTCTAACTGGGTTGTTTGAAATAGAAAAGCTACAAACCATGGTGGAAATAGAGTCACCTAATTAATTTTAATAACTAAATAAAATGAATAGGAAATGAAATGAAATGAAAAGACAACTAAGAGAAATATAAATATTATATATCATTATGGGTCCAAGAGCATAGCTCAGTGGTATCCCATCAACTCCAGTAAGGAGGAAGTTAAGGGTTCAATCCTTCCGTAAAGGTTTGTAATATATTAGTTGTATAGTGGGTTTAGTGGTTGGGTCTGACAGTGGGGCCAGTCCAATTGGATGGGTTGGGGTAGGGCCATGGATCCGGATTTCGCGTATCAAAAAAAAAAAATTCAGTATATGCTTAATATAATTTAGGTAGAATGCAATACCCTTTCTCTTTTGATGTTTTTCTTTGGGTGTTTAATTTATATGATTTTATATTCTTAGGTTTCAGTAATTTATTCGTATAATTAGGTATCTTTGATTGATAATCAGGCTTCTGTTATTGATACATAACATAATTTGGAATCATTTGTAAAATTATGAGAATAATCCACCGTAAATTCACCGTTAAATGTTTGTTTGAATTTGAGTGATAGTTTCTGAAATTCTGGACAGTTTTGCTTTGCTATGGTTTTTGTGTGTTTTGGCAATCTTAATGATTTTATAATGATTTGGAATCTTGAAAAAAGTTGTATCCATGTACAGTATTATATCTTTCATTAGGCTTTGGATTTGCTCAATTTTAGGTTATTATGGATTTAACATGAATTGTTTGGTAATAACATGTTATCTGCCCAGATTTTAGGATGCCATTGTAAATTCAATATCTTTTGTTTGAACCGTTAGTTGTCTTTGAAATTTGAATATGTTACTTTTGATTTATACATATATCTTCCTATAAAATTTGAAGATGATCGGATAAAGTGATCATCATAAAATATATACTCCCTCTGTTTCTGAAATGCCGTCCTCTATTCCTTTTTCGTCAGTTTCAAAATTGTGTCCAGCTTCTGTTTATAGTCATACTTTTTCAATGAACTCTCTAATATACCCTTGAATTCTTTATAATCATAAATCCATTTTTAACGTGACCCAATCTAAAATATTAAAGAAATTAGAATAATTAAGGAAACAAATATATCCTTCATTCCTTTCAAGGAAATATACATTTAACTCTAAAAATTAAATTCCTTATAAAGTTTATACTTCATAAATTCGATATCTTTTAAATTTTCCTTTTATATTTCGTATTTATAATTCTCACAACAATTTTGGATTGTCTTTATTGCTAGCATTTTTATTGAAATAAAATAGGTAAGTAACTAAAGGTATTCAAGTTAAATAATATGGTCTCCTTAATATTTTGAGAAAGTCAAAGCGGACTGTCTTTGTGAAACGGAGGGAATAATATAATATGGATGTAATTAGTTTGTATGATTAAATGCTTGAAAGAAATTTAAGTTGTTGAGCCATTGTTACTTGTGTTGTTTATAAAAACGATTTTCGAAAGGAAATGAGTTCTTGTTTTTCCCTTGGATGGAATATGTTTTCATGCTAACAACGGGGTATGATCCCCGAGAGTTAAATGGGTAATGATCCCCATGTAGGAATTTGTGTTTCCTGACCATCTATGGCGGTTGTTCATGCCGGATAATGAAAATGAAACGCGTAATGATCCCTGGGAGAAGATGGGTATGATCCTCATAGGAACTTTTGTTCCTGACCATCGATGGAGGTTGTCCGTGCCGAGAACGATAGGTGGGTGTACGGACCAAGGTTTTCGTATCGTGAACTCATGGTTTGTTGGTGACAATATTAATTTGTGAATCATGCATCGAAATATAATTCAATGAATTTAAAAAAAAAACATAATTTTTGTTATGAACTCATGCATTGAAATTCAAATGGAAGAATTGTTGAAAACTTAATTGTGTTGTGAGATGATGTCGTAAATTAGATTATTTGTCTGAAACACTATTGATATTGTGAGCTTGTTAATTGAACATACTCGAAGTTGTGCAAAGTCTCTTGTAGTATGTTCTCTTTGATTGATTGATATTTATTTGCATCTTTAGAGAATAGGGTTGTATTCTATTGAGTTGTTCTCTCACCTCAATTGACATCCCTTGCAGATTTATAGAAGTTGGAAGTGGAAACTGTGAAGTTAGTTTAGTTACTATGTTGTTTTATTATATTCCTTGAAATGTAATTTGAATTAATAAGTTTGGTTAAAAATGTTGTTAAAGATGATTAGCGGATTCTTGGGCCGACCGAGTGAAGCGAGGGAGGACCTTATATGGTCACTTTTTTGTAAAATCTAAGTCATCAATTGATGCAAAAAAATTGGATTTTATGTCCATGGTTAGTCTTTTTCACTTGACACAATTATCCATTCCTTTTAGTCCAATGTGTATCCTATTTTTTCGGTGGTATAATTGGAAAACAAACTTTAATATAACATATCTAAACATCCGTGCCTTGAAATTTTATAAATCTTATCTCGTTGAAAATGTTATAAAAAAAATCTACGCAATGAGTACAAACAACAATATCAAATTTAGAATTTTTACGAAATATTCGGAGGTATTTATCATTTTAGGCACAATTTTAAAAAATTAAATGTATATTCATATCCATTATGCAAACCACCACAAAGGATACATAATACTTTATGTGGCCATATTTTGGTTTATGCATCAACTAATTTTCCATTGCAACTAATAAAACGATGTACTCCCTCTGTTTCAAGAAAAGCGATACTTTCACTTTAGGCACAATTCTCAAAAATTGAATGCATAGCCATTATGCAAACCTAGGGGTGCACATACCCTACCCATATCCGCCAACCCTACCCTACCCTACCCGCCAGTTTTTTAACCGTACCCTACCTTATCCACTATTTGGCGGGTAGGGTGGCGGGTGAAGATTTTCTTAACCGCAAGTAAACGGATAGGGTGGCGGGTATAGGCCATATCCTACCCACCCTACCCGTTGTGCAGCCATAGTTCTATCTCAGTTGTTATGTTGTCGCGTCGGATGAGTAAACCTGAAGTTACTTTTACAAGGGGATGTTCAAATGATCGAGGGTCCAAGAGAGGTAGAATATCAGCTGCTTCAAGTTATGTGGGGTTTGAAGTGTGGGTGCAAAGAACTGAGTTCAAAAAAGACAGAACTTGGGTCGTCTTCTTCACAGATGAGATAACCCAATACTCTGTTTTTTCAGCAAGATTCGAATTTGAAAGTGCCATATTTTCAACAGTTGCTACTTCTTTTCATAGTGATGCAAACTAGTAGGCATGAAATGTCAAACTTTGTTAAAGCAAGTCAATTTTGAGAAGGATGCTACTAACAAACAAACCTAAAAGCAAGTTTGGGACTTGAAGGAAGGTGAAAACCATCCATTTTGAGCCAAGTAGTAAGTAGTACGCGTTAAATTGTGCTTGGGAAATTAGCTGGATCCAACCGTGTTTATTAGATTACAAAGAATTTTCAAAAAGCAAAACGCCAACACCCACTCAATTTTGTTAAAGCAACCTGTAACAGAAAAGAAGAAAGGAAATATACATTATATGAGCAGCATTGCGACTAAGGATATATCAAACACATTTGTGATTGGTTTTCAGCATCTATCTCCTTCTTGTTTTGCTCCACTTGTCAGTGGTTAGCTTCTTTTCGTCTCTTATATATCTAAAACCTTGAATTCAGAAATTAACCAGCAACTATGGCTAGTTTCTTCATTTCTCCTTCTTCATTTGTAATATTTTTGATTTTATCCTCTATAACTCTCCCTTGCTTTGCTCTTCATGATGACAGAAAGGTGCAGAATATATTTCTCTAATCTGTATTACAAATTCTTTCATATACTGGGGATTGTATTTTTTTCTTACAGATTTGATTATGTTATAACTAAAACGGTTATACCCGCCACCCTACCCGACCCGCCAGAGAATGGGTTGGGTAGGATCTTACCCGTTTAATGGCGGGTAGGGTGGCGGATAAAAATTTTCTTAACCGCCAGTAAACGGGTAGGGTGGCGGGTATAGACCATATCCTATCCACCCTACCCGTTGTGCAGCCCTATGCAAACCACTACAAAGGATCCATAACACATCATGCAACCATATTTTGGTTTATGGATCGACTAATTTTTCCGTTTCAGAAAAAGTGATACTTTCACATTCCGTTTCGGGAAAAGTGATCCTTTCGTCCCGTTTCAGAAAAAGTGATACTTTCGCTCCGTTTTGGAAAAGTATGAAACGAAGCGAAAGTATCACTTTTTCTGAAACGGGGCGAAAGTAGTCGCAGACAAACCCCATCTTCAGATTCTTCTTCGGTCGGCCTTCCCACGGTGACAACGGTTGTACTAGTATGTTTAAATTCATGTTAGAAAGGTTAAATTATGTTTGGTGAAATAACTTAGACAATAAAAAAATATATATGCATATGTTTCGAGTTCGGATCTCCATACAGGTTTGATCCTGATTTGGAATTCGGGATGTTACAAACCGAGTAATGCTCTAACATACGGCTTTGTGGATGTATATAACGATACCTGGACAAATGGATCTTATATGAATCCTATGATGAAATACCACCTAAGTGGTGAGGTGGGCCAAGTAAGATGGAAATTTCTTCGAACGACAAACATCCGAACCCCACGTACCGTGTGAAAGTAATGGCTCCTAGCAAATCAAGAAAAGTCGTGGCAAAGAAAAATATTTTTATCATGTGGACATGGACGAAGCTAACTTTATTTTTTGGGGAAATTACCATATGCATATTCGGGTGCATGATAATACCGATACTCCAATGCATTTCTCTGCTCGCTGCTGGCGCACCTCTTCTAATTATTGGTCATTTATGTCAAATCCTTGGTACTGCTGTTCGATATATCTCTTCGGGTTTCTTCGAAAAGTCTTCTTTTCGTTTCTTATTATCTGACTCCCTCCCTTTTGTTTTTTTAACTCGGAACCAACACGTGGCTTTCCTTAATTGTCTAGAAGTATAAGAAGGTTGGAAGCTTTGTTACGCTTAGAGAAACACGAAGGTGAAAATCTACGAGGTCACTTATGTAAGTGGATAATCGGGACAGAAAACTGCCTTTATATTGGGTGTTTTATTGAATAGACTAGAGTCAAACGGTTTTTGCTTCCCTCAAACAATTGAGTTTCCCCGATAACAACGATCTTACCAAACTACCAATCTCATTATAGACGAACAATTTTTATGAACACGCAAGCATGAACATTAAAATACCCCCGGCTTGATTAGGTATTACCCCAAGCTCGTCCATCTTTATGGGTGGAAATATCCTCGTTTATTAAAGGGGAAAAGAGAGCAGCGGCAAAATACTAACAACCAAACCTCGCCACTCCTCTTTTCTTTTTCTCCTTTTCGCCGCCGATACTCTGATTTTTTCTCCTCCTCCACTAAAACTCCCCTGATATACCATGCAAATTTCTATACAATTAATAATTTCCTCTCAGTTTATTCGTAAATACAATTTCACAATCAACGCGTACAGGTCATTTCTACGTTATCAGCTTCGATTAGGTTATAAGATTCATTTCCAATTTTTGGTCTTAGATCTGTTTGATCATAAATTTATCTTCACTGATTCGTGTAACCGATTCATATTTTCATTTCCAGTTTCGATCTTAGATCGGTTTGAGCATAAATTTATCTTCACCGATTCATATTTTCGTAGAGCTAAAGGATTTCTATGCAACTGCTTTGCTATGGGTGGAGGAATTTGTTTAGGGTTTTACAAAATGATGAATTTTATAGCATACTGTTTCAGGAAAATTCATACTTTCAATTTGGCCAATTTTCGGCAAAATGAAGGAATTTTTTTTTAAATGAATGTATCACTTTTCCTGAAACATTACTGAGTTCGTAAGGAATTGTCATCATGCCGGTTGCTCGTCGTCGATCCGAAGAGGGCAAATCAGTCTCAACGAAGAGGTACATTGTCATGTGGCCTTGCCAAGTATGTTGTTGTTTATACAATCGTCTCTATAATTTCAATTCTCGTCTCTATATATTATAGCTACTCCATATGGAATCCTTTTAGGAACTAAACACTCATATAAACAACTATATGTTATGATTCTAAACCTTCCTTATATAAGCTTATATCTTCTCTGCTTAAAGAAAAATTGTTAGGTTCTCTTTAGTAACCCATTTTCTTGAAATAAAACCTAAAGCTCAAACCCTATAATTTCTTGAATAATTCACTTTCTTGAGACAAACACACAGAGCTCAAAGTAAATCTTTAACTTTCTTCTTCTTCTTCTTCTTCAAGCTGAAACATAAATCTTGGTTCTTCTTCACCAACCAGGTAATTGAAATGTAATACCTCTCCACTGCTTCTTTTCCATACCTCATCATGCTCTCTTGATTCCCTAACCTTTTCTCATTACATTCTTTATAATTGTATATGTTTTATAATGAAATATGATTTAATTTCAAACTTCTTTTTGTTTCATCTCTCTGTAAGATAATGTCTGATCATGTAATATGCAACCTCAAATCTTGAAACATTGAAAGATATGTTCTAATGGTAACCATCAGAAGCTGTGTGTGTTAAAACTTCTAATCTTTTAGTTGGAATTTAGGTTCTTTTTTTATTTGAGTTTCAAGAACACCATGGAAACCCCTAGATTAGAATTGGTGTAGCATCTCTTAATAATGAAGAATCTTGTGAGATTAAGATGATTAGTTTCTACAACAAGAATGTTTCCATTTATTAAATCAAGTTTGCATAACTTTTTTTACTCTAAACTAAGGAAAGCTTCCAATGTCTTTAATGGGTTTTTTTGTTGTGGTTAAATGTATACATAGAAAGCTTCCAATGGCATGGTTAAGTGAACTTACTGTGTTTCTCTTTGTCTTTCCTTGGGTAGCATCAGTTTATACAATGAGCTCTACTTCAACGGGTACCAGTGGTTCCGGGGGAGATGAAATAGCTAAAAGGGTACTCTGCTGCATCTCATTTACGACATTGAATTATACGTCTTATGATAAAGAACTTTTCCCTTCTGGAAAACACTGCATTGTTTTTGTTGTTACGATGATGGACATTCTGATCTTGAACAACACTAATACAATTGAATTTTATTCGAACATTTTCCCTTACAGATTAAATTCATGGAGTTGAATTGCGTTCCTAAGTTGGAGATATTGGTAGAGAAGATCCAAAATAGACTTCATCAGGAGGTACTTATTTCTCTCGATTATTTCCTTTCCCTCCCGTAGCTTTTTCTTTTGTTTTGTCACACTGCTTTCTTCTACTTTTTCAGTTGCGTGACTAAATGATTATCTTTTATAGGTTGACACAAGCGGTTATCTTCCGCAGTGTCAAAAAGATATAACAAGGCTGCTGAGTAGTTTGCGAATACCTGAATTTAAATATAGTAAATATGATGATAAAAAGGTGTGGAATTTGGAGGAACGATGTCGTAATTATTTGGAGAATCCGGTACTCAGTGCGGCTCTTACAGCGGTTAGTCAAATTTTAATCTTAGTCGTGTCTTTCATGCACGTGTTTATTTCTTGTGTACAGTAGCATCACAAGACTGGTAATATGGATGAAAACTGGATTGCCATATTTAAACCCGGTTTCTACAAACTCACAACAGACATAAATTTATACCCATAGCGTCATGTTTCTCGTCCAAATCTCTCTCTCTCTCTCCTCAAATTTTAAATGAAGTCAGACATTTTATTGTTTTTGTTGCCCAATCACCAAATATTTATAGGTTTTGCTTCTGTTGCTAATATGCACCGAAAATCAGCCATATACTTTATATCCTCACTCCTTCCTACCAAATGATGCACAAATCAGTCATGTGATAGGGTATTTGTCATTTTAAACTTATATCATTATGATGAAATCGCAGAGCTATTACTATTTGTGTTACTTTTCTGCTTATTGTTTGCTTTGGTCAATTAATCTGTTGACCTTGGTGTATGCCGATTTGAAACCAACTCCACATGTGTAGTTTTCTACACAGCCTGTCACAAGCCAGGATAAAGGAGGAGTGTTTGGGATTGGCGTATTTCCCTGTGAAATCAGGGTTGCGATAGGCGTGGCGAGCCAGCGATAAACCAATAGAGGCCGAGAGCAGTACCAAGATGGGTGACCGCTTGGGAAGTCCTCGTGTACCTTTGTTTGGTTGAAAACCAGCCATTCCCTTGGAAAAGGCGAGAGCAGTACCAAGATGGGTGACTGCTTGGGAAGTCCTCATTGTGCCTTTCTAGCCTAATCCAACTTGTTTGGGACTAAAGGTTTAGAAGAAGAAGAAGAAGTGTATGCCAATTTGGTAAAGGGCCAAACTTGGCATACCATGATAATAGGGTCTTTACTACTTGTAGATTTTTTAAGGATATCTAATATTTGTGAATCACCATTAGTGGTCAACCTCTCTACTTGGGATCTGAGTAAATAGTATGTGTGCTGATCCCAAGTCAGCAAGTTTTGCCAGTTTTTGTTTGCCTTAGTAGGTAATAGTAATGCTTCTGTCCCACAAACCATTAATGTGATATTAAATAAAGAGAATCACTGTGCTAGGAAATAAGCTTGACTCACTGACGTTTGCTTGTATGGTTTAATTTTCACCATCCTATGTCAGCTTGTTTTCATACAACAGTCAGTTAGTTGCTTGGTTTTCTTGTCTGAAGAGTAGAACTCAGAAGTGAAAGGATTAGTTGATATTCATGTGATTCACATATCTAACATTAAGCTAGTCAAGGTTCATTCAAAAATCCTGGAGGTCCCCAGGTCGAAAGAAGTATTTCTTCTATAGATGAATATGCATCACGATGTTCATATTGATTTATTGTACTGATTATATACGATCATTTTATGATTTTTTAAAATAAATGGTATGCACTAATAGTTAAGTGTTTCTCAAGTTTTATCTTATTTTTGTAATACTTGTTGTTCATCTGTCTTGCTTTATCAATGATTGGTGCTACTATTCGTTAAGTCCATTATAAGATCCCCCCCCCCTTTTTTGTGCTTGTTGACAGAAACGCCAGGTTGCAGATGTAAATCAAGGACGATCATCTGTATATCTATCCTCAATGCTGCCACTTCCAACACCAATAACAGGGTCTCAATCTGCGCCATGGGCCATGCATAGGACGAACAGCTCAGTGCACAATGCAGTTTATATGGATACAGTCTATTACCCTTATCAGAAGACGGATCCTCCACCAAGAAACGCACAATATGGATTGAATACTTCATCATATGCTGCAGATTCATCTATCGTGGGAGTACCAACTGGAACACAAGATTATTCTGGCTATGCATCGTATTCAACTTATGACGATCCTTATGGTTATGGAACTATTGGATATCAGGATAACTGCCAGCAAGGTAATCAACCGTATACTCCTCAACTTGGAGGGTTTCAAAACTCAGGTTCTCCTTATCAGCCTCTTACCTCATCTCAGAATTCAGGCTCTTATGCGGGGTCTGCAAGTTATTCAAGCGTTTACCACGATACTGGGGATTATCAGACATCTGGAGGGTTAGTAAGCACTGCCTATAGTAGTCAATTAACGCAGGCCGACGTATGGAATGATGGTAGTAGCTATGCAGATTATCCCTCTCCTCATTACTCAGAATACACACCTGCACACTCAAGCAATGCTCAAAGTTCCAGTAATTTAGCTGTTACTGCCGATAATTATAGTCAAACTTCATCAGTTGTTACCTGTGCTCCCGGAACTGAAAATAAATCCACCACCAGAGCGGCTACTCGTGATTCTCGAACCACCAACCGGCACATACTCAACCACTTGGTGACACCATTTGTACTTCCTGATGTTCTTGGTGTATTACCTACTCAACTTCCTGGCACTACGTCATGGAAATTTATGCCCACACCGTCCAACAGGACCAACACCACATCCTGGAGACCCGGACCCACTGCATCTAGCACCCCATCATGGACTAGACCTGAACTAACTGCATCCAGTGCCACACCATGGACACCAGAACCCACTTCAACCAGCAGAATGTCACGGAGACCAGAACCCATTTCATCTGGGTTGCCTACTGTTCAGGTTCGGGGTTTATTTATTTACTTTTGGGTAAACTGCACACAGTCACACACATGCACATGTCAACAAGGATAGCTACATGAACAAATTTCGGTTTACTTCGGTTGAGCTGCACATGTTGTTTTTGCTCCAAGGTTCTTTCAATTTGAATTCTAGGCCTTTGAAATCTGGGTGCTTAAAGTCACATTGCGCTATTAATGCACAGGTCAGTAGTTTAGAAGCTATGCAATAGGGTCTTCTGCACTAGATTCAGCAGGTTGTCACATGGTGATATTAAGGCATGGACCATTTTGGCAACAATGCAAGTACTTTTTGTGGTACAGTAGGAGCTTTTGGAAGAACTTGTAGAAGTTCATTTGCAGAGAGAAACCTTAGGAATTAGATGAAAGTTTGATTAAATGCTACACTGGAGCTTAGAAATAGACATTCTGCAAAGGTGAAAGCTGCTTTAGTTTATGTTATGAGAAGAAGATAGAAATTAGAAACTAGAGAGGTGGTGGTTGTAGCATGGTGATGGTGCGGTAGGGAGCTGGTTATTATTGTTTGTGGTGGGACAGGTTAAAGAAGTTGCTGTGTATTGCAGAAATTAGTAACCTTTCTTCTATTGTTTACAGAGAGATATTTTGCTGCTTATTTATTCCATAGTAAAGAAAGATGTGTTGGTTTTTCCCTTGCTTCTGAAATGCTAATTTGATGTTCCAAACACCCTATTTAACTATCAAAAAGGAATTCTTTGGGGGTATTCTTATTAAAGCTGTCAATCCTAGTTGATGTCTTACATATTGATAGTATGCATTTCATTTACATCTCTGAGAGGCCTTTAATATCAGGTGCTATATGTGCTTGTTTATTTTTTATGCTTACATGATGCAAGTTATGGTAACTGTTGTCATGGTGAATTGATATATAACCTTGACTTGAGGATTAGCAGCCTCATTTGGTTCTTCTTTGATATATTTTTGTTCATTCTTTGGTGACATCTTTTTTGACAATTTTTTTCCATTTCTTTTTACCCCCCTCCCCTAAACTGCATATAATCTAGAATGGCATGTTTAAGGTAGTAAACTTTTGCTTTTATTTAGGTAATGTGTGATAAGTGCAAAAATCGAGTCTAATTTAGTATGACATTAGCATAAGGGGGCTCAAAATTTAGTTCATGTGTCTGTGTGCCATTTTTTCAGGCTGAAACTAAACTGAACTATTTGTATTGTTATGACTTTTTATAGCAGGTGAGTCAAGTAACAGGTGGCACATATGGCGGTTACCAGAGACAGGGTCCCGCTGCTTTCCAAAATTATGGTGTCAGCCGTACTCCATCACTTCTCCAAATGCCTTTGGACTTGAATCCAGTTCCTTGCGAAGTTTCCCATGGTATTCAGCAGACTGCCTTTTCTCAAGGACCTACTTCATGTTTTCCTGCTACACATCCTGGTGCTCGGACTTATGCATCAGGGTTGCAATCTGGTTCTTCAATGGATACACGGCGAGCAGATGAACTGCAGATCACAACAAATGCCAGTATTCTTCCTCCTTTTTTGGTTGATGATCAAGTCGAACAAGAAGAAGCATTGTCAGAACATGATCAAGTTTGTGGTAAGATTCCTGAATTTCCAGATATTTCCTATCCCGTTGAATGACAAATCTTTGCTGTGAGATTGGCGACTATGAGAGGATAGAAACTACATCTCAATCTCAGCCAGGAAATATTGTAAGCATTATAGTCGGTGAATTTTGTAAACCGGAACAGTTTAGGCCCCTTTTTGAATTGTTGTTTTATGTTAGCTTTCCTTCTGAGCCATGTTTAGTTCAATACTAGCATCCAACAATGAAGGTAGTAGTAATTAGGTGTAGATCTATTTTTATTCGCAATATGCATCCTTCTCAATAATCCTTCTTCAAGTGGGTTATCTGAAAAATCGAGCTATTACTGCTTCTAAAACTGTCAATTTCAAAACTTCAACATATCCAGATTCAGTCCTTTCTCTACTTGGAAACTACGGCTTTACCAAACCTCACATTTCCATAATCCTCTCACACAATCCTCAGGAAACCCTTGAAGGTATGTGTCGTGTCCCTTAATGTTGACAGCGGTGGGGAATTCAGCTTGGCACAATCCTAGCTGAATTTTTATAGTTTCTCAACCGTGCGATCTGTTTATTGCTTATGGATATTGGACACTTGTTATGAATAATATTAAAAAAATGGGTAGCAATTAAAATACTTGATTTTTCAGATTTATTTCCAAATGAACTGCGATGTACGATCCGTATTTACAAAGTTTTCGGATTTTCTTACTCTTTTAGCCGAAATCATTTTAATCGAGACGGGTCGAGATCGTCTGTGCCACTGCTTGTGTGTGCCCTATGTGCCATACCAATAGAAACACGCCACATCATTCCTCTCATTAACCATGACTAACTAAATAGATTTTCTATTTATACAACACTAATCGATTAGGAAAGATAATTAATTAGTTAAAGAAGATATTACAAATCCAAGAGAAAATACCGTGTTTCTATTGGTGTGGTACATAGGGCACACCCAAGCAGTGGCACAGACGATCTGGACCCAATCGAGACATTTCAAAATCGAGCAATTATCGCAATATAATATTTTTTAGCCAACGTGATACATTTTTTTCCTTTCTTACTTGCCTGGTGAACGCAATAAAATAGTGTCAAAATAGAGTCCAATTTTGTCCATATTATTTTAAAAAGTGTGCACAAAACAAAACAACCATATTATTGTTCCAAAATGTCCGTTTTCTGATTAATAAAATTCGATTTTCTTTTACATTAATCAAATATTTATTTTAGGAAAAGAAATAAAATCCCCAAAATATCGTGATTTAATATGGAGTAATTATAACCGAATTATTTTATTCTTGTCCGACGAAATAATACTGTGATGAGTTCACAGTATAATGTTCAGTCAATTAAAAGTCGATATTCGAGACAATTGCACTGGGTCGAGATCGTCTGTGCCACTGCTTGTGTGTGTCCTATGTGCCATACCAATAGAAACACGCCACATCATTCCTCTCATTAACCATGACTAACTAAATAGATTTTCTATTTATACAACACTAATCGATTAGGAAAGATAATTAATTAGTTAAAGAAGATATTACAAATCCAAGAGAAAATACCGTGTTTCTATTGGTGTGGCACATAGGGCACACCCAAGCAGTGGCACAGACGATCTAGACCGAATTGCACTACGCTTAGCTTTATGCATTTAGATGTTTTTTTTATCACCCATTAGGTGGATCAAAGTAACTAGATTTTGTGCCTGTGCGCTTTGCAAACTTGGTAAACCAATTCAATCAACAACTACAAATAGAATGGCATTACTATGCACCAACTACAAATACAATGTATCACTGCCTCTTTCTTCGAACCATATTTTTAATTTGGTAAAGCTCGGCTTCGCCACGCCCGTCGTTTATGATTTTTATTTGGTGTGGCTCGGCTTCGCCTCGCCCCCATCCCGATGCATTTTTTATCTGGTATGGCTCGGCTTCGCCTCGCCTCGCCTGTCACTTAAGATTTTTCATTTCGTGTGGCTTGGCTACGCCTCTCCCCGTCGTGATACATTCTTGAAATCTGTATAGCTTACTTCGGTTTTAAAAACTATTCATAAAATCTGCATTCTTCCTTACCATAGTTCGTACCTTAAAATGCAAAAAGTTTCATTAAGTTCACTGCTCGTGGATAGAGTAATGCTTCCATCTAATATTAAGTAATTTGAGTATGTAAACTACTAAGATTTTCAATACGCTACGGGCATATATCTTTTCTCATAAATTTTATACAATTTTGTTTTACCAAAACTGGCATTTAACCATGCTACACACGGCCCCGTTGTGATACATTAAACCTTAATTGCAGACTCCTAGATGTCATCTTTAAAAGGTGTGGATTTTATATGAAATCCAAAGAGTAGGTGAAACTCTAATTAGTCCAATATGATCCCCCTTTTAATTAAGAGTTAATATTGGCATATTGGCACTCGAATCATGTAAGGTTTTATCCCACTCAAATAAGAATACCATTTGTGGGAGTCGAACCGCACATCTACATGGTTAAAAATTATGTGCTCTTCCATTTGAGGTAAGATAGTAAGTACCTCAATTTAGAAGAAAAAGAATTAGCTAGTATTTGAGATGTAATGTTAAAAATGAAAAGCTACGTCAGTTATAGACAAATGCCTAAGCAATTCCTAAGCAGGTGCATACCAACTCAAAACTGTACCCCAACCTCAAAACTGTATTTGAGGCCTTGGAACCATTTCTCTTAACAGGTTTTTTCCATTATTTTTTGTATTTGCCCCTACTGTAGCTACAAAAAGAAGATAATATTCACAATTATTATATAATCATGTTCTTGTCACGCCTGGTTTAGAGAAGAGGCAGCTGCCGCAAAAAAGAAAACCATCTAAATTGTTGGCAAAAAAACGTATACTGGGAGGTATTATAGCCTTACAGGTAATCTAAGAATTTTTAGAATGTTCCATATACAAAGAATAGCCTTACATGTAATAATTTTACATCCAGGAATAGCTGGAGCAGGTTTTCATTTGTAGGAATGCTTATGCTAACACCCTAGTTGCAGTAGCACAACCATTTGTAGGGATTCAGCCCTCACAGCTAAATCATGGGCAATGCTGATAACGACCAGCACAGCAAAAGAACGAAGCTGGCCAAAGGTTGAATTTGAAACCGACTCGGAAAACTTGCATCGATTCCTAACCTTAGATGTCGATCCGCCTTGATACATCTCAGGAATGATCTCTGAAACCAAACAAATCATGACACAGATCCCCCAATGCATCGTCAAACACAACTACAGGGAAGGCAATCAGGCAGCGGATGGATTGGCCAATCTGGCGGCAGACGACAACCAACTGGAGAACCTTACAACTTTATTTTGGGACCATACAATCCCACCATGCATTAGTCAAATTTTAATGGATGACTCCTTGGGTATCACCTACCCTCTTATAGTTGCCGCATTATTTTAATAATATTTACATGCTTCAAAAAAAAATACACAAACAAAATAAGCATAAGAGTGTAAAAAACATATAGAACGGAGCAAAATAAATGAAAAAGAACCTTTTATTATACCACTTATTATTGTCCCTTTTTTTGGTATACTGTCAATTGTTTTGCAGTGCATTAAACCCCTCTTGCCTTGGTTGCAATTTGGTCACCTGTTGATAACATTGGTTGTGAGTTAGGTCACCTGCAAGTCTTAACATAAATTTAGTATTCAAAAATCCATGAGTTAACATTGACAACAGAAGAGATTATAAATTACCGTCATCGAGAACGATCTCAACATTCATCTTCTTGAATCTCTCTGACTTGATGAAGTTCTCAGCACCATCATGACCACCAAATCACTTAGACACACTACAATACAACACATTTCATATCTTGTCAACCTCCATCATAGATATCAACCAAATACATTAAAATTTGCATCAAATAGAAAATGATTCCGTTTGTGATGTTTAGGTAATATATTGTGAACGGAAGATTTGAACTGTGATTCACCCCTAATTGTGGATGGTGCACCGACTTTCTTCCACAGGTTCACAGTATGCAATCGGTAAGAATAAGTATGTCAATTATGAAACCATAAGAATAATGGTCATTATTCTTTTCAGGGAAACAACCCAACCATCGAATCCAGGACCAAATTATTTCCTCAGGTTAGAGAAAAAAATTGACAGTTATATCTTTGACATAGAATTAGGTATAGTTTAACCAAATAAACGCACATGCTGAAGATTAAAAGTTAAATGAAGATTGAGTAACATCAAGGTCGCTCAATCATTACGAAAAACTTACTAAGTCATTAAGAAGACATATGGAAAAATCAAGTACTAATTCAGCTCTAACTAATCAAGTAAACCCTAACAAATCAAATATCACGAATAAAGAGAAAATGGTTAGGTCAATTAGTCATGTACCTGACACTAATCAGGCCAAAACCAAATTCGAATGAAACCAAAGCTTCCCACTACCTCACGGACTCTAAATCACGCCCTAACCTTCTGATTTCACGACCATATAAGTGGTAGCATATAATCATACACACAAAAAATAGAAAATCAAAATGAAACAGAATAAAGAGAAATAGATATCATACCTGATCAGGAGAAGAAAGGAGTCGGTAGTGGAAACACAAGAGTTAATTACGTTTATGCGAGAAGATATTAGGGTTAGGGATTAAAATCGTACCTGCAAAACAAACGCCAAACACTCTATAACTTCATCTTTTACATATTCTCTGGATTTCTTATGAAACCCTATCTCTTAATTCAATCAAGCATCAACCCTCTTAATCTTTATCTATCAACAACCCAATAAACCTGTCGATTCCACAACAACATCAAAATCAGATGAAACCCTAAATTCTGTTTCTCTCTGATTTATTTCTTCAATCAACATAAACTCTCTTCAACCTTCATTAACCACACAGATTGCTCAACTGACTCTGTCGATTGATTCTCACAGACTCTGAGCAGAAGAACAACAGAGTTTGTTTTGTAGAAAAGAAACCCTAGGTTTGTTCGTAGTTTTTTTTTTTGTCACTGGTTGATAAATATAAAACTTTATTTTTTTAGCTAAAAAAAGCCTTGTTTTTCTCTCCTCCGAGGAAAAGTGGAAAATAGCAATTCTGTGAGTGGGTGAGGGTCACCGTTCAACGTGAAGCCTAATGATCTTAGGCTTTTAAAGGAGTTAGATAGATGGTGAGTACCAAAAATTCTAACAAGGCACAAACTACAATTGAAAACGAAAGCAAAAACCATTCGCCTCTCTTCATAGTTACACTTTGCATTTGAATATGAAAGTAAAAGCCAGTTTGATTTGAATCTCTGAACTAATCACTATATTTTTAATCATCTTTAAAAGTTGTTATTGTTGGATATTTTCAACAAACCCTTAATTTGTAGGCGCTATACAGAGTTTTCGGTGATCGACCTGACCCAAACTTCAAATATTACTTAGTAGAGGGTGATAAGAATGAAATTCTTAACATTACCATGTATAACATGCATGATGAAGGTGATCCTAAAACCTATGCCGAGGGAATGAGTTCCAGAGATGCTAATTTATGGAAATAGGCTATCAATGATGAAAAACATTCACATTTAACAAATGGAACTTGGGTATACTGTGATTTACCTCATGGTGCTAAGGCAATAGGATGTAAATGGATATTCAAGAGAAAGTTGAATGTAGATGGTACCATTGATAATTTTAAAGCCAAATTGGTTGCTAAGGGTTATAAACAAATACATGGTATTGATTACTTTGATACATATGCTCATGTTGCACGAATCACATCTATTCGTTGCTTGATCACACTTGCTTCTATTCATAAGCTAGTTGTGCATCAAATGGATGTCAAAACCGCTTTTCTAAATGGTGATTTAAAAGAAGAAATATATATGGAACAACCCGAAGGTTTCATATTACCAGGCCAAGAGAAGAAAGTGTGTAAGTTAGTGAAATCCCTCTATGACTTGAAGCAAGCTCCCATGCAACGACATGAGAAATTTGACAAAGTGGCTTTGTCATATGGTTTTGTTGTGAATGATGCTGATAAATTTATCTATATTAAACAAGATGAATATGGATGTGTAATTCTCTGTTTGTATGTTGATGACATGCTTATTTTTGGGTCTGACTTGTCTATTGTGGAAGATACTAAGAAATTTCTTAGTTCTAATTTTGACATGAAAGATCTAGGGGAGGCTGATGTAATATTAGGAATTAAAATCCTAAGAAAGGGAGATGAGTTGGTTTTAACCCAATCTCATTAGATTGAGAAATTTCTCAAGAAATATGGTCATTTTGATGACAAACCATCCCCTATTCCTCTTAGTGTAAAATTAATGAAGAACACTGAAAGAGCTCATAAACAACTTGAGTATTCTTGTGTTGTTGGTAGTCGTATGTATGCCATGCATTGAACAAGACCGTACATAGCCCAAGCAGTGGGAGTGCTATGTCGTTTCTCAAGTAACCCCGGAATTGAACATTGGAAAGCAATTTCAAGAGTGTTGGCTTACTTGAAGGGAACCATAGATTAAGGTTTACATTTCCAGAGTTATCCCGCTGTATTAGAAGGATACAGTGATGCGAACTGGAACGATGTAGAATCCAAATCCAAGTCTACAAGTGGATGGATATTTACATTGGGAGGTGCTGCTGTGTCTTGGGGTTCCAAGAAGCAGACCTGCATTTCTGATTCAACAATGTTATCATAATTGATTGCACTTACAGATAGAGCATCTCGTAGGATTTTTTTTGTTTCAGGTTTCTAATGACAGTTAGAAAAACTGAACAGAAATATTGTTTTTTCAAACAGACACCATTGTTGGAAGAGATGTTTATTCTCACTGAAATGATGCCTGTTGGAGATGAAGAGTCATCTTCAACAGATGCTAAACTCTCTATAAATTGCGTCTTTGTTTTCCGTTCAAAACACATCAAAAACTCTCTCTGTTTTCTCTCTAACAAGCATCATAAGAATCAAAACCTGTGTGTTCTTGGTTAGGTCAAGGTTGTACAAGCTTTGAATCTAACATTGTTGTAGGGCTTCAAGTATCCTGACGGCAATATGCATTGACCTATTTGTACTCGCCAATTTAATTGGGAAGGGTCGAATAATTGTCGAAAATAATCTATTTTAGAGCCTTGAACCCAGAAGACAACATTCTTTTCTTCACCCTGTTTTAGTGTCAATTTTCCAACAGTTTTCGACAATTATTTCGACATAGAGGGTGAATATTCAATGGCTGCTTCACAATCTATGCAAGTCATGAATCAGACTTTTAATAGGTTAGAACGTTTTGAAGGAGAGGGTTTTACTCGCTGGCAAGAGACTCTGAAATTCAACCTGATGTTTCTGAAGTTATGGTACATCCTGGAAGATGGGTTAGAGGCCATTCCTGGTCCTACTGAGAAGGACGATGAGGAATTGAAGAAAAGGCGAAAGAAGCGTGAAGAAGATGATTTCATGTGTCGTGGTCATATTCTGAATGCTTTGGGGTTGAATGTTTATAATGCTCATCGTACTTATGGAACTGCGAAGGAACTATGGACTGCACTGGAGAACAAATACAAGATTTTTGAGGCCAGTAAAAAGAAGTTCCTGATTTGCAACTTTATGGATTAGAAATTTGGTTGAAAGTAAGTCTATCGTTGCCCAGGTCAGTGATCTTTTGCTTATTGTTAATCATCTTAAAGATGCTGGTATTCACCTGGTAAGTTCATTCGTTGTTGGGGTTATCATTTCTCGTCTTCCCCCTTCATGGAATAGTTACAAGAAGAAACTTAAGCATGCTGAAATTGATTATGACTTAGAAGGCTTGCAGTGTCATCTTCGTATTGAAGAAGATGCTCATAAGCGAGAGATTAAGGATAGTCAGCAAACTGAAAATCATTCTAAGATTAATAATGTGCAAGAATCGAAAACCTTGAATTCTTTGGAAGTTCAGAATGATTCTCAGTTTAAGAAGCAACATCCCAACAAGAATAAAAAGAAGAAAGGCCCTTGCTTCTTCTGTAAGAAACCCAGCCATTTTGCTCGTGATTGTCGTCTAAAGAAGAAACAATTGAAAAACGAAGCAAATACGGTCGATGATAGCAAACTTTTCATTGTTGTGCAAGAGGCCAATATTGTTGCAGATCATGGAAGTGGATGGTGGTACGACACTGGTGCAACCATTCATATCTGTAAAGACCGAAACCTTTACAACACATATGAATCTGTTACTGGAGAAGAAGTCACTTCCGCAAATCGCCTCCCTAGTAAAGTACATGGCAAAGGCACTGTTGAACTCAAGTTTACTTATGGAAAGATTGTTACTCTTACCAATGTATTACATGTCCCAGACATTTGTAAGAATCTTGTTTCTGGAGTCCTTGTTGGCAAGACCGGTTTCAAGGTTACTTATGAGTCTGATTAGTTTGCACTGTCCTAAAACGGAATGTTTGTTGAACAAGGATATGCTTGTAACAGGATGATTAAACTTAACTTAATAAATAATGGTTCTGCTTATATTGTTGACTCTATTGATTTATGGCATGCTAGATTAGGATATGTGAATTATGGTTCTCTTAGAAACATGAACAAATTAGGACTAATTTCTCATTGCAATTTTGATAATGTTTCTAAATGTAAAATATGTGTGCAAGCAAAAATAACTAGGATACCTTTTAAATCTATAGTAAGAAATTCTTCCTCACTTGAATTAGTGCATAGTGATGATGATGATTTGAAAAGTCATGTCACTCGTGGTGGAAACAAATATTATGTCACTTTTATTGAAGATAGCACTAGATATGCTATACTTACTTGATGAAATCAAAGGATGAAGTCTTTGATAAATTTAGAATTCACAAAGTAGAAGTAGAAACATAATTAGAACAGAAAATTAAAATTTTACGTTCTGATCGTGGTGGTGAATATTATCCTTCTGAATTTACTGCATTTTGTCAAGAGGATGGTTTAATACATGAATTTACTGCACCATATACACCTCAACAAAATGGTATTGCTGAAAGAAAGAATAGGACTTTGATTGACATGGTTAATGGTATGCTTATTAGTTCTGGTTTGCCTAATTCTTTGTGGGGTGAAGCCATGTTGTCTGCATGCTATATTTTGAATAGAGTACCCTTGAAGAAGAAGAAGAACGTTTCCCCTTATGAACTGTGGTTTAAGAGAAAACTTAATTTGAAAAGACTCAAAGCATGGGGTTGTCTAGCGTATGTTATAAAACCCGATCCTAAAAGACCAAAGCTAGGAAATAGGGCTTATAAATGTGCTTTTGTTGGATACTCTCTTAATAGTATTACCCACAAATGTTTAATCCTTGATACTTTTGAGATTATAGAATCTGTAGATGTGGAATTTTTTGAAAGCATGACAAGGACTAGTTCTTAGACACTACCCACTGAAAACCCATTGTTACCAAGTCTAGAACCAATGAAGACTGATAACAATGATGAACCTTCCTCCTTTACACAAAACAATGATATTTCAGTTCCCACTGAAGATATTGAACCTAGAAAAAGTAAGAGAGGAAGAATAGAGAAAAGGCCTGACCCGGACTTCAAATATTACCTTGTAGAGGGTGATAAGAATGAAATTCTTAACATCACCATGTATAATATGCATGACGAAGGTGATCCTAAAACCTATGCTGAGGTAATGAGTTCCCGAGATGCTAATTTCTGGAAAGATGCTATCAATGATAAAAAGCATTCACATTTAACAAATGAAACTTGGGTATACTGTGATTTACCTACTAGTGCTAAGGAAATAGGATGTAAATGGATATTCAAGAGAAAGTTGAATGTACATGGTACCATTGATAAGTTTAAAGCCAGATTGGTTGCTAAGGGTTATAAACAAATACATGGTATTGATTACTTTGATACATATGCTCATGTTGCGCGAATCACATCTATTCGTTGCTTGATCGCACTTGCTTCTATTCATAAGCTAGTTGTGCATCAAATGGATGTCAAAACCGATTTTCTAAATGGTTATTTAGAAGAAAAAATGTATATGGAACAACCCGAAGGTTTCATATTACCAGGCCAAGAGAAGAAAGTGTGTAAGTTAGTGAATCCCTCTATGGCTTGAAGCAAGCTCCCATGCAATGGCATGAGAAATTTTACAAAGTGGCTTTGTCATATGGTTTTGTTGTGAATGATGCTGATAAATGTATTTATAGTAAACAAGATGAATCTGGATGTTTAATTCTCTGTTTGTATGTTGATGACATGCTTATTTTTTGGTCTGACTTGTCTATTGTGGAAGATACTAAGAAGTTTCTTAGTTCTAATTTTGACATGAAAGATCTAGGGGAGGCTGATGTGATATTAGGAATTAAATCCTAAGAAAGGGAGATGAGTTGGTTTTAACCCAATCTCACTACATTGAGAAATTCCTCAAGAAATATGGTCATTTTGATGACAAACCAGCCCCTAGCCGTCTAGATCCTAGTGTAAAATTAATGAAGAGCAGTGAAAGAGCTCATAAACAACTTGAGTATTCTGGTGTTGTTGGTAGTCTTATGTATGCCATGCATTGCACAAGACCGGACATAGCCCAAGCAGTGGGATTGCTATGTCGTTTCTCAAGTAACCCGGGAATTAAATATTGGAAAACAATTTCAAGAATGTTGGCTTACTTGAAGGGAACCATAGATTATGGTTTACATTTCAAGAGTTATCCCGCTGTATTAGAAGGATACAGTGATGCGAACTGGAACGATGTAGAATCCAAATCCAAGTCTACAAGTGGATGCATATTTACATTGGGAGGTGCTGCTGTGTCTTGGGGTTCCAAGAAGCAGACCTGCATTTCTGATTCAACAATGTTATCAGAATTGATTGCACTTACAGATACAACGTCTCGTAGGAATTTTTCTGTTTCAGGTTTCTAATAACAGTTAGAAAAACTGAACAGAAATATCGTTCTTCCAAACAGACAACATTGTTGGAAGAGATGTCTATTCTCACTGAAAGGATGCCTGTTGAAGATGAAGAGTCATCTTCAACAGATGCTAATCTCTCTATAAATTGCATCTTTGTTTTCCGTTCAAAACACATCAAAAACTCTCTCTGTTTTCTCTCCAACAAGCATTATTAGAATCAAAACATGTGTGTTCTTGGTTAGGTCAAGGTTGTACAAGCTTTGAATCTAACATTGTGGTAGGGCTTCAAATATCCCGACGGCAATATTCATTGACCTATTTGTACTCTCCAATTCAATTGGGAAGGGTCGAATAATTGTCGAAAAGAATCTATTTTAGAGTCTTGAACCCAGAAGACAACATTCTTTTCTTCACCCTGTTTTAGTGTCAATTTTCCAACAATTATAACTGTTTCCTTTTTTCAAATCGCTATATCATACGAGATCCAGATATGAGATATATTTCTTTCTTTTTTTCAAGATTAAAAAATTAGATTTACGTAAAAAGAAAATTAATTTTATTATGTACAAAACGTCGGTTTTGGAACAACCAATAAGGTTTTTTTTTTTTGTGGATACTCTTTAAAGGAATATGCACAATATTGGACTCTTTAATGAGAATATATAAATTTTCGATTTAGATTTTATCTTACCAACATCAACACTTCTAAAGCACCGCCGAACATTATGAATATAAACAAAATGATTAACTTGAAAGAAATATTTTCAAAGTTTTCTTAATACATTTATGATTTTTTGAGTTGCAATATCTCTCGTAACTTTCGGAATATAAGGATGGACGTAATCCCTAACGATAATCATGAGACTAATATTAATCAATTATGTGATCGATATGGGTAGCGATGTTCCTTTGAAATTGAGACCTTTTGACAAACATAAAAAACAAAAAAAAGAACCATGTAGGCTGCTGACATATATAGAATTACGATGAAGCGGCGGGGTTTGTTCAATTGACACAGGTTCATTTTGATATTTGCATAATGGTCCTATTTTAACATTTACATTGATGATTTACTAAAAGCACTTAATCTGGATACCCAGTACGAATGCTGATTAATTATTACAATCAAATCAACTTAAAGCATTTAACTAATCTGCAAATTTAGAAAAACTTGATTAAAAGTTCTTTTATAGTTTAGAGAGAACGATTTTTTTTTTTGAAAAGCTTCATATATTATTTGCTGCATGGATGCCTTTTTTTCCTTCATATTTCTTATGCTACTGATTCAGGACCATGCCTTACTTTACTTTTGCATCGCTGCATGAAACCGAAAATCGTTGGGTATAAATAAAATTCAAATTTTACCATGACACCAAATTCAGGTTTTGCATATGCCTTACAAAAACCAAAAAACAAAAAACAATTGTAGGAGCACATTAGCAGGATGATAACTTAAATCCATATTTTGGTTTCTCTAGTTTAATATCTTATTAAGGGTATTTGACCTAAAATCCACAGGAAAAGTTACAAAAAAGAATGGAAAAGAAAAGATACTAAATAAAGAACAACTGTGCGGGCTTTAGAAAACGTAACTCAGAGTAAGATTTCACGGCGTTAAATGGTATGCTAATGTAAGCATGAACTTGTTAAATGATTTCATCACCTCATCGTGCATTAAGCTTAATTTTTCACCAATCGACAAGGTTAACATTTAAGAAAACCCTAAAGAAAAAAAAGAAAAAAAGAAAAGAAAAATGAAGGTTTTGTTATCACATGCGGAGGTCACCAGCGACTACGAAACAAATTCAAAGAAAAATCCAAGAAATATCTAAAAGATATTATTTCACCGTCAAGACGAAGAAATACCTAAAAGATATGATCACCGTCAGGACGAAAACAATGAATGAGGTATGCGCGTGAGTTTAGAATTAAGGTTTTACCTATTTCCTACCCCTATTTTTCCTATTTCCCATCCCTTCACATTTTCTAAAATGAATTTACGTTTCAATTCTAGTTTCTCCTGTGTACCACCTATAAAAATTAAATTGACTTTAACTATTATCATTTTTATTTGTCATCTTCTTCATTAATAAAACCAAAACATATCAAATTAAAAACCCTTGGTTAAATTCATATTAATTATTATTACAGTATCAATTTCTTAATCTTTTGCAATTTCATTTGCCGAGATGTAGATGAATTAATCGGCGATCAATGGATAAACCCTTATTATTATGGGAGATTAACTTAATTAACAAGGTTCAGAGGTTAGAAATTAACTTAATAAATCACCAATGTTTAATCTCTCTTTTTGAATTGGGGACGCGCTACTTGTTTATCTATCTTTGTTAGGGCTGAACATGGTGTCGGTTAACCGTTGGAAACCGACCGAACCAGACCAATAAGCAAGAAACCGAACCAAACCATTTAGATTTGGATTGGGTTGGTAAAAAATGTTGAAAAACCGACATTACTGGTTTGGTTTTGGTTTGACCTGAAAACCGAACCAAAAACCATTGGGGAACCGATTAATTTTTAAACTTAATTTCTACCGTCGATTTAAAAGTATTAGATTCTACCCATTAATTTAGAGGATAAATAGAAACCTTAAATCTAATATTTCATTATGATACTCTCCCTCTTTCTCTTTCTCCTTCTCTCAGCCGCCTCCCTTCTCCACACCCAACTACAGCTGCTGCTACTCGACTTTTTTCTTCCCGTCTTCCTTTTTTTTTATTTGTCAATATCTAAATTAAGATATATTATATATCTTCATTTGATCTCTAGAATTAGAGTAAGCTTTAACTATTCTTGATTTTTTTTTTGTCTGTATATTTGTGTAAACCAATACTATCGGCAACTACGATTTTTTTATCTGTAAATTTGTGTATTTTTTTTGGTTTGACATAATTATTGGTTAACCAAAAACCACTGGGACAAACCGAAAACAACTGGAACCATTTGGAAACCGAACCAATGGTTAATGGATTGGTTTGGTTTAGATTTTTAGAAACCAATAATATTGGTTTCGGTTTTGGTTTGGCTAGAAACCGAACCAAAACCGACCATGAACATCCCTTTGTTTTTGTTGGTGAGCTTATTTTATACCCAAAAGCACGTCGATTGAATCACACAATTAACAGTGTCATATGCAACAGTAGGTTTTATCGAGATAGAGATGTATCATGATTAATCATACAATCTCCATAAAAAGATTCCCTAGCACTTCCAAACTCACCTTAAATTTGATATAATGCCGCCGACTCTTTTCTAGCTCAATCAACCTATCAAATAATTTGATCAAGGAAGATGGAAATGGAAACGTGATTTACCTAGGGTTTTTTTTTTCTCTTTTGTTTAGTTGAAAGGTAGTTTTTATTGGTGGGTGTAAATAAAAAATCAAAGATAGTATTTAGGATATATTAAAATCCATACGGATGGTACTTAGGATAATTAGGGATAAGAATTAAGGGACGGGAAATAGGGAAAACGGGAATGGGAAATAGGGAAAACCAGAATTAATACCATGAAACTTCAAAAAGAACTAATATTATCCTCATGTTTCACCTTAACTTAGTATTCAATCTCCCATTGTCGCGCCCATTAGGTTATACGATACATGCATAATAAAAAATATGTATCAAAAAACAAAAATTAGAAGGAAAACAATCAAACAGAACCCGCAAAAGAAAAGCGCATGCTCCAGGAATTTATATAGAGAATCACCGAACCAGGAAGTTCTGTAAAAATGGAAATGAAATTCATCAATATCTAAAAGTGACGTGATATTTTTAACTTTGGATAACCATATTATATTTAAAAAGTTACACTTCATTTGTAATGGTATTTTTGTCCAAAAAAGTATTGTGCATATATCCTAAATCGCCTAGGAATAAAATTATTATATTTTATTAGAAGTAAAAAAGAGGAAAAATAAACTTGAATGTTTACATAACAAAGCTTTTAGTTGGCAGCCGAGCAACAAGTTAGGCACCAACTCCTTTTTGAATAGCAACACCCAATCTATGAAAAGTAAAACTACCTAGGCCACAACCAGCGTCATTACTAACTAAGAAGTTCTTAAGGCGCTTGAAAAAACAAACAAAATCTTCACTAAGCTCTCCTAAGGTAGTGAAAGTTAAATTAAGCACCCAAACCATAACCATGCGAATCACATTCACTCAAAATATTTAGAACGCTTGCACTAAATTGCCTTCAAAATAGCCTGGCCTGGGACGAAGCCACGAACTCCATCGCCAGTGAAGGGCGAGTCACCTGCAACATCCATACACACGTCTTTGCCGTTTTACCAGTTGAGCATAAAAATATCCCTGGGCGTAGATCCTTGTTATTATCTGACGACAAACCCAAAACAACCTCTTTGCGTGCAGGAACGCCAGCTTTGTAAAAGATATCTACAGTTATGTCACGAACCAAGTCATGATGAAACTTAATCCCAACATCCTTAGCACAATGGAGCGCATGATCACCAAAAATATCCATAGGTCTATTAAAACAAGAACACAACTCGTCTTCAACAAATATAGGGATACCAAGGAGATAACAAGCTACTGCTCTGAACTGTATAGGCCCAAGACGACACTGATCTAAACCACTGATGGGAACACCCAAAATATAATCTTGAGCATGTTTAATCTGGTTACATTGCCACAGAATGGAATCTCTTGCAGATAATGTAAATTGGACATGGATTTGCTTCTTAACTGCATCAAAATAAGTAACTTCCAGTGAGTGCATTGGGTGGGTGGGTGGGTGGTGGTGGTGGGGGGCGGGGGTGCAGTGTCATCGACGCAATAAGTGGAAGGCAAACCACATACCTGAATAAAATTCTGAAGAGCCAACTGAAAGGCAACACCATTATCTGTTGAGAATAAGCTACCAAGGATCATCTTCCGCACCTAACTAGTCTGCCTCAAATACTTGAGTAAGTGATCATCAAAGAGGTCTGAGGCCTGTTGAAGAGCTGCTGGATTGGTGGTACGCATAACAAAATATAATCTGGAAACACCGACGCAGTTACGAAGTAACAACATCTCACTCTGAGGGTCTTTGAGTTTTTCGATAGAGGACATTAGCTGAATAGTATTGTTCACCCTACTCAATACCATATTACTCATGAAATCCAAAACCAAACTCACAGGTCCAACCAAAAGCTTAACTCCTTTACTAGGCCTACCAATATCCTTGGGAAAAACCCCTTCAACAATGCTACGTGGATCGAATGTAGGCCAAAAGACTTCAGTTTTTTTGATGTTGAGATATAAGCCCCTACTCGGCCCTTCAGATTCTATAATCCTCAAAGCTTTAGCAACCTCCAGTGTGTCGTCAATGATAGTGCCATCATCAAGGTAAATCGAGAAGCAATGGACTTCACAAGGGGATGAAGTGTCAGAGCAAACAAAACATACTACTGTTTACGGGGAAAACTCTCCATGTTTACAGTTATTAAAAATGAAAAGCCTTCCTTTGTAATCTATTGAAGAAATCGTGTTTTTATTTTTTGGGTTTTTTTTCTTATTTTTGGTCACTTAATAATGAAAAATATCTACTTCGCATAACTTTACATTTTTTGTAAGCTCCATTTTTTGTAAACTCCTTTTTCTATTCTCCTATTTTTTTTTTATGTTTTATATTCTTCTTTATATATTTTTTGCTCAGGATTGATGTTTAATATCTTTTTTTTTCGTTTAATAATTTTGTATTTTAACTATTTGACAGGATTGTCAGTTTCTCTTCAGAGGAAGAGGTACATTACAATCATCAACAGGTATTTTTATTTCAAATTTTAAACATTGTTTATCTATATTTGATGAGTAGTTATTTATTTCTCAAGTGCAATTGTAAAATTATAGGATTAGTTTACTTTTAAGAAATGTAATTGGATTGGACGTTAAAGAAATTTTCTTTTAATTTTATGGATGATTTATTTCTGCGATAAAGATCATGATACACATTTGATTGTTAATAGTTCTGTCGCGATGAATAGTATAAACATTATTTTATTTTATTTATGTGTTTTTGTGTTAGAGTGTAATTATGATTTTCAAAAGATTTTTTGAATTTATTTGGTAATTTATAGGATTGGTTGTTTTAGGAAATATTTTTTTTTCTTAAATAAGATTTTTCAGAAATATATTTTGGGGCAAAAGATATTCTTGGATTTTTTTAATGAAATTTCATAAATTATCTAGAATAAATAAATGTTGGGGCCAGAATCAACCAGAAACAAGAATCAACCACAAGCTCCGGTGAATAAAAGCGCTCGAAAAAACTCTATTATTATATAGAAAATTTCTTTCGGGGTTCACTTTTCCGATGCTCGGATTTTTCCTTCAGTGCTTGTATTTTTAATTTACTAGATTGTTGTACTTGGTATAGTTGGGTTTTTAATTTACTAGATTGCTGTCTTGGTATAGTTGTGCTAGCTAGGCACACAATATGTAATCTGCTGCTACTTCTTTAAATTTTAAAAGGGACTACTTGACTATTTAACACGTCAAGATCCTAGTAGATTCCGGTGAGACTCTGTTTTGCATCAAAATGCAACCAGTAAAACAATGAAAGTTGAGCATATTCTTCCTAGTAAAGTAAAAAGATACGGTTTGTAATCCTGAAGTTTTTAGTTCTATACATCGAAATTCCGTTTCTACCAAGATATCGTGTAATTCAATACCGTTAAATAACAATTGTAAGTACAAGCCATCCATCGGAGAAAGCATGCTACTTTTTACATAAACAACTGTTACAGTAAACTTGGCATAAAGAGACATCGACATGCAGTCTGTATCTCAGATTCTACACAACACATCTGATGCAACCCTAATAAGAGCTTTTTCATAATAATGTTACAAGTACTATTTCCTTTCCACGGGTTAATGTACAATCCGCCATCTTTGCGGCCCATGCTTTATGAAAAAACTAGTATATCACTCCTTGATACTCTGAATATAGTATAATGACTAAGTCACCAATACTAGAGATATTTAGCAAACTTTACTTTGCATGCTATGTTTTCAATGAATATTAACTTGAAATAACAAAGATATAAATGGAATAAGTCAAGTCAGTTGTTATTAACCTCGAACTGAAGGATGATGAATCGTTTGATGACTAGGTTAACAAGAGTGATTCCCAACATTTCTATGTTCCTAGTCTAACCTAAGAAAGTTAACTCTAGTAATCAAAACAAACATCTTCGATCTTCGGAATTAAAAAATGATAACCAAACAAGATATCAACGGTTGGTGGGTTCAACCGAGCAATGATCTAACAAAAATTATATGTTTACCACATCCCAGAGGTTTGTATATCTCTAGTTACTATATTAGTAAACTACATGGATGCGTGTAAGATAATATTAGTTGTCAACTATGAGTGACATCGGTTTAATAGCTGAGATAAAATTGGTATTTGTCAAATTCGGAAATAAATCTATATTGTGTATCGTAATGGTTTTTCGGAATTCATATTACCTTGTGTTCCAATTAATCCTTGGTCATAACACTATAAATAGTGGAACTTGTATTCTTACAAACTCATCCCTTAACACACATCTTGATTGATCGTGCGGGAATCCAACTTATTAAAAGATAATAGTAATCTGATTAGGTGAAACATCTTACTTCGCCTTTGTTTAAAATATTACCGTTGGTAGAAAACTAAATCGTATTATTATTTTAGATTTTCGATTGATTTATATGATTAAGAAATAATTGTATTGTTATGATTGATAGATCGAACTTGTTTATTTTATAACCGTTATGTTCCGAGATTAGGCCATTCAAGTTTGTTTGAGGGTTGAAATATTATAGTTATCGTTATTCAAGATCTGTAGATAGATTTGTTGATCAATCAACGTTAATTGTCTCCGTTATTTATGTTTTGATCAATAATGGAATGAAAAAATTTGTGCAGCAGTTACTTTGATGATTGAAGATTTTTGTTTTCTGGATTATGATCTTTGTGTTACTTTTTTCACACTTGATTATCTTTATCTTGATAGACATAATCCTTGTGTAAATATCGAACAAACGGTGTGGTTGTCTTTCTTGTTGAGTTGCTTGGATAGAGCTTGTTCAATGAGATTAATTATTTCGATGATCTTTGTCTTGGTTTGATCTTTGACCAAAGGAGTTTACATTGAATAAATGGAAGATATTTTACTCTACTGTATCTCTAGTCAAAATATTGATTTGGGAGATTTATAAGTATTCTTGTTAGAGGGAGAGAAAAAAGTGATCAGAGGAGAGCGAAAATTGTAGTTGACTCACTGACTAGGACCTATTTGATTTATATCTCTGATCCAGACCAAATTACCCTTACCATATACATAAATCAGTCACAGATCCAAACAATTCCTCCACATATCGATGATAAAAAAATAAAAATAAGTTGTTCTTCACCATTGTCGTGGAAACTTTTGTAAACGTAATAAAAACTCAATTCAAAAGTTGCATGCCTTTCATCCCTGTCGTCACACCACCGCTACTCTCACCGATTTTTTCTCTCTAACAACTTGTACAAATTAACATATAACATTGATTTAGCGTTTCCAAATGTAAAACTCAATTGATTCTCTAATCTCAGTAATTGCACGAAGGATTGATAAAGACCTAAACATCTACCAAGATTAGTTTATTTTTCAATTGAGTTTTATATTCGAATTACTTAAACTTGAAATCAAAGTTGAATTACTACTCTCTCGAGGTATGCTGAAACTTCAGTAATATAAGTTGTCACTCATTTGATTTCGTCCTCTGTTTTTTTTTTTGATCGGCAATTTCGTCCTCTGTTGGAGAACACTGATTTGGCTAGCTTGTACATAAGGGAGAATTTTTCATACTCTACTTGTAAGTAATCATCTACAACAAATTTTTAGTTCTCCGGTGGTGGCGGAAATTGGGCGGGTGGTGGTGGTGGTAACACGGCATGACGGTGATGGTGCTTGTGGCTGCGGCAAGGGTAACTAACACGACATGACAATGATGGTGTTTGTGGCTGCGACAAGGGTGATGAACTAAAAAAGTTATTGGTTTCGGTTAATTTCATTTTGTGGTTGTGTGAAGAATCTGTGTGTTATTAAGGTTACTTTAGTCCGAGTCATACCAAAATTTCAAACCAGTCTAAATACATGAGTCGGCTACAATTTTTGCTCTCTTCGGATCACTTTTTGCTCTCCCTCTAAATAAGTGAGTTGGTTACTGAAACGGATTTAGTCCTTTATTGATTCGGGGTACGGATCGAAAGGAGTTGAGAGAGAAAGTCTTCACAATGGTGAAACAACTTAAGATAATAGACTCTATCTCGGGATTCACATCCTTAGAAAACATTGGTTATAAATGCAAGAATAATGAAGGATCGTTTACTTGGTCTCAACTATACAAAATTGTGGTAGTCAATTTGTATGAATTATGACAATTTAAAACTGGACTACTTCTCGGGGTTTTCCGCCAGGCGCTTTTCCTCGTTGACGGAATCTTGTGTGTTGTGCCATTACTTGACTTTCTACATTATAAATATTGTTATGCTATACTTATCTAAGAGTACTTGTACGTAATCCACTTGGTACTATCTCAAAGTTACACCTTTTTATATTAGAGCAACTCCATTGGGAATGGAAAACCAAGCCCTTTTACTATTATACACCTATAGAAGGACTGATATAACATTAAAACGGATGATCAAACCCTCAGTTAAAAGGTTTTGTTCATTACGTCTCAGGTTGAGTCTATCGAATCAACTTGAGACGATCGAATTAAACTGGACCGACCGGCTCACACAGAGCCGAGCCTCGGTTCCAGTTGAAGCGACAGTTTTCCAGCAGAGATCCGGTCTGGACATATTGATCCCGCAACGGCTAGTCCATCCAACAACTACCAATACCCCCTCCTATATATTACATCAAATTGAACTCCAAAAACACACCCTCCTTTTACACCAACATATTTTCTAAGTAATGTCTCAACCATATATTAATCCAGGGGGAATTGCGATCGATGAAGATTTATCGCTTTGTGGAAACTACATAGCTCTGTATCCGGCTGGGGGTACAGAACGACGTCAAAATGAGTTAATGAGTATGAGTTATATCCATATAACATTTGATAACTTCTACAATGATACCGGTAACCCCAAAAACTGCAATGCATCTGGGTTGTTTGGTTGATTTCATGATATAAAAATACGTTGGATAATTCATAGCTTTGGTTCGGCTTGTTGGTCGTTATCGACTTAGGAGGTGAGATAAATTAATGTTGATGTTGTATTGCAAGCTTGATAGGAATTTCAAAGATGGAAAATAATAATTTTTACTTATGATGCCCATTACGCAATCTTAAAGGATTTTTTGATATCTCGTTTTGGGTATTGAAAAGTACACATACTTCTCGAGCAAGATATTGATGTATTTGTTTTAAATTTTAGTCGTTATCGAACGTATTAAATTAAGTTACAATTTCATTTCTAGATAAATTAGTACTGATTACATGTAACAGTTACATTAACTAATATAATTTCAGTTTATAAATATTAAAATAAAACATAATTTTAGCTATTCGGCTCTACTCCAGTTCCTGTAATACGTCCCTCCCTTGCATGAAACTCTCAAATACACCATAAGTTCCTGCTGGTTGTGACCCGTCGGCATCATGGTCTGTACTTTGCTTTACCAACCATGTACATTATGGGTGTAACAACCCTACTTTCAACATAACCCCGTCCGATAATTACGTAGAGAGTATGTCGTTAAATCCTACTAAAACTGCGAAATCTCAAAAATATGGAACTCCAATTTTTGATTACAAAAGTAAATTTTACAACTATCTCAGTATTGATGATATGTTTATGTAAGGGTTTAACGATTTAGTTTCTTAACTTGCATTAAGTAGATAGAATATGGTGTAACTAGTAAACCCCTTGAATCTTAGAAATACTTGTTTTAGTTCTCATCCTTCCTTATTTTATATTCGGTCATGTGTATTTCATTCTTTATATCTTCCTATTATTCGGAGACGAGGTGGACTTGCTTAGAGTTTAACTCCTGTTGATATATTTTCAGGTGTTAATAGAGATCGAGAAAGAGCCTGTTTGACTCTAATTTTGGGTGGATCTTTGGATGTATCTAGCTGAGGATAGATATCTTTTCATCTTCTTTTTTTTTAAACGTAATTCCTTTCGGGTTATACTTTTTGAGGCAGTGGGGACATTGGGTAGTTCTCAACTTTTGAAATTGGGAGTTGGATTGAATTTTCTATCGCCATTTTCTTTAGAATTATGTGTTATCTAAACTGAGATAGTTGTAAAATTTATTTTTGTAACAAGAAATTTGAGTTCCATATTTCTTGAGATTTCGCAGTTTTAGTAGGATTTAACTACATACTCTCTACGTAATAATCGGTCGGGGTTATGTGGAAAGTAGGGTTGTTGCAATCCGTCGAAGTTTAATAATCTCCTATTATCTTGATAACCTTTGGGACATTCTTCACTATCCTGGCGATATGGAGATTGTTGCACTGGAAGAATTGTATATTGTTGCATGGATGATATGGATATTGTGGCACATGAGGTACTTGTGTTTGTCGCACTACTTCCTTGGAGTATGGAGTCGTTGTACGCTGATGAAAATTAGGATTGAAGTTCAGTGTATCCTCAAACGTGCGTTACTGTTGGAGGTATATACGTCTATTTTAATATTTCTTAACTCCATTTGTTTCAATTGTTCTTGAGTTTTCAATGTGCTCGTATAAGTATTAGGACACTCAAGACCTTATGAGATAATGAAAGAATTTGACGCTCTCTGGAAAGATTATAAGTTTCTAGCTCCCAACTTAAAACTGGTAAATCAGACTTAGCCGATGAAGAAGAAGATATAGTTTTCGTCTTGATTGGTTCGGTGAATATATAGCTCCCGATGTAGGATAACTAGTAAAAGTTAGAATGCGACTGGTGGTACATGTGAGGGAGAATCCAATTTCGGTAATGCTCTACCCAATGTGATAAAATCCAGACCATAGATGTTTAAAACTTTTCTAAGAATTATCGGCTCTGTAACACTCTTGTACCATCGGTTCGTAATGGTCTTCATCACAAGGGGTGAGTTTAGTCTCATAAATTTCCCAACTTCTTTCTTTCAACTCTACGTATCTCAACCCCTACACGATAGCTATACGTGGAGGTTGGTGTGGCTCTCCAATTCGGCCAACTAACTGTCTAAGACATCTCTCCCAAAAAAAAAACACCAATATCACTGACAAGACTATACAACACCATGTGCTAAATTGAAAAGTATATGATCATTCTGACAATTACAGTGTTGTATTCCTCAAAATCACATACAACCTCCAAATAACATTATATTTGTTTATAATCGACATTTTGGATCTCCAAACATGAATGTTATCTTTCTCATACTTTTTCTTATTCCTGGCTTCCAATTATCACCCTCGTACCTCCCTATCATTGACCAATATTCATTCAGTTGCCAAAGTCCTTGAAGTCATAGTTTCCATCGAGATCATAAACAAATCCGCTTTGAAGTTGACTGATTCGCTCGGCCAAAATAACCTTTTTAGTGCTAGATGAACGGAAAGTCATGGATTTTGTTCAACGTCGAAAAGATCATGATATAGTTGGTTTTCTTCGTGTCATAAAGTCTTGGTACACCAATGTTAAAACATGCATACCACCAGAGATGGAGTAAAAAACATATAAAGAAAGTAAACTATATTTATTCAAAGGAATGTATTGACGTATTTAACTTGCTGGATATTTGTACACTGATATAAATCTAAATGAATGTGTTGGCATATTTACCTCAAGTATTCCCCAACAACCTTTAATGTTTGACGCCCCACAACATGTGAAATTAAGACAAATATACAATTCGGCTAATATAGAGAACCCCGAATCATAAGTGGCATCCTTTTTCATATCTCGCGGCGCCTCTAGCCACCCTAATTGAGTGGTTGACTTTGAATTGGGGAAAAAATATGAACCAAGTATCCATAAAATAAATATCCTAGAAATTTATGTATCTTTAGCAGAGTCATACTCTTCCGAATCAGGATCGTTACCACCATGCAATTCGTAAAATATAGAATTCTTTAAACAGGAATTAGCAATTCCACTACTTCTGAAAGCTATATGATTTTGTTGTTTTGTTACTTGAAAGTACAATGGAAGTGCATGTTTGTATCGCTCTTCGGTCAACCAACCTTTTTGGTCAAATGGAGCATCATCTCCCGCCCCGAACGTATCCCAAGTAGGAAATATAAATCTCATGGTGTTATGCCAAAAAAAATAAAATAATTTGTTCATTTGATTTGTAATCCTCGTATTAATTGCATAAAAAATATAAATCAAAAGATATGACATACCTATTTTGAAGTCATGAAAATGAAACGTGTGTGTAGTATATCACCAACGCTCCATCAATATACCCACCAGTTTGGGAGAATTTTTATGCGCTCGGATATGGTACAAAGTAATCCAAGAAAATCGATCGACAATAGTTTTAACACCTTGAGGAAATTTTTCATAAACTTTATGAATTTCGTACCAACCACCTCTTGCTTTCTGTAAAGAACTATCTCGCTTTGTTTTTCATAAATGACCTTCACTAATTGCTAATTCTTGACATGAGAGCAGTTGGGAAGTTGTTAGTAGCCGCAGTAATTTCTTTTATAAAGATCAAATTATCAACAAAGCATATGTTCCCAGCGAAAATCTGTAACATCAATAATACAAATCTTAGTAACCTTATTTTTCCAGCAAATTCCAATTCCCCCAATGAAATTACAATTGCCCCCAATGAGATTTCAAACTAGATAAACAAATAAAATATGAAAAATGGAACTCCGGTATCGAATCGAGCCATAACTCTATGGAGCCAATCCAATGCGATGATGTCTTTTCAATCGACAATTAAGTTAAGGGAAAACCCTCAATTTAACTAGTGAATGACCTCGCTGATTACAACGCCATCTCTGAAAATGCTCTCGCTATTTCCATAAACGGATTCCTCATATATTGCTCTCGCTACTTCCATAAAACGAATTCCTCTTAGATCGGAATAACATTCACATCAGACAGAGTCGAAGATTTCCGAGATTAGTTGGAGATGGGTGCCTAATTACAAATATGCCTATATCAGTGCAAGTCAGCTAAAGAGTCAGTGCTGCCGGAACGAGAGAAAAAAGAGAAGTGGACCCAAACCGATTCATGCCGAGCAATAGTGTAGAAAGCCTTCTGAAAGCCCTTTGTTCTTGTACGATAGATTGAGACTATGCTTTCAGTTCTTACAATCTGTCCACCTAGTATGCTTCCTCATCTTTTCAGACGAGCTAGCTCCTAGATCAGCAATGCGATGATCAAAAGTTCTCCATGAAGGAAACTTTTTTATACTTTAATTACTCACTCCTTATCTGGTGTCTGCTTGTCTTTGACTCTCTGGTACTTTGCGCATTATCCCTGATCTATTTTTTATTATCCTCTTTTTTACCCGGTCCTGCAATAGATCAAGAGCTAGAGGCATTTCCCAGACGAAGACATTGGAGACAAAAATTCTTCGAACAAAACGGATAGCCAGAAAGAACTATCTAAATCAATACCTAAGTTCCTTGGTTTAGAAGTTCTCTTGTAACTTTCATCGACTCTTGGATTTGAACCAAGCATTCAAAGGTAGAATATATGATTCAGGAGAATCTTTCCTTCCTCAATCAATACAAAGCATATCCTACTCTATGGCATTCCTTCTTTGAAAACTCCTAACGCTCTAGATGAAATAGACTAATATCTTGTGCGCTACTTGAGAGATGCAACAATTTCATTGCATATCTCGTCCTCTTGTCTGTTCACATCAAACTCAGGTTTGATATTGTACTTACATATGATAAAAGTGAGGCCATGAAATTACTCCGACCCTATTTCCTTTATTCGTTTCTAACCGTATCCGATCTTTCACAGGTTGCATTTTAGTGTCAAATGGATTTTATACTAGCTAAGCCTCAATTAGGGAGTCAATTACAAAAGTGGGTCAATATCTTTTTACGATGCACCACAAAGAACTCTAAAATGGACGCTCTTAAATGATACGCTTGAGCCTGCGCCTACACCTCTACTCTCTTTAGAGGCATATTTCGAGGCTATTAAGATAGAGAAAAATTCCCTTTTATATTCCAAAGCTTGAAAGACGACTAACATAGATAGACACCAATGTAGATTCCTAGATTGTTGACTTAAACTTTTTATATCTAGTACCAACCATAGTGTAGTGACGCAGCTGAAACAAACAGACACTAGAAGCACATACTCCATTTAGGGGGAACTATATATCATTTTACCTATGGATCATCTCTATCCACATATTAAACAAGAAATGTGCATCTAATTGGATATCCATACTCACAAATACGCATCGATAGGGCCAAACAAGAAAAACGCAGAAGGGATGTCAAACCAAGAGACGGATTCATCGGGTCGGAGGCATAGCTCCCTTCGTGATGTTTTACAAAGAAAATGCTGATTGGTGTTTTCTTGGCGGTCGATAGCTGCGCCTAAGCTTAGATGGCGGGTAGACCTTCTCTCTGTTAGTACCGTCGAATCCTAGTTTTTGTTTCTTCGATTATAACTTTGTTCATCGGGTTTACTCCCTAAATAAGGTAGGCGTGGTCCAATGCTACCTGTAAAGAAATCTGGTGATCCTGAATGGATGTATGTAGAGTATGGTATTATTCATTGAACAAGGCTGACTTCCCGTTAGGGAATAAATTGATCCTTGATTGCATATGTCTCTTTTTTCTTCTAATTGTAAGGAAAATAATCCCATCATATAAGCAAGCGGATCCCGCAGAGTAGAAAGAACACAATCATGACTTTCACTGAGTATAAGATTAGCTGAGGCATTAATTTGTTCGAGGAAAGATGCCAATGTTCCACCTAGCATCTTTCCTCAGGCTAACATGTTTTTTTTTTGAGGATTCATTGTTTTCAGTTTGTATGGCTTTTAGTTTTCGGCTTTTCATTTTTCCAGCTATTTGCATTTACGCCAACATGTTGTTTTTGCTTGCTCAAATCACATTCTCTGCTGAAGATAATGAAGAAACATTCATGTAGAACGATTTTTTGGGGATCATGGTTTTTTTGAGGGGATCATGGTCCTATTAGACCACCTACCCTATAGTTATAAGGGGTGTCCTAAAGTATTGAAATGACTAACCTACCCTTAACCTAATTTAATTTAAAACCAACCCAATAACCACCTATATATATATATATATATAACCACCATCTCCCACCATCGCCGATTACCACCACCACCACCTCTGATTATCACCACCACCAACCACCGATTACCACCACCACCTCTGATTACCACAACCACCAACCACCAACCACCACCACCACCACCACCACCACTATATATATATAACTTAATTTAAAACATTAACAAAGATATTCTCACAAACCCATTACATGTCATTCGTTTTTGGTTGAATAAATGAGAAGTAATCATTAAAATGAGTTGAAAATGGAAGTTGTAGAGAGGTTTAATGGAGGGTTTTTTCAGAGAAAAGTTCGGTTATCAAGAATTAATTTTTTCTTAACCGAACTCATAGTTCGGTTGATTCGCAAAAAAATACTTTTAACCGAACTCTTTGTATTAGAACAACACAAGTCCATAAGTTCGGTTCCTTCGCAAAATAAGGATATCACCGAACTTTAGTTAACGAAAATAATGAGAAGTCCACAAGTTCGGTTCGTTCGCAAAAATGTTAAGTTTTCTTTGTAACCGAACTCTATCTTTGAAACTTCGTAACCGAACTCTACCTAATTCGCCAAGAAATAAATTTCGTAGTAACCGAACGTTTGCCTAATTGCATATATGCATATATAAGCCCAGTTCGGTTGATTCGCAAAATATGTTGAAGTTTGCGAACCAACCGAACTTCTAACACTAGGTTACTTTTAACCTGCAGTTCGGTTGGGAACTTGATTGCGTTGAAGTTTGCGAACTAACCGAACACACAAGATGTACCCAAACAAATTGTTAAGTTCAAAGTTCGGTTACCTACCATTTTATCCTAGGTAACCGAACATTACACTGTACGACCAAAACCTCCATTAACGAGCGAGTTCGGTAACCTGCGTGTTTGGAAAACATAGCCGAACTACACTTTCAGGTGTGTTCGGTTACATGTTCTTGACATATGGTAACCGAACTGGCCCAAATCTACGTAAAAAATTTCATTTTTTTTGAAAGTTTGGAGCAATTCAACCAACATTATCTAAGTTTGAAGCCTACCTGGGTACCCAAATACCATTCCTCCGGTTGTGGTTGGTAAAATCCATCGTTTTTCATGTTTTCCTTCTTCATCTTCTCTAACTTTATTCTCTCAATAATTCTACTTCTTTAAAAAAAAACCATCTGATTTTTTAATCTCACTAATTATCTTTAACTTAATCATCTCATTAATCAATTACACTAACTATTATTAACACTAACTAATCATCACCCAAAATTAATCAGGAGGATTATTTAGATATTAATATAAATATCTAGATAAGGGGTGACCTAGATTTATTTCTAATGTCTTTACCCAAAATAAAATCATGGTCCCAAAAAAAAACATGGTCCTCAAAAAATCGTTCTTCATGTAGGTGCGTGTCGTGCACAGAGGTGCACCAAAGGTCCAAAACGCGCATCCATGACAGGCCGGGCGGCTCTATCACTTATCAGGCTTACTTCACAGGTAGCGCCCCTTAAAAAGAGCCCAAATTGCAAGGTTTACTTATACTTTCACTTAACTTCTTTTACTAGCTCCCACTTGAACTGAAAATCACATTCCAGTTCCATCGAAGTCGAAATTCCGGCATTTCCCCACCAGTGACTTCTTTTGAAACCCCAATTTTTCTTCGAGAATAATGTTATCTTCTCTTCGCCGTTCAGTGTTTCAGACAACAAGAGGTAGTAGTAATTCAACAACTGTTTCTCTTATTAGGTTAAGGAGATCTATTTTTATTCACGACATCCATTCTTCATCTTCTTCTTCGTTTGTAGTGAATTACTTAATCAATTCATGTGGATTATCTGAGGTTGAAGCTATTACTGCTTCTAAAACTGTCAATTTCAAAACCTCATCAAACCCAGATTCAGTTTTAGACCTACTTGAAAACTACGGATTCACTAAACCTTACATTTCCAAACTCATTACTTGGTATCCAAAAATTCTTAAATCGAATATTCAGAAAACCCTAAAACCCAAATTCGATTTTTTCAAATCTAAAGGACTTTCTGGAACTGACCTTGCCGAGTTCTTCCTCTCTTGCCACCCAATAGTCCTTAAGACGAGCTTACAAGACAAAATTATTCCTTGTTGTGATACCCTGAAAAACATTGTTCAGTTTGACAAGAATGTGGTTGTAATTATCAGACGCCATTCATGGCTTCTTACCGGAAACGTATATCTAAGGAAATTGATGGTCAACATTGAGCTTTTGAAAGATGAAGGCATCCCTCAATCGAATGTTTCAAACTTTCTTATCAACCAACCAAGTGCACTTACAATCAGCTCCAGTAAATTTGAGGGGATTGTGCAACAGATTAAGGGTATGGGTTTTGATCCTTCAAAAACTACATTTCTTCGTGGTCTCCAGGGATTGATAGCCATGACCGATGCGACCTGAGAAACAAAAGTGAATACTTACAGGAAATGGGGTTGGACAGAAGAAGACATTCAAAATGCATTTTGGAAGCGTCCTCAGTGCATGATGCAATCTAAGAAGAAGATAATGTCAACAATGGATTTCGTCGTGAATCAAATCGGTTATGATCCATCATCTATAACCAAATGGCCAGACATTTTTACTTATAGCTTGGAGAAGAGGATTATACCCAGGTGTTCTGTTTATAAAATTTTAACCTCCAAAGGTCTAGTTAAGAATCAGATTTCCCTATCTTCACTTGTGCAAATCGGCAATGAGTCCTTTTTGGACAAGTTTGTGATCAAGTTTGTGGTAGAAGCTCCGGAACTATTGATGCTATACCCAAGTGCAGTTAAACCTAGAGCTACCTAGGAGTACTTCTGGGGGATGTTGAGAGATATATGGGGTGTAGCTTATCTCAATCAAGGTATGCAACTTGACATCTTTTTTTTGTTGATGAAAATTTATGATTTCCTGTTGTTATAGGACTAAAGGGGTAGTAGTCATACATTTTGATAATATGTATATAGAGTAAATTCAATATCTCTGAAATCTCGTCTCTTGTGCCTAATGTGCCGGATAAAACTTAATTCTAGCTTTGAGAAAAGATTTATACTTGAGTGTTCACTTCCAGAATTTCAATCTCCATGGGTCTGATTAAGCATCAATTTACTCTGTACTCGCTTTTAAAAACGACTGATGAATCTTTTGTCTATGAGGTTTGTAAAGGAGTATGTTGTAGGAGTTCCAGAAAGTTGGAAAAATTGGAACAAAGTGGATCAGAACAAATAACTTGTCCAGTGTCAGGAGTGTGTCTGACAGAATCAGCTATGCTCAAGTGTTTAAATCCTAGAGGAATATTAAATTTAGGTCCTGTGAACCACTATTTCTCAATTTCTTTGCTTGATCAGTTACTGGAACCAATTGCTAGAAGTAGTGAGTGCGAAGATGGCGGCACCACCAGCACACCATAAGCACTGTGGATACACTACCTGCTATCTAATGTCAACCAATGAGCCGGGATACAAGAAATAAAAAATGTAAGAAAAAAAAGACAGGCTCTCTTTGCAGGAAGGTCTGAAAGCCAAGAAATTGCTTTCCCCAATAGCAGTAGGGAATGTAGGATATGGATGCGATGAAGGGAAACTTGAAACTGGAGTAAATTTGTGTACAGTTTTAAGTTTTTAAGAAATGAGGCAAGCTGAGGGATCATATTCATATCATATTTCAGTTTTTGTGTCTCATGCAAACTGGAGTAAATATTAATATCATATTTTAGTTTTAGCGCACTCATTATGATTCTTTGGTGTGACATAATATTTTTGTTTTCATGAGATCAGGACTATCCTGATACTTCAAAGCTTTGTGGTCACGTCCTTGTTTAAATAGTTCATATGAGGATCATATATGATATGGTAATAAGTTACACTAGTTTTGGGCTATGAAGAAGAGTATTTCTATCTTAATGAATCTGACCTTCGTGAGATCATACATTTCTGTTCAGTGTGGTTTACTCATGGGGAAGATTTTGTTATTTTGTTTTAATCATGAATCTGGCCTTTGTTATATCATACATTTCTATTCACTCCGAACTTCGTGAATCTGACCTGCACAAAATAGATAAGTTTTATCTGGGATGGATTTTTAATCTGGACATGCATTGAAATTTAGACATAAGACCTGCATCCAGGTCAGTTGGGTTCGGTCTGAAATGCAAATACTATGCAATTCAAGCAGCATAGTATTCTGTGTTTTAAAAAGCAGAACAAACAAAACAAGCACAGGCACAAGGGAAAAAGAAAAAAGAAAATGCGCCCACCGTGGGGCTCGAACCCACGACCACAAGGTTAAGAGCCTTGCGCTCTACCAACTGAGCTAGACGGGCAGTTGTTATTAGCCGCAGTATTGTATTTAATATAGACGTAATATTATCAACAATACATATGTTCTCAGAAAAAAAAAAAAAAAAAAAATTGTACATTTCAACAATACAAATCTCAGTAACCTTAGTTTTCCATCAAATTCCAATTGCCCAAATGAAATCCCAATCACCTAGGCCAAATACTAACTTTCTCCTTTTCAAATTTGACATACATTGCAGAAACAGCAGCAACAAAATAAATCTGAATAAAAACAATAGATGGACTATGATAATTCAACACACTCTTACCAGTAGCCAATTCCACCAACAACAATGCAGCTAATCCTAAACCAGCTAACCTTCCATTAAGCCTCTCTGTATATCTACTAAACCCCATATCCACTTTCACCCCACCAGATACTGGTTCTTTTAATGGTACTGGTGGCAAAAACACATTACCACCACCACCACCACTACCATTTGTTCCCTTTGACTTCTTTCCTTTTCTTAGCTCAGCTTTCTTTCCTGTTCCACTTTTGTATCTTAGTCTTACTTGTGCTAGTTTGTTCTCAAAACTGTCTTGGTCTTCTGTTGAGGTTGATGGGGTGTCTGGGGTTGGAGTTTCAGTGGTTTCTAATGAGGAGGATTCATTGTTTTCAGATTCTGTGGCTTTCCTTGAGAAGGAAAGCAGTAGTGATCTAGAAGAATTTGCTGGTGAGAATTTTAGGGAGGATGGAAATGGGTTTGCAAATTTCAAGGATGAAGATGATGCTATGATTGCCATTTTTTATCTTTGATTTCTTTCTGGTTTTTCTTGTTTTGTTTGTTTGAGTGGATAACTCACAAACTGTTTTCTAGCCTCTCGTCTCTTCTCCTCCCACAAACCGAGTTAAGTGAGTCGGATTGGATGTGGTGCCCAATGGATACTACTAGGGGCTTTTTCTGATATACACCCATTTAATAATGTGTTTTCTAATATACACCCGTTTTTTCGATAATTCCATCCGTTTTTTGAATAAAACAGTTAAGGACCGTTATCTTTACATCTGTCATACAATTGTTAAGACATGAAAAAGTCTAAAAACCCCCTGCGGGGAAAACTCGGTTCTAGTTCCACTGAGTGAATACCCTAGTCGACTCATAAAATGGTGCATATGCACGTCGCATGACCTGTAATATTCTTGGATCGGATTCGATACTAGAACTGTCCAGGCCAGATTTGACAGAGACGGGTTGTCGATTGCTACTAAGGAAGACGGGTGTTATAGGAATGGGGATAATACAAAGCGACCATTGGATTGCGGCAGAACTGCAACGAACATCCTGCTATCCTCACCACGACAATACCTTATGACCCATGGAAATTAAAAGCAAACGAAGAATACAAGTACTGGTAATCCAGCGCAACTACCGAAAGCAAAAACAATCGTTGTTCTGCGAGTACCTGCAACACAAATTTCTTTATTAGCATAAACTTACTTGAATTCTATGGTTTACGGAGTCATAATCTTTAATCTCTTGAACTTCCTTTTAAGAATCTATACATGTTTTTATCAACAGTACGTGTATCTATCAAAATTCCATCCAAAGCCTCTTAAGCACAAGTACTAAAACACGGACACAGATCCATGATGGGTTCTAACTAACAAAACATCAAATAAAAGAAGACAAAGAATGAGAAGATTGGCAAGAAAATTTTACCATGTGATGTATCATCAGCTGGTGTTGGCGACCACGTGAGACGAACAACACCAGAGGTTTTAATAGAAGTGTATCTCTTGAGACAGACGAGATGAGCATCAGATATACAGAGAAGAAACGCGACATAATGTTCTCCTGTCCCATTTTGTTTCTCACTTAGGGTAAAGCTGTAATTTTATAGTTAAAATGAATCTCCATCATCGATCAGTTTTGCCACATGTATGGCTAGATATTAAGAATCTGAGACATAATGTTTCATTAGATGGTGGGTGTACTTTAGAAATATTCAAAAAAAAAATGGGTGTAGTTTTGTAAACAGGTTTTCAATTGGGTGCATATTGTAAAAATTTCCATACTATAATTAGCTTTTATATCTTCGTAACGTGTCCAATCACCTTCCATTTCTTTGACCATGTGTACTAAAATTAGGAGTCCGATTTTGTACACACTCTCTTTAACGAGTGCTCTCGGAATCTTACCTGAGCTGATGAGTCCTCACTTGTCTTGCAAGTGTGTCAGCTATCGTATTATGCGCACGAGGAATATGGATACAAAGACGATAAGACTAATGTTCTGTATTTGTAAGTTGGAAATTAAAATACTGATGAATTACACCAGTGTACTTTGAATATGTTTAATGCATTCAATTCCTTTTTAGCACTACTCTCAGCTAATTCGATTACTTTGAATACGTTTTTTATTATAAGTTTCTTATGGGATGATTCTTATTGTCGCTAAGCCACTGTAAACAAATGTGAAAAATAATGTTACCTGGTAGGAGGAAACTTCCATTAGAGGAGCTATATAGATTAAATAACATTTCATTATCGAGTTCACGTCATGGCCAACTGGGAAACTCTTATGAACATGTAAATCAGACCTGTAACTATCTTTTCTTCTTAATATAAACTTTTCTTTTTAAAAAAATAAAAAAAATGCTTAAAAAATAATTGGACACACATTTGACTATGAATGCCTATAAATAGAGAGTTATATCTTGATAATCAGATGTCAACTGCTCATCCAAGTTCCTCTGTTTTTCTCATTGGATTTCTCTTGGTTTTGGTTGGTGCAGACATAATGCATGTTACTACTAGCTATTTCGTTCATGTGTTTTTTTCTTTCTTCTTGATAGATCTTGCTCTTTATTTTCTTGTTGATATTTGAGACGCTAATACAAACATTCTATCACTTCTAATGACATACAGATACATCCGCGGTGAAGCATGTTATATTGGGGAACCTGGGGTGACGGATGTGTGTCTTCTTGGTTGTGATATTAAGAGTAGCGTGGGGCTGGAGGCGTTGCATGCTAGTTGATTTAATTGTGGTGACATTTGTGGAGGCGTCAGTCGCTCTGTCTGCGCAATTGATATAACAACTTGGTCTACTGTTTGTGTATGCTGCAGGTAGGGATATAAATGGCAGCTTTGATGGATTGTTGATAGCTGTAGGGTCGGCATGGCCCAAATCATGTACTATCTTAATTTCCCGTTTCAATTCTTTGTAATAATAATTTCCATGAAAACGTTATTCGCTTGTTTGATTGTCAGTTAATTTGATCATAATAATCATATCTTCAATTCTGTTTGTAATTTTTTCTACCACTGGTTCTCAAGCTTGATTAATGGTTGTGTTTTTCTTTTTTGTATTGCAAAATGTTTATGCAGGTTTTGCAACAATTTAATTAATTCTGTAATACAGAATCCGAGTGCATCTGCACCCCCACTAAATCAGGGGTTCAGATGAAATAGGTTTGAGAGAATTTCAAAGATGAAGATGATGCTATGATTGCCAATTTTTTATCTTTTTGATTTTCTTTCTGGCTTTCTTGTTTTGTTTTGTTCGAGTGGATAACTCACAAACTGTTTTTTAGCCTCTCTATTCTTGTCCTCCCAATTTTCATATTTTTTGTTTGTTTGTGACAAATTCCTGATGGGTCAGATTGGTTGGGGTGCCAAATGGATGCTCTCTCAGATTCTATGTACTAAATTAGCTTCGATTCTTTTGTAACGTGTCCAAGCACCTTCCATATGCTTAGGGGGATGTGTACTAAAATGAGGAGTCCGATTTCGCACACATTCTCTAACGAGTGTTCACGTAATCTTGCCTGGGCTGATGAGTCCTCACTTGTTTTGAAATTGTGTCAGCTATCCTATTACGCGCACGAGGCACGCCTGTGAAGTTTGTTCCAAGGTCACAACGACTAGGCCCGTCTACCTCTAGTTTAATGATATCTGTGAATCCATATTTCATAGCATCCCACAAGAAACTTAACATTAACCAATTTGAACCAATTGTTCAACCTTGAGGGTATTTGTTCTTTTAAAATTTGTGCACATTTACAAAAAATATGCGAGAGGATATTTCAGTATTACTGAAGCCAACTTTGGTGCAGTTAGCTTGTTAAAGACTGCAGAACCCGATTGGAAGCTTTTGGAATCGGGTTAGGAAACAATAAGAGATACACAATTTACATACATAAATGTAGACTATGTACTTTAATCTCCCCCGAAGGAGAGCCCATACAATAAGAACAAGTGAAAAAGAGAGTGCACTGAGAAAAGAATGTAAAATTGTTACAGTTAGGAAATCACCTTTCCTATCAGATCAATACTAGACTTCTTGTCCTAGTGATCCAAAGCCATCGACTGGCCAAATCTACAAAAACAGCATCTAACAAAAGTGAACTTTCACTCCCAAAACAATATTAGTGACGAAAACGCTTGGGAGCTAGAAAATAGCAAAATCACTTCCAAATTCCAATTATAGCAAAGCCAAGTTAATTATGACATCAATTTGGCAAAAACATTGGAGCATGTGTTAGTGAGAGACGGTTGGGTTGTTGGTTGACAGGATTTTGAAAGTAGATTGATGAATTTGTTACAGTGTTTAGAGAGAATTTGGCAACAAGACTAACAATGTTCAGAAGTTGAGACAATGATGGATGCTGCGATGATAAGGTTGGTGAAATTGGTTCACTCATGGAGGAAGTGTAAGTTCAAAACGACGCTGATTGTTTTGGTGGTGTTATGTGATGATGAGGATATAATGAAGAGGCACTGTTGTGATGTCCATGAAATTGCAACACTTCTGTGCAATTGTGCTGATATTACAACTTACAAAGGATTTCAGTTTAAAACAACCTGTATATGCAATTCTCATGGTTATAATCAGGATACAAGTTCAAAGACAAATATAATATTCGACAAGATTCTTTGTAAAATAGTTCTGGCATCCGTCTAGTAAGGAAGATTGAAAGGGTTTAGGCCAAACCAAAACACATTCATTTTTCCTTTTTTGACCATGGCTTACCAAACCTAAGGTTAATACCTATATTATTTCATGAAAAACTGGTTTGCAGCTGGACATTCCAGTTCTTATCACTCTTCTTTTTCCACTTGGAAACAATCATATGTAACACGCCTGCTATAGCTTCTTGATGTGCAGATATATCCGTATGACTTACTGGTAACATTACTAGTCTTGCTATATCTTTGTCCCTCACACACACACACGTATAAATGAAAGAACAGATTAAACAAAACTTACCCTGAAAAACACCTTGCCTTCAACAAGACTATACGGAATAGAACCAAAATGGCGTGAATCATTTGAGGAATATATGTTATCTCCCTGGATCCAAACATGTCCTTTCGGCACCTGTTCCAGACCAGTAAAACACAAAAGTTAAACAACATAATAACATTAACAACATTCTTGAGAGAAGCTTAAATTGTAATGGAACTGACACTTGAGAACCTTGAAGAAAAAGCAACATATAACTGAAAACTTGTTACAAAACGCTTCGAAATAACAACAATCCTTACCGTAATAGTTCGACATTTCTCCGAATTCTTGGGGTCGACAATGTAAGTAACAGTATCTCCTTCCATACCCATAATTCGCTTAACAACAATCTTTTTTGGATTCTCAGGTGAGCGTGCAGTCACCATATCTCCATTACGCACCTTCCCTAAGCGAATCGATATCTTTTCTGACAAAATCCAATCACCTGTTAGCTTCAGAGTTGGAAGCATACTAGGACCATGTCCCTGAAAAGAAACAGTAAAAATGACAAACCTTTCGAACATAATTGTTTCAGATAACAGACAATTGGAATTAGGATTTGCTTACAAGAAGAGGACTGCAGATGTAGGTGTTAGTAACATGAAGAACGCAAAACAGTTTTCCAGCTAGAAATGTCTTATCAAATGCTTCTTTCACAATGCTCTTGTATTTCAACAGATTCCTTAATCCATTCATATCTCTGAAGTCTGAATTCGCTTCTTTCTGTGATTCTTCAGCCTTTTCAGTTCACAATTACAAGAATTGCAAAGGGGGTATTTTTAAATTGACACCAGGAGATGAAACCCAATTCCACGAATTCCTTAACAAAAATTCTATCTTCACATGAAAATGATACTCAAACTAACAGAATTGATGAATTCGCTCCAAATTTTGAGAATTTCCTGTTAAAAGATTGAAATTAGAGAAAAAGGGGGCGTAGATGCATACCAAAAGTAATTGGTACTTGTCTCAATTCCTTGTGTTATGGAAAAAATGTTCAAGATGCAGATTCTGGGTTTCCAGTAATGGAGTTTTTAACTGATGTTCTTGGGAAACTGATGCAATATCTTACCAATATTGGGTTTTTAGGATTGGAAAAAACAAAATATCTTTTCCTATCCGTCCAGCACCGTTTTAGACCGAAATGAAAATCGGAATTTATATCAATCAACCCCAAATTTATACCCGATTTACATCGATAAACCCGTTTCTTTGAACTTGATTTTCTGCAACATTTTGTTGAATTCGTTGAGCCCGGATCAAAATCGTTGCACCTTTTTTTAGTATCCTCGAACCATTTATCTTGGTGTGACATGCCCATTTTGCGGCTAAACTTTTTCAAGGTAAATGACCGGCAGTCCTATGTGGTTCAGTGAATTAACTTCACCCACAAATACTCAGCCTTGCACACTTACATAACAGAAGTTTTCTTCTTTTTCAGACTCTTGATGCTCTCATAAGTATAAGAGGTTTGTCATGTACTTAAACAATTCTCATACAAATCAGCAACACAAGAACACGAAGATATAATGCAACAAACTCATTTTATTGCACCAAAGGAAGATTAAAAAACTTATGTCCAACCAATGGACTAAAAAGGCCATCACCCTCATGGTGATGCCTTATTCTCTCAAACATGAGACTAACTCTCTACAATCTCTCTTTTATGTAAGCCTACTGATTTTCTAACTCCTTTACACTATTTATACAGTGGTTACAATGACCAAAAACCGAGCACAACACTTGTACACGCATAGAATAGCCATGCGTCCCGCAAGGTAGTTTCATGAACGCCAATACATGTGCATATTAGCCAAAATCTATCCAACCTTCAACACTGTTCCAAAGTAGTTATGAATACTCCTTTTAGGTTATTAATTTCTTTTATAACCGTTCTCCCTTGTCTCACACCATTGACACGCTTATAAAGCCAATGACAAACATTGCGCTACAATCGCCTCGGGCAATCTCTTAGCTCTTTTCGGTTATTCATGCATCATATGCTTCACTTAGCCAACTTGCTCGACAAGAGCAATGCTTACTCTTGCTTTACTAGCTTGCTTGCACTTTCCAAGATTTTGCTAGCCATGGACAAATGCATAAGCCAACTCTTGGCCTATTCTTCATTCTCACATCATCCTTGAGTTTGGGGCAACTCAATTCCATGGATATGCATCAATGACAACATCGCATGTTGCATTTGTTAACTTGGCCTTGTCTTGCCTTTTTCAATGGAGCTTCATTGTGTCGGCCAATAAGCTTCATTACTTGGCCACTGACTCTACAGTGTAGCGCCATCTTAGAGCTTTACTGGACCTGCAGGGTTCCGCTATTTTAACGCGTCATGGTCTATGCAGTGTAACGCCATCATGGATGAACACTGACTAGGCCGGTTATGATGTACATCGTCGTTATTGCGCTTCACTATCCAGACATGTAATAGACCTCCCCCACCCAATCTGTTCAACGTCCTCGTTAAACGCAACAAAGTATACTCGTTATACTTGTTCTTCGGCCTTATACGCTTCTGAGCCAATCTTAGAAATCAACAAATTTGTTTGTTCTTTGTCCTTGCAAAAATTTGCTTCCTATTACCAGATGCCATCACTTAGATTATTGCCTTGTCATGAATCCTTCTAACTTGAACTTTCTTGTTGCGTCGCGACCGCTTTCAACTCCATTCCAAGTCATATATCAAGATCCAAGTGCAACTTGAAATTCCTCTTGCTAATTCCCTGATTAGGCTTGAATCTCACTTGAACTATATACGCTTTAGTGTACGCAAGTAATGATTCTCCCCAACTGATCTCAATGATCATTGCCATAGTCTTCTTCCTTCATTCTTCGACTTTAGTTGTACCATGCAAAATAACATGACTTATACATGACTTTTCCTTATTCTTCAATCATGTTGTGGGTACGCCAAAACATTTCCAAAGAACCAGCACCTTGTTGTTCTTCGCTCGTATTGTCACAACATCATGATTGAAATGCATGACTTTAGTATAATCATGACTTAGGACTACCCATGACATAGCAGTGTCACTTTGGACAAAGTATCCTCTTCAAGCGTCTTTGAAACCAACAAGCCTCATTGTTCCTTCAAACTTCTACGCTTTAATGTAATCGAGAAACAAAATGTTCTTCCAATTCATGAGTCAATATTAACTCATTTTACTTGATGGGCTTAATTCTACATTCTTGTTGTATTACTCCATGCCTTCGCTACCAACATGTCGTTGCAATTCTATATAACTCTCAACAACAAACTCGTCTATGCCACCAACTCTATTTTCTTCTTTCACTTTCAGCGTCTTCCATTACATATTTTGGATTAATATGTTATGTAGCATCTGCCAACATGAACTAGCTTTAGTTTGAACGAAAGAGACAAAAACTTCCTCCTTAAATACACTTATTCACTACCACCTTACATAGAGAGACAATTTCCAACACCAAGGTCCACATGATCCAAAACTAAAAGTATACTCAAACTTAAGAAAATATTCACACCAACTGATTGCAAACTTGTAAAACCAAACAAATCTTGTAATAATGACTTCATCATCTCTTTTAAGCAGAAAACAAGGAAGCGAGACAACACCTACTATCCCCAATATTGGAAATTGCATTGCCACATGCACTTTTCTAACTATAAACGTTTTTATGCAACTCCCATAACGAAGAACAATATAATTGGAAGTTAGTTAAATACTCTTTCAAACTAAGGCTTGCATGTTGTTTTAGATTTCATGAATATTCTTCAAGAATGACCTCATACAATTCTTATGAGGTATGAGGTCATACGAATAACACGCACGCGCGGAAAGCTCTCTCTTCCGCTTAAGGTGTGCAATAGGGTGACCCGCACCTATCATTTTTTCTGTTGGTTTTACATCCTTTAATCAACAAAACCGCTGTACAATGTTCCTTGGATATTCAAGCTTGGTATTTAGATGATGGCACTTCGATTGGAGATACACTGATGGTCGCGAAAGCCCTACATATTATTCAGCAAGAAGGTACAACCTTAGGGTTGCATTTAAATGTATCCAAGACAGAGGTTTTTTGGTCGTCCATAAATAACATGAATTTGGAGGAAGGGGGTGTTATCGTCGAATATTTGTAGACCAACTGAAGGTGTTAAGCTATTGGAAGGACCGGTCAACTTGAACTCTCGGTTTTGCACTCGTACGGTAGTTGATAGATTGCATAAAACTATGAATTTGATGGAGGCTATTACTAAGATGAAGGACCCACAATGTGAGCTGCTTCTACTAAGAAACTGTTATGGTATCTCTCGGCTTTATATCTCTATGCAAACCACCAAGCCCGAGCACTTACGAGAGGTGCAACAGATGTTTCATAACCAACTACACCAGTTTCTGTGACACCTTATTATAGGGGTTGGACCAGGTTACGGCTTGATCCAGCAGAGACTTGCCACACTTCCTATTAAGCATGATGGTATGGGTGTTTACACTATGGATGACATAATGGAATATTGTTACCTGGCTTCTTTTATGTAGACTCGATCCCATTAGTGCACTATTCTGCGTGGGTCTGGCTTAGTTGGATTGAGCTCAAATTTCAAACACGCACTCACCAGTTATAACCAGGTATGTGGTAACGATATCTCTTCACTTCGCATTGATGACATATCTATGAGTTCATGTGCGATTAAATACTTTGATGCAGCGAAGAAAGAGTTACCCCTCGTTTTAACATATCTGAGCGTGATATTGCGCTTTGGCAATGCAGCAAAAACAAGCATGCACAACACTATTTGTTGGCTATCCCTATTGAAGGGCTTAATCATAAAATTGGGCCTAGGAAATTTTGTGCCCTGCTCCGGTATAGGCTTGAGATTTCACTTTTCGAAGAGGGATGGGTATGTTCCAACTGTGATAGGGAAATTGATATTTTTGGTGATCATGCTTTGCATTGTTCCCATGAGGTCGGTCTTAAATTCAGGCATGATCTAGTACGTGACACCTTTGCACACATGTGTTACCATTAGGGCTATCAATGGGATACCGAATTCTGAATTCCATAACCAATAATCCGAGTTCCTATAAGAAATTTTCCGACATAACGGTAATCGGAAATCGGTACTGGAAAATCATCGGTAATTTTTGTCTTACCAGAATGGTATCGGTTGAGGCACTTAGGGTTAGGTTAATTATCGACACCGGTAATTATTGTCACGCGTGTATGTTGGACATGTTTTTTTTTTTTTTGTAACTAAGTAACTTTGGAACATCTGTATTTGGTTACTTTCAGTTTAGCTTGTATTTTGAACTGATTTTCGTTCTGAAAAATAAGTAATATAAAATTATATTAGATAACGGTATTTATCGGTAATTTTACCGATATCCGGTAACTTAACGAAACGGTAGCAGTTTAGATTTTAAGAATTCCTCCGAAAATTATCGGTATCGCAATTCCGATAGAAATTATTGGTAACGGTACCGGTAGAGGCAGTTACCATTTCGATAGGTTCCATCGACAGCTCTAGTTACCGTACAGGCGTGCCGGCTTGGAAAGAGGTGGATCCGAGTTTCCTTTCCGACAATGGATTGGACTTTAGGCCAGCGGATATTCTGGTCTACAATTGGGATAACAGTCGTGACATATGTCTGGATGTAACTGGTGTCATTCCTTTTACGGGAGGTGGTGTACGCACTTTTGTACCTGGTCAGGCAATCAACAATGTCGTAACTCGGAAACGCAACTAATACCTGGAAAAATGTACTTCCCAAGGGTTTGGTTTTGTGATTCTTGCCTTCACTACTCCGGGGGAACTTGATGGAGATACTATCAACTTCTTGAAAAGATTGTGAAACTACATGGCTAGTCACGATGCAAATGTTAATATGGGGGATTTCCTTTTCCATTGGTTATGGATGGTCATTCAAAAGGGGGTTGGAGCACACCTTGTTGCTCGAGTCCCATCTAATTTCTTGTCTTCTAGTAACTTAAATGATGAATAATAAAAGAACCGAATTAAAAAAAAAATCCTGACGGACGTAACTATCCGGGAAAAAGAAAAAAAAAACACTTAATATTTGTAAACAAAAGAAGAAAAAGAAAATGTAATCCCTTGATGTTTGCTCTCAAACCAAAAGCAAACCCAGTTGAAACAGTTTCTTCCTTGGATTATAACCTATGAATGTTTTCCATTCAAAATATTTATGCAACAAGAGTTCTTTAGGCTCGTGCTTTTGCACGGGCTAGTCTCATATAATTGCTTCCTGTTTTTGGCTCATAAGATGCACAACTTATTTTATAACTCTTCGTATTGGATAAATTTTTGATGTGGGCGTTCTTTGATGGAGGCATGAGGGACAAATCAGGAGTTGACATGTGTTTTTCATATTAATTGAGTCCAACAAATTTTGTTTCCAAAAAAACAAGACAAGTTTATTTTTTGAGAAAATATTGGTTATTTTAATTGCTTATATTTTATCTTTGATATTTTTCGAAGCAAAATTAGTTGAATCAATTAATATGAAAAACACATGTCAACTCCTGATTTGTCCCTCATGCCCCCATCAAAGAACGCCCACATCAAAAATTTATCCGTTCGTATTAGCCGTCTAAAAAGGATCCCAAAAAAAAAGAAGGAAAAAACTGGTCAATGTTTTCATCAATAAGCATTGACCGTGGGCCTTATCTAGTGTTGCATCTAATACACACAATGGCACAATTTTTTAAGCAATTCATAAGCCATTTTATGCAAGGAAACCCAAGTGATATTTCTAAGAGAAGCATGACATACTTGAATAGGTTTTTGACGTTTCTCCAAAAGATCTGTTTTGTTCCATACCAAGGCCACAATAATGTTGGGACGGCCATGTTTCTGTAGCTTCTGTTACGTAAGAAACTCCTACAATGGTTAGAATTGAAATTTAGTCCAAGTCCTCTATATTATTTCTGTATAAGTGATGGCAAACATGAAATGATAAATGTTAGCACCGCTTACAATTTCATCCATCTACAGCGAAAAAAGAGTATACTGTATACATAAATGCCCTTGGAAGGATCTAAAGCACAATCTTTACCAATTAACTCTACAGAAGGAAAGGATCTCAAGTGAAATAGTTCTATACATGGAATTTTGCTACTGCCCTCCAAAGGGAGTCCAAATAGATTGGGCTCCTAAAAAGGCAAGAACAGCCTCAATTACATTGTACAAATTATATCACTTTTAAGGGCCAGAAAATAGATGTTCAGTTTCTGCAGAGGACAATGTTTTGATAACCGGTCCGGGCGTCAAATCGAAAAAATATCGGGTCAGGGGTCAAGTGGTCCAACCAGTGGTCCAACCAGTGGTCAACTCGGGTTTAATGAGTCAACTACTAAGGAGCTATTGGTGGAACACGTGTGACCATAGAAGAGAAGAAGAAGTTGTGCTTCGATTACATGAAACGTGTTTGTAAGGGTTTTATTGTCATTTACTCCTTATATTGTTTGCATCGAGTACGTATATGAAAACCCTATCCTAGATTTAAACATAAACCACCAAACTCTGTTCTAAACATCTAAACGGCAGCTTCCTCCGTCGCTCCCTCTTTGTTCTCCTCTTCACTTTCTTTCGTTTTTTTTCCTTTTTTGTTTTTGTTTGTTTTATGGTAAAACAAATCAATCTATCTCTAATATCTCTGCCAGTAGCGTTAGTTTAATTGTTGAAGGAAACACTCAGCTCAATTTATCAGGATGAGTGATGAAACTTGATCCATATGGATTATGGGAACAATTAGCCATTTTGTGTCTTCTGATTTACCATGTATATGGCAAACATTTAAGCTTTGGAAGTAAAACAAGACGATTTGACGAAATTGAAATCTTTTTACAGAAGAAGAAGAAAAAAAAAGGTGGAGAAGTGACCGGTGAACCGGCTAAAAATCCAAATGAGTCAGGCGATTCACTGGTCGAACCGGCCGGTTCCGCCGGTTCAATGGTTTTTTTAACATATTACTGAGTCAGTGTTGATCCGAACCATTTACTCACTGATTCACCGGGTTACTGGTTCAACCGGTCGGTCCGGTTCTTAAAACACTGGCAGAGAACTAAAATATAAAGTGCTCAATAGTAGATGTCTTCTGCTCAACTCTATGCATATATAGTTCTATTAATGTAGTACCTTTTCTGGCCTGCAGTATCCCATATTTCAAATTTGACTGTAGTAGAATTACACAAGACATTCATTAGTGAGAAATGAAGCTCCGACGGTTATTTGATACACATTTTAGAGCCCGAATTTTGTTGGTTCTCAAATAACCAACACAATATCTGCCATTATAGCAGGAAGTTCTTTAATTAGGTGTACACCATTCAACTGAGAAGGATCATACATCTCTGTTCTTACTTTTGATGTCTGTTCAGACAAACAATGAACCAAGCGAAGATCCATACAACTTCTGCGGTCACCTGAAATTGTAAGGTTTATGTCAGAAACAGGAAATCATATTATCATCGAGTAACATATATATATTGGATAGAGTACGGAAGATACGTATCTAATTTTACATTTCTCTCATTGGTATCATGACAACTGCAAAATCTAAATCTAATTGTAAAATTGATGAATTAGATTTTACTTCGACGTTTTGTGTTTCATCTTTGCAATGTACAATTTGTACGACTGAAAAGATGATAAAGGAAGTTTTAAAGAAGGAAAACACCTGAAAAATAAATAAATTGTGTTTCCAAAGGATTTAAATTTAAATTTAAAGTTATTACCTCTTCGTTAATGGCTTACAATGCTCGTGTTTGAGATTGTATCACCACTTCAAAAGAACTGGTCAGGAAAGCTAATTTCAAAGTGTATCTTTTACTTCAACCACATACTTCTTCAATTTCCATTATTTTGTTTGATTTTTATCGACAAAACAACTCATCACAAGTCAATTACTACCACCATGGTACTGGAAGACCTTCATTCTTACCACCATGGAAAACCATCCATATTAGTGAAGCAGAACTGAATTTTTAGTTTACAATCAAGACATTCTGGGAAACGTACCTCTTACGAAATCTCTTACCCTCAATAGAATATGTGGATTTATACCACAAGGATTCAATGCAATTTTTTTACTACTTCTTCCAAAAGTCAAGAATGTAAAAAAAGCTGGTCAGTTTAGACCAATTGGGTTAATGAACTTCAGTTTTAAAGTGATTACAAAGATTATATCCTCAAGATTTGGAAGATTAATACAAAGAATTATATCTCCTCAACAAGGTGCATTTATAAAAGGGAAAAACATACAAGAACAAATTGTGCTGGCTTCTGAATTGGTGAATGAACTTGAAATTAAAAGAAGAGGTGGAAATTTGGGCATGAAGCTGGACATCTCTCAAGCCTATGATTCACTCAGTTGGGAGTTCTTATTCCAAGTAATGAGGAAATTTGGATTTTCAGAAAAAGGAATAACTTGGCTTCATATTTTAATGAAATCTGCAAGAATATATGTACTGTTGAATGGTGGTCCTGTGTGGGCTACTTTCAAGTTGGGAGGGGACTCAGACAAGGTGATCCCTTATCACCTCTTATATTTTTTATAACTGAAGACTTATTGAGCAGACCAATATCAAGAATGATCCAGTCAAGACAACTACAACCTATGATTTCAAGAAATGGAGTGCAACCATCCCATATTTTCTTTGCAGATGACATATTTTTGTTCTGTAATGGTGACAACAGAAATGTTAAAAAAGCTAGCAGCTCTTCTTAAAGATTATCAAGATGCTTCAGGTCAAATATTCAATCTTACAAAAAGTAAATGTTTCATTGGTGGAACTAGTGAGCAGAGAAAACATCCAATTGCTAATGAATGCATAATGCCTCTTGCTACTTTTCCAGACAAGTACTTAGGTGTAATTCTAACACCAGGAAGAATCAAATCTCAACATGTTTGGAATTGTGTAGAACAAATACAAGCAAGCTTAGCAAGATGGATGGGTAAACTCTTATCTTTTCAAGAAAGACTGGTTTTAGTCAAACATGTTCTCTGCAGCATTCCCATCTACAGTATGTTAGTATATAAATGGCCACAAAGAGTTCTAAAGGAATGTGAACAAATTATTAAAAATTTTCTATGGTCAGGTGACCCTGCAAAAAGAAAGACTATTGTACTAAAATGGGATAAGGTATGTTCTCCATTTGAAGAAGGTGGTCTTGGCTTGAGAAGATTGGAGATAATGAATAAACCAATGCTTATGAAGCTTTGGTGGAAAGTACTGAATAGTAAAGAAGAATGGGAAAGATACTTTCAAGGAAAGTTCTTAACCAAGAATGGTGATTGGATTGGGTACTATAAGAAGTCTTTTATACTTCCAGGCTTGAAATGGATTTCAGAAGATGTGAAAAATTCCACAAGATGGATAGTTGGTAATGGTGCAAAGATATCAGTTTGGTATGATACATGGATAAAAGAAAAGCCACTGGGTGAATTATATCCAGAAAATGCATACCTTAATCAATTTCCTGATATGAGAGTAGAAAACTTAATAATTGAGGGAAAATGGGTTATGCCTACTGAATTACTAGAAATGGTCTCCGCTAATGAACTACCTGTAATTAGTTTGGTGGAAGACAAAAGAATATGGAGTGGTACAATGACTGGGGAATTCACAGTCTCTTCTGCAGCGGAATGTATCAGAACAAAATATCCTAAAGTGAGCTGGGCATCTCAGGTATGGGATCATTCAATACACCCTAGTATTTCAAGCAACATTTGGAAAATTATTAGAAACATTTGCCCCACAGATGAAAACTTGAAAACCATAAAATTTTAATTAGCTTCTAGATATTGTTTCTGTAAAAAAATGAGGAATCCCTAGAACATATTTTTTTGGAAATGCAACTATAGTGAGTTAATATGGAAATGGTTAGGAGGGATGTTCAGTTTCAAAAATCCAAATTCTTTTGAAGAAGTATTTAGCTTTGCAAAACATAAAAGTCCAGCAGTTGGTGAAATTTGGAGATATGTTGCATTTATAACTTTTAAAGAATTGTGGTTTCAAAGAAATAGAAGTGTATATGAAGATGAAGTATTCAATGAACACAACATCAAGACAAGAATCTTGAAGCTTACTGCAGAAGGGGAAGTTAGAATGAAGAAATTAATGTGGAATACAACTTATGATTTGCAAATATTAAAATGCTTTGGTATGAAATGCAGAAAGGTCAAAACTTGTATTGTTAAAGAAATCTATTTCAAGCTACCACAGAAGAACCAATTACTCCTGTTTTGTGATGGAGCTTCAAGGGGTAATCCAGGTTGCTCTGGATATGGTATTATAGCAAGAAATGATACATGAGAAGTAGTAATTGCCATTGAAGGAGGTCTGGGGATTGCAACAAACTTCTTTGCAAAAATTATGCAGTATTATGTGCAGGAGAATGGGCTCTTTACAATGGTTTCAGAATTCTACTTTTCAGCTTAGATTCAAAAGCAGCTATAGCAGCATTTCAAAATGCTAAAGTCCCTTGGTTTGCAATATCTAGATGGGAGAAAATATGCAATTCAGCTATTAAATATGGTTTTATTCATAACTACATGGAAGTGAACTTCTCTGCTAATGACTTAGCAAAAAGGGGAGAAAATTTGCAGAGAGAGGAACAAAATATATACACCAGTAAACCTCATTTCCTTGTAAATCTAGAAAATGAAAAGAAAAAATACTATAGGACAGTTTAGTATGTAATTCCTTAGTTCTCTTTTTTTGTTTGTTTGGATTGATTTTCTGCAATCTTTTGTACTCTTGATGCATTTGGTTATTAATAAAATTATTACTTAGCAAAAAAAAAAAAAAAGGAAGAAGAGGGGTTCGTTGAATGATCAATATGTTTTCGGCGTTAGTATTTATGCATCTGAAAAGTCGTGTACGGGAAACCCATCTTCTCATGTATTCTTCACCAAGAGTAGCGTCTTATCGTATTTAGAACTGACGTAACGATTTGGCGTATTTTCGTTTAAAACATGGAAATCGTATCTCTTCGGCAAACTAATCATTCATTTAGTATCTCTTCTAACGATCTAGTATCTTTACGTTCATAAGTTGTAAATCGTGTAATTCCTACGTGGCGTACTCTTATTGGTCAGAATGTAAGGAATGTTGTGGTGCCGACGCGTCACCAAAATCATTCTCCTTTATATTAAGAAGAATTGATTGATTCTTAGCGTGATAGTTAGGATACAAGTTCACTGATCATGGGACAAGTTTAATTTTCTATAATTTTCTTTGATGTTTTATTAACATGGATAGGTTTAGATGCGTTAATACAAGTCAAATTTATTTAATCACGTAACAGTTCTAAACAAGTAGTTGGGTGAAGGGTTGGTGTTTTTTTATTTTTATTTTGGATATAACTTTTTCTTTTTCATTTTTTATTATCAAAACAAGAAAATAAGAAATATAAAATTCGTCTATTTGATTTTAATAATAAAAACATTACCTAATATAACATTTGCACAAGATTAGTAACTTTAAATCTTGAGCATGATGTTCTCTTGATATAATGAATATTTCATTGATATATCCTTCTTAAATGTTTTAATCTTTTCATTTTAAATGCTCAAACATGAGTATTCTCATAAGTTATTATCAAACTACGGATCTTCAACAACAAAGTGCTGAAAGGGCACATGAAAAATAAAATAAAAAGAGCTTGAAGAACAAAGAATTTAAGAGCGTTGAAGATTCAATAAATCAAGAAGCACTATGGAAATTGAGTTGGAAGTTCATTTTTTTTTGTTTTGAATCCATATGTAATTGATAGTTTTGTTTTTCACTAAAATTGAAAACTTGGAGATTGTTAGAGCATCACTCGGTCAAACTCACAAGTTTTGGTATGTCAAAATTGTTGTCAATGTTGATTGCAAAAGACTATATCTTAATTTATAGTGTATTATAGTCAATATCGGATTGGGATTAGAGAATGGTAGTTGAGTATCATAGAATTCCCCAAATGAGCCTTGAATATTCAAGAACAACAAAAACATATACGATAATTTCATCAACAAAGGTACGTGAAGATTAACTATTATATTTACTCATTATTCCTATCATTTTATCTACAAAGACAATGTTGTAGGACTTTAGTACTATAATTGATGAATGTCTTTTATTTTAATGAGAAAAAACAGGTTACTCTTCAACATTTTTTAATTCAACACGTGCTCGAGTCAAATTGTATACCCTTCCGAAGAAGCATCAAAATAAGTGGTATCTCTCAGGAATTATACAAGAAATCAAGTAACTAACGGAGACTATCCCACAAGTACAAATCACACATGCCTACCGAGAGGCAAACCAAGCTGCAGACAAACTGGCGAATGATGCGCTCGACCAACAACAACAAAACACAACTACATCAACAACAAGAATTTGGGACAACATTTGCCCATCTTTTATTTCAAATATTGTAATGGATGATAGGAATGGGGTACCATATAACCGCACTACACGTATCGCACTTTAATCCATTAAAAAAATACCACCTTTCAAAAAAAAATCAAAATAAGTGGTTGGAAAACGTCGAACTATTACAACAAGGATTGTTATTAATTCATCTTTATTAAAACCAACTGAATTCATATTAGAACCCATTGATTATCTTGATTAACACATTGATCTCCCTACATAGATTTGAGTTCGTTGAATTTCTTGAAATATTTGTATATCAAATCTTGATTTAGTTTTCTCAAATGTAAGTCATGAGTTTTCTCAAATGTCTTACCGTGCACTTTCCCGCGTAGATTTGAGTTCGTTGAATTTCTTGAAATCTTTGGATATCAATCTTGATTTAGTTGTACCCATTTTCTCCTTGAAATATTTATCTTCGGATATCAATCTTTATTTGGTTGTATCCATTTTCTCCTTGGAATATTTTACTCATACATACGACATCATTGTTTTTAATCCACCCTGCACATCATTGGTTTTAATTCACCTTGATCAATGATCAATTACTACTTGACGGGTTTGCTTTGTATTCAATTGAGATTGGGATATATGTATATCGCAAAGGTTTGCACGTATTTTTTACTTCGCAATCATGAATTTTTGTTTTTTCGTTTAATAGAAGTAGTGTATTTTTTTTTATCTTACTTATGTGATAAGCGTCCAACTTTAATGTGTGACACTTTGTACCCCACTCCCTATAACATCTCTTTTGGAAAAAAAAAATCACATCACGCCTCCCAATCAATGAAATTTATGACTAAAATCAGAGAGAATTTGAAATATAAAGAAAATTTTGCTAATCATTTCAAAATTCTTTTTTACAAACTAAAGTTATACCTCTTCGTTTGAGAAAAAGTGATATTTTTGTTTTTCAAGGAGTGTAATCTTCTGTTCTTACTTACGTAAATCCTCGGTTTTACATGGCTTAAGGGTTGCAAAAGGAAAATGGAAAAAGAAAATACGAAATATGATCGAGCAGTGAGAATGAAAAAAATAATGAAATATAAAAAGCACCCTTAACTTCAATGCACTAAAACAAAATACCGTGCAACATATATTAATTATACCATGTTTGCATGGAAACCTAATTGAGGTTTTAAGAGATAATTCTATTTTGGGGATGTCGCTTTCGGCTCAGGGAAGAATAAGACTACGGGGTTGTTTGGTAATCATTATTTTAATGGATTATCAGCTCATAATCCATTATGAAAATTATAATGGATTTTGTATGTGTTTGGTAAACATTATAATAATTGATTATTTTAATCATAATTGAAAAAATCAATTATTTCCATAAACAGAAAAAAGTTGTTTTGAAAATTTATTATAATCAATTACTTTTTCAAACAAATTTAAATTGAATTTTTTCTTCTTATTTTCTCTAAACTATCAAGAGAGAGACATAAAAACTACATAGGACTAAAAAAAATCCTAGATCATTGTTCTTTTCTCTCCTTTTTGAAATCATCATTCTAAAATAATTAATTATTTGAAAAAAAGTGTTTGGAAAAATTTATCTTAAAAATGATTATATCAAAATCATTTATCAATTTATGATTATTTATAATCATAAATAGATAATCATAAATTTTACAAAAGAAGGCCTTTGTTTATAAAATGAGAACCGATTATTTTAATTTTTAAAAACAAGTTTTAGTTGTTTATAAAAATAATCGATTTTTTAGATTATATTTAAAATAATTGATTATTATAATTGATACCAAACACCCACTACAAGTGAAATAGTCGTTTATTCTTGAATTTTTATACATGACCAAACTACCTTTCGGACTTGTAGAGAATTTGATAACTTAACTAATTTTCTTCTGATTTTTTTTTTGATAAAGAATAATTTTTTTTTAATGGCTAGAGTTTTAATCTCCTGCTAGGAGATCACATATAGTATAATCAAAATCACTAAAATATTCGGTAGAGATTGTTGTTTCCCTAGGTGATCTTGCTAATGCATCAGCCACCTGATTGTCATCTTTATTGACATAATCAAAAGTGCATAAATTAAACTTAGAACTTAAATGTTTAATCTCCTTAATTAAATTTCTATTCTCCCACTGGATGAGAAGTGTATGAACATTTATGGATTGTATCACAAGCTTTGCGCCTGCCTCTATATGTATCCTTGAGTGGTTCAAGCTTTTTTCCCATAATAACGCCTCATGAATAGCCATGCACTCAACTGCCTCTAGGTTTAATGCTCTATTTCCATATGTTCTTTTTGTCCCAATGCAGTGACCTGCAAAATCACACACCACAATACCAGTTCCAAATTGGTTAGTATCCAAATCGAAAGAGCCATCTATGTTGTATTTCAAGATATTTTCTAATGGGGGTTTCCATCTAGAAGATTGAGAATTCATTAAAGCAGCATTATGAGGTTTATGCATATGAGAGGTAAGGTGATAATGTATTCTATGTATTGTAGTGCAAGGGTTAAGTGAAACTCCCTGAAAGACAACATCACAATGATCCTTCCATATAATCCATGCTCCAATCATAAGTGAAAAAAGCCATCTTTCTTCTTTGTTCTGATTGTGAACTGAAAACCAACTAGTAACCCATTCTGAAACTGTGTTGCTGCTGGCTCTTACTGAATCTATGTTGATATTAATCCCCCTCCAGACTTCTCTGGCATGTCTGCACTCAAAAAGGATATGCTCAATGGTTTCTTCATTGCAGCCACAAATATCACAGTTGACTTCAAGGCTACTGTTAAACATGGCCCTCTTGTACTTAGTTGAATGTAGGCCTCTTATGCTTTTCCATGCAAAGATCTTAATCCTCTGAGCAGCTTTACAACTCCAAAGTGTTTTCCAAACTTTTCTATCAATTGTTCTTCCCTCTACCTGAACTTCTCTATTATTATAAGTCAGCATTTTGTAGGTACTTTTCACAGAGAATATTCCATCTTTTGCAGGCATCCAGATCATGGAGTCTTCGTTATTTTCATTTATGTATAGTGTTTGAATCTTGAGAGTAGTATCAGGATCAAATAAGGAATTAATGAGTTGAATATTCCATTGTGCTGCTTCAGGGATCATTAACTCTTCTACAAATTCATAGAATCTAAAAAGATCATTTTGAGGAGATGGAGGATTAGGCATACCAGGAATCCATCTATCTTTCCGGATTTTTGTTTTCCTACCATTGTTGATTTCCATGAAATAATTCTTTTGCACTATCTCTAGACCTTTAGAGATCCCATTCCATGCATAAGAGCAATTCTTGGCTGTGATAGACTAATGAAGTAGATCTCCAGTTTTGAAATATTTGCTTGAGAGAGTCTTAGCCATTAGGGTGTCAGGGTCACTGCATATTCTCCAAGCCAACTTGGTTAAAAGATCTAAATTAAGCTTTTCCAGATCTCTAAATGCAAGACCACCATTTAAGTTGGTCTACAAATATTCATCTAAGTTGTAGGGTTGTGGCCTCTGCTGTTATGATACCCCCAGAAGAATTTTATTTCAATGCTTGTAAGTTGATGAAGAAGATTAGCTGGTAACTTGAAAGTTCCAATTTGGTAGATAGGAACTGCATGAGAACATGTTTAATCATTGTGCCTCTGCCTGCCTGTGATAGAGAAATACAAGACCATGCATTAAATCCGTTTTCAAAATTTTATTTGATACCTTTGAAGGACTCTTGTTTTGAGTGACCAATGATGAGTGGTGAACCCAAATACTTCTCTTTAGAATTTATGGTTTTGACTCCAAGAATTTGTTTGATTGTGCCTGCAACATTTGGCTTGGTTTTTTTGCTGAAGTAAACTAAACTTTTTTCAAAATTGATAACTTGCCCTGATTGTGAGATAAAGGTTTGAAGTAACTCCAGTAAGTTGTTAACAGTAGTGACATTTGCTTGAGTAAAGATCAAGCAATCATCTGCAAAAAGCAGATGATTAATGGCTGGTGATAAAGCAGCCACTTTAATACCTCTGATTTTGTTTTCTTCTTGAGATGTTATGAGTTTTCTTGAGAGAAACTCCATGGAAAATATAAATAGGTTAGGTGACAGTGGATCACCTTGCCTAATTCCTCTTATTGGAGTGAAAGATTCACAACGAGATCCATTGAGCATGACTGAAAGCTGTGTTGTACTGATGCATTGTTGTATAAGATCACAAAAATTATCATTAAAACCAAAGTAAGAGAGAACTTTTAATAAGAAAGGCCACCCCAACCTGTCAAATGCCTTTGACATATCTAGTTTAAGTGCCATCCATCCATTCTCCCCTCTTTTTTTCGTCATTGAGTGTATGATTTCTTGAGTAATGACAATGTTGTCACTGATGAGTCTCCCTGAGATATAGGCTGCCTGGTAGGGTGAGATAAGTTTCTCCATGATTGGATTCTTTCTGTTTACTAGAACTTTTGAAACAATCTTGTAGGAGGTGTTACATAGTCCAATGGGCCTATAATCTGCAACACTTAAACATTTCTTCTTCTTTGGAATTAATAAGATGTATGTCTTGTTGCTTTGCTTCAGAATATATTTTGTCTCAAAGAATTTCTTGACTATGTTGCAAACATCTTCCCCAATTGTTGCCCACTGACTTTTATAGAAACCTGCTTGAAACCCCTCTGGACCAGGAGATCTCCAATTTTCCATACTTTTGAGAGTAACAAAAATTTCTTCATTACTTGGAATACTAGTAAGTGAATCATTTTGCTCTGCTGTGATAATTGAAGGAAGAATAGTATAAAGACCATCATCAATTACTGGATTGCTAGTTGTGCTAATACTTTTGAAATGCTGAGTCATTTTTTCTCTCGTCTGCAGCCAGTTGTTGTTGTAATCTTGAATAGCATCTATATTGTTTCTTGTTCTTCTCTTGTTAAATTTTGTGTGAAAGTATTTGTTATTGGTGTCCATATATTTGATGAAGTGATCCCTAGCCTTCTGCTGGTAAGATTCAGACTTGATTTTGTGCCATTTATTAAGCTCATTGTTGACTCTGATGATGTCACTCTCAGTGTTGAGAGTTTGTGGAAACTCCTGAAGTTGATTAAGTTCATTTTGAAGATTGTCTACCTTTTGATTGATGTTACCAAAGTGCTTTTTGTTCCATAAAGAGAGATCTCTTCTTGTGGTGGAAAGTTTAATTACTAACTAATAACCAGGAGAGCCAGTAACACTAGATTGCCAAGCATTAGTAATGAAAACAGAGCAAGTTTCATCATTAATCCAAGTAAGAAAAAATTTAAAAGGCTTCCAGAAATTTGGAATTGTAACATCAGTATCCAGCATGATAGGACTGTGATCACTTCCTAGTTGAGAAAGGTGTAATAATCTGGTATTAGGGAAATTGAGATTCCAACTACCATTAACAAGTGCCATATATATTCTAGATTTAATTGTACCAGTGCCCATATTATTGTTGCTCCAGGTAAAATTCCCCCATTCGGAATGTTCTTTTTACAAATAGAAGCAGATAAAATCTAAAAAAGCCCATCCCAAAAGCTAAGCGAACTCCAGTCCACAACTCCAAACTTTAAAATCAGCGAGCAGTTCTAGGGCGTTAGCCACCGTGGCTGAAACACTATCAAATATCGATGTTTGACGGGAAAAAATGGTTCAGTCCAAAACCGCCCATAATAGTACGCTTTAGTCCAGACCTAGTTGATTAGGTACAATTTAATCCAAGAATTGTATAAAGACGCCGGTACACTTCGCACGCTTTTAATAAAGCACACGTGCAATGAATTGAATCAGTTTTTTAACTGACACAATGAACGTGGTTGCAACACGTTATCCTTGAATTAAAAACTGATTAAAACTGCGGCGTAACGGACAAATTCAATAACTGCAACATTTTGCTTTCAGAAACTTCAGAAGAAAAAAAAAAGCAAAAAAAAAATTCAGAAGAAAATTTGCAGACAAACCCTAGAAAATTTACAGACTAAAACCCTAAAATCTTACTAATCAAAACAATTAGATGGATGAACAATCAGTAACATCATGTTGAAAGGAAAAAAAGTAGCTTCAAAGACAAACACACCAACAGTGGAAGATTCAACATCAAGTGAAGAAGATAATCCATCTGTTGCGGTAGAAGAAATTCAAAAATCAGCATCACCAACGACGAGATCAAAGTCATCATTAAAATATTCAACCCCAACTCCATCAGTTCCAGCAGAAGAAATTAGGAAATCAACATGACCAAAAACGAGATCGAAGAGATCATTAGAAGATTCAACATCAAATTCAGTACCAGAAACTTCAAATACATCACCAGTTAAGAAGAAATCAAAGACTTCAAAGACTTCAAATCCTCCAAATAAGAATTCAAATCCTCCAAAGCCTTCAACATCTATTAAGAGAAAAAAAGGGAACAATTCAAGTCCATTTTTGTCTGTTTTTGAGCATTTTTTATGAGATTTCTTGTACATGTGTTTCATATTTCATTTTTATGAGAAAAAAAGGTAACAATTCAACACCGCTATGTTGTTGCAGTGTTTCATTTCCATTTCTGTCTATTTTTTGAGCAATTTTTGTGAGAACTGTTGTTGGTATGTAAAGATTTGTACACCGCTATGTTGTTGCAGTGTTTGATGTCATGATATGTGTGTTTTTTACCAATTTTTGTGAGAATTGTTGTTGTTCTGTACAGATTTGTACACCGCTATGTTGTTGCAGTGTTTGATGTCATGATATGTATGTACAGATTTTTGTGAGAATTGTTGCTGGTATGTACAGATTTGTACACCTACATGTCCTGTAATGTGAGTGTGTTAGTGGTTTTATGGTTAATGGCATGTTATATGTGATTCATGGCATGTTATATGTGTTATGGAGTTGTTTCATTTCAGTTGTGTGTATAGATTTGTACACAAGCATTTTATTGCAGTGATTCAAGGCATGTTGTGATTGTTTTAAAGATTTTTCTGTAGGAGTGTACAGGTTTTTACACCATCATGGTGTAATAGTGATATATGGCCTGTTGTATGGGAATTATTGTTGCTCTTCTTATATTTATGTACCAATGTACTGGTTTGTACACCAGCATTTTTGTATGAGTATCATGTGTTATGCTTCTCTTTTCTTATTCCCATTTGTCTATTTTCGTAGATACAAACAAATCTTATAGATCAGGTTTTAATGCGATCAACATGTTTGTGAACAAGTACCTTGAGAAGGATGGATACGTAAGGAAAAAGGATCGTAACAAAGTCTGGTTCACTGAATTTCAGTTAGAGAAGCAAAAGGAGAGCCCTTTTTGGCCTATATTAGATGTCTTTGTTCACAATAAAGCGGAAAATAAAGAGGAGGAAAACTCAGAAAAGAAAAAGGAGAAGAAAAGAGATTTGTGGTTCAAGAGTCCAGAATCAATCTTGAAGATTGTGAACCAATTCCTCCATGATAATTCATGGAATAATGTCTTCGTTTTCAATACTGCCGAGGAGAAAAACTTTATGGAAGTAGAAAGTATGGCAAAAGATTTGTTCTTAATTTTTGAATTAAAAATGGTGGCATCAGAACCTGTGGAAGGAGAATGTACCAAAACTAAAGCTGAGCAGAGATACAATTCACTAATAAACCGATTGAAACTGAAGGATCAATCTAAGTTGGGGAAATAGATGTGGAGAATGAAATATTGCGTATAATGAAGTTAAATTCAAAGCTGGATATGGAGATTGAGAGAATGCTAAGGACTTGGTAGTGTTGTTTGCGATGTACCTGTGCATCACTGTTTTCTTTACAACAGCAAATGGAAGCGGGATTACGAAGAGCCAATTTGCTCCCTACTTTGAATCATTGGAAAGAATGAAAAAAACCAACTGGCCAGTTCACATACATAAATATCTGATGGATAACATTAGGAGACATGTTGCCACACCACTTAGAGTTAATGGTTGTATGGTATACCTGTTGGTGAGTTTACATGTGTACATTGTTTTACACCAGTTTTAAGTTGTACCAATTTACATACTTTGGTTCACTGTATTTGTTGGGTCCTAACATTTTCCAACTCATTTACATGTTTGTCAATGCAGTATTGGTTTGTTGAACACAACAACAACATGACGCCAAGCAATGAACAAGGTTTCTCAAGGTTTCTAAGGTGGGTGATAAGTGACATCAGTAATACAATAGAGAAAGACATTGGTGAAGCTATGAAAAAGGTAACTCAATAAATTTCTTACGATAGTAATTTCTTCCTAGATGTGTACATTATATATACACCTTGATAAGGTTTACAAAATGGTGACAAAATTTTGTCATGTGTACAACAATATACACCTGTAACACAGGTGTACAAAGATGTACACCTGTTATCCATATTGATACTTTGGCATGTTTTCAGATGCAACCCGGATGGGTAAAAGCTTGGAGTGATGAACAACAACAGATTATGGAAGAGTACAGAAAGAATAGGAAAGAAAGTAGCAGAGATGTACTGAAAGAAAAGCTTTACAAATCACTACAACAAAGAGATGAAGCATTGTAAGAGCTTTCTGACTTTCAGGTTAAACATCAAAAGCTTGTTAGCTTCATTGAAGAAAAAAGCAAGAAAATTTATGCATCTAATCTGAAGAATGTGCAAAATGATAAGGATGTTGTTGATTTAGTTGTTGACTCCTTGCAAGAAATCATTTCATTTCACAAAGAATTAAAAACTGAGGATGAACGTGATGATGATGAGCAGTAGGAGGAGAAAGGTGAGAAAAGTGGCGAAGGTGATGTGGATGACAGTGATGATGATGATGATGATGAGGAGGAGGAAGGTGACAAAGGTAATAGAAGTGGCAAAGATGTTGATGTGGATGGCAGTGATAAGGAACAGGAGAAGGAGGGTGATGAGGATGATGGTGGTAAAGGCGGCGATGAGGAGAAGGATGAGGAGGATGGTGGTGGCAAAGGTGGTGAGATGCATGATGATGATGAGCAAGGTGGTGGCAAAGGTGGTGATATGCATGGTGATGACACTGACAAAGAGGGTGGCAAAGATGGTGATGACGAGGGTGGCCAATCTGAAAAGCGAAGGTATAAAATCAATCTTATTAAATGTGGAAGTCATTTGTTTTTATGTGTGTAGATAGTTTTACACCAGTATGCTAAAACTCATACCTTTTCTCTAAACTTAAATCTTTTAGCACTCCTCTGCCAAAGACAAATGAAGAGAAGGATGGCAAGGATGGAACAAGGCAAGGTGTTGAGTCTAGAACTGCTAAGAAGCCTAGGTATGAAATGATCTCATCTCGCATTTCTTTTCATTTTCTACATATGTGTACCAAGATGTACACCTTAGTGATTTCTTCTGTGTGTGTGTACAAAGATGTACAATTTTGTAGAACCTAACAAAAAATGCATTTTTTTTTAGCACTTAGTGAAATGTCCTCAATTGATGTATAAGGATCAATCTGTTGATCTGCCAGAGACAGCTGCATATCAAGAAGACCAGGATGACACTCAAATAGCTGAAATTAATGAAGCTACGATCATCGCAGCTGAAGCCATATCTCAGCTAGACCCTAAAGGCATGTTTCCGGTTGAAGAAGAGTTTCTTTTACTTACTCAGGGAGAAGATCAACAGATTGATCCTTATACATCAATTGAGGACCTTCTAGACAACTTGTCTGAAAGTGTTTTCATAAAGCTTGAAAAAGGTTGTTACAGAACGACACCATCTGACGTGAAGGAAAAGATGGCAACTGTGATCCATGAATGTCCAAGCTTTCAATTGTTGAGCCAAGAAGATCCAAAAGAAGAGTCGTCGCAAAGATCATTATCCAATGATGATGTACGAGAAATGATCGTTTCTGAAGCATTGCAGTTCATCCAACAACATGGAGATGCATTTTTTAGCAGTCAAGAAGTAGAAGAGCAGAAGACACCACCAACAAAGACAAGAGCTGGAAGCAGAGATGTTGAGGACACAAGCGACTGGCAAGTTGTCCAAGACACCACCAAAGAGAGCTGCAAAGAAAAAACTTCCTCCTGAATTCACTGCCGAGGGTAAAAACAGACAAGTTAGGATGAAAGTGGATCAAAAAGGCAAGGGGGGTTAAAGAGGGACCAGAACCAGGATATCCTGCACTAAAAAAGAGAAATGAAAATGAGTATCATCCTGCTCTCCCATGGCCAGATATTCGTCAATCAGAACTATACCAAGCCATGGAACCAGGACATGACAAAAAAAAGGATACAGAAATTCTTCGACTATGCAAGCCTGGGGTAAGTTCACACAACAATACCTCGCACTATACAAATGATTGAATCTTATTGAAAAAAATTATGTGCACAACTATGTACACCATGTTAACATTTCCTTTATGATTCTTCAACACTGTAGCTTGGGAACTAACAAGACTCGAAGATCCAACAGTCAGGGAAGAGATTCTGATTGTGAAAAGTACTTCGCAAATTGATGTTCAATAAGTATCTGGACCAAGAGATACTGTAGTTCTATGTCCATTGACGTTGCAGAGCAATTCTCAGAGATAGCTTTCGTCATCCAGATGATCAAAAGTACATGAGATGTGAAATAATGAGTCCTACTGCATGTGTAAGTTTCTCAAAAACAACTCTAAAATCTCATATATATATATATATAGATAGATAGATCATTTAGGTGTGCACATAGTTGTACACATGCTCTGTTGTTTATTTGCAGATTTCTTTAGGTGTATACAAGTATGTACACCTGTATCATACGTCATGGATACATCTGTTTCCAGGCCTAAAATGTTTCTTTAGGTGTCATATTATAATACTATAATACTGGCATGCAACAAATTATTTAGGTGCATGCTCTGTTGTTTGTTTGTCTGATTTAGGTGCACCTAATAATTTTCCAACAAATTATTGATTGCAGTACTATGTGAAGAACAATATCATGACCACTATACAAACACTTGTGGTTGATTTCATATGGGACATGTCTGACAATCTGGAAGTTCTTGTAATCCCCGTCAATCACTCTACAAAAAAAAATGGCAGTAGGACTTCACTCGTCGCTTCTGAAGTTTGATTTTGACGCTGAAGAGTGGAAGTGGTACAACTCGTTGCACTCAAATGGGGACTACAAAAATGATGCATAACAACTGGAAAATGTGGTGCAATTGGAACTCAACAAGAAGAGAGCCTTAAAGGGTGATGCACCTATAGAACCGCACGAAATAAACATCATGCAGTGTCCTTCTCAAGGTATCAATCTAGACCTCCTCTTATATACTTGCTACTTTATGAAACGAAGTACGAAGAAGAGAAAGAGTATCGAAAGAGATCATCAGAGGGCCGAAAACATTTGTCAGGGAATGAGAGCAACATTGGTGGCCAAGATGCTGAAAAAGTCGGAACGCATGAAAAGGTGTCGGACATAGCAAAGGATGAAGAGCACAAGCAGTGGCGCCTGCGTAAGGAAATGCAACCATTGAGGAGGAAGAAGAGTTTATTTTAAGCTTCATTATACAAGATCACTTTCTGAATTGCTTCTAAACATTTGCTATCTTTCCAGACAACTTTTCAAATTTCATTTTTTATCACCTTGTTTATGACTTATCAAGACCTTGAATTAATATTTTTATTAGTTTCAATATTGATGTTATTGATGTTACAATTTTATGACTTATCACTACCATTGAAGTGTATATTACAGGTTTTGAAATCTTAAGGTGTACTTGATTGTGCACAGTTACTGACAGAGAAGAAAATGTTCATAAGGTACATAAAGGTACACATGTACTGACATATTTTCATACTTTATCAAAAGTATAAAAATTGAAGACACAAAAATATTACTAAAATTTTTATATCATGCAGAACTGAAAACATAAAAATTGAACATAGCAAAAGTAATTACTAATTATACAGATCTGAAAACATAAAATATTACTAAGCAAAATAGACTAGTAGCATCCATTGTACACCAAGGTGTAAATAGTTGTACACATGTAAAAAGACAGGTAAGAAAAACTGAAGTTCACAGGAAGGTGCACATGATGGTACACATGTCCTGGCACTAATTATCCACGCCAAGGAAAATTGAAAAGACATTACCAAAAGTAAAGACCAAACACATAGAATCTTTTGAAAAAATGAAACATAGAAAAAAACATCAAATCATGGGGCAGGTAGCTCTGTTGTGGTGACCAAGGGTGAAGCACTTTGTGCACATCTTAGGCCTCTTTCGCTTCTCCCAATCACTCTTCATACGCTGTGTTTTTTTTCTACCAGGAGGAGGAACATGAATATGAACAATAACCCTATCACTAGGATCATAAGACTTCGGCTTGTCATAATTGGGGATTGGCAAGATGATCTCCTGGTATGTCCTGTTGTACCATTCAGTGGTGAAGTATGGCTCAACAAATGAATAGATGTCTTCTCTCGTAGATTGAATGGTTGCACAAGCATGGGCACAAGGAAAACCATTAACTCGCCACATGTGACATGTACAAGTTTTCTGCAATAGATATACAAAATGAGTCCGAGGAGACATGACTTCATACAATCATTCCATGGACTGAACAACATTCCAAGTATGACCAATGTCGATGTTTTCCTTTAGTAAAGCCTCATATTCAGGAGTGAGCCTAGTGTTGAAATTTTCAAGACCTTCTATCCTTCTCTAGGACATCATATTCATAACCTTCAAACTAACATAATAAAAACACAAAACATAAAATCAAAAACATGATCTAGAAGGAATACAGATAAAAAATTTGTACAAAAATATACACATTAAGGAAATCGATGTGTAGAACAATGTACACATAGTTGCAGAATCACAGATAAAACATGTGTACAAAGTATCTACAGATCAAGCAAATCCATGTATGTAAAAGAAAATCAATGTATACAGACTTACATTTGTACAAAAGGAAATATGTACACATTAAAAATAAATAAAATGAATAAAACACTAAACATAAAACTCACCGTATCGCATTGAGAAGAGCAAAAGCAGACAACTTTTTGAAAGGAAGAACCCAGTTGTTGAAGGACTCGGCAAGAGTTGAAGAGTGAGCACTATATCTGCATACAGGGAAAATGAATTTTCCCATTTCTCCTTTGGAATAGTCCTGATATAGTTAGCAACATGTCCATATCCAATTGCATGCATGCCCCGCAAAGCTTCTTCAAAGTTCGCTGGTGTGTAAGAGTAGGCAGCTTTGTAAAACAAATCAAGAACGGGCTTCAAATTCTCATCACCTGATCCGATGGTGAGATTGCACTTGATGTGGTAAAAGCAATAACTATGATATGAATTAGGAAAATATTTTGGAATGCCCTGCAAAAGTCCTTTGTGACGATCACTAAGGAAAACAATCTGACGAACATCGACAACTTGTTGAAGATTCTCCAGAAACCAAAACCAATTATCTTTGTTTTCAGAAGTAACAATAGCAAAAGCAAATGGTTAAAAACCATTGTTTCCATTGACACATGTTGCAGCCATCAAAGTACCCCTGTATCTACCAGTAAGGAAAGTAGCATCCAAATAAATCATGGGCCTGAGATACCTATAGCTATGCTTGCAAGCACCAAAAAAAATGAATATCCTCTGAAATCTACTGGTTCCATCCTCAAATTCAAACTTCACATAGCTATCGGGATTAGTTTCTTCAATTTCTTTGACATACCAAGTTAAATCGCTATACGACTTCTCGTCATCGCCATACTGTTCTTCAAATACTGCTTCTTTCCCTCTACGGGCATGGTGATACTTAATATTGGACCCATAGGTTTTCTTAAAAAGTGACATGATCTGATTGGGTTTTAAGCTAGGATCACCCTGTATATTGTCAGCGATCAAATGCTTGACTAACTTGGTTGTCACTGTAGGACTCTTCAACCTCAAACCAACACCACAACTACAAAAAAAGAAAAAAAAAAACAAAAAAAAAACTGGAATAAGTAATGTGCACCATGTTGTACACCTAATAAGATCTCAAAACCAACACAATGAACATACACACAAACCAAGCAAGAATATGTAATTTAAGAGTACAACAAGTATTGTGCACCACAATGTACACCTAAAACAAATCTACATATATAAGATGCACAACTATGTCCACCACTATGGACATACACACAAAAATCCTAAAGATAAGTAATGTGGACTAGTATGAAATACTAACCTGTGAACATTAGAATCTTTCAGCACGAACCGATAAATATCACCATTTACAGGCCCAAAGTGAATCCTCCAACCACAACCATCTTCTTCGCACTTTGCAGTAAAACGAGTCTTGTCATTTTTAAGAATAACAATCTTGAAACCAGTAGCCATCTTGTACTTATCAACAACAATCCTAACAACTTTAACACCACTCATAAATTCTCTACCAATCTTATCAAAAACATAAACCCATTCATCAATAATCAGAGGCTCCCCCTTGTCTGCATCATGATCTAACACTCTTACCATCTTAGGACTTTCTGTTACAAAAGAACGAGAACCAGAACTACTGCTACAACCAGACTTAGAACCAGAACTACTGCTACAACCAGACTTAGAAAGAGAAGTATTATTCCGAATCATATCCGCATGCAAATAGACATCTTCATTATCAATAAAAATCATGAAACCAATTAAGCTTCGCAGTTGTATATCATCTGTCACAAAAACTACTTGACCATTGTCCATCTAGCTGAAACATATACTCCCAGGAGACAAAGACCTCCAGTGCTTACATGTTAAATGCTTCAATTCTTCTACGGTTATTTTAGTATTAACACGAAAAACAGCAGAATGCTCACCATGTTTCAAAACAACATTAATAATTAAACTTCTCAGACTTGTTTGATACCCCTACATATTACAAAAGAAATGATAATAAACATTTGAAGCTTCAAACAACAATTTCGTATAACCTAAAAGTAAACAGTGTACAGGAAAGTACACATTTAATCGAAGCCAAAAACATCAAGTAACAGTAAACCTAGATAAAAATACTCCATCAATTAAGCTCCAAAATCTTACTGGAACACATAATTGAATAAATCAGAAGCCTAGGATCTAGTATCAGTTCAATTTCATATCATGCATCATAAAACTAAAAAAACATCATCAAACAAAACTCGAAATGATCTAGTATTAAAAATAAATCATCATCATCGCGAGAATGAAAAGATAATATATAACAAAATATCAACTGAAGATCATACGAATTGATATCATCAACTCATAAACTCAGAAATCAGAAACAAAACTTGAAAATTAAATGTAACAGATGAAACACAACCAAAAAAAAACTAACCTGAGGTTGAATTATGCTCCATTAACAATCAAATAAAACCTAACCTCTATGAATCTGTTAAATCACCTCCGAACTCAAACCTGGAACGATCTATCTCTCAATCTGTCGTGAATTTTCGATTTCAGAACACTTTCGAATGTAACCTGAGTTGAAATATGTTGAAGAAACGATCAAGTCCTATCTGAAACGATCAAATCCTCTCCGAAACTGTTAAATCGCCTCTCTGAAACTGTTTAATCTCTGACTGCTACTTGTTTTGTATTTGAGATCCAAAAAAATCGATTTCAAAACACGCCTTATATATACAGAATCACTTCAAGGATAATTATGGCATATCGAAAACTCGCAGACTCGGGACTCAGACTTGAATTTGGACTAAACTGTAGCATGCGGGTTTTTTTTGGACTAATCTGTACCGGTCTTGAGACGGGAGGACTAAAGCGTCCAAAGCCCAACAACTTTGGGACTAAACGTCAATTTCTACATGTTTGACACCGTCGCCCCCGCTTCCTGTGTCATGATAACCACCAGACACTATTTTACAGTCCGTTATTTTCTTTAATATATCACAGATTGGCAATAGCTACTTTGAACTCCAACTCTGCCGTATGCTCGTCTAGCTCAGTTGGTAAACCGCAAGGCACGTAGATTTTGTTTACTTCCAATAAATGGTTGGTTTTCATTTGGTGACAATCAGTGAATTTCGATAAACACATAGATTGATAGAAAAAATTTGTCATAAATAGTAATTTGTCATGGCCGTTGATCAAAGAATCATCGAGAAAGATTTCTTGCTGATTGTTAAAAGGGAATATGTAGGAATTAGTTTCATTATTAGACTCTCCCAGACATGAATCTGTTAATGCTTCTTGGCTATGAATTTCGGTCAAACCCATCCCCTAAATTGATATCACGGGAGTAATTTTTTTGCAATCAAAATGTACAAGTCCAAACTAAACAGTTCATTTTGATTCCAACAACAATGTTTACTCTAAAAAACAATACCAAAAGAATCGAATAATCAGCAACTGGTTAGCTTCGTTAATCTTGATTTCCTTCTTGACAGGGTAAGCTAAACGTTTCTCATCCGTCTAAATGTCAGCATCTAATAAATTTAATAAAAAAAAGTTATAAAAGAAGAATGATAATTCCTAACAACCAAGTGCTCCATTCACTTTTCAATTTTCTTCAACATCTCAGGATGTCATATATATTAGTAATTGATCAGAGTAAGTATTTATTTATGTAGAACTTAACTGTGTCATCCTAGATGTTTTGGGGCAAAATGATTGATTTATGTATTAGTTGAAATAGCCGGGTAAAACTTGTGGAGCTACCAAAATGTATGATAATAGTGAAAAATGGAAAATTTGGAACCGAAATTTTACTAATGACTAAAATTATAAAAGTACAACTATGTACAAAGTACTCTAGTCCAGGAAAATTACATCAACTATTCTACACCCACCGAAGATTTGCACCGCAGATTACACTTCACGGAAATCCTATGGTCGGGGGAGCGGCTGTAAACATTGGGATAGGGAGTAGGGCAAGAATGGGCCCCACCCCGCTCTCACATGGTGCACTCTACGGTGCAAAATCTCGATGGATAAATCATTTTTGAAATTACATAGGAAAATGTCCATTTTACTTTTAGGGCGAGGCAAGACGTGTCACCTCACATGAAAAAGTCACGTCACATAACATCTAGCATCTAGGGTCATATTTGTCTTTTGCCCATTATTCACATTTCACATTGTAGGAATTACTGTTTAGTCCACTTTTTCATGACCCAGTTAATGGCTAGTCCACTCGTGGAAAATATTTACTCCATGTTTTTGGACTACATTATTTACTCTCTAGTCCAAAAACTTCGTAGAGATTATAAAGTGTATTTTCTAAATGCCTAAAACACCCTTCCAGGCCTAATTAGTATCAACACATGTAAATGTTACTAGTAGTGTGTTACTACATAGTAGTAGTATCAATACGGTGATACTACATATTAATATGTACTGTACTAGTAGTAACAAAAATATCTTATTGTTACTAGTAAATTAGGTAACTACTTTACTATACTAGTAGTATACTAGTATAACTACTAGTATACTAGTATATTAGTAGTAACTTATGTAGTATCAATACTTAACAATTTTTTGATATATAGTATCAATACATAATATCAATATATAACATAGTACATATCAAACATACTACATATCAATATATAACATACTACATATCAATATGTAGTATCAATACATAACATACTACACATCAAGCATACTACATATCAAACATACTACATATCAATATGTAGTATGTTATATAGTATATATTGATACTACATATTGATATGTAGTAGTATCAATACATAACATATTACATATCAAACATACTACATATCAATATATAACATACTACACATCAATATGTAGTATCAATATATAACATACTACATATTGATATGTAGTAGTATCAATACATAACATATTACTACTAGTACTGGTTACTACTAGTATACTACATACTACATATGTTATTACTACATATGTTACCACTAGTACTAGTTACTAGTATACTATATACTAGTAACTAGTACTAGTGGTAACATGTAGTATCAATACATAACATACTACATATCAATATGTAGTATCAATAGATAACATACTACATATCAAACATACTACATATCAATATATAACATACTACATATTGATATATAGTATCAATACATAACATAACATTATTGAACATAACATATTGATACTACATATTGATATGTAGTATCAATAAATAACATACTACATATTAATATGTAGTATCAATATATAACATATTACTACAAGTACTAGTATACTACATATTACTACTAGCATACTAGTTGCTTGTAGTTGCAGGAAATCCCACATTACACCCCTCATATGATTTCATTATTATTCAACTCATTTTTAGGTTTAAACTCTTGATTTTATTGATCAATCTTAGAATCTTCTTACAAGAAAAGATAAAGAAATTAAGAATAATCTTTGCTCTAGACTTTCTCTCTCCTATTTACTTGTTTTTTACTTCAAAAAAGATCTCTCTCTCTTTTTACAACTCGAACGACTATTTATAAGGAAATACATAGTGGATGACAGCTAATCTGTCCTTTATTTTCGGGTATGGTCTGCGAAATTCTCGCAACCTGACAAATGTTAATTTTGCAAACTCTCTAATCTTCGCAGGACTACCATATATTTCTCGTGATCTTAGCTGACGTCATTTATTTTATCATTTCTGAAATTGTTCTGCGGCGCTGTTGTGCTGTGTCATTGATAATTTCGCTGAAACATTGTCATTACGAAATTCTGATCCTACATCTTGCCTCTTCTCATATCTTCTCTGCAAAGTAGAGAATGATGTGAGAAATGCCGCAGCTGTTCATCTTTTCATATTCTGCATTTATCACACGTATTCTTTCTTCCATTTGTTTCTTGACACGTCTTCTGTAACCGCTACTTTTCAACCGCTCACTTCTCTTCGTCTTAATGGTGTTTCTTTCTTCGAGTAAAAAAAATCTCCTTTATATACTCTTCTCACTCTTCTTTTTACTTTTTCTTCTATTTTTATTCTCTCATCTCTGCAACTCTGTTTTTCTTCTGCAAATTCTGCTGCTGTAATTTTTTCCTCCTTCAATTCTCTTATTTTTTATTCATTCCCATACTCTATATTCAAACATGGCTCCAAGTGGTCATAGATATGAGAAGAATTTACAAGATGTCCAAAAAGATCTTGCTGATAAAGGTTTCACTCTCTCTACCATTCCTGGTGAAAATGCCAAGTCAATTCTTTCTGTCAAATTTTTTTCTGATCAGTATTGTGATGATCAATCAATCATAATTTCGCTAGGTCATATTCTTGCAGGTCTCCCTATTCCTCTTTATAACCCAGATATTCCTTTATTTTATGAAATTGTCGCTCATTCGGGATTTTCGCGAGCTATCTTTCAACTAAGTGGGGATTGCATCCGTATAATGCTAGAGTTCGCTAATCGTGGTGCTGGTAGAGGATCTCTGTACTCCAAAGAACTTAGGGATCCTAAATTCGCAAACCTAGAGATAGTTGCTGAGAAATACACAGTAGCGAATTTTTTTGAGAACTATAAACTTATCTCCATGAAGAAAGAGAATACTCGCTGGGGTATTCGCTTAAAAAGAAAAGATAACATTGATGAAGACAAAATTCTCATGCAAGATATTGACTGGCAATCTGGTAAAAACAAAACTCCTCGCCAATCCAAAGATGATAAATGGTGTGTTTTTCCTTTAATGCTAAAAGGACCCTACATTGCTGGGTCAAATGTTCTTCCTGCGAATCTCGATGCTTATCAACCTTGGGTTTTCTCTTGGACCGAGAAGGAGAAAGAGGTATGTTTCTTCCCATTTAACTCACTTTATATTTCTTTATTGATTCTTATTATTCTGTTCACTAACTCTTGCGATATTCCGCAGATCCAAAAACTGAAAGATAGTTATAACAGGACTGGGAAATCTAGTACTCTGTTAGCTCTTCGCTCATACACAGATGAGGTCAGAAATTTTCTCTTATGATTTTAAATTTTCTTCAATTTTTTCTTATGATTTTAAACAGTATACTGTTACTTCCATGCTTCCATTTCTTATTTCTATCTGTGTGTGAAGATTACTGCTGAAGTAGAAGAATCTGCCGATGTTGCGAAGATTGTTGATAAAGGTAAAGGTGCTCTTCGCAGGGAAAAATCAACTGGTCCTCCTCCAAAGAAAAGGAAAGTTCGTTCTTCTTCTCCTTCAAATATTCCTCCTCACGAAAATTCTGAAAGTGACAATGGTGATGAAGACAACGATGATCTTGCTGCAAGTGAAGATTCTCCACCTGAATCTTCTATGGATAAGCTCTCTGGCCTCTTTTCTGATTCTCTACAAGGAATGGGAGATATCCAATTCGAAAATACCTGCAAATCTCTCGCTACCCTTTGCGATGTCCCTTTACTGGATGGTGATAGCTCTCTTCGTGGAGTTTCTAGATCAGTGACTCCCGACTTCTTGCATTCTCTCAATAGTCTGGTATATTTTTATCCTTTTACTTCTTCATTGTTATAACTCAAAATTTCTTTCTATATTAATATTTTTTATATTTTTCCGAAGGCTGGAAAAACTTCTTTTGCTGTTGCCTCAGATCTAGAGAGAAGACACGAAAATCTTGAAAAGAAGAATCTTCAATTTCGCAAAAAGAATGAAGAATTGGAAGCTGAAGTTAAAGGTCTTCGCGAGAAAAATAGACAATTAGAAATTGATTCTTCTTCGTATAAGAACAAAATCTCTAGTCTTCAGCAAGCTAATAATCAGCTTTACGGTATGTTACTTTTCTCTTTTCCCTTTATTCATTCATCCTGTTGTTTTATATTTACTCAAAGCTTCAATAACATTGATTATATTTTGTCTCGCAGATTCTGAAAATAGATATCGTGAAAAGATTGAAGAACTCGAAGCTGAAAAGGAGGAACTCGCAAAGAATCTTTCTTCTCACAACGACAAATATTCTAGATTAAAGAATCAAATCAATAACATTGTTGCGAATTTTAAGAATGATGCTATGCATTTTCGCAATCAAACTATCCAAATGGTTTGTGACGATCATAATATCCCACATTCTGATTATCCTTGTCTCTTGGAAGAAATCCCACAGAATACTCCCAGTTTGATTATCTCTGATAGCGAAGCTGACGATGAAGAATCTGATAGTGATGGAAGTTCTGATGGTGATGAAGATTCTGACGCAGACGAAGAAGGGAACAAGTCTGATGAAGATAATGAAGGATTAGCTAAGAAGTAGTCTTTATTTCTTTCTTTGATTCTTTGTAATACTTGTACATTTATTTCTTCTTTCTGTATATTTGTGTTTCTTTCATTTTGACCTGCATTAATTAAAACAATTCTTCTTTGCAATACAGTTAATCAATATAATCATTAATTATTGAAGCTTTGAGTAAATCTATCATATCGAGACAAATAAAATTTTCTAATTTCATACATTCCCATACTTGCCTCTGTTATTTGAATCCAAATGAGAGATTCCATAAATATTTTCTTATTGTATAACTTCGCAATCTTATGCGAAGTGATTTTGTTTCTTTTCAAATCTCATTCCTGTGCGGTCTTATTTTGCCTTCCTAATTAAAGGTCTTATTATGCCACCTCTTGTCATTGCGACAAAATCGCAGGACGTCCTTGCACTTTCATGCAAAAACCCCTTGATCTTGCCTTAAATTTTTCTTTTGTATTATGGCCTCTTCAGGAATGTTGCGACAATATGACAGGCCTAAATATTCTTGCGAAAATGAAGCCCCATGACATTGCCGTCTTGCGACGAAATCGCAGGACGTCTTCGCACTTTCATGCGAAAACCCATTGATCTCGTCTTATCCTTTTCTTTTGTATTATTGCCTCTTCAGGATTGTTGCACAAATATGACAAGCCTTAATATACTTGCAAATAAAAATCCTCATGACATTTGCGTCTTAAGACACTTATCAGCTCCCTAATGGAGGGTGCCTCCCTTATCTCCCCCTGGTTTCCCCTTCAAGGAGGCGTACTTATACCATACAAGGTTAGATCCTCCCATCTAGTCTTAACAACAACCAGTTGTTTTCGCAGCCTCTTATCCCTTTTACCTATAGGGCTCATGGTTACGAGACTGCACCCTAAGTGGGGTTTTCTTCAGGCCGAGTGCAGTATAAGCCAAGACTTGTCAAGAATGGAAAAGTACGTTTCAAACGTCTCTGGCAATCTTGACTCAACCGTGTACCTCGACGCCTTGATCAGATCTGCACTCCTTGGGAGAGTCCTTATTACCTTAGTCGTCCAATCTAAGTCATATGCTTAAGCTGTGAATCCAAGGTTCCTCTCCCGGATGGGCTTCATTGACCCCAAATCTCCATGACTCAGGTTCCGGTGGCGGTGTAGCCTTTCCCCGAGTCATGCAATAGGTACCCCCTTATATGACGTACTTTAGGACTTACATTTTCCTCTTGCGAAATTGTATTCGCGAACTAGGGTGTACGCCATAAAGGTTCGCCTCTTTCTCTTTTGTCATTTTTCTCTGATTTCTTTCTGTAAAATTCATTATCTCTGCGAGAAACTCGCAAATCATCATATTGTATCTGAATTTCGCAATCTCAATTTTGTCATTCAATTTAATGTATTTTTGAGAATTTTGCTTATTGCGAGAGTATCGCAGCAACTTAATCATTCATACATTTCTTGTTTTTATTATCTTTGTCATCCTCTGCTTCTTTATTATTTTCTGCTATTGCTTCCTTAGTAGTGGTGTGTTCATTATTTTTATTCTGAGCTAGCATTAGTTTCGCAACATCTCTTGTTATTTCCTTTCGATTGCGTCCACCATCAACCTCTCACTTATTTGTGTATCTTTGATTTTATGTCGCCAGTTTTCCTTCTTGTTTGCTCTTCCTTCGCAAGATTCTATCTCAGTTTCGTAACACCTCTTTCCTTCAACCCAATCTCCCTTTATGATTCCTACACCACTGGGGTGAGGGAATTTGATTCACTGGTGGAAAGTTGAATCTACACCTAGAATCCCATGTAGCCAAGGTCGACCAATTAACGCATTGTAGGGTGATTCTACATCAACGATACAAAATAAGATTTCAGAAGATATTCCCTTCAATGGAATTCGCATAGTAACCTCCCCTTTAGGCTTGTTAGCAGTACCATTAAAACCATATATCTTATATGTTGATGGTATAAGATCATCATCTCTCCCACCCATGGTTTTATAAGTATGATAAAATAAGATGTTCACAGAACTTCCAGTATCGATTAGAATTCTATTGATTGCCCACTAATCTTCAGTTTCATCATCCTCATCTTCTTTCGGTTTTGGATTAATTTCTAATTTTACTACCAATGGATTGTCATGCACCTCTTCTCCTTCGGGAACTTCTTCTGCGGTAAAAGAAATGATCTGTTTCTGCCATTCCTCTAGTGGCGAGATTTTCGCAATATTCATAATTTCTCTTCCATCATTATCTCTTGCGAACACTCTACTCAAAACACTATCGTGAAAATCTACAATTGTCTTATATGAATGTACGATAGAGTGATAGAATAAATTTTTTGCTTTTGCACCTACTTCTATGAAGAATGTTTCTTTCTTTTTCATCGTATTCACTTTGTGATGTTCTGGTGGTGGTGGCAGTGGTTGAGATTGTGGATGCCCTACCAGAAAGTCGTTTAGTTTTCCTTGATCTATCATTCTCAAAATATTTCTTTTTACATTTCCACAATCATTTGTGGTATGTCCATGAAAATGATGATAAGAACAAAATTCATGACTTCTGTGGTTTGGAGGTGGTTCCGTTCCCATGTTCCATGGTGTTGGTATATTCTCCATCAAGATTATAGCTTCCCATATCTTCTCCACACTTGCATTTAGAGGTGGCATCTTGATTTCTTCCCATACTACCTTGTGACCTCTTTGTCCTCTATTATAGATTTGTCTTTGACCTCCATAAGTTTCTTGCGGTTGATCGAGTCTTTGAATCTTGTTATTTCCTCCACGATTGTAGAAATTTATTTCTCTTTCATACTCTTCTTGATCTCGGCTTCCCATAGCTACCAGTTTCTGTTGATTGTTACTTGTCACCTTCTCTTGCTGTATTTGCGAAGTATTCGCAACAGTGTTTATTAGCTTGGGTAATAAGCTTACATTCGCTGTTTGTGAGCTGGTGTTCGCAACTGGATATGATTCCATTTCATTTTTCCTTTCCTCTAGAGAAATGTATTCTTCTTGAAGTTCTCCCAATTCAGTCTTTGTGATCGTATTCTTGACTCTGAAAATTTGGACATACAATAGGTTTGTTGCAAACATAGCATTGGTAAATGATAATATAAGATATCTCACATCTACACGGCCAGCCATTTCGCTACACATAGTTCTCCATCTTTTAGTCAGGTGTTTCAAACTTTCGCCAATCCTTTGTTTTAATCCAAACACATCTTCTATACCAGGTCGCGAGGAGTTATTACTTATGTATGCCCCCAAGAATGTAGTCTGCAAATGACTGAAGGAGGTTATTGTGTTCTTTGGTAGTACTTCAAACCATTTTAACGCCTATCTTGTTAAGCTGGATGCGAAATATTTGCATAACACGGCATCATGATTTTCCCACTGTAACATGCACCTCACATAGTCTTTAATGTGTTGAATTTCACAAGTTGTTCCATCAAAAATGCTGTTTAATGCGGGCAAATTGCATTTCGGTGGTATTCCTCCTAATTGTACTTCCCTTGTAAATGGAGTTTTCGCAGCTTCTTCTATTGCTTCATCCAATTGTATTCTACCTACTTCTCCTCTATTATTTAGCATTCCTCTCATTTCTTCTAATTCTTTCAAGATTTTTTTATTTACACCTGAATATTGATACATTGGTCTCTTTAATTTCGCCTCTCTTCTTCTGCGTTCATGTCTATCTTCTCACACGAAATTTTGGATTTCTTCTTCATTATCTTCATCTCGTATTCTTCTGCGATTCTCTTCCTCATCTCTATCTTGAATTCGCAGATGATGATGCCTTTCATCTTCCCCTCCATGATTTTGTTCATTTCTTATAAATTCAATTTGCTGTCTTTCAGCCATCCTCTTTACTCTATCATACTCCTCATTAAGATTACCGTTATTCCGGTTTTGTGTAGGTCTTCTTTCTCGATTGTCATGATTTTTCTGGCGAATTGTCTCCTGAAGCTCTTGTTCTTCCATTTCCGCTCTCAATCTTTCACGTTCGCAGTTAAACGTGTTTGTTCAGCATAATGTCTTTCAATTTCTTCTTCAATCGTCTGTTGATTTCTTTGGGTTTCTCTCACATGTAAAATTCTTCTTCCTTCCTCTCGATTTCCTTCGCCATCTTGGTCATTTCGTCCCTGATGTTGTCCGTTCTCTTGATTTCCACCATTTTTCCCATCATCAAAAGTTTCATTTTGTGGAACGTAACGATCATCAGCTCTTTCTCTATTTTCGCGATATTCTTCATTAGGATTTAATATTTCTTCTTGAATATTGTTTCCAGCATTGATTATGGGTGAGCTTCACCTCGTTTCTCTTCTAGTCAATCTTGAATATGATTTTGTAATACTTTTCGATCTTCTATTCTGTATTCTTATAGTCTCCATCCTTAACTCGTGATTTTGCCTTTTTAAATTTGCACGTTCTTCTGTTTCAGCTCTTCTTTCTTCATGTATTCTTCGTCTCATCGTTTCTAATGCTCCAATTTCCTCATCTCCATGAATTATTCCTTCATCTGCTTCTTGATTTCTCTCTTCCTGTCTATAATTTTTGTTTTGTTGCTCTTCTTCTACTTCTTCTGCCGAATTTGATTGCCAAGTGTGTATGCTCACCCTATCATAATCTGTATTCCTTTCTTGAACTAGAATTTGTTGAATTGGTGGTTGAATTTGATTTTCTCTATTACTTCTCATTCTAGTAGATTCTCCCATTTCACTTCTTTCTCTTCCAGCAATTCTTTTGCTTCTTCTAACAGTAGTCGGTTGTTCAGATGTATTTCTTCTTCTATCCATTTCTTCAACGTTAACAATATTGCAAGAAATTATGAAAAATTCTTAATCAATCACTCTAATTTTTCACAAATCTCAATATCAATCTTCAGCTTTTTCTAGAATAATCATCAACACCTCCCTGTTTCTAGCGCCATTATGTAGTTGCAGGAAATCCCACACTTCACACCTCATATGGTTTCATTATTATTCAACTCATTTTTAGGTTTAAACTCTTAATTTTATTGATCAATCTTAGAATCTTCTTACAAGAAAAGATAAAGAAATTAAGAATAATCTTTGCTCTAGACTTTGTCTCTCCTATTTACTTGTTTCTTACTTCAAAAAAGATCTCTCTCTCTCTTTTTACAAATCGAATGACTATTTATAAGGAAATACATAGTGGATGACAGCTAATCTGTCCTTTATTTTCGGGTATGGTCTGCGACATTCTCGCAACCTTACAAATGTTAATTTCGCAAACTCTCTAATCTTCGCAGGACTACCATATCTTTCTCGTGATCTTAGCTGACGTCATTTATTTTATCTTTTCTGAAATTGTTCTGCGACGCTGTTGTGTTGTGCATTGATAATTCGCTGAAACATTGTCATTGCGAAATTCTGATCCTACATTGCTACTAGTATACTAGTTACTACATATTACTACTAGTATACTACATCCTACATATGTTATTACTACATACTACATATTACTACTACTATACTAGTTGCTACTAGTATACTAGTTACTACATATTACTACTAGTTACGACATACTAGTATACTAGTTACTACATACTACATATTACTACTAGTATACTAGTACTAGTATACTACTCCCTCCGTCCATAATTAGATGACATACTTGGTTTTAAGTTTTGTCCCATAAATAGATGATCTATTTTTGTTACTATAAGAAATATGTATAATTTGATAGTTATGTTTATATTCGTTAGGTACGTGTTTTAAAATGCTTTTCAACGGTATAAAGTTTACGAAAAACTGTGATATAGTTTAAGAGATAAATCATTTCGAAGTTTTACTAACATCCTTGTCTTAAAAAATTGTGCAAACTACAACTATGTCATCTAATTAGGGACGGAGGGAGTAGTTGCTACTAGTATACTAGTTACTGCATATTACTACTAGTATACTAGTTACTACTAGTATACTACATACTACATATAACATATGTACTAATATACATAATATTATATGTTAGGGTTACTAGAGTAATTTTACTCTTTTGAAAACTTTTTTGGACTATCGAGTAAATATGTTTTTCCGCTGGACTATCCATTAATCCGGGTCGGGTTTACTGGACTAAACAAGAAAGTCCTCTTTCACATTAGCAAAATCGCTTTTGTATAAGAGAGAATGAGTCCATTGTCCAAATATTCTTAAAAGATGGGTCAAAGGGATAAGTAAACATTATGAATGGGTGCAACGGCCGCCAAAAGTACAAGACAACTATATGCCTCACCTTTATTTTATTTTTTATTTTTATCTCTTTCTCTCTCCGTAAGTTGCAAAATACAAGTCGGATTCTAATGAAATTTATATTTTTGAGAAGGGTTTTTGATTGTCTACAAAATAAGATTCATTGTCGATAGTAACTTCGAAAAAAAAAATCCGAAAACAATAGCTAGGATGAAAATGGTTCCATCCAGACTTAAACTAATATAGAAAAATTTATTTGAAAAATTGGATGCAACTTGACTTAAACTAAGAAAAAGAATTTATACGATAAATAACTAGAATAAAATCTAGATTCATCCTGACTTATACAAAATATTAGAAAATTATATTAAAATAGATAGGATGAAACTAGATTCATCCTGGCTTATACAAAAGATTAGAAAATTATATAAAAATAGATAAGATGAAACTGGATTCATCTCGACTTAAATTATATATATATAAAAAAATAAGTAAAAATAACTAGAATGAAACTGGTTGCATCTTGACTTAAACCAAAATAAAAAAAAAAGATCAAAAAATAGTTAGGATGAAATTGGTTGCAACCTAGCTTAAACTCACCATAATAAAAAAATTAGTAGGATAAATCTGGAAACATCTTTGGTTAGATATAAGAAAATTATCCATTAGTATTAAGATGAATCCGGATGCATTCTTATTTAAGGTGAAAAGCAATCAAACTTAATTTCAACCCTAGATGCATAACTAACTTGTTCCGTTTTGTCTTTGTGAAACTCTCTACTGCAAGAAAATCGAGGTTAGAACCTCTTTTGTCTCTTTGTCTATTAAGCTGCATGAAAATTCTCCACTGTAAGTGACACATGTTACAAATTTTGATGATATGTTTTTGCTTACAGCCACTAATTAATCTTGATTCAGAATTGCTTTATTTATCCATCCAAATATGTCGTCGGTCTCTCCTGACAAATGCCCTCTTATTTATCCTAGTGAGATTGGGATATGCCCAAACTAATTGGGGTATACCCAGATTTATATGGACATAGTGCCTTACTAACGGGAGGCTAAATGTGGGTGAGTTTACTTTATTACCCTTGAACTAATTAACCCTATTATTTAATATAATAACCCTAAAATTAAAAACTTAAACAAACCGTTAATCTTCTGTTCTTCATCTCATCTTCCATCAAACTCATAAGAAAAAATCTTTAAAAATTGAAAATTTTGATTTTCCTGAAAAATGGTTGATTCCAAACGATCAATAGATAACACAGATTCAACAGGAAGTATCAAAAGATACAAATCAGAGAAAAAAGGTAAGGGAAAAGATGGAACTAGTAAACCCGAAAGTTCAATCCCTGAGAATGTTGAAAACAACCCTCCGCCGGTGAAAAGAAGACTGTAAGTGATTTCTAAACTCAAACCCATTATTGTTTAGTGTTTTGTGATTGTTAGATTAGGTTAGAAATCGCAGACTATGTTTTTCAGGATTCTATGTCGGTAAGGTTTCTTAAAAATTAGATGTCGGCCTTCTCATTGTTAGTGACAATCGATATGGTAGTAACATGAAGATCATGCCGAATTTTCATATCATCCATGGCGATTGCGAAACATTAACCAGGGTCGACATGGTAATCAAAACAAACCCTTCCGACTTTCCTTTAGTCGGCATGTTCTTAAAATTATACCGTTCCAACTTTAGGTCACAGAAACCTGATTTTGTTGGGTTAGCTGTCGGCATTATTATTGAATATAACCCTACCGACTTTGTATTAGTCGGCGTGTAAGATGATCACTACCATGCCGACTATGTATTAGCCGACAATGTTTAGATTCTAGACCTTGCCGACTTGATGACTATAACCATGTTTCAATGTGGAAAAAATTTATATCCTTTATTTGTGCATTGTTTAGGTTCCCAGAGGAAAAAAAACAAGATCTACCTTGTTCGGTTACTGCAGAAGAGCTATTAGAATTTATTAACGAAATTTATCCCAATTAATGTAGAAGATCCTAAAGATGAAACTGAAGAGAATTGCCCTATAAGGAATTTAAGAAAGATCCTGAAGAATTCCTAAGGCTTATGCACAGTCCTAGCAATCCCCTCAACTATGAAGAATGCACATCATCAGAGGAGGAAGAAGAGGAGGTTGATCCAAGGACTTTTTTCAAGGCATGTGACTTTTCTGGAGTGAACCCCTATTACAATGAGGACGGTGATTACATAGGGCATGTGACTTTTCTGGAGAGATATGAAACTCCTTGTCGTTTTCTTGTCGGGAGGCCATCTTCTTTATTATGTATTGGCATTGGGTGAGATTCTCCTCAACCGATCCACTTAGGTGTCCCAATTGTTGCAAGACAACGTGAAACCCATAATTTCCATCTTTTGTGACGTCGTCGGTACCAATAACGAACTCTTGAATAATTGGAGGGAGTTATATGCGATACTCTTGCAACACCGGTTGTACAACCTTCCTTGGACGACCTCTTTTATTCGCAACATCTCCTTGGATTGCTTGACTCTCAAGAGGTAGAGTGCCATTTGGATTTAAGTTTGAGACAGTTGGTGTAGTTGAATCCTTCCTTGGCCGATCCCTTGACTCTCAAGAAGTGGAGTGCTATTTGGATTCAAGTTTGAAACCGTTGGTGTAGTTGTTTCTTTCCGCGGACGACCTCTTTTATTTTTAGCCGGCTCCTCCTTGTATCGCGCCTCGGTATGGATGTCCGGATGGATCGCACTTTGTACTCAAATGCTCTTTAATTTGTTCCCTTTCGGATTGATCGCACTTTGTACACAAATACTCTTTAATTTGTTCCCTTTCGGATTGATCGCACTTTGTACTCAAATACTCTTTAATTTGTTCCCTTTCTTGCGCCATCGTCTTTGTGGTAGGTGGTCTACCGTTAGGATCTTGTTTCGCCGGTTCTTGAAGTTCTTCCATAAAATGGTAAACAATCGGCATCAACTTGTGCTTCATAATTTGTTTGTCCAACCTATTCAACTTGGGGTACTTTTCAAGGATTATTCTCCCAAGTTCCATGTCGCCAAACTCTTCACCGGGATCTTCTCTTGGAGCCGGTTTGAAATATAATTGCTTCCAATAAGGATCAATATCATCAAGAGGAATGAGAGTTTTATACCTACCAAGCATATGACGACATGGAAGTCCGATAGCCTTCATTATCCTACACTTACAAGGAGTGCTCGGGTTGTCATACTTTTTATACTTTCTAAACAAAGCAAGATGTTTCATCATAAAACGTATTGCCCAATGCGAGACGTTGCAATGTATACCAACAAGCATCCAATTATCCTCCTTAAACTCCCTCAACTTCCGGAACCTACTTTCTTGTAATTGCTTTTTTATCTTGTTGATATCATTATTAGTGTACTCATGGATAGCATGTTGCACTGTCACAATCCCATTTTGACTTGTGAAAAGTAGACCTTTTAGTTGATATGATTTTCAATTGAGTTGTATTAAGATGATTCGTTCACTCAGATTTGTTGAGAATTTTTTTTAAGACTTAATAAAGAAAATAAGGAAAAATATATATACACAATTTGTCACAAAATGAAGAGACGTTGAGACGCGGGATTCCACTACTTTTCATATTGTTATGGTTCAGTCATTAACTCTAGACAATATAGCTCAAACAAAAGAAGTTGTGACTCTAGTTCTTTGCCAAAAATAGATTTCGCAAAATATTATTTGTAAGTTAAAAACATGACGCATCTAAAGTATTTAGAACTAAGCGTGCGGCATCTAACAAAATAAAAAATAATTAATAGAAATCATAAAACAATTAAATCTATGCAAAAAGTCAATAAAAGAATTAATTCATTTACCACAATCATGAAAAGTTGTTTCGTCCGTTGTCCCAGTGATGGGGTCTAGCTCCGCATGGTGAAAACACACTCAAAGGAATTTTTCATTGCTCAAAAAGGTGTTTACAAGGAGAAAAGGTATAAAACAGGGCCTTTGTAACAGTTATAATTGTTACAAATACAATAATAAACTGTTACTGACGTTGTAGCTTCTACGACTGTCACTATGTGCCGCAACCACTGTAGTTATACGACCCACGGCTAAGTGTCGTTGTCACTGTTGGACTGTCCTGGTAAGTCTGATCTTCGTGTTCTTCAGCTTTGCAGCAACAGAAATGGAGTTTCTGCAGCTTGATTTTTCGACTCTGTGGTGCTCTATTCCTCTCCCAAACTCTCCATCACCTCAAATGTGCTCTCTAGCTCTCTATTTATACACTAAAATACACATTACTCAAATATATTCTTCCATAACTCCAAAATCTTCTTCTTTTTAATTAAAAATATCTTTAGGAATTTTTCCTTCTCTTTATTCTTCATATTTCTTTACTAAACTCATATCTTCTTCAATTCGCAGAATAAAATCCAAGATAAAATCTTCCAGGGATATCTCTCTTGTTTAATACAAGATAACTTCATTTTTCTTCAAATTCTTCATGTTTATAAAGCAAGAAGATATTCTTATCTTAAAGATAATAAATCCTTTACCGGTGGAACCAAATTTCCCGCAAATATTCTTTTTGAATGTTGAAGATGAAGGGTGCCTCTTATCCTTCTGTTGGGGTGCCGATAGTAATTTGGGTTCTGAGAACAAATTTGGGTTGCACATAACCGCGGGTTCCCCTTAGCCAAATCTGAGGTCTGCTTAGCAAATGTCCTCCGGGGGTGCCATTAGCAGTTTTTCGAGCCGATTCTTCCAAAAATGTTTATTTTCCAAAAACACCTTCAAACACACAAAACACCAAAATAAGTACAAAATCGAGTACCAACATAGAGAAAATTGGGGACAATTTAGAAACAAAAATGTGTCTATCAAATATCCCTAAACTTATTATTTGCTAGTCCTCGAGCAAATTTATTCTAGAAAATAAAGTCTACACTTAGCATGTGCAACAAGCCGTTAAACCGCTAGGTGGCCCTAGCGGCGGAGTGTTTTCTCCGGGGGGTTTACCAGAGGTGTACCCACAAAACCTTTACTACAGACCCTAGATATCCATGCAAAACCTTGGAAGGCACTAAAGAATCTCCTTGGTTGGCATACTTATTGACTACAGGAGGAAGTACCCTGATGCGAAATTCCAATTGATGTACATGAGTTTGCACTCAAGCATACTAAAATTCATATAAAGTGACAGAGCTCTACTCAGATAGTTTCTGGACATCATAAACGGAGTCAACCAATCACATGGAAAGATTAAGAAGATGGATAAAGAGAAAAGATAGATGGTTTAAAGTGAACAATATTTCCCATATCTGTCTGAAGGCCTCTGCCAAGATGGACCTATCCTAATGGACTGAGATACCGGTCTGACTAATATCAACACAACTGGCATATACAAAGGGGACCAGTGGTCGATAAACCTAACTTTAGGTCAACACAACTGGCATATACAAGGGCACCAGTGGTCGACTTTATTGAATTTATTCCGGTTGGTCTGATGGTCTGGTCTTTATTTTTTTTTTATTTTTTTTGGTATCTCAATCACCCTATTTCACCCTAGCAAAGGTAACAACTTGAATCGTGTGCCGCACCAAATCACTTAAAAAATAAAAACAGAAGGATTAGGATTCAACGATATATGGAGAAACTACCATGTTTTTTTTAATTCTAACACCTGAGCTCTGTGCTTTTATGAATAGACTCTTTAGATGTTTCCATCTAATCAGATTGGTTCCTCAACTCCTACAACCAAGATGTTTCCATCCACTTATATAGGTTAGTGTTATCCTTAATAGGCATAAATTTCTAGGCTCTGGAGTTTATTTATACTGCAACTAAAAAGTTTCTCCCAAACCCCCAAACTTAAATCTAACATTGTCCTCAATGTTCTAAAGATAAAATTAAAAGCATGAACAAGGAGAAACTGTTACCACTTGAAGCAAAAGAGTTAAGGAAAGATATTACCTTGTTGCATGAGCATGGGTTACCTCCCAAGAAGTGCTAAGTTTAAAGTCTTCAGCCAGACATCAAAAGGAATTAGTCACCTCTTAGAATCATAAAGTAATAGTCGGAATAACTATGGATCACCAAAACCAAATAGGGCTATCACAAGTAAAAGGAATCCGCAACATCCCAAGAAAATTAGCAAATAAAGAACACCCTTGTCTAGTTTCCTGTTTAAGACAACTACATCTAGCTGTGGTTCAGGTTCAGGTTCTATAACAGCGTCTAGATAAAAAGCTTTCATTGGTTGGATTTCCTCAAAGGAATTCTGAATATCAGGCTGAAGAGTCTGGAAATACTCAAGTAAGAACTTACAAGCGCATAACAAAAGCATGAATAACTGGGGATCCTCTAAGTCAATCAGATTTGACTCACACAGCTGACCACAATGAAAGAGGTGGTATTCCTTAAGAAAATGTGTCGACCCTATTCTCCTAAAATAATTAGGTTCAGTCTCAAAACTTAATAACCGACACATCTGAAAATCATAAGTTCCCACAATTGGAAGAAAAGTTTTTGGCGGGAAAACAAAGTCAATTTGGGTATTATCGCCTGGGTAAACCACATCAACCAGAGGATGGGTTTCTAACAACTGAGCTTCTTTCTGGACATCATTAGGTTCGGTAAAATGTGTATGAAGATAATCTTGTAAGATGGTTGAGGCACAAATGTCAAGTCCTACACGAGGGAACTTTCCAATAGTTAAAGCACACAGAGAATTACCCCTAAACTTAGAGTTTTCTGTGTCTCTAGAAAGACTAGTCACAACTTCCCTAATTTCTAGGTCATCAGATTCCTGAAAATGGTCAATTGATTCTTCTAAGTCTGGTTCATCTTCGCTCATTTCTACGAGTTTATGGTCTTTTAAGATTAGTGTTTCTAAATCGCTAGACTCTAAAACATTATTCTCATGGTAAACTCTTTCCTCTAAACCATCATCACAATCATATAAAGGATTACCAGCGGTTTTTCTAGTAAAGGCTCATTAACTAAGGTGTTAATCATAATAACTTCCTCTGATTCACTGATAGGCATATCAAATAATGGATTATCCAACACACTGCAGGCTAAAGAATCATGAACTACATCGTCTAAAACGGTGATATCTCTAGTCAAATCCTCATCCTTTTGAATAGGTGAATAATTATTAAAATTATTTGGATTTGAACTAGAAACAACACTATCATTATAAAGCTCAATTGGAGTAACAAATTCCTGATCAGTATGCCTACATATTTCATGTTCTTCATCAATACTATCCTCATCATAGTCATCATTATTATAATATGAAAATGATCGAACCTCATCTAAACAAGTTGTGTCACCAATTCTAACCTATTCATCTTCATTATTATAAAAATTATCCTCATTTTCACGGATGAGATAGGAAAGAATATATTGGCAATCACGAGTAATTCGAGCAGTTCTTTCTTCCGTCTCTAATTTATGCATACGTGTTAACTCAGCAAACTTACGTGTTGACTCAGTTAACTTACATGTTGACTCATCTAACTTCCTGAGGTTATCTTCTAAAGGAGGTTCACTCACCGTTAAAGTTCTTTCGACCATAACTAAGTCATCTGTGTTCGCTAACTTATGTGTCGACTCAAGTAACTTACGCGTTGACTCAAGTATCTTACGTGCTTCATCTAGAGGAGAGGAATTATAAGAATCTTGCTCGCATGACTGGTATTCATGTGGATAGTAATTTGTCTCACCATGGTATGACCCATATCCTTCAAAAGGATGGCGTTCCCAACCACTATTCACACTCTGGTCATAATAGGAATAATGTTCATACTGCTCAGCCGGATACTCATTGTATTGGCTATTATAATACCAGTTCGACATCCTAACTGCAAGGGAATTATAAACAAACACAAAGAAGGCTAACTCGACCACAACAAGCCTAATTTATCTAGCAAACAAAAAGCATGATGGTTCCACTTAGATTGTTTCTAGACCAACTTCTAATACTTCGAAAGGGAATTCGTTACAATTTAAGCAAACCCCTCTGGAATCAATCCGAGTCAAAGTAAGTTGAATAAAGGCGAGGGAAGCTGCGTGGAGCTTTGATACCCAAGGCCTCACCGCATTACAAGGCGGCACAGTCACGCGTTCAACTCACAGAAACCATCATGAACTTTGAATTATGCTTAAAAGAGTAACCAATATTTTTCGAATGACTTTCCTGTTAAGCTCGTTACCCTATCGGTCTCGTTCTAGTCAATATTTTTAGCTTAGGTTCGCGTAGGTTACGTGTTCCTAAGACGGGCAAGAAGGAAACGGTGATGAAATCCCAGTCCTTATCTTGATTTGGCCAGGCCTTGCCCTTTACTAGAAAATTAAATCCGATTTCAGGTCCTCAACATATATGCATACAAAATCATCCAGTAAACCCGCTGACAGGGGATTCGCGGGTGTTTAGAATTCTTACCTCCTGTTCTAGACGGGGGATGAACTGTTGAAGTCGACTCGGGCCACGAATCCTATGTCATGTACGAACCAGAGGGGACGAGGCGATATCGTAATCGCTGTCCTTCTCTGCACACAGTTTATATTTAAAACTACCCTTTCGTAGGGTTTAAAAAAATAAATAAAGTCCCAAAGTTCAATGTCCGAAAATAAAAAAAAAAAGTCCAAAAATAAAAGATTAAAAAAATAAAAACCTTAATTACAGTTTCTAAAAATAAAATAAAATAAAATAAAATAGAATATATATATATATACAAAAATTTTCTTCTTCACTCCTTTAGGATTCCTCCTTTCTTTTCTTCTTTGGCTTCGCTTTCATTTTCAGCACTTTCTCCCCTTTTCTTTAGCTCAGTTCCAAATCTGAAAGCAAACAAGAAATACCAAAAGGCATAAAAAGGAACAAATAAAAAAAACCTAAAAACAAATTTATAAACAAATCCGCGTCGGCGGCGCCAAAAATTGATGTGATTTTCAATTGAGTTGTAGTAAGATGATTCGTTCACTCAGATTTGTTGAGAATTTGTTTTAAGACTTAATAAAGAAAATAAGGAAATATATATATACACAATTTGTCACAAGATGAAGAGACGCTGAGACGCGGGATTCCATTACTTTTCATATTGTTATGGTTCGGTCATTAACTCTAGACAATATAGCTCAAACAAAAGAAGTTGTGACTCTAGTTCTTTTCCAAAAATAGATTTCGTAAAATATTATTTGTAAGTTAAAAGCATGACGCATCTAAAGTATTTAGAACTAAGCATGCGACATCTAACAAAATAAGAAATAATTAATAGAAATCATAAAGAAATTAAATCTATGCAAAAAGTCAATAAAAGAATTAATTCATTTACCACAATCATGAAAAGTTGTTACGTCCGTTGTCCCAGTGATGGGGTCTAGCTCCGCATGGTGAAAACACACTCAAATGAATTTTTCATTGCTCAAAAAGGTGTTTACAAGGAGAAAAGGTATAAAACATGGCCTTTGTAACAGTTATAATTGTTACAGATACAACAATAAACTGTTACTGACATTGTAGCTTCTATGACTGTCACTATGTGTCGCAACCAATGTAGTTATACGACCCACGGCTAAGTGTCGTTGTCACTGTTGGAAAACGACTGTCCTGGTAAGTCTGTTCTTCGTGTTCTTCAGCTTTGCAGCAGCAGAAATGGAGTTTCTGCAGCTTGATTTTTCGACTCTGTGGTGCTCTATTCCTCTCCCAAACTCTCCATCACCTCAAATGTGCTCTCTAGCTCTCTATTTATACACACAAATACACATTACTCAAATATATTCCTCCATAACTCCAAAATCTTCTTCTTTTTAATTAAAAATATCTTCAGGAATTTTTCCTTCTCTTTATTCTCCATATTTCTTTACTAAACTCATATCTTCTTTAATTCGCAGAATAAAATCCAAGATAAAATCTTCCAGGGATATCTGTCTTGTTTAATACAAGATAACTTATTTTTTCTTCAAATTCTTCCTGTTTATAAGGAAAGAAGATATTCTTATCTTAAAGATAATAAATCCTTTACCGGTGGAACCAAATTTCCCGTAAATATTCTTTTTGAATGTTGAAGATGAAGGGTGACTCTTATCCTTATGTTGTGGTGTCGTTAGTAATTTGGGTGCTGAGAACAAATTTGGGCTGCACATAACCGCAGGTTCCCATTAGCCAAATCTGAGGTCTGCTTATCAAATGTCCTCCGGGGGTGCCTTTATCAGTGTTTCGATCCGATTCTTGCAAAAATGTTTATTTTCCAAAAATACCTACAAACACACAAAACACCAAAATAAGTACAAAATCGAGTACCAACATAGAGAAAATTGAGGACAATTTAGACACAAAAATGTGTCTATCATTAGTCTCCCATGAGCTTCCTCTACCATACTTGTGGATTCAAGTTTGAAATCTTTATAGTTGTAAGTAAGAGCATACACAAACCTCTAGTTGTGTGGCCTCAACCATTGTTTCTTGTAATATTCCACTACTTTGGGGTAATTAGTCCCCCAATCTTCCTCGAACTCCTTCAAGTTTATCTCATATCTTGCAAGACTCATCGACCAAACCACCTTATCCCACACTTTCATGAATAACCCAAACTTGATCTCACCTTCTTTCCATTCTTCGTCTTCTTTCTCTTTCTCCTTCTCTCGCTCCTCTTTAGTTAGTTTGCTAAGACGTTCATCTTCTTCTTTTTCACGTTTAGTTCCTTTCTTTGCCTTCGGTTTTTGGATATGACTTCTACAATTATTTCTAAGATTGTATTGTATATGCCAAGTGGAAAGGAAATTTTGTGCATTGGGAAAGACTATCCTCACAGCGTTCATTATTGCTTGCTCATTGTCGGTGACTATAACCCTGGGAGTCTCTTCTTCGTGGTAGAGAAGCTTCAAAGTTTCCAATGCCCAAATATAGCTATCATCCTTCTCACGATCCATAAAACACCATGCCACCGTGAACGATTGCTTATTCGAGGTTTGTCCAACAATGTTCAACAAAGGCATGTTGTACCTATTCGTCTTATAAGTATAATCCATGAACAAAACTTGGTAAAAGCAACGCGCCAATTGAATCATATCGGGATGCGCAAGAAAAATACGATCCACCTTCCCCTCCGATGACTCATGGTGTCTCACCGTGTAGTTGTATTTGTGTATTAACCATTGTAATTCTTCCATCACCTTTATTCCATCCCATTCAATTCTTTTAATAGTTGCGTTGGCCGCATAAATTGTAGACAATGAAGAAAGATTATCCGGGTCGTCCCTCTTGAACTTACTAAGGAGATTGCTTGGTTTAATTCCCCAAATTTTTCTTACTTGTTCGAACTCGTGCGGTTTCAACTTGGTAACTTGACAATGCCCAACAAGAGTTTCCGGATCTTTATGGTTATGCCAACCAACATCAACTCTACTCATTCTCCACACGTTGTCGGTTTCTTTGTTCCTCCAAAAAATAATCTTGAATGGGCATCCACACTTCTTTGACTTCGTCTTGTACACCCTAGTCGTCTTCTTATCCTACACATAACCCTTTCTCTTATGATTTTCGTCCGGCGACCCATAATACTCGCATAAAATTTCAAACTGCGTAGATTTTTGTTGGGTGTTTTTCACTAGAACGCAGATCTTCTCTTTTGCTTTCTCAATAATCCATTTGACCGCGTCATTTTTATCCTCCCATTCCAAATCATTAGTGTAATGTGCAGAAGTATCAGGACCCCTAATTTTCTGAGCTTGAGGATGATCCGTCATCGGTACGAATGCAACAATCTACAAAACATCAAAAGTTAGTTCATATGTATTACCCAAGTCGGCAAGGTCGACATATATAACCCTGCCGACCACAAAACAGCCGGCATGGAAGAAAAATTTAACAGTGCCGACTAGACTAGAGTCGGCAGGGTTCAAAAAGATTAAAATGTCGGCTTAAGCATTTTCAAGTAACGAATCCTGTGTTGTAAAACTGAAAGTCGACATAGTTTAAATTTTCTACCCCGTCGACACGAATACTTCTCATGAAAAGTCGGCACGTTGTTGAAATACAAACCACGCCGGCGTAGTTGGTCGGCATGATCGACAAGCGTCGACCCTGCCGACCCTTGCAACAAAAGTGAAAAAACAAAACCAAAATCCATCATTTGCATGGAAAAGTCCCAATCTTCACCACGTATGTTGTCTACCTGATTACTTGTAGTTCCATTCTCTTCTTCTTGGTCATTGGTTGGATTCTACGTTTTGCTCAAGATATTCATCACTTCCATACCCATCACGAGTTTGAGGAAAATAAAAGTGAGGGTCATGCATGTAATCCATTTGATCATGGTCTGGTAGATCGTCATACAAGTACTCATCTGTAGGAGGAAAGTTAGAAGACTCGCCCACTTCAAAATCAGGATTTGAATCACTCATATCACAAATTTCTCAAAAACCCTAACTTCCCCCCCCCCCCCCCCCCCAAAAAAAAAAAACTTCCTCTACTATTTCATTCTACTTCTCTCTCTAAATTATTTCTAAAACCCAACTTATAAATCAACTAACTAATCTAACTAATCTAATCATTTTGATTAAATTAGTGCTAATCATTGTGGGGGCATTTTAGCCATTTAGAAAATACAAGGTTAAGGGGTGGCTTGGTTTTACTTCATAATGACCAGATTTTGTCTTATTGGATATACCCCAATTAGTTTGGGTACCCCAATCAAGCCAGGTTATTTATGATCAATTAGAATTGGTTGGCATCTTCGATTTTAACATAATTTTCTCCTCAATGTGATTTTACCTTCTGATGTTGAAGATGAACAAGAAGAAATTGATAGTGTCGAAACACTGAAGGAGATGCAAATCAAGGCAAAGAAAGCAAAGAAAGCTGCACCAAAGGAAGTATTGGGTGATGCAGATAATGAGGATGATAATACAAATAAGCAATGTGTTGTCTATAAACAAGGTGCGTTGAATTCCTTCCTGTTCCTGTTATGCATCAGTTATGCACCTTAACAAAAATCAATGCATGACATATTATTCAGTTCCAATATTAAATGCATGACTAGTTATGCACCTTAATAAATCAATGCATAACATGTTATGCAGCCCAATATATGAATGCATGACCGGTTATGCATTTTTCAATATGAAAAGGAGTTAAGCAGGGTTGTGTTTTTAAATGCATAATAAGTTATGCACCTTAACAAATCAATGCATGACATATTATTCAGTTCCAATATTAAATGCATGACTAGTTATGCACCTTAATAAATCAATGCATAACATGTTATGCATAGTTTAGACTTGCTGCATCACAGGTTATGCATATAAAACAATGTTGTTATATTTTTTATGCATTCCTTTGTTGTTCTAAATAGCAGTTCTAAAATGCATTTTTTTGTTCTTTTTTTTACGCAGTTAAACCTAAAACCAAATCTACAGTTCAAGGAGGTACTTATAGAGCAGGTTTCCTTAGGGTAGGTCACTTGTTTAGTAAGATAAAAGACAGAGGTGGTTTGAATCCGTTGCAGGCTAACATGATGAATGTGTGTGTGTTTGGAAAGTTCTATAACTGGTTATATGCTGCAAACATGGCATACTTGGATGGTAAGAGAAACAAGCTGATGGATGAAGTCTTTCTATCATATGACCATGAAGAATTGAATCAACATTCATTCAAGTTGTCTGAAAACAAGTCCATAGCATCAACGTCTAGTGAGCTTGCTATTACATTTCTGATTCCAAGAATTGAAGGAGACATAGGAAATGATATTCTGACTTCGAAGGCAGAGATAGAGATGACTCAGTCACATCCCCTCGTCAAGCAATTCCAATTCAAAACAAAGCCAGGATTTATCAGCAAAGATCCCAAAGCACGGGTAACAAAGGTGTGGATAGATGATATTGAAAGGCTGGTGTTGGAAAAAATTGATAAGAAAGGTCATGAAGAGGAAGTTGTCTGCCTTATCTGCCTTTACATGCTAGTCGTCTTGTTCTTTTGTCGTTCAAGTGGAGACAATTTAGATGTATCGTATGTTGGTTTGGTTAAGGATTTGGAAACCATGGACTCTGTCTCTTTTCCTGATCTTATTCATGAACACCTGATGGAGAGCATCAAGACTGTCAAAAGAAACAATCTTCATATCAGGAATTGCAGTGGTTGCACTATATATTCTCTTGCGAGTTAGTTTTTTTTTTACTTTCATAACATCTGTCAATAAATATTACTTTCTTGGATACAAAATATCTTATTAGTTATTATTTTTTGCAGCTTTGGTTGGCTGAGCATTCTAACATAGATGAGATATCATCAGACATCGTCAAGGTCATTTCCAATGCTACACCGAGAGCTGCGAAGTGGGACTTCGCAGCAATGAAGAAAGCAATGCTCAAGAAGAATATTACGTTCTTAAAGGTACCTGTTTGTGAACATTTCATGATTTATAATTGACCTTCATGCATCTATGACTGTATCTCTAAATTCCTTAAAAATGAATGCATAATAAGTTACGTTAGCAAAAAATGATAACTGCATAATAAGTTATGCACCTTAATAAATCAATGCATAACATGTTATGCAGCCCAATATATGAATGCATGACCGGTTATGCATTTTTCAATATTGAAAAGGAGTTAAGCAGGGTTGTGTTTTTAAATGCATAATAAGTTATGCACCTTAACAAAAATCAATGCATGACATATTATTCATTTCCAATATTAAATGCATGACTAGTTATGCACCTTAATAAATCAATGCATAACATGTTATGCAGCCCAATATATGAATGCATGACCGGTTATGCATTTTTCAATATTGAAAAGGAGTTAAGCAGGGTTGTGTTTTTAAATGCATAATAAGTTATGCACCTTAACAAATCAATGCATGACATATTATTCAGTTCCAATATTAAATGCAAGACTAGTTATGCATTGTTTAGATTAGCTGCATCACAGGTTATGCATATAAAAAATGTTGTTATATTTTTTATGCATTCCTTTGATGAGTGTCATTAATCATGTTGCAGCATAATGAGAAATTTAGAGATGAGTACAGTGCAATGGAGATGGAATTCTGTGAACCAAGAAAACCAAGAAAAAGGAAAGAGATATATGATCTCGTCGCAATGAATCTTGAAGAGAACAGGGACAAGTATGAAGAAGCATTTCTGGATGCGATTAAGATCATTGAACAAGAAACGTGTCCCCCCGATAGTGCTGAAGCAAGGTCGCAGATCATTGAAGCAAAGCTGAAAGACATGAAGCAGACTCAGGAGAGGAATAGACAGAGTGGAGTAGACTTCAATGAAAAGTTGTATAATTACATGAAGGAATTTCTTGTTGATTGTGGAAACATAGAAGTGCAGGAGGAGTCGTCAGGTGGACCTAGTGTCAATGTATCATCAGCTGAGCCAAGAGACCCACTGAGCCAAAACTTGCCAAGGAATGAGACTCTTGTTGAACTGGTATCTTCAACTGAACCACCTACACAAGAATCAGTGCCAGAAGTTATCAGACTCGATAGCCAAGACCAAACAGCTAGTCAAGGTATCCAGTCTTCACCTTTCAAGTTCATGGACATGGAAAAAGATGTTAATCTCTCCAGCGACGACAAGGAAACAGAAACTCAAGTGGAATTGGAGACAACACCAAATATAGCAACAACACAAGAAAGACTTGAAGCACAGGAAAGAGACTTTTTGGCCGGTGGTGATGATGACATTCTTCCAGAAACTCAGAAGAAAGTAGAAGAATATGTGGTTCCCACATTTAATCTGCATTTATCACAACCTGCTGCTGCAATTAAAGATGATGCTGGTGGACCAAAAGAGCAAGCTGAAAATCTGAAACAACCCGCTGTTGAGATACCACAACATCAAACTGAAAAACCACAACAACCAGAAGAGCCAGTGGCTGAAAATCCACAACAAGTAGCTGTTGAGATGGTTGTTGATGCAGAGAAGGAGATGGTGGTTGAGAATCCTTTAACTCCTGGTGCCACACAAGATGCTGAAAAAGAAAAAGGCTATAATGAAGATGCTGAGATGGAGACCGTTTCAAAAAACCTGGTACCTCTTCTTTTATTATAAACTGTTTACTATATTCTTGTTTTGTTGTTTAATCAACTATTTACTTAATTTCATAATAAACTGTTTATATCTAACATATTTTGGTTACATGAATCTCTAGGAAGAAGACGTAGGAGGGGAGTTTGTACCAAGAACAGAATTTTTGAAGAGGTCACCATTGAAGAAAAAGTCAGTATTGAAGCGAAAAGCAAACAAGGCAGAAGAGGATGGGAAGCAACCAGAAAGCAAGGTAAGAAGAATCAAGAAAAGGACAACATGTAATCAAAGGACAACCAGTGTACTACTCAAATATTGTGAGCTAGGGAAGCAGAAGAAGCAAAAAGACAAGCCTGATGAGAATAAAGTTGAAGAAGAAAATCCCCGTACGTCTACTGGATTGCCGTTCAGAAAATTACCTCCGCTGGAAACAATGGAATGCTTTCAAGATTACAAGGATACAATAGAAGCACCAGATGGAAGTACTGAAGACATACTTTGAGAATGCCAACAGCCTGTAAGTACATCAAAATTACCTTTATGCTTGTTTGCATAATATGTCATGCAGCTCCCAATGTTTAATGCATGGTTAGTTATGCATTGTTTAAAATATCTACATCACATGTTATGCAGCTCCAATGTTTAATGCATGTTCAGTTATGCAAAAAATGTTGTTATATTTATTATGCTTGTTTAAGAAATCAATGCATTACAGGTTATGCTTCTGATGAAATAAATGCATAACAAGTTATGCTTAAAAAAAACCCATGCATAACACAACCCTCTAGTTTATGGTTCTGCCGCATGTCACTTGAATAAAACATCTCACCAATTGTGTCTTATGTCATCTGCAGAAATTCGGCTTGGAGTATCAGAGAAGGAGAAGACCCGTACTTGTGGGATATTCGGATTCACGGAGATATAATAAGGCAGCTAATGAACAACGAATACTTAGAAGACCAAGTAGTACGCTACTACAGTTATAGGTTGTTCAAGAAGCGGGAAAATGAAAAGATGGCTGATAGTGTTGAACATAGGTATGCGGAGTCTGCATTCATGATGCCAGATGCTTGGGTAAGTCAAGAAAATAAAATCATTTTGCTGCATAACAAGTCATTCCTGCATATTATCTTATGCCCATATAATTACTTCAGCATAAAATGTTATGCAACTAGATTGAACTGCATAACAAGTTATTCAGCATTGTTTTCTACACCTGTTGTGCACCCTTTCAATTGCATCCACTAACTTTTTTTCCTAAAAAATATTTTTTTGCAGTTCTTTGTTAAAACAAAGGAGAAAGATGGGATTGCCAAATTTGTTGGAGAATTCATCTTGAATCTCCCTATTGAAGTTGAGAGAATGTTCATTCCAATGAACTATATGACAAAGGAAAACCCTGCTGGTACACATTGGACATTGTTAGAGTATGACTTTTCAGAGGGTGAGTGGAACTACTATAACAGTGTTGAAGGCTATAAATCTAACTGCAAGAAACAAGCTCTCATAATGGCAAAGGCTTGTATGCCGTATTTGATCCAAAGATATGATGAACTGAATCTATCACCACAAATCGTGGATATAAAGCGGGAACCGCTTGTATACAAGGATATTTTTACCAAGATTGTTCCTGAACAAGGTCATCACCCCGACTGCCTCATATTGTATGCTATTATATGAAGATGAGCATGAAGTCTCAAGTCAGGAACAAATGGCTGAAGTTGGGAAAGGAAGATGCAGTAGAAAAAGCCAACAAGAAAAGAGTAAGTCTGGTATTGAAAATGCTGACGGATCTTAGAAACAGTTGGGCGATAGATGCCAATGAAGACATCTGGGATGATATTGCGCGTCAATGTGATGAAGATGAGCGTCAAATGTGAAGCTGTGCATAATAGAAAGGCTCAAACATAACTTTGTTTTAACAACCTGTGTGTTGTTGGTAGGTTGAGAAATTTAACTTGGGAGTGAAAACTAATGGGAAAGTAGTTAGTAGTTCTTGTCAGAACAACTTATGTTATCTTGTCGATGTTTATAAATATTTATTATATATCAATGCTGGTTTCAGTGCTTCTATTTGCTGCAATCTTATTTCATTTAACTGTACTATGATATAAATCTTACAAGGAAAATGAAGGAACAACAGGTTACATATAAACATCTAAATAACAAGTTATGCAACAAAATAAACCTGAATAACATGTTATTCCTAATAAAATAAATGTGCATGACTTGTTATGCAGACGCATGACTTGTTATGCAGATGATGCATGAAGGAACCACATTTGCATGAGTCGTTATGACGCCATCTTTAAAAGAATAAATGCATAACAGATCGTGCATCGTCGAAAAACAATGCATAAGAGATTATGCATCTTCAAAACAATAACGCATAATACGTTATGCATCATAAAAACTAATGCATAACAAGTTATGCATCATCAAAAACTAAAGCATAATCCATTATGCATTTAAGAATAAAAATGAAAACATTATCTGATAGAAGCAGAAAAACACACAGTGAAAAAAAAAGTATTTTTCATAAAACCAATACAAAAAAGAAACTAAGTACAGAAAAAGTACTTGTTCATAAAAACTAATACAGAAACTAATGAAACAAAATAAACCTGAATAACATGTTATTCCTAATAAAATAAATGTGCATGACTTGTTATGCAGATGAAGATGCATGAAGGAACCACATTTGCATGAGTCGTTATGACGCCATCTTTAAAAATAAATGCATAACAGATCGTGCATCGTCGAAAAACAATGCATAAGAGATTATGCATCTACAAAACAATAAAGCATAATACGTTATGCATCATAAAAACTAATGCATAACAAGTTATGCATCATCAAAAACTAAAGCATAATCCATTATGCATTTAAGAATAAAAATGAAAACATTATCTGATAGAAGCAGAAAAACACACAGTGAAAAAAAAATATTTTTCATAAAACCAATACAAAAAAGAAACTAAGTACAGAAAAAGTACTTGTTCATAAACTAATACAGAAAAAAAAGAAAACTAATGAAAGAATAAGAGAAATGAATAAGGTTCAAACATAAAAGTAATAGTCTGAAGAAACAAACAAGATAATTGCTCTTCTTTAACTTCCCTTAGGCTGCTTCGGCGGCTTCGGAGGCTTCTTAACAGGTAGGATTCGTACATGTTTGCTTGTTATGATGACCAAGCTCAAAAAATTACCACAGCGAATAGCTCTCCTGGGCGGCTTCTCATATCTGCTCAAATGCCTATTAGCTTGTGGTCTCCCTGGCGGCCTCCTAACATCAGGTACATCGATAATATCATTACCTTCATAAACTTCAGGCCTGTTATAGTTCGGAATAGGATGAATTGCATGACTGTAGGCATTATTGAAGTATGAAGTAGTGAAATAAGGTTCAACAAAATCATATGGATTAGAACCAGACATTGTTATCGATGCGAAAGCATGCACACATGGAAACCCATAGACGCGCCACCTCTGACAGGTACATGTCCTTGCCACAAGGTTAACACTATGAGAACTGTCCCCTCCTTCCACTTCATAAACATGAGTATCAGACTGTATAACCAGCCAGGTTAAACCCCCATCAATAAGAGCCTTCATCTTATTTTCATTCTTCGGTGTGAGAATTGTTATGAAACTATTACCTGTATTCCGCCTTTCTGACATCATACTCATCACATCCTTCCTTATCTGATCCAGAAGAGCATTTGCAGGGAGCTTCTTGTGTACCTTCATCCAACTATTGAAGGATTCAGCAAGACTAAAAGATGTCCGACCATACCTACAACCCTGGAAAAATGCATTTGACCACTTCTCTGGAGGGATATCTTCAATATAGTCGGAAACCCAACCAAAACCAAGACCCCTAATAGTAGCGATGGCATTTTGGAAACCTTCGCGACTAAGAGCATAAGAAGCAGCTTGAAATGAATCAATAACTGCACCATACCTTTCGTCAGATGCATTAATAGGTAAGTTCATCTTAAGATGATAATAGCAGAAACTATGGAAGGCTCCAGTAAAGTAAAATGGAATCGCTCTCTTTAATCCTTCTGCACGATCAGATAAAAATGTGATTGGCCTTTGATCATGATCAAGAACATTACTCAAATTCCTCATGAACCATTCTCAGTTATCATTATCTTCACCAGGTACCAGGGCCATGGCTAGTGGGAAGAAGCCTGCACAGAAAAATAAAAATAAAATCAAGCCAGCGTCTACATGAAGTATGTGCAGCTAAAAAAATGCATAATGGCTCATGCATCTAAACTAAACAATGCATAAGACATTATGCATCTAAAACAGAAATGATGCATAACCAGAAAAGTGAAAACAAATAATGCATAATGTCTTATGCATCTAAACTAAATGATGCATAAGACATTATGCATGTGCATAAAAAGGATGCATAAAATCAATAAGTGAAAACCATAATGCATAAGACATTATGCATCTAAACTGAACAATGCATAAGACATTATGCATCTAAAACAGAAATGATGCATAACCAGAAAAGTGAAAACACATAATGCATAATGTCTTATGCATCTAAACTAAATGATGCATAAGACATTATGCATGTGCATAAAAAAGGATGCATAAAATCAATAAGTGAAAACCATAATGCATAAGACATTATGCACCTAAAACAAAAAATGTATAATGTCTTATGCATATAAAACAAAAATGATGCATAACCAGAAAAGTGAAAACAATAATGCATAAGACATTATGAAGCAAAAATAAATAATGCATGAGACATTATGCACATATATAAAAAGGATGCATTATCAGAAAAATTACCATTTTCAGCATTGATAGCGATTGCAGCCATGAGGCATCCTCTATATGTGCCTGTAAGAAAGGTAGCATCGACATAAACCATGGGGCGAAGGTAACGGTAACCATGGATGCATGCTTCGAAAGCAATAAAAAGACGCACAAACTTATTTGAAGGTGCCTCATCTTCTAATTCAGCTGAACTATCCTCGTTCGCTTCATGTTCATCCGTTTGAACTTGAAAATCAATCCAACTCCCAGGATTTGTGCTGCGAATGGAATCTACATACCATGAAAGATGCGAATACGACATGGCTTCATCACCAAATATATCCTCATACACTTTCTCTCTTCCGTTGTAAGCTTGGTAGTATTTCACATTGATCCCGTAGCTAGTTTTGAAAAACTTTGCCAAATCAGATGCTTTGAAACTCGGATCACTTCGGATTTCATCCTTGATCAGACTAGAAACAAATTTACTGCTGAGCCTGTGGAAAAGCCTTTCAGTTCCAACACCACAGGTATGACTGCTCTCATATTTCTTAACCTTAAGCATCCTGTTTTCAACATCAACAGCACAAACCTTATACTCCCAAGGGCAATTTTCTTTTGAGCATTTTGCATAGAACCTGCTAGGTTCATTCTTCTTATATACAAGAACACGCCCAGCTTTTAACTCGTATTTCTTCACTACGATACGTACCTCTACCACACCTCCAAAAAACACTTTACCAACTTCACCAAGTAATTTATCCCAACCTTCAGTCCTAAGAACCTTGTTAACAGGCACAGAACCATCTTCAACGAAATTCACCATTGCTTGTTCGGGTTCAGGTTCTATTACACGACTACTTGAAGCTCTACTACGACTTCTGGAAGAATTACAGCCAACTTCGACAAGTAAATCAAAGCTCTTCTGACCTTTACAGTGGCAACGAGATACAAAACATTGAAGCAGAATATCAGAATCAACTCGCACAAACTTGCTTCCATCATTAAAGGAAAATCTGACATGATGCGGCAATAAATGAGTCCAGTTCTGGCAAACGGCTGTCTTCAAAGACTCCAAAGTTGTGTTGACATCAACAGGATGTGCTAAGAATTCACTGAAGTAGTGAATTACAGCTAGTGCACTACCAACAGGCATTTTCACCCTGCAAAACACAAAAGAGAAAAAACCAAACACATCTATCCTGCATATTGCTTCACAAAAATTCTTACTCAAAATTAAAATATCAAATCAACAACAGCAAACAATCTACATTAACCATAATCAGATGAGAAATCAACAGGATATCAAAATCAATAACAGATAACAGATCAAAAATAAGAATGGAAAAACAAATCAAATAAAAAATCCAACAGAACAGAAGCAAAACCTAGTAAATTGGTATGTCAACATCGGAACATGAAATCGAAACAAAAAAATTTAATCGAAAAGATCTACATTGATGTTAACAAATTCAAAACCTAGAAAATAAACAAAAATTCAAAAACAAGCTTAAAAGATCTAAAAAACGATTCGAAAAACTAAATTAAGCTTCGGAAACATAAAATAATAGATCCTAATCTTACAGAAACTAAAACATAGAATCGAATCAAGATTAAACAAAAATCAGAATCAAAGATTGGAATAAAAACGAACGAACCTGAAGCTTTGCTGAGTAAATTGAATCTCTCTCGGTAATCAAGGACAAGTGAGGCTAAAGCTTTGTTGAGTAAATTGAATCTCTCTCGGTAATCTCTCTCGATAATCAATCTCTCGAAAATAAACAGGATATACTGAAACTGAAAGTGAGGCTAAACTGGGAAATAAAAAAGAAAATAAACGAATTTTGAAAACTCTGGGCCTGCAAATAATTTGTTGGCTGCTTTTGGGTGCGCCCGTGAAATTTTGTGAGGGTGGGTTTCACAGTAGGAAAATGTGTAAGAATGGGTCTCCCTGTAGTTTTCACTAGTTAATACTCCACAGGGCCCACACGTGATTATGGTTAGTTTTCACTAGTTTTCGCGAATTTTTCCGTATCACGAATTTTACCGTCTTATTCGCGTACGTTTGCAACTCCGAACCCAAGTCGCGTATTATGTGGCATTCCCGGATTATTCGCGAATCGTTCACGAATTTTACGTATCCCGAATGATACGTCCGCTTAATTCGCCATAAATTCTTGGCTTTTACTTTTCAAAGACCCCATTTTTTGGGCTTTACTGCCTCCCGAGCATACACGACCGAATATTAGACGTGTTGTAATTTTTATGAAACAAAAATGACTGAAGAGATTTGAAGGTGAGGGAGATCTCAAACTCACTAACCAAGCATTTAAACCACTATACGACGTCCTCTTGGATAACTAATGTTGTATATATTATTAATATCATCATATTAAGTTTATTTTTTCTTTAAATAACTCACACACATGCATAAAAATTGGTCTATGACCTTATAAATACAAATTATTTGTTATATATAGATACCGAATTTTCAGAGCCGAACTCACATTTATAAATCGAATTATACACGTACGTATGCCATTCCGAATTACTAACGAATCACGTCCCGTTGATCGAATTTTGGACCGAATCTGGATTTTACAAAACCGTATAATACTCCTACGTTTGCCGTTCCATACGTTTACCGAATCCCGAATTACTAACTAGGGGCTTATCAGGTTAGAAACGGATTCTTCCTGTTCCATTTTCTCCGTTATTTTTCGTTTTATAATGCTCCCTTCTGTAAACAGTGGGAACAGATGAATTTCATACTGTTTCAAATCCAATCATTAGGGTCTTCATGTTTAGCTACTGTTTCAAATCCCACCATTAGGATGGTCATGTCTCTACTTCTGTAGGTCAATTTCTGAGCTTATTCATAATTTATCTAACCTGATGAAACTGATTAAAAATCTAAACAAACCAAAATTTAATCTTGATGATCTTTTCTTCACCATGTAAATGAAAATGTTTCCATGATAATAAATAATTTACTGAATCATCTAAGGTTTTCCATACCTCCTAGATTCAATTTAAAAAAAGTTCGCAAATCCTATATTTTTGTTATTTGTTAATCTAAGCTATCAATCTTGATAAAAAAAATTGTTCGGGCGGAAATCAATTTTCGCATCAGAAGAAAAAAAAACAGAGGGTGGTAATGAGTTTCTACTGAAAGTAGATTGGGTGTTAATAAAAATAAGATACGAAATTATATGAAAGTTTTACTGAGACAAAACAGTACTAAATATGTGAATATCTAGTTTTGAGTTTGAGAGCGTTTTGCAATAGAACAAAAACGTAGATGAAGGAGATACAAAAGGAAAGAGAAGATAGAAGGGAAAGAAGAGTGAATGCTTGATATTAATGCGAAATGAATTTGGTGATTTGTTTGACTTTGACTACCTTTTTCTTTTTATAATCAAAGTCTTAAAGGGTATTATAGGAAAGTAGTCCTGATTATAGAGAACATGAACCAATAATTATATATACCAGATTCAAACTTCAAAGTTCTGGTCCCCAATCGCAATACGTTCTGCTACTCGCTAGTTGTAGTCGCAATATTAATTTGATCGGACTTGCATTTGAATCTGATCTGATTGGTGGGGTTGGATACGGACAACGACAACAATGGATATGGGAAAACTGAACTGTTCATAAGAGCGTCCACAATGGTACGATTATAACCAAAGACCAAAGACTAAAAAAAAAGATCAAATTTGGGTTTAGTCCGTCATGTGGCGTAGTGGGAAAAGAGTAAATTTGATCAGGCGTTAGTATAATGTTCGCCTGAACGTCAAGCGTTGATAAAGCTTACGCATGGCATGGGGCGTTTATATAGATTACGCCTGGCACGGGGCGTTTATATAGATTACGCCTGGCATGGGGCGTTTATATAGATTACGCCTGGCATGGGGCGTTTATATAGATTACGCCTGGTCAGTGAGATTCCAAAAAAAAAGAAAAAAATGGGGCGGAGGTATAAAGCCCGCCCCAAGCAAATCTTATTCAAAATTTATATAAACAGGCGTTAAGTATATGAACGCCCCTGCATCAGGCGAATTTTATATAAACGCCCCAAATCAGGCGTAATCTATATAAACGTCCCAAATCAGGCATAATCTATATAAACGCCCCATGCCAGGCGTAATCTATACAAACGCCCCATACCAGGCGTAAGCTTTATCTACGTCCGTTACAGGCGAATTCTTTACCAACGCCCCTGCATCAGGCGTTAACTTTACGAACGCGCGATGAGTGGCGGACATTATATCAACGCCCGTTGTGTAGGATCAGATTATATCAACGCCCGACTATATTTGGGTTTGGTCTTGGTCGTCGACCAAATTTGGTATGGGTTTTAGTCTTTGATCAAATTTTGATCGATAGTCCGTCCCACTACGCCTGTCCACTGGATCAAATATTTGGGTTTAGTCGTCCACTGCAGTTGCTCTAAGAGGGGATATTTTAGTCTGTGGTGGTAAAGTAAGAGACAAAATCTTTGGTTCATTGCCCATTTAAGATATTAAAACAGTATCCTTTAGATTTTAGATTTTAGGATATTTGAATAGTGTCTTTTTTTTAACAGTCCATCTCACTCGGAAATAAGATTTTATAGGTTATTTAACCAATTTTGTGTTTGTACATCTGCGTGGTTTTGGCAGAAAAACAAAAATTAATAGGTCAATGACCATAAGAACTGCCCTTAAGAGTGTTTAAACGAATTGAGGTTTTAGTTTCAAGGGTTACTCATTTCCTTCTTTGTATATAACTTTCTTATATATTTCCAGTCTTCCGAAACTTATATACCATGAATCAAAGAGACGACTCTGAATTTTTCGAAGTTGAAGTTTACTACTACTTAGAAGTTAGATCAACAAGACAGTACAAATGCACGGTTCATATGATCATTGATATTGTGGTCGTTAATTACTTCTTGGAGTTTACGAATGCCATATCTTTTTTTTGATAAGAAAAGTACATTCAAGAACAAATTAAGTGAGCCTTACAAGCCTGGGAAGGCTCTCCCCATTATATCATCATATAAAACAGTGTATAAAAAGCTAGGAGGAACATCAAACCAAACACCAGGCAAAGCATCATATGCTGCCTTTTTAGCCAAAACATCAGCCGCAAAGTTACCTTCCTTATGGTGATGTTGAAACACAACCTGATCAAAATGTAATGATAGTGCCCTAATATCCCTTAAAAGACATATACATAACCAGTTACTCACACTATACTGCTTACATGCATTAACATGCAGCAAATTGAGAAGCACTCTCGATAACCAACTTAGGGACTCCCAACTGCACAACAAGTTTCATACCATCTCTGATAGCCCACAACTCAGCCACATTGTTTGACTTGTCATATATATGTTTTGCGAAAGCTGCCAGAAATTGGCCATCAGCTGCACGCAAAACACCTCCAACACCAGCTTTACCTGCATCACCTGAAGCCCCATCGACATTAAGTTTAACAAAGCAATTATCAGGAGGAATCCAGTGGATATGACAAATGAACTTGTTCTCAGATTTGGGGGCAAGAGATAACACTTTAACATATTCAGCTGCAGCATTATAAGCATTCACAGTAACAGCTTTCCAATCAAAGTATTTTTGAGGAAAAAAAAAGGTTGTTCCGAGAGCACCATATCTGCCGTAGGATAAATGGAAATATAACAGCCCAAAAAACATCATCAGTTGCAGCAGGAAACTGAATAGTCTCCACAATCCAGTCAAGAGATACGCTAGAAGACTGAAAGTTAATCCTATAAGCATAAGAAAGAGCCAGCCATATGGAAACAACTCTGTCACAAGTGAGGAAAAGATGGGATATAGTCTCCTCTTCACGATGACAAAGGGGACAAATACTAGAAATATCCAGTCCCATAAGTCGCAGATTGGCCCGTACTAAAGTTCGACCATGAGCTAGTAACCACAAAAAATGCTTAATGTGGACGGGGCACTTAACTTGCCATAAAGTCCGCCATTTACATGCCAAAGAAGAAGACACATGTTCATGTCGAATTAACCAATTGTAACAGGCTTTGACATACACCAACCATCCTTGCTATGAGGCCAAACTCTAAAATCAGGAGAAGTGTTAACCTCTGCCAAAGGGATAGCTCGAATTTGATCAAGTAACTGAGCTGGGACAACATGCTCGATAGAAGAAATATTCCAAGCATGAGTATCAGGATCAATAAGAGCTGATACTTTCATAGGAGGATAAGTTGTATCCACAATATCAATCAGTTGTAGCATAGGTTTATCCGAACACCATACATCTCGCCAAAGATCCACTTGTTCCCCATTTCCTATATCCCATTTCAGTCCAGCTTTAATAATCTCCTTACCTTGCAGTATACTTCTCCAGCTCCAAGAAGCACGAGAAGGTTTAGAAGCCTCCCAAAAAGATGTATGTCGAAAATATTTAGCCTGAAATAGTAAGGCTACCAGAGAGTCAGGAGAGTTTGCAATCCGCCAAGCAGTCTTGGGTAAAAAAGCAAAGTTATGAAACTCCAAATCTCGGATACCAAGACCCCCAATCCATTGAGGTAGTCAATGCTTCGTCCAACCAATAACATGTAATTTAGGCTTGCCGCCCCTGTCTTGCCACAGAAAATTCTTTCGAAGTCTGTCCACTTCAGTGAGGATAAACTTCGGAATCTTTAAAGTGCACATCAAGTGGTTCAACGAAGGGTCAAGTACAACTTTAATAAGCACATCACGACCTGCAAAATTCAAAGCACTTTTCTTCCAACCACTAAGTCTGTTGGTAAGTTTAACCAAGGAATCAGTAAAAGTTCTCGGATTTAAGACGACCCCATTGGATGTTAACGCCCAAATAACGACCAGGCTGAGTACCAAATTTCATATGAAAGCCCCGACAAAGATGACGAGCCAATCTCTTAGGGAGATTATTTGAAAACACCACTACTGATTTAGAAGAACTAACTAATTGTCCAGACCACAAGGAAAAATTATCGAGAATCTTACAAATGCCATTAACATTACGAATTTTAGCTTTCAAGAATATTAAGCTATCATCGGCATAAAAGCTGTGAGAGACCAGAGGAGCTCCACGACAGATTTTAAATCCTGAAATAAGCTTATGTTCTATCCCCTTATGAATGAGACGACTCAAATCCTCCAGGAAAGTAATAAAAATATAAGGAGATAAAGGATATCCTTGGCGAATACCACGAGTAGGACTAAATGGTTGGGAGGGGGCACCATTAGTAAGAACCTGGTAATTAACGCTAGCCACACAAAGCTTCAACCAATTGATCCAAACAACATTAAATCCCAGAGCTTCAAAAACCACAAAAATAAAATTCCATTCAAGGCGATCATAAGCCTTTTCAAAATCAATTTTCAACGCCATCCAAGCCTTGGAACCAGACTTATAACGAAAGGAATGGAAAATCTCATTTGTTATAAGGATGGAATAGAAATAGAACGACCTTGAACAAAAGCATTCTGATTCATAGAGATAAACCGCGGACGATAAGGCTTAAGTCTGTTGGCTAAAATTTTCGAAATAATTTATAGTTAAAATGCATGAACTGATCAGACGAAAATTCTTAATATGAGAAGGATTCTCCATTTTGGGAATTAGCGTGATAAAGGTACGATTAAAATCAGGGTTGAAGATACCTTTAGTGATAAATCTTGAATCACACTGATAATGGATGGTCCAATAATATCCCAATAGGTTTTATAAAAAACCCCTTGTATACTGATGCATAATGGTATTTCAAACATACCATTTATGCCCTTTTATTTCACAATTACTATTTTATCCTCTTCTTCCCTTATTTCTCATCTTTGTCCTTTTTGTTTACTACTTATTGTTTAAACCCTAGCTCTACTAGTTTCAAGTTTGGTTTTGTTTAGAAAAGTGGTGTAAGAACCATAAAATCCTTCCTAGAGAAGAGCCTCCAACACTTTGATATTTCCAATTTGTAATTGGGTAGAAATTTCAATTTGTAAGAGAAGCATCTATTATCTTCTAGTTTCCAATCTTAGAATTGGGTAGAAATTTGAAGATTATTAGAGAAGAACCTCAAATCTTTGTATCTTCCTTGTTCCAAGGGTAGAAGAAGCATCATTTGAAGGTTGGTTACTTTTATTTCATGGTGTTTTGTTATAATTTAACAATACAATTTCAATTATAAGTATTACTTTACATTAGTTGGTATCAAGAGTTTTGGTTTCTTTTTTTGGGGAAATTGTGGAGAAGATTTTAATTATTAGCTTTGGGGTTTGAAACTTTTTGTGTGCTATTGTCAAATTGGGTTCATTCTCCTTGTGATTTCATTATGGCTCCAAGGAAAAGAGTTAATCAAGGTGAAATTTCTATGAAAGAAGAATTAGAGGTTTTTAAGCATGAAGTGTTTGTTGAAATGCAACAAAGAATGGATACAAAATTTGAAGATTTTTTTTTAAGATTTGATAACTTAAATATCCATCAAGATCAATATAGAACTCAACATCATCATTATGCAGAAGAAGTAACGGATGAGGAAATCACTTCTTTTGATAGTCATGTTCATCAACAAGGGAGACGCAAAATGTTTGAAGAAAGACCGACATACCACAATGTTACTACTTCAAACCGATGGGAAGGTGGACCCAAAGTTGATATTCCGGAATTCCATGGGGGTTTAGCTCCGGAAGAATTTGTTGATTGGTTAGCAACGGTTGAAGAAATCTTGGATTTCAAGGAAGTGCCCGAAAATAAGAAAGTTGGGTTGGTTGCAACAAGACTTCGAGGAAGAGCCGACGCTTGGTGGAAACAACTTAAACAAATGAGGTTGAGAAGAGGTCAAGCTAAAATTGAATCTTGGGAGAAGCTTAAGAAACATATGAGGCTTGCATTTCTACCCCATAATTATACAAGACTTATCTATCAACAACTTCAAAATCTTAAGCAAGGGTCCAAGTCGATTAATGACTACACCAAAGAGTTCTATCAATTGGTTGCAATGAACGATATTAACGAAACGGAAGAACAACTTGTAGCAAGGTATATAGGAGGTTTGAGAATGCAATATCAATACACTTTAAACTTATTTGATATTTATTCGGTGTCGGAAGCATATCAAAGGGAATTATCTTTGGAGAAGAAATACGCAAGGAGAGTTTCACATACCAACTGGAGTACTCACACTCAAGGAGGTGTTAAAAATACTACTTCTCCTATTCCAACTCATCGATCTCCAACTACTAGCGTTCCATCAAAATCCAATACTTCTCAACAAGTCTTTCAAGGTAAATGTAACAAGTGTGGAGATGAAGGACACAAAGCATATGATTGTAGGAAGAGTGATCGTCCGGGGAAGAACTTCCTTGTTCAAGGTGATGATGAAGGTGATGCATATTTGGATCTTATGGAGCCACCAATATTTGATAAAGAACCCGACGAAGAAGTGGAAGAAGAGTTTCTCACCGGTGACCAAGGACCATGTTTGGTTGTGTTACGCAACTATTTTACTCCAAAACTCGATGAGGGTAATCGATGGCTACGCCACAACATTTTTCAAACCACTTGCACAATTGGTGGGAAAGTTTGCAAGCTTGTGATTGATTCGGGGAGTTGTGAAAATATCGTTTCCGAATAAGTGGTTCGAAAGTTGAAGTTAGATACAAAAGACCATCCTTCTCCATATTCTTTATCATGGCTTAACCAAGGAAACGAGGTAAAAGTCACTAAATGTTGTCTCATTAATTTTTCTATTGGTAACAAATATGTAGACAAAGTTTGGTGTGATGTTGTTTTGATGGATGCATGTCATTTAATTCTTGGGCGCCCTTGGCAATATGATCGGTTTGTGAATCATGATGGGAGAACAAACAACTATTCATTCATGTGGAGAAATAAGAAGTTGACCCTTGTACCCAATCGTGAGCTTATTCCTAAACCACAAAATGGTGATGGTAAAAATCTACTTACTTATCAAAAGTTCATAGAAGAGTTGGATGATTCGGAGGTTTTCTATATACTTCATGTTAAAGAATCTTCATCGTATGATTCCGTGCCACCGCTAGTCAAGCCAATTATAGAAGAATTTCAAGATGTTTTTCCTACCGACTTACCGGATGTATTACCACCATTACGAGATGTGCAACACCAAATTGATCTAGTACCCGGTTCAAGTCTTCCCAACAAAGCCCACTATCAAATGAGTCCCAAAGAACATGAAGAATTACGTCGCCAAGTTGAAGAGCTTATATACAAAGGTTTTATAAGACCGAGTCTTAGCCCTTGTGCGGTGCTGGCCTTTTTAGTACCAAAGAAAGATGGTTCATGGCATATGTGTGTGGATAGTAGGGCAATCAATAGAATCACATTGAAGTACCGTTTTCCAATTCCTCGTTTGGATGACTTACTTGATCAATTAAATTGAGCATGTGTTTTTAGCAAACTTGATTTTAAAAATGGATATTATCAAATTCGTATCAAGGTGGGAGATGAATGGAAGACCGCTTTCAAGACTAGAGACGGTTTGTATGAATGGATGGTTATGCCATTTGGGATATCAAATGCTCCAAGTACATTTATGCGAGTAATGAATCAAGCACTTCGGCCGTTGATTGGGAAGTGTGTGGTTGTTTACTTTGATGACATACTTGTTTATAATCCCAATATGGAATCTCATATACGTCACCTCCGTGAGGTTCTCATGATTTTGCTGACACAACAATTTTATGCTACCTTGAAGAAGTGTGCATTCATGACCGATAAAGTTTTGTTTCTTGGTTATGTGGTTAATAAGGATGGGATTTCGGTAGATGAAGATAAAGTGGAATTCATAAGGAATTGGCCCAAGCCAAAAACTTTGTTTGATATTCGAAGTTTTCATGGGTTAGCTTCTTTTTATCGTCGGTTCATTGCAAACTTTAGCGGAATTATGGCTCCAATAACCGAATGCATGAAGGGTGAAAAGTATTCATGGACTCAAGAAGCGGACGAAGCCTTTGAATTGATGAAAATAAAGTTAAGTACATCTCAAATCTTAATATTACCAAATTTTGATAAGCTATTTGAACTTCATTGTGATGCTTCTAAACTATGCATTGGGGCGGTTCTTAGTAAAGAAGGGAAACCAGTGGCATTTTATAGTGAAAATTTGAATGGGGAAAGACTTGCATATAGCACTTACGATGTTGAGTTTTATGCTATTGTTGAAGCACTCAAGCATTGGAGGCACTATCTTATTCACAATGAGTTTATTTTATTTTCGGACCACATGGCATTAAAGCACATCGATTCTCAAGACAAGCTTTCTACTAGGCATGGTAAATGGGCTTCTTATTTGCAACAATTTACTTTTTCCATCAAGCACAAGTCGGGTGTACAAAACAAGGTAGCGGATGCCTTGAGTCGACGTACTTCTCTTCTTACACAAATGAGGCCTTGCATTTTGGGATTCGATGATATTTGGGAGCTCTTTAAGAATGATACTTATTTTGGTCCTATTATGGTTGATGAAAGGTCACTCCAAAATGGTGATTATGTTCTTTTCGATGGGTACCTTTACCGTAAGAATTGTCTTTGCATTCCGCAATCAAGCTTGAGATTGAAAATTATTAAGGAGCTTCACGATGAGGGCCATATGGGGACTACTCGTACTTGGAACTTGGTTTCTAGCTCATACTTTTGGCCGGGAATGTGGAAGGAGATTCATCGATATGTGAAAAGATGTCATATATGTCAAGTTTCTAAAGGAACGACCACTAATGCGGGATTATACATGCCACTTCGTATTCCTTCTCGTCCATGGGAAGATTTGAGCATGTATTTCATCTTGGGATTAGCGCGTACTCAAAGAGGTATGGATTCAATATTTGTAGTGGTAGATCGTTTTTCCAAAATGTCTCATTTCATTGCTTGTAAAAAGACAACGGATGCGGTCATGGTAGCTCAACTCTTTTTTAAAGAGATTTATCGTTTACATGGTATTCCTTCTTCCATCGTCTCGGATAGAGATAGTCGTTTTGTGGGGCATTTTTGGCGTACTTTATGGAAGCTGGTCAAGACCAATTTAAGTTTTAGAACCGCTTATCACCCTCAAACGGATGGGCAAACCGAAGTGGTAAACCGTTCCCTAGGTAATCTTCTTCGTTGTTTGGTTGAGGAGAATTTGAAGACATGGGATCAGGTTTTATGCAAGGCGGAATTTGATTATAACCATGCGGTGAACTGGAGTAGTGGTTATTCACCATTCATGGTGGTGTACGGGTTCAATCCAAGAGTACCACTTGACTTGTCCTTAATACCGGATTTGAAAAGGCCAAATGCTAAGGCGGAATACTTTGTTTCTCAACTTCACCTTATCCATGAAAGCACCCGAAAGCATTTAGAAGCTTCATCAAGGAAATACAAGAACAAGGTTGATCAAAGACGACGCGTTGTTGAGTTTGAAGTAGGAGATCTTGTTTATGCGGTTCTTACTAAGGAACGTTTTCCCGTGGGTGAGTACAACAAGATCAAGGCAAGGAAGATTGAACCATTTCCAATTGGAGAAATAAATGATAATGCTTATCGACTCAACTTACCAAGCTCAATTCGTACTCATGACGTCTTTAATGTTAAGCACTTGGTTTCATATTGGAGTGACAATGCTATGGATGAAGAGATGGACAATTCGAGGGTGAATTTCACTTAAGGAGGAAAGGATGATGCATAATGGTATTTCAAACATACCATTTATGCCCTTTTATTTCACAATTACTATTTTATCCTCTTCTTCCCTTATTTCTCATCTTTGTCCTTTTTGTTTACTACTTATTGTTTAAACCTTAGCTCTACTAGTTTCAAGTTTGGTTTTGTTTAGAAAAGTGGTGTAAGAACCATAAAATCCTTCCTAGAGAAGAGCCTCCAACACTTTGATATTTCCAATTTGTAATTGGGTAGAAATTTCAATTTGTAAGAGAAGCATCTATTATCTTCTAGTTTCCAATCTTAGAATTGGGTAGAAATTTGAAGATTATTAGAGAAGAACCTCAAATCTTTGTATCTTCCTTGTTCCAAGGGTAGAAGAAGCATCATTTGAAGGTTGGTTACTTTTATTTCATGGTGTTTTGTTATAATTTAACAATACAATTTCAATTATAAGTATTACTTTACATTATATACCAAGGACCCAATTGGTCAATGCTCTGGAGAATTTCATCTACCGACACACATCGAGTAAGCATCTCATTATCAGTAGAAGAAATAACACAAGGAAGCAAATGATCCAAATCCACAAGATCTGGTGGATTGCTAGAGGTAAATAAAGTTTGAAAATAATCTGTGATAAGGAACTCAAGACCTTCATCATCATCAATCCATTAACCAGAATCATTTTTAAGGCAATAAATCTTATTACGATGGCCACCAGGGGCGGAGGCAACATGTTGCAACTGTGTGCAGTTGCACCCCCTTGATTTTCAAAAACAATAAGAAGTCTAGCATTTTCAAGACAAAAAAAACCAAAAAAAGAGTTTGCACCCCTAAAATCTCAACACTTGCACCCCCTAAGCCTAAAAGAAAAGTCCATTTCGACTTTCTTTCTCCCATAATCGTTCACAGTAGGAGAGACTAATCATTAGTCTGATACGTTTTTCTCTGTATCTTAATTTGGTTCTCGTTTCAATTTTAAGAGATGAGAAGTAATTAATTAAGCTAATTGTATTGATTCTTGAATTGGGTTAAGAAGAAGACACCCCGCACAAGAATTTCTCCACAATGCTGTTGAACAACTTTGGTTTTCAACTTGAGGTGTATCTGATGTTTTTGGCATAACTTCCATACCGACGGTATCTTCAATAAGCCTAAAAATGGCATTATCTCCAAGATCTTCATCAAATTTCATAACCATACAGAACAACATAATATGAGAGTTCTAAAATTGACTCATTATATCTAGTCTTCCAGCTCGCAACCCTTCTCCAATGAAAATTTTCTAGCCTTTTTTTTTGTTGTGTATTTTTTTTTTTTGCATCCCCTCTCTTAGAATCCTGACTCCGCCCCTGACGGCCACCGACAAGAGTAGCGAGATGAAAAAACCTAGTGTTCTGATTGCCGCACAAAAGCCAATTAATACGAGATTTCTGAGCCCAAAATTTTTCTTGAAGCCGTAATAACTCCAAATATTCATGGAGACAACGAGATTCATGAGATTTATTATCTAAAGTGGGGGACTTGGCAAACGTATCTTGAGCCTGACACAACTTAACTCTGGCGTCAGCAACATTCTTACGAATTGTCATATCAGTCTCTTCGAATATGTGGATAATGAAACTGAACTGACATTTCTTGGGAAAATAAGATTTAAATAGTACGTTCTTCACACATGAAGGCGCTGACTCGAACTCATTTGGAAATCGGATTGACTTAATATAAAATTAGATATACTCGTGGAATACTGAAAGTGAAAGGCGTTTATTTAATTTCTACTAAATCAAGACATGACAAATGTTTTATCGGAACAAAGTACAACAGTTTATAATGATTTGTTTTATGGAAACTAGATCCCTAAACTTTTTTTTTTTTACCGGAAAAATTAACAGGAGTTAGTCCACGAGTGGATTGGGAGAGTTTAATGTATTTTGAATCTTCGGAATTTTGAGGGAGTGTAAGAGAGTATACGAAGTTTGAGAGAGTTTGGTGTTTTGAGTGTAGGGAGTTTGAGTGACTCTCCCAAAATCTCTACTTTTTTGAAAGATTTGGAGGGAGTCAAAAATACACTGTAAACTCTCTAGAACTCCCCAGAACTCTCAAGAAAAATCCAACTCCCTAGCATTCTAGTTTTACCACTAACATGGAGCCACAACTAGCGAGATTTTCTATGAAGTTTAGTTGACTCTTCTAAACTCTCCCACGACTAACGGGGATTTTCAGAGACTTCTTCAAACTCCTCCACGACTAAAGGGAAAAAACCCAACTCCCCCAATTCACCTCAGAACTAACATCCCGTAAGTTTTTTTGGTAGCCCTTTGGCTTCGGTAGTGCACACTTTGCTTTACCTCTAGTAGGGCTAGTAGACTGATACAATATTTTATAATGTACTTAAATGTACCAGACTTAATTAGTACATATCAAGAACCTAACATGCACTAAAACGTTTTTTATTCTTTTCTTTTTTTCAAGAAAGGATATGATTTATTGATTTAGAAAAATTGTAGCTACAACAGGGAGATCGGTTTTAATTTCAATTTCTTTTATCCCATAAGCCCAAACGAGTATTCCTGAATCAGTTAAAATCCATAACCACTTCCCATTGTGTTATCACATCCCTGAAGCTATCATATTTGAACCAATTTGGTTTAGATCCCCATTGGAAGATGATTCTTTTGGTCTCGATGATCACCTCATTTTTACCCCTTCCTTTCTTCTTCCCCATCACTTTCTTATTCCTCTCGGACCACAATGCCCATACTACAGCAAAATGGAGAATACCCAAATCTTCGAGTTCAATTTATTCCTTCTTTTTGTTGTTCATTCTTTGAATTGCTATGACATAGTCTATTTATGCAGCCAATCTTAACTCATTCCGGTGGTGAAATAGTTTCATATATCATTGGAGAATGGACATTCCAGGAGAAGGTGATTTACAGTTCCTGAGCTAGAAGTGTATATTTGGTGAATATCTTCCACAAGCATTGTGGAGATCTTGAAATCTTATTTATACTGATAATGAAAACTAGATAAGTCACAGACTCTAACTGAATACAAAGACTGAAAACAAATTCAAAATATCAATGACTCAGCTGACCGTAAATATTGCCATATGACTCTCAATGTGTACTCAATCAACTGACTAAGTTACACAGCTGCATTCTTATCTCTAACACCCTCCCTCAAGTTGAACCGGAGTTGACGGACGTTCAACTTGTCTCGGAGAAGTTGGAACCTTGGAGATGATAGGCCTTTGGTAAAGATATCCGCCAGCTGATCTTTGCTGCTGATAAACTTCACATTCAGTTGTCTGCGTGAAACTCTTTCCCTCACAAAGTGATAGTCTATTTCTATGTGCTTTGTGCGAGCATGGAATATGGGATTAGCAGTGAGATACGTTTCCCCTAGATTGTCACACCATAGAGTTGGAGATGCACACTGAATTCCTAGCTCTTGCAGTAATGATTGAATCCATATAAGCTCAGAGGTTGCAATGGCCACACCCCGATACTCAACTTCTGTGCTTGATTTGGAGACCGTTTTTTGTTTTCTTTCACTCCACGAGATGAGATTACCGCCAAAGAATATACAGTAACCACTTGTGGATCGCCGATCATCTAGACTACCTGCCCAGTCTGAATCAGAATAAGCAGACAGAGTATAATCTTGACTAGGTTTAATGAAGACACCATAGTCTAATGTATGCTTTAAATATCGCAGAATACGTTTAACAAGCTCCTAGTGTTCAACATAAGGATCATGCATAAACTGACAGGCTTTGTTTACTGCCACAGATATATCTGGCCGAGTGATATGCAACACTCCTATACAGAGTGGAATCCTCAAACTTTGTAGAACCCACCTTGTGTAGCTTTGCATTAGCCTCCATTGGTGTGCAAACTGGCTTGATGCCATCCAGTTTAGTACGTCTTAACAAATCTGAGATATATTTTCTTTGAGAGAGCACTAGAGACCGTCCTTGTTGTACAACCTCAACACCCAAGAAGTAAGACAATATCCCCATATCTTTGATTGCAAACTCATTACCCAAATCTTGAATTAAGTTAGCAACCATGTTTGAGTCAGAACCTGTGACAATGATGTCGTCTACATAAACCAGTACATAAACTACTGAGTTACCTCTATGTTGAACAAATAATGATGAATTTGCAATTGAGGCTTTGAATCCTAGTCTTAAGAGATGATTGCTGAGGCGGGAGAACCAAGCTCGAGGAGCTTGTTTAAGGCCATATAGCGATTTGTGTAACTTGCAAACATGATTTGGATAGTTAGGGTCTATATATCCAGCAAGTTGCTTCATGTAGACCTCCTCCTCTAAGACCCCATGGAGAAATGCATTCTCCACATCTAGCTGACGAAGAGACCATCCTCTCATAACTGCAAGGGTCAGAACCAGCCTTATTGTACATGGCTTAATAACAGGCGAAAAGGTTTCTTCATAATCTATACCTTGTTGCTGGGTAAAACCCTTTGCTACCAAACGAGCCTTGTAACGTTGTATTGTGCCATCTGGATTTATTTTAATTCGAAAAACCCATTTAGATCCAACAATATTCATCCCTTCTTTGCACTCAACTAAGGTGTATGTTCCAATTTGAATTAAAGCATTTATCTGCACGTCCATTGCATCACGCCATTCTGGTATTTGACAAGCCTTAGAGTAACATGTAGGCTCCATGAAGTCTTGATCAAGAAGTGGGTGTTTGGTCGCAGTCAGACAGAGTTTCTGTATTGGCTTTGAAATCCCGTCTTTGGCTCTCGTGATCATTGCATGTACAGGAGTATCTAAAACTTCAGCTGACGCATTGCCATTCTGGATTTGGGAGACCTGTGGTGAAGGTAACACAGGTGATGTTGCAGGAGTCTGCTGAGGGGTCACATCCCTTAGTACTGCTGTTGTGATCGGCTGGACAATAGTCGGATGTACATTATGCTGAGGTTGCACTGTCACTGATTGATTGTGAGGGAATATAGAAGACCCAAAAATATCAGTACTGGTTGCATGAGTGTCAGACCTTACCTCGGGAGTACGCTCCAGGGAAGAAGATAATGGGAATATGTTTTCTTCAAAGCGAACATGCCGTGATATATATTGTCGGTTGGTTGGTAGATGAAGACAAATGTAACCCTTATGAGCTGAACTATATCCTAGGAATATGCAGGGGAGAGACCTAGGCTCTAGTTTGTTGGCATTATATGGTCTTAAGCATGGATATGCTAAGCAACCAAAAACACGAAGAAATTGGTAGTCTGGTTGTTTTCCAAAGAGCAACTCAAGTGGTGTTTTGCTATCAGACGACTTGTTTGGTGTCCTGTTAATGAGATAGCAGGCTGTGGTAAAAGCCTCTGGCCAAAAATCTTCTGGAAGATGTGCTTGATATAATAGAGCTAGACCACTCTCTGTGATATATTTGATTCTTCTTTCTGCTAATCCATTTTGAGCTGATGTATGAGGTCAGGAGAAACGATGTTGTATGCCTGAGTTGCTTAGATATGTAGTTAGTTTCTTGTATTCCAAAGCGTTATCTGATTGAAAGATTTTTATTTTGTGGACTGTAAGGTTTTCTATTTGTTTCTGAAACTGAGAGAAGATATTGAAAACAACAGATCTTTGAACCAAAGGATAAATCCATGTATAATGAGAATAAGCATCCATGAATATTAGAAAATAATGAAATCCATTACGATATGTTTTTGGTGAAACCCAAATGTCAGACACAATAAGACTTAAAGGAGTATCATAAGTGGTAGTACTAGGAGTAAAAGGAAGGAGCCTACTCTTGCTAATATGACAAGAGTGACAGAAGCCAAAGCTTTTATTTTGAACTGGAAGGGAATTTTTTTTGACAATACTAGAAACTATGCTCAGCACTGGGCGCCCGAGCCGCTGGTGCCATATTGGAATGCTTGCAGAAAGAAAGGTTGAAGGTGATTGCACGCCACCATTACTATCCAGCACATATAGCCCATTCTCATTCCTTCCTGTTAGCAGCGTTGCCCTCGTGATTTTGTCCTTCACAACAAACAAATTAGTGTGAAACACAAAATATACATTGTTATCCTTGCAAAACTGATGTACAGATAGCAGATTCTTTTTGATCTGAGGCACATGATAAACATTATTTAAAGCAAAATTTCGATATTTAGAATTGAACTCAGTGTTACCAATGTGTGCTATTTGTAGAGCATTGCCATTACCAACTCTCACTTGATCAGGTCCATCATATTCATGTGGGATACACAAATTCTGAGCATCAGCAGTCATATGATTTGTCGCACCCGTATCTGTGACCCACTGAGTATTAGTTGCGTCAGGAAAGGCAACATAAGCCTCTGCAGGCCTTTGGCGATTGTCATTGCTCCTATCATAACGAAACCAACAACGATCTGCAGTGTGGTTTCTTTTCTTGCATATCTGACAGTATACATCCCATTGAGGAGAACCACGTTGCTGGTTAGGTGGACGACGATTGTTATTGTTTGGAGGTGAATTTCGTCTTGGCTGATTGTTGTTCATCCTTGGTTGACTTCTGCTGGAAGATGCTGTACTTGCAGTTACAAGATTTGCCATGGGTTGGGATTCCTGAGAAAGTTGATTCTCCTGACGCATCTCATAGGTAAGAAGATGAGACTTAAAAGTCTGGATATCCATATTATCAGCAGTACCCAACACAGTAACTATTGGATCATAAGACTGATTTAATCCATTACAGATGGATTGCTTCATTTCATTAGCAGGAACTGTGTAACCAGTTGCTGCAAGTTCATCAAACAAATGTTTAGCTTCATTTAAATAAGCTTTCAAATACTTGTTACCTTTGGACAAGTTATGCAGTTTCTTCTTGAGATTCATCTGGTGAGCAAACGTCTTAGGCGCAAACTCAGCTTCCAGTGTATCCCATATTGCTTTCGAAGTATCTAGATTTGCAACAACGCTGAGAACTTCTGGTGTAAGGGTTGAGTTTAACCAACCAATGATTAACGCATCTTGTGCTTCATATGCAGTGAAGGCAGGGTTGATTTCATCACTGTCCGGGAGAGTGCGTTCTGGGATTTCTTTTGATCCATCAATGAATCCAGTTAGACCATGACCCTTTAAGATGGGTTTGAACTGAGATTTCCATAGTATGTGGTTTGTTTCAGTGTGCTTCAAAGTGACAAGATGATGTATTTGAACTTGTCTAAGAGCGTTTGTTGTATCTGCCATAGCTGTTTCTGTGACAGTTGTGTCTGTTCTTCACTCTCTTTTTTTGTTTTTGGGATATTTGCGGAAGGTGAACTTGGATCTTAGATCCTGATACCAAGCTAGAAGTGTATATTTGGTGAATATCTTCCACAAGCATTGTGGAGATCTTGAAATCTTATTTATACTGATAATGAAAACTAGATAAGTCACAGACTCTAACTGAATACAAAGACTGAAAACAAATTCAAAATATCAATGACTCAGCTGACCGTAAATATTGCCATATGACTCTCAATGTGTACTCAATCAACTGACTAAGTTACACAGCTGCATTCTTATCTCTAACATTCTGCATAGTTGTTGCAGAAAGTGCAGGTTGTGTCTTCAGTATCACAACTTCTTATGTTTAGGTTATCAATCGATGGTATTGCAATCTGGAAAGCAAGCCACATGAAAACTTGTGCCTTTGGAGGCACATTCTTTTCCCAAACATAACTAAAGGTTGGGGATTGTTGAGTCTAAGCATGTTGTATCAAAAGTTTAAAACCATCTTTTGTTGTATACTAATATCATGTGTGGAATATGATTGAGTCTGTGTTTGCGTCAAGGATTGCAGGAGGAACCAAGAAGCCAATATGCTATGTAAATTCATCAAATACTTCTTGAATTGGATTTGTCTTTAACTATATCTTACATCTCTCATCTTATATGCCATCCACAATTTTGAGGTTCTTATCTTTTGCAGCTTTAAAAGCAGTTGGATATGCTTTGCATAATGGTGCACCACCTTTCCATGTGTCCATCCAGAACTTGACTGCATGCCCATCACTAATCAAGACTTATGAGTTGTTTTGCGTTATCTATTTTTATTTTTTGTATTCCGTTTCCAAAGGTCTCTCCCGTGTGGCAGTTTATACTCAAATGGATGCATGTTTCCCTCAACAGTCTTTGTCTTTAGTTGAATTATTTTTCTCCAAAGTGCTTGTGTTTCCTCAGTGAATCTCCAACTCCACTTAGACGGTAGGGCTTTGTTTGTCTCCTTCAAGCTTCTTATGCCAATATCTCCAATCTTTTTTGGTTTGCTTACATTTTTCCAAGCATCCCAATAAATTTTCTTTCTTTCAGTGGTTGCTCCCCAGAGAAAATCTCTCATAATTCTTATTATTTGCTTCTCCACTGCTACTGGCATTATCATGAGAGACATGAAGTAAATAGGTAAACTTACTAGTGCACTGTTTATAAGCAGGAACCTTCTCTTCCATTTGCAACTTTCTTCTGTAGTTTTTCTATAATTAGAGTCCATATGCTACTCTGTTTCACAGTGGCACCTAGAGGCTTTCCCAAGTACTTAAAAGTGAGATGTTCAACCTTGCAGGTGAGGATTGAAAATGCGGGGTACCAAAATACACCACCAGTTTTTTCTTAGGCAACCTATATGGACTAAACTCAACTACAATTCTAAGAGTTACAACTTAATGAATCTCAATCACGAATCATATGAAGAGTTTATATCCCTTACTCTCAAAATCAAGATGTACTCGGAAATAAATTTGTGAACTTGGTTATACCGTGAGAGTTGTTGGCCGATTCCAAAGATCAATCCAGTCGTATCCAACAATTACGATGGACGTATCTACTTTGATTGATTTACAGATATTTCAATGATAAAGATAAACAATATAATGCGGAAAAATAAATAACACAGACACCAGAAATTTTATTAACGAGAAAACCGCAAATGGAGAAAAACCCCGGGACCTTGTCTAGATTTGCACACCAAACTGTATTAAGCCGCTACATATTATATCCTACTATCGAAACTTCAGACTGGAATGTATTTGAGATCGAATCTACTGTCACATTGATTCAGTTAAAGTCGCGCTCCTTACGCCTCTTCAATCCCGCAAGGATCTGCGCAATTGATTCCCTTACCTGACGTCCTTTACATCCTAATATTTTGTTCAACTCAATTGAAGACTTTAAACAAATCTGGCACCCACAAATAAGCCTATATGTGATTTCCATTCTGATCAACGATCAAGGTGACATAGGAAATCGATTGCATTAGACAAAGTCTAGAAAACCTCAAAATCCGGTATTTACGACTTTGTTAAGTCGCTAAATCTGAAAAGGTTTCAAGGAGAGGACGACTCTAGTTTACAACTAGGACACACAAGAATAGTGTTAGGGATTCAACGATCTCAGTTGCTTGAGGTTCTCCTTATATAGACTTTCAAGATCAAAGTTGTTTTAGATTTAAGCCAAGGTAGCTTTGGAATCAAGCAATCAATATTCACCGTTAGATGAAAAAATTTACTTGAGATTAACATATATAACAGAATATACACTCTGGTTAGGATGAATTGTAACCGAACCGTGTACAATGACTTGTTCATGAAAGTTAAGCACGTAAGTGCTACATTTTATACCCATATTTATATTAGCTGGGACTCGATATTTTAGTTACTAATACTATTTTAGTGCTTGTGTAGAAAGTACAAGTGAATTCGATCATCCGACGAATAAAAAACAAAATGTGAGACTTAATGGTCTTTGCGACGAAAATGGCCAAATGTGGTTGGACTGATATTTCCATGTATCAGCAACCACAATGATGAAATGAGGTTGGCCTGATATTTCCATGTATCAGCAACCAGTCTGATTACCATGACAACAGAAAGGAGTCAGAGACGAACTAAAGTTTGTTGGCACCTCTTATAAAAATCACGAGCAGAAAAAAAATACAAGAAACAAAGGTTCTCTTTGATGTATGCACGTGAGTCCACCAAGAGCTAGATGTGTAGACCATTACTATTAGTGTGCCAAGTACTGTGCACCTAACCCAGTTGAATGTCACATGGTCTGGTGGAGTATATGCTGGTCAAATTGGAGATTTATGAAGCAACTGCGACAACTGAATTGATGGGCTTGGGGCTGAATTCTAAATGCGATTTTGGTTCAGTGAAGCATTGAACACAAGCTGGGGTTTCTTGCTGTGATCGAATTAGGAAAAGAAGGTGCTTAAAGGATTTTGTCCGCGTATGAGGGCCTGAGCTGTGCAGTCGTGGCAGGCATAAACAAAACGTTGCAGCTGGATTAATGGATTGAGATGTTGGCGTTGGTTGCATCGGTTTCGGTGAAGTTCGATGAACAGAGAATAGATGGTCAGGAAACATAAACTGCAGCGATGATGTGAATGGAGATGAGTCATTGGACAACCAGCTGGGGTTATTTTCGTTTGTGGCAGCGAGTGCTCCATTGAATGAACTTCTACAGCAGCAACGAGAAGACCAAGGTCTGTATGTTGGCTGAGATGATTATGGTTTAGAAAAGGATGATCGAGGAATGGAAACTGGTTGCTGCCGGTGAAGAGTTGCATGAGTAATTAGCTGGGCCCCTGCAACCAATGATGACGAGATGTAGAAGCCTGGAGTTCTGGTTTTTGGCAGGCGAAGAAAGCTGTGAGGAGGAGCGAAGAAAGCAGTAAGGATACAGCCCCTTTACGCACAGAAACTGCACTTTAGCTGGTCGATACAATGCCTGAAAGACGAAGTCTTAAGGGTCAGAAAATGAGAAGTTTGTGGCTCAATGATGTGTTCGATATTGATTGTATGTCTGGTGTTGGCTGAACTTGTTTTCTGTGGATCGAAATGGAAGTTTTTAGGGAGCGTTAATGGCATGGATTCGATCGCAAACGAAGATTAAAGAAGGAACTAAGCTTCCGTTGAATCATGTGTTGTTAAACACCCAGCTGCCAGTGATGGTAGTATGAGCTGTTATGATCGGTGAATGAAGGAGAAGGTGTATTCTGTCTTGCATGAGTTTGTATGGGGTTTGCTGTGGATGAAATTTAGGTAAAGAAAGGCAGCTGAGTATTGGGTTTGTTGGCATCGAACTGAAGTTGCAGGCAGCAGTCGAGTTGGAGTTGAGAACAAACGACTGAAATCCAGTCTGAACTAAGAAGCTGGTGCAGTTGGTGCTGCTGGATAGGGAGAACGATTGTGCTAGCTGTGTATAGAGCTTAACGTGAAATGGAGATGGCAGAAACTGATGTTGTTGGTTGGCCGGAGTATGGAAAGGATTTGGGTTTGATTTGGAACAGTTTGAATTATTTGGTTCGATTGCTTTGAGTGATAATGGTACGAGTTTGGTGATGTTTACAGCGTGAACGACCGTCGTGGTTCTTAGACGGACAGGGAGTGATCAGGTGCCGGTCAAGGAATAGTTGAAAGTGTGCTGGCAACAGACGGATACGGACTAGTTCTGTTGACTGAATTCGACGTTATGCAGTGACCGAGATTTGGAAGGAGCAATTAGTGTGGCTCTTCATTAGAATGAAAAGAGTAAGAAATTTATTCCTTTACTTAATTATAGGTCCTCTGATGGGTGCAGATCCCATGTCCCTTTCTTGTATATACCCTCATGTCCCCCAATTAAATTATGACATGTGGCCTCTCCTTTCTTCCATCTTTTAATTATCTCATTTACTACAGTTAATTATAACTAAGAAAATAAAAACATATATATCGTTACCATTTTTATCTCGGAAACAAAGACTACATCTCCATTTTTATGATTTTATCTAATAACTTAGAAGACTTTATGCTAAAACAGATGCAAATGCGGCCAAAGCAATTGCATCACGGAATCCATTGTGCTTATTCAAATTTATTTTACGATCAATTACTTTTCCGTTATTGTTTTGCAAATTGAAACCAAAACAAGAGCCACATACTCGTCAAACCTATGACTATCGTCTGTAGAATCACATCAGAAGTGATGAACACCTATAGCCTGTACTATGTGATAAATTGGGATGAGAAGACTAGAAATTAAATACGGATTTTTTTTAAATCAACTGCAAATGCTTATCAATCAACTTAATTTTTCAATCAAACAAATATATAATTAATCAACGTCTCACAATAATCAGACATGACAGTAGAAAAAAAAAAGTAATTTGTGAGATAAAAGGAAAGATCGTAGTTCGGAGATTTCATCTTACCATAAAGAATAAGTCTAAATAAGGAGAATAAATTGGTGCCACATGTCAACATATAATTGGAGGGACAGGAGGGTATATACAAGAAGGGGACATGGGATCTGCACCCCCTCTGATGACATTACAAGACCAATAGGAATTAAGCATTAAAAAAGGAAAATAAAGACAAGATGTTCATGTTATTTTTCCGGGAGGTTCCTTTTGAAAGAGGAGGCCGGACTGGGATTGGAAGGAGACGGCCACAGTGCCGCAACCAGAGAGAGGCGGTTTTGGGAGACGAAAAGGGGGCTGCGGCTGCAGATCCGTGAAGGCTAGGGTTTGAAGTTTTGTTTTCGATTCCGTTTCTGATTAGCTAGAAATTTTATTTGATTTATTTGTGGTTATTTTAAGAAAGTCATGTCTAGCTAAATTGATTATTAGGGTTTAAGTGGAAACCAATTTGATTGCGTAAACTGTACAATTATATGCTAATAATGATTTGATTGATTAATAGTTTTTGTTCTTATTGCTTGGTATTTAATTGTTCATGTGATTTTCTTGATTATTTATGCTTTTGAGTTGATATTTCGTGCTTCGGTTAAATCCCTAGACGTGGTATGCAAGGATAGATAGGTAATGCTTTAGAATCACTACTCGTGAAGCAAAGAAAACTAGAGCGTAGAAACAATATTTGAAAATGCATGAAATAGATTTTTAAAGATTAGTAGAGTTTGCATAATTAATTGGTGGAAACCGAAAATCCTAACAACCTTCTATCATTCTGTTTTTCGTTAAAATTATTTATTGTTTCATTTTGTTTCGAATTTCTGAAAACTCATTAAACATTATCTATTTGATTATTTGGTCTTGGTATTAGTTAGAAGTAGTATTTCACGCTCCTCGTGGGAACGGCCTGTACTTGCCATTGTTCTACTAGTTAGACATTGTGTACTTGCAGTATTTTATTGTAGGTTTCCGAATCTACCAACGAAATGTAAGCTTAACCATTTTCCTATAACAATTTAATATTTTAATCTTGACTCACAACCGTATATAGGTTATAATGTGATCAAATATGTCTAGATAGTTTTTTTAGAGAGTTGTTCAAATGCCGATTATCTCATACAAATAATTATGATAATCTGAACATATTTGAAAAGGTAAGTACGTGTACTATATATTCTTGTTCGTGAGATTTTTTTTCGGGTTCAAAAGTCAGCAAATCTTTTCCGGTTTGCATACTGGGTATGCATACCATCTTGGTTCAGGAGTCAACAGATCTTTTCCGGTTTCCATATAGGATATGCATACCATCCTAGTTCACGAGTCAACAGACTTTTTAAGATGTGCATAACGGGTATGCGTACCAAAAGTCGTTGTCGAACTATATGTAGTGATCTACACTACAAATGAGTGATCAGGATCAATCTACAGGATCTACACCGTGAGATTGAAGGATCTACAACAGACTTTTTAAGGTGTGCATACCGGGTATGCGTACCAAAAGTCGTTGTCGAACTATATGTAGTGATCTACACTAGAAATGAGTAATCAGGCTCAATCTACATGATCTACACCGTGAGATTGAAGGGTAAAACCCAAAAAGAGAAAGAAGAACACAACAACACAAATTCTATTCGATAGCTTGAAAGAGGAATACAAACTCGATACATATAAGGGCATCAGAATGGCACATGTGCCAGACGCATACTAATAAAATACTAACTACACCCAGGGTGCCCTATAAGACATGGGACATGACAAATCTCACCCCTTCAAATCATCCTTGTCCTCAAGGATGGCAAATATGAAAATGGGATGAACGGGACTGAAGAGATACATAGTTGTTGCAGCTTGTTCATAGACATTGCAAGAGATGTGACCCATATAATCTTCAACATCAAGGCCCATATAAGTTGAACTCACGTCTGGGTAGGTATTAGTAAAAACACCACTGGCATCCATGAGTAACAACCCGAAATTAGTGTTACCAATGACTGTATGGGCACCTTTGAGTATACTGATGTTTTTGTAGTAAGCTGAGAAAACCCAAGGAATCGAGTCTTCCTTGCTGAACTTATCGAATGAGCCAATACCAGTAACTCTAACAGTGCCCAGGTTGCAACCCATTTGACGTGGAAGAGACCTCTTGCAATTATCAGCTAATTAATCAAGGTGATGAATTGGGACGAGTTTTAAAAAGTAGCTAATATGATGAGTAACTCTTGCCAAATCCATCTAAGAAATATATAGCCTTTGATGTCCGGTGTGTATATAGGAAAGCCATGTAAAGTGGTGACAAAATTTAGCTTTACCTCTCCAAGCTGGAGCATACAGACTTCAATGATGTGACATTTAGTTGAATTAGAAGGTGAATTGCCAGCGTGTGTCGAGCATTTCTGTAAGGTACAGATCACCACCTGCCACAACTGATTGTGAAGGAATATCATACTACCAGCAATCCTTGTATCATATAACTCTCTTTCATAAGTTGCAAAGTATGGAGCAAAGTATGTCACTTTCCAACTTTCATCACCAACACTATATGAACCTGAAATGAACATGATTACCTCCATCCTGAATTTCTCAATTCTAACCCAAGAATCAATTCCGATTACCAAGCTGAATAGGATAACTGGGGATAAAACAATTGATGTTGTCCAACTAATAGCCAAGAAGACTCCTGCGATGATAAGCACGATTCCTGTTAATTCAACCCCCTTTTGTACACCCCAGACAACTCCATTAACTTCTATGAACCTGCTCTGGATTATCACTCTCCATTCATAAATTTCCACTCTTGTACGATGCCTCTCTCGAATAAGCCAACTCAACACTCGACTATGACAAGGACTGAGCGAGAATAAATTCTTCCTCAAGAGCTGACAATATAACTCCTAACAACAAACAGAACCACCATAAGAGAATAGTAATGAGGTCTAACAAAACCATCTACCGGAGTTAACACTTCCAGCTACTCTTGCAAGAGAAAATTACCAGCTGGTACATTATATGATCTAAATAGCCTTACACAATGCTGAATACTTTTACCTCGCCTGTATGGAACCAATGACAGGCTATCACTGCAGTATTTAGCGAAAGAAATCCAATTTTACCTCTTAAACTCCTCACAAAAATCTTTGATATATCACTTTGCCGCGAAAATTCAACAAACAGCTTGCTAGAATAAGTGCACTCTGTTCAGCAAGCACATAACCAAGTGTATCTTGATAAAAAAAAACCATAGCAAAGCAAGAGTATCTCCTATAGTGAAACTCCTTTCCACGGTCAAACACCCTACATCCGTAATCCAGGCCTTGACAATCCAGGAATAGATGTAAAAAAATGTCTTGAATATAGTTGGACAATATAGTAATAAAAGAAACCAGATTACACATTCACTTCTCTTCGAAAGAACTAGTAACATATCATTTTGTTTGTTTGATTCAACACAGATCCTCAATGGTTCCATCTGTAAAATTTCTAATCGAATAAGAAACCCGCACTTCAGCTGTAAGACTAGAGAATTATCACAACTAAAAACCCATCTGGTATTATGATACATTTGATCCAAAAGTTCAAGTTCCTTCTTGCTTATAGACAGTTCAACCATTCCAGTAATGAATATGTTACAATACCCATTTCCTCTTTGAGGTATTTTCACAAATTCTCTAGCTTTTCCAACTACACCACTAATTGCAACCATATTACCTTTCCCATAATAATTCACTCCTCAATCCAGCAACATACGATCACCACCATGACTGGAGATACTATCTTTGTGTGATAACTTCGCAAAGTGAGTCATGAATTTAGTCCAGGGAACCCTCTTCTGAAGAAACAATTTCTCAAACAAATTATGTAATATACCAATTCCAACCACCCATGTTAGCAGAAGTATCACCAGTCTGATTCTCTCAGACATTTGAACAAACATTTACTATTGTCACAATTATCACCCGTATTATCCAACAACAACTCATTTGAATTCCAAAATAACATTCTAAATTGATGCCCATTCTTAATAATTATCTCCTGAACAAACTTTTTAGTATGTTTGTACAATAAAATCAAACACAGCTTAAGCACAAACATATAAGAAGTATTCACGTGGAAACAAAATTTATAAAATTCCTTGACGAAATAAGTAAATCCTTTAATAAGTTTAAACACTATTCCACGATCAAAAAGCATACTACCATAATCAGAACTAGGTGAAATAGCACACGAAAATTCACTTGAATTCGCACTCCACAGTTTCAAAAAATACTCATGAGCAGAATTTAACTTTGAAACAAGGTCATTAGTGTATCTATCCCTTAAATTAGACCCATCCAACTCTCTTCCAAAAATCATTCGAGTGTCATTAGCACTAGTTGAAACATCACCGATAGAAGTAACCTGAGTTATAAGTGCTAAGACATACAACCCCTTAAAACATATGAAGTAGGATAATATTTGATTTACGTTATTATTCACAATAAACTTCAAATCTTCAAACTGCCGATGTTCATCCTTAAAGTTCATATTAAATGTAAAACTCACAACATATTTCATTTGGTTACCACGAACAAATAAGGCTCGAGTAAAATCAAAAGGAAGTAATTAATACAACATGTACATAAGCTGAAATTCAGTATCCAGATTTATAATATTGAAATTATTTACCTCATGAGTTGCAGCTCTTTTACTTGGAAAATCCACCACAAAATCAGTACCAGGAAGGAAAGGTTTACCTTCATGATAATCCAGAAATTGAGTTTCTACCTTCCCTTGTAAATCAGAATAAGGAGAAACTAGATTGACCGCATGAGACTTGTAGTCTTGAACATATGTAACACCAGCTCCATTAACAATTAATTGAGAAGTCAGATTTGGGTTGAGAACTGTAATTATCTTTATCTGAAGAATTGTGAACGACATTTCCTTTTGAATTTGAATCAATTGGAGCTCCTTCAATATTTTCATCAATTTCTTTCTCAATAAGCGTCACTTTCTTCAACACAGATCCAATTAATTCAAAGCTCTCGTAAATTTTTTTTTGACGAATTTGATTCCCAATTCTCGTTAATAGATCTACTCAAATATATCTCACGCTCTAGCAACAACAGGTTCTTTGCTTCTTCTGCTAAAATTTTCTTCCATCTGGCTAGAAGCACATGAAATGGTGTATTTTTTAGAGCCCTTGCAATTACTTCTTGAACTTGAAGAATAATATCTAATTGCTCAGCTAAAGCCTTAAATCTATTACCATTATCCATGATCAATCAAAGGAAAGACCGGATCTGATACCACTTGTAGTGGTCTACGCTACAAATGAGTGATCAGACTCAATCTACGGGATATACACTGTGAGATTGAAGGGTAAACCCCAAAGGATAAAGAAGAACACAAAAACATAAATTCTATTCGATAGCTTGAAAGAGGAATACAGACTCGATAGATATAAGGGCATCAGAATGGCACATGTGCCAGACACATACTAATAAAATACTAACTACACCCAGGGTGCCCTTATACGAGGGTGCCCTATAAGACATAGGACATGACACTATACCTATGTCGGTACGTGTACTGGGTACATGTACTGCGGCTCCGGACCTATAAAAGTTGTGCCAGTATGTGAACTGGTATGCATATTGTCATGTATCCAGATTTAAAATAGTCATATATCACTCTAATAATCAATTTGTGAAAAGGCGAGGGTACCCAAATATACCTCAAGCTAAAAATTTTCCTACCTATAAGTTCTTTCTCTGAAAGTGATTGTCTATGGATTGAGTCGAGACAATACAACTAATCGGTTCACATTTCGTGTGATAGTCTATGGATACGAGATCGAGACAATACAACAACAAAGTATATTTACTTGATAAGAGGTTCGGACTTAACCAAACACAATAGGATTACTATCAAGTAAAATAGAAATTAACGTTTGTGTAATTTACTTTAAATTATAATAAAAACAACAATTATAATTGCGGAAATAAAAGTAAATGACACATCAAGATTTTGTTAACGAGAAAACCGCAAATGCAGAAAAACCCCTGGACCTTGTCCAGAATTGAATACTCTCAGGATTAAGCCGCTATACAAAATCAAACCAACTTCGTATAGTTGAGACCAAGAAACTAAACCTATAGTTCACCTAGTTCCGTCTGTATTCCCACGCCTCCAACTTATGAATAAGTCATGTACTTGGAACAATTCCTTTGGTTCGTATTCCAAACAGTAAAGGAACAACAAATCTGTTTGGTAGAAACTTTTTTCAACCAAGTGATGTGAGTTCAATAAAGTCTCTTCTGTTTATCTCATTAAACTCCTTCGTCATCTTCTTAGATCTATCTTATGATCAACTACCAAAGGTAATTGTTAAGATTTTGCAATCAATACTTTTAATCACAAAGAATTGTATTGAGGCCGATATACACAACTAATCAATCTAATCTACCACAAGGATAAACCGATTATAGCTAGATCCTCTATACCGAAACAAGTATGTGCACACCAAAGATTATGAACCCCAAATCAGAAATCTTCAATATCTTCTTTGTCTTCAAATCTTCTTAGATCTTCAATAAACGCCTGCACACAACAACTTGAATCTCTTGTGATCAATCACGCAAAGAATAGAGTCTGTTAACAATGGATTATCACAAGACGTCTTTAGATCTACAAACAGTCTAACGATCCCTGTCGAAACTTCGATCTAGTTTGAGTGAATCTTATATCAAAAGAGAAGATTCTCAAGCATAAACAAACTAGGTGCAATCAAAGTTCAACCACCGTTAGTCAATCAAATCAATCGAAAACACAAGATAAATCACAATTATCTAGTTTCCCACCAACGGTACTAATAGAGCTTCTCATTCCCAAAGAAGACCTTAAACTGAGAGGCCATAAGAGATTTCTCCTAATTAGGTTACTCTCCTCTGCGAATAGGCGGCTTCACCAGTAACAACACAACCGAAGAAGTTTGCTGTCACGAAGGATTAGTTTGCTAGAAATGCAAACTTCAAGTATTTATAGACAAGGAAGTTTAGACACCAAGGAATTTCCAAAACTGAAAATATTCTCAAGATATGCAATATATTCCACATTCGGTTTCCATAATTCCTGGAAACGCTCTGTCCAAAATAACGACCAAAAATCTCTTTGGAAAATCTTCAACTAGTAAATGCACATTACTAAATCTCATTTTCCTAAAATAAAATTAAAAACCTTAAATAAAAGATTCTTAACTTATTTATGTTTTGATCCTGGGATTCTCTTCCTTTAGCTATTAAGGAATAACTTTGAACAATTAAAGATAAGAGTTACTGCACATGTTCAAAGTATGTCGGCATCCTTACTCTGTAAGTCCTCTTTCATACTTACAATCTTGAAACCGATTTGCCACACTTCCAAACAAGTTAAGAATTGGTTCATCTGTCTTTCAAGAACTATGCGATTGATCAAGAACACTCAATCACCATTCATGGGTTTAACGGTTCTACCAAAACAAGTTTTGGTTCTACCGCCATGTTAGTAATGTGCATAGTCACACTAGCTCTCCAAAATTCAGTTGACTAGGTACTAGGATCGGTTCCCCACATATATATGGTATCTAACTTGAATGTGTTGCACATGTCCATAGGATCGGTTCCCCTTTCTGCTAAAACATGTTGCACCTCATACAAGGATCGATTCCCCTTTGTGATGTGTTGCACCTCTTACTAGGATCGGTTCCCCTTTACCTAGAGTTGGTCATACACAAAATCACAAACTCGATCATACCATCTCAGGTGATTACTTAAGATCGGTTTCACTAATAAAAGTCCTACCAATACAAAAGTCAGGCCTTTGTGAATAGTTTTACCAAGAACACAAACAAGTCATGAGCGGTTATACTAATCACACATATTGGTTGTTCACAAGATATGCAAGGAATAACAATACCAATAACGCCTGGCGATTTCCTTTTCGATTCACAAAACAAGTTCATGAATTTACTTCCTTAAAACACATGTAAAACATTGTTTCCTAGGATGAAATCCTCACCTCATACCCATACATAATCACAATAGCATTTAAACGATTATGTCGATGTCTTATCTATAAAGTTTAATGGTTAAGCAATAAACCTCGTATTGTATTCCTTAATACTATGTCTATCTAGAGTGTTCATGCTTCGCAGTTTTGTTTTCAATATGCACGACTTGAAAGATACGTTAAGGAATGAAACAGTTCAAGTCAAATATCACTAACCTCAAGTGGAAGGATGATGTTGTCGTTGTAGCTTCTTACTTCTTCACTTCTTCAAGTCTTGGTAATACTTGTAATCTCATATCCTAATACTTTCAAGCTATACTATACAAAGTTGACTCTAGTACATAATCAAGCGGAGTTTTGATTCACTAAAATATGACAACCAAACTTGACATACCAATGCTTGGTGGGTTCCACCGATCTATGCTCTAATAATTTGAAAAATTCCTGAATAATATCAATGATACATATCACTATTCCAGGCTATTTTCAAATGATTAAATCTTGAGAAGAAGACTTTGAGCTTTCCTTCCTCTTGTTCTCTAACCGATCTCTCTTTATATACGAGTTTATTCGCGTACTTATCTCTTGAATCATAATTTAGGTCATAATTTTATAAATTTTTCTTAACCAAATTCATCAAGTATGAACAAATGTTCTTAAGCTTAATCAACATATTTCGAGAATGATTAACAAGATAAACTTGACTCGAAATTTGTGTTATGCATGTAATGTACTATATAGTCATGCGACATTGTCTCATAGATAGAAAGGTGAAAAGTTGAGTAATATGTGGTTCAGTCTTCACTTACCTTTTGTTGATAAAGTTCTCCAAAAGCTTCGATTGATCTTCTCCTTCACAAGGTAGAACGCAATGATTTATGGTACTCAACTACACACTTTTATCCTAATCGGAGACTTGACTAAACGTAGATTAGAAATCAAGATACGGTTTTGATCAACTAAATTTGACAACAAGATTGACATAGCAACATTTGTGAGTTCGACCGAGAAATGCTCTTACAAGAATTGTTGCAATTTCTTGTATCTTGTGATCCACTCCTAAGCTTATTATAATACTTGTTAGAGAACTTCTCGGTCGAACTCGCAAGCGTTGCTATCTCAAGCTTGTTTTTCAAGTTTAGTTTCCAAAACTATAATTCTTCATTTCTAGTATACTTATCGCTAACTCTCAGATTAAGATAGAAAGTGTAGTTGAGCATTAGACTTCACGCGTTCATAAATTGAAGACGGAGAACTACTGGCGTACCAGTTCGCGTACTGGCGAACCCAAAGTTAGTCCGGACACTAAGTTATGCGTACCCATTTGCATACCTAAGTGGATAATGTTCTAAAATCGGTTTGTTCATGAACTAATACATTTATATAATAAGGAATGCAATCTTTTGCAAACCGTGGATATAATGTTCATGACTTGATTCGAGTGAATTAAAATCAATTTTGTTTCAATTGTGTCTTGTATACTTCTATGAGAATATAAACAATTGAACAACTCTAGAACTAGTTTCATTTAAGTCATTTGAACTAGTTATGGTTAAGGTCAATATGGTTAGTATGAAAGTGTTCATATGGGTAACCTCGGTTAACTATTGTTGAGCCAACAAAGGTGTACACGTTTAGGTACGGTTACCCATATCTAAATAAAGTCATTTTTCATTTGTGTGTAAAAATCTAAGTTCTATCTAACGTTGAAAGATATTGGATTGAGTGTAATCAGGTTTTCATCTAACGGTGAATATTGAATGCTTTGTTACCAAGGTAACATTGATTGCAAACCCTGATTTGAGGAATATATAAAGGAGAACTCTAGCAACTAGGAAACCTAATCCCCGCATCTCCTATGTGATACTAGCTGCGACTAGTGTCGATTCTCCTTTAACCTTAGGTTTTTCACGAAACCCTGTAGGTTAACGACTTGAAGACTTCATTGGGATTGTGAAGCCAGACCCAACTATTTTATTTGTAGTTGCGTGTTCTGATCTTTTTGTTCCCTATCGTGATTGAGTACTATCTTCTCTAAGATTGGCTCGGGATTTAATCTCCGATAGGAAAGATAAAAATTAGTTACAAACATCTTCGTCTCATCGTTTGTGATTCCACAATATCTTGTTTCGCTACCATACGGTTAAGATTATTATGAGGTGATTGATATTTCTAGGTTGTTCTTCGGGAATATAAGTCCGGTATATGAATTGGTTCCTGTTCACCTTGATTTATCAAAAGACGGAACAAAAACTCATAGGTTTATCTGTGGGAGACAGATTTATCTATTCAATAGACTTTTTTTGTGTGAGACAGATTAATTTATAAAGTCTTCGACTTTGGTTCGTAGAAACTCTTAGTTGTGGGTGAGATCATCTAAGGAATCAAGTGCGTAGAGTCCTGCTGAGATTCAGAGACGTAAGGAGCGCAACTGTACCTTGATCACTGTGAGATTGGTTAGGGCTCAACTACATTCTAGTCCGAAGTTAACTTGGAGTAGGCTAGTGCCTGTAGCGGCTTAATACAATGTGGCGTTCAAATCTGGACTAGGTCCCGGGGTTTTTCTGCATTTGCAGTTTCCTCGTTAACAAAACTTGTGGTGTCTGTGTTATTTATTTTCCGCATTATATTTGTTTATATAACTGAAAAATCACAGGTTGTGCGTAAGTTCAATCAATTGTGAATCCAACATTTGGTTGTTGATTAAATTGATTGACACTTGGATATTGGTTTTTGATACCGTCCAAGTTATTTCTTATATTCAATCGGGCCCGCAAATTCCTATTTGTTTGATTGCATATTGAATTGAGAAATTGAGATATAACTCTTTGATATACTTTTCTTAAGATTGAGTCTGACTGTGTAGTTCTTGAAAGTATATTGGAGTTAGTCCATACAGATTGCTAAGCGAAATATTGGGTGTGGTTGTTAGACCCCCGCTTTTTCAATTGATATCATAGCAGGCAAACATGTTTAAGACCTATGAGAAAAAGGACTGGTGAGAGAGTAAATATGGAATCCAAAACATAACAGTTGAAGAAAATACGCAATTGAACATTGGAAATAAATAAATAAAAAAACTTCACTTTTAGGCAGAAAAACAAATCTAAAGAAATCACAAAAGAATTCATAAAGAAATATATCCCATTATGATTTATTTATAGAATACGAAAATACTCTCATGCTTCAATAAATTCTTCATGGACTGATACACACTGATTGAATGAAAACCTTATGTTACAATTTATAAAATAAAATCCCTCAAAAATCAATAGAAAGATCACAATCGAATTTTTTCAAATCAACAGTTACACAAAAATCTTAATTTAATTAAATACTTGTAAGAGGGTCTTATTGCGTTCCAGAAATACCAACAACACCACCAGCAATTAATTCTTTAACATGATTTTTTTTTTCCGAATAACTCATCGTAACAATCAAAATTTTACTGTAAAATCACAAATTCTTTATCCCATCCATATCTCTAGATACACAAAACTTAAAGATTCTTGCTGAAAACCAAAAAACAACATATTCTATAAATCCTAAATTTCATTCAAATACAAAAAATCAAGAGAATGTGATTTTTGAAATTGAAAGAAGAATAGCCTATTCAACAAAAAACCCATCTAAAAAAGTAACCACTTGGATTTGTTTTTCCACATACCAAAATTAGGTATGTGCTTCTTTTAAGAAAACCCCAAAATAGGTTTTACCAACTATTTACTATCTGTTTTGAGGTAAACAATCCCGAAAAAATAAATGGGTTAACCCAGACCATCGTCTCAAATAGGAAATAAAAAATATGGAAAATCAGGTTTTTGTAGTTTCTTTCAATGTCTTATAATTTCTTTTTAGTCAGGGATTTGAGTTTCTTGAAATTTTCTAATATCAATCTTGATTCAGTCGTACCCATTTTCTCCATTTTCTCCTCCGAATATTTCACTCATTGTCATAGATACACATCAACAGTCCTGCGGCGGGTATATGTATACGGGAAGGTGTGCATGCATACTGACTTTGCCATCATGATAATTTCAATTGCTCGTTTAGTGGCTGTGATACATATTTTAATTTTATTTATGTGACAATCATCCGAACTTGCCATGTGAGTCATGCATATTGTACTCTCCTCACTGCCTAGACTAGTGGGCATTTCTTTGACCAAAAAAAAAAAAAAAATCACACCATGAATCTCAAGATTTCGTACATGCCTCCAGGTTTGCGATGGGAAAATGGAGAAAGAGAAAGATGGGAAGTGAGATTGAAAGTCAATTACAACTTAAGTTTAAGGTATTAGAACAAAATGTCACTCGACAAATATTACCATGTTTTTTTTTTTGCATGGAAACCAAATTAAGAAGGTTACTGCGAATTGATACAATTATACACACAGAAGACAAACAGAAGTGTATTAATGTACGAACAATTGACTACCCGTAGACGCACATGCCCGTCTAGCTCAGTTGGTAGAGCGCAAGGCTCTTACCCTAGTGGTGATCTGGTCATGGAGGACTATATATCAATGTTAGGTCCGTTCAGGCTTGGTTAAATCTTGTTTTTTTCTTGGACAAATTAGACTGTTCAACCACAATCATGTCTGAGCAGAGTGCTGATACTTGCGTTCGCTCACCTTTTGAAGATGTGGAGGCTTCAGACTTCATTTGGTGACCGTGACACTAGTGAGAATTTCGATAGACACTTGGAACTAATTTTTCATGGTTTGTCACAAAATTCATCGAGAATATCTTTTCGCTCATTGTTAAAAGGGGAAATATAGGAATTACTTTCATTATTAGACTAGAATCCGACTGGAAAAAAGTACCCATTTCTTCATGCACAAGGATATTCATTGCATGGCGGCCATTGTCTTATTTTCATAAACTATCATACAATGGGACTTTTCCCAAATACTCCTTGTGTTTGCATTCAGGTTTTCAGAGCAAACCCGTATCTTATAATTTTCAATTTTGTTTCCCTAGTTGCACATCTCTCATTGCCTTGGGTATCTGAGCAGAGATATATGAGCAGAGATATAATTTCTGCCGGTAGGTTACTCTAGCATAGGCCTGCACAACGGGTAGGATGGGTAGGATATGACCTATACCCGCCACCCTATCCGTTTACTGGCGGTTAAGAAAATCTTTACCCGCCAAATAATGGATAGGGTAGGATACGGTTAAAAAACTGGCGGGTAGGGTAGGATTGGCGGGTATGAGTAGGGTATGTGCACCCCTAGGTAGGGTGGGTAGGATATCGCATACACCCGCCACCCTACCCGTTTACTGGCGGTTAAAAAAATCTTTACCCGCCATCCTACCCGCCAAATAGTGGATAGGGTAGGATACGGTTAAAAAACTGGCGGGTAGGATAGGATTGGCGGATATGGATAGGGTATGTGCACCCCTACTCTAGCCTATGCGAAAATGATGGTAAGTTAGAGAAGGTCCCACCATAAATTTAATAATTTGTCAACTTAACCATAATTAATCAGTGTAACATTACTGTGATTAAATTTACAAACACAGACATAGCGATTTGAACACCATTGAAAGCGTTAGTCTCAAGAAATATCCCAATCACTCTGGCTCGCGTTTACACCGTGTTTCACATATTCTTTGTATAACTCCAACTTTTTCTATCAGTCCCTAATTTATAACCTCCTTTCTGGTAAAAAGACATTTTACAATAAATATCAAAATTCCTCCCGACTAAGTGCTTCATTGAATTTTTAGTTGTCTCCATCATCTCAAGTTAACGTATAGGTATTAGTTATTGATTTGGTGCTCAATTTATGGATGTTTATTTATTTACGTGGAACTTAATTAACTATGCGCCTTGTATTGCACCAGAAGACCGATTTATATATTAGTAGAAATAGTCAGGTAAAACTTGTTGAGCAACCAAAACGACAGAAAAGAGGTGAATCATGAACAATTTGCATCCGATTTTACCATTGTGACTATTTTCTTTTTTAAAGGTGAAATCATACACAAGGAGGCATCAAGGAAACTGTAACCATAGGTAGAAAGAAAACTTTTCCCATATAGTCTATAACCGATTTTTGTAAAAAGGATGTTTTATGCTGTAACGAAAATAACATAAATCATTTACGGAAAACGAACGGAAAAGGTGAACTCGACCTGAATCAAATGCCATATACATCTTTTCCGATTAGTTGAATTAATTTGTTAATATAATTAATCTTATTAGGATTTTGGTTCCCTCGTATCAGATGAAATTTTTGGATTCGGAAGGGTTTGATGTGAAGGGCATTTAGATAATGCTCCCTTCATGCTAACTGCAATTCTTGGGTTCATTCACTTTGTGTATCACTATTTTCTATAGCACAAACTATCCAGTAATTTACTTTCAACCATGGTGCATACCACTAATTTTTTCGACCATTTGTTTTAGTGCCATAGTCGATTAAAGGTTGTTCAAAATTTTCAAGGCATTGCTGAAAATATGGAAAAACCAGTGCATACTAATTGCATGAAGTCACTGATTATGAATGCTTTAACAACGACAGACAAAAAATTTAGTTTAATAATTATGCTCATTCCAGACAAATCATCCAAAAAACATCCCCATAAACCCTAAATTTGACAAAGAAAAATGATAAATCTTTCTGGTTCTGGGAAAGCAATGAATCCCATATCATGAGACCTATCAGACAAACTTTATATGTGAGGGAATGGTTTGGAGAGAATCAAAAGTTGGTATACGCTATAAATTTCTATTTCTTCTTAAAAAAGGTACTAGCAAATTTAAGATTTTTGTGGCCTTTCGATTTTGGTGCTCTTTACTTTGTTAAGAGCAACTGCAGTCAGGAATCGCTAAATTACCAAATAGCTAAGCCATTTTTTCTTGAACCCACAATTGGGGTACTAAAAAAAAAAAAAATAATAACATTATGAAGTAATTTGAAAACCCCTTATAATGTTTTTTTTTTAGTAATTCTTAAATTATCCTAAATATCCCCAATTTGTGAACTAGTTGTAACGATTTCATGGTTACAGGCTAAGCCTCCATGAACGGAAGTTTCTTGGAATCCCGGATGAATAGGAACAGTATACTATAATAAAACGGTCCGCGGGTTATAACCCCAAAGGGGTTATAATCCATCCACAAAAAATCCATCCAAACAAAAGTGATACAAAAACCCCAATATCATAAACTGTCTAAACAACCCTCTCCTAATTTAACCCAAAAGAAACTGAGAAAAAAATGACCCACTAATTTATTATTTTACAACCTGAGTAACGAACATAATTTCTTAAAACCTCCGCTCCTCTGTAACTCCTTCAAAAACCAACCCAGAAATCTCAGATCTGCTCATCCCTAAGCCAAAACTGTTCAAAATCAATCTGTATTCGTCATCATCTTCTCGATTTTACCTTCTTCTCTTATTCTATGGTTGCGTACTTCAACCACTGCTACAAAATCTGACCTAATTTTTCAACCCCAAATGGCGAAGAAACAAAATCAACAGGCGAAAAATAAAGATGAAAAGCTAAAGAAAATAGCGAAACCATCTCGTAAAGGTAAGAAATCGAATTTGCTTTCAAGTTGATTCCGAGTTTGAATTCAAAAGATTATTAGGTTTCATTTGATTTCTGGGTTGGTTTTCTGTTTGCTTTTAGGTTTCATTTCTTAGGTTAGGTTCTATTTTCATTTGGTTACATCGTTTCTTTGGTTTAGGTTTAGGTTTCAGTTTGTTTGATGTAACCAAATGAAAACAAATTTCAATTGTTTGTATATTTGATGCAACCAGATATTTTTTTTTCTATTTGATGAAACCATATTTCATTTGTTGTTTATTTGATGAAACCAAAGTATAATCTGTTTTTTTTTATGAAACCATTCTGGGTTTCATCATTTTACAACCAATTGTTAATCTGTCACATCATAATAATGTGGTCTTTTTGATGAAACCATTTTTGGTTTCATCACTTTTCATTTGTTAGGTTTAGGTTTGCAAGAATGATGTAACAGATTTGCGATTAAACCAGATTTCATTTTCTGTTTCTTGATGAAACCCAAAATTGGTTTCATCATTTTTAGTTATTGGCTTACTTCTAGAGTTGTTATTGGTTGTTGATTTGAATTCAAACTGTGGATATTGGCGCTATGTTACGTAATCTTATGGTTTCATACAAGTTTCAATTATGCTTATGGTTTCATCACTTTGTTCGTGCTTATGGTTTCATCATTACAAGTGTATGTCTTATGGTTTAATTTTGGTTTCACAATAGGTAAAAAAAGAGATAAGGAACCATACAGGTGCTCATTGCATCATTTGTGCGAGCTAGCAGTGAAAATTAAGGCGTTGATAAAAAACAAGCAACTACATTTGAAAGCTCTTAAATCATGTCCTTTCTGGCGTTTCTTTGAGCCGTTCTATGATGGCGTAATGAACAAAGATGAGCTCATCAAAAAGACAAAAGAAGTAATAATGTTCTTAAGTACAATTGAAAACATACTTGATGGTAAGCTCCCGTATTGTTTCAAATTAGCAAGATCAAGGAAAATGACTTTGCGGACAATTCCCGAACATTTTGCTGTGACTTTTGGTTTCCAAATGGTGAATTATATAGAAGCAGACGACATTGATGAAGATCTGGTTAAAAAGGTTAACGTCTTTGTGGCTAATTATTTTGGTGGAAATAAAAAGACGAAAAAAACCGATATTGAAAAGCGTATGCTGGAAGCCGCAAATGATGAAACCAGAGCGGATGACTTTGTCAAGTTTTTCGTAATGTTTCTGTTGGTTTCAGTATTTGTCCCTAACAAATGTGGGCAGACTCTCGCAGCAAAGTACTTGTATATGGTGTTTGATATGAACAAGGTGTGTTGGCCGGAAGTCTTCCATGACTATGACTTGATTCGATAATGACAAACAGAACAGACGTAGAAAATGTTGTTGGTTGCGTAATATACCCTCTGGTAAGTTAAGATTTTTTCTTTTTTCATAAGTTAAGTATTTTTTTTCAATATTGGTTGTTGAATAATAAGCGACTTGTTTTTGATGATTAATTTGAATATTGTTTTTTTTTTTTTTTTTGCAGTATTGGTTGGCAGAGATGACAAATATCGCACAACGGAAGCATGGGCTAGACAAGTATCCGAGGTTTGCTAGATGGAACCTTAGCAACATCTGCCAACAAGTATTGTCTAACTTCGAGAATCTTGAAGAAAAAACAGAACTTTGGTCTAAGATAAATATTTACTTAGAAGATTTACTTTTCTAATGGAACCAATTTTGGTTTCATCGAAAATTCTAGCTGAATTTTTGTTTCTTAGATAATTTCGAGGGTTTTATTTGATATTTTTGTTAGACAATATTCGAAATCTTCGAGGGTTTTATTAGATTATTACTATGAGTTGTTACCATTACTTGTTACCATTAAAAATGCTATGCTTGGTATGTCGTCTGTTTTATTTTAAACGAATTTTGGTAAATATTTTCTTGTTCAGATTTACTTTTTTGATGAAACTAGTTTTGGATTCATCAAATTTTTTAGCTGAAACCAATTTTTCTTGTGTACTGCAGGAGAATATTGGTCACCGAAAGGGATCATTCTTGCTTCAGTATGACGAATCAGAAATGCGCTTGGCTGACCCCGTAGATGAAGTGGAAATTGTTGTGCCATATGAAGAAAATGAAGTGCCGGTTAAAGTGCAAGATGAAGAAAATGTTGGTGCTAGAAGTGAAGCTAACTCCTTCAAAGCCAAATACCAATTTGCGCGAGCATTGATTGAAAATCTTAGGACCAATGCTACATATGTTCTTTCTGAAGAAGAAGAATCACTGCTGGCAAAATATGATGCCGAAGACAGGGAACAACAACTGGTACAAAGATAAATTTGATTTTTCTTAGTAACAATTGAATTACTCGCATATGATTACAATTTTTATTATACATTTCATCATTTTTTTGATGAAACCAGATTTGGCTCCATCATTCTTTTGATGAAACCAGATTTGGTTTCATCATTTCAAGTTAATGTTTGTTTGATGAATTGGCCAGTTCTTTTTATTCTTTCAGAAGTTTTATATTTTTACAGCATTAGGTTTTGACACAGGAAGATGAAAAATAAAATGACTTAGGTATCTTAATATTGCAGGTGATAACAAGGGATGTTAACATGATAGATCAACAAGAATCTGACCAAGAGCAGGTCTTATCTTCTTCGTCGAAGACAGTCACCGATGATGAACAAGAAGGAGATGGTACTGAGTTGACTCCAAATACTATCGAGGATATCAAGGTGGCCGAGCGGGTTGAATCTGAAATGGAGAAAGCTACTTCATCTAAGCCATTCACCGAGGAAGAACAAGAAGGAGATGGTACTGAGTTGACTCTGAATACTATCGAGGACATCAAGGTGGCAGAGCAGGTTGAATCTGAAATGAGCAAAGCTTCTTCATCGATGCCAGTCACCAATGATGAACAAGAAAGAGAGGGTACTGAGTTGACTCCAAATACCGTTGAGGATATCAAGGTGGCAGAGCGGGTGGAATCTGAAATGAGCAAAGCTTCTTCGTCGATGCCAGTCACCAATGATGAACAAGAAGGAGAGGGTACTGAGTTGACTCCAAATACCGTTGAGGATATCAAGGTGGCAGAGCGAGTGGAGTCTGAAATGAAGAAAGCTTCTTCGTCGAAGCAAATTATTGAACAAGAAGAAAACGAAACTCAATTTGTAATTGATGAAGATGTTATCAGGAAAATAGAATCTGAATACAATAAGAAAGGTTGTTCGTCGTCAAAGCCAAATGTTGGAAGCGTATACGACTACCCAGTTGTAAAGATGGCGAAGGATTTACTTGAGTTAGAAAATGAACAACCTGGATTTGATTTAGGACTGTCGCAGTGTGACAGTCAAGAAAAAGGATAGGGAGAACTCAGTGCTGCACAAAGGATGAGTAACATGGTTACAAGAATGAGGGAAGACAGAAGGAATTTGGTTCCACCTATCATAATGCAGGATTACAACACCAATGTGAAAAAAATAAGAAAGGTTACAACTCGTAAGTGCAAAGAGAACAAGGAGGTGCAGGAAGTACAGGGGTTGAAGTTGAAACCAGTTGATAACTTGAAGATCTTGAAAGTACTCAACAGAAATGAGAAACCCCTCGTGACCACTTTTTTCAGAAAGAACAATGAAAGTTAGATGGGAAATAACTGATGAAACCAAGACTGGTTTCATCAAAATTTTGTTCCAAGTTATGCATTGTTTCTCCTTTTTTTATCCATCATTGACTAGCTTTTTAAAAAATAAAATTAGCAGGTCAACGACGTGGGAGCATTTAAATCTTCAATTACATATATCGGGGAAGATGATGGATAATTTGATGAGAAATAGTGACGTCGCAGGAGACATCATAGAGTTCTACATTTTGAAGCTGCAAAACAACATAAAAAAAATGAGTTGAAACAAGATGGTTCTCCAAAGTACCAGAGAGCTGTGTTTCTAAGCACATTTGCCTATGTAAGTTTACTTTGAAATTCTTTAATGTAAATTTTTTGGCATAAAAAATAGTTGTGGAAAACAAAAAATGATGTTGTTTATATGGTTAATTTTGATGGAACCAAGTTTGGTTTCATCAAACTTGCATGTCTGTAACTAATTAAAGAGCTGTTATCTGGTATTTTGTTTCAGACATGTCACTCGTTAGGAAAGAAATGTGGTGCTGTAATAAAAGGCTTCATCGACAAAATGGATTATAACGTGCGGTTTTTGTTCGTTCCATTGCTGACATCACTTGGAGATGTAAACCATTGGACATTGCTTTCTTTTGATTTTGAAGCCGGGAAATTTTATCATTACAACTCCTTGGCTTCCACGGGAGAGGAATGCAGAAAAAGTGCTGAAAGCATGAAACAACGTATAGTATCAACATTTTCACAACACGACGCAAAGCTCCCCTGTGATCAGCAGGCAAGTCAGCCAACGACATACTCTTTGCACAACCCTACATGTTGTGAACAAATGGGGTAAGTTATGTTTGGAAGTTTATAGTTCACATATGCATATGCTTGAAATCATTACATCACTTGTAACCGAATGCTTTACATATAGCTACTAATATCAGAACACTCTCAGCTAGTCACTTTGTAACAATTGAGACATTGTTTTGGTTTTTTCAGGAACGATTGCATGTTTGCTATTACATGAAGAGCCTCTTGAAAGGAAACATGTCTACAGATGATATATGAGAAAAGGTGCATAATATGAGACCAAAGTTGGCGTTGAAGATACTCCTTGACAATATAGAATAATACTCGCATGTCGTGCCCGTCCTATTGAAAATTCAATTTTAGTTGAAATTTAAATTACTTTTGAAATGGTTATTGTAATGATGATACTCCTTGACATACAGTTCTTCTTGCAGATTCAAGTTTTAGTTGAAGTTTAAAGTACTTGTGAAATGGTTAGAGTTTATATAAAAAACGATTTCGTGCTATTTCAGTTGTATTTCCTTAAAAGCTTATGTGTACAGAAATATGATGTCTCATTTTTATAAAACACTATCCATAAATGATGTGTCATATATTTGCGGCACCAATAAACAGTAGACAAAACATCATCTACTGTGTTGTCAAAAAATATAGAAGAAAAAGTGACAGTAAAACAATGGTTCCACAAAAATATGATGAAACCTAATTCGGTTACACCAAACTATAAAGACCTGTAAACATTCTGAAAAACTTAAACTTAATCAAACTTATTATTCTTAGACAAATTATAAAATGAAAACACCTGCAGCACATTAACTTCTAAAACAAAAATCTGAAATAGTAGATGAAACACATATTGTAGTCTAGCAAACGAAACTAAGAGTAAAATTCGATGACTTGTAGTCGAAATGACTACAAGTTCTCATGAAATCTGACGAGAAGGGCATGTCCGTTTATTATGGGTGGTTAAAACCTTGCAGGAACCACAGGTTCTCATCTTCTTATTGGGAACTGAACCTGTATTAGGAATCCTCTTCTTCTTCGATGGACGTCCTGGTTGTGGTCCATTATTCGGACCAAAAACCATCGATTTCGGCGACACTGTCACGGGCTTTTCGACTGTGGGAACAGGATTGATTGCATGTTTATACGATTCTCGGTAGAACTTTACTGTAAAGTAGTGCTCAACATAATTGTAAGGATCTTCTCCATTCACCATGATGCAACGGACAGCATGGGCACACGGGAAACCGTCAATACGCCAACGGTTGCAAGAACATGTTCTTCTTTTCAAATCGACAGTCTTGTTAATGAAGCATGAACTTCAAACACATATTCCGACGACTTGGTGACTGGTAGTTACATCCATGCATCTTGTTGTCGTGGAGCAGAGCTTCATATTCTGGACATAGAGTTTGACGCCATTTCATTAAGTTAGCAGAGTCCTCGCGACGTTTACACATTTGGTCCATTAGCTTCACCCTGATCTCATCAACCATGATGGCTATAGGCTTCTCTCTCTCTTCAACGACCCCATTGAAACTCTCAGCAATATTTGAACACAACCTACCATATCGTCGACCCTTGAAGAAAAAACTTGCCCATTTATCAAGAGGAGCTCTACTTAGATAGTCTTGTAACTTCTGATTTTGAACCTTCCTCAACTTATCCCAATTCTCTGAAATTCTTTATGAGTAGAAGCATACGCACATTTCTTAAACAGTCCCAATACATATTTGTTATAAACTTTGCAACTCTTTGGTAAGCATGTATTGATATTGCATTCCATATGCCAGTAGCACCAACCATGAAAAGCCTCAGGAAAAACAATAGGAATTTGTGTTACCAATCCAATACCTCGATCACTCACAAAAGTAAGCTTTGGTCGCAAAGGAGAAAGGACTTTCTTCAAATTATCCAAAAACCATTTCCAGTTCGCTTCATTCTCCGATGAAACCACACCATAAGCAAGAGGGAAGATTTCTGTAACATGAACAGAAAGCATAACACAAGCATAAGATGCGATGAAAACCAAACATAAAAAATGATGAAACCAACATAAAAAAATGATGAAACCAACATAAAAAAATGATAAAAACCTTACCATCATTTCTAGTTAGACCTGTTGATGCCATCATATGACCAAGGTACTTGCTTTTCAAGTGATCCGCATCAACGAATAATACCGGACGACAGAAATTGAATCCACGACTACAAGCTTCAAAACATATAAACATCCTCTGAAATTTATGGGTCCCTTCTTCAACTTCCAAAACCACGTGAGAACCAGGATTGGTTTCAATCAACTTGTTTTTATACCAGTTCAAGAACATAAAAGATTTCTCGTTCTCTCCCCATGAAGTATTCAGTGCATGCTTCTTCCCTGCGTATGCATAATAACGACTAATGTCAAAGCCGAAGTCTCTCGTAAAAGATTCCATAATATACTTAGTTTTCTTATTAGGACCCTGTTTAATTTCATCAATAATCAAGCTACTAACTAGTTTCTTCGATATTCGTGCCATGTTAACAAATCCACCAACACAAGTATGATGATTATTTAGTTCCTTGATAATAAAAGGACTTCCTACAACACCATCAACAGACACAACATATAAATTCCAGTCACATTTCTCCTCTTTGTTCTTATTAGCACAACGTGCACCAATCCTCAACTTCTCATTCCTATATACCGTGTATTCATAACCAGCTGCTGCGTGATACTTTTGTAAATCACAACGAACTTGTTCAACACCTCCCGGAAACAACTGTTCAACTCTTTGAAAAAGATGTAACCAGTGAGCAGACTTCAACGATTCCTTAATTTTATCTGGAACAGCATAATCAATCCGTGGCTTCTCAAAAGGTATAATTCCAGAACTCTGTGGTTGGTCATCAAAAGCTATAATTCCTGAACTTATTGAACCAGAACTCTCAGCTTTGTGACTTACGTGTAACTCCATAATCCCTTCTTTATTATACAGACTAAATAGATCCAAACATTGAAGATCAAAATCAGAATGAATGACCTTTTGCTGATCATCAACCATGTGAAAAATTTCCATAAAAGGAGGAGAGAATTCACACCAACTTGAGCATATACTAGTCTTCAAATTAGCAAAAGGCTCTTAGAGACCAATAACGAAAAGTTAAACAATCTTCTTTGTGACATACAAGTGCGAGAACAAAATCCATAATCTACAGAACAAAATGATGAAACCAAAAACAGTTTCACCAGATGTGAATATCAACAAAAAAAATAAATTGAAAAACAGTTCCAAAGAGATGGAATCCTTCATAAGAACATCAACACAAACATAAAAAATCATATGCTAACATCAATTCAGTTTATTCGACAAGAGTGACTAGCAAATTCACAAAAACAAAATCAAAAATCAACACAAAAAAGAGAATTGAATACCTGAAAAGTTGATTGATTCCTTGAAGACGAAGATTAATATGAAGACGAAGATGATCAACACGAAGTTGATTGATTGTTCAGCTGGATTCTTCAATTCGAGATTCAATTTCAACTTGAAAAGCGGAAATATGATTTCAGCTAAACTGAATTGCAACCAGATCTCGAATAACGAATTGGATTCTCTCTTCTTCGAACAATTGAATTGAATTCTTATACGTATCACGAATAAACAGATCTCAAAACTTGTAGCTTCTCTTCCGATTCTTCAATCAAACAAACCTAAAATTGCTCTCTCAATTTTTGAATTGAAATTGGGAGAAGACGATGACGAATCTTTGAATTGAAACGAAAAGAACGAAGAAAACTAGGAAAGAAGAATCACACTTTTTCTGAATCTGATTTGTTGGGTTCAGAGAGAAAAAAAATCGTTTTTACTTTCTTGTTTCCGCCAAACTTTCCTTTGAAAGTGTTTTTATATGCGGAAGGTTAATTTTGGAATTTAGAAATCAAATAAAAACTGAATTTTAAAAATTTTATTTGAATTGGGGTTTTTGTCCCAGTTTTGTTTGAAACGGTTTTTATTTGTTAAAAATAATATGACCGGTTTTTTCTTATCACTAGTTTGTTCACCTAGGAATTTTGTAGCTAGTTTTGATAATAAAATTCTAATAATTGTGGTTTAATAGTTGCTCCATATATAGGGTTAGCTCCTGGGTCTAGTCTGAAAGGTTTTGGGATTCTAGATAGTTTGATTACGTTGGGGATACAAACAATCTCTTCGTATAAAATGACAGAATGGGTAGCACCAAAGACCAGCAAAATGATAAGTGGACCGTGTAATTTTTACTTCTACATTAGTTATTGCTATTACTAATTATTTTCATCAGCGGAATGAAAATAATTGCAATTGCTATTACAAAAACAATTGCTATTACTAACAATTGCTATTACAAAAACAATCGCAATTGTTAATTAACAAATCAGTACGACTATAACAATCGGTACTGCCTTCGAACTTCTACCAGTGCCGACAGTGACCGAGTAAATTTGACTTAAAACCTATAAGATTCGATCAAAACACTATGAAAATGAATGAGAATTACTCAAAAAATGATGGAAGATACCAAATGATTTAAGTTTTTATTTTATTTTTAGTTTTTATTAGGGTATAAACATCCATCTCAAAAAAATATCCCTTAACCAAAATCCAATCCCATATAACCATGAGTATCTCCCAATTTTTGAGTGTATCCCCAAATTGTGGGTTCATTTTTTTATTTTTATTTTTTTGAAATTTTTCATTCCAGGCGCAGTGCTGGACAAGATGTTATATCCGTACACTATTTATAGCCCCGTCTGAAATTGACACGATAATATTAAAACCGTTTCAGCAGAAACGTTAATTATAAACCCGTTTCCATGAGACGTTAATATTAAAACCGTCCAAGGTGTGGACGTTGTTATAAAACACGCTTGACTCCAAACGAATTTTATAAAGACGTCCTTAACATTAAGTGCTTTGCTTGGATTTAAAAAAACACACGGTGGAATTATACGTTTCAGAATGCTTTCATTTTTTTATGGGTATGTAGAGTTTTGTAAGAAGAACATATATATATATATATATCCAAAATATTAATTTCAAATGCGCCACAGTTTGATTTCTAATAACAAAAATGTCTCCCAAAATGTTAAATGTTGTGTAAATAAAAGTGTATAGGGATCCTCCCTCTATCCAATTAAATCAACCAATTTTTCACGTAAAGTCAATTTCTAGCTGAGGGAGGTAATATATTGATGGATACTTTACTAAGACATCTTTTATTAGATACATAGATCTTTACAATACTCTTCGGGTTCGTCAAAATCAGTTCAGGATTCTTACACTATTTTCAAGTTCGTTACATCGTTTTCCAAACATATAGGATTCTTACACTATTTAATATTGAGTGTCATGGGGTTTTTGTTCGGTGTAAAATTGATCTTTTACAAAGTTTTTCGAATTCGTTGAGGCCGATAGTACTGTGAAGAGGATCCAAGGAGTGTGGTGTTTTTCGTATAGTGACATAGTTAGAGTGACATTTGGTTGGCATTACGGTGATAATTTTTTAATGATATGTTCTTCTTCTAAAGCTCTACATTCATACAAAAATCAGCGCATTCTAAGACAAAAAGCCTCTCTGTCCATAGATTTTAATTTCAACCGTTAATCTTCAAAGATTGATTTTTAAAAGAACACAATTAGGGGATATGAAATACTATCCCCATCCTTAGAGTCATGCTAAGAGGTATTTTTTAGGGACAAAAGTACTAAACTACCCTTTAAAAACAAATAAATAAAAGAAAATCTTAAAACCTAAATCTATTTTTCTCATATTCCCATTCCCTTTCAACTTCTCTTCTCCTTCTTTGCCGGCTCCTCTTTTTGAATTTTTTTTCTTCATTATGGATTTCGAAATGTTTCATCGTTGCTTCAAAAATTTCTTCGACGATTTATTGCTTATATAAACATGTGTCCTTGAAAGAAACTTAATCATCGATTTTTTTAAAAGAACTCGTTTGGGTTAGAATCAAAAATTATAACCGAAAATTTTCAATTTCAGTTAATACCGGTATCATGAATACAATGCCGGTTTTGCGTACCGACACAGTTTTAGCATGAACACCATGTCGTTTTACTATGTCGGTACTGTTTTTAATATGAATACCATGCCGAAATTAATTTCCGGTATGCTCGATAGAAGTCTATTAATGTCGAAGAGAAAAATCTCAAATTTGCATCATGTGCCGGCATAGAAAGTTAAGCAATGTACCTTACCGTCACCACTACTGTCATGCTCGATAATGAACATTATGTGCCACCAATGTACTTAAGGAGCACTCTTTTATATATAAAATACCCACTACAATTTCCAATTTGGAGGATATTGTGTGTCGACATGGTGAAAGTATATATGAATACCATGCCGATCAGGTCCCTGCCGACATGGTGTTCATACTTTTACTATGCCGACACTAAGCTTTTCAGGCGTAACAATTAAAAATAAATAAATAATCAAATTTCAATACAGTAAATGAGTATTCAGAGCAGTTGTATGTTCAACTTGTTTATTTTGCTGGGTTTGTTCTTCATCTGAACCTTCATGATTATAAATATATTGATTTAATGTTGTTGCATCAACAAATTCAATTATAATGATTTATAATAACCATTATCAAACTAATCTATTAACTATAATAAAAATAATTAACTACTAAATATGATCAGTGAGGGGTAAATTAGGAACTACATTAAATATATGGATATGGGGTACTGCGAATTACTATTTAATTCAGATTTTGTGTTATTAGCATATCCCTCGATTGTGCATTCTTTTAAAGGGATAAGCGGTGATTTTATACATCTCGCAATACTCTCATTTTTTAATTAAAAAATATTTTTGCTTCTACCTCCTTTAGTTAATTTATGCTTCGGGAGGACCAGCAACGCTTTTATTTCTTTTCTTTTTTTGAAGCATGAATATATTAAAAAGAACTAACTAGAGATTACATAGGGGAAAGTAATTCCCTTAGAGTCACTTAACAGAATTTGATTAAGAAAAGGCGGGTTTGTTTGATCCCATATCGTTGTCGAGTAGTTTCCTTCTTCGCTTCTATCTGCTGCAAAGTTTGTTATATCATCCGCTGCTTGGTTGTCTTCTCTATAATTGTGTTGAATGTGGCAACAAGGTATGTGGCACATCCTTTGTTTGATTTCTGCAATCATTTGTGATATATACCAAGGAGCTTCTGTTGATGTTCTGATAAAGTGCATGAGAGTTTCCTAGTCTGTTCAATTATCACTCTTGGCCATTGTCTTTCCATTGCTGTTGTGGTTGTTATTACAGTTGCCCATGTCTCAGCCGTTAGTGCAGTAGTTAAACCTAGAGGTTGTGCAAGAGCCATAATGGTTTGTGCATTTGAGCCCCTGCAAATGAATCCCGCTCCATCCATACCTGGATGGCCTCTAGCAGCCCCATCTGTGTTTATTTTTATCCAACCTGAATCTGGAATACACCATCCAACTTGAATATTTTTAGTTGTTTTTGTGCTGGTTGTTGCAATCCTCGGAGTTGGATCTCCAGGTAGTACCAGTGGGGAGATTTTTCTTGCCCATTCAAATTCTTGTTGTTGTGCTACAGCTGTCCTCAGGATGTTTTCATGGTGAGATTGGGTTTGGTTGAAGACCAGATTATTTCTGGTTGTCCATAGTGCCCAGAAAAGAAAACAGAAACTTGTGATGGTGGTTTTATCAGTATAAGCTTGTAGTAGATGCAACATGGTTGTTTGAGGATTTAATGTGATAGGATGGTTGTTATGTTGAAGATGGTTTGTTGGTATGCGGTTTAAGAGGTTGGTCCATGCTGCAATTGCCACGTGACATTGAATAAGCATGTGTGTCACCATTTCCGGGTTGGAGTTGCATCTGGGGCACATGTTTGAATTAGTGAGGTTGATGTGGTTTAATAAAGAGAAGGTTGGTAATCCTTCGTTGATAGCTTTCCACAAGAAAAGCTGAATTTTTGGAGGACATGGTAAGGTCCATAGAAATTTGGTAGTTGTTAGGGGGTTATGGTTGTATGTTATCTTGTTGGGCTAAACTGTTGTATCCATAAGCAGTGGTGTATTTACCGGATTTCGAATGTGGCCAGATTATTTTATCTGGGTTGTTGTCCAGGGAAGGTGGATATTGATAATATATTGTATTGCCTCAGGTGGTAGTTGTGTAGTTGATCATGTGTCCAATTGTGATTAATATGGTCAATTAAATCAGCCACAGTTTGGATAGGATAACAATGGGATGGATCAAGGTTAGGAAAGTGAGGTATCCAATTAGCTTGGATGGGAGTGTCTAAACTATTTCCTATCCGATGAAATAACTGTTGTTTTACAAAAGGTAAAAGGGATGCCATTTGTTTCCATTGTGGGCTGGCAGTAGAAGGCAAGGTGAGCGTACCTTGAAAAATTTGTTGATGTTGGAGGTACTTCTCTTTGTATATACCGGTACAGATGGAATGTGGTTGATCGTGAATATTCCATAGTCTTTTGATGAGCAAAGCTTTATTGTGGTGGCTACTCTTCCTGATGTCGAGACCTCCTTTTGCTATCGGTGTGTGGAGTTTGCTCCATCCTAAAGGGTGCAGTTTTCTAACAGAGGAATCGTGCCCCCAGAAAAAATTCCTAGTAATCTGGTCGATTTGTTTGTGGAAATGAGCGGGGAACAATTGTGTTTACATAAGGTGGTTGGATGTTGGGGTTAAGGAGGTTTTAATGAGAACTAACCTTCCGGCAGGTGTAAGGCATTTTACCATCCATCCTTTAGCCTTACGATCCATCCTTTAAAGCAAAGGTTTGAAAATATGGCGGGATGTTCTCCCGTGTTTGAATTGGACTCCGAGATATATAGGAGGGGTTGAAGAGGTTGGCATGTTGTAAAATTGGTGTAGAGTATTTATATCTTCTGGAAGTAATCTCGGATGGTGGATGATTGTTGATTTGGATGTGTTGATTACTTGTCCTGCCGATGATCCGTAAGATTGAAGTATCTTTTGGAGGTGGATGTTACTCTCTTTGGAAGCTCTGTAGGTGATTACAAGATCATCTGCATACATAAGATGTAATATGAGCGGTTTTTTCTGTGATATTCTGAGACCTCGAATCATCTGTTTGGCTTCCAATTTGGTAAGATTTGTTGATAGAATTTCAGCACATACAATGAAAATGTATGAAGATATGGGATCACCTTGTCTTATGCCTCTCGTTGGTGTAATGAAACCATGGGGGGTGCATTGATGTTGATGGAGTAGGTGACTGAGTTGATACATAACATGATATAGTCCACAAAAATTGCCGGGAATCCTAATTTGGTAAAGGCTTTTTTAATGAAACCCCAATCTAGGCTATCATAAGCCTTTTGGATATCTAGTTTAAGAGTAGTTTTGGGTTCTTTGGTGATGGCTGAGGTTTTGATGTAGTGGAATAGTTCTCCTGCAATTGCGATGTTATCATAAATTGAGCGTTGAGGGACGAAGGCGCTTTTATACGGGCTTATTAGAAATGGGAGAAGGGGTCGAATGCGGTTGACCAGGATTTTTGATATGATTTTGTAACAGAAATTGCAGAGGCTGATAGGTATGAATTGAGATGGTTTTGTCGCGTGGTCCACTTTTGGAATTAATGTAATATTTGTATGGTTCATGAGAGGGCGGATATTTAAAGAATTAAAAAAACTTCGAACGATAGCTATTATTTGTGTGTGAGTGGTATGATAGACACATTTTTGTGTCTATATTGTCTCGATTATATATATTGATAGTTCTCATTCTTGTATTTATTTTGGTATTTTATCTCTTTGTAGGTGTTTTTGGAGAAATAAGCTTTTGCAGCGAAATTGGCTCAAAACGTGGCATTTGAACCTCCGTAGTAGACGTACCAGTGACATCCCAGAAATACCCCGGAGGAACCCCGAGAAAAGTGTTGAAAACATCCCAGAAAAACTACTAAACTCACCCAAGGGACAAGTGTTATACGGACTCCAGAAGCGGATAAGGGGTGACCACTGGATAAGGGGTAACCTTTCCCCTTCACGTTCAAATTCTGAATTTGGGCGGGAAAATATAAACTCTCCTGGCAGTTTTGGCAATCGTTATTTGGAGGAGTTTGAGGTCGATTAAACCTCTGAATTTCATAGGATAGACTCCTTATGGGTCTAGGAATCTAATACAGGTGTTGAAATCGATTAAACTGGGATAAATCGACGGATTTTTATCACAACAACAAAATATGGAAAGTCGCGTGTGTGACCTTTTTTGGGGAATTTTAGAGAGATTAAAGTGCTATAAACCTTCCCAAAGATTTGTATCTATCTAAGGAAGAGTTTAGGATCAAAAGGAAAGCTCAGAAACGCGTATAAATTCTAAAACAAGAAATTGCCGCAACTTTGACGTGAAGAGAAATGAAGAGATTTTGGAAGATTTTGGAGAGATTTAATCGGCCTTTTTTATATAAATAGATTGGTTGGGTCATATAGAAGGGGTGTCGAGAGTTTGGGAACCCGAGGAGGGCCAGAGAAGAGGAAATCAGAGTTCGATCAAACTCTGTTTCTGCTACTGCTGCTGCTGAAGAACACGAAGAACGGACGTCCGAAGACAGTCGTTCTTCAACAGTGTTTATGACAAAGTTTTGGGGGTCGCAGCTGCAGTCTCAGCAGCACTTCATATATATCGTTCTTCTTGTAACAGTGAACAACGCCTTTGCAACAGTTATTTCTGTTGCGATTTTTCTGTTCAATTGTTTTACTCCCTTTTAATCAACTTTTGAGCTTTATACATGTATTTTGAGATCATGATGAATATGAGGAGCTAAACCCCAACACTGGGATGACGGAGGAAACCCTATTTCACGCATGTGGTAATTTTAATAATTCTTTATGACTTTTTGCACTTATTTTAATTTAAAATTCATGATTAGAGGAGTATTTTGCTTCAAATGGTAACAGTTTCTCCTTGTTCATGCTTTTAATTTTATCTTTATAACATTGAGGACAATGTTAGATTTAAGTTTGGGGGTATGGGAGAAACTTTTTAGTTGCAGTATAAATAAACTCCAGAGCCTAGAAATTTATGTTTATTAAGGGTGGCACTAACTAATCTAAGTGGATGGAAGCATGTTGATTGTAGAAGTTGAGGAACCAATCTGATTAGATGGCAACATCTAAAGAGTCTATTCATAAAAGCACAAAGCTCAGGTGTTAGAAATAACATGATAGTTTCACCATATCTCGTTGAGTCCTTTTCACTTCTATTTTTATTTTGTTTTGTTTTTAAACTATGTTTCTCTAAGTGATTAGGTGGGGCTCACGAATCAAGTTGTTACCAATGCTAGGGTGAATTAGAGTGATTGAGATACAAAAAAAAAAAAAAGAGAAAAAGAAAAAAAAAAGTTGAAGAAGAAAAAAAAAAAATTGAGACCAGACCACCAGACCAACCGGAATAAATTCAATAAAGTCGACCACTGGTACCCTTGTATATGCCAGTTGAGTTGACATAGAGTTAGGATTATCGACCATTGGTTCCCTTGTATATGCCAGTGTGTTGATATTAGTCAGACTAGTATCTCAGTCCATTAGGATAGGTTCATTTTGGCGGAGGCCTTCAGACAGATATGAGAAACACCGTTCACCTAGTAAGCATCAAAACCATCTATGTTTTTCTCTATATCCATCTTCTTGATCCATCCATGTGATTAGTTTGACTCCGAATATGATGTCCATAGTGCAACTATCTGAGTAGAGCTATGTGACTTATATATGAATTTTAGTATGCTTGAGTGCAAACTCGTGTACAACAATTGGAATTTCGCATCAGGGTACTTCCTCCTGTAGTCAATAAGTATGCCAACCAAGGAGATTCTTTAGTGCCTTCCAAGGTTCTGCGTATATAGCTACGGTCTGGAGTAAATGTTTTGTGGGTATATCTCTTGTAAGCCCTCTCGAGACTATAACTCGGCCATTAGGGACACCTAGGGGTTTAAAGGCTTATTGCATACGCTAAATGCAATCGACGATGCCTGCGACAGTGAGTTAGGATTTTGTTTTCTATTTTAGTTATGCTCGAGGACTAGCAAATAATAAGTTTGGGGGTATTTGATAGACACATTTTTGTGTCTAATTTGTCTTGATTCTATATATTGATAGTTCTAATTCTTGTATTTATTTTGGTATTTTATCTCTTTGTAGGTGTTTTTGGAGAAATAAGCTTTTGCAGCGAAATTGGCTCAAAACATGGCATTTGAACCTCCGTAGCAGACGTACCAGTGACATCCCAGAAATACCCCGGAGGAACCCCGAGAAAAGTGTTGAAAACATCCCAGAAAAACTACTAAACGCACCCAAGGGACAAGTGTTATACGGACTCCAGAAGCGGATAAGGGGCGACCACTGGATAAGGGGTAACCTTTCCCCTTCACGTTCAAATTCTGAATTTGGGCGGGAAAATATAAACTCTCCTGGCAGTTTTGGCAATTGTTATTTGGAGGAGTTTGAGGCCGATTAAACCTCTGAATTTCATAGGATAGACTCCTTGTGGGTCTAGGAATGTAATACGGGTGTTGAAATCGATTATACTGGGATAAATCGACGGATTTTTATCACAACAACAAAATATGGAAAGTCGCGTGTGTGGCCATTTCTGGGGAATTTTAGAGAGATTAAAGTGCTATAAACCTTCCCAAAGATTTGTATCTATCTAAGGAAGAGTTTAGGATCAAAAGGAAAGCTCAGAAACGCGTATAAATTCTAAAACAAGAAATTGCCGCAACTTTGCCGTGAAGAGAAAGGAAGAGATTTTGGAAGATTTTGGAGAGATTTAATCGGCCTTTTTGATATAAATAGATTGGTTGGGTCATATAGAAGAGTTTTCGAGAGTTTGGGAACCTGAGGAGGGCCAGAGAAGAAGAAATCAGAGTTCGATCAAACTCTGTTTCTGCTGCTGCTGCTGCTGCTGAAGAACACGAAGAACGGACGTCCGAAGACAGTCGTTCTTCAACAGTGTTTACGACAAAGTTTTGGGGGTCGCAGCTGCAGTCTCAACAACACTTCATATATATCGTTCTTCTTGTAAAAGTGAACAACGCCTTTGCAACAATTATTTCTGTTCCGATTTTTCTGTTCAATTGTTTTACTCCCTTTTAATCAACTTTTGAGCTTTATACATGTATTTTGAGATCATGATGAATATGAGGAGCTAAACCCCAACACTGGGATGACGGAGGAAACCCTATTTCACGCATGTGGTAATTTTAATAATTATTTATGACTTTTTGCACTTATTTTAATTGATTCATGATTTTCACTAATTAGTTGTGATTTCGTTTAATGGTGTACGCTTAGACGTAAGAGCTTTTGATACACCATGCTTGTGATTTACATCTAAAGTTTTAAAAATCTATTTTTGGAAAAGAATAAGAGTCCATGTTTTTAGTATTTGAGCTATAATTGATTGGAGTTATTAATTGAGTCACATGAATGGAATTTGGTGGAATCGTGAATCTCAGTACCTCTCGATACTGTGACAGCTTTCCTTGTACATATTATATTAAGTCTAAAATCGAATTTCAACGAGTCCGAGAAACGAACACTTTACTTACCACTACAAAATTACATCATGGTATCCTAGAAATCTTTGAAAAACTTACTTGAGTAACCATCCGACCCAGGGCCACTTTCTGAATTGATGGAGAACAGAGCTTGCTTGATTTCTTGCACTGTGACTTCTGCCGTGAGAGAATCATATTGTGTGGATGTTAATCTTGGTGCAATTTCCTCAAATAGTTCTTCATATATTATTGTGTTCGAAGTTGTGTGTTTATTTGTGAAATGATCCAGGATGATCTGAATTACTTGATCTTTATCGGAAATCCAGTTATTTTGCTGATCTTGTAATTGTTGAATGTTGTTGCGACTTCGATGTATGGTTGTTTTGGTGTGGAGGAAGGTCGTATGATTATCTCCCGATTGGAGCCATTGTATTCTGGATCTTTGTTGCCAATGTGTGGCCTGACATTGAAGTAAGATTAGGTGCTGGTTCCGAAGCTCTTTTTCTAGATTTAGCCAATATGCTAATTCATCGCCATTATGAATGGAACATTGATGTTGAGCCCTTTGGATTTGCGTCGTTGACTTGCGAATTAGAGTTGGAAGATGCCCAAATGTACTCTTGTTCCAATCCATAAGGGTTTGGTCAGTGGTGATTAGCTTTAGCTGAAGGTCCAGAGTAGGTTCATCGTCACTTTGTTGAGTCCAGGCGGAATCTACAATTTGCTTGAGTTGAGGGTGTGTTAACCATAGATGTTCAAATTTGTAATTTTTTTGTCCCTGCCATTCAATTGCTTTGGTGCGCAAAATGATGGGTGCATGATCGGATGTTATCCTCGGAAGATGAGTGACGGCGACATGAGGATTTGCGATGCGCCAATATGAGGTTGCAAGAGCTCTATCTAATCTTTCTAATATATTGTCTTGTCCCTGCTGATTGTTTGTCCAAGTGTATGGATCTCCGCGAAATCCTAGGTCGATGAATCCCATTTGATCTATTATAGTGAGGAATGGCTGAGTCTCGCTATAGTTGACTTGTCTTCCCCCTTTCTTCTCTGATTGGTTTGTTACTTCATTAAAATCTCATATCAACACCCATAAGGTTGAGTTGGAGATGTTGGGGAAAATTGTTGGGAAATCTTGCCAAAAATCAGTTCTTGTCGCTGGATGTGGAGAACCGTATACGCCCGTGCAGAGCCAAGGTTGTGCTGGAGCTGGTGGAGTGACAAGGGCGTGGATGAAACTCTGGGATTGAGTTAGCACATTGATGTTTAGGTTGTTCCACATGAGACATAGTCCTCCTCTTCTACCAACTTTGGGGTCTGAGGTTAGGTTTTGGAATTGAAGGGATTGCGCAAGGCTTGACATGTGTCTTTCATTAGCTAAAGTTTCTGAGAGGAATAATATATTGGGCTTGTGTAAAGAGGTTATATCTTTTAGGTGTTGTATTGTGGTTGGGTTATTGATGTCCTGGCAATTCCAGGCCAAAATGTTCATGTCTGAGGGTTTTGAGTGATGTCCAGTAAATCAGAGGGTAACAGAAATAGAATGTAGGTAGGATTGCTAATGGGATGTAGATAAAATTAGCAATTAGGTTCTAGGCTTGTTTGATACCTATATATGTTGAACGGTTTTTTGGGGACCAGCCTTTTTTTTGGGGACCATTGTTTTATTCTGGGTAAGACATTAAAAGTAAATCTAGGTCACCTCTTATTTAAATATTTATATTAATACCAAAATTATCCTCATGATTATTTTTGTATAATGATTAGTTAATGTGATTAATCATTGATTAAGGTTAAATTAATAGATGATTGTATTTAAAAGAAATAGAATTACTGAGTGACCAAAGAAATAGAAGAAGAAGATGATGGAGAAATAAATTATTTTGAGATGGGTAAATATGGAGAAAAACATTCTCTCGGTACCGAAATATGCTTGTAACTTAGTGAATGTTGTTATAAATGGCCTAAAATATCGTCAAAATCAAAATTGTAACAAAAAATTTCAACCAAGTCAATAAAGTTCGGTTATATTATATGAAGAACATGTAACCGAACTTTCTGCAAATGTAGTTCGGTTAATAAATCCAAAATCACAGGAAACCGAACCAACGCTTTAATGGAGTTTTTGTTTCTGCAAATGCAGTTCAGTTGGGACATTTTTTGCGACGTAACCGAAACCAAAGTTCGGTTGAGACATTTTTTCGCGACAAAACCGAACTTTTTTGCGACGTAACCGAACTTTTTGCGACTTAACCGAACTCAAAGTTCGGTCGGGACATTTTTGCGATGAAACCGAACTTTTTTTTTGCGACGTAATTGACTTTTTTGCGACGTAACCGAACTCAAAGTTCGGTTGGGACATTTTTGCGACGTAACCGAACTCGAAGTTCGGTTGGGACATTTTTTGCGACGAAATCGAACTTTTTGCGACGAAACCGAACTTTTCTCTGGAAAAAGAAAAACCTCCATTAAAGTTGAGTTCGGTTAGTTCGACAAAGTTTTTCACATAATTCCTAACCGAACTTCTCTCTACAACTTCCATTTTCAACTCATTTTGGTGATTACTTCTCATTTTTTTCAACCAAAAACGATATATATATATATATTTTGATGATATATATGTATATATATATATAGAGAGAGAGGTGGTGGTGGTTGTTGATGGTGGTGGTCGGAAATGGTAGGTGATGGTCGGTAGTGGTAGCGGCGGCGGTGAGAGGAGGTGGTGGTTATTTATATATGTATATATATATACATATATATATATATATATATGTGTGATTATTAGGTTAGTTTTAAATTAAGTTAGGTCAAGGATAGGTTAGTCATTTCCACATTTTAGGAAACCCCTTATAACTATAGGGAAAGTGGCCTAATAAGATCATGGTCCCAAAAAAAACCATGGTCCCAAAAACCGTTCTATATGTTTTCCATCCGTCCACATTTCAACATCCATGTTTGATAAAAAAAATCATTATAAAATAAGAATAGAAATTCATAACAATGAGTGCTCCGCTCAGTTTTCAATTTTCTCTTTAACATCTCAAGACTCAAGAGAGCGTATATATTAGTACGGCCGCAAATTATATATTACATGAACTGTGGATTCGTTCCTTTAAGAGCAACTGCAGTGGTACGATCAAAACCAAAGACCAAATATCAAAAAAAGGATCAAATTTTCAGTTTAGTCCGTATTGCTACGCTACGGTGTACGAGTAAAATTTAGTCGAGCGTACATTATACCCCCGCCTGATCCAGACGCACATATAATATCCGACCCACCATCAGGCTCATATATAATGTCCGCCCCATTTTATTCAGGATCACATATAATATCCGCCCCACCATCAGGCTCAAATATAAAGTTCGTCCCCATTTTTGAAACCATCAGACGCACTTTATACTTACGTCCCGCTCCAAACGGTTATTATACCAACGCCCCATTCCAGACGGATTTTTAATCTCCGCTCGACCAAATTTGGTTTTGGTCTTGGTCCCAGACCAAATATAGTCTGGAATTTGATCTTTGATCTGGTTTTTGATCTTTACTCTCTTCCACTGCGTCATGTATTTGGACCAAATATTTGGGTTTAGTCGTCCATTTTGGACACTCTTAGTTGACCTAACCTCCAAGTAGTAGTAAATTTGAACTTCAAAATTTTCAAGTCATCTCTTGAACTCTAAATATAAATACAAGTTCGGAAGATTGAGAAGCTATATATAGGGACGGAGATACAAAGGAAAAAAAAAATGGAGTAAAACCAAAATCTCCCTTAGTCGTACTCTAAGCATTCTCAACGGTAATTGACAAACCTATTTTTTTCACCTAGCCATGCAAAAGGACAAACCCATTTAGCTAATGTGAACATTGAGCATAAGACAAGTGGACCTAAATATACGAACCCTAATTTGGGGCATACTCAAAAATTTTGGGGCATATTGAATAGGACAAAAACAGGGTTGGAAATACTGTTTCGAGAGTGCCCCTATCCAGCCATTTTTCATAAAGATAAAAATACCCTTAACTGATTAGTGTTTAATTATTGTTATTTTGAATGATTAGTTATTAATGATGACTTGGTGTTAGTGTTAATTTAGGAGAGTAATTTTTAGAAAGAATGATTTGGCTATTATAGAAGAAGAAGATGATGATGAAGAAGAAGAAGAAGATAAAGTGGAGAAAAACAACTCTTATTTTTTCTTTTTGAGATCTTTGTGATTGTTGATAAATGTGGAAGATGATGTTTAATATCCATTTGCAGGTTAAATTATTCAAAAGATTGAATTTTTACAAGAAGCTCGGTTATCAAGTGTTAGGTTCGTCTTACAATTACCAGCTGAACCTACTTATGATGAACAATTCGGCTATTAGTTACTCGCCGAACCTAACTGGTAGATGAACAGTTCGGCTCATTCGAAACACAATATTTGTTAGCCGAACTTCTGTTTTATATATTTTGCGCCAACTTACAAGTTAGAAGTTCGGCTAATCAATGTGCTTTTTTAATCAGCCGAACATGTTTTTGTATTTTTGATAGGTGCACAATTTACATGTTTATAGTGTCAATTCATTCCTTTGTTTAGCTATTATTCTTGCATATTACTTTTTATTACATTTTTTTTTCTATTATGAAGCCTTTGTTTGGATGAATTAACCAAAAGAAAGTGAAGCCAACTAATGGAGAATACCAAGGTCCAAATTAAACTCATTCAAATCAAGGAGATATTGTCTCCATCTTCAAGAGAATGAAAAGAAGAAAACAACGCAAAAACAATGAGGCCATTCCGACATCAGACGAAGAAGTTATGGCCAAAACAAAATCTAAAAACTTGAGTGTACAGAGATAAGTTCGGCTGATAACTGATCATCACGAGTTCGCCGAACCTGGAGCCTACAAATCAATATTTTCAAAGTGTTTACAGAGATAAGTTCGTCTTGAAAGTAATCTAATCGAGCCAGCCGAACCTGACAACCACCTAGGGTAAAATTCACATGTCAGGTTCGGCCGAGAAAGGTTGGAAAGGTATTAGCCGAACCTGACACTGTTCCGGGACATGTTTGGATGCAAAATTGACTTTTATATCAAGGAAAGACGATTTCGGTAGGATTCTAAAGCCCAACTTTGAGAGATTTATAAAAGAAAATCCCTAAGAAGAGATATTTCAATCTTTATCATATCTTACACCACATTCTATCATTCATGTTATCTTCCACAACATAAAAAAGACATCCAAAGACCTAAAACACATGCATCAATTTTGAGATGAACAATTAAGTTAGAGGCTCGCGATCACCACCGTCTTCATCATCCCATCTTCCCCCTCCACCACCATCTTCATCATCACTTCCTACTACACCCTTATCTTCTCCATTTTCATCCTCCTGTTCTACGAGCAAAGAGCCACTCGTGTCAGTTCCCCTTTTCCCTGCATGCAAGTTCTTGGTGCCACCACCTCGAGGTTTGGGAGTTTTAGAATTAGAAGGAGTTACTTCCATTGTTCTCCTTTTAAGTTTCTTTTTGAATTTTCCAGGATGGGTGCTAAAACAAATGAAACACCTTTAAAAAAAAAATTATTCGATTAAATAAGGTGATAAGTAACCCATAGATGAACAAGTTTTCAAAATGTCACACCATACACAGAATAAAGTTCGGTGAACACTATATTTATCAGAATGACCCGAACATAGCAAAATGGATTAACAACTTTCTGTATTTAGGTTCGGCTAATAAAGGCAAAAAAAAATATCAGCCGAACATGTAGGTTCGGCTAATTCGAAATTCAAAGTAAAACAATTTTTTCAGCCGAACTGTTCTTCTTCAAGAAAAAAAATTAAGTCCGGATGATACATTTAAGCCGAACACTACTCTGTAACTACCAAAATGAAGAAGATTTTCCAATGCATCTCATTGCATAAATCAAATACGAATAAAAACAAGTTATGGGTTTGTTGGAATTGTAGGATCAGAATCTTGCAACAATAATGCCTCAGCGAAATTATTAACAACACAACACAGCAGTGTTACAGAAAAACTTCAGAAACGAAATAATAAACGACGTCAGCTAAATCATGAGAAAAATGTGATGGTCCTGCGAAAATTAGGGAGTTTGCGAGATTAACATTTGTAAAGTTGCGAGAATGTCGCAAGCCATATCCAAAAATAAAGGACAGATTAGATGTCATCCACTATGTAATTCCCTATAAATAGCCGTTCAATTGTAAAGGAAAGGAGAGAGATCTTTTCTGAGTGAGAAGCAAGTAAATAGGAGAGAGAAAATCTAGAGCAGTGATTATTCTTGAGTCCTTTATCTTTTCTTGTAAGATTGTTCAAAGATTCATCAATAAAATTAAGATTGTTAATCCAAAAATGAGTTGAATGTTAATTAAATCTTATGAGGGATGTAGTGTAGGATTTCCTGAAACTACATAATGGCGCTAGAAACAGGGGGGGATTGAAGATTGAAGATTATTCTAGAAAAAATTGAAGATTAATATTAAGATTTGTGAAGATTTGGAGTAATTGGTTAAGAATTTTACATAATCTCTTGCAATTCATTAATATTGAAGAAATGTCTAGAAGAAGAAATACATCAGAATAGCCAACTACTGTTAGAAGAAGCAAGAGACTTGTTGGAAGGGAAAGAAGTGAAATGGGAGAATCTACTAGAATGAGAAATAATGGAGAAAATCAAATTCAATCACCAGTTCAACAAACACTAGTACAAGGAAAGAATACATATTATGATAGGGTGAGTATACACACTTGGCAATCAAATTCAACAGAAGAAGTAGGAGAAGAGCAACAAACCAGAAACCATAGACAGGTAGAGAGAAATCAAGAAGTAGATGAAGGAATAATTCATGGAGATGAGGAAATTGGAGCGTTAGAAACGTTGAGACGAAGAATACATGAAGAAAGAAGAGCTGAAGCAGAAGAACGTGCAAATATAACAAGGCAAAATCACGAATTGAGGATGGAAAATATGAGACTACAGAGTAGAAGATCGAGAAGTGCTACAAAATCATATTCAAGATCGACTAGAAGAGAGATGAGGCGAAACTCACTTACAATTAATGTTGGAAATAATATTCGAGAAGAAATATCAAATCCTAATGAAGAACATCGCGAAGATATAGAAACGACTGATGATCGTTACGTTCCACAAAATGAAACTTTTGATGATAGGCAAAATGAAAGAAATCAAGAGAATGGACAACGTCAGGGACGAAGTAATCAAGATGGCGAAGGGAATCGAGAGGAAGGAAAGAGAATTTTACATGAGAGAGAAGCTCAAAGAAATCACATACGATTGAAGAAGAAATTGAAAGACATTATGCTGAACAAGCACGTTTAATTTGCTAACGTGAAAGATTGAGAGCCGAAATGGAAGAACAAGAACTTCAGAAAACAATTCGCCAGAACAATCACGACAATCGAGAAAGAAGACGAACACAAAACCGAAATAACGGTAATATCAATGAAGAGTATGATAGAGTACAGAGGATGGATGAAAGACAGCGAATGGAATTGATAAGAAATGAACAAAATCATGGAGGGGAAAATGAGAGAAATCATCATATGCGAATTCAAGATAGATATGAGGAAGAGAATCGCAGAAGAGGACGAGATGAGGATGATGAAGAAGAAATGCAAAATTTCGCGAGAGAAGAAAGACATGAACGCAGAAGAAGAGAGGCGAAATTAAAAAGACCAATGGATCAAAATTCAGGTGTAAATAAACAAATCTTAAAAGAATTAGAAGAAATGACAGGAATGCTAAATAATAGAGGAGAAGTAGGCAGAAGACAATTAGATGAAGCTATAGAAGAAGATGCACAAACTCCATTTACAAGGGAAGTACAACTAGGAGGAATACCTCCGAAATGCAATTTGCCCGCATTAACCAGCATTTTTGATGGAACAACTTCTGCAATTCAACACATTAAAGCCTACGTGAGGTGCATGTTGCAATAGGAAAATCATGATGCCTTATTATGCAAGTATTTTGCATCCAGCTTAACAAGGGAGGCTTTAAAATGGTTCGAAGGTCTACCAAAGAATACAATAACATCCTTCAATCATTTGCAGACTACATTCCTGGGAGCATATATAAGTAACAATTCTTCGCGACCTGGTATTGAAGACGTGTTTGGATTAAAACAAAGGATTGGCCAAAGTTTGAAGTACCTAACTAAAAGATGGAGGACTATGTGTAGCGAAATGGCTGGCCGTGTGGATGAGAGATATCTTATCATTTATCAATGCTATGTTTGCAACCAATCTATTATATATCCAAATTTTCAGAGTCAAGAATACGATCACAATGACTGAATTACGAGAACTTCAGGAAGAATATATTGCTCTAAAGGAAAGGCAAAATGAAATGGAATCATACCCGGTTGCGAACACCAGTTCACAAACAGCGAATGCAAGCTCATTACCCAAACTAATAAACACAGTGGCGAGCACTTCGCAAGTACAACAAGAAAATGTGACGGGGAACAATCAACAGAAACTGGTGGCTATGGGAAGCCGAGATCAAGAGGAGTATGAAAGAGAAAGAAATTTCTACAATCGTGGTGGAAATAAAAAGATTCAAAGACTCGATCGGCCGCAAGAAACTTATGGAGGTCAAAGACAAAACTATAATAGATGACAAGGAGGTCACAAGGTAGTATGGGAAGAAATCAAGATGCCACCTCTAAATGCAAGTATGGAGAAAATATGGGAAGCTATAATTTTGATGGAGAATATACCAACACCATGGAACATGGGAACGGAACCACGTCCAAACCACAGAAGTCATGAATTCTGTTCTTATCATCATTTTCATGGACATACTACAAATGATTGCAGAAATGTAAAAAGAATTATTCTGAGAATGATAGATCAAGGAAAACTAAACCACTTTTTGGTAGGGCACCCACAATATCAACCATTGCCACTGCCACCACCAGAGCATCACAGAGTAAACACGGTGAAAAAGAAGGAAACATTCTTCATAGAAGTTGGTGCAAAAGTAAAGAATCTATTCTGTCACTCTATCGTACATTCATACAAGACAATTGAAGATTTTCATGACAATGTTTTGAGTAGAGTGTTCGCAAGAGACAATGATGGAAGAGAAATTATGAACATTGTGAAAATCTCGCCACTAGAGGAATGGCAGAAACAGACTATTTCTTTTACCGCAGAAGAAGTCCCCGAAGGTGGAGAGGTACATGACAACCATTGGTGGTAAAATTAGAAATTAATCCAAAACCTAAAGAAGATGAGGATGATGAATATGAAGATTCATGGGCAATTAATAGGATTCTAATCGATACTGGAAGCTCTGTGAACATCTTATGTTATCATACTTATAAAACTATGGGAGGAAGAGATGATGATATTATTACCATCAATATATAAGATATATGGTTTTAATGGTGCTGCCAACAAGCCTAAAGGGGAGGTTACTATGCGAATTCCATTGAAGGGAATATCTTATGAAATCCTGTTCTGTGTCGTTGACGTAGAATCACCCTACAATGCATTAATTGGTCGACCTTGGCTACATGGGATTCTAGGTGTAGCTTCAACTTTCCACCAGTGCATAAAATTCCCTCACCCCAGCGGTATAAGAATCATAAAAGGAGATTGGGTTGAAGGAAAGAAGTGTTACAAAACTGAGGTAGAATCCTGCGAAGGAAGAGCAAATAAGAAGGAAAGTTGGCGACTCAAAATCAAAGAGACACAAAGAAGTGAGAGATTGATGGTGGATGCAATCGAACGAAAAGAAAAAGAAATGTTGCAAAACTAATGCTAGCTCAGAATAAAAAATGGTGAACATACCACTACCAAGGAAGCAATCGCAGAAAATAACAAAGAAGCAGAGAATGGCAAAGGTAATAAAAATAAGAAATGTATGAATGATTGATTTGTTGTGACACTCTCACAAAAAATAAAATTCTCAAAAATACATTTTATTGAATGACAAAACTGAGATTGCGAAATGCAAATACGATATGATGATGTGCGAGAATTTCGCAGAAATAATGAATTCTACAAAAGACAATCAGAGAACAATGACAAAAGAGAAAGGGGCGAACCTTTATGGTGTACACCCTAGGTCGCGAATACAATTTCGCAAGAGGCAAATGTAAGACCTAAAGTACGTCATATAAGGGGGTACATGTTGCATGGCTCAGGGAAAGTCTACACCGCCACCGGAACCTGAGTCATGGAGATGTGGGGTCAATAAATCCCATCTGGGAGAGGCACCTTGGATTCTCATCTTAAGCATATGACTTAGGTTAGGCGACTAAGGTAATAAGGACTCTCCCAAGGAATGCAGAATCTGACAAGGCGCCGAGGTACATGGTTGAGTCAAGAGTGCCAGGGGCGTCTGGAGCCCAGCTTACCATTCTTGACAAGTCTTGGCTTATACTGCACTCGGCCAGAAGAAAACCCCACTTAGGGTGCGGTCTCGTAACCATAAGCCCTATAGGTAAAAGGGATAAGAGGCTGCGAAACAACTGGTTGTTGTTAAGACCGGATAGGAGGAGCTAACCTTGTATGGTATAGGTACGCCTCCTTGAAGGGGAAAACCAGGGGGAAGATAAGGGCGGAACCCTCCATTAGGGAGCTGATAAGTGTCTTAAGACGCAAATGTCATGAGGCTTTTTACTCGCAAGGGTATTAAGACTTGTCATATTTGTGCGACGATCCTAAAGAGGAAATAATACAAAAGAAAAAGATAAGACGAGATCAATGGGTTTTCGCATGAAAGTGCGAAGATGTCCTGCGATTTCGTCGCAAGACAGAAATGTAACGAGGCTTTATTTTCGCAAGAATATTTAGGCCTGTCATATTGTCGCGAAATTCCTGAAGAGGCAATAATACAAAAGAAAAAGTTAAGGCAAGATCAATGGATTTTTGCATGAAAATGCAAGGACGTCCTGCGATTTTTTCGCAATGACAAGAGGTGGGATAATAAGACCTTTAACTAGGAAGACAAAATAAGACCACACAGGAATCAAAATTCACTTCGCATATGATTGCCAAGTTATACATAAACAACTTCGAAGTTGAGGCACAAAATAAGAAAAATCTGCAAAATCTCTCATTTGGATACAAATAACAGAGGCAAGTATGGGAATGAATGAAATTAGAAAATATTATTTGTCTCCACATGATAGATTTACGCAAAAATTCAAAAATTAATGATTATGTTGATCAACCGTATTGCAAGGAAGAATTTTTTTAATGGATGCAGGTCAAAATGAAAGAAACTCACATATTAAGGAATATGGATAACCAAAAGAATTCGCAAATATAAAGAAAGAAGGAATAAATGTACAAGTATTACAGAAGATCAAAGAAATAAACAAAGACTACTTCTTAGTTGATCCTTCATCATCTTCATCATACTTGTTCCCTTCTTCGTCTGCATCAGAACCTTTATCTCCATCAGAACCTTCATCACCATCAGAACCTTCATCATCAGCTTCGCTATCAGAGATGGTCAGACTAGGAATGTTCTTTGGGATCTCCTCCAAGAGACAAGGATAATCAGAGTGAGGAATATTATGGTCATCACAAACCATTTGAATAGTTTGATTGCGAAAATTCATAGCATCGTTCTTAAAGTTCGCAACAGTGATCTAGATTTGATTCTTTAATCTAGAATACTTGTCGTTGCGAGAAGAAAGATTCTTTGCGAGTTCCTCCTTTTCAGCTTCAAGTTCCTCAATTCTTTCGCGATATCTACTTTCAGAATCTGCGAGCAAAAAGCAATCAATTAATAACTTGATGAAAATTCATAAGAAACAAAAGATTAGTGAAGAAAAACAGTTAATAACCTTCTCTGTCAGAAATCATATCTCTAATCAAGGTTGTATGCTCAACTTGGAGACTAACATTTACACCTAAATCTTTTCTGGCATCGTCTAAGATTTTCGCAGCCCAAGCGAATTCATCCTCATTATTTATAATGAGACGAGAACGAATTTGGTTTTTCTCTTTCGTAGAGCTCGGTATTCTTGCGGTTAGCTTCATCTCGTTCAAGTTGAACTTCAAGAAGGGTCTCTTAGAATTTCTCCAAAGCCTTAGCACCTTGATCAGAGATGCGATCCTTATCATCTATGAGACCGCTAATATTGGTTCTTAGCTCATTGATTTTATCTTTAGAATTAAGAAAGAAACGCTTAAATCGGTTGGCTAAGCCTAAACTAGATCTATGGTCAATCTCTAAGAGGCGAAATTTGGATCTCAGTTCATTCAGAGAAAGAGATGAAATTTGATCATTTGAGAAACTATTTAAAGATTTATTAAGACACTCAAGAAGGGTATCATTATTCAAGGCATTAGGAAATGAACGAAGAATGGTAGCTTCATCAGAAAGACCATAAATGTCTGCAAAAAGGATCAATCAAATAAGATAAAACAACAGGATGAATGAATGAAGGGAAAGGAGAAAAGTAACATACCATAGAGTTGATTATTAGCTTGCTGAAGACTAGATATTTTATTCTTGTACGAAGAAGAATCAATTTCTAGTTGTTTGTTCTTCTCGCGAATACCTTTGACTTCAGCTTCCAGTTTCTCATTCTTTGTACGAAATTGAAGATTCTTCTTTTCAAGAATTTTGCGTCTCCTCTCCAGATCTGAGGCAACACCGAAAGAAGCTTTTCCAGACTGCGAGAAAATGTAAAAAGTATTAAAATAGAAAGAGATTTTGAGTTACAATAATGAAGAAGTAAAAAGACGAAAACATACCAGACTATTAAGAGAATGCAGGAAGTTGGGAGTAACTCTAGAAACTCCGCGAAGAGAATTATCACCATCCAAAAAAGGAACATCGCAAATCGTAGCGAGAGCTTTGCAGGTATTAGCGAGTTGACTATCTCCCATTCCTTGCCAAGAATCAGAAAAGATGCCAGAGAGCTTAGCCATAGAAGATTCAGATGGAGAATCTTCATTTGCAACAAGGTCATCATTATCCTCATCATTATCATCACTCTCGAAGTTTTCATGAGAAGGAGTATTTGAAGGAGAGGAAGAACGGATTTTTCTCTTCTTTGAAGGAGGAGCAGTTGGTTTTTCCCTGCGAAGAGCACCTTTGCCTTTATCACCAGTCTTCGCAACATTGGCAGGCTCTTCTATTTCAGCAATAACCTTCACACACAGATAGAAATAAGAAATAGAGGCAACAATATATTGTTTAAAATCATAAGAGAATATTTCTTACCTCATCTGTGTATGAGCGAAGAGCTAACAAGGTACTAGCCTTACCAGTCCTGTGGTAGTTATCTTTCAGTTTCTGGATCTGTAGAATTTCGCAAGAGTCAGCGAACAAAAGAATAAAGATAAATAAAGAAATGTAAAGTGGGCGAAACTGGAAGAAACATACCTCTTTCTCCTTCTCGGGCCAAGAGAATACCCAAGGTTGATAAGTAGCGAGATTCTCATAAAGAACATTTGACCCAGCAATGTAAGATCCTCTCAGCGTCAAGGGAAAAACACACCATTTATCATCTTTGGATTGGCGAGGGGTTGTGTTCTTACCAGAGTGCCAATCAATGTATTGTATGAGTATTTTACCTTCATCAATATTATCTTTCCTTTTCAAGCGAATACCCCAGCGAGTATTCTCTTTCTTCATGGAGATCAATTCATAATTCTCAAAGAAACTCGCTACTGTGTATTTTTCAGCGATTATCTCCAAGTCTGCGAATTTAGGATCCCTAAGTTCTTTAGAGTAAAGAGATCCTTTACCAGCACCACGGTTAGCGAACTCCAGCATCAGACGGATGCAATCCCCACTCAATTGGAATATAGCTCGCGAAAATCCCGAGTGAGCGAGAATTTCATAGAACAGAGGAATATCTGGGTCATAAAGAGGAATGGGGAGACCTGCGAGAATTTGACCCAGCGAAACTATGATTGATTGATCATCACAATGTTGATCAGAGAAAAGTTTGATAAAAAGAATTGATTTGGCACTTTCACCAGGAATGGTAGAAAGTGTGAAATCTTTCTCGGCAAGATCTTTTTGGGTTTCCTTAAAAGTTTTCTCATGCTTTTGACCGCTTGGAGGCATATATGAATATAGAGTATGGGAATGGATGAAAAGTAAGAAGATTGAAGAAGGAAGAATTACAGTAGAAGAACTTATGGAAGAACAATAGAGTTACAGAGATGAGAGAGTAAAAAAAGAAGAGAAAGCAAAAAGAAAATGGAAAGAAGAGCAAGAAGAATATATAAAGAAGATTTTTTTTACTCGAAGAAATAAACACCATTAATGCGAAAAGACGTGAGCAGTTGAAAAGCAGCGGTTACAGAAGACGTGTCAAGAAATAGATGGAAGAAAGGATACGTGTGATAAATGCAGAATATGAAGAGATGGACAGCTGCGGCATTTCTCACATCGTTCTCTACTTCGCAGAGAAGATATGAGAAGAGGCAAGATGTAGGATCAGAATCTCGCAACAATAATGCCTCAGCGAAATTATTAACAACACAACACAGCAGTGTCGCAGAACAACTTCAGAAACGAAATAATAAACGACGTCAGCTAAATCATGAGAAAAATGTGATGATCTTGCGAAAATTAGGGAGTTTGCGAACATTTGTAAGGTTGCGAGAATGTCGCAAGCCATATCCGAAAATAAAGGACAGATTAGCTGTCATCCACTATGTAATTCCCTATACATAGTCATTCAGTTGTAAAGGAAATGAGAGAGATCTTTTCTGTGAGAGAAGCAAGTAAATAGGAGAGATAAAATCTAAAGCAGTGATTATTCTTGAGTCCTTTATCTTTTCTTGTAAGATTGTTCAAAGATTTATCAATAAATTTAAGATTGTTAATCCAAAAATGAGTTAAATGTTAATTAAATCTTATGAGGGGTGTAGTGTAGGATTTCCTGCAACTACAGGAATTACCTTTCAGTGTGCAATTTTAAAGAATCAGAGGCTATCTCTCGCTCTCCAACACCAATCGATCCACTATCCTCTTCAACTCCATCTTTTACAAAACCCTAAATTGAGTTGCTACAAAAGCAATTTCCGGATTGTGAATCAACGATTTTGATTTTGAGAAGCAAATGAAGAGTTGGGTTGTTCTTCTTAAAGATTGAGGACTAGAGGAAAAAAGAATTTTGATTTTGGAAAGAGTTTAAGTTTTTTAATTAAGTGGGTAAATTAGTAGAATAATTAAGTGGATAATAGTTAATTAGTGGGAGGCTAGTTAATTAGTGGATGGGTTAATTAGTGGGAGTTTTAGGATTAGAATTTAATTTAGTTGAAGGATAATAAAGTAATTTAATTTATATAAGGGCATTATAGTAACTTCAGCATTACTAGGACACCCCTTATCATCTTTCATGGGATGGCATAATAACTTTGTATGCCTCAAGATTTTTCAGTATTCCCCAAACGACCGTTCAAATATACACCAGCTCGGAGTTAGTTTGGTGTTAGCAAGAAAATATTGGGCAAAAGACAAGTGCACACCCTTCCAATGACCGACTTCGTCCCTGCTTGTGACGTGATTTTCATATGAAATTTGATTTTTCTTCATCAGGTCTTGCTTCCCCCTTGTAGCTCATTTGTAAGTTTTATTTTAGTCATAGGTAGAATTCGGATGCAAATTGTCCATGTTTTACTATTCTCGTATATTTTAGTTGCTCCACAAGTTTTACCTGATTATTTCAACTAACATATAAATCAATAATTTTCCCATAACATGGCACAGTTTAGTTCCACATGAATAGGTACTTAATAAGGAGGATTCAGTCGATTGATAACATGGGAATATATGCAGTACGCTCTATGAGATGTCGAAGAAAATTGATTTGACCCTCGCTCACTAAAACTCCTTATTAAAATCTTCGTCATTTTAGTCTCTCTGAAATTAGTTCCCACTTCCCGATTTCTTTTCATGAGCTTTTGGAGGGTCATCTTACCGCGTCTTCTTCTTCATTTCTTTCTTCTTCGAAGTTAAGTCACGTTCTCAGTGAAAGCAAATGTTTTTTCTGCTATTGCATTGTCTGTTTTATCATTAACTTGACGATGTTGATGTTCAACCATCGTTACGTATTTCACAGACATAGATATTTTCTTGCAAACTCTCTAAAGTGTTATTACCCTTTTTGTTTCTTTTGCGTGACACTAAACAGTTATACGAACCAAAACGAATATGAGGACACGAAGAAGACATTTGGTGTTAGAGGGGCGATATTAACTGTTAGTTGATAGTGCAAGAGGTGAGGATTGGGTTAATTTTTTTTTGTTAGAAAGCTGGCGTAAGATGCCGAACAAAATGTATTAAAAATGTTTAGATAAAAAATTACTTAAAGACATTTTTCTGCATGAAATGAAAGAAAACGACATTTCTTGGATCAAGAAGTGTACTTTAAATCGGATCCAGACGAAGCAGAAAAGCGAAAGGGACCAGTGAGAGAGCAAATATTGAACTCAAAATACAACGATTGAAGAAAATGTTCAATTGAAAATTTGAAGATCATCAGGAGATATGTGGCACTAAATGGAAAAAATGAATACAAAAAGCACGACGTCATTTCAACTGCTTTAGTGAAACAGTCCGGAATAAGTAAGTAAGAAATTTAAAAATATCAAAAATCAAGTTTAGTAATTTTCTCAAATGCCTTATATTTTTTTTCCGACATAGATTGAAATTTTCTGTATGTCAATCTTGATTCAGTTGTACCCATTTTCTCCTCGGAATATTTCCCTCATCAGTCTCTTGCGGGTCTATTTTTTTTTTGATCGGTCAAATAAAAATTTCATTGAAAAAAATACACTTAAGGGGTGTCTTAACCCAATAATTACAACCGCAAAAAACAGGGAACCGAAAGGGGATTTGGCTACCCAAATAAAAACCACAAAAGAAAAAAAATTTACGACGAAGGCCGGTACAATGAATCCCGTACAAAAATCACCGTATTTGCCCTACGTCCCAACATTTTTGTATTTGATTAGGCTCAAAAAAAAAAAAACACTTGTAATTTGACGTAGATATTTAGCGTAGGTATGTATTTACTGCAACCTGAGCATGCATTCTGACTTTGCCATCACGAATTTTCAATTGCTCGCTTGATATCTGTGCGTGTGATATATAATATATTTTCATCTTATTTATGTGACTCATGGATATTGTACTCTCACTGCCCCCTAGACTAGTGCATTTCTTTGGGGGGAAAAAACACACCATGTCACGTAGCTAATGACTTGTAATTTCTTCCGTACTTGCTTAGGTGGATCGTCGGTTTTCTCAAGAGTTTGTAAATGGAGAAAGGGAAAGATGAGAAGTGAGATTAGAATAAAATGTCATGCGACTAATATTGCATGCTTGATTAAAAAGAACGATTTTTTTACCAAATAGCATGGCGCTTCCAAGTTGTTAATCATTGTCAGGGCTATAAAATGTTGGGTTCATGCTTGATTAAATCATGTATTTTGGCAAATTAGATTGTTCAACCACAATCATATACATAAAATTGGTTAAAAAGACCAAAATCAATAATTTTTGGATGAAAAAGACATTTAAGTTTTGATATTGTTTAAATGGACAAAAATTTAAAACAGAAAATGGGTCATTTGTTCAAATATTTTTAAATCACGGTTCAAATGGACGAGTAAAAAATAGTTTGGGTGAAATGGCCAAAAAAAAATAGGAAGGATGAAATTGGATTCATCCTAGCTTAAATTTAAAAAATAGCAAGGATGAAACTGTATACATCCTGTGTAAATTAAAAATAAGAAAAAATATTTGAAAATGGGCACGATGAAACTGGTTACATCCTGCCTATTTTTACATTTTTCTCCATTTAAACAGTATCAAAATCTAACTGTCCATTTCACCCAGGAATTGTTGATTTTGGTCTTTTTAACCAATTTTGTGAATTTAAAAATAGCCAGGATGTAAACAGTTTTATTCTATCCATTTTCAAATACTTTTTCTCATTTTTAATTTACATCAGGATGCATCTAGTTTCATCGTCGCTATTTTTTAAGTTTAAGTCAGGATGAATCCAGTTTCATCCTTACTATTTTTTTGGTGTCCATTTCACCCATATAAATTTTTACTCGTCTATTTGAACCATGTTTTAAATATATTTGGACAAATGACCCATTTTCCGAATCATATATATGTCCGAGCAGAGTGCCAAACTTGTGCTCGTTTTTTCAGCTCTAACTTGCCCACTTTTTGCACTCATGTGGTTGGTCTTCATTCCGGGAAACTGGTGAATTCCGTCAGATAAAACTAATTTTGTCATACTCGATCCCAAATTTCATCGAGAATGATTTTTCATTATTAGACTAGAATCCGACCGAAAAAGTATCCATTTTATCATGTGCACACCGATATTCATTTCAGGGTGGCCATTGTCTTATTTTCATAAACTAGGACTTCTCCCAAATGCTCCTTGTATTTGCATTCCAGATTTTCAGAGCAAACCCATCTCTTATTATTTTCATTTTTGTTTCCCTAGTTGCTCATCTCTCCCTACCACTTTTGGGCATCTGAGCAGAGATAGTAATCGGAATTTCCGCCGGTAGGTTACTATAGCCTATGCGAAGATAACGGTAAGCTAGACAAAGAAGAGGTTCCACCATAAATTTAAAACTTTGTCGAATTAACTATAATTGCAAATGTATATCTAAGTTTACCACAAATGATCTCTAAGTTTACCACAAATGATCTCTCAAAACTTTGTAATCTCTAGTCTCTAGCGAAAACAACCTCAAATGATCTCTCAAGTCACTCCCACTCACTGAGTTTACCACCGGAAGTCACAATTTCATTGGATAAGTCAAGCTTTTTTAATCAGTCCACATTTCAGCCCCTCTTTTTTGGTAAAAGATATTTTAAAATAAAAATCAAAAATCCTACCAATTTAGTGCTCCATTGAATTTTCAATTGTCTCCTGCATCTCAGGTTAGCGTATATTAGTAATCGATTCTTAACTATGTGTCATGTTTTGGACCAGAGACCAGTTTATATATTAGTCAAAATAGTCGGGTAAAACTTGTGGAGCAACCAAACTGAATGAAAAGAGACGAATCATCAACAATTTGCATCCGAATTTACCCTTGTGACTACAATAAAATTTGAGTCCTTTTTATAAGTGGGAAAAAATGGATTTGAGGAGGAAAAAATTAAAAGGAAATATACAAAATTACTGAGGAGATATTGACTCTGTAACGTTTATATAAGATGTCTAAATTATCCCTTGAAACAAGTTAAGTTTTTTGGCTAACGAATCTCCTTCCCTCTTCTATCTAAACCTAAATCCTTATTCCAAGCTGACCGATCTCCGCAAAGTCTCCGATTAAACTTTATTCCGAAACTCAAAATAAATTGGATGTGTGTGGTGTAAATAAATTAATCAAGTCAACAACCATTGGACTTCAAGATTACACATGGAGTTTATTAGAGAGAACACGTAGCAATGAGGAAAAAGTTTTGCTCCCGCACTGTTAGCAGCACCATATGTGAGTATTTGGTAATTAGTGATGTCATACTCATATCTGGTGCCGCTGGATCATATGGTTGCATATAACTCTGGTTTATCAATGGGTTAAATGACATCATAATATGCCACATGCTCACATATGGTGCTGCTAAATCGTATTTGATCTAGCAGTGTGAGAGCAACTTTCTTCCAAAGATCGACTCATTGCAATAGTTTCCGAACGATTTTTTAATACACAACACTTTGATACACATAACCAGAAAGACCTCACTTGTATTAAATCGTTTTAGTGAAAATTTAGTTACACATTTTAATGCAAGAAATAAAAGAAAACCAAACTCCCTGGATCATGTTTACTTTAAATAAGTTTCAGACTAGCTACTTTGAAAAATAATGATTAACTTTATCATATTAATGAGAAGAGGACTGGTAAAAACGCAGATATTAAATCCAGGACATAATGATGTTTGAGAATTCTTCAGTTCAAAAGCTAGAAAAACCTTCTGATTATTATTTACAAGATTATAATTATGTTGATCAGTTAATAGATCAATATGCTCATGAGTGGGATGAGTCAGCTCTCGCTGAACTATTCACACCTTCGCAAGTGATCAGCTGTTGATGGTGGTTTTTAGCTTAGGGTCAAAATCGTAAAACTGTACATCTGACATGACGTCACTATGACCATTAGCACATTATTGAATCAATCAGCATGCCTACGCAAGAATTACCGGAGTACCTTTTTTTTATGGGTCATGTTCCATGGCAGAACCCTTAACATCGGCTGACATCATCTATGCCAACTCCTAATTCTCATGCTACCGCGCCAAGGCATGCCAACCATGCCAGCCGCACCACAGTGTCGATGGAAAACCATGCCAGCCACATCTCCGCGCCAAGGCATGCCAACCATGTCATCCGCACCACTGTGTCGATGGCAAACCATACCAGCCACATCTCCGCGCCAAGGCATGCCGACCATGCCAGCCGCAGCACTGTGCCAATGGCAAACCATGTCAGCCACATCCCCGCGCCAAGGCATGCAAACCATGCCAGCCGCACCACTGTGCCGATGGAAAACCATGCCAACCACGTCTACCTCGCCTAGGCATGCCAACCATGTTAGCCGCACCATACGCCAATGGCATGCCAAACCCTTGGCCCCACCATTCCAAGCCAACCGCATCTTTCCTTGGACCCACCATGCCAAGCCAACCGCACCTTTCCTTGGCCCAACCATGCTAGCCGCACCATGCGCCAATGGCATGCCAAACCCTTGGCCCCACCATGCCAAGCTAACCGCACCTTGCCTTGGCCCCACTATGGCAAGCAAACCGCACCTTTCCTTAGCCCCACCATGCCAAGCCGTCCGTGCCAAACCCTTGGCCCCACTATACCAAGCCGTCCGCGCCATTTGCCCTGGCCCCACCATGCCAGCCTTCCCTATGCGGCTACCAAAACGAAGGCGTGCGACGATCAACGGCCACCCTTCAATCCTAGACGCAAATCCTAGCCTTCCAAGGTCGCAAAACAATGCATGGTAACCTTTGGCCCAAAACCCTAGTTTTGACCACGCCAAACCGCGCCAAGGCATGCCATGCCACATGTGCCAATGGCATGCCAACCACCTTGCCGCGCCATGCCATGCCGGCCTTCCCTATGCGGCTACCAAAACGAAGGCGTGCGACGATAAACGACCACCCTTCCATCTTATATGCAAATCTTAGCCGTCCAAGATCGCGAACCAACGCATGGTAACCTTTGGCCCAACGCCAAAACCCTAGTTTTGGCCACGCCCAAACCGCGCCAAGGCATGCCGGCCATGTCACATGTGCCAATGGCATGCCATCCACCTTGTCGCGCCATACCATGCCGACCTCCCCTATGCGGCTACCAAAACGAAGGCGTGCGACGATCAACGACCACCCTTTAATCCTAGATGAAAATCCTAGCCGTCCAAGGTCGCGAAACAACGCATGGTAACCTTTGGCCCAAATCCCTAATTTTGGCCACGCCAAACCGCGCCAAGGCATGCCATGCACATGTGCCAATGGCATGCCAACCACCTTGCCGAGCCATACCATTCCGACCTTCCCTATGCGGCTACCAAAACAAAGGCCTGCAACAATCAACCGCCACTCTTTCATCTAAGGTGCAGATCTTAGCCGTCCAAGGTTACCAGCTAACGCATGGCAACCTTTGGCCCGCGTTTGGTCGCGCCTAAACAAAGGCAAAACCCTAACTTTTGCCCGCGCCTAAACTAGGCCATATTAAAGCCATACTGATCATGCTTTCATGTCACTGGCTACCAAACGAAGGGTTGCAGTAATCAACGACTACCTTTCCTCTTAAGATGCAAAATATCGACCGTCGAAGGTCACCACCGAGCCGGCAAGTCTCCCAAGCTCAACTTTCCAGACAACAACAACGTGCTACATGTTTTCCATGAAAAAACTCGAGACATCAACGCATGTCACAAACTGGGGGATGCTCATTGGGTATTGGTTCGCCGGTTTACAGCGTGCGACGTACACTGCGCCCATTATAAGAAAGTGTCATAAGGATGAGGCGGTTAGTAAATACAGGGAGTAATGGTGAAACACTTTATTTTATGGAACATCAATTCCAGGCGATACCGGTTACCACCTCCTCCCATTTAATCACCCGTTTTCCATTTCTTAATGAGACCAGAGTACGTTTCACTTCGACTTGTATAAATAGGCATTGCCTATTTCCACCGAATAACAAGTTCAGGTCAGGAGCATACAACACTCAGAAAACATTTGCTAGCTTTCCATCTGTTAGCTTCCCACTTTCTGATACAAGTCGTGAAACAACTACTCTTCCAGAATCAACTATTCTGGTCTCAACACTCTCTTCGCTTCCCTTCCAAAAACTAACCCTTCTCCTTCACTTTGTGACTGAAGCAAGTCTGGAACGGCCATTTCTTTGTTTAGGACGTATTTGTAAAGATTGATCTCTCGAATCTAAAGTACTCCCTTGTAGTACATTGTTTAGGGTTTAAACTCGTTTCTCACCCACACACCAGAAATTACCAAAATCAGCAGAAACTGTTTTCATCCTCAAACAATTGGCGACCACAGTGGGGGATCAATCTCTCGGTTCCAATACCAATTTCAGAATACGTTTCTCTAACTCAGGAAGATGGTCGGTTTTAGGGCTGAATCCGTTTCCTCAAGTTCCACTCAGGCGAACGACAATGTTTCCTCCCCCAACGCAACGCCCAACAACGCAATCGACGAAGGAATACAAAGGTTGATTGACTTGGCGCGGATTCAGGAGATCCACACCAAGAACATGGGTCTGATGAAAGATGCGATTAACATCATATTGGACTTCCTCATCAACTTAACGGCAGAGTTGAACGATTCACTTGCCCCGGAAGCTCCAGAACTGGGGACTAACATCCCAAACGATCACTCCCAAGTCAACAACTTCACTACAGATCAGAAACTAGTAAGCCAGGAAGCGGCCTCACTGGTGGAAAATTTATGTGAACTCTTACATCTTTCAAAAGATCAACGGATGGAGAATTTTACCGCCATCAATCGAATAGCGTTCAACGCGTCCTTGATTCCTTCACGCTTGGAAACATCAAGAACGCCAGAGATGTCCATCAACAATATCACGTTTACCGACGACGACATGATGGCGGAGGAAGGGCATAACCGGGCCCTACACGTCACGTCCCGTATATAGTACGTGGAATTCAAAAGGGCTCTCATCGACATGGGAACATCCTCCAACGTTGTTACCCTCATGATGCTCAGAACGGCCAGGGTACGGCCGAACGAAGTCGTGCGACAATACACTACAATGACCGATTTCGAAGGCAACCAAACCAACACGTATGGGTACGTCAACCTGAATCTATCAGTAGGACCCGTCCGTCAAAAGTAAGGTTCGAGGTAATCGAAAAGGAGCCAGATTACCACATGATACTGGGAAGACCATTAATCCACGACAACAGAATCATTCCTTCGACGTATCACCAGCGCTTGAAAACCATGTTAAACGGAGAAGTCGTACGCATCGCTGCATCATTATCTCCCTATACGCCAATCTGTGGCATGGAGATTTTTGAGCCAAGAAAGGGCCCACAGGCCACAACCAACAAGGCTCACCACACTCCACTGCCAAAGCGGACGTCCATTGAAGAAATCAATGGTCTTGCACCGCTTCACAGAGAAACCCGGTCTCACATCACCCCTTCGAAAGAAAGACACGCCATCCTCCACCCGCCAAACCGGAGTTCGGCTTGCACCCATACCAAGCGAGGACGGGATTTTATCATGGGTCATGATGAAAAATGGAAAACCGTATATCAGTACCGTTGTTAGCAATTAACAGGAGAGAGTACCACACAGTCTCTCCGCCCAATGGAACACAAACGTAGTAACGAACCGCAGGAGGAAGTACCTGATGCACCACGACAGCTACAATACGGGACCAACTCTACCATGGACGAGCTTGAGGTTTTTAATGTCGGGAGTGAAAAATCTCCGCGACCCATCTCGATCAGCTCGACTCTGTGCACGGACGAACACGTAAAGCTGGTAGACCTTCTCAAGGAATATCAAGACGTATTCCCATGGACATACGAGGAAATGCCTGGATTGAACAAGAAGTTGGTCACTCATCATTTACACGTGATACTCGAATCCAAACCGGTCAAGCAAACCCCGAGACAATTCGGGAACGATGTGGAAGAACATATTAAGGTAGAGATTCAAAATCTACTAGCGGCTGGTTTCATCAAACCGATTCACCACCCTACTTGGTTGGCCAACGTAGTTCCGGTAAAAAACAAGAATGGCCAGGTCAGGTGCTGTGTCGATTTTAGAGATTTGAACAAATGTTGCCATAAAAATGACTTTCCAACATTGACATGGTAGTAGACGCCACCAGTGGACATGGTATGTTCTCTTTCATGGATGGATACAACGGCTACAACCAAATAAAGATGTATGAACACGACGCAAGTAAGACGGCTTTTCGAACTCCTCTTGGAAACTTTTACTACACTGTGATGCCCTTCGGTTTGAAAAACGCTGGCGCCACATACCAACGCGCCATGACCACCATTTTTCACGATATGATGCACAAGCAAGTCGAAGATTATGTAGATGACATAGTGGTCAAGTCAAAAACTCGGGAAGCCCATGCAAGAATTCTGCGTCAGGTGTTTGAAAGATGTCGCGAGTACAAACTGAAGATGAATCTATTAAAGTGTGCTTTTGGTGTCTCTTCGGGCAAGTTCCTAGGTTTCCAGGTGACTGCCAAGGTAATTAAAGTTGACCCAGTCAAAACACAAGCCATCCTCACGATGCCACCACCGCGGACCGTGAAAGAACTCCAGAGTTTCATGGTTAAAATAAACTACATTCGTCGCTTCATACCAGGATTGGCTCAACTTGTTGCTTCGTTTACCCCCCTTACTGAAGAAAGGAGCAAGCTTCGTCTGGACCACACTACAACAGGAAGCGTTCCGGAAGATTCAGCAAACATTATCTTCCCCAGCCGTCATGAAATCTCCCATACAAGGAAGACCGCTACACCTCTACACTACTTTTAGTGACATTGCTGTCGGAGCTTTTCTCGCCCAAGAAGATGACGAAGGGATTGAACATCCCATCTACTACTTCAGTCGAACTTTAACAGATGCCGAACTCAGATATCCCAAAGAAGAAAAGGCATGCTTAGATTTGATCCACTCCATCCAGAAATTCAGTCATTACCTACTTTCCAATAAAGTGGTGCTGCTATCTAAGTCCGATCCTGTGAAGTTCCTCCTCTCAAAACCGGACCTGATAGGAAGACCGTCCAAATGGCTCCTCCAAATGTCAGAGTTCGACATAAGATGCGCTTCCCCGAGAGCCATCAAAGGGCAAGCAGTTGTGGATTTGCTGGCGGCGTTTTCGGGAGAGAATTCCATGACACTACACGAGGACCTCCCTGGAGACTTTCCGGAAATCTCTTTCATCCAAGAAGAAACATGGCTATTATTCTTAGACGGCTCCGCTACTCCTAATAACGGTACTGGAGGAGCAGGTTGTGTTTCTAGTATCCCCAGCCGGTGAAGTATTCTCGCACTCCTTCAAGCTAGACTTCCCTGCACCAACTATTCAACAGAATATGAAGCCTTTCTCATCGGACTGTCCTTGGATAAACGAGCTGGAGCCACACGTCTGGAAATAAGATGGGATTCTAAATTACTTGTCAACCAGGTGAGCGGAGTATACGCACTGAAGGAAGTAACCTTGGCCCCATACAGAGCTGAGGCACAAAAACTTATGAACTACTTCGTCGACGCGACCATAACGCATATTGGGTGCAGCGGAAACCAACACGCTGATTGCCTAGCCACACTAGCATCAAAAATGCAATTTGAAGGTTTGAGGAAACCCTGACAGTGAAGAGACGAACCGTGGCTTTAACATGGCTTTCACAACCCGAAGAAGATGAAGCTGGCGACTGGAGAACACCAATTATCCAAGAGCTTAACAACTCGCTTTTCCAGGGAAAGGTCAGTCTCAAAACCTTACAAAATTTCTTCATGCTCCGAGGGGTGCTATATCATCAAATCCAGACGGTTCCTTGTCAAGATGTCTTGGAGAGGGAGAAGCACAACAACAACTCAACCGCGTCCATGATGAAATATGCGGGCAAACATTAGTGGTAACACTATATCGCCGTTTGCAATGCCTTGGCTATTACTGGCCAGAAATGGAGGCTCAATCTCGGTTACTTCAAAAAACTTGTTCCAACTGTCAAGCGCCGCTGCATCAATTAGAAGTTTTAAATATTGGTCACGCTGGGGACTGGCAGGTACCATACATCAGTTACCTTTGCGATGACATACAAGAAGGATGCAGCCAAGATAAAACAAAGGTCCGAGAGATTCGTATTCCACGAAGGAATCTTATATTGTAAAAGATTTGGAGGAAGTTTTCTACGATGTTTGAACGAAGCAGAAATCCCAATCATGCTGAAAGAGATGCACGAAGGCGAACATCAAGGAAAACAGAAATTATTTCTTCAAATACACGAGAAATACTACTGGCCAACCATGGAGGATGATGCATCTGTTTTCATCCAGAGATGCAAAAAAGGCCAAATTCACGGAAACCTTATCCATGTACCGTCGACTCCCCTGCATTCGATAAGCATTCGGTGGCCCTTTCACAACTGGGGACTCGACATCATTGGAAAGATCAATCCGCCGTCCTCAAAGCATTACGAGTACATAATAACATTAACCGAATATTTCACCAAATGGGTTGAATCCATACCTTTACGAGGGACGAATGGAACCAAAATCGCGACATTCATTAAGGAGTACATTATCTGCCGATTTGGTGTGCCTAAACACATCATCACCGACAACGGCACTCCTTTTTCAAAAAAGCAAGTACGGGAGCTACTAAGAATACATAATTAAGCAAGTATTCCCCACCGTGTACTACCCCCAAGGGAACGGACAGGCTGAAAGCACCAACAAAACTCTGATCTGAATCCTCAGTCTGACAGTGCATGATAATCCTCGGACATGGCATGAGCAATTGCCAATGGCACTCTTGGCGTGCCGGACATCACCAAGGAGTTACACTGGCGCCTCTCCCTACTCTCTCGTCTACGGCGCAGAAGCCATCCTCCCAGCAGAAGTTAAAATCCCATCGGCTAGGATTGCCGAAGCAAGCGGAGTTCGACGGAATGAAGCTGAAGCATTGAGCGCCAGAGTCGCAGAATTGGACACTATAGATTCCAGAAGATCCAGGTCGGAAGAACACGCACGTGCATACATAACTAGGGTTTCCAGAGCATATAACAAAACCGTGAAGCCTCGGGTTTTTCAAGTGGGAGATTTACTAAAGACTGCAAAACACATTCAGCAAGACGCGTCTGCACCAAAATTCTCTGCAAAGTGGGAAGGGCCTTATATAGTCACGAAAGCGTACAACAGTGGGTACTACAAGGTCATTAAAGAAGACGGAGGAAAAATGGAAGCAGTCATCAACGGAAAGTGTCTTAAGACATACTACGCCTGACCGCCACCTCGCGCCCCGCCATATCACAAACACGAATAACCATGCATCTTTCCACTTTTCTTCCACATCTCAAATATCATGTTTCTTTTCTTTTGTTTGATTGAAGCAAATCAATAAAATTCTCTTATTCTTTCAAAAAAAAAGATAAAAAAAAAAAAAGCAAAACATGCTTAAAAACCAGAAAGAAACCAAACATCTCGCAACCACATAACTCAGAAAATCCCATCCAACAGATTGTAATCCCTCGAAAGCATCATCTTTAACCGCCTTTGATACGTTTCAGTCCTACTCTTCAAGTTTTGGATTGACTCTTCCACCTTCTGTGACTCCATGGCCAGAACTTTCTCCTCTTTAAGAATAACTTTCGTAGAAGGGACCACGCCAGCAAGAATACCGGCTCTGTCGACTTTCACAATATCAATAGGATGCCGCAACCAACTAACGTTGAACTTCAGAGATTCACAGGTAGACACCATGTGATCCCACTTTTGAATAGTTGATTCCGCGACAGCACAGATAGACATACTCTCCATTTCGGCGACCATCGACAAGAGACAATTCACTATAGAAACTAAAGCATACGAATAATATTGCACCACACTCCTGGTGGTGATGTGGCCATATGTCCTCCATATCTTTGTGTAAAGAGTCACGAATTCTTTCCGCACTAGAAACCCACCAACGTTCCGTTAGTTAGAGGAAATACACGTCATGCGGGTTCCGAACGACAAACCTGCATTGGGATACTCATGACAAGAAATTCCTAAGTTGGCGTTCTCCAGATCTGCAACGGTTGGTGGGATCGGGCTTGAAGGAAAAGGGGTAACCAAATCATCCTCATCAATGATGGTGACGCACGCTCCAACAGGATATATCTACACAGAAGAAAACTTTTGTCATTCATCGGCAAACAATGAAACACCTGTTGATCAATAAAAACATATCAGTATGATCTTCTTGACCCGAATGACCTGGATGGGGGAATTGTTGCAAGAGTCAGGCCTCACGCGTTTGACTGGAGAATCTAGCTGGCTCGAGGATGATCTGATCGACATGATGAAGAGATACGGACTCAACAAGAGGAAATCTTTGTTGTAAAACGGGGAAGACGATGCAACTTCACCAGCATAAATACTGTGGAAACCCTAAAGGAAGAAAGAGAAACACAGACTGAATAAACGGAACGTGATTGCATCACGGCCGAGAAATCATCCTCAAACGAAACCCCTCATCAAAACCCTAATGAAAGCCAAACGAGACAAGAGGGCGTGATATTTTGGCATTTGAATGAGGAAAGGACTTCCTATTTGATTCAACAAGGAAAAGAGGCAATCGGGCCCACAAAGACAAATCACCACCATGCCAAGTCGTCCGCGCATGCCTTGCCTCGCCAGAACCACGCCATGCCTTGGCCCCACCACACCAAGCCGTCCGCGCACGCTTTGCTTCACCAAACCGCGTCATGCCTTGCACCACCGTGTCGCGCCATGACTTGTCACGCCAACACCAACAACTCGCCAAGCCAGCGTCATGATGTTCCCTAACCCATCCAAGGTGATGTGTGGCCAGACTAAGCCTACAATCTTCATCTCACCACTTCACGGTCTACACCAAAAATATAATCTATGCAAGGCCGGCAAACAAGAGGATCATGGACTCTCCTTACCTCTCGAAAAAGGTTAGTCGGACCTTCCTGACCATCTTTTCACGACTTGTCGTTTCGATTTTGTCCTCTCCTGTCACCATCTTATGCTTACCTCGCAACAATGCTCCTGTTCCAAGCTAAGCAGAGGACTTAATGTTGATGGTGGTTTTTAGCTTAGGGTCAAAATCGTAAAACTGTACATATGACATGACGTCACTATGACCATTAGCACATTTATTGAATCAATAAGCATGCCTACACAAGAATTACCGGGGTACCTTTTTCTTATGGTTCATGTTCCACGGCAGAACCCTTAACATCGGCTGACATCATCTATGCCAAACCCTAATTCTCATGCTACCGCGCCAAGGCATGCCAACCTTGCCAGCCGCACCACTGTGCCGATGGCAAACAATGCCAGCCACATCTCCGCGCCAAGGCATGCCTACCATGCCAGCCGCACCACTGTGCCGATGGAAAACCATGCCAGCCGCATCTCCGCGCCAAGGCATGCCGACCATGCCAGCCCCACCACTGTGCAAACCATGCCAGCCACATCTCTGCGCCAAGGCATGCCAACCATGCCAGCCGCACCACTGTGCCGATGGAAAACCATGCCAGCCACATCTCCGCGCCAAGGCATGCCAAACATGCCAGCCGCAACACTGTACCAATGGCAAACCACGCCAGCCACATCTCCACGCCAAGGCATGCCAACCATGCCAGCCGCACCACTGTGCCGATGGAACACCATGTCAGCCACGTCTACCGCGCCAAGGCATGCCAACCATGCTAGCCGCACCATACGCCAATGGCATGCCAAACCCTTGGCCCCACCATGCCAAGCCAACCGCACCTTGCCTTGGCCCCACCATGCCAAGCAAACCGCACCTTGCCTTGGCCCCAACAATGCTAGCCGTACCATGTGCCAATGGCATGCCAAACCCTTGGCTCCGTCATGCCAAGTCGTCCGTGCCAAACCCTTGGCCCCACTATGCCAAGCCGTCCGCGCCATTTGCTTTGGCCCCACCATGTCGGCCTTCCCTATGCGGCTACCAAAACGAAGGAGTGCGACGATCAACGGCCACCCTTCAATCCTAGATGCAAATCATAGCTGTCCAAGGTCGCCAAAAAACACATGGTAACCTTTGGCCCAAAACCCTAGTTTTGGCCACGCCAAACCGCGCCAAGGCATGCCATGCCACATGTGCCATTGGCATGCCAACCACCTTGCCGCGCCATACCATGCCATGCCACATGTGCCATTGGCATGCCAACCACCTTGCCGCGCCATACCATGCCGGCCTTCCCTATCCGGCTACCAAAACGAAGGCGTGCGACGATCAACGACCACCCTTCCATCTTAGATGAAAATCTTAGTCGTCCAAGGTCGCCAACCAACGCATGGTAACCTTTGGCCCAACGCCAAAACCCTAGTTTTGGCCACGCCCAAACCGCGCCAAGGCATGCCGGCCATGTTACATGTGCCAATGGCATGCCAGCCACCTTGCCACGCCATACCATGCCGGCCTCCCCTATGCGGCTACCAAAACGAAGGCGTGCGACGATCAACGACCATCCTTCAATCCTAGATACAAATCCTAGCCGTCCAAGGTCGCCAAACAACGCATGGTAACCTTTGGCCCGAAACCTAGTTTTGGCCACGCCAAACCGCGCCAAGGCATGCCATGCCACATGTGCCAATGGCATGCCAACCACCTTGCCGCGCCATACCATTCCGTCCTTCCCTATGCGGCTACCAAAACGAAGGCCTGCAACAATCAACCGCCACTCTTTCATCTAAGGTGCAGATCTTAGCCGTCCAAGGTTACCAGCTAACGCATGGCAACCTTTGGCCCTAGTTTGGTCGCTCCTAAACAAATCCAAAACCCTAACTTTTGGTCGCGCCTAAACTAGGCCATATTAAAGCCATACTGATCATGCTTTCATGTTACTGGCTACCAACCGAAGGGTTGCAATAATCAACGGCTACCTTTCCTTTTAAGATGCAAAATCTCGACCGTCGAAGGTCACCACCGAGCCGAAAAGTCTCCCAAGCTCAACTTGCCAGACAACAACAACGTGATACATGTTTTCCATGAAAACACTCGAGACATCAACGCATGTCACAAACTGGGGGATGCTCATTGGGTATTGGTTCGGCGGTTTACAGCGTGCGGCGTACACTACGCCCGTTATAAGAAAGTGTCATAAGGATGAGGCGGCTAGTAAATACAGGGAGTAATGGTGAAACGCTTTCTTTTATGGAACATCAATTCCAGGCGTTACCGGTTACCACCTCCTCCCATTTACTCACCCGTTTTCCATTTCTTAATGAGACCAGAGTACGTTTCACTTTGACTTTTATAAATAGGCATTACCTATTTCCACCGAATAACAAGTTCAGGTCATGAGCATACAACACTCAGAAAACATTTGCTAGCTTTCCATCTGTTAGCTTCCCACTTTCTGATACAAGTCGTGAAACAACTACTCTTTCAGAATCAACTATTCTGGTCTTAACACTCTCTTCGTTTCCCTCCCAAAAACCAACCCTTCTCCTTCACTTTGTGACCGAAGGAAGTCTGGAACGTCCATTTCTTGGTTTAGGCCGTACTTGTACAGATTGATCTCTCGAATTTAAAGTACTCCCTTGCAGTACATTGTTTAGGATTTAAACTCGTTTCTCACCCACACACCCGAAATTACCAAAATCAGCAGAAACCATTTTCACCCTAAAACACCGGCATTATGCAGATTGGTCTCCCTTTGTCGGTAAGAATACTATTAGGTGGTCATTAACACCATTAGGTAAGTTCACAACCAATCTGTCTATAAAGTTTTGTTACAAAATAACTGTGTGGAATCTCCACAACAACAAAGACGATGGTTGCGAATTTGGTATATGCATCTCTTACCTAAATATAAGTTGTCTCTGTGGAAATGTCTTCAACACATATTGCCTTTAAAATATCGTTTGGGCATGTTAGGTATTACCTCTGATAATCTCTGCCCTTTTTGTGGTATGTTCCCTGAAACTTTTGATCACTTATTTATGCATTGTTTGTTTTCCAGAGAAGTTTGGTTTGGCTTTTATCCTCAAGCTTTTGACTGATCAAGCAAACTTTAGTAACTTGAAAGATTGGATGTTTAGTTGGTTTGATTCTAAGGTGTCACATGATATGCAAGCTATTCATAGATTATATGTAATTGTCCTTTGGCAGCTATGTAAGGCTAGATGTAAGGCTAGATTTGAAAACATTCAACCGAATCCTACTGGTTCTAATGAGTTTAATCTTACTATGGAAATGCTTGTTGTCAATGCTGATTGTCATATAATGTACGTTGATGCTTTTGTTGGTAAACATTCTATGTGTAGGTTGTAGCTGCATCTGGCTCAAGCCAGCAGGTGAGTTCGGAGCAGCAAAATGCTGGATTGACAATGCAGGCTCAATATTAGAAGCGGAAGCTAAAGCTTTATTGGAAGCAGTGAACTGGGCTACAAAACAAAAGCTGGAAAAGTTTTGTTTCTCTCTGATAACCTTACACTTATCAAAGCGGCTAACGGAGCAACAAACAACATGCCTTGGACTAAATTTTCGATTGCAAATGACTGTAAATTGGGGTTTCAAGGTCTTCGCAAATCAGTATGTATATATCAATCGTAAAAAAAACCAGACGGCGGATGTTTTAGCTAAATATGATAGGAAGGGTTGTATAAGCAAGGAATGAGTATTGTCTCCTCCTGATGTTATCTCAGGGTTTACCCATTCACCTCTGTAATGATCCTCTTTGTAATATATTGGTTTCCTTCAACAAAAAAAACAAAAAAAAAGTTATGCAACTGAGCATTAGATGGAGAAACCGAATCATACAATTCTTTATTTTATTTTTTTTATTTTTTTTTAGTTTTGATCTTTGGAATCACCGACTAGATATATACAACTTAACTGTTTTATCCGAAAGTAACAGACTAAGCCGACGATAGAAACGAAGTGCAAGTAACTAAAACGTGTGCCCGTCTAGCTCAGTTGGTAGAGCGCAAGGCTCTTAACCTTGTGGTCGTGGGTTCGAGCCCCACGGTGGGCGCATATTTTTACGGTGGTCGCGTATGTTTTTGCATTTTGATTCTTAAATTATAAGAGAGAGACTCGCATATTTTTACGGTGGTCGCGTATATTTTTGCACTTTGATTTCTTAAATTATAAGAGAGAGACTCTGTGGACTCGAATATTAATCATCGTCTCTATAAATATCAAATGGAAAGGGGTTTAAGGGATGCCTACAGATAGGGCAAACACTCTCTGGTTCTGTCTCGTTGATCCATTTGATTGCACATTGGTCATGGAATACATGCCCACAGTACAACTCCATCACACTATTCACCCCCTTAAATTCATCCAAGCAAATCACACATTCTTCCTTCTCATCACCGTTATTGTCCTTGTTGAATTTGTTTACGTAGAATGTCTTTAGCATTGAAGTTGAATTCACGTGCACAACTTCTTTATCTTCTTCGCATTCAACTATGCCCGCAAGTTCACAGAGCTTCTTATTTGAGTTGCTGCGAGAAAAAGAACTACCTAAATACCATTCAAGCGTTTGGTTTTCTTCGCCTTCTTCTTCGCCCTGTGCTATTAGCAAGATCTCTATTTTGACGACTATGATTAGCACACTTTTCTTTTCTGTAAGGTTTTGTGTTGCAGTTTTCTTACCAAATGTTGATACAGCCTGTTTAAAGAAATTCCAAAACCCGAGCTCAGCAGGAGAGTTTTCTAGAGTATTAAGAGAGAAGAGTGGATCAAGATTGCAATTACTGAAAACATCCGAGCTAAATAAGTCGGAAAAGTTGATCCGAAATAATTTTACAGTTGTATGCCTTTGTTTCTCTTTAGCTTCCAAATATTTTCCAGAGCTAACATCAAACAGTATATTGTTCCTCGCTCGATACATATGGGTTCTATCTCTAACTTGAACTTCAACAAAAGCTCGAGCGTCTTCATAAGGATTTTCTACCTTATCTTCCGTGGTAATGGACTCTACAGATTTTATACGCATAGCAATATCATCCTCCATTTCAATTACAGAAGAATAACAAATAGGTGTGTTCCTTCCACAAGACAAGGACACGCCCTCATTTATATATACGGAAAATTTATACTTGGGGTAATTTGCTTTTCCTCCCCTGCCGAAGATCATAATTTGAGTTACCTCCCCTACGAAAACAAAATTAGTGAAACCTTCCCTCGTTACATTTTTCGTCCAAACTCAGTTAGTTGAGTCACCAATTATACACACGTGGAAAAAATGAATACGTGTCACATTTCTTACCTAAAATACCCTCCAACAAATAAATATATACCAACTCTTTCGTTCTCTTACTGCACCTGAAATCAAGAGAGAAGGCATGGCATCCAGGGAAGATGATGTTGATGCAGAGATCTCGAGCAAACAAACTCAAGCTGCTGCCATCGTCAAAAACAAGAAATTGAAGAAGATTCAGATAAATTTGAATGGATCGATGGAGTTGTTCGATGCAGTTATGAAGATCCTGACATGGGTTTTCTGGGAGAGGATAAATTAGATAAAGATGGTGGAGAATCGGTGGTCTCTATTAAGAAGATGGTTTGTAAAGGATTGAAGAGAGACGTTCGGAGCTGTACGGATGATGGCAGTGACGAATTACTTGAATCTGACAGTTAGGGTTTGGTGTTTCTAGAATGGATTGATAACTCGAGGGTTTGAGATGTTGGATCGGTGGAGAAAGTGATGCTGCCAGAGAACTGAAATATATTGTGGATGGTGATTGAACTGGTGGTGATTGAATTCGGCATGAATGGTGAATCAGACAACTTGGGTTTGAGTTGAATTTGAACCGTGAAGCTCTCGGTACTCAATTGAGAAAACCAGAGTTCAATTATATGTTTATCTCAATTCCATTCTCAACCATCTAAACTCAACATTTAAAACAATTTCAATTCATAAAACAAAATCTAAATCAATTTAGATGCTTGCCCCAAGCATTGATGTTCTCTGGATTCCGCTTTTTCAGCAAATCGTCTGTGCTAGAACCCTAGAATTATCGCTTATAATCCAGAAATCGATCACCACATGAATTTCATCCTTAAACTTGATTTCACCATCAATTATATCCTAATCCATTCAATTAATTAATTACCCAACTTCAATCACTCCCCTAGAACATCAATTTCATCTTTTGATTCTTCTATGAGTTTTTTGTTATGAAACCTTAATTCCTCGATCTTCATTTATACAACTCATGAACAACAAAATAACATCAACCCTTTGATTCCATGTCTATTAATTAGGAACACGGTTTACATCTTGAATTTACGCAAACTCAACATCGAATCCAGAACCCTAATTTCTAACATCTGATTAACCGATATTTGAGTTTGGGATCGATTTGCTCGACTTAACACCACCACCGTCACTCATCACTTGATCCTTTTCCTCATTTATCGATCTCAAAATATCTATTTTGACTTATCAGTTCATCACTATCTACACAGTTAACTTTGGTTGTGATGACCGATTGCCATATACCTCATTTACTGTTAAGCCAAAGAATCAACACAATTAATGAACGGGAGAAGGTGAGGATATTTTGGGTAGCTGACCAATTTTTTTTCTCTCTGCCACCTGTATAAGATTGCTGACTCAGATAATCAGCTTTGGATGGAAAATGTAACGACGGGAGGTTTCGCTAATTTTGTTTCCGTAGGGGAGGTAACTCAAATTATGATCTTCGTCAGGGGAGGTAACGCAAATTACCCCTTTATACTTGCAATTCCACGAGGAATGGGATTTTATCCCAGAGAAAAAATAGAGTCCTTATGGGATCAGGAAAAGGAAAGAAAACATATACTACTACTAGTCTAATACACCTACTGAAACCAATACCGAATGTGAAAACTACTGTGAAACCCATTTCTCAGATTTTTTCCACTGTCAAACCCACTGTTCCCAAGGCATGCCAACAATGACAGCCGCACCACCGTGCCAATGGAAAACCATGCCAGCCACGTCTCCGCGCCAAGGCATGCCAACCATGATAGCCGCACCACTGTGCCAATGGCAAACCATGCCAGCCACGTCTCCGCGCCAAGGAATGCCAACCATGCCAGCCTCACCACCGTGCCAATGGAAAACCATGACAGCCACATCCGCGCGCCAAGGCATGCCAACCATGCTAGCTGCACCACCGTGCCAATGACAAGCCATGCCAGCCGCGTCTCCGTGCCAAGGCATGCCAACCATGACAGCCGTACCACCGTGCCAATGGAAAACCATGCCAGCCACGTTCCCATGCCAAAGCCATGCCGGCCCAGCTACATGTCGCTGGCTGCCAAAACGAAGGGTTGCAACGATCAACGACCACCCTTCCATCTGAGACGCAGATCTTAGTCGTCCAAGGTCACCAACCAATGCATGGTAACCTTTGGCCCAACGCCAAAACCCTAGTTTTGGCCACGCCTAAACCGCGCCAAGGCATGCCGACCATGCCACATTTGCTAATGGCATGCCGCGCCAGCCACCTTGCCGCGCCTAAACCATGCTATGCCATCCTTTCCTTTACGGATACGAAAATGAAGGGTTGCAACGATCAACGACCACCCTTCCGTCTGAGATGCAGATCTTAGCCGTCCAAGGTCACCAACCAACGCATGGTAACCTTTGGCCCAACACCAAAACCCAAGTTTTGGCGTTGGTCCAAACCGCACCAAGGCATGCTGACCATGCCACATGTGCCAATGGCATGCTGTGCCATCCACCTTGCCGCGCCTAAACCATGTCATGCTGGCCTTCCCTTTACTTCTACCCAAACGAAGGGTTGCAACAATCAAACGGCCACCCTTCCATCTGAGATGCAGATCTCAGCCGTCCAAGTTCGCCACCGAACGCATGGATGTGAATCAGGTTGAGCTTGGGGTGCAAACTATATGGGTGTTTGACAAGTTCTTGACATGGAATCGACTGTTAACCTTAAAGAAGAAATTAGCTGGCTTAAATGCAAGCAGTGGTGGTTTTACTGTGAGTTATTCTCGAGCAGTTCAATTGAGTGAAATCAATACAGCACCAACAATTGAAATTGGGGGTTCTCGATATGGATTGAGGACTAGATTCAGTGAGAAGAGCAAGGAGCTGATGATACAGGATCTGTGTTGTTTTATCTCTTACTAGCAATGAAATTGTGGTTTGTATGACAACTGATTTGTTGTTTTGGGTTGATTGATTTACTTTAGAATCAAGTCAAGAAGAGTCATGGATTTACATGGAAGACTGAATTAGTGCTGCTGCAATTGTTGTACAACTATAAATGGAGAGGTGTTATTTCAGTTGGTGGAGATTGTGCTGGCTGTATGGATCTCGGTTCTGAGATGGAAGTTTTTGTTGTTTGCCTTACAAAGACAGAGGAGAAGATGGGAGCGAGATGAGCTGAATAGTAGTGAGATTCTCAACAAAAACCAGCTAACCCGTGAGCTCCCGTGAACCCGCAAGCTTTACCCGGGACGGGCGCGGGTTGGAGAAATGACCACCCGTAAAGAATTTCAACCCACAAGCTTAGGCTTGTATTAACCCGTAACCCGCGGGTTGGTCACAAGCCAGACCCGGCCCGCCCGTTTTCCAGCTCTATTCTACTCAGTGCATCTGCAACTTGATTCAGCTTCCCACTTTTATGTTTGACAGAAAAAATGTACTTGTTAATTGTGGATAACCACCTATCATGCATACGATTAACCTTTGATGAAGTTTGGAGATACTTCAAAGCATAGTTATCAGTATTAATGACAAACTCTCTATGAACCAAATAAGTATGCCACTGTTTAAGAGCTTGTACAAGTGCAAGTAATTCTAGTTCATATGTATACCACTTTTTTTGTGTCTCAGAGTTCTTTTCACTATGATAAGAAACTAAATGTCCTTCTTGAGATAAAACTGCTCTAATTCCAATAATAGAAGCATCACAGTCAACTTCAAAAGGCTTGGAAAAGTCAGGCAGTGCAAGTATAGGTGCTGAACATAGTTTTTCTTTAAGAGTATTAAAACTTTTATCAGCCTCTTCGGTCCATATAAACTGTTCATTCTTCAAACAATCAGTAAGAGGTGCAGCAATGGTGCTGAAATTTCATACAAAACGCATATAAAAAGAAGCTAGTCCATGAAAACTTCTCACCTCTTTGATACAAGTAGGAACATGCCAATCCATAATAGCTTGAACTTTAGAAGGATCCACATAAATACCCTTAGAAGAGATAATATATCCCAAAAAAGTAACTTCAGCTGTCATAAATGTGCATTTCTTCAAGTTCACAAACAATGAATTGTCGTACAAAACTTTGAACACCTGAGAAAGATGATTGATATGCTCTTTTGCATTTCTGCTGAAAATTAATATGTCATCAAAGTACACAATGACAAGCCTGCTCAGAAACGATTGTAAAATCTGATTCATGAGTCTCATAAATGTGCTAGGAGCATTAGACAAACCAAAAGTCATAACAAGCCATTAATATAATCCCTTTCTTATTTTGAAAGCAGTTTTCCATTCATCTCCAATTCTGATTCTAATCTGATGATAACCACTCCGAAGATCAAGTTTAGTGAAAATGATAGACCCTGCTAAAAGATCAATCATATCCTCAATACGAGGAATGGGAAACCTATAAGGAATGGTTATACGATTCAAAGATCTGCAATATATACACATTCTCCATCCATTATCTTTTTTAGGCACCAGAAAAGCAAGACAAGCACAAGGGCTATTACTAGGTCTAATTAATCCTTTAGTTAATAAATCATTAACTTGATCATGTAATATTTCATGTTCAGTAGGACTTAACCTATAATGAGCTTGATTAGGTAAAGAAGATCCAGGAATAAGATCAATGCAATGCTGAACATCTCGAAAAGGTGGTAAACTCACAGGTAATTCTTCAGGGAATAATGCATGATATTTAGATAATAAAGGTTGTACCTGAGAAGGAACTTGTACCATAGGTTTGGTGTCTTCATGAGAACTCAAAGTATGAGTTGAATGTAACGAGCGAGAGATAGTATCCACCAAAGCAGTAGTCTTGCAATCACTACATTCCTTAACTACTGAAGAAGATTTTGAAGAAAACAGAGTCACTCGTTTACCATCTTTGTAAAAGGTGTAAGTATTCTCAAAACAGTTATGAACTCCTCTAACATCATAATGCCATGGCCTTCCAAGTAGGATATGTGTTGCAGTCATATCGATGACATCACATAGCACAGATTCTTCATATCGATGACATCACATAGAAAACTTAATAACACACTGATGAGTAATTTGTTGAGTAGAGGAACTATTCACCCAACCTACAAAATAAGGGGTATGATGTGGTGTAGTTGGTAATCTCATTTTATCGACAACAACAGATGCAATGAAATTTTCTACACTGCTATTGTAAATGATCATGTCACAGACTTTGCCACCAATAAAGCACTTAGTTTTGAAAATACTATGGCGTTGAGAATAACATGGTTCAGCAAGCATGAGTGGTCGAATCATTCCAACAAATTGATCACCATAACTCTCATGCAAATCAAGATCTTGAACTGCATTACCTTCATCATCATCAAAAATTTCAATATCTTTTGCCTCATTATGTACTTGATTATCTCCAATGAAACCATTAAAGCGCCTACAATCAGCTGAAGAATGACCAGGTTGGTTACATTTATTGCGTTTATCTCCACGAAATTTGGAATAAATGTTCGGAGCTTTATTTGGAGGTGGAAACTGTTGTTGCATTCTATTAGAGAATCTAACACTTGCTGGTTTAGCTTGTTGTTGTTGCTGTTGTTGAATAGATTGAGGTGCAACAAGGGATGGTAAAATAAGTGAAGTTGTTGGAGTTGGTTGAGCAAAAAAAAAAAACTCACAGGTTGTTGATGTTGAGAAAAAGTTGAGTTATAGTTAACATCATGTGGGTCAACGATGAGTGTTGATCCCTGTTCAATTTTATTACCATAAGAAGAATTATATGGTTTGGATGGTTTATAGTAATGCTGATAACGAGCTTGCGAGGAGTTGCTTGTCTGGAAGTATTAAGTACACGCCTCTCATCTTTAATAGCTTGTTGGATATCTTCAACCATAGTAAACGCAGATTGTGTCATTCCTTGTTGAATTAAGTTGTTTAATCCATCCACAAAACGCGCAACTAATTGTTCTTCAGAATCATTCAACTGGTTACGTTCCACCAAGCTGTAGAATTCAGCTACATATTACTCTACAAGTCTAGCTCCTTGTCGACAGTGTTGAAGCTTGATAAACAGTTGTTGCATAAAATTTCTGGGTAAAAACTTATCTCTTAATAAGTCTTTCATTATTTTCCAAGTACGTATTGGAGGTTTGTTAATGTTACATCTATCATCAGAGATTTTATCCCACCAAGATGCAGCTCTACCTTTGAGTTTATATGCAACCAGCTTAACTTTAGAAGAATCAGGTACCTCCATGAAGTTAAAAAAAGATTCTACTTCATAAAACCAATCCAACAAGTCTTCAATTTGTAAACCACCATGAAAGTTAGGAATATCGGCTTTCAACTTATATTCTGGAAAAGTTCCATAAGGATTTGTGCTAGATTTTAACCTTTTATCATCTTCCCACTATTTGACTAAATCATCTTCCAACTTATCGTCCTCTTCATCACTATGGAGACGCACAGTTACAGATTTCTTATAAGGACTGTTAAGGAAACTCTCGAATTGTTTGGTGAACTTAAGAAATTCTGAAAATTCTTCTGGAACATAAGTAGACTGAACAAAAGAAGGTTTCTTAACTTTTGTTGTTTCATCCTCTTCTCGATCTTCTGGTTTCTGTTCTTCAGTATTGATAACCTTATCATTAGTCAAACCTGACATACCTACTTTATCTAGACCCGTGTGTTTCAATAATTTGATAAGATAGTGTTCATGTGAGTCAAATTTTTTACTTAATTTTTCTGTCACAGAGTTTGTTATCTTCTCTTTCAAGGAATTTTCTAATCTTGTGACGATATTTGTCTCCATGTCAGCACGGTCTGCCTTGGTAAGAGGTTGATCTGCCATTAAAGTGGAAGAAAATATAGGGTTCTGAGTTGCGAAAGCTGTTTTTAAGGATCTGTTTCTAGATAAAAATATAAAAACTTAGTATCTGATACCAACTAGTGTAGTACGTGTAAGAGAAGAAGACAATACGGAGATTGCAAGGTGATGAGAAGGGAAGAAAAGGATGAGAAAACAGAAGAACAATAGGTTTTAGAGATGAGAATGAAAAAAAGCTCTGAAAAGAGTTGTTTTGAATAATCTTGATAATAATAATGTGTGTTACAAGAACTTAATAAGCCTGTTTATATAGGCATGATAAGAACCTAAAAATAGTAAAACTCTAAAAGAAGAAATAAGGAAACTCTAACAGAAGATGTCATAGACTTGAAACACAAGTAAACCAAAGAGTCAACTTTCATTGTTGATACGAGACAATTGGATCAACTGGGACAGTTGATACACTGAAAACAGGTAGATGTCCTTCATCAAAGTCACTCATAGCAGAAGTAAGAGGACTCCTACCACTTTTTTTCTCATCAACATTTAAAACAGTGTTAAAATCACCCAAGATTAGCCAAGGTTTATCAAGCAAACTAATTTCATATAAATTATTCCACAATTCTCTTATATTCACCGTATAGGAATTAACATGAATACCAGTCACCAAAACACCACAAACTTCCATGGTAATACATTGACTAGAAGTTTTAACCACAATAGTTGCTTGAATAGAACAATTCCAAAACAACCAAATGTTTCCTTTATTATTATCTTTAGTGTTATGAATAATTTGATGATGCATACCAGGAAGTTTAATTCCACATTTTTTAACTTTAATTTTTGGTTCCACAATCCACACAAGAGATGGTTATTTGTCTTAACTAAAGAATGTAATTTTTCCTTGGCCTTTTGTCTTTTAAGGCCTCTAATATTCCAAAAAATTATTTTCATTCAAAAGGAGGTTGGGGAGGAGGATTTAAACTCCCTTTATCAACCACATGCTTCAAAATTTCTTTACTAGCCTTTCTTGTAACCACTGAAATAGTTTTAACTGGTTTTACCGGAGGTTTTTTCTTCACAACCCCAGTAAGTTTATTAGTCTCATTAGGCTCAGGGACACACTGAGTTATAGTGTTATCCTTTTGTAAAATAGTAACAGGTTGAGATATAGAGCCAAATTCTAATAAACTTGAAGTGCTGACCTCCTTAATTTCACCATCCTCAGAATCAGAGTACTCATTATCATTATCTTGTAAAACTTCATATTGATTATTGTTAATATGAATTGCAGGGTTAGAGGTGGTGGGCCCGGAAGTGTGTGAAAATTAAGCGTAATAAAAACACGGGCCTACAGTAATACCGCAAGTGCACGGTCGTCGGTTGTAGCTCGTGCAAGTACGGGTCGATCCACAAAGACTGGGTGTGTTTGGAGTATTTAGCTACTTTGGGCTCTAAATTGCTATTGGGCTATCAATAATCAATGGGCTTTTGAGTGCTAATGGGTTATGAATACCCTTGGAATGAGTTGGGCTTTCAATGGTTTTGATGGGATGAACTTGGGTTCAGTTGGTTTCTGATGTGAATTGAACTGGGCTTGATCTTTGGATTGAACTGGGTCTTTGCCTCAGTGAACTGGGCTTCAGTTTGTACAAACAATGGACAGTGGGCTTAGAGAGTTTTTGGTCAAGAAGAAAAGAAGTGACCAGGAGAGACAGGTAACAGTGAGCAACAATGGCTCTAGGACAAAACAGCAAAGATAGAGGAAGAAGGCAGTGAGGCAATAATACAAAGGCAGTTAGCCTAAGGCAAAGACAATGAAGAAAATTAAACAAGACAATGACTAAACAGCAAAGAACTAAACAACAATGCACTAAACAAAGCAGTGACAAAAGATTGTGAAAGTGATGAAGATAGTAGTGAAATAATGAGGCAATGGATGATAAAACAATAAACACAAGGTAATAGTGAAGTAAATGTGACAGTACAATGAAACTACAAGCAGAGAACAATGGAACCAAGGCCTAAGCCAAGGGCAGGGGTGATGGTGAAGGTGAAATGGTGAAGGTGAGCCTAGGCATACTACTAGAGTGGGAAGAGAACTAGTTTGCTCACAGTCACTAGTGAGCACTAGTTTCTCCCCACTGCTCAATCAACACAATGCTCTAAAGGCTTTAGCCTAACATTCACACAAAACAGTAAACATGAGTGATGAAAGAACACTAGGATGTTGAATCCACCATTAACCTAGGGGATATTCTACTCACAGCTAAGATAGTTACCAAAGTACTAATTGTCTGATTAAAGTACAACTAGTCTAAGGGCTTAACAACATTGGACATGAGCTGCACATGATGAAGACTATCTTATTGATTCATGGTTTCATCTAGTCCTAGCATTTGAGGTTTAGAACATACATAACAAGAACATTAGAGAACATGATACAAACATTACAGAAACATAACATAACAGGAATATGGGAGTGACAGCAGAGAACAAACATAACAAAACAGTGGAGTTCATAACAGGAACAACACATAACAACATCACAGTGACATAAAATGGAGAAAATCAAAACATTAAAATGGATAAACAGTGAACAGCAAAATGAACATTTAACAGAACTAAGTTCTGGACGCCGGCTATTCCAGGCATAAGCCTTTACATCACAACAGTCCCTTCTATTTATACCCACAGACCCAATTTGGGTTTAGACCCTGTTTTCCCCAAATTCCCAAAATACACAGTGGACCTAGGGTTTCGATAAATTAGGGGAATGGTTTAATTACTTACCCTATTTCACTCACTCTCCTCCTCCCAATTCTCTCTCAACAGAATTAGGGTTCATATACAAAAAACCCCCAAATTGACAGTAGACTAGGGTTTTGATTTTCGAGCTTACCAAACGTGATAAGACGAGTCCGTCTTCAACCCATGCTTCTTCTCCCTTCTCTGCTCCTTCCCATGTCTTCAATTGCATCTTATAGCCTCACCTAATTTATTGATTTATCACCTAGGGTTTCAGTGGTGAAAAATCAATGAGTTAGATGGCTATAGAGGTAGGGGAGGTAGCTACGGCGTGTAGGTGGTGTTTGGTGACAGTGGAGGAAGTGGCGATGGCAGGGTGGTGTGGTTCGAGAAGAAGGTGTAGCTGGTGGAGGTGATGGAGTTGCAGAGCAGCTCTCTGCAGACGGAGTGGAGGAGAAGAACTCGATGTTTTTGGGAGAAGGGGGTGTTTGGCGATGGGTATAGGTGTTCGATACCTATGGTGTGTAGCGGGATCATCGAGGTTAGATGTTGGCGAAGCTGAGCCATTGGAACCGAAGCTGGTAGGTGAATCGGAAGGCTCCTCCTGAAGAGGCTGGTAGCTACCGTCGGATGTCTTGATACAACGAAGTTAACGGCTCTAGATGGGGTTAGGTGTTGAAGTGTTAAGCGGAAGTATCGAGATTTGATGCGCAGGCAAAGAAGCGACCGTAGGATCTAAATGTGATCTAATCTGAAGGCTTGGAATTTAGGCACTATGGTGTTTTGCAGGGACTTCAGATTTTGATGCACGATGAAGAAGCGACCATTGGATGATGAGATGGATCCAATCTAACGGCTGAGAATGGAGGCGGGTATGGATATAGAAAATGGGTTTGGGTAAGGGTTTTGGGCCTTGGGTATGCCAAGCCCATATCTTCTTTAGGAACAATTCTTCCTTCTTGAGCCCATTTCTAGTCTTTTGGGCTTATGCGCACCATTCTTCGCGGCTTCCTTGCGTAATTTCTTCCGGCTTTTCACTACTTTTCTGCTCTTTTCCGCTCCGCAAGTCATCCAAACTTTATTTGGTACCTAAAAATGCAAAATTAGTTAATAAAAATATTTATTCTTGAAAACAAGGAAAATACAGAATATGGGATAAAATGTAGAATTAATGCACAAAAGATGAGTTAAATGCCAACAAAAAGGGATAAATATATATAATATTAGGCACTCATCAAGAGGTAGGAAGTAAACCTGAATTAGAAACCCCTCCTATGACATCAATAAAAGGAGCTTCAACAAGTGTTTCTGCTGCTACTTTTGGTGGAGGCCTTTCAGATGAAGAAACTCCCTTAGTGTTGTTTGAAGCACTTGGAATAAAAGGTTGAGAGATCTCAACTGATTTAGAAGCTGAACTTGAAACGAGTGAATACTGAACAACCAAATTTGAAACAGAAGTATCATTAGTTTGATTCTTTGTAGGCGTGAAATTTGAAGCCCTCTGATTCTCTGTTGTTGCAGAAGATTGTTTGTTAATTCTACATTCAGACTGCAGATGTCCAACAATTTTGTAGTTATTACAGAATTTTGGTAAATTTGTTAAAGTCACCCCTTGAGAAAAAGCTCCATATCTTGTAACAATCCATAGTTTATTAGGAACACTTTTTGCTAAATCAATTTCAATTAAAACTTTGGCATAGTATCACTCTGATAATTCAAGGTAACTTCATCAACTTTGATTGGATTACCAATAGCTCTTCTAATCTTGAAGAGAGTTTTTTCATCCCAGTATTTTAGGCTTAGTCCTGGAAACTGAACCCAAACCATTTCCTTAGAAGTACGTTGATTTTCCGATCTGAAGTTTGGAATACAATTTCTAACTCTTAATACATGATCCAGAACTTCTCATTTACCAGATTTGATATAGTTTTTGTCTTCATCATTCGCTAGTTTAATCGTAAAAAATCCTTTACCCAGTGGAATCATCTGACATTGACCTTTTAAAGTCCATTGATTTCTCAATATAGTAGTAGCTTCTGAAAATTTAATTCAAAGAAAAATGAGTCTCCCAATCAAAGAGAATTTCCATGAATCATATCTATCATTATCTTGATCATCAATCAAATTAATTGCATGATGAATTTTAGGTGTTTTTGATAAGTCTACAATCGATGGATTTATTTGAGAAACATCGTTATTAACCTCAAAACTCATTGTGAAATTAAAGCAAACTAATACCTGAAATAATAAGTAGAGACTAAAAACAGTATAGATTGAGACACCAATCATTTGAATCTTACAAGAAATCACCTGAAATAAATGAAAATTGAAGAAATATAAGAAAGCATTGAAAAACAAAACTGAGTCAGCCGCCCAATCCTCAGAGCTCAATTCACCCAACCGATCCTAGTACCTCAGAAATTTCCACAATTCTCGGTGTAATTCATTATCGGAATGACTCTAAAATAGAGAATGCAGATCTCCAACAACAATTGAATCATCCAATCGATGGTCAAACTAAAATCCTTTGAAAGCATAAGGTCATTATCAGAAATCAATATAAGCTCATCTCAGGATGCACGAGAACTAAAATTCTTTTGCCATCACCAACTCTCAATTGACCGTGCTTTCGGATATTACTTATGCTTTCCAAAATCCCTTTCCAAATCTAAGAGTCCCCATCTTTGGCCTTAAGATCCATGTTGAGGATATCTCTGCCTAGGAGATATTTGTCGTCCATAATCTTATACCAGGGGAGTCTTTTTCATTTTCAAGCCTCCATCCTATCTTGGTGATGATTGCACTGTTGAAGTGTTCCATGTTGATATATCCAAGACCACCCAAATCTTTTGTCTTGCACATAGAAGTCAAAGCTTTTGGGTAGTAGAAATTTGGAGAGTCAATATCCTTACCCCTGAAAAAATCCATTTGAATCTTGTTTAGGTCTTTTCAGGTTCGTTTTGAAAGTTTGAAATAATTCACTTGGTAGATGTTGGTGGTGGAGGTGAAAGAACTTATGAGAATTATTCTTCCTGCTAGGCTTAGAGGGGAATTTTTCCAACTAGCGAATCTTAATATGAGTTTGTCCACACACGGTTTGAAAGAGGATTTTACTTCTATGAGTGAATATAGGAAAACACAGATACTTATATCATTTAAGTCAATAACTTCAAATCCCATGCAGGTGCTGATATGGTTACAGATACTGACATTAACTTCTTTTCTAACGAGTTTAGTTTGCCCATGACCTATCATGCATTAGACGGTCGTCTTGAGAACACATATTAAAGATGGAGACTAAAAGATCATCTTCGGAACACACATATTAATAAGACGAAGAGATTCAACATTCACTAGATCTTTCTCTTTATTAATTTTCATTTTTTGATTCTTGCTTAAACCCTAAATCTTTAAATCGATACATATACATTAAAAAAAGGGAAACTTAATTGCAAAGTGATTGTTTATTTTTCTTTCGTAAAAGACGACTAAACGGTAGAACTTCACTATTCTTGTCTCTTTTTTGACTAATATGTGAATGACTGTAATAATACAACTCATTGTGCCAACTCAGTATGAGCAGTGAGTAGCGACGAGATTAAGATTGTGGAAAACAAGGAATTTGAAACACTAACTCAGATATAGTTTCCTCAAATGCTTTACGACTTTTTTCCCACATAACTTTGAATTCGTGGAATTTCTTAAAATCTTTCAAAAACCAACACTACACCATTTTCTCGGATTAGCAACAAAAATTAGCAACAACACCTACGTCATTGCGAATTTGCAACAGAATTAGCAACAGCTCCAATATTCGCAACTGTTACTGCGGTTGCGAAATTTGTAACTGCTCCACAGCTGTTGCAATTCGAAACTACTGACCATACCACATGTGACGCCTTCTTGTGTGCCAGGTAACACTAGGTATCTCATGTGCGACCCAGCTGTATGCCAAGTAACGCCTAAATTTTACACGTGTATTTACGTGTGTAAATCTCAGTCGTAGATGGGGTTTTTAAAATAAAATCTACACCGCCTAATTAATCCTAACCCTATACACTTGCCTCACTTCATATACACTCTTCACTTCACCCTTCTTCTTTCTCTAGCGCCGCTCCTGTTTCTCAGTCTGAAGAACTCTAAAGTTCTCATTCTCTTGCAGTCTGAATAACTCGATTAAGAACTGAATCTTCAATTATAATCTCGACTCTTAGTCTCAAATGCTCAATTAACAAATCAATATAAATCAAAATCTCGATCGAGTTAAGAAAAACATTTTGTTTTAGGTGAAGAAAATTACTGTGTTTTCTTAGTCTAGGGTCCTTAGATTTTTTTTTTCGTGAATACACGTTTGGTATAATGGAGACACTTTATATATGGGTTTTATTTAATTTATACTTTTGCTTCTTAGATTTAGGTTTCAGAGTTTACTGAAGTTAAGAAACCAGGATGGGATTTGTTCAAATCAAGATCTTCTTCTTTTGTTCATTTGTATTGAAGTTTATAATTAATGTTTTTGGTTTTAATTTCAGATTGTAAAAAGATCCAGTAGCTAACAATATCTCCCGCTTATAGAGGTAATTTTATTGGGATTTTTTAGGGTTTCTGTTAGTTTGGTAGCTCGGATTTTGATTTATGTGTTAGGGGGTTTCAGTGCACATCCCGCAATTTTTCATACTCCCCGTACTAGTAGTTGACTAACATTTTCTTACGTTTTTCAGTTTTATCAAAGTTTGCAGTGGATAATGAAGACAGATTTTTTTCATCTCTTTGTGAGGAAGACTCAAACTCTAAATCACGGTATTGAAAAGTCATTTATCCAACTATTTCTCCTCTTAATCTCTAAGGTTTAATCTGTATCCTTTGTTACTTCTTGTTTTGATTCTCAGAAAGCCTCATTAATATGTTTGAATAAATTTGATTTTTTAAGGTACCAATTTTTCTCTTATAAACTTCAGTTGGATATTTTGTGTAGATTCGAATAATGAGCATCTTGTATCTGCTAGGATATATATATGCGTCGATAACTGCAGATTACTCAATGTTTTTATTATATTAAACTCTAGTCAGTTGCATTTTCCATTTCATTCAATCTGAATTCTTTTGCTATGTTCTGTTGCATGCTATCCCATGGATTGAGTATATTCTAAGAAGGTAAGTTTGATGACAAAGATATGCTAAAACTGGAAGCAAAAGGTGATGTTATTAAGGTTAGTTTCACCTGTCGTCGTTGCATTTATAATAAATCTTAGAGCGGGTGAAGCATTATTTATGATCTTTGTTATCTCATTGCTTCAGGTAGGGGATGGGAAACCTGTTTCAACTTCAGAGACATCTGCGCCTCATACAAAAAGGGATAAAAATCAGTTCTATTTGAGAAGAAAGATGGTGATGCTGAATCCTCTACAACAAAATCTCTTATAAGCTCAATTTCCTCAACTCCTAAACCCAAGGTCAGAAGTTTATTATGTAGATCATTTTCTTGTTGTCGTTAAATTGATTATTAGGTGTCCAACAGATTTTTTACTTCTGTTACTCATATAGCTTTGTGTGTTATGTTCAAGCTTTTGACAGCATGTTTTCTTTTGTCTTTGATGTATCAGCAGGAATACCAAATGTGAGATGGTTCGGAGTTGAAGAAGAAAACAATGTTCATGTTATGGATTTACTTGGACCTGTCTGGAAAGATCTCTTTAAAGGCTGAATGCTCGTTGATCAGATGGTAAGCCTTTTTCTTAAAAAGTTATAGTGCTGATGCTATTAGCTTTTAGTTCCACTATTTTTCTGTAAGTCATGTATGGTAGGCAAGCATAAATACCCATCTTGGAATTGGTGAGTATTACTTAACTAAAGATACTATAGTGACTATCAGAATCTTGTGTTTAACCTTATTATGCATGTATTTCATGTTAGAGTGGAACATGTATCTCTTAGTGACATGTGAAGGGCACACAAGTTATTTTGCTTGTCCCATCTGCAATAATTGTTGAAACATTTATTTGCACTTATTCAAAGATTTATTCACAAGGCAAGTGCATTTCCAAGAGCAAAATGTGGTGCTTGTTTTTAGATGAAAATTGATTAGAATCTCATCTATGGAAATAGATCTGTGAGGTTTATCCATTCAAATCCCATGAATATTCCTCAAAATTTATTTGAATCTCATCTATGTTCTGAAATATAACTCGAAATTTAATTCTGTGTTTTTATGTTGAAGCTCTATCCGTTGTCGGGCGTCTTCAAGATGATGTTGATCCCATGGTGTCTGTTATGAAGGTGGAGAAGGTACCACTGGTCATAGGTGGACTAGATGCTCAAATTCAGGAAATTAATGAACTTCCACTTACCCATCCTTATGCTGGTAACGGGTGAGAAAATTAAAGCTTTCCTTAGCAAGTGATATCCATATAGGTCTACCAGGTAGAAGTTATTGATAATAATTTGTTTTAGACTTTAGTACAACTACTCATGGAACAAATTTTCAAACACTTGGCCCGAATATTCTGTTGAAATAAATGTCTTTGTTGTTACAGTACGAACACAATGTGGCCTGAAAATGTTGCAGGGAACTCTTGACTAGGTCAAACAAAAATTGACTTGACTTTTTTCTAGTGTTGCAAAGAATTAGCATCGACGAAGAACAGTTGCTAAATTTAGAACCAGAATAATAGAACCTGGTCCGGCTAAGAATAGTCGTTCTAAGCTTTTTGGTTCTAAATTCGCAATTGCTTGAAGCTGTTGCGACAAGAATATAGCAACAGCAGTAAACTGTAACTAAAGCTATTTGCAGAAGCTTAAACCGTTGCAAAGGCACAATAAAGAACATTTGGCTGAACCGAAAACTTGAGAAAAATATTTCGCTACGGCGAATAGCTGTTGCACAAATGTGCAACGCCAAGTGTCGCAACGGCTGTTTGATGTTGCAATTATATGCAGCCGTTGCTAATCCAGAAAAATGGTGTAGTGCAATCTTGATTCAGTTGTACCGTTTTCGCTTTGGAATATTTCACTCACAGGTACGTTGGTTTTAATCCTAATTGGCATATAGGTAAATGTTTACATGCATTTTGACTTTGCCATCATGAACTTTCGTTTGATCGGTCAGTAGAAGTGACATACATTTTCATCTTATTTATGTGATAATAATCATTCACTTTGTTGATATGATAATTGAAAATATTGTTTTTGCTTCCCAGCGACTGGAATTTATTTGTCGATAACGTCATGAGACATGGCGGACAGACAAGTGTGCATGTCTAGCTCATTTGCAAAATTGGGCCCCACGGAGGGCGGGCCCATTTTATTTCTTTATTTCTTTATTTTTTCTTTTATCTTATTTTTTTTCTTTTTTGCCAAATTCCTTGACACTTTGTTGTTAACCGTTGCCTACCTTCCAGGAGGCCTGGACTAAAAGATGTTCCACCATAATCACGTACGAGCAGAGTATTGGTCTTCATTTGGTGGCGATGGCGAATTTCGACGGATATATACAACTAAATTTTGTCATATTTCCTGAATTTTTTTTGTCAAACAGGAAACAAACAACGTTATGGCTGAGTCGCGGACTAGGTCGCTATCTTTAAGACGTTTCGCGGCTCTGCCCAAGATTGTGCAAGCAGTTCTTCAATGGCGCGTCGTCCCCAGGATAAAACAGCCGAGATTAATCTCTTACACAATCGCTCTTGCACGGTGAGAGGATGTGAAACTTCTACACTTCATTCTTGCTCAGAAACTCATTTAGAAAAATAAGAGATGTTCACACACTTATTTTTCTTTCTCTAAAAATCTTTTCTTTTGTAAACCGAAGTCATAAAAGAAAACTCTCACAACAAAAAGGATTTCAACAACTCTCCAAGTTCTTTTTAACACCAAAATATAAAAGAAAAAACTCTCTCTTATTCTTTTTCCAACCAAAATTCTGATTTATGGTCAAGAGTTTCAAAACAATTAAATGTTCATGAAAATGTTATTATGGTTGAGTTAACACCATTAAAAACCACAAAATGAAACTCTCAAAGTTATAATGGTGTAGTGAACACCATTAAAACTAAAAATATGAAACGGTCAAATTAATTATGACAAAAATTAATTTCTTTCAATAAAGGCTATAAAAATAACTATTAAAAAAATATTGATCGGGAATAAATTTATGTTTTGAAAATATATTCCCGACAATCCCCCACTTATATTTTTAAAACATTGAGCAAGAACGTACAGAGTTGTGCATAAGCAAAGGTGTCTCGCGACTTGAACCTTTACGTAGTGTTAATAAGCTCTCTTAAAATCTGACCATAGAGTGAACATAAGTCTTGAACTCTAGGAGATAAAAAGATTACTCAACACACACGACTATACTAGTGTAAAGTCTAAAGCCAGCACATTACGGCCCTGCGCTTGTATCCCAGTTTAATGAATGATCTAGAGAACTGCCCATATTCTCATAGAAAGCGGCCACATTTTCACATTCATATAGGTGAGTCTATCAAGAGTACTCCTGAATGTACCCCACTCTAAATAGAGATATAAACATCACTAAGAGTTTAAAATTTTAAAATTAAAAATTAAACTCAACCTTTACTCGTTTCAGGATGTCATGTCATGGGATAAATTCTTCAAAAGCATGATTCTCGCATCTCCATATCACCTATGACTTCGTCTAGTCCCTTTGAACCTATTTCTTGGTTGGGTATCCATCATAGATGACTCAATCTCAATGGGCATCAACCTCATCCCTAAGATGTATTCACATCTTCTTATCAATCCTTTCGTCAAAGGACTAATGGAAACTCATTTCAGACACTATATAATCCATATTCTCATAAAATCAACTCTTATAGTTGTCGTTACATTCTCAATTAATGCAATAGTCGCGGTACTATCACATTGAATTAATATGTCTGTTCCTATATCTATTAGAGGATCGAATCGCTCCATCCCTTAAAGGATTCAACTGAAAGGATGTCCAATCAGCTTCGCAATATCCTTAAAGGATTGCGGTAACCATTTACATAGTGTATTTCTAGGCATATGATGTGTTTGAAACACCTCATAACCTTCTCAATATTTTACCAATTTTCCATACTAGGATTGGAAAATCTGAATATAAAACCCCCACTATGGAAGCAATATATTACACCCCCACTACAAAAAATACTTATATATATATATAGTCAATCATGTAGCAAAGAAGCATATTGAGCTACCGTACTCATGTCTAGTGCAATCACACACAATCTCAAAAGCATTAGCACTAAACCAAATGAGTGAAAACTTGTTTACAGTCAGACTATATATATTTCTGTCTCTTTTAAAAATTCTATTTTCATTGAAATGAAAATGATCCAAAGAAATAAAAAATTCATTTCTAAAATATACACCATATTCATTCAAGTCTTTCATGTTAAATAACAAACTAAGCATGTTCTCAATTTCATTTTCATCATACAAGTTAGAATAAAAATTCAAAAAATCACGTATGCATACAAAACAAAGAGTATTGTGCATTTCACTTTCATCAATTCTGAAATCATTCGAATGAATTAAGTAAACAATTTTTATTTTATAAATTTTTTTGAAGTTGTTTTTCAGAATATAAAGGATAACTTATCTAACTTATATAATTTCTTTTATTGTTGAAACTACACAGTTTTCCATGCTTGGTTTACATAGATTCTCATCCTTAACTTACACAGAAGTATATATTTCTACTTATGACTATAACAAATCATACATTGTAGAAACAACATCAACAAAACAAGCATGTAATTTATTTAGCGACATGAATGCAAGAGTCAACAATTTTATGTTTGCTTGTCTAAAAACAATAGGCTCATAAAAACTTTTTGCCAAAAATTTGATAGTTTGAAGAACAAAGTTACTCTCTATAAGAAGTTATTTTCCAGCAACAGAATATTCATGACTAACTTCTAGTCTCACTATAGTTATGCATTTCTAGGTTCATTCTTAGTGAATTACTTGCCCCCTTCATTTTTCTAGTTCCTCTGATTAAAATCAAAGTTGGTAAATCATAGGGTATGGACCCCCACTATTTTTTGGCTCAAACAAGAATTTCAAAACAATATCCAAAGACTCTAAAAAATGTGAAAAACTAATGAACCAATGATCTAGACCCAAAACGTTTTACACAATATAGAGAATAAAAAATTCAAATAATTTTCATGATAATAACATTTTCTAATTCACTACTCAATAGATCATATTTGATATCAAAACAAGTTACTCTAAGCATCTTTATAAAATTCTCTAATATTTTATTTCATCCAAACCATTGCAAGCTGCGTAAGATTTAGAAGTGTACATGCTTTTATGAGTTATGTAAGATTACATACATGTTACTCACAAATTCACCAAGTTTATAAGAAACTATAACATGCTCTCATTCGTTACTAACTCATTCATTTCTTAAAAGCATGACAAAATCTCATATTTCAAATATTCAAAATTCAATTCATGCTATGATAAAATTGTAATATTATATTCAAACATTTTATCCATAACCTATCATTTGTAGTAGTGCAATGATCAAGTTCAACAAATTTCTAATATGAATCTTGTTAATAACAAGATAGACGGAAACTAGAATTCTTTCTCATTTCGCAAGTATGAACATTTTTTAATAAAATTGTTCTACCCAAAGTAAACTTTGAGATCGTACCAATACCGTAAATCCTAGTGATGTGAGTATATCTCAACACCACTTTCTTTCAAAATGATTAGGTTCAACTTTTAAACCATAACCTATCAAAAAAAACATAGTGTAAAACACCAATATATGCCAACCTATCACCGTATCCACAATTCACATTAACTTGGCTTGAAAAGCGTTGTTAATAACATTTGATATCCTTACATCGTCGTGCAAGAATAGCAAATAAATTCATAATCAATATTATGTTCATTTCTTGGTGAGAGTTGATATTCACATTAGTTTTGACTAGGTTTCTAATTATTTCGGTTTTGGGTTCGTACAAGATTCCACCTCATAAGTTCCAAACTTATATGAGTCACATGTTTATTGTCATACACAATAATTCTCAATATCTTGTTTCCCTAGTATTTATTCCAAGATTGAACAATCAATTTATTCAATTTAGAATGCCATTATTTGATCACTACAATAACTACAAATAGTTCATCAAACATACCTCCATTGCTTTTAAAGCTCAATTGGTTATAAACCATTTTCCATTCATTGCACAGCAACAAAGAAATCAGCAACCCCATTGCTCCACAAATCGATTAATCTCCCTCAATTTTATTTCATTGGAAAATAAAATTTTGCTCAAGTAAATGAATTTTCACCTGTCACAATCATGTACATGTGAGCATTTAAAACCAGAAAATAAGTAAGGTATGCACTTACATAATTACTTAAAAATCAATCAAAATATAGTACTCTTTGTTTCTCTTGAGTGTCAAATAAAGATTCAAAATTATATAGTTATAACATCATATATTTATAACTCTCTATCAAGCATTTTATCAAACATATGTGGTGCACTAGTTTGATTGCTAAAAATAATCTTCCTTTTCATTACCAAAACAAGAGTACGAAATAATAGAATCAAAACATGATTTTTGAAGTAATTTCTTACATCTCTAATCTCTAATCTCAAGTACCATATACGTCTTATATTTTGAAAAAACATACACAACGATTTTAAAATCACTACGTCTCTCAAACTAAAAATCCAAATGAAAAATGTCAAAATGGGTTTTGAAGATAAGTTCCTTATCTACAGGTTTCATATTATACACAAATACAAAATATCAACACAAAGATCATAAAAGCGAATTCAACAAGGACTAAATTTCTGCTCGTCAGAAATTTTCAGCAACGTTGTGCAGTTTTCTAAAATACTTTAAAAATAGTTTTAGGACTCCAAAAATTAAGAAATTTTGGGTGGATGACCCTCATGATGTTTCATATATCAGGTTAAAATTTCAAGATCCAATTCGTTTCCATATAGGAGATAAAAATACATCTCTACAACATGTTAAAAACATTCGTTTCACATCAACAATATTTTTCTATGTTAGATATTCATGATAAAAATATTATCCATGTTACAAACCTAGACCATCAAAATCAGACATAAAATTTAACTCTAGGTATTAAGTTACCTAAAATTTCAAGCATCATTTTCAATTGTCAAAGAAAAATTATGCAGATTATAATTCTATAAAATGAAAATAAAACATGATACTTATCGCGTTTAAGCAATTGTTTTCTTTTTGATATCCATGGAAGAATAAAACGTCTTAAAATTGTTGGAACAATTGCCGAATGATGCCTGCACAACAAATAAAATCAAACACGAAACAAACAACGTTATGGATGAGTCGCGGACTAGGTCGCTATCTTTAAGACGTTTCGCGGCTCTGCCCAAGATTGTGCAAGCAGTTCTTCAATTGCGCGTCGTCCCCAGGATAAAACAACCGAGATTAATCTCTTACACAATCGCTCTTGCGTGGTGAGAGGATGTGAAACTTCTACACTTCATTCTTGCTCAGAAACTCATTTAGAAAAATAAGAGATGTTCACACACTTATTTTTCTTTCTCTAAAAATCTTTTCTTTTGTAAACCGAAGTCATAAAAGAAAACTCTCACAAAAAAAAAGGATTTCAACAACTCTCCAAGTTCTTTTTAACACCAAAATATAAAAGAAAAAACTCTCTCTTATTATTTTTCCAACCAAAATTCTGATTTATGGTCAAGAGTTTCAAAACAATTAAATGTTCATGAAAATGTTATTATGGTTGAGTTAACACCATTAAAAACCACAAAATGAAACTCTCAAAGTTATAATAGTGTAGTTAACACCATTAAAACTAAAAATATGAAACGGTCAAATTAATTATGACAAAAATTAATTTCTTTCAATAAAGACTATAAAAAAAATATTGATTGAGAATAAATTTATGTTTTGAAAATATATTCCCAACACCAAATCCGTTAATTTTGTCGTATATCGAGAAAGATCTCGCTCGTCGTTGTTAAAAGGGAGTTTATAGGAATTAGTTTCAGTATTTGAAAACCCTTCCTGTTCCAGACTATAATCCGACTGACAAAGTAACAATAGCATTTTTGCATAAATGTTGGATTTCTCTGCTATTGTGGCAGGGGCGGAGCCCAGGGTTGACTAACTCTGGCTCTAGCCCCCTAAAATCATACTAATAACCACTAAAAGATACTTACATTTATCTTATAATTTGTATTTAGCCCTCCTAATATTTTAGGTTTAGTCCACCAAAGTTCCCTTATTTGTATGCTTTTTTTTTAGCTCCCCTCTACTACATTATCCGGCTAAATTATGGTTTGATTCTATTGCTCCAAGTATGAAAATAAAAATGCAGGTTTTTCCTGGTGCGAATTGGTTATCATGTTGTGTTTCGGTGAGAATTGTACTTTACCTAAGTTTGGACATAGAGGTGTAAATTGGGACGGGCTAGCACGTTTATGGCACAACACATCACGTTAAAATTCGAGCACATCACGACACAACACGTTTGTTTAATGTGATGTACCAGACAAATAGGCACAGCGGCACAACACAACACGCGGCACGTGTTAGCACACGACACATCACAGCACAACACGCGAAGAAAGCATGCCAGTCATGCGTAAAATACTACAAAATACATCACATTTGATGCATATTTCACAAAAAAATCATTGTTTCAGCCAATTTCTGACATTTTATTTTCGTTATGCTAATTTATTTCTGTAATAATACATGAACTAAAATATCTCAAAATATTTATTTTGGAGAACATAAAATAAGTGTGCTACCCCAGCACAGCACGACACCGCACGTTTATTTTTCTGGCACGACACGCCATTTAGCACAGTACATCACAGCACGTCTGAATCTCTGTCACAACCCAGCACAACACGCAACACGTGACTTCGTGGGCTGGGTTGTGCCGGGCCCGCACGTTTTACACCTCTATTTGGTCGTATTCAATGAATAAATTTCGACTTCGCTGTAGAAGTAGTGGCTCTTCGAAAATGGAAGGTAAATTTTGAAAAATAAGTATTTCCCGATGTGCAATTATGTGAATTCAAATGTACTCTACTCATGTTAAGAATAACACTTCTATTATTCATATATTTTAATTTTGGCGCACCATAAAGAGGTAACAGAGCCAATCCATCTTTATTGTCCTCAACATCGGACACCGGCATGGTTAAGAAAACTATCGTCTATGCTGGCTATTATTTATGTGGAACTAAAATTCACCTTGTTTTTGGTAAACAAAAATAATAAAATAAAATTCAGGTTTCGCAGAAATTAATTTCTGTGTTAAATTTCCAATTTTCTCTCACATCTCGGGATAGAGCGTATGTATATTAATAATCGACTGAGTGCTCACTATTATTTATCTGGAACTTAAATGATTATCATGTTTTGGGACAAAATGATTGATCATTGATTTATATATTAGTTGAAATAGTCAGGTAAAACTTGTAATGCAACAAGATGTACAAAAAAAGTGAAGTGAGTCATGAACAATTTGCAACCGAAATTTCCCCACGACTAAAGCAAAAGATTAGGAGGTAAAATCATACATAAGGCATTTTTTGTTGTCTGGGAAAATTGTAACCATAGGTTGCAATAAAAAAATAAAAGAAAGAAAAGAAAAAAACCTCACGAATGAGCTACGATATGAAATCGGGCCTACAATAAAGGGAAGAATTCCTTTTTTTAATTAAACTGACAAGGATAAAAAATATGAGAGCTACTTTGTACTATCATATATGCTTTCTTTTAATGGTTCCATAGCAAAGCAAACGTTATTCATGAGGACGTAACTAAAGCAACACTACATTCAGATAATAGCTGTGATATACCAAACAAAAAGAAGAAACTCGACATTGTAATAATTCTTTACTTTCTCTTTTTCTACCTTTAAGTAGTAATTACCTGTAATTCTACAATGCATGTGAGTGAAAGTACGTCGACAACGTACACTTGTTACGTCAACTTTCTATATAGTATCTCCCCTTTCCTTTAATGGCAAGCAAAGAAAATTTAGATATCTCGTATAAGGTTTTTGAAGAACACTAAGTACGAACTTACAAAACTAAGTAATGTGCGAGAAAAAAAATGTTTAAAAACCAAACCATATGAGATTTTGGCAGGGATAGATTATACTTTGTAGCATTGAATAAGGCAAGTATATAGCGAGTCAAGTCTCTTATTTATAGAGAAGAAAGGAGTTGATCTAACACATGGAACTTCACAGCAACTTATCTTCAACCCCCCAATATCTCTCCCTCTCTTACCAAAAGGATTTTTATTTTACTTGGTTTCAGAATGATTCATTGCATAATCCATATCATACACCCTAAGCTTTTCATTGAATATTTATTAATACGTTACTTAGTATTATAGAAAAGTGTAACCTAAACCCCAGCAAACAGACTAGTCTCATCTATTGTACCATGGGTACAAATCCACTACATCAAGAAGTATATGACATGATTCAGCAAGATGATTGGAGAGAGATCTTAAAATGGATTAAAACGTCACCTATGATGATAGATTTAATCTTAAAAGCACCCAAAGGGGTAATGAGAGATCCATTACTACATCTATTGATTGCATACGATGAGACAAATCTAGCACTAGATGTAATTGCAGAAATGGATACAAAAGATCTAAGGATGAAGAATTTTAATAATGACACAGCTCTACACATCGCAGCTGCTAAAGGAGACCAGAAAGTAGCGAAGGCTTTGCTTGACCGTGATGTTGAACTTCACAACATGATAAACTCTGACGGAGAGATCCCTCTACATAGAGCTGCCCTAAATGGAATGAAAAAAATGTTTTATGAACTTTACATCCCACAAAGCAACTTAATGGTCAGAAGATCTGACGGGGCTACCGTTTTACACTGTGCGGTCATGGGCTATCATTTTGGTAAGTAAAGTACTGATATAGCTAGCAAGTTACTGTCTAAACTAGTACTGAAATTGCCGGTCATGATCATACTACCTTTCTTTCATGTCGCAGAACTTGCAGCTGAAATAGTCGTATTGGCGCCAGACTTGATATTTGCACGAGATCAACTAGGTCTCACTGTACTTCACCACATGGTCTCTATTCCGGATGCCTTCCCCAATGGATGCTACTTGGGTGTGCTTGATTCACTGCTTTACAGATGTATGTGTAGTACTTCAATGATGGTCACATTCAAACTAGTACAGAAATGCACATACAACACAATAAGGGTCTATGGATCCAACACAATGAACTAAGTGCGTGTTAGATCAAGCCCTTACCTTATTGTCTGCAGAACAGAATACATAATAGCTTAATTTACTTAACTGTTGTAGGTATTATCTCTGAAAAGAAAGAGACTGCTCACCAACCCATACGGAAGAACCTATCGTATATGGAGAGCATGGTAAACATCGATCCTTGATTTTTCACAACTTTAAGCTCATAATTAAGCCGATATGCGAGAAAAGTTCTAATATTTCACTTTGATTTTATTTTGTAGGGACTATCGGACCTTGATGATATGTCCTTCATGTTTCATGGGGACACTGATGAAGAGATGTATCACAAAGTCCAACAAGAAAATCCTCGCAAAACTTCTGGTCAGTTTCATGAGCGTACATTTACTTTATTTTATTACTGGATTATATTATGTTTGATCCCCGGTCAAAAAGTTGACTTTCTTTGACCTCGGTGACCCTGTGGTAGCTACAGCCTACATGTGTGTCTTTTTGCAGTCGATCTATTTGTTAACATTTAGTTAAAAACATAAAAGCATCATTCCATTATATCTCCCGATTAGGGAAGCATTCTCGACAAAAGGGTACGAGAACAACACCTTGATTAATCTTGTACTTAACTAGATGTTTTTTCCTTATGTTATAAAAATGAAGGGGATGGTGCCCGTCCAATTTCAGAAATGGACGACGACGAAGAAGACTCTCATCGGATCTCAGTTGCCCCTGATGATGATGATGATGATGATGCTACCGATCAAATAAAGAAAAGAAAAGGACACCATGATGAGGTGAGTGCCTAAAAATATATACAAGGATAGAGATAAAGACGAGCAATTTCTTGGTTCTTAGGCATATGTAGTGCCAGTACATAGTATGTGTTGAGAATATTCTCATCCCGAATGGGTAGTCTAAGAGCCTGCGCGCTTAATTATAAGCCTTTGGCAACCTTATACTTCCATGCCAATACCGTACGTGTACCCAGCAACGGAGCTTGTGCTCATCGTTAATGCAGATTTCTGGTAAAAGTTTAGAATGCTAACATATATATAGCTTATATTTTCAGAGGAATTCAAGAGGACTTTTTGACAGCGACATTGATAGGGATGAGAAGGTCACTCTCTTCCGAAAATTCTCAAAGCCTTTAGGTAATTAGAAACTAATTCATCATTCCTTTCTTTCTTCTAATTAAATTTCTTTTACAAACTGTTTTAAGAAAAATGGATATTTATGTACCTCATCTGCATTTTGATCAATGTGATTACATGTCTACAGAAAAATGGATAAAGCGTCGGGTCTACCACATGATAAAAAGAGGTTAGCAATCGTCACATGTATCAAGAACGAACTTGGCCATAGTTAGACATTCACACCTTCAATAATTAATCAAACTTTGTTAGTAATTACTCAGATAGTACTGTGATACAACAGTTGATGTCTAAAATTTTATATGCAGCAAAATACTGGGATAAGCTTATTGATCTAAGAAAGCGACATGATAGCGCAGTTGAATTGTTGTGTACTATTGCTAAGAACAAAGAATATTGGTTGTCGTTATCTCGTGGAAGTGCCCCTACTGATCACCATGGAAGTTCTTTAGCCCTTGAACAAAGAAAGCATGACAAATCGATTGATAAGTGGATGGAGACTCCACTAACACTGGCTGCTACAATGGGTCTCAGTGAGTTGGTTAAATCGATCGTACTAAAGCATCCAGCATCAGCAACATATCGTGGAAATGAAGGAAAGAATCTGCTTCATGTAGCCGCTGAGAGTCGTCAAGAAAAGATTCTTGAGATCTTAGAGTTGGTAAAAGTACAGGACCCTAGAGTGCCTTATCGACTGGAAATGTCGAAGGACGACAATAGTAACACTATTCTGCACTTAGCTGCATTGGCAAACAATCAACCAAGCTCTCCTTTGCAGATGGAAAAAGAATTCCAATGGTTTGAGGTATACGCATATACATTTAAATCTTTTGCGATTTCATTACCTTACTTGATATGCTACAAAAGTATGCATCAATCATATAGTTGTGATTTTGTTGGATGCAGCGAGTGAGACGTATTCTTCCGAAGGATTTAGTGAACCACCGTAACAAGGATGGGAAAACAGCTAAAGAAGTATTCACAGAGAGCCATGAGAAGATGGTGGAGGATGCAAAAAACCAATTAAGAGGCACTGCAACTTCTTGTTGCTCTGCGCTGGTGTCTGCTGTGACATTTGCAGCCGGTTTTTCCATTGCCAATGATAAGGACCAAAAGCAACAAAATCTGGATCGTCGTACTAGGATCGTCTTGAAGATATTCTCTCACGCATACATGTTTGGGTTATCATGCACGGCCATTGCTCTAGTGCAATTTATGGCTCTTTTAATGGCTTCATATGAGGAAGAGGACTTCAGATACTCCTTACCCAGGCAGTACAGGCTCGCCTTAGCTACACTATTCACAGCAATGGTGGCCATGGTCATAGCCTTCGGTTGCAATACGTACAACAGCCTATCTAATGAACTCAGTCCTAACTGGGAAAACTACCTATTTGTCTCCGTTGAAATCCTCATTGTCCCGTTCATTTGTCTGCTAGTGATGCGTTGTGGTGGCATCAAATTCCGCGTCAAAAAGATATAGCAATTTGTTTCCAGATTTCCTCCTCTAATTATGCCTCGAAGATTCATGGAGGTCTTCCCTACTGAGGGTAATAACGAAATGGATATATACTTTGTTTTGTCCAGTTGATGCTTTTGTTTTTTGCCGTTCGTGTGTTGGTCAGTTGGTGTGCTTTCTCTAGCATTTAATACTTCGTCGGTTGAATTCACTTCTTGTAGGTTCAATTTGGCGTCAATAATATTACAAGTTTCTGGTTTGTGCAAGGGCCCACAGTATAACTCTCCATGACATTATTCGGCCACTTAAACTCATCCAAACTAATTAATCCCGCATTCTTCCTTCTCATCACCGGCGTTGTCCTTGTTGAATGTTTTTACGTAGAACGCCTAATTAGCATTGAAGTTGAGTTCACTTGTGTAGCTTCTCCATGATCTTCTTTGCAATTTATTACTCCCATGTTTTCACAAATTCTCTTATTATATTTGCTACGAGAACTACGTAGCTAGATGCCACTAATGCATTTTGTTTTCTTTGCCCACGTTACGGCATGCTATAAGCAAGAGCTCAACAACAAAAAATATCACTCTTTTCTTTTCTGTTAGATTTAATTTAGCTCTTTTCTTACCAAACGTTGATATAACGTGTTTAAAGAAACCGAAAATGGGTCATTTGTCCAAATATTTTTAAATCACGGTTCAAATGGACGAGTAAAAATTAGTTTGGGTGAAATGGTCAAAAAAAAGAAATAGCAAGGATGAAACTGGATTCATCCTAGTTTAAATTTAAAAAATAGCAAGGATGAAACTGGATATATCCTGTGTAAATTGAAAATAAGAAAAAATATTTAAAAATGGGCACGATGAAACTGGTTACATCCTGACTATTTTTACATTTTTGTCCATTTAAACAGTATCAAAATCTAACTGTCCATTTCACCCAGAAATGGTTGATTTTGATCTTTTTAACCAATTTTGTGTTAAAGAAATTCCAAAAACTAAGCTCAGCACGAGAGGTTTCTAGACTATCCAGAGACAAGAGTGGATCATGATTATTGCAATTACTGAAAACATCTAAGCTAAATAAGTCGGCGAAATTGATACCATATAGAGTTTTACAGTTGTAGTTCACTTTCGCTAGGTAACGTTAAATTAAATATAAATCTTTTTCATGGGACGTCAAATTGTTTCATCCTTTTCCTATCTTTCATACATAGTAGCCGCATCCATAGATTTTATACGCCTACTAATATATAATATGCTCCATTTTAAATGAACTCCGTAGAGGGTAATTGAAATTAAAGAAAAAAAGAAGAAGAGAGGACGCAAGAACTAACCTTCATAAAAGAAAGAAAACCAAAAGAAAAAACAAAAATTAAGTGGGAAGAACATCTCTGTCCTCCCTTATTATTGTTGTAGATAATAGAAGGTGGAGAGTACCGGTAATCAGGCTCTGCGGCGGACAATACTTATACAGACACACCTACGTAAACATAGACGCATAATACAAAAACATACACGATTGACGATACAGTACATGTTCACGAGTCGATGAACTTGTTATTTCACACTTAGTATATGAGCAGATGACAAGATACGAGGCTTATTTCTTAGAGATATTCAGGTGATCAAGTGACTAGATGATCATGATCAACATGGTTGGTTAAAGTAGCAGAAACACTTTTTCTTGCCACCACGACTGTGGCAAGCACCGTGAGCAGCTTTTTCCCAAGTCTGACACTGTCTATCACACCCTGTAGTGTTTGAACATTCTCCTGACCAAGTTTGGCTAGCCCTGTCACAGAGAAAAGGTGCATCACACGTATCAAAGTAACAAAAGCACATATCCTTGCCATCTCTCGAATGACAAGCTCCATTCCTAGCTCTCTCCCAAGTCATGCACTGGTCGTTGCATCCTCCAGTGTTTTTGCATGCCCATGACCATGTCCAAGGACGGAGTGAAGTCGGTGCAAGTGAGGGCGCTTGCACCCACTAGAATTTGTATTTCTGTGAGAATGTGGTTGGGTTTTTTGCAATTATAATGTCCTGTGGGTGCAAATTTCTGTGGAAAAATCCAAACTTTAAGTTAGAGTTTTATTTGATAACACAATCTTATAATTTTCATTGCATGTGAAGTTGAACTAACGAACAGTAGTAGTCAATCTCAAGTTGGTTATACATAGTTGATCCAAAGGGTTACTGCAAACAGACCTTGTATGTGAAGTTGAATGAACAGTAGTAGTCAATCTCTTATAGTAAGTAGTAATGGTGCTTGTATGTCTGGCTTGTTATATAAAGAGATGAACTCTTCAAGTTATTCTGACAATTATGTTGCTGTTTTTGGCTCTTGGCATCAATATGCATCATTTTTTCGCCGAAATTGGTATGTATTCAAAATGGGATTAATGCTGTTGTGGAGAAAGTGGTAACTTACGCCATACGAGCTTCCATATTATTTTAAATGCAGCTTAAATATGGATTGAAAAAAAAAAAATTAATCTCCGAAAATTTGTTTTTCTGACCCATAGTATTTAAGTCCTGGCTCCGTCCCTGACCATGTCTGGCTTGCCCTTTCACAGAGTGCTCCTTCCACTGAAATAAATGTATAGTTCTAAACCGTGAATATTATGTTCAGTTAAACTAATTCTTAACTTAGTTGTTTATAAAAAAAACTCGAGAAAATTAAGCAATGAAAACATTAAACATGATAGTAAATTACCAGGGGTTGTTGTAGTGTTGATGATGATAAAAACAAAGATGAACAGAGCGAAGAAGATACTAGATTTGAATAAAAACATGTTAACCATTTTGGTATGCCGATCAGCCGGACACAATAAATCTCTTTTAGTTTCCTTCACCAGGAGGCTTATGTTTTTGTTGCGTGCGACACCAAGGCCTCCTAAGGGCAATTCCTATGGGATGAACAAATTCAATGTTTGTTATTTTGATTCCACTATGGAATGAACAAATCAAGAAAATGGATGTTCAAATGAACAGATCTGTTCATTTGAACATTGAGTCACCCCAACAGACGCGCGACTAGGGTAATAGCGCGCGCTATCCCAAGTAACGCTGGCGTCAATAGCGATGACGCCCGCATTCTCAGCGCTGTCGCGCGTTTTTAGTTAAAGCGCCAGTGATATCCCTAGAAACGCCAACGCCATCCCTTATGTCGCCCTTCACATATTCTCTCTCCAAAACCTGATTATTATAATTATGGTTTATTTTTTTATTATTTATTTTATTAGTTAAATGATCTGTGGGACCAAACTCTTATTAGTTTATATAAATAAAATGATTAGTGGGACTCAACTCTTATTAGTTTATGTTAATAAAATCAATAGTGAGACCCTAAAATATCAGATTTGTTCATTTTGCCTTGTTTTCCATAGTGGAGAATGCAGTTTGTTCATCCACGTGGCTGAACAAATTTTTATTTTTGTTCATTGCCATAGGAACTGCTCTAACACACCAATTTATAGAGCATTGAGTTTCCGACAAAAGACAATCCTACCCATCGACTTTTGTGGACTATATTTTCCCCGTGGTAACCTAACCTTATCTTTTTGCTTTTCTAAAGGCATGATGATTGTTGACCATGCACCAGATTTGCCGGCAAGGACCGAGCCACATAAGGTTTAGTGAGACAGTATAATACCCCTCACCCCCTAGAGTGAATTTTTGATGGGGACATTTTATGATGGGGCATAAGGGACAAATCATATCTTGACATGTGTTTTTTTAATTAATTGTTTTTACAATTTTTGTTACCAAAAATGTAAAGGATAGAATATCACTAATTAAGCCTAGCTTAATTGGGGGCCAAACGTTTTAATTGGGGGCCTTGCACTAGAGGACAAAAAAGGTCACCCAATCCTAATTTGGGTCACCCCTTAAAAAATATTTTCTAAATGGCTAAAATGCCCATGTGTGATTAGTATTAAGAATTAATTAAGTTGATTAGTGTGGTAAGTGTATTTAGATTAAAATCTGATTTTGGGATAAAAATTTTGTGAAATTTTTATTTTGAGTTTTTATGTGTTGAGAAGAAGAGGGGGAGTTTTGAGAGGAAAAACTACGGTTTTTAGAAATGAGTGATTCAAGTGGAGGGAATGAGGTTGGTGAAGCTTCAAACAACAACAATGATTGTGTTGATGGTAAGATTGAGTCAACTAATCCCATGGATTGGATGTTTGATGAAGAGATGTTATAGAGGAATCCATGAAAAATGGTGAAAATGAAGAACCTATTGCTCAAAATGAAGGAACCGATCCTCGAAATGAAGAACCCGCAGCTCAAAACAATCAGGTAAACCTCATATACTCTTGAAATTGTCCGAATGGTGCTCCAAGTGGTCGATTCATGGTCACCATCGAAATCCTCAGTGTTAGAGTCGTTATAGTCTGAGTTCGAATACAATAACGACTCTTGAGAGTCGTCAATCTGTTTACACCATATGTGACGACTCTAACCTGCAACTTTAAAAAGAGCATGAAAAATCGTTAGCTTGTTGTGCTAAACAATGACGACGCTTTTTGGTACTTCACCCAGAGTCGTTTTTCTGTTTCAACTAAGAGTCGTCATTAGTGACCATAGCAGACTGACGACTCTATACACATATACAATCGTCATCCATATGATAAAATTAACGACTCTAGGGTCGTCATTGGTTTCATTATAACCCTAAACGACTCTAGTCATTCAAATTCAGTTCATCTTCTGGATGTTTTGGTTACCTAGGGTCGTCATTGGTTTCATATAAACCCTAACGACTCTATCCATACAAATTCAGTTCATCTCCTAGATGTTTTGGTAAAAAAGGGTCGTTAAAATTATGTTTGAATCACTTAACGACTATGTGTATCGGAGGGGTTAATTCAATTATCACAATTAGGGTCGTTAGGCTGCTAGAAAACAAAGATGACGACCCTTACTCTGTCACAGTGCATAACCTTGTATGTGTTAGAATCCTACATTATTCTAACAAACATACTTGAGAACAAAGTAGTTTCAACAAACACATAAGTTACCAAACACATAAGTAGTTTCAACAAACACTCCAAACCAAACACATAAGTTGTTTCAACAAACACATAAGTTCAAGTCATAAAGTAAAATTAACATAAGTTCAAGTCCATCATCTCGACCTCCTTCTTACCTCCCTGACCGGGAAACTTTCTGGCTTTTTTTAGGAGGAGGACCCTGAGTATCACTCCCCCCTTGGGAACCACCATCTTCTCTAGTGCCTTGTTCATCATGATGTTGGCTACTTTGCCCCTGTTCAGCACGTTGTTGTGCTATTTGGCTACGTGTTTTTCGGGTCCTCTTACCTTCGTTAGCCATCTCAGCAAACATCTTCTTTGCATTGGTATTTTCAATGTGCGTGCAGTAATCTGCGTAGCGACGTTGCTTCGCAGATAAAACACTTCCCCTTTGTCAGCCGAGCAACAAAAAGTCTTGACAAAAAGCTGCATCCATTCCCTCTGTGTGCATTCAAAAAACAATTCACATTAACTAACTTATATTTGTATGTAGATGAATAACCCAATCACAAAAATAAATACTCACCACTAGTTTAAGAATGGTAGTATCATCCCTAGTGTCAGCTTGAGAAGCAGAGGTGGATGCTCTGTTGGTCCTCCTACCCGTACCCTCATTTATCCGTATCACCCTACCGTGGGAGAAGCCTTCGTACCATTCATAGTAATCTGGTGTTGCCTCATGACCTTCATCCGTATTCACCCAATATGTGATGTCTACAAGCTTTGAGTGTCTATCATTCCAATGCTTGACATCAACTTCAGGTTCATAAACCACCTTTATATATGAATCGTCAGCCTCGCATTTGTCCAACTTGTGCTTGAACGGAGGTACATTGTCGTCATCGGGTGAATCTTGAATAAACCCAAGATGACGCATGATTCTCATCTGATTGCACATTGAATAACCGTTCGAATGAAAGAAAGGGCCATGGTAATACACGACATCTTCCATTGCGCCAACTCTACCATCCTTGTACGGATTAAAGATTACCTCTTTCGCCGTGATGTTGTCAAGTTTTTGGCACATTTCTATCAACACATCATTTTGTTCCTTATCTTGAGAGTAAATGAAGATGTATCGGGTTCCTGTTGGACTACCTTTGCTCCATTTTGGGTTGAGTTCCACGTCTTCATTATCTTTGATCAGTGATGGGAAATGATCATAAAACCACACTATAACAACCAAATGATGAAAATTTTAAAACAATGAAATAAAAGAAAAAAAAACAATTTTTAAATTTTTAAAACGTACAAAAATAAGACAACTTTAATCAATCCAAATACCTGGATTAGAGACAAATGTCCATTGATTTAAGAAGTTCGTTCGCGAGATCCCTGAGAAAGCTGACCATTCAAATGTGCAATTATGGCAGTCCCCCAAGAGTACTTGTTCACATCTTCCAAGGGATCCAAAAGCTGAAGAAGGTTGGCGCTGACCCTGTTGATGTCAGGAAATATAACCTACGCAAAGACGTACAACAAATACGCCGCCACTGCATAACGACATTCCATATCAGAGATACCATCTTTATCTTCCTTTTCCTATGTCCCGGAAAACATCTCCCTAATCTTAACAAGTTTGAACTCTTTCTTCAAGTATTTGGATCCCGGCACAAAAAGCCCATCAGTGGTGGCTTGATCCCAGCCAAACAAGTTCCTGGTCCATCCATAGATATCATCCCAACTAGGACTTTTCTTGAACTTCTCATTGGTTGATTTACCTTCGACCTGCAGCCCTAATATCTGTTCTGCATCAACAGGAGTCAATGCCATCTCACCAAAAGGAAGTTGGAATGTGTCGACTTCAGCGTAATACCTTTCACACATACTAGATATTGTGACCTTATCATACTCAATCACAGAGTTCACAACCGCATTGTACAAATCGGAGTTTTCAACATAGTCTCTAACTCTTGCACATTCACCTTCTAGGGGCCACAGCTCCATTTTGGTGTAAGAAGATTGGTGCTTGAAAAGACGTGTGGCATTCTTATGATCTTACAATTATAAAGTTAACATCAACTAATCAAGTAGCAAAAAAATATTTGGGATTCTTACAATTGTCTCATGGATAGTATGAGCCCACGATCCAGGATATCCAAATAGAACTTTGCCGCCATCTCTAGGTTCTCCTCTAAGTTTACCACCTCTATGAGGAGACAACATCAAATGAGTAGCGGGAACGTGTCTCGTGCTGGGTGCAATATATGTTTCATCCTTCTTAACCCTCTTTACCGGCTTCGGATTTGCATTCTCTTCCTCATCTTCAACAGTGGTTTTACTATCATCCTCCTTATCACCAGCATCATCACCTTCATCATTTTCATCATCCTTATCACCAGCATCATCCCCTTCATCCTCTTCCTCCTCCTCATCACCACCATTATTACCTTTATCATTTTTCTCCTCCTCATCACCACCATTACCGTCATCAGAATCATCACCACCACCATTTTTTCATCATCCTTATCACCCTCTTCTTCCTCTTGTTCTTCTTCTTCCTCCTCTTCTTCTTGTATCTCTTTTTCTTGTATCTATTTTTTTTGTATCCCATCTTCTTGTATCTCATATTGTTCACCACAACTGTTAGCGGAAATAACTGGAGAGTATGATTCTGACGAATCGAACAACTCATTAACTTTGTCTCTTGGTTCGGTTCTAGAAAATGATACCTCACTCGGCTTTTTTCCGCGTAATGGACCGGAAAGTAAGTATCTATCGTGGCGGGGAGGTTTGGAAGGAGGAGTTATCGTTATTTCAACCTTGTCTTTGGTTTTCTTGGCATTGTATTCCAAGCACGAAAAAAAAAAGCGAACAAGACATCAACTTTATGGAATCATTTAAAGGGTCGTCATCGGAATGGTCTACAAAACTAACGACCCTTCTTTAAAATGTGACGACTCAAATATACACGGTAACGACCCTTTCAAAATTTTGGACAGAGAGGGTGATTTTGGTCCTTAAAGGGTCGTTACAGTGTAAAAATGGGTCGTCAAAATAACAATGATGATCATATAATATGGATGACGACTCTAGGGAATATATCTAAATGACGACTCTATGGGACCTAAAATGACGACACTATCATTTTTTGGAACAGAAGGCTGTTCATTTTTAATCTAGAGTCGTTAAGCAATATGTAAGGGTCGTCAAACAAAAGTCGTCATCTTCAACCTAATACGATAACGACTCTATCCTAGGGCACAAAATGTTAAAGTAGAAGAAAAAGGGTCGTCATATTCAACCTAACACGCTAACGATTTTTCATAAAACCAGCATGCAATCTAAGAGTCGTTAGGCTATTGTTTATCGATACTAACGACCCACACACTGTAACTTCTAATTTTTGAGTTACCAAACTCGATTACACAATCAAAACACAACCAAAACATCGAATAGAAGGTGGGTTTAAGTTCACATACCTTCTAATTGGAGCCATTCCTTTCTTGGGTTTCGATTTTTTGGCTTCAGGAGTTCTTCTCACGTAAACCTTTGCTTTTACCGCATCTACGAGATTTGGGATTTGAAGAGCTTCTCTAGCGGTCTGCTTTGTACGAGCCATGTTTGTAGAAGAAGTTAATCGTCGATTAAATTTTTATCATCGACGATTACACGATGAATCGGTTGAAGAAATTTTTTTTCTTTGGAAGAGTCGTTGATGGTGGTGGTGGAGAAAATGAAGAGGAGGGGAGGAAGATCAAGAGAAAATTGATTTCCCTTTTAGTTTAGGGTATAAATTGGGGGCCTTAATTAGGGTGGTTAATTAGTGATAACTGATTTTTAAGATTTAGATTTAGTAAAGGGTAAAATAGTACTTTCATGTTCGGACTGATACACCCCTGAAAATTTGGGGGGCAAATAAAATTTCATGGCCCCCAATTAAAATGTTTGGCCCCCAATCAAGCGAGCTAATTAAGATAACCAGTAACAAAATTTGATGAAATCAATTTATAGCAAAGACACGTGTCAATACATGATTTGTCCCAATTTCCCCCGTCAGAAAACTCCGTCATCAAATATTTTTCCCCACCCCCTAGTTTAGAGGTGTAAAACGTGCCGGCCCGGCACTGCCCGGCACACGAAGTCGCGTGCTTCACGTGCCATGTGTCGTGCTGTGCTGTGCCGACGATTTAAACGTAATGTGTCGTGTTGTGCTTTACTAGTCAAAAGCTAGGCACAGCACAGCCACGGGCACATCACACGAATAAACGTGATGTGCCGTGCTAACACACGTGTTATAAAAAATTGAAATCACTTAATGGTATACATTAAGTCGGACATTATTGCAAGAATCTAAATAGATAACATATCATTTGAAATTATTTCAAGTAAAATTAACAAGTTTATTCAATAAAAAAAAATAGCCCATCAAATATAAAATTGGATCATTGTCATGTAAATTAATGTTCTAGCCAAATATAGATAACGACATTATAACAACGATATTGAAATACATTTTCCAAATATTTAAATATTATATGTGTTGTTATACAAATAAGCCATCATAAAATGTCAAAAACTAGCTAGAATAGTGACTCTTTTGTGAAATTTACACAAAACGTGATGTATTGTGCCTTGTTATATGGTTTACTTGTGCATGCTATGACGTTCTTTCTTAACATGCTGTGCTGGGCTGGGCCACGTGCTTATATGTGCCGCGTGCTGTGCTACTGTGCCGATTTGGCTAACCCAGCACAGCCCACGAAACTAACGTGTTGGGCCGTGCTGGGCTAAATCACGTGATGGGCTGGGCTGGGCTCAGATTTTAGCGTGTTGGGCTGGGTTGTGCTCATGCTGGCACAGTCCAATTTACACCTCTACCCTAGTTTGTTTAAATGACACTTTTAAGCTTAGAAAAATTAGAAATTTTCTGAATTGTCTCTCTTTTGTTTTGATGATACACAAAATTGGTTAAAAAGACCAAAATCACCAATTCCTGGGTGAAATGGACAGTTAGATTTTGATACTGTTTAAATGACCAAAAATGTAAAAATAGGCAGGATGTAACCAATTTCATCGTGCCTATTTTCAAATATTTTTTCTTATTTGTAATTTAAACAGGATGTATCCAGTTTCATCCTTGCTATTTTTTAAATTTAAGCTAGGATGAAACCAGTTTCATCCTTACTATTTTTTTTTGGCCATTTCACCCAAACTATTTTTTACCCGTCCATTTGAACCGTGATTTAAAAATATTTGGACAAATGACCCATTTTCCGTTGATGATATTGAGGTCAATGTAGAAATTTTCTGTATTGTCTCTCTGTAAATTTGCAGTGAAATATGGGAATCTTTGTTTACAAATTTGATACCATTTAATCAAGTAAATGCAACAATATGAACTCGCCCGTCGTAGCACAACACGAAGAAAATTGAGTTTTCTTGATGGTCGGTAGAAGCCCGCTAGTGGTCATGTTTATCAATAGTTACTCTTGCAAGAGACCCTAAATGGCTAAATCTACTTCTCTAAAATTTTGTCCATGCCAAACTTCAAAAATCCGATCCAAATTTTAGTGCCACTTATGAGCCAATATCAAAATTTTCGGTTAAAAAACAAATAAGCTCCCTCAAATAGCCGCTAGTCATCTTGATAAGTTATTCTCTGTATATGCTATAGAAGCCTCGAGATGGATTTGGACTCCCAAATGTTTAAATAGTCTTGTCATTTTTGATTAGAAGTGTAACTTGTCCAATTACTAATTTATTAGAAGTTAAAAGGACAACATCAATATAAAACACAAAATTGGTCAAAAAGACCGATTGCAACAAATTCTGGGTGAAATATATTCTTAGATTTAGATATTGTTCATATAGCCAAAAAACAGAAAAATACTGTTCATTTAGCTAAAATGGATATTTCACCCAGAATCTTTTTTATTAATTAATTGGAACAGACCAATATGTCCCTATCTTCTACAAATGTTTACTGGGTTGTTTAAGAAAAGAGTACAACAACAAAAAACAAAAAAAAATAGAGTACAAAAAAAAAAAAATTAATTGCTCTGTTTTACGAGTTAATTGCAAGCAAAACATAGTACTAAATCGGAGCAAAAAACAGAGTACATAAAACACAGTAAAAAAGCAGAGTATGTAACACAGATACACACATAAAACAGAGTACATAAAAAAGAGTAAAAAACAGAGTTAATTGTTCTGTTTTGCTGTACAAGCAAAACAGAACTTGTACAACAAGCTAACATAAAAACTACGACGATTGTTATACACTTCTAGATACCCATAATCACTTCCAGATACATGGTTATACACTTGAATCATCTCCTCTAATCGATTCTTCAAATACACTGGAAAAAAAAACGAGTTCATACACAGTTAATAACTCATGTGGTTGACCTGATATGATTAGGATACATATGAAATTAGCTTTCTGATAACAAGATAAAAGGTTATGGAAACATATATTTTACCCTCAGAAAATTTTGAAAGAATTTTCAGTAAAAGTGCTCCCTGGCCAGCCTGCAGATAATTAGTGAATCAACGGTCAGTGAAACTACTCGAATTTGACAAATTGCAAGACATTTAAAATGCATCCGATCCAAAAGGAAAATTTAATACGTACTTTTGATTATGTTATTTCCCCATAGCTAGTATGCTCCTTTGCCACGGCCACTGGTGAAGAACTTATGCATGACTTCAACTTTGGAAGTGTTGTTTTAATATGTTGCACTAAAATCTACAAGTAACCGATTGATAAGCATAAGGTATAAATTGGGATTGAATCAGAACTAAAAGATGTCAAGAACCTGATATGTACAAGTTCAGATGCACTAAGACTAGCACTATGAAACTGCTGCACTATAAAATGAGATTGCTGGTTAGTAAACACACTACTACTACTACTTAAACACGTACTCACACATTAAACCTGGATGAAACCATTTTCATCCTAGTTTAAAAATGCTGAAACAATATACACCAAAAATTAAACCTAAATAGAACTGATATCACCCTAGTTTTTACTATACTAAACCTGGATGAAAACCATTTTCATCCTAGTTTAAACATGCTGAAATTATATACAACACAAATTAAATCTAAATGAAACTGGTTTCATCCTAGTTTATATTATATTAAACCTGGATGAAACCGGTTTTCATCCTAGTATAAAGATGCTGAAAAATATACACCACAAATTAAATCTGGATGAAACTGGTTTTCATCCTAGTATAAAGATACTTAATTACATCAAATAACATGAAAACTAGGAAGCGGACAAATAACAGAATCAAATAACATGAAAACCAGTTACATCCTATTTTTATGCTAGATGAAAACCAGTTACATCCTCCTTATTATCATCTTTATTAAAACTTCAAATATGCATGTATCATATGAAAACCAGTTACATCCTATCTTAGTTCTAGATGAAAACCAGTTACATCCTTAACCATTTAGCCATAAAAACACACTTGGGCATTTCTTACAAACACTTGTTGCGGGACGACTTCGATAACCAGATGCAAACCATACAATACACATAACCAGATGCAAACCATTTTCATCCACAACATATACTTTAAATTCATTACAATAACCAACTAAAATCCAGTTACACCAAATTTGAAATCAATTACAATCAAAAACACAATTAAGGTTAAGAAATTTACCAATTGATTAATGGCATTTCAACTGATTTGAATCCAACCAAAAATTCCCCAATCACATCACATCTTTGCTGATTTCAACATTACCCCATCCTACCAGCATAAAGTGAAGATGAGAAATAAAATATCGATGAAGAAATTTACTTCCAGAGGAGGCGCCGTTGAAACTCATCATGACAGAAACAATCAGAAATTAGATCCAGAATTGAAAGATAAATAGGTATTGATGATTAGGGTTTCTTAGGGTAAAGTCTTTTAACATCTTTTCCAAGGGGATTCAACCAGAAGAGATTGAATTGAGAAAAGGTCATACAACACCGGGAGTTCTCAGAAAATAAAAAATCCTAAATCAAACATGCAATTAATAAGTAGTCGATTCTCGTTTAACGAATTCAAATCAAACATAAGAACCCTAATGCTATACCGCCTTTACCCAAAATCAGATGAATTACCTCTTGTTGTTAGTTTCCAAAATAAACAAAGACGTCGAGTGGTCATGGTGTCGCTGTGAATTGGTTGTGGTGGTGTTTCTGTGAAGAATGAAGAAGAAGGATACGTTGCAGACGCTGATGGAGAGAGAGACATAGTAATGGTTTTTTTAGATCTGGTTATGTGGAGGCGGGGAAGACGAGAATAAATGTTAAGCAGCAGTGATAGAAAGGATAGTTTAATCTCTCCACACTAAAAAGATTTCATTGGCTATTTGACCTAGACCGAATCCTAACTGTCTATATGGCCCAGAAAATTCACTTTTTTGGTTATATAGCCCATTTTCTGAATGTAAAAACTACAAACACATGCAATTATGTTTGATTCTCTGAACTTGTTCAATTATTAATTTCTTCAATCACCATCAAGGAGACAAAGAAAAATTCGAGGATGTTCTAACGTTTCAAAAACGAAAACGAAAAGATAAAATAAGGGGAAAAAATGAGCACCAGATGGCAGGAGTAATAAGTCATCTATACGACCGAAGTAAACACTCATTTATTTCACCCATGCTGATGAGAACACATGGCTATTATGCAGATGCTTGCATTGTACTTTTCAGCAACACAAATTTTGGAAAAAATGATTTTTATTATATATAACGTATTTAAAATTCGCAATACATATTTTGTGGGACCTTAAAAAGGACCACAGTAATGACCTTAAAGTTGAAAGGACCACGGTAATACAAAGACTAAAAGACTTGCAAATATTATTGTTTTGGAAGCAGACTTGCAAATAGACTTGTTCTATTAATTTCTTTATCACTATCAAGGCGACAAAGAAACTAAGGACCTCTTAACGTTTCAAAAACGAAAAAGAAAAAATAAAAGCAAAAGAAGAAGAACTGAGCAGAAAAAGGTGGAAGGTTAAGACTTAGTCCTTAACGCTAATTAATCACTTCTACGATTAGGAAATTATGAGTATCGAGAGATCATCAATCAAAATAGAAAGAAGTGAAATCGAAACAAGAAATTTAATGTGGTTCAGCTCCAATGTCGGGTGAAATATTATTGACCTCCAACCCGATTATGCTTAGATAAGCCTCTTCTTAAATATAACCCATATTTTTATTATTCATAACCCATGAGACTTAGTCAATCAAAGAGACCAATAAATCAAATTTGACTTTTCTGGTTGTTAATTATAGCCCATGAAACTAAGCAGCAGGACGATCCAACTCGTTATTTTTTATTATTTCTACCATTATTATTATCATCATCGTGATTATATTTTGATTGACATCAATATACAGCCGCATGAATTTATATTTTTTTTGTAAAAATAAATTATGATATGTAAATTAGCAGTCTAAAAAAGTTTAATTGATCTAGCAACATGTAGTTTTAGTTTCATTGTCAAAGAATTATACATAAGATAAACCCTAATTCTTGCATCTTCCACGCCAGAAAAACATTACCATGTTTTCAGCATGAATATCAAAGTTTTGCATAACTTTCCCAATTCTACAATTCATGGTTCGTAGTATTAGTCTGATTTTGTTTGATACATCGTGAGCATTAACAAATAATCAACAATTCTTGATCGTACATTAAGATCTCTCATTCTAATCTTTTTTCTTCGTGATTTTAATATGTTTTTGGAAATTTTGATTACGTTACTAACGAGAGAATTTGTCATATGCCTATGACTTTTTTTATTGGTCATCCATGTTGTATGCATAAATGCCTTTTTTGAAAAGTAATTAAGAACTGGTGGTGTTGGAGGAACTATATCTAATTGTCAAGTTGTTGAAATAAAAGATCGAAATCAATGAAATATCTTTTATGACTTTTACGGGCATCATTTGTAAAGAGAAAGAATAAACCAAGAAGCGTTCTTGGGAAGTAAGGGACGATGGAATCTGGAAAAAAGAATAAAAAAATCTGATGATGAAGAACGAGTTGTATCGGCTTACAATCCGGACAAACTTAATTTTGTGGGCTATGGATAATAACTATAAAATGTCAAATTTGTTGTAGGACTTACAGCCCATAGATGTGCGGCCCAAAACAGATGCCTTTTGGTTTTCCCATCTCCATGTATATATATGTGTTATACATGTAACCTTATCTCTCTAATAATAGATCATTCTCCTTGTCTCTACATCTTCTATCTTAGTTAGCTTGGTAATTTCAAAAGGACTTGAAATGCAGCATATATATGTGGTTGTTACGTATTTCTGAAAGAATCAAGAGATAAAAGATATTTACAAAAGTACTTGATAGACTTTTTTGCCCAAATCAAATGACTCTAAACCACAGAGTGTGTCTACAGTTAGATAGAACGCTCACTTATAGATTCAATCAATCAGGCGGATGTAGTATACCCGTCTAAGTGGTTATTTGACAAGTAAGTTATTTTACATTGCGTATTCATAAGAAAGTTCATGATTTATAGTTGTAGCTATTTATGTTGATGGTACATACATGATGTGTACTCTTGATGTAATAAGAGACCTTAAAAGCTATTTAAAATCCGAATTTGAGATGAAAATCTAGGGAAAGCTCGATCGAATACTGAGCTTGTGGTATATTATTCCACCAGTTTGCATATATCTAAAGTTTTCAGGAAATTTAACAAAGACATGCATCTTGATAGCACTCCCATGATTAGTCGAGGTTCAAATGTAAGTAAGTAACCATTTCGTCCAAAAGAATATGACGAAGATGTGTTGGGAGATAAATTCCCATATCTAAGTACAATAGACGCATTGTTGTGCTTAGTATAATAATATACTCGATTAAATTTTACATCCTCAGGGAACTTGTTAGCTAGATATAGCTCCGCGCCAACGCAACGTCATTGGAATCGTATAGTGAATGTAATCATGTACTTAAAAGTAACCATTGACATAAATTTGTTTTATCCCTACAAAGACATTAATAGGAATGCTAATGAAAGTGCAATCCAAAAGTTGTTGATTATGAAGGAACAATAATCTCTTCTCCAACGAAAGTAATCAGGGGGAGATACGGTAGACTATTTTCTAGGTCATTACCGATATTCAGTTTCGAAAAATACATGACCAAAGGAACAGTCTGGAACAACCCTGAAAGTAATCATGGGAAGATGCCGACATCAGTGGAAGGATCCAAGGATATGATGTCGACATAACTTACTTCAAAATTGAAGCTGTGTTGTACTCTTTTTCCCTTTGATCGAGAATAGTTTTTCCCAAAGGGTTTTGTTACTCGACAAGGTTTTTAGCGAGACACTACTAAAATCATCACGTATGTTGAACGTTGAATACATAAAGATCGCGTTGATATTTTTAAAAATATCTGAATCAAAGAAATGAAACATGATAGCCCGTTAAGCAACGTAACTTCCAGAACCAACAAAATGGTTCTATAAACATCCAAGTGACCAAATTAAAGTGTGATAAACTCTTTTTGACTGCATTAGACTAATGAAAATTGTCTGACATCAGGGGGGGCATCTAATGGTGTGTTGAACTCTTTTCCTTCACCGAGGTTACTTTTTCCCACAGGGTTTTGTTGCTCGGCAAGATTTTTAATGAGACAACAACAAACACCGGGAAGTAATTTCTCAACTTAGGATATTGTATTTCCAACGAGGATTTTCTGCATTAGGAGTTGTGAAGCAACTAATCAACTTCAATGGAACAAAGTGATCATCTGCAACAGATCACCTTTACTTGAATCTGTCACGTTGTACTCTTTTCCCTTCGTCAAGGTTTTATCCCACTGGGTTTTCCTTGTCAAGGTTTTAATGAGGCAACATGTTCGAGTCCAACTATTTTTTAAGTTTGCTTAATATTGTACTCTTTTTCTTTAGTTCAGGTTTTGTCCCTCTGGTTTCGCTGACGAAGTTTTAACGAGGCAATTAACTTAGACTCATCGATCTGTGAAGATCGTATTGCATGTGATAAACTACATGTAAAGTAAGAGACAACATGTGAAGTACTACATGTGAAGAGTTGTATCAAGGTTTTATCCCACTGGGTTTTTCTTTGTCAAAGTTTTAGTAAGGCAATTGATTTAGGTACAAGTCATCAAGGAGAGGACGACATTTGTAGAACTACATTCGAAGCACTTTATGTGAAGCACTGCATATGAAGTTTTATTGAACCGCATAAGGGGGAGTGTTGTAGGGCTTACATCCCATAGATGTGCGGCCCAAAACAGATGCCTTTTGGTTTTCCCATCTCCATGTATATACATGTGTTATATCCATGTAACCTTATCTCTCTAATAATAGATCATTCTCCTTGTCTCTACATCTTCTATCTTCACCTCTAATTCTCGTCAAACACGTTATCATGCACGATGCTATACCGCAGAGCGATTGATTTTTTCCCCGACATGGATGATTTACATAGGCGGAGTTATGCAATTACCGTCAAACTAATGTTGAAATCGCCGGATCCAAATAATTCGTCGGTTGATTATAATTCTGTGGAAAAAGAGGAGAAGGAGGAAAGCATGTCCCGTTCCATCCTGTCCTCTTCTGGCTGACCCAGTTCCAAGGTCAGTTCCAGCCTTTCCTATTCTGTTCTGGCCGACCCGGTTCCATGGCCCGTTCCATCCCGTACTATTCTGGCCCATTCCAGCCCGTACTGTTCTGGCCGACCTGGTTTCAGGTTCCATTCCATCCAAGCCCGTCCCCTCCTGTTTTGGGACGTGCATGACCAAAACTATTCCGGTTTTCCCTATGTATCGTGGGAACCAAAGCTTGAGTTATGTGAAACAGAATACCTAGTGGGCTTATTTATTTATTTTTAGAACATGCTTAGTTATGTTTTTCTTTGTCTTAAGATAAGTTCATACCATATAAACGGTCAAGTTAAATATTATGATTGTTGATCTCGATCGTTAAGAATTTTGATCTGAATGCTATTTTGTTCCCTTGAATATGATATTGGCATTGTTGAATGATATTTTGTCTAATTGGTCGAACCAACTCGATTCAAATATAACTCCTTTGCTTTTTGAAAGGGCAAGAAGTACTTGAATATTGTTATCTATTTGATGTGGAAAAGGTGTATATTCCATATAAAACTCCCTGCCAATGACGATGTACTGTCTAAAAGGTGAAGCCATATGCCCCTTTGCTATGTAGAAAATTTAAACACTCATGACATTTTTCCCGGAGCATGAATGTCCAGTGGGATGAAATCCACTTATTAGATTATTATATTATAATCATTAGCTCCAACAAAGTTATGTTGTAGCTAAAAGTACATGAATCTCAACTTTTGTGGAATGACTCACAGAAAGTGACATGCGTCCGATTTATTTTTCTTCCATTTTTTCTACTTCATTCATATTACTAACGAACCAGTATATGTTAAAGTATGCAAACAAGAGATCCTCTATTTTTAGTAATCTATTCAACCTAAAGTAAGTGGTTGACATGCAAAATGGGATTCTCTTGACCCGCCGAGATAAAGAAATTTCTCACTTAAGCTAATCGTAGAAAAATTGAAAATTTAAATAACCCCTAAGTAATGAGGGTTAAACCTACTAACTCATATAAAGCATGTGAAAAGGGACATATATATCATGGGATGAAGTTAAAATGTAATTCTAGCTTCCATCATAAATGAAAGAGTTGGAAATGCACCTACTTATAGGTGTTGGTATATAAAATGTAATGTATGTAACATAGTAGCAACCAATTTTCACATCAACTTTAATGGAAACAAGAACTTTGCCTAACCAATTGACTATTTAATTGAACTAGATCAAATGTCCGCACTTATGGAATGGAAAGTACATCATTCCCACGAGACATAAATTCTCTAAAGCACTTGGGTTATATCTGGATGAAATGTAACATATATTCATTCTAAAGTAATTGAGTTGAATCCGACTTTTGTTATATAATAAGACCACACCACTTATTAAATATCTGAAGACTCAATGTCTAAGCTCTGTATGTACTAAAGGATAATCAAATCTTGTTAAAGGGAAAGGGTGTTCATGCGTGAACTATTACCTACCTTTTTGAAAACTAAGAATGGAGTTGATTGCATCTATAAATTATTTCTATTAAATGTGGAAGGAAGCATATTCTTAGAAAATTAATGTGTCAATCTAGTGAAATGTAAATCACTGGACTTGAATTACTGAATCCATTTTAACCCCAACAATGAATCGATTGGGATTGATTCATAAAGACTTTGACATAACCATAAGGCACATTGGTTGTGACACGACGTTCTGTTTTGAAAGTACTAACACGGGGATCACTTCATTTGAGTGTACAAGAAAATGAACTAGTAGAATGCGAAGTTACGACATCTATCACAATCAGTGATTTCTAAAGTTACTAAATTTGCAGTTGCCTCTCCGCATTATGTTTTAAAGTAAGAAAGCACGTCGCTCATCTTACAAAGTCTTTCTTTAGTAAAACATGATTGAGACCATCCTGTTTTACTTAGATGTAAATGGAAAATAACTCATTCGTCAAAGAAATAAAGTGTTGTTAGTGAACATATATCCATGTATAATGCGGATCATTCAAGTAATTTATGGCTCTGGTGGATGATTCGACGCGTTGAATCAATTATTACTCACAACACACGATGCATTTAAATTTTGTAAAAACTCCTAGCACATATTATACAATGCAAAGTGCAAAGGCTCACCACCCTTGTTAATGCTAGAGAATTTACATCAAAAGGAATTGATGAATATTTCATATTCAATATAGAGCATCTTATACCCAATGGTCTCGTGGAGGCTACCATCAAAGGTTACATATGGTGTCTAAGGAATAGGTTAGGCGTACAAACCTACCTTTAAATGCTTGGGGAATATGAAATAATAATGCATCTTTACTTAATTCGTTTTAGAACCCAATATTAGTCATCCTTTTCTACGTAACATTCTGTAACTGGATTTAAGCCTGACATTCGTGTTCTTACACATTTTTGGTTGCACTATACATGTGCCATAACGATTCCACATCGTACTATGATGGGTCTTCAAAAATGTTAAGTAGTTATGTTGGACATGAGTTCCCAACAATTATCCGCATTTTTAAAACCTTTGGCAGGAGATCTCTTACCACTAGATTTTCGGGTTGTCATTTTAATGAGACAGTCTTCCCGCCGTTAGGGGGAGATAAGAAAACGTATTTTCTAAGGGAACGACATGAATTGTCGTGGTGTGTTCCCACTGTGTCTCATATTGATTCTTGTACTCCACAAATGTAAATGTGAAGTGATAAAGAATAATCTATTTTCAGAATGTATATTGATGTCGCTAAAGTGACAAGATCACACATACCAGCTGCAAATATTCCTGCAAGGTTAGAAATCCTCAGTATGGGGTACACCATAGACTAAGGTGTTGCAACTACACTTAGTGGAAGTGTAGTTGAGTCCGCGGATCCATAAAGGAAGATTGAGAGACCACCATGTTCGATCAATGCTCACCTAGAAAGGAAGTAGATGAGTAAAGCACAACCTAATTTGTATCATTAATGAAATCATCTCATTTGATTGTCTCTGACTATGTCCATGAATCAATAATGGAGGACGCTCCGAAGTTTTAAATGATTCTAGAGAACAATGAAATCCTGACGGATTATAAGAATGTACATGAGTCAGTGGAAGGATCATGCATGAACAATGATGATATAATCCATAAATAGTTGCTCCCGAAGTAGAGTACAATGAGATCGAACCATGCTTTATTTTGATTAATTTCAAATAAATAGCATATTTGGCCTACACAATCCAAGTAGAACTTAGTTCTTTGGAAAATATACAGGTATTTGGTGTGGTAGTGCTAACCAACCAAGTGTAAAGTCTATTGGACATACATAATTAATTTGTCATAAAGCATAATGAGAAGAAAGTAGTCTTAAAGTACAAAGACTCGCCTTGTGGCGCGAGGTTTCTTACAAAGCCCTGGAATTGTTCTCTTGTAATGAACGTTATAGAGTTCCGCTACTTAGTTAGCTTGGTAATTTCAAAAAGACTTGAAATGCAGCATATATATGTGGTTGTTACGTATCTCTGAAAGAATCAAGAGATAAAAGATATTTACAAAAGTACTTGATAGACTTTTTTGCCCAAATCAAATGACTCTAAACCACAGAGTGTGTCTACAGTTAGATAGAACGCTCACTTATAGATTCAATCAATCAGGCGGATGTAGTATACCCGTCTAAGTGGTTATTTGATTTGGAGGGGATAGACAAGTAAGTTATTTTACATTTCGTATTCATAAGAAAGTTCATGATTTAGAGTTGTAGCTATTTATGTTGATGGTACATACATGATGTGTACTCTTGATGTAATAAGAGACCTTAAAAGCTATTTAAAATCCGAATTTGAGATGAAAATCTAGGGAAAGCTCGATCGAATACTGAGCTTGTGGTATATTGTTCCACCAGTTTGCATATATCTAAAGTTTTCAGGAAATTTAACAAAGACATGCATCTTGATAGCACTCCCATGATTAGTCGAGGTTCAAATGTAAGTAAGTAACCATTTCTTCCAAAAGAATATGACGAAGATGTGTTGGGAGATAAATTCCCATATCTAAGTACAATAGACGCATTGTTGTGCTTAGTATAATAATATACTCGATTAAATTTTACATCCTCAGGGAACTTGTTAGCTAGATATAGCTCTGCGCCAACGCAACGTCATTGGAATCGTATAGTGAATGTAATCAAGTACTTAAAAGTAACCATTGACATAAATTTGTTTTATCCCTACAAAGACATTAATAGGAATGCTAATGAAAGTGCAATCCAAAAGTTGTTGATTATGAAGGAACAATAATCTCTTCTCCAACGAAAGTAATCAGGGGGAGATACGGTAGACTATTTTCTAGGTCATTACCGATATTCAGTTTCGAAAAATACATGACCAAAGGAACAGTCTGGAACAACCCTGAAAGTAATCAGGGGAAGATGCCGACATCAGTGGAAGGATCCAAGGATATGATGTCGACATAACTTACTTCAAAATTGAAGCTGTGTTGTACTCTTTTTCCCTTTGATCGAGAATAGTTTTTCCCAAAGGGTTTTGTTACTCGACAAGGTTTTTAGCGAGACACTACTAAAATCATCACGTATGTTGAACGTTGAATACATAAAGATCGCGTTGATATTTTTAAAAATATCTGAATCAAAGAAATGAAACATGATAGTCCGTTAAGCAACGTAACTTCCAGAACCAACAAAATGGTTCTATAAACATCCAAGTCACCAAATTAAAGTGTGATAAACTCCTTTTGACTGCATTAGACTAATCAAAATTGTCTGACATCAGGGGGAGCATCTAATGGTGTGTTGAACTCTTTTCCTTCACCGAGGTTACTTTTTCCCACAGGGTTTTGTTGCTCGGCAAGATTTTTAATGAGACAACAACAAACACCGGGAAGTAATTTCTCAACTAAGGATATTGTATTTCCCACGAGGATTTTCTGCATTAGAAGTTGTGAAGCAACTAATCAACTTCAATGGAACAAAGTGATCATCTGCAACAGATCACCTTTACTTGAATCTGTCACGTTGTACTCTTTTCCCTTCGTCAAGGTTTTATCCCACTGGGTTTTCCTTGTCAAGGTTTTAATGAGGCAACATGTTCGAGTCCAACTATTTTTTAAGTTTGCTTAATATTGTACTCTTTTTCTTCAGTTCAGGTTTTGTCCCTCTGGGTTTCGCTGACGAAGTTTTAACGAGGCAATTAACTTAGACTCATCGATCTGTGAAGATCGTATTGCATGTGATGAACTACATGTAAAGTAAGAGACAACATGTGAAGTACTACATGTGAAGAGTTGTATCAAGGTTTTATCCCACTGGGTTTTTCTTTGTCAAAGTTTTAGTAAGGCAATTGATTTAGGTACAAGTCATTAAGGAGAGGACGACATTTGAAGAACTACATTCGAAGCACTTTATGTGAAGCACTGCATATGAAGTTTTATTGAACCGCATAAGGGGGAGTGTTGTAGGGCTTTCCATAGATGTGCGGCCCAAAACAGATGCCTTTTGGTTTTCCCATCTCCATGTATATACATGTGTTATATCCATGTAACCTTATCTCTCTAATAATAGATCATTCTCCTTGTCTCTACATCTTCTATCTTCACATTTAATTCTCCTCAAACAAAATTTGATTTATTGGTCAATCTGATTGACCAAGTCTCATGGATTATCAATAATATAAGTGTGGGCTATATTTAAGAAAAATCTTAGATAATTACAATTAAAGTCTTTATTTATAAAGCAAATACATAAATAACTAAAATAAACTAGAACATATCCTAATTAACTAAAATATAGAATATAAAGTATAGGAATTTAATTAGATAATTTTGTTGTTTAGAAAACTACATAATTTATACAGGATATTCTTTCTAGGATACTTGATTTGATCTCTGTCGATCTTCTGATAGCTTGACTGAATCTTGAGTTTAGACCATATCATTTTGAGCTTGACCACCTCGATATTCATATTCTAGCAACGACCAAAGCCAAAGTACTTATTTATTTCATCCATACTGGTGCGAACATATATGTGATGCACATGCTTGCATTGTACAGTTTTAACAACACAAAAATGGATAATAAGGCAAGCCACAAAAATGGATATTTCCACCAAATTATACAAAACGGAACATGGGACATTCAATTCTGCATATCCCGAAGAAACGAAAAACATCTTGGATATTACTACTCATCCAGGCTCTTCTCCAACCATTTCAATTGGATCTGAAGAAGCGTCATGCAAATTTGGTGAAAAATTTTCAGTTAAAGAAATGTTATGAATGGTGGATTCTAGAATCTGCACTTTCTCACAAAAGCATTTGGATAAAACATGTGCCTCCTAATTAAGGTCCAACTATTCATGTAGATGGTGCTCCAGGGTTCAGTTGCAAGTGTTGATAATTTAAACATGAGAGGATGCTCGCTCTATTGCTAATACTAGATGCAGTTTATGTTCGGTTGGAGAGCAGACAACCAATCACCTTTTCCCCGACTGTTCCCAGGGTCGTCCTTGGAATTTATGTGGCTCCAGGAAAATGATGAAGTATACTCTCTTCATCTATTTTAATTGTTTCCAAGGGTTTATTGAGAAAAAAATTTAACAAACATATCCATGTAACATCATATGATATCCCATGTAGCTTACTTAATTTGTGGCCCTATAACTTTTGTAGCCTTATTCTGAGTATTGCCTGCTTGTGTTCAGGGACGGCCTTGACTTCTCCTGTTCAGCTAGAATTCGGAATTACTTCATTGAAGGCTATAATCTAAGATGGTGTAAGTTAGCTTGGACAACAAATGTTGGATTGGAACTGGAGAAGAAGCAGAAACAAAGGGTGAAAGCTTTGGCCGTTGATCATCTTTGGCATTACATGGGTAATTTGGGGAGAAAGAAATCGGAGAGTGATGGCTAGGAAAAAGGGAGGAGACCACAAAGTAGCCATTTAAAAGATCAATATTTCTCAGGACATCTTCATTAAAGTGCAATACATTATAATTTAGTCAGCTTATAACACATTGGAAAGTTACCATGGAAGGAAGATGTAACCAAATTATAACTGATTAAGGACACTTTAGTCTTTGTATTTTTCTTTCATTATTCCTATTAATAAAATTATAAACATTTTTTTGGCAAAATAAAAAAAAAAAGAATGAATTTTTTGATTAATAACGAAAATTTAATGTTCATATATGCACTCTTTGTGTAGATAATTTAAAGAGCTTTCCAAATATATGAATTTTACAAAAAGCGGGTGTGTATATGTAAATATAAGTTTATGTACTACTCCCTCCGTCCCACTCCTAAGTGACCTATTTGATTTTAGATTTTGTCCCAATAATAAGTGACCTATATCACTAAACAATGAGATATTCCGGAATTATCCTTTTAGTTAATTATAAATAATATATGAAATATGTATAATTTGATAGGCATGTTTATATTCGTTACGTAGGTGTTTTAAAATGCTTTTCAATTGTATGAAATTTGCGAACATCCGTGGAGTATTTTGAGAGATAAACCATTTTTAAATTTCACTAGTTATTATTCATAAGGGTATAATTGTAAAAAATGATTAAAAATACTATTTTCCTTGCTTGCCTTAAAAATTGTGCAAATTTCAAATAGGTCACTTAGGAGTGGGACGGAGGGAGTATTTTTCTCTTGAGTACATATATAGTGGTAGTATATTAGAGATTAAATTGGTAATATCAAGGTTAGACCTAAGGTTTTGTCATAAGACCTTTAACCCATGAGTGTGTGGCCCATCTATATGTATCTAGGGTTTACTACTTATGGAATGAAAGTATATCATACCGCAATACTAAAAGCGCTTGAGATATAATGATGATTTGTGTATCACGATGAAAAGCATATCATCCACCTGTATTGTAACACTCTAAAATACATGAGATAAATCTTATTTTTGTTACGCAATAAGATCACACCACTTATTACAGGAATATTTTGAGAAAATATTCAACTATTTGTTGAATTGTTCCCTTAATCTTGTGGTATTAAGTACAAGGATTATGGACTTTCAAGGAGTACATGTCCAATAATAGTTGCAATGCCAATAATAGTTGCACATGGAATTTTAATTGGAAAAGGAAATATTTTAATACTATAGAGCGATCATAGAAAGGGGTAATTATGATGCGGGTTTTCTCTTGCAGTATGTGAACAGAATGTTTAGACCTGTCGCGATCAAGAAAAAAAAAGGAGGAAGGGCAATTTGTCATTGGATGAAACATTGGCGATTGTTAATTTTTATTCTCTTGTTATTTATTTTGATGAGTTTTTAAGAAAATCATTAACATTGTTAGAACATTGCTCGGTCGAACTCGCATGCGTTGCTATCTCAAACATGTTTGTCAAGTTTAGTTGTCAAAACTATATGTCTTGATTTCTAGACTACTTATAGCTAATTCTCTGTTTAGGACATTCTAGTGTAGTTGATCTCCAGACTCTATGGCGATCATCTTACGAAGACGAAGAACTACTCAAGGAACCATTGGAACTTCATCCGACTAAAAGGTATGTGGAGACTTGAACTTATCTATCACTCAAAAGTCTACTCTTGAGACAAAGTCGTATAAGTATGATAGTTTTCATACATACACATTTGCTATTTCGAGCCGAGATCACTCGCCAATCTTTTTCTCGAAATATGTGTTGGTAAGCTTTCGCTTTAACCACTTTTCATCTTAACCCGTGACGAAAGTCATGATGACATTTCAATCTTGAAAATAGCTTTGATGACGATAGTTGTGAATAACGATTGTTATAACATTATAGAAGAATGTTTCAATGATTGAAATGTAGAGTTGAGATTACGTAACCAACTATGGATATAGGCATATATAGTGTGTTTGCACATTAGTGTATAAATCCATGTGCCGGAAACCAACAGATTGCATATGTGTGCATACGGTATTGGTGAAGGAGACAGGTTGGGTACGCGTACCAGCGGAAGTTTTCGAACCAAATTTTTTTGCTGATTTTGTAAGTGTGCAAACTGTTAAACCAGCCATCTTAGGTACGCATACCCGTACGCGTACCCACGGAAGTTTTCGACCGAAATTTTTTGCTGAGTTTCTAAGATCAAATCCGGTAGCTATGGTACGCGTACCCAAGCTTGTTATATTTCTCAAATCGGAAGTTCATGAACTTAAACAATAAATCAACAAGGAATGCAATCTTTGCAAATCGTGGCTATATTGTTCATGAATTGATTCAAGTGAATCAAACTGATTTTGCTTCAATTGTGTCTATTCATAAAGACCTAAGCAATTGAACAACTCTTCAACTAATTCTTATGAGTCATTTGAACTAGTTATGTGAAGAATATGAATTTGGTTAATATGGAAGTGCTCATATGGCTAACCATTGATAACTATTTGTGAACCAACTAAGTGTACATGTTTAGGTACGGTTACTCAAACCCAAATGAAATACATTTCATTTGTGTGTGACATGCTAAGTTTCGATCTAACGGTTGAAAGATATTAGCTTGGTTAAATCAGGTTTTTCATCTAACGGTGAATACTGAATGCTTTATTACTAAGGTAACTTGGATTGCAAACCCTGGTTTGAAAACTATATAAATGAGACATCTAGCAACTGGAAAAACTAATCCCCACACCTCCTGTGTGATACTAGTTGGTTTTGCTAGAGTCGATTCTCCTTTAACCTTAGGTTTCTTCTCGAGACCCTATAGGTTAACGACTGAAAGACTTCATTAGGATTGTGAAGCCAGACGAAACTATCTCTCTTGTAGTTGAGAGATCTCATCTTGCCATTTTTCTATCGTACGAGTTCAATAGAATAATTGACTTGAGATTATATCTCCGATAGGGCAAGATAAAAAGAAATCACAAACATCTTCGTCTCATCGTTTGTGATTCCACAATATCTAGTTTCGCTACCATACGATTTAGATTATTGTGAGGTAATTGATAATTCTAGGCTGTTCTTCGGGAATAAGTCCGGGATATCAATTGGTTTCTGTTCACCTTGATTTTATCAAAAGACGAAACAAAACTCTTAGGTTTATCTGTGGGAGACAGATTTATCTATCATCGTAGACTTTTCTGTGTGATACAGATTTGTTTGTTAAAGTCTTCGACTTTGGGTCGTAGCAAATCTTGGTTGTGGGTGAGATCAGCTAAGGGAATCAAGTGCGTAGTATCCTGCTGGGATCAGAGACGTAAGGAGCACAAGTGTACCTTGAATCAGTGTGATATTGATAAGCGTTAAACTACAGTCCAGACCAAAGTTAGTTTGTAGTAGGCTAGTTTCTGTAGCGGATTAATACAATGTGGTGTTCAATCTGGACTAGGTCCCGGGGTTTTTCTGCATTTACGGTTTCCTCGTTAACAAAATTTTTGGTGTCTGTGTTATTTCTATTCCACATTATATTTTGTTAGATAATTGAAATATCACAGGTTGTGCGTTAATATCAATCAATTAGAATATCCAACATTTGGTTGTTGATTTAAATTGATTGACACTTGGATATTGGTCTTTGGTACCATCCAAGTTTATCTCTCTAGTATTTGATAAAGACTCGCAGATTTCCATTTGCTTGAGTATATATCAAATCGAGAGATTGAGATATTAACTCTTTGATATACTTTTATCTAAATATAGTCTGAATGTCTAGTTGATTCTCTAGAAAGTATATTGGAGTTAGTCCATACAGATTGCTAATCAAAATATTGGGTGAGGTTATTAGACCCCCGCTTTTTCAATTGGTATCAGAGCAGGCAAACACGTTCAAGACCTCAAAAGTATGTGTTTGTAGTGATCTGACTCAATGGAAAGAGGTGATATCTCTATTAACGTACCACCAGTCTTCGATGGCTCAAACTACTTATGGTGGAAAATTGATATGCGAGCTTTTCTTCAAGCACGTGATTTTCAATCATGGGTATATGTAGTTAATGGCTATGATGCTCCCTCTATGGAAATAGGTAACGCTACTTTTCCAAAGAATATTGGCGAATACGATGCTGCTGAGATTCTTGCTGCAAAGCAAAATTCCGACGGTTTGAATGCCATCATACATGTCACTACCCCAAATCTTCAGAACCATGTGTCAAATTGCACTAGGTCTAAAGATGCGTGGGATATCTTAGAAACTGTATTCGAAGGAAATACCAGTGAAAAGGAAGCCAGACTTCAAAACCTAAATTCCGATTGGGAAAACCTTCGTATGACAGATGAAGATTCATTTGATGAGTTTAATCACAAAGTGTATGAAATTGTTAATGCATCTTTTGTATTGGGTAAGACTATTCCCGAAAAGGACATTGTGATGAAAATTCTCAGATCGCTGCCATCTAGATACGATTCTAAGAAGCATGCCATCGTTGAGGGAAATAACCTCGATACACTTTCCATAAATACTCTGATAGGAAATTTAAAAATTCTTGATCTTGACACAGGCAGAATGTTCGCGCTCATTGCTGTAACCAAAATAGGTGTATCCTCTCACTTGTCTTAGGCTGATGAATGATGTTCTAATCATGTTGATTTTAATAAATCACTGATAATCATAAAGGTCAAGGATTTGATAAAGAGGAAAAATGGATGTGTTAATATCCATCTTCAGTTAATGCTTCAGATGATTCAACAGAAGTCAAATCTACTCTAGTTGTCAACATTTCAGATGAGTCTAAATAGGTGTAATGGACTTACGACCCTTATTTCAGATTCTCTATCCTCTTCAACTTTTGATTCAGAACTTGAGTATGACACAGAGCTACTTGATCTTTTGAATAAAGAGATTCTTCAAGAGAACCATCACCTAAAGGCCTCCTTGGAGAAAGCTGAATCATCACTCCAGGCGAAAAAAAATTGAGATAGAGCGTCTTAATAATGATTTCGTCAGAACCATGTCTCTAAAGGAAAAAGAGATTGATACTCTCAAGTATGACCTGCAAAGGTTATCTGGAAGCTCAGAAAAAATTGCAGCAATGTTATTTGGTCAGAGATCCTTTGGAAACACTAATAGTTTGGGGTTTAAAAGCAAGACTGTAAACTCAAACAACACGGTTGCTTCAACTAATCAGGAAACAACGATTGTTAGTTGTCATGAAAAACAGGGAAAGGCTGATCAAGAAAAATCATCCCTGAAGTGTTTTTTTTGTGGGATTACAAAGCATGATCAAAGTACATGTTGGAGATTCATAAGGAGCAGCAAAAGAATCACCAAACTACAAGAGAATTTATAGAAGATGAACTTGACACTGGATAAACAAGGTTTTCCTAAAAAATCCAGATCTAGACGAGGTAAGAAACCTGTTCATACAACAAACGTTGACAAGCCACTAAAATGTAAGAAATGTGAGCACTCGGCTCACCCTGTCACTAGGTAATACCAGTGATGTTTGCATCCTCATCTTTAACTTGGGAAAGATGAGGTTTGTACTAAAAGTGGCTCAAGTCTTTGATTTTGTATATCGTCTGACTTATATTTTTTGAGAAAATATTCTCCTAAGAAGATGGATGGTGAATAATAAATCTTGAAAGACTCTTTCAAAGTCTTCCTAGGGTTTGGTATTCATAAATCCTTTTAATCATTTGTCTCTTCTTTTTTATCCAAAAAGATACTATCTCATGGCTCCTCTAACTAGAGGCACCACAAAAAGAGATGCAGTTGAAGAAGTTAATGTGTATCTTTGCAAAAGAATCACTTCTTCAAGGGTGATGGAAGAGAAGTCGACAAAGAATGGAGAAGGTTCTTCCTCTAACTGTCTCTTATCTGTTTGTCATTTTGATAATAATTTTAGAGGCATGGTGAAAGATTTCATCAACAAGAGAAATGATTTAAAATCTCAAATTGTTTCCTCTTTGGAAAAGATAACTCACTATGAAAATATGTTGTCTCTAACCAAGAACACCTTGTGTGATCTGAACTCAGTGAGTTAATTGATATTTCTGAAGATTTAGAGGAATTGAATGATCCCATAATCAATGGGTTCTTTAATAATGAGAAGGAATTCTCAAGAGATTGCTTGAGAAAGCTCTATGAAGCCTAGGAAAACTTCTTAAGAGAATTTTTATTATTGATTTTGTTTAAGAAGGAGAACTAGGGTTTGGAATAGCCATTATTGTGAGTACACATAGCTATGTCCAACGTTTTCATCTTGCAATATTTTTAGATTTATTTATTTAAATTCTAAAGTGATTTGGAAGATGATGTTTGCAGTATTAATCTTTATGGTTTTTTTATGTTGCAATATGTTATGGGATATGTGTATTTGCGTCCGTGAACTATTATTGTCCCAAACGATGTCAAAAGTTATCTCTTTCATATGTCGATATGCATGTATTGATACAAGATCGATGAACTTTTGACATACAAAAGTTAAGCCTATTATGTCAACTCTCTGATGGAAGATAGGTTAAAATCTTTTTTTTTACAAAGATTATGTCTATTATATGTCGTTATGCAAATAGTGATGAAGATAGAATGAATTTTTGTATATTCCGCAGTATTGATCTTTCTTGATCCATATTTTATGTATATACTATGCGGCTCCATAAGTTCTCTTATGTGAGCATTTCCAACTAAACAAGTCATAGATTCGTTTGTGATTAATTTGGTTGTGTATTCCGATTAAATTAATCATGGGTTCTCTTGTGATTAGTTTAATTGAGAATTTTTGGATACAAAATCATTTCCTTATGGTTTTTGGTGACCAAAGAAATCATTCTTTTCTTGTAAAATTAAGGTCGCTCTTGTTGTTCTTTCGGGAATGACATTAAATGGGGGAGAGTTCTTTTGAACTTGCGCTTAATTTCCATATCTTTGTGCGTAGTGTGGCTGTGGAATATTTTAGGGGTTATCTTGTATCTTTATAAACTCCTTGATGAATGCATTTAGCTTCGGCTTTATGATTGCATCTAAACAAGTTGATGTGTTCTGTTCTTTGGTCTTGAAGCATCTCCATGGAAATTTCATTAGGACCCGTTTTCGAACCTGTGCCAATTTTATTGACAAAAAGGGGGAGAATTAATATGTAGTTCACACTACAAATACATATGGTTTACCTGTTTTACGGATCATTATGTAAGGGGGAGTGGTTTTCATGTTAAGATGAAAGTATTGACTAAGGGGGAGTGATACATATCACCATAGAATTGTTGTCGAAGTTGTGATATAAGAACTTTGATACTATGTAATAATACTATGACACTGTATAACAATGATCGAGAGATTTTGTTTTCTCATTGTTATGGCTACAGATCTTCAACAACTATGATGCTGAATTGAACATCTATGGAATCATGGGAGTACTTGGAAAAGACGAATTTTTCGATTAATGTTGAAGCACCAAGGAGATCAAGCATGTGGACGAGAAGCTACAAGGTTTTATTTATTTTGTAATCCATATATATTGATAGTTTTGCCACTAAAATTGACAAAAGAAGAGATTGTTAGAGCACTGCTCGGTCGAACTCGCATGCGTTGCTATCTCAAGCATGTTTGTCAAGTTTAGTTTTCAAAACTATATGTCTTGATTTCTAGACTACTTATAAGTAAGTCTCGGTTTAGGACAGTTTAGTGTAGTTGAGCTCCAGACTCCATGGCGACATCTTACGAAGACGAAGAACTACTCAAGGAACCAATGGAACTTTATCCGAATAAAAGGTATGTGGAGACTTGAACTTATCTGTCACTCAAAAGTCTACTATTTCTCCTACTCTTGTGACAAAGTCGTATAAGTATGATAGTTTTCATACATACACATTTGCTATTTCGAGCCGAGTTTACTCGCCTATCTTTTTCTCGAAATATGTATTGGTAAGCTTTCTCTTTAACCACTTTTCATCTTAACCCGTGACGAAAGTCATGATGACGTTTCAATATTGAAAATGGCTTTGATGACGATAGTTGTTAATAACGACTGTTATAACATTATAGAAGAATGTTTCAATGATTGAAATGTAGAGTTGAGATTACGTAACCAACTATGGATATAAGCATATATAGTGTGTTCTCACATTAGTGTATAAATCCATGTGCCGGAAACCAAGTGTGTGCATATGTGTGCATACGGTATTGGTGAAGGAGACAGGTTGGGTACGCGTACCCGTACGCGTACCAGCGGAAAATTTCTGTTGAGTTTGTAAGTTTGCAAACTGTTAAGCCAGTCACCTTAGGTACGCATACCCGTACGCGTACCAAAGGAATTTTTCGACCGAAAATTTCTGCTGAGTTTCTAAACTCAAATCCGGTAGCTATGGTACACATACCCGTACGCGTACCCAAGCTGGTTATATTTCTCAAATCGGAAGTTCATGAATTTAAAAAATAAATTAATAAGGAATGCAATCTTTGCATATCGTGGCTATATTGTTCATGAATTGATTCAAGTGAATCAAACTAATTTTGTTTCAATTGTGTCTATTCATAAAGACCTAAGCAATTGAACAACTCTTCAACTAGTTCTTATGAGTCATTTGAACTAGTTATGTGAACAAGATGAATATGGTTAATATGGAAGTGCTCATATGGCTAACCATTGGTTAACTATTTGTGAACCAACTAAGTGTACATGTTTAGGTACGGTTACTCAAACCTAAATGAAATACATTTCATTTGTGTGTGACAAGCTAAGTTTCCATCTAACGGTTGAAATACATTAGCTTGGTTAAATCAGGTTTTTCATCAAACGGTGAATATTGAATGCTTTGTTACCAAGGTAACTTGGATTGCAAACCCTGATTTGAAAACTATATAAAGGAGACATCTAGAAACTGGAAAAACTAATCCTCACACCTCCTGTGTGATACCAGTTGGTTTTGCTAGAGTCGATTCTCCTTTAACCTTAGGTTTCTTCTCGAGACCATGTAGGTTAACGACTGAAAGACTTCATTGGGATTGTGAGGCCAGACGAAACTACTTCTCTTGTAGTTGAGCGATCTGATCTTGCCATTTTCTATCGTACGAGTTCAATTGAATAATTGACTTAAGATTATATCTCCGATAGCGCAAGATAAAAAGAAATCACAAACATCTTCGTCTCATCGTTTGTGATTCCACAATATCTAGTTTCGCCACCATACGATTTAGATTATTGTGAGGTGATTGATAATTCTAGACTGTTTTTGGGGAATATAAGTCCGGGTTATCAATTGATTTCTGTTCACCTTGATTTTATGAAAAGACGAAACAAAACTCTTAGGTTTATCTGTGGGAGACAGATTTATCTATCATCGTAGACTTTTCTGTGTGATGCAGATTTCTTTATTAAAGTCTTCGACTTTGGGTCGTAGCAACTCTTGGTTGTGGGTGAGATAAGCTAATTAAGGGAATCAAGTGCGTAGTATCCTGATGGGATCAACGACGTAAGGAGCGCAACTGTACCTTGAATCAGTGTGATATTGATTAGGATTCAACTACAGTCCAGACCGAAGTTAGTTTGTAGTAGGCTAGTGTTTGTAGCGGCTTAATACAGTGTGGTGTTCAATCTGGACTAGGTCCCGGGGTTTTTCTGCATTTGCGGTTTCCTTGTTCACAAAATTTCTAGTGTCTGTGTTATTTCTATTCCGCATTATATTTTGTTATATAATTGAAATATCACAGGTTGTGCGTTAATATCAATCAATTAGAATATCCAACCTTTGGTTGTTGATTTAAATTGATTGACACTTGGATATTGGTCTTTGGTACCATCCAAGTTTATCTCTCTAGTATTTGATAAAGACTCGCAGATTTCCATTTGCTTGTGTATAGATCAAATCGAGAGATTGAGATATTAACTCTTTGATATACTTTTATCGAGATTGAGTCTGACTGTCTAGTTGATTCACTAGAAAGTATATTGGAGTTAGTCCATACAGATTGCTAATCGAAATATTGGGTGAGGTTGTTAGACCCCCGCTTTTTCAAACATGTTCTAATTGATTTTGTATCTAGGGTTTGGCGAGTCTGGCTTGAAGTCCAGGAAAAAGCAATATATGCGGCGGGCCAAAAAGATAGCGTTAAAGGCGTCTGTTCAGCTGCTAGCCCACGCCAAGAAGAAAAGAAGTTACTGACGTCCAATGAGCCTCTGTATTGTCTTTCTGGTTTTCCCGGGAAACCATTTTTTTTTATCAATATACCATAATTGAACTGTAAATAGGCTTTTTATAAAATGAATTGATTTTTTTTAATTTTTTATGTTGATTTTGTAAAAAGTACAAGTTGTTGATTTATCGTCTTTTTAGTTGCCATATGTAATGAGCTAAGTTGGCATCCATTCCTTGGATGCTCATACATCCTATCAAGCAATTTAAGTTATACGAGATAGGCATGCACCAATCGTAAATTAGGCATGGCCAGGAGAAGAAGCGAACCATTATGAAAGTTAGGCGATCTTTCACAGGACACTTGCATCACAAGGATGAGACAACGAAATAATTTGATGAGTCTAATGCGCCTTTGACATGAGCAAGGATAATGCATGCTTTCAGCTCAATGCTGAATCGAAGTAAGGAAGCTAGAAATAGGCTTGCAATGACCTATCTGCAAATTCAAGGCATGCCTTATGCCTGGACAAGGCTCGAAAATCAGCGATGCATAAAAAAAATACATCTGCATCAGCTATTATGGCTTTGTATCCTTCACATAAGAGTAAATTGGAACGATGTGGAAGCTACATTTTAAGCGTCATGCTCGCTAAGCATTCTTGGAAGGAAAAATCATGCATTTTCCTAGCGATAAGGGGCGCTCTATGGCCCGGTCGTTGTGTTATGAGTAATGTATCAGGGAGTTTCGGCTTGCTTGGCATACCTAAGGAATTGTAATTTTCCAGTCCGTCACAGGACTGCTAATGGAAGTGCAATCCAAAAGTTTTTAATGCTAAAAGAACAATAATCTCTTGTCCCACGAAAGCAATCAAGGGGAGACATGATAAAATTATTTACTAAGTGATTACTTATAGTCACTTTCGAAAAGAAAATGACCAGACATGTACGGAAACTACCCTGAATAAAATTAGTGGGAGATACTGACATCAGGGGGAGGATCCAATTGTATGATATTGATATTATTACTTAATTAGAAATGTGAATGTTTTTATACTTTTTTTCCTTCGATCGAGAATACTTTTTTCCATAAGGGTTTTGTTACTCGACAAGATTTTTAGCGAGACAACAATAACTACACCACGTATTGTCCAAAGTGGACGAATTATAGTTTCGTGAGGATTTACAAGAGGTATAACCATAAAACCTTTTCTAACTTCTAAATATTCCAGAGTTCCGAGTATCCAAAGAGCTACATAGACATAAAGTTTCTGCACACTAGCAATAAGAGGTTAAAAGTACAAAATATCATATTCTCATACTTAATGTAGAGAGAGAAATAACCAATACCATATGAAAGATTCAGCTTCGAGAGCGATCAAATAACCATTTTGTGTTAACTTATGCCTCACCAATAGGGTTTTATAATATTGACACTCAAAAGACGTTTTTTTATGGGTCTCACATGTGCGCAAGCAGGATTGAAAATAGAACACCTGCACTCGTTGAATGATGGGAAAAAAAAATCTTCTGAATCTTAACCCATAGAAACGTGAAAAGAATTTTTTTTGTTTCTGATGATCTATAAGAAAGAAAATCAACCACTATGTGAGGATGGGAGTGTTGATTTACCTTCTCATGTGATATACAATTAACACCACTCTCACAATAAACGTCTTCGTCTCCAATCTTCAAATGTTGATGATGAACTCTTGAACTACGTAAAACCATGACAATTATAACTTTTTTCCTCAATTTCTTATTGCTTGAAACTACTTTATAGATTTTATCTTCCTCGTGGCTTTATTAAACTAAATTCAAACTAAAACGTACAAATGGTTGAGATAGGGAAGGGGCCCAAACGTACTAAAACAAGAAAACAATCTTTTTTCTTTTTTCTTTTTTTTCTTCAATATTTTTAATAAACAAAATAGAAACTGAAAATAAAATACATTAAATAACGAAACTAATATGGCCATGGAAAGGGACTTTACCACTTGATTCTTCACAAATTGTATTGTCTCAATATCATAAACTTCACAACTTTTGATAATCTCCACTCTTTTACATAAGTCTTTAACTTGTATATATTGTATGTTGTTTTACTTGAATCTAAAATTTGCATTTCCTTATATCGTTGCTTGGAATCGTTGAACGTCTTTAAATTTCTTCAAATTTGTGATGCTCCGCTTGTTGACGATGATGGCGTTTTTATGGACATGTTGTTCTCGAGAGAGACATTGGTCCTACTACAAACAAGGTTACAAGATAGAGTTAACAATTATGATGACACCCTCATGATTGATGGAAATAACATTCAAGAGATCAAAAATTAGTGCTGGAATGGTGAGAGGTTGAGTAGTTCATGATTCTACCCGGAATTTATGCGCATGATACACACTCTAAAGGATACTTCTTAGACAACTACGAAAGATTGAAGGTCTGGTGCCTCACTTGATGTAACATGGGAAGTCTACACTAATGATTGATCATCAACTCTAATACTAATTGCTTGCTTACCAAATTTTCCACCGGCATAGTTAAATCCAACAATTACTCTGGAACAAGTAAGAACTTAGAGGTTGTTCTATAGCAGTTCTAAGTTCAATTATTGTGTAAGAACTTTTTATGTTATCTGAGAAACATGTATAACGTGACTCTAAAATCTCTAAAAGTTGGAAGTTCTGCAACAGTCAAAATAACACATTGTTTATGAGTCAAAACAACATAATTGAATCAAATAGCCATATATGAACCATATTAATATCAAAGATGAGTCACTAAGAAATTCAACAGAAAGAAACAAAATTCCATGGAAAAATTTATAATAAATCATACCCCGAAACCCGAAATTCGACGTTCTTCATTAATGAACCATTAATTGTTTAATCAACAAAGGAGTCAAAAAAATACACAAACAAAAACCTGAATTTTGTAGTTTTTGTTCAATCAACAAATTTACGCAAAAAATATTAGATAGTACTAATTTCTTAAAAATCAAACAATTAAAAAATCTGAGATTAGCAAACCGTCTATAAAGTAGATTTAAAAATCATACTCTTCAAAAACTCTAGAATTTTTACCATGTGTAGTAGTGTTGATCTACAATTTTCTTCTTCATCTAGTTCATCTCCTTCAATGTATCACTATGTTCCTGAAACTGTATCCATTTATATAATGTCATCCAGCTCTTCATCCGACTGGAGCTGACTATCTTCAATTTCTTATTCATCCAAATTAAAACCATCACTGTTAACATCATTACCTAATTCTCACATTCTTTTTGTCCCCCCCCCCCCCCCCCCCCCTCTTTTTTTAGGGTTTTGAGGTTATTTGGAGCTCTGTCCCTCTTCAAGAAATTAATTTTTAGGGTTTTGTTTAGATTTTTATTTATTTTTTAGATTTTTATAGGGTTCTTTGTATCACTTTTTTTTTGACCATGCATTTGTTATCTATGGGCCAATAAGTTTAAGTTCAAATGAAAAACCAAACAAGTCTTAATTCTTTATTATCAACCAAAACTTAAGTTATTTTTTTATTATGAATCAAACTTAAATCATATCTCTTCCCAAAAGTCAAAAAAAAAACAAACTAACTCTTCTTTATAAAATGCAAACTAAATTATAATTTAACTAGTTTTATCTTTATTCTCACAAATTTACCAATTATAAAATCATAGTTTCTACTTTTTTTCCCCAAAAGCAAACTAAACTCAAACTCTTTCTTTGATCCGTATTGAATTATAATTTTAACTAATTCTAATTGTTTTCTTAAAAAAATCCACAACACCCATACAAGTGGAAATAAAAACATTTTTGATTCTTTTCCTAAAACCATTCTTATAAAACTTCATAAATATAATCTATAAATATTACTCCCTTCGTCTTTTTTTTATCTGTCCACTTTGACTAAGTCAAAATATCAAGGAGACATGGAGGAAATGTCATGACTACACTTATTAAATGTGATATTATTACTAAAATTAAAATTAACATGTGTAATATATAAGAAAAATGTTTATCAAGTTATTTTATTATTTTTGGAAATTTTTGAAACAAGATAACAACAAATATCTTCCCACTAATTTAAGGAACTTTAATAGGAATCTAATATTTAGAGTCATAAATGTTTTTTTTAAAAAAATGAATGAAGATTAATAGGAAAGATATTAAATAGATTTGTTTATTTATATACGGAGATACTGCTTAAGTGATACTTCAGATTAATTGGAATATTTTGGTAGTTTGCATAATGAATATACAGATTAATATACGGAGATACTGCTTAAGATTTTGGATTCAGATTATATTAAAAATGATTTTATAATTATAATAAATTAAGGGTAGATATATCAAAATAAAATGGAGGACAGATAAAAAAAACACAGGAGGAATTCCTTGATGATGTTTTTTTTTTCTTAATCATGTTTGTATTAAGATTCATCGGGGATATTGGCTATTCAAAATTATCATTATGTCACAGATCTTATATAAACTTTATTATGAAAATTAGGTAATCAACGATATTTTTTTTGTTAATTCAGGGTATTTGGAAGTTAATTTATCCAATTATTTTGGGAGATATATGTACTAGTACAAACGTTGCCACTGTGGGAGGGCCGACCAAAGAAGAATCTGAAGATTGGGTTTGTCTGCGGCTACTTTCGCCTCTTCAGAAAAAGTGATACTTTCGCTCTGTTTCAGAAAAACTGATACTTTCACTTCGTTTTTCTGAAAATGTTACCTAATTTAGAACAATTTTTTTTATTGTTGTTTTATTGTTTATTACCTAATTTTCAGAAACGGAGCGAAAATATCAATTTTTCTAAAAAGGAGTGAAAGTATCACTTTTCCTGGAGGGGAATTGAAAGTATCGCTTTTCCTGAAACGGTATGTGAAAGTATCACTTTTCCAGAAACGAAAAATTAGTCGATTCATAAACCAAAATATGGTTGCATGATGTGTTATGCATTCTTTGTGGTGGTTTGCATAATGGTTATATACTCCAATTTTTGAGAATTGCGCCTAAAATGAAAGTATCACTTTTCTTGAAATGGAGGGAGTACAGTACATTGTTGTGTTAGTTGCAATGGAAAATTAGTTGATGCATAAACCAAAATATGGCTGCATAAAGTATTATGTATCCTTTGTGGTAATTTGCATAATGGATATACATTTAATTTTCTAAAATTGTGCCTAAAATGATAAATACCTCCGAGTTTTTCGTAAAAACTCTAAGTTTGATATTGTTGTTTGTACTAATTGCGTACAGTTTTTTATAACCTTTCGAACGAGATAAAATTTATAAAATTCCTAGTCATGGATTTTAAGATATGTTACATTAAAATTTTCCTTCCAATTATACCCCCGAAAAGATGGGATCCATAAAGAGTTATAGCAATTTGACTAAAAGAGAGGGACATTTTTGGTTTTTCGGCCCTAACCATGTCCAATATTTTTGTGTCAATTGATCACTTAGATTTTACAAAAAAAAAAGTAGCCATATAAGGTCCTTCCTCGCTTCGCTCGGTCGGCTTAATAATAATTGCATATAATTTTTTGGGCTATGTTAGTCAATCATAAAGGTGTGTTTGATTAATTAAATCATTTAATCATCTATTGTATATGGGTTATAGATAATAAATATGCACTTTTGTTATTGGAAGGAGGTTTTCCGATCAAGGGACTGGTTAACTCGCATTCAACTCATTGATTCACCAATGAGTTAGACTCTAATATTTTCCGGACAAAAATATCCCTTAAGTCCACTCACGTGTTACTTTTATTGACGGACTGATTCATAATGAATTGTATGTTGTTTAGTAACTTACAACCATCAACAACCAAAAACACTCGGATATTAAACTCTAAAACCTCCTTCCAATAACAAACTCGGATATCATCAATGTTTCATTTAATATAAAATCATCCAGACTTTGTCATTTGAATCACTTAAACTATATCTTCGTGACCGGTGAAAATAGAGATTTAAAGGTTTGGAAGACGACACTCAACTCTTAAAATTTACCCATTTTCAAAGATAAGAGAATTAAACAAAACATTTTGTGAATCCATTTATGTACATGAGTTTGCTGGAATGAAGAATCTCAGGTACACACTCTATTATAACATGTTTCCGACTTGTTTTTAAGTGCGTACAATAAGAAAAAATCAGTTTGTAAAACCTCGGTTTGTTTGTACCAGTGGAAGAGAAATTAATCATTCACGTTTTTAATTCAAAACGTGAATTCCAAATTTCTCCACAAGACAGAAGGCGGTGAAATGTAACACTTCACTACTTCTAGAGAGACGGTGGAACCTAATATTCCACTGCCATTTCATTAATGGTGAATTGTAATGTTGGTTGTCATTTTCTTTTCTTCTTCTAGTTTTGAGTGTTTAGTCTTATTAATATCACCCTCAATGTTAAGGAGGAAGATTTTTTTTCTTTAATTTCCCAGTTTTGAGTGTTTAGTCTTTACTAATATCATACTTAATTTCGATGTTGGAGAGGCATATACGCCATATTTTCAGTAACCAGTTCTTATTCATGTTTTTCAGTTCACAACAATAAATCTCGGAATAAACTTTACATCTGCGTAATAATATTTTGTAGCATCCAGCTATGAGGACACGAATAACTCTTGGAATAAGCTCGCAAAGTGCAGATACTAGCTGCAAAAGCTTTGTTGTTCCAAGTTGTTAAACTTGGTTGTTTTCTGTTGATTGTTCAAGTGGTCATGCTTTTTGTCTTAGATAAGGACCATTTATGATTATGTTTGTTAAATTGTATATCAAACTACAGGGCAGTCTTTGCATAGACTACGCCCATCTGCATCTTATGCAAAAAGAACTTACACAACAGCAAGCAATGAGGTATACACGTTTTATTTCTGTTCATTTGATGATTTTTAAGTTAAATCTGAAGCTAACATCGTGAGTTCATTTGATAGATACATCTTTTTGCCTTATCGTATTTTTTGTTGTTGCAATTTTTTCTTGGTTTTTTCTTTCTTTTAATCCATCTTTTTTTTTAAGAAGGTTCGTTGGGAACCTTGAAATGACAGTCCTTTTGTATTGGCTTGTTAGCCTAGATTACTAAACTTTAGCGTATTGCTGAGACAATCAAACACCGGTATGTCGAAACAAAAATAACACTATACAGGTATGCAATTTGTGCATACAATTTGCCTTTTGACTAATGATTGAAATCCCTTCAAGTCGTTTCTACTTCTAAGAAAGTAAGACGACGAAACTACCCACTAAACCAGTAATCCATCATCTTCTTTAACAACTCCAAAAAACTATCTTTCCACATATAGCTTACCCTGGATATCGAGCAACCTAGCTTTCATCCTATCTGTAGGTGTAAATAATCCACAAGTCCATGTGGAACAATCCTAGGTAATAAAGCATCGATAACAGATGAACTGCGAAGAACCAAATCATCTTATTTGGCCCTGATGCGAGAAAAGAGATATCAAGGGAACCCGTGAAGACAATACGTGTAAAGGTTGGAGGTGACTGAAGAGATGGCCATCTTGTACAAGTGCAATAAATGCACTGACGCAGTAGTTGAAAATATAAGAAGAATCTGGTCAAAGTAAGACTCGGCTAAATATATCTAGGGAGACATCGGCACCATTCATTAAACATACGACACCGGATAAGGGGACATCATGAGAAGGTATTGCTAGGCTCGGCCCAGAATCTTGGACCAAACTTTATTCCTAACCCGAGAAGGACATCAAGAAAGATGTACCCTAACTTACACTGTAACTTGGATGTATCATCACTTACGGTTATAAATAGAGGGCTATGTAGAGAGTTAAAGGGCAAGTGATCAGTGAGGGAAGAGAGAACACCAAGAGTTTAAGAGTGAGATTTGTGAGTTTGTAAGAAGATACATCCTTTGTAACCTCGAATCAAGTAATAAGATCATCCCTTTACCCCCGTGGACGTAGGTAATCATACCGAACCACGTATATCTTGTGTTCTTGTGCTTCTCTTATTTGTTTACTTCATTAGGAGTGTGTATGTTTATCTTCGGATGTAGTTGTAGGATTTTCCACATCTACATTCTGGCACCGACTAAGGGGAAGAACGTATAACATCTTTTGATACCTTGCATCAAAGCCATTAAAGAGAGATTCAAAAGATCCTAAAACATCTTTCGATGTTAGTTGACGCTAAGTGAAAGACTCTTATGGTTGAGGAATATGAGTTCATGGATGAGTCTTTAAAAGCTTCTTTTTTTTCTTTCTCTTCGAAACCCGGATCTGCTGCTTTGTTTTCATCTAATTTTCGCCGAGCTTGTAATGTCCTGATTTAGAGTCGAAAAATCCTGTCAACAGTCAGAGTTGTTTTGCTCTTGTGAAACAAAGTTCTCGTCGCCTGATTAATCAAAATTTTTCTTATCTTATGATTTCGAGTGAAAGAATCTTGTGATTTATGTTTTTTAAAACACTTTCTTTACGGAAAAACCATTGAAACAATTTTAATTAAGTTTTCAGATTTGAGTTATGGTCGATTGTGATCTCTTTTATGACTAAAACGAGTGGCTAGAAAAATTCGAAGCTCCCAAAAGAATCATCTTTGATGCTTGGTAGAGGCTAGAAAAAGCTTCATCTCGCTGGTCATGTTACGTCGTGGGTTATTTAATGAAAAATGGGTCATTTGTCAAAATATTTCTAAAACATGGTTCAAATGGACGAGTAAAAATTATTATGGGTGAAATGTACACCAGAAAAATAGTAAGGATGAAACTGGATTCATCCTGACTTAAACTTAAAAAATAGCAAGGATGAAACTGGATGCATCCTGATGTAAATTAAAAATAAGAAAAAGTATTTGAAAATGGGTAGGATGAAACTGTTTACATCCTCGCTATTTTTACATTTTTTTCCATTTAAACAGTATCAAAATCTAAATGTCCTTTTCACCCAAGAATTGTTGATTTTGGTCTTTTTAACCAATTTTGTGGTTATTTAATCACAACAGTAGAAGTGGAAAAATCAAGTCGAAATCATTGATTTAGGGTTTTCCAAAGCTATGGCTAGAAAGGGTACGATGAGCACTTTGAAGGTAGTCTCATCTTAATCCTATCGCAAGAGCCCTACAACATCATCACAAAGCCAAAAGGAAGAGAAAACTTGTTTGGATAACTTGTACTAGTGAGACACCGATAAATCGATTGACGAAGGTCATCACCACAAACCTTACCTAAGAAATAAATCCTCCGACCAAACGTACATATGATTAATGATTTCTGGCACAAGGAATGTTAGGACAAATAATGATTAATGCATACTAAAAGTACCGAAAGAGACGTAACAAAATAATATTTCAAAAGATTGTCTTATTAGTCAAAACAACCTTTTTTTGCTGAGTTCAGAAAGTTAAAGTAAAAAGGAATCGTACTTGGGTGAAACTTTTTCTCTTTCTGAAATTCACAAAAGTTGTACTTCGTCCTTAACTTTTTCAAAAACAGTCCAAAGTGAGGCACTGTCTATTTTTCTGACGTAGGTAGGGAAGGGTGAACCGAAGAGAGGAATCGAACCGTAACAGGAACTAACGCGCAGGAAGGAGTAACGGACTCTCGACAACAGAACAGTCGACAGCATCAACAAGAATAGTCCCGGGCACCGGGTGGAGGTATGGTAACTGTTAATGAGGAAGTCGACCTAGGCCAAGACGATGATCTCACCCCGAGAGAACTAAGGATCGACCCGAGTCAAATGAGACGAGGGGAGATGATAGACGGAATGACTGCGTCGGACACAGAAGAATACGAACAAGCATGAATGATGCGAGGAGATAAATATCGGACGGCTTAGGAACAAGAAGGCGAGAGGCTTAGGCGAGTGCACCTAGAATTGGGAAACACCACCCGAGACATTCCACCAATTGCAACCGCTCCCCTCGTAGTTCCTCCTCTGTCACCACCAATTCCACCACCCAATATGGTAGGTAACAAAGGAAATGGTCATTCCAGTCACGAGAGCACCGACCCGACACTGCTAGCAATTCTAGCCAATCATAGGAGACAGGAAGACATGATGAGGGAATTACGGAGAAGGAACCTGGCATTAGAGCATGAAAACTATCAACTTCGGAATCAGAGGTATGGGTCACGAGGGTCATCGAGCCGAGGAGCTTCCAGCAGTCACACCCGATCAGGACGGACTCGAACTCCGCCCCTGGTCCGAGGACGTATACCCGACCCTAACCAAACGATAAGCGGGTATGGTCATCTATAGAATTCCTCGACCGATGAAGAAGTGCATAATGGGAGACCTGAGGCGGCGACTGAGGCTAGAATCAAGCAACTTCAGGAGATGGTTAAGAAATTGGCTGGAGATGGCGAGGACGACAAGTTGGCAGAGGTGATTAGCGAAGCACAGAAAAATCCTTGCACCAAGGAACTTGAACGAGCACCGTTCCCTCCAAAGTGTACACCTCCAACCTTCCCATCCAGGTTTGACGGAACCGGCGACGCAGGAGAGCACATCAAAGTGTATAGCATGTCCCTATTAGAATGGAAGAACTATGACATGGTTATGTGCAAGTTTTTTCCAGCCAGTCTAGAAGGCGAGGCGAAAAATTGGTTCTATACTTTGCCTGATGAGTCCATTGGAAATTATAGCGTCCTAGTGGAAACATTTCTTAAAACATACATGCATAACATCATCTCTCGCCCAAGGGTGAATAAACTTTTCACACTGGCACGAAGGTTCAGGGAACCCTTAAGATCTCTAACATACATATGGAGGAAGTTGTGCACCGATATCGGGAAAGTACCTATCGACCAACAGATTTTCGGGTTCGAAAACTCATTAGGGAAATCTGACCCTATTTGGATAGCAATGTATACTGAGAAACCGCAGACATTAAGGGGGATGAGGAAGATGCAAGGGCATTACATCGCATTAGAGGAGACAAAAGAAGGGGCGCAGGATAGAGGAGTACAAGAAGCCAGTGCGTCGGTGGAACCTGTTCCTCGAGAAGACCCGAAACGACCAGAAAAAAGGTCGATGGCACCACAGCAAGGCTCGGGCAAGAAGGAATGGGTTGAGAAAGGAAAGAAACCTCGTCATGAACCAAGAACGTACACGCCTCTGAATGCATCATTAGAGGAAATATTCAAGGAAGTAGAAAAGAGGAACGACATCAGATACCCAAAGACTAGGGGAATGCAGTTTGACGAGATAAAAAACCATCCCGAGTTTTGTCATTACCACCAGTACCGATGCCACTCGATCCGAGAGGTAAAAGATATTGTCCAGCATTTGATCCGAGATGGATACTTGTTAATACAACGCCGACATCGAGCCAGCAGACTGATGCTCCCGTGCATCAAGTGAGGATCGACCGAGGAACTCAGTTCACCTGCAACACCATTTCACTCTCGGCAACCCAAGGATTCGACTTAGGAGGCAGCATCACTTCTAGAATCTGCAAGAGAGATCGGGCGGGAAAAGAGATCCTTAGCGTAGCTAAAACCTTGCTTATGGAACCATGGATGATGCAACCGATCACCTTTTCAGCCAAAGACGTCCCATTAAATGGCCAAGCACATGGAGATCCCTTAGTAGTTACCTTACACATCGAGGAGTGGGGGGTGAAAAGGATACTGATGGATGGTGGGAGCTCAGTCGAGGTCCTATTTTACGACACATTCAAGAGGATGGAATAATTAGATGACATTTTGATTCCTACAACTTATCGGATCTACGAATTCAACGGTACAGTGATCGTGCCAAAGAGGGAGGTCACTCTCAGAGTCTCGGACGGACAGGAATACTTGGACACACTTACCACCTTCTGTGTAGTGGATGTCGTATCGCCCTATGAGGCTATTATAGGCAGACCTTGGATCACGGGTATCAAAGGGGTGGCATCGGCATACCATCAGAAATTAAGGTTCCCATCTTACCGAGGGGTTGTAGAAGTATTAGGCGAACCACATGCTGCAAGACAATGTATGCAGCTGGATATTGAACAAAATGAGGAAAGGCGGTCAAGATAGCGCCGAGAAAATAACAAAGTTAAGGAGGCTAAGGAAGCAGAAGAGTTGGAGAAGGTGCTCTCACAAGCCATTGCAGCCTATGAAACGGGAAAGCCAGAGATCTTATAGCAATCAAAAGAGGCGACATCGGTCAAAGAATCGAAGCCCAACTTCTCGTCCTTAGAGAATACCCGACAAGTCAACTTGGGGACCGAGGAGGAACCTAAGATAGTAAAGATTGGGACCCTCCTATCAGACGAACAAACAGATCAGTTAATAACCTTGTTAAAGGAACACATGGATGTGTTCGCCTTCCAGATGCATGATATGGAGGGAATCGACCCAGAGGTATGCTCACATCACCTAAGTATAGATCCTAAATTCAAACCGATCCGACAAAAAATGCGGAGAATTGCACCCGAGTTGCAAGCATCGGTAGAGGCCGAGCTAAAGAAGCTAAAGATAGCGGGGATCATTCGTAAGGCTCAATATCCCTGGTGGATATCTAATATGGTGATAGTCCCTAAAAGGAATGGAGGGGTCAGAATCTGCATCGACTTCAGCGACTTGAACAAGGCCTGCCCAAAAGACAGGTTTCCCATCCCCAGTATCGATCAACTGGTAAAGTCCATAGTCGGGTACAAGACGATAACACTATGGATATTCAGGATATAATCAAATCCCCCTAGCTCCCTAGGATCAAGAACATACGTCTTTCTTCACACCCAGGGGGCTATATTGATACACCAAAATGCCATTCGGGTTGAGGAACACATGCGCCACTTATCAAAGGTTGGTGGAGGATTCGAGGACAAAATACACAACACCATCGAGGTCTATGTGGACGATATGTTAGTTAAAAGCAAAGTGGCAGCCAACCATATTGACGATCTCAGGGAAATATTTCAAACCATGAGAAAATATAAGATGCGGGTAAACCCGGCCAAATGCACTTTTTGGGTTACCTCAAGTAAATTTTTGGGATACATAATTACTGATAAAGGTATAGATGCCGACCCCGAAAAAATCAGGGTTGTATTGGAAATGTCGTCCCAGTGACAGTAAAAGATGTACAACGGTTAAACGGAAACTTGGCGGCATTAGGGTGATTTCATCTCACGGTCCTCAGATAACTGTAAAGACTTCTTCGGGACGTTAAGAAAATGAGAAAAATTCAAATGGAGCGAGGAATGAGAGGATGCATTCCAAAATATTAAGAAACATCTCGCGAGCCTACCAGTTCTGCAAAGACCCGAGCCCGATGAAGTGATTACCCTATATCTCGGGGCAACGAGTTATGCCATAAGTGCAGTCTTAGTTAAAAATGTGGGGGCAGAAGAGAAACTTGTGTACTTCATAAACAAAACCATGAACCCAGCGGAGAAGGACTACACTAGAATTGAGCAATTGATACTATCCTTAGTGTTTGCAACACAAAAACTTCGAATGTACTTTCAAACTCACAGAATTCGAGTGCTTACGAAGTCTTCCATAGAATCAGTGCTCGATAATGCAGCGAGGTCGGGAAGGATTTCTAAATGGAGTGCTCAAATCAAGCAGTTTGATATCTTCTATGAGATGAGAACGGCAGTAAAGGAACATGAAGTGGCCTACTTCCTGGAAGATTTCCCTTTAGACGATGAAGACGAAATTAAAGACATTCCGGGCATGGAAGAAGACCGAGAAGATCCTTTGACCTTCTTGAAACTTGCAGTCCGACGCGATGGGAAGTCTTCGTCGATGGGTCATCCAATAAAGATGGGTCAGGCCTAGGCTATTCTTCACCACACCAAAAGGGAAGAAGATGGTTCACTCCTTTAGGCTGGAATTTAAGGCAACAAACAATGTCACCGAGTACGAGGCTGTGATACATGCCTTACGAATGATTGTAGAAATGGGGATTCACGACGTGAGACTGACTAGTGACTCTCGTCTAGTCATAAGGCAGATCAATGGGAAATATGCTATACATGACCCAGTATTGCAGAAGTACTGGGAGCTCGCCCAATATTATATCGTCCAGATACCAAACATCAAGTTCCGGCACATCTGTAGAAAGGACAATCGACATTCGGATGCACTGGCATACATCGCCTTCATGCTAACATACTCGAGCATTGAAGGCATCAAAGTAATGAGAATCATGATGCCATTTGTTTCTGAGCCAGTAGACATAAAAGCATATGTAGCGTAACCACAGCTGATAAATACGAGAACGGCGATTGGTGAAAACCCATTCACCAATATCTGGAGACGGGAGAGATTCCTAAAGGACGACCCGAGATCAAAAAAATTAAAAGCAAGGCGACGGCATACGAACTACGAGACCGTGTTCTGTATAGGAAGTCCTACCTGGGGCCACTATTAAGGTGCCTGAGCAAAGAAGAGGGGCACTCAATCCTGAATGAGTTGTATTATGGTGTCGCGGGAAATCACAGCTCAGGTTGGAACCTGGCATCCCGAGCTAAGACCATGGGATATTTTTGGCCCTACATGAACGACGACGCAAAGCATATGGAATTAACCTGCGAAGAATGCCAAAAGTTTGGAAAAACGATACATGCGCCCGCAGTAACTCTGAACTCAGTGATCATCCCCGGGCCCTTTGCCAAGTGGGGGATCGATATTGTAGGGCCCCTACACGTCGGGTCGGGGCAGAGACAATATTTGATCGTGGATACTGACTACTTCACCAAATGGGTGGAGGCTGCACCACTAAGGAACATTCGGGACAAGGACGTTTTTCGCTTCATATGAGAACACATTATCTGTCGTTTTGGCGTGCTAGCGGCAATTGTCTCGGACAATAGACAACAACTCCAAGGCAAGAACATTGATCTATTATTTAACACCTATAACATCCGCAAAAGCAAGGCTACACCTATTTACCCGCAAAGTAATGGGCAAGCCAAGATCACAAACAAAACCATAGCCGACAACCTAAACAAGAAGTTGGATGGAGAATACTACGAATGGTGTGAGGAGCTCTGGCATATAGGACCACCCGCAGGGACGCGACTGGCTTATCACCTTTCATGCTAACATATGGGACTGAAGCCATCCTTCCAACTGAGGCAATGATACCTACTACAAGGACCGAGGCGTGGAAAAGGAACATCTCAGCAGACCTTATTTTGGCTAAGCTCGATGACTTAGAAGAAACTAGAGAAATGACTCTACAAAAAATGGAAAACTACCAAAGGAGGTTACAACGTGAATACAACAAACGAGTCCGACCGAGAGAATTTCAACCCGGGCAACTAGTATTGAAGGAACTACCCATCTACGAGCGTGACAACAAAGACGGGAAATTAGCGGCACGATGGGGCGGACCATATAACATTGTGGAAAAAGTCGAAAAAGGAGCGTATAAAATATTGAAACCAGACGGAACACCCGAGCCGAGACCGTGGAACACTCAACATCTAAAGCTATATCACCCATGAGAGGTGCATAAACAGGCATGATATTCTGTCATTTATTTCCTTAAAAATCCACGTGGGGTAGGGAATGTGACAATTGCGTCTAATGGTCATTCGTACTCGGGGCGACGACAATGTGCAGGTGCCGAGGTGACTTACACTCGAATGGACATTCGTACTCGGGGAGATGGCAGTGTGCAAGTGCCAAGGTGTCTTACACTCGAAGGGCTGTTCGAACTCGGGGCAGTGGCAGTGTGCAAGTGCCGAGGTAGTCTAAGGGCCCTGGTGGTTGGAAACCAGTGGCCGATTGTCGGGGCACGAGTGACCGATAGTCGAGCATACAACATTTCTCCCATCGCAAGTGGCCGAAATCACTTTCCCAAGCTAGTTAATTGATAACTTCTTGGGATATCGAGCCAATAAAACTTAGGAATGACCGAGTACCCTACCACTAGATCAAAATGATGGTGATGAGATACCTCAATCGGGACATGGCATTGGGCCCGATGACCCTCCCTGTTGAGTGTGTTCGACAGAAATGGACTTGACACTAACTAGTTAAACCACTTTCATGTAGGAAAACACAAACATGTTATAAAAAAAACAACGAAATGTGATCGTAGGAACAAGCATTAAAATTGTCAGAAACTAATTAAACAAACCGGTTGGCGACGCAGCACCCCTTAAAATAAGATGTTAGAAAAAATGAGAATGTTCAAACGAATTACAACCCAACATAAGGAGCATAATAGTGGCGCATCACTACAAAAGATCTACTCAGGCCTTTGGCGGAACTGATCCCGAACCATCCTTCTTAGCAGCAACATCGGCTCGCTTCTTATCCCTCGGTGTTGAACTTCTCTTTCTCGTCCGCAAGATCCTGAGTCAATTGAAGCGATGCCGCTTCGGAAGTGGCTACCTGACCGAGTAGCTGTGTCTCCCTCGCCTTTAACCGAGCAGCTTCCTCTTCCAACGACTTCACTCTTCTTTGTTCAACTGCAAACGAGAAAGGATGGTTATTAACAGGGTCACCAACATCATAACATCAAAACATGAGAAAACACAACACAATGCGGGCTACAACACCTTCAAGCAAGGGAAAAACTACTTTAACGGTTTCCTCGGACTTAAGTAGACTACACTCAAGGGATGAAATCTTGGAAGTTAACTCACGATAACGTTGTTCATTAAATTTCTTATGATCACTCTAATAGTCCTTCTGTCGAGCATGAGCCAACTGCAAGCCCGACAACTGAGCATGAGCCCACTCCAAATTTCGAGATACCTCATCAAATTGTCGAAGTTTCTCCTTTAATTCTTGGGTAGACCTTTCGGAAACATCTTTCTCTTTCAGTATCCGTTTACGATCAACATGTAAATCCCTAATCTGAAGCCTCAACCTACCACACTGACTTTCCAAGTTGTCAGCCAACAACGTTTTATCGGCAGCAATCCCTTGGACCCGAGACAAATTCATCCGAACATTGTCCATTTCTTCCGGCACATACTCAAATTTCTGATATCGAAGTAGCTCATCTCAAAGTTGCTCGAGCTCGGCCTCTTGACGGTCTATCTTATCGTCCTTATTCACGATTTTTTGGCGGAGATTGTCAACATGGATCAGGTCAATATCCAGTTTTCTCTTTAACAAACGATATTCAGAAGCTGCATCGGCATCTATGCTAGACATCTCGGCTAACAAGATAATACTAAGTTCAGGATATTGGCACTACGGAATCAATCATAGCTACTTAAGTTTTGAATAAATACCTTGGGTCTCGGCCAGTCATTTTTCTAACTATCGGTCTCGTTCCTGCTCTTGCTTTAATTGGAGAAGAAGACTCTCCTTCTATGCTATCTCCCTTCGCCGAAGAGCAGCATCCAAAAACTCCTTATTGGAATCCTGAAAATATTACGAGCGATTAACAACCACTCCACGTTATAGATGTATGATTAAAGAAAAATAACTCACCATCTGATCAAAGGTGCCCTTCAGACCGGCAGAGTACAAAGACACAGCATCGATCATCTGATCATCGGACAGAGAGGCAAAATCGGAAGAAGTAAGAGCCCCTATAGAATTGCACATCGGACCCGAGATAGTAAAGAAGTTAGTCCCGCCCGAGATAACAGGAGGAACATTTTCCAACAACACACCCTCAGGGATATCATTTTCTTCACCAGCACCAGACTCTTCTGTCGGCGTCAGATCCTCTTTTTCTCCCACACCACCAGTACTGTCCTCGTCGTCAAAAAGATCTTCGTCATCATCACCATCAGAAATAAGGATTACAACACCATCGGCGAGGGTGACACTTCTACCAGCAGATTGTTGGGGCATAACTTCCCCTGGGGCAGATTCATCGCCCTATGATTCATTTCCACTAGGCTTACCACCTATAACGATAGAAGAAACATCAGAAGATTTCTGGGACAACTTCCTCAGAAAATGAGACAAAGGAAGCCGCTCGTCGGGGTCCTCACCCTCAGTCGTCGAAGCATTTTCCACATCTCCCCTATCAGCTCTCAATTTCTGCACATGAGTCTTCGTCAGATACATTCAAGGCAACAAATAGGGGAAAGTACATGTACTGTAGGTAGAGCAGTATATTTGTTACCTTCCCTTCACTCATGTGCTAGGACCCCTATCTCCCTTCTTAGAAATCGAAGCCTTAAATTGACTACTTTGAGACTGATACTGCAAAACAACAATAAATCAAAACATGGCCCATATGGATACCCGGGCCGACAAAGTCAAAACAGACGAAGCAACTTACCTGATCGATGTTCACCACCTGATAAGCACGCAAGTGCGACGCTTTTTCACCCATAACTATATTAGCTAGGCCTCATTTTATTACTAATAAAGTTGTTTGTAGGTATTTTCAGAAAATAAATGTTTTTGGAAGAATCGGCTCGAAAAATGCACCCAAATTTGTTAAATGCACCCCCGGAGGACATTTGCTAAGCGGACCCCGGATTTGGCTTAGGGGCACCCACGATTATGTGCAACCCAAATTTGTTCTCAGCGCATCAATTACTAAGGGGCACTCACCTGTTATTCACACCCCAAAGCACCCCATCTGCTAAAGGCGCCCACGATTTTGTTAGGGGGACACCATCTTCATCATTCAAATTCTAATTTTGGCGGGAAAAGAAGTTCTCACCTGCGAAGTTTGTGAATCGATTTCTAAACGGGTTTGAAGGAGATTAAATAGCTGGAATTAGCATAGAATATCCTGTTTTGATTAAACAAGGTTGGTATGTCTGTTTAAACAGATTAACTTTGGCTATTTCTTCGGAGAGAAGTAAACAATGGAGTACGTGGATGGTAGGATTTTCTGCATTAAGATCGAGCAGATTTGGTGAGATTTTATTGCCGTATTTGATTGAGAACGAGTTTTCATGGTCAACAGAAGGTAGTAACTGCTTTAGATTCGATAATCAAAGGATATTTCTTCGGTTGAAACAAAACAGGGAAAGGGAGGATAACTCGGGATTTGGTTGTAACTGAGAATGGCAAGTGAGTGTTTCACATGTTTTCTGGAATTTGATAGAAGGTGACCATGTGTAGAAGATAAATAAGAAGATTTGAAAGTAACAGGAGTGCGTGAAAGAGCAAGAAATAAAAATTATTTCCATTTTTGGCAGCAGAGAATAAGAAGTGATCAATGAAGATTATACAGAGTTATTGTCGAGTATTCTCGATTCTGAAGAGTATATAAAGGGTTATGAGCGTTATGAGAAGGATATCGAGAGTTTGGGACGAAGAATAGAGAGTTGCAGAGCAACTTCTCTGCTGCTGCAGAGAAGAAGAAGAGGAAGAATACAGACGACTCACTAGGTCTGTCGTTTTAGAACTGTCATATTTTCTGGTCTTAGTGACAGTTTTTCTACGACAGTTTCCGAATATTGTTTACTGTAACAAGTGCTTAAGTTGTAACGGGGTTTTTGTAACGGCTGACAACCGTTGCAAACTCCCTATTTATAGTCTTTTCTCTTCTTTTCTTCATTGTAAGCACCAACTGAGCTAAAAAATATCTTTTGAGAGTGTCTACAATATAAGGAGTTAAACCCCTACACTAGGTCGACGGAGGAATCCGAATTTCATACATGGGTGAATTTACTTTATTCTCTATATGACTTTTGCACTAATTAAAATAGAATTATGATTTTCATTAATTAGTTATCATTTTATTAGATGGGTCATGCTTGCTTAAATGTTTGATGTCCCATGCTTACGATTTATAACTAATGTTATGAGGATCTACTTTGGAAAAACAAGAGTCGATGTTTTATTTATTTATTGAGCGATAATTGTTGAGAATGAATAATTGAGCCATATACTATGAATGCGGTGGAATCCTAGACCCGGTAACTCTCCCTTTATTATTAAATCTTTAAATTAAGTCTTCACAAGTCTTAGAGTTCGAATCTTAATTACTACGACAACAAATTAAAAATCACATCATTTTTGGCGCCGCCGACGCGGATTTGTTTTTAGATTAATTTTTAAGTTTATTTTTTTATTTTTTTTTATTTTGTACAGTATTTTCATTTTTTTTAGATTTTTTTTTCCTTTTTATGCGTTTCTTTTTGTATTTCTTTTCAGGGACATTTTGAGGATGATGACTTCTTATTAGGAGACGTCACCTACGATGACGCTGGCGGAATATAAGCGTAGAAAGTCAAATTATCAGGAAACCTTATCTGAGATGACGCTTGCTGAATATATGCGTAGGCAATGGTATGGAGTTTCTGCTCTACATGAGGTAAGTGAAGAATCTCCTCTAGAGATATATGAGAAGTATTACAAACACACACCGCCTAGTTTGGAACAAAGACTGAGATTATTGGAATGTCAAAAATTATTTAATGATGATGATGATCAGTCTTATAGTGACTCTCTGTTCCAGACAGAATTTGAAGATGACCCTGTGGACGATTGTGGTGATGATTTGCCTAATTCCATAGATGAATCCATCCCACAAGATAATTCACCCAACTTAGAGGATGTTTCTAGAACCCTAGACTTCCAAAAGTTGCCTAATTTAGGGTTAGAATTGTGTGCTTCTAGAGTGTTGTTGGATTAATTTGCATCTAAATACCCAGAGGACTTGTCTATTCCTGATACAGTGCATGAGCCGATTGATAATTCCTCAGTCTCAATAGAATCCCATATTTTGTTCTTTACGCACTTCCTTGTGCAGTAAAAACTTGGTTTAGGGGTAAATCTTGGTTTTTGATAGTTTCAGCGTCTCCGCGTTTTCATGACATAAGTGTGAAGCTGTCGTTTGTAAATATTGTATTTTGGGTCGATCCCTAAGTTTTCAGGTTATTAGTTTATGGGGATCCTTTTTATACATTCCAGTAGGTGTGTTTTTATTTTTTATTTTCATTTACTTTTTTTTACATCTTATGGATTTCACATCTTAAGTTTTGCATTGGATGACTCAATTACATTGAGGACAATGTAATGTTTAAGTGTGGGGGAGTGGTTAACGTTTTATTTTTCTTTTTCAGGAATTTTCTTGCATACTTTGACCAGCTTTGTAGCGGGTCTTTTCTATTTTCTTGCATATTATGACCAGCTGTGTAGCGGGTCTACAAAAAAAAAAAAATTTTTTTACAGTTGTTAGGGTTATGACCAGCTGTGTAGCGGGTCTTTTCTTTTTTCTTGCATGTTATGACCAGTTGTGTAGCGGGTCTCAAAAAAAAAAGAAAAAAATATATGACCAGCTGTGTAGCGGGTCTCTCTCTCTATCTTATTATATGACCAGCTGTGTAGCGGGTTAATCTTTTGTTGCTCGAGGACTAGCAAAATGTAAGTGTGGGGGAATTTGATAAGCACGCAAGTGCGACGCTTTTTCACCCATAACTATATTAGCTAGGCCTCATTTTATTACTAATAAAGTTGTTTGTAGGTATTTTCAGAAAACAAATTTTTTTGGAAGAATCGGCTCGAAAAAATGCTAAAGGCACCCCCAGAGGACATTTGCTAAGCGAACCACGGATTTGGCTTAGGGGCACCCACGATTATGTGCAACCCAAATTTGTTCTCAGTACCTCAATTACTAAGGGGCACTCACCTGTTATTCACACCCCAGAGCACCCCATCTGCTAAAGGAACCCACGGTTTGGTTAGAGGGACACCATCTTCATCATCCAAATTCTAATTTTGGCGGGAAAAGAAGTTCTCACCTGCGAAGTTTGTGAATCTATTTCTGGACGGGTTTGAAGGAGATTAAATAGCTGGAATTAGCATAGAATATCCTGTTTTGATTAAACAGGGTTGGTATGTCTGTTTAAACAGATTAACTTTGGCTATTTCGTTGGGGAGAAGGAAACAGTGGAGTACGTAGATGGTAGGATTTTCTGCATTAAACTCGAGCAGATTTGGTGATATTTTCTTGCCGTATTTGATTGAGGACGAGTTTTCATGGTCAACAGAAGGTAGTAACTGCTTTAGATTCGATAATCAAAGGATATTTCTTCGGTTGAAACAAAACAGGGAAAGGGAGCATAACTCGGGATTTGGTTGTAACTGAGAGTGGCAAGTGAGTGTTTCGCATGTTTTCTGGAGTTTGACAGAAGGTGACCATGTGTAGAAGATAAATAAGAAGATTTGAAAGTAACAAGAGCGTGTGAAAGAGCAAGAAATAGAAATTATTTCCGTTTTTGGCAGAGAATAAGAAGTGATCAATGAAGATTATATGGAGTTACTGTCGAGTATTCTCGATTATGAAGAGTATATAAAGGGTTATGAGTGTTATGATAAGGATATCGAGAGTTTGGGGCGAAGAATAGAGAGTTGCAGAGCAATTTTTCTGCTGCTGCAGAGAAGAAGAAGAAAAATAAGAACACAGACGACTCAGTAGGTCTGTCGTTTTAGAACTGTCACATTTTCTGGTCTTAGTGACAGTTTTTCTACGACAGTTTCCGAATATTGTTTACTGTAACAAGTGCTTAAGTTGTAACGGGGCTTTTGTAACGGCTGACAACCGTTGCAAACTCCCTATTTATAGTCTTTTCTCTTCTTTTCTTTATTGTAAGCACCAATTGAGCTATAAAAATATCTTTTGAGAGTGTCTACAATATGAGGAGTTAAACCCCTATACTGGGTCGACGGAGGAATCCGAATTTCATACATGGGTGAATTTATTTTATTCTCTATACGACTTTTGCACTAATTAAAATAGAATTATGATTTTGATTAATTAGTTATCATTTTATTAGATGGGTCATGCTTGCTTAAATGTTTGATGTCCCATGCTTACGATTTATAACTAATGTTTTGAGGATCTACTTTGGCAAAACAAGAGTGTATGTCTTATTTATTTATTGAGCGATAATTGTTGAGAATGAATAATTGAGCCCTATAATATGAATGTGGTGGAATCCTAGACCTAGCAACTCTCCCTTTATTATTAAATCTTTAAATTCAGTCTTCACAAGTCTTAGAGTTCAAATCTTAATTACTACGACAACAAATTAAAAATCACATCACCACCCAAAATGGACATGGCTCGGCTGGAGGAGGAAACTTGTCATTAAGAAGAGGACCGTGAATAGCAAGTGGACCTCGGTCCCAAGCTCGTCACACGTATGTCGGGCATGCTTGTTAGTCGTCTTCCCCTCAGGGTCCTCGTCCAAAAGAAGCTTCTTGAAACCCTCAGGTATAGTCTTATTGCAGTGAGGACTAGCAGCAAAACCGGCGAGATCACCATTAGTGGAAGTCCCACTCCGGTAGTTGGGAGAAAAACTGGCGGAGGTATAGTCGCCTGCTTCGGACGAATCATAGGTTGACCTGGCGGTGGGAGTGCAGTGGCCCTGACTTCGTCTCTCCCACTCGTTTATGAGGCGAAAGGTATTGACATTCCACTGAGCTAAGGCCCGATGAGGACGAAGCTTCGAGAGGGCCTCATACATAAACAGACGGCTAGGGTTGTACAGAGGGAAGCGTAGCCCAAGCTCCAATTGACCTATGGTAATGACGGTCGCCTCGACCGAGTAGGGAAATTCACAACATCACTTTATTTAGAACGCCTCTTTGGCCCGATTAGAGACTGATGTCATAACCATGAAGATCAAAATCATTCTTCAACTGTTTGATTAACTGCTCATCAGTCAAGTCCTTGGCAACTTTCTTGGCATTCCTATATGAAAAGGAAGGAGAACCATTAGAGGGGATAAAATTAAGGGCACGGGAATCATGATTAGAAGGACTGTCAATAATAAACAAGGAATCAAGAGGAGCGCCATCGTCATCAGAAAAGGTATAACTCACACACCTCTTTTCTGTCATGGAAGGGGTTGAAGAAGCCATTGAAGAGCAGAAACAGCAAAACTCGAACTGAAAGGTATGAAGACAAGAAACGAAGACACATCAGCAGCAATAAAGAGAGTCACGAAATGAACAAAGGGTGATTCAGTTTCTCAAGGAAATCAGAAGACAAGGAAACGATGGAGCAGCAACAGAAGGAAGAAAGAGAAGGCAGTTCTCTGAAAAAGGCGAAATAAAAGACCAAGGGTTTATGAAAAAATTTATACCCTCAGCAGTGGTAACCGACAGAGGAGGTCAAACAAGTCATAAAGACGACTATAGTGGGGAACATCATGGCGTGAAATACGGCATGGAAGCGGACGTGGAAGATGAAGCAGTTTCTTCCTCTCGTGTCGGTCACACAAGTGAAAGAAGGGGCATAAATGTAGGTGTAAATAATCCACAAGTCCAGGTGGAACAATCCTAAGTAATGAAGCATCGATAACAGATGAACTGCGAAACACCAAATCATCTTATTTGGCCCTGGCGCGAGAAAAGAGATACCAAGGGAACCCGTGAAGACAATACGTGTAAAGGTCGGAGGTGACTGAAGAGATGAACATCGAGTACAAGTTCAATAAATGCACTGACGAAGTAGTTGAAAAGATAAGAAGAATATGGTCAAATTAAGACTCGGCTAAATATATCTAGGGAGACATCGGCACCATTCATTAAACATACGACACCGGATAAGGGGACATCATGAGAAGGTATTGCTAGGATCGGCCCAGAATCTTGGACCAAACTTTATTCCTAACCCGAGAAGGACATCAAGAAAGATGTACCCCAACTTACATTGTAACTTGGATGTATCACCACTTACGGATATAAATAGAGGGATATTTAGAGAGTTAAAGGGCAAGTGATCAGTGAGGGAAGAGAGAACACCAAGAGTTTAAGAGTGAGATTTGTGAGTTTGTAAGAAGATACATCCTTTGTAACCTCGAATAAAGTAATAAGATCATCCTTGTACCCCCGTGGACATAGGTAATCATACCGAACCACGTATATCTTGTGTTCTTGTGCTTCTCTTATTTGTTTACTTCATTAGGAGTGTGTATGTTTATCTTCGGATGTAGTTGTAGGATTTTCCACATCTACACTATCCATAGGAAAAAGGAATTCCTGAAATCTAAGATGCCGGCTTAATATTCTCGTTCATTATGGAGAACGAGAGACCAATGTTTCAGTACGTAAGTGAATCCAAAAAAAAAATCCTGGCATGTTATTTTGGTTTACCGATTTTAGACGACGTTTTGTTCTCGTTCTAATGGCAAGTTCATATAGTAGTGAATTTCATTATCACCTTCTCTATGATTTAGTATGACAACAGGGTCGGGCCTGATAGGGAAGCAGGGAAAGCCCCACTTGCAGGCAACAAAGGCCCAAAGACAACAGAAAGCCTTGTTCTCGAAGCGGTTTTCATCAAATATTATAAAAATATGGACTAGATTGTTATTATATAAATTTGAATGGTTGGAACTGATTTATATGAGTAGTTTAACTTTAATAAAAACATTTTTAAATTTTTTTTTCTCCATCTTTTTTCTTTCCCCATCCTGACTCCTCCCTTTTCTTCCCATCTTGGACCACCATATGCTAATTTACTAATTCACAACATCACCATATGCTAATTTACTAGTTCACCACACCAGTAAGCTATTTAAAGTAGATAAAAGGAAAATAATATTTCCTTACTCCACGATTATCTTCCATAAATTATAAACTTTTTTATTAAGCACATCTTTTAGTTGTCCATTTTCGTATAACAATATTTTATTTGTGAATCAGTATTACACAAGTACTTCGCGATTTGTTCGAAAAAATTTGTCCCGTCTTTTGGCCGTTTCGCATATTAGTCTCGTTCTAATCCTATCCAAGAAAAAAAATCGTTGGCATTTCTGTATAGGGGCAAAAAAAAATTAGTTAGCTTCGGGGAAAATTCTTTTCAGGAACGGCCCTGATGACACAGTTAGCTAGTCAGATTGTTGACAAAAACAAGTGAAGAAGTTAAAGAAACAAAAATCAACGCAGATAGATCTGGGTGAAAAATCTCGTTGTAAAAACTAAGTTCAATCGTACCGAGAAAGCTTCGTAAAACATATTTTATAGGGTTTGTTCTTCACGGCTTGAGTTAGGAGGAGAAGGGATATTTTGTTTGGGTTAAGGAAGAAATATGTGTTTGCGGGATACTTGAGGGTATATTTGTCCGCTTCAATGGATAATTTAGACTCGGGTCCATTTGACGAGTTAATTCCGATTTTCCCACTCCCTTGATCCAAAAACCCTCTCTCTATAACAAAAATGTAAATATGTGGGCTACATTTAATTAGAAGAAGCCTTCTAAACGAGTTTCAAGATTTCGACATATTACTACAGCGGTGAAATCTGAGTTCTACCAGACACACGAGTGATACTGATTATTCAGGGAGGAAGGATTCAAGAACCACTAGTAGGAAAAAAGCTTAATAGAGAATTTAACAAACTATTGAAATAACTATGAGAATCGGTTGAATATCTGCCTCTGTATCAGTAAACATTAGTGTGCCGAAATAAAGTGTGACACTAGAATTTAATGGTATTTAATGGTAATACCGACAGGTGTTAGTATTAAAACGAAAATACTACTTCCTATTACATGGCGTTTGGTTCTGGATACCGACAAGTGTTTTATACAAGAAGAAGTTGCTAAGTTTTACGCATTTTAAGCGCAAGTGTGGAATTATAGAACAAAGGCTATGAACTCACAACATTCTGGTTTTTGATTGGCCGCCTCAAAGGAAAAGTGATACAAATTATGGAAAGGATCGTTCACATAGTTATTCACTCATTCTCATCATCTCGTAGATAATTTTTTATGAACTCAACCAATAATAAATTTGAATGGCCAAAACTAAAATCCTTTCAAGTCAGATCCAAAAATTTACCTAACAGCCTATTTTTTCGGGTCTGACTCGTGATCTGAATATGACTCGACGAATTAGATGTCAGGTTATTTGTTTTTTCATTGTCGATGTCTCATTCGAGGCCTGACTCGGCTCATATATCTAATTTCGGGCTATTTGGTTTAGTTATCACTTTGTATATCTAATTAGCTTGGCACATATCCAACTGTATTAAAAAGTTTTTTATAAGCTACAAATTAATAGTTTTTGAGTCAGATGTAATAAATTAAATTCAGATGTTTTGGATCCATACGAGTCGGTTGAGTCAGGAAAAAAAAAATAACATGTAAGAAGCAAACTTCCTTGTGAATGTAGATTAAAATGAACAATATAATATTTAGACCATGCATGAAGATACTCCCCGTGGATCTTGGACAAAGGTGAAAAATCCACGGTTCAATCCCAAGTCTCATATCTTATGGTCCAACTTTGGCAGCAAGAACAAGTGAACATATTTATGTTCCCTTGTTCTTGCTGCCAAAAAATAGGCATGATTAAAAGAGGATTCTAAAGAAGAAACTCTATCCCAAAGTTATCCACATATTACTCCATTTGTTTATATCACTTAGTCCCAGCTTTCCCAGTATATCCGACTCTGGTCGATACACATAGTCACATAGATTACGAGTTATGTTCACGCCTAAGAATTACTCAATGTCTTCATTAACTTAAGCTTCTCGCCAGTTGAAAAAAGCTATAGTAATGTGTTATCGAATATTTGAACACCTCGAACGAGATACTTACTTGGGTCATTGAATTCGTTCTGTAAAACTCTTTCGAACGGATACTAGACTTATGATATATAATGAAACCTAATCCAATAAGTTGGAATCCAATATCGAGTGATAAAGAATCCATTGAAGAGAAGCAAATAAGCTAGCATGGCTACTCCGATAGCATAGCCTAACATAACATCTGGAACCACGCAGGGGGAAAAGGTTGCAAAGGATCTACCGACCCAAAATGAAGCCAGGCTTGCAATGAAAAACAACACAAGAACCCTGAAAATCCACATGACAATCTGACCACCTAGAACATCGTTGCTGTAAAGGCGATAGAGAGCATGCTTAATGCAGGTATGGTTGTAATTAAGTGTGATAGAACATAAGATGGACGACGATATGCATTGTAAGTAGTTTCTATCATGAATATGTATCTCTCTTGGAGGAATTCAGGAAGAGCTTGTATATAGTTGTAGAATATTGTGGAGATGGTGAAAACCAATATACCTAATCGTTCTTGTACACCTTTTGGTGTATTATCAAGTTGCCAGAATATAGTGGCTATTAAATCCTGTTAGAAGAACCGTTGTTAGTCGCTCCAACAAAGTTTAGGTATTCGAGTTGAATTTATCATAGACCGATTGGAAAAAAAATATATTTCACATACCTTCGTTGATGAAGTTTTTATTGACGTCGTCGTTCTTTAATCTTCAAGTTCGATTGATGAATTATGATAACTCAACTACCATGCTCTATTCCAAGTCGGAGACCGATTCTAGTAGACTATAATCAAGATTTAATTTTTATCATCTAAAAATTGACAAAAAGCTATACATGTCAAAACTTGTGAATTTGACCGGGTGAAATCCAATAGTACTCATTATATGGATGATTCAAAGAGCTTTCGAATCTATTAATTTTGTAGAAATCTGAATAGTGTTTAGAAAGAATAAGGATGTTTTACAAGTTGATCTATTTTTGAAACAATGGAATCTTTAAACAACTAAAGTGATACTTAATATACATTTTTACCCTCGAATACATATACGTTAATACTAAAGTTGTATTATTAATATCAGGTTTAAACCCAGGCTTCACCAAAAATACTTATATACTTCAGTGAATTTGAATTCACTATTACAACCAAGTTTAAATTCGCAATTACAACAATTTTTTTTATTGCTTTTGGATTTTCTAATGGAGTCCGATGATATTTTCAAGTATATTTTTGAAAATGACCGATTCTAGTGTGACGATGATCAGGATTCTTACAAGGTCGATCAATTATGATGATATATGGAGCAGATCATTCCTTTGATGAAGGATTTTATCTTAAAAAATTAAGAAAAAGCTTTTTAGATGGTTAAAGTCTATTGAGATGGTTATCTTTTTACTACACCGTTTATCTCTTTGATTTATTATTGTGTACAATTGTTGTATTTTAATTCTTACGGGATACATTATAAAAAAAACATTTATGCTGCATTATTATGATGTGCTCTCGAATTTTCATATTATCAAGATTCTAGTAGATGGAATATTGATTCTCCACCACTATGTATCTATTCAAACCTCAGCTTTAATGAGGTAATTTAATAAATTATGGATTTTTTAAAGCCTATCATTCCTTCCGAAAAGTATAACTATATAAAATTTTGTTCTAGATTACGGACAAGTATCATATTCGAAGTTTTATATTACTCTATTTGGGCACATGTTAATTATTTTACTTTATTCTATGTAGGGAGTCGACGGGACAATGAAGGGGATAATGAGGCACAAGTCTTGTCAATGGTAAAAATACAAATTTAGTATTAGGGTTAAGGAACGAGTAAAATCTGTAGTTGCATCTTTTCTGATGCCTACACCCATGATGATATTAACCATCAAAACATACATTAACACACATAAAAGAAGATAAAGTGCAGAAATGTAAAGGGAGACAGATCTTTTTACGTAGTTCGGTCAATTGTGACCTACATCCACGGATTTCACTATGTTGTGAGGTGTTTATAAGATCTACATTGGGGAGGCTCTCATGGAGCTCTTGGAAAGAAGAAGACCTATGGAGGCCAGATGAGAGAGAGGGGAATAGCCTTGGTTGTACGACCATCCCTACTAACCTATTTTTCTTTCTGTTTTATAGGGTAGGTGGTTACATTAAATTACATATATGCCCCTAGGGCTGACTAGATGGGATAAGACTAAGTGGTTGGGTATACATAGTGTATTTGGTTACATTTTAGTAGGGTACTTCGACCCTAATCTTGCGCCACGTAGCGAGCTCATCTTTTTCCCTCACATTTTGCTCCTTTGGTTGAGGGTTGTTGGAACAATAATCCTTAAGAAAATCAACATCGGTATGGCAGTGGAGGCGAGAGAAGTGGCTGAGCGAGATTTCTGAAAATGCTTGGTTCTGATCTGGCTTGTAGTTAGACTTCACTTCTGTAGAGTGTTTGGTTGGGGTCGTCCGAGTTGGTTGTTGCGATGCTTGTGCTTCACGATCCGTGATCTGTGCTACACGATGTAGAAGTGCGAGTTGCGACTCCGAATAACAGTGCGAGGTCACTCTCAATTCTTGGTCTTTGATTCTTTGTTGGAGTTGGTTCATGACTTCAGTTGGTGGTGTGTAGTGAGCTTTGTGGCTCTTTGTTGTTGCTGAAGGAACTTCGCAGAAGAATATTACCAGCTTTTAAAATATTAATACTTGCCCCTGTTCTTGTGTGAAGTTCTGAGGCAGTCCTTGTGTTCGTGATCATTGTGGTTGTTCCTTGGCAGTTTGTGCTCCAGCTCCGTTTGTCCTGGTTAGCATCAGTTCTTGACGACTTGTTGTGTAGTGCTTCTCAGGACCATCATGGGTACCTTTCTTCACAATTGGCTGATTGCCTTTGCATTTGTAGCTTGCTCCTTGCTCCGAGCGATGAGGGTTTTTCCTTATTCCAATATTTATGTTCCTGCTGTCATTTGAGAGGATAAGATTTTGGAAAAATCCAAAATAAACTCCATGAAATGAAATAAATTGAGATAAGCTGAGGATAGTAAGCTTTGAATCCTGTAGCTTTTTACTGGTGTAAAAAGTCTTATGCGTGTGACACATCGCTGTGGGGTCTTGCCAAATGACTTTGAGATTGCAGTCCGAGGTCATGCTCCGAGGGCTTACTAAATGCCTCAAATCTTGCTGCTATAAGATTTATCAGATGCCTTCGGATGGTGGTACGAGGTCTTGTTTTGGTTCCGAGATATATCGGATGCTCATATATGTGGGGACTCAAAATGTCTTCGGATGGTAGTCCGAAGCCTTGCCCCGAGGACTTACTGTTTGCCTTGAATCGTGCGGACGTAAGATTTTGTTGAATGCCTTCGGAGAGGAATCCGAGGTCTTACTTCGTGCTCCAGTTGGAGGCTTGTGTATGTGGGGACTCAAAATGTCTTTGGATCGTAATCCGAAGTCCTGCCCCGAAGGCTTACAGATTGCCTCAATTTGTGATCCTAGGATCTAAACCTTTCTTGAAGGTACTGAGGGTATGCGCTGCCCCCTTTGGTTTTTGAAAGCTTAAAAGCTTATAGCTTTTGAAAGACAAAGTCAAGATTTTGTCCCTAACTCCATTTTCTGATTTATAATGCTACTACCGGTAGCTTGTACCTTGATATAATTTTGCTTTTTGCAGTTATATGAGGGTCACACCATTGTGGTATCCCTTTCGTCCTTGGACAAGTTATGGGCTATAAGGCCGAGAAGTGGTCAGCTTCCCATTTGGCCAGATAACCTCTTACAATACAAGTCGAGAGGATTTCAAGGATCCTTCTGATGCCGAATATGTGTCATATATTCATGAATTATGTACAGTGCTTCTCTTTGGGAAGGATGCTGCCCCATAGTCGGCTCGTGGCGCTAACTAGAGTGAGGGTGATACCTCTGATAGTTGATTCACACTTTAGCCTAAAGTGAGTCAACTACAGGGTATCTCTTGAAGTACATGACATCATCTGACTCGTGGTCGAGATGGAATTACCCTAGGTCAATGTGTCCGTCTCGGGTAGCTTGAGCATTGCTCGCATCATCTTGTTTGAGGATGGGATGGTGTGGCTAGCACCTTACCATTCGTGATGATCTTGAGGAGATGTTTCCTCGCATAGGGGTCATGCCCCTGTTACCATTCGTGATGAACCTGAGGAGATGGTTCCTCGCATATGACTAGTATCCTGATTACCATTCGTGATGGATCAATACTAAGCGAGTGAACCTGCTAACAACATATATAATTCATGCATTTAACAGATCCAAATAATGAATAAAACAATCACATGGAAATAAATCATATGGCATTGAGAACAGGTTTTTCTCGTATGGGGCTCATGGCCTGATTACCATCATGATGGTTTTGAGAAGATATTTTCTCGCACGAGGGTTTGGTTTACCCAGATACCATTCGTAATGGTATCGAGAAGATGTTTTCTCGAATGGGGATCGTGCCCCAATTACCATCTCGAGAAGATGTTTTCTCGGATGGGGATCATGCCCCAATTACCATCCGTGATGGACAAATTTCATATTAAGAACACTAAGTTACCCTACAGGAAAACGCAGATATGACAAGAGGAAGAGATTTATATCACATTCATTCAACATTCATTAAATGTCCCTGCAAGCAAACACATACATATAACGCAAGAGGGGGATGTATGTATGATACACCAAGTAACCCTGCAGGAAAACACATATATATAACTAACAGATGTACCATACATACATCAAATGTACCTGCAAGAAGACAGAAACATAATAATAGCTTTATTGCGGATTACGACTAATCCGACTCTAACCTTAGTGCATGATAAACATGCCTTTATGCGGATAATTAATTCGACTTAACTGAACTCTCCAACCCTAATGGAGATTTGTTGCAAAACATGAAATGTTAATTCATCACATATAACGTTAAAGCATTCATTAATTCTAAAAGCATTTACTTTATGTAAACATTTTCTGTTCATTCTTATGTGATATGATGTCACATTGTCATTTATAGTGATGCTCGTTGTGGAGCAGGTGCGCTAGATTGCGGCACCTAATTCTGGATGTACCAGTGTGATATGTATATCGGCTTAGTCTTTGAGACTAGCTTTTCTAGCTTGCTTTTAAGAAAAATTGTGCCTTGGTTAGGCATATGTATATTCAATATATAAGTTAGAAAGTGCCTTTTTTGTCCTTAGACTGGCAAAAAAGGTAGGAGATCGTATCGTCCTTTAGCTTTGTAGCCTTTGACATGAGGTTTCCTTTTGCCCTGGAAATTCCAATTATTGGTTAATGACAGTGGAGAAAGTATAGTTATAAATGATTATGCTTCAAGTCAATGACTAGGCATATTTAAGTTTATTTATATAAAATGATAAATTTAAAGATAAAGAGATAAGATGTCCCCTGCTATGGACAATATTTGCAAGCTAATTCATGAGCTTGGCGAGCTCGGATGCACTGTCGTGATCGATCTGAGATGAATGCATTGAGCATGTAAAGCATTTTATGTATATTATATCATGATAATTTATTATGAATGGCATTTGAATTTTAAATAGCATATATCAAGATATACAGTAAGAATGATATCATCATGTGATCAATGTGAAAGTTTGTTGTAAATATTTTTCATGGAGTTGGCTACCTAGAGCCTACATGTTCTAAATGAAAGGAAATGTGCCATTGGCATACTATTCTTTATTAGCGAGTTTGTGTTGCTCATTCAAAGGCAAGCAATTCTAATGTGTTATATCGATGCTAAAGTTTGCTTCTAAAGCATTCAATTGCTTATACGAATATATGTAAAGTTAAGTCTTTGAGACTAGAGATACTTAGCCTGCTGTGAAGCTAGATAATGGTTATTAATCCATGTATATTGTTTCCAAGATGGCTGTTCCGAGATAATCCTGGTGAGCATGGATTTACCATCTAAATCAGGTGCGATAGCTGAGCTCCTCTGTTGGATATATGGACGTGCACCTGCTCTGCTGTTCATTGAATGTATCAAATTTCTTTAAAACATTCAGTATTTGTTTAAGCATTTGAGTATGAAGCTAATCTAGCATCTCATGTATGCAATTAAAAAAGTAAAGCAGAGATAGATGTGGGATAGTGTTATCCGAGTTGTTGATCGGGTGACATGTCCGAGTTGATGCTTCTGATACGATGTCACTGTCACGATCCGAGTTCATACTCCTCGTCCGAGCTCTGGTTGGCTCAAGTCGTGCTGGCTGCTACTTGACTTTATGATCTTAATCGAGCTGGTTGTCTTTCCGAGGTTGTGCTCTGTATTGAGCTGTCCGATATGGATTGAGTCCGAGATTGGAACTCATTTGAACATCATCTTTCTGGTGGACTCTGTTTCCTCGCCTGTGGTCTGAGATTGATGAGTCCGAGCTCTGGTTGGCTCCCATCGTGATGGTTGTTTCTCCGCGACTTGGTCTCGAGTTAAACACGAGCTGGTGATTTTGATGTGGTGTCGTCCATCATCGTTATTCTGTAACAGCAAATCATTCAAGTGAGTAATCTCAATGAACTCGTTCTGAAATTGCTATGTAAAGCAGTAAGAAGGGAGAGTGAAGAAAAAGGCCCAAAATCAGGCTAAGATAGTGAGACATCCGAGTTCATGCTCTGGTTGTCCTGTTGATTTCTCGTCCGAGATTGGTGCTCGGAGATGTACTGACGAGTACGAGTGAATCAGGTCCGATGACTGGTGAGTCCGATGTGGGTGGAGCTTTGTCATTGTCTGTCCGAGATAGATGCTAATGGATTGAGCTGCACGAGATGGTAGCTCCGAGTTGAGCTGTCCGATGTGAACTGATATCGCTTCTGGTCCGACATCGTTGAGCTGATGGTTTCGAAGTGGTCAGATGTGATTTCGTCCACCATTGCTTTTCTCCAATAATCAAACCAACTAGATTAGTAATCGGCTGACTTCGTTTAGGAATTGCTGTTAAGACAGCACGAAGAGAGATTGAAAAAATAAGCCCCGAGTTCATGCTCTAGTTGGCTTGCAGTCCGAGCTCTGATGAGATGGCCTCGAGGTGGTCACGATGCTGGTGAATCATTCCAATGGGTTGTCGTCCATCGTCCTTGTTATCCGAGTTCGGTGACCAGAGGTGAACTGATGGGTCCGAGCTCAACATCGCGCTGGCTTACTCTTGCTCTGGTCCGATATAGACTGAGCTTTGACTGTTTGTCCGATTGAATCGGTGATGTCTCCGTGAGTTGGCCTAAAGACGATTATGATGCTGGTGTTAATCTGTAATCGTGAACTGCTCCGATGTAGCTTCATTCATCACCATTTTTTCTGTAACAACAAGTCAGTTAGATTAGTGATCATGAGTTAGCTTCGTTCAGCAATTTCTATGTTGAACAACACGAAGAGAGAGTGATGAAAAAGCCCTAAATCAGGCTAAAGTTTTGATGAGGTTCTATTCATCTTTCTGCTGGGGCTTTTTTCTCAGCAATATGAACGTCTCTTTCTCCTCCGTTTGGTTGATCGTCTGTCCGAGTTTGATGCTCGGAGGTGAACTGTTGAGTCCCATATGGCTGTCATGAGCTCGAGTTGAATATCGTGTTGCTGCTCTAATATCTTCTTCCGATGTAATTTTTTTTATCGTCGCTGGCAGTAGAGCTGAAACAACAAATCGTTTAAGTAGATCAGTACAAACCCGATCTAATTCGTGTCGCATGAAGTACGAAGGATATGTAGATGTTCATTGGATTTCATCCATAGAAAACCTAGATTAGGCTAAAAATCACTATTTTCAGAGAAAACTCTTAAATGGGTTTGAAGAATAAGGTCTACTGATTGTAGATCTGTAAACAAAAATCATTTTTAGTAAAGATTTTGAAGCAAAATCAAGACTTGTATTGAAGAACAAGCCCTAGTTTTTCTAATAGATTTTTCTGAAATTTTTTTGCTTTGAATCTTGTAGATCGGAAAAATTAAGAAGAAGATAAAGAGATATGAGGAGAAAAATTTGTTTCCCGAGGATTGTTGATGAAAGCTCGCTGGTTTCAGCGCTGTTGGAGTTTTCTTTGTACTATCCGATGTAGAGATTTCATTTTCTCCTTCTTTTTCTTAGGCTTTGTTTGGAATCGGACGAGACACCTTGTTGTCCGAAGCTCCAGGATCTTTCACAAGATTACCCTTGAAGCACTTATTTCAACTAGATCTTCACTCTATCTGATACAGAACTTGCTGGCAGCAAAGTAATGATCTTCTAAGAGCAACCGCAGTGGTGCGAGTATAACCAAAGACCAAAGAGGAAAAAAAAAAAGATCAAATTTTGGGTTTAGTATGGTGTGTGACGCTACGGTTGAAAGACTAAATTTGGTCAGACGTACATTATACGTTCGCCTGGTGTGGAGCGTAGACTATACCAACGCCTGATTGGGACGTGCACTAAAAAAAATGAAAGAAATGGGGCGGAGGTATAAAGCCCGCCCCACTAAATTGATTTTCAAAACAAAGAATGGGGCGGGGGTATAATGCCCGCCCCACTAAATTGATTTTCAAAACAAAGAATGGGGCGGGGGTATAATGCCCGCCCCATACAAAATAATTAAAAAAAAAAATGGGGCGTAGACTTTACGTACGCCCCATGTGGAGCGTAAACTATACCAACGCCTGGTGTGGGGCGTAGACTATAGCAACGCCTGATGTGGGACGTGCACTATATGTCCGCCTGGTGGTGGGGCGTGAAGTATATCAACGCTTGACTATATCTGGGTTTAGTCTTGGTCCCAGACCAAATATACTCTGGGTTTTAGTCGTTGATCAAAATTTGATCGATAGTACGTTCCACTACGTCTGTTCAAAAGACCAAATATTTGGGTTTACTCTCCCACTGTGGACGCTCTAAGGGACTAGGTTGGATAAATCCATCACTCTAGTCCATGTTTCTAGCGCCAAAATGTAGTTGCATCTTTTCTAATGCCTACACCCATGATGATTTTAACCATCAAAATATAAAAGAAAATAAAGTGCAGAAATGTAAAGGGAGACAGATCTTTTTACGTGGTTCGGTCAATTGTGATCTACATCCACGGATTTCACTATGTTGTGAGGTGTTTACAAGATCTCCATTGGAGAGGCTCTCATGGAGCTCTTGGGAAGAAGAAGACCTATGAAGGCCAGATGAGAGATAGGGGAATAGCCTTGGCTATCCGACCATCCCTACTAACCTATTTCTCTTTTTGTTTTATAGGGTAGGTGGTTACATTAAATTACATATATGCTCTTAAGGCTGACTAGATGGGATAAGACTAAGTGGTTGGGTATACATAGTGTATTTGGTTACATTTTAGTAGGGTCCTTCGACTCCTAATCTTGCCCCACATAGCGAGATCATCTTTTGCCCTCACAAAATCTGTGCCGTCCACATTTGGTCCATATAAATGGTAGGTGCTACATTTTCATCCGCGTCGGATCCATAACACGTATGTCTAACATCCCCGGATAGGCTGATGGATGAGTTGGATGGTGGCAGATCCGCGGATTTTGTATTAAACATTCAATTTAAGTAAGGTGAAAACAAAAATAAGAGATCCTCCAATGGTCATATGGTCAGCTTCACATGTGGCATTGTGGGAAGACATCCTTTATCCTATATATTAACAATTTTCCCTAAATATAAGGAATGAAAAAAATCTCTCTCCAACCGTATTGTATTCTGAACCTTTCTTTGCCTAGCTGTAAATTTATTTATTTTTTTAATAAAGTGATTATCCATTACGCGGTCGTAGGTAACTCCCTCTATTATTTTGGCGGCATAAAAATTTGGTAAACAGAATCCCTCCAAAAACTAGGTCATGAGTTATTTTGATTTGTCTATAAATAGATGAGAATATGCAAACTCTATTTCATCTGTTCTCTTCTTGAGTCAATCGCTTGATAGAAATTAAGATCTAGAGAAAAGTTTGGTGAGGTTCAATCTTTTGTTTTTCTGCTGTTCTTTCATTTTTTGATTATCATATATTTTTGTTTAGATCCGGTAAATTTAATTATCATCCAGTTTTTGCCTTGGATGAGATGTAATCAACCTATATTGATTAAAGTTTTGTTACATATTACAATATCTTTAGTTTTTAGTTTGTTTTCCTGGTTGATCTTTGTGTTCTCTGAAGGAGTAACTCATTAAAATCTAATATCAGGGCTTATATCATGATCTAGAGTAATCATATGGTTAATAAAAAATAATTATTTGGTTGATATATTATTTGTTTGTATGCTGGGGTTTGTCTGTACTATGCATGAATCTAATATTTCAAGTTTTGCGCAGTTGTTGGTGAAGTATGTCAGACCGTATGTCAATCGAGAGTCAACAAACAAACAAGGAAAATGAAAATGTTCATGTTCCTGCAACTTCTCCTGATCCGGGTGTTGTGTTTGTAACCCCACAAACCCACTATCATCATTCCTGCCAACAACCACAGTTTCCTATACAATACCCTCCTTTTGGTATGAATCAGTTCAGTAGTCCGTTTTCATCGAATGCTGAACACCCATATGGGGTTGGGTATTCCTTTCAAAGTCATATGAATGCCCCATTTCCCCCTTCCCAAACTCAATCTTTAAGAACTTCAGTAACAAAAAAGAAAGGAAAGGGAAAGAATCCTTCACCAATCCAATCTTCCAATCCTCCTCGTCGACTTTGGACGCCAGCTGAAGACATCGCACTGACGAAGGCATATCTCTACGTCTCTGTCGATTCGAATGTAGGGAAGGATCATACAAGTGAAAGAATGTGGAATCGTATTTTGGTTGCTTGGAGGGAGAACATGGGCACTTATGATGAGTCTCGAAAAGCCAATGGCTTATCATTCCGTTGAGGTCTGATCCAAGCTGCTGTAACTAAGTTTCATGCTGCATATGAACCTATAGATAGAGCTCCAAAAAGTGGAGTTTCGATTGAGAACTTGGTAAGATATTCATTCTTCTTATTTTATACTTTTCTTTTATAATTTGCAGTTTAAGATTATGCAAGAGGAACGTATGTTATCAAGGTGTTTGCTAGGCATAACTCCTAAGTTTCTCAGTTTCAAATTTGGTATGAAGATAATTTTCCATTTAATATAATGCACCGTAACTTATATAACAAAGCTTTGTGATATAAACATGTGTACTTCAGGATAGTAGTTACCTATTACATAGATAGTCTATGAATTCGATGATAAGATATTTTGATCGATTGTTGTTGCTTCCGCATTTGCAGAAACGAGATACACTGAGACTTTACAAGGAAACTGGGGATGGATCAGCATTCAAATTCGAACATTGTTGGGAAATTCTGAAAGAAAATCCTAAGTGGTGTTCACTTCAACTCACTAAGACTGGAACTTCAAAGAAAGAAAAGAAGACTGCAGGTGAAGGTCTTGCTGATAGTTTAGCGCAGACATCACTTACTTCTTCACTGCCGGATGGTGTCACGGATGTGGATAAAGAGGACATTGATGCCGAACAAGGAGTTGCTCGACCACCGGGTAAAAACACTAGCAAAGCTAAACATCAAAAAGCGCACGAACAGAAGAATATTGCAGGCATACTGAGTAAATCACATCTTTATATGATTATCCTTGCATGTTCAACTAAATCCTCGGGTGTCCACCCGCCAAAACATGAATCGTAATTCTTCCGGTATATACACGGTTGTTGATTTTTATTGTCCGCCCAGTAGGCAAATAGAATATCCCAACCATACTAAGCCCATACCAAATTCCATTTTGTTTAGAAGGACCAAAACTCAAATCCTTGTCTCATTTCAAGTCAGTTCCATAAATTTGAGTAAGAAAAAAACTCTCGTATTAAAACAGTCTAACTGCTGACTCGGCGCGACTCAGGGATTGACTCAGACCCAGACGCCGAGTCAGCTGCAAACAAACAAGGTGAAAGTCAGTAAAATGAATTCAACAAACCCGGGGCAATCACACAACAATTTAGACCATGAAAATGCGCCCAAAAGGATATTGGACATTGGTGACAAATTCAGGGTTCAATCCCAATTCTTATACCCTATGATCTCTTGTTCTTGCTGCCAAATAATAGACAAAAGTAAAAGAGAATTCTAAAGAAGAAACCCCATGCCAAAGTTATCCAAATACTACTCCATTTGCTTATATCATTTAATCCTAGCTTTCCCAGTATATCGACTCCGGTCGAGACACATGTATTACGAGTTATATCCATGCCTAAAGATTTACTCAATGTCTTCAGCAACTTAAGTTTCTCATCAGTCGAAAAAAGCTCCAGTGGCGTGTTGTCGAATATCTGAACACCTCGAACGAAACACTTAGTTGAATCATCGAATTCATTCAGTAAAACTCCTTCAAATGGATACTTCACTAACGATATGTAATGAAACCAAATCCAATACGGTGGAATCCGATCTCGGCTGATAAAGAATCCACTGAAGAGAAGGAAATAAGCTAGCATCGCTACAGCAATAACGTACCCTAGCATAACATCTGGAACCACTCCGGAGAGAAAGGTTACAAAGGAGCTACCTGCCCAAAATGAAGCCAAGATTGCAATGAAAAAGAACAAGAACCCTGAAAAACCACCTGATAAACCGACCGCCCAGAACGTTGTTGCTGCAAAGGCGATAGAGAGCATGACTAATGCAGGTATAGTAACAATCGAGTGTGATAGAACATAAGATGAACGGCGATATGCATTGTAAGCAGTTTCTCTCATGAAGATGTATCTCTCTTGGAGGAATTCAGGAAGAGCTTGTATACAGTTGTAGAATGTTGTGGAGATGGCGAAAACCAATAAACCTAATCGTTCTTGTACACCTTTTGGTGAATTGTCAAGTTGCCAGAATATAGTGGCTAAGATAAAACCTGTTACAAGAACCGTTGCTAGCCGCGCCAACAAAAGTTTAGGCGTTCGAGTTGAATTTATCATAGACCGTTTGGACAAAACATAGATTTCGAACCAGAATGGATTTCTGAAAGTTGCAATGGTAGATTTATGATTAGTAGAATCGTTCTTTGACGCGACAAAGACTAGTTTTCCACTTAAAATACTAGAACTTATCGCGTTTTTCAGAGATGGACTTTCTGGAATACTACTCCTGTTAAAGTTCCGATCACGTGAATACGTAATATCTTGCCAAGATGACTTGTTGAAATCAACCAACCTTTTCGTCCCTCCTGGTGATACCTCGAGTTCACGTATAAAATCAAGAGAAAACTCAGTTGGGTTCTCATTTTCTGGAATTGGATGGCCGAATTCAGAGAAGAACATGGAAAGATTTTTAGGTGAGCCGTTGTAAACAGTTTGTCCTCTTGAGAGGAAGATCAAATGGTCGAAGAGGCTAAGAATTCTGTTACTAGGTTGGTGAACTGACATGATGACTATACTCCCACTTCGAGCAATTTGTTGAAGAACTTTCACCACCATGAAAGCACTAGTAGAATCTAGCCCTGAAGTTGGTTCGTCGAGAAATAATAATATAGGATCATGAATTATATCAACTCCTATTGAAACACGGCGACGCTCACCACCGGAGATCCCTCTATGGCCTTCGTCACCAATCACCGTGTTCGCCGCATTTCCAAGTCCTAGCTGATTAATAAGTGCTCGAACTCTCTCCATTTTCTTCGATTTAGAAACCGAACGAGGTAACCTAAACTCAGCAGAAAACATTAAAGTTTCTTCAACGGTTAACATAGGAAAAAGAAGATCATCTTGCATCACATAAGCTGAAATCATTTTCAAAGTTCTAGATTCAAGAACTTCTCCATTTAGTGTCACGGATCCTTGCAAACTTCCTTTTGAGATCCTGTTCGCAAGTGCATCGATCAAAGTAGATTTCCCTGACCCGCTCGCACCAAGAACCGCCATTATTTCACCTTCTTTTGCTTCACCTGAAATATCATTCAATAAAACTTTTTTCTTAGAGTAATTGCTCTCTAGGTGTTCCACAGGATTCACCTCTAAATCATTCAAAAGCTTAGTTTTCTGGCAAAACAAAGCACCAAATGACAAATTTCGACGTGTCTTGACACTGTATTTCAGATTACTAAACGAAAGAACAAATCGAATCGGTCTTGGCTCCAGCTCTAGCCCTCCCTGCACAACACCATCATTCTCAACGCGCTTCAGAGGTTCATCAAGTGTTGGCGTGGAAGAAGTAATATTATTCTTAGTAACATCTTGGAGCTCCATTTAATGACTTACTGACTCCTAAGAATGAACCCTGTATTTAAATTTATAGAAACCGAAAGATCATAGAATGTGAACGGAGTTTGATAAAAATCTTACGGATCATTTATGCAGCTGTAATTTGGTGAATACGTCGACTTCATAAAGCAAAATATAATTTTTCGTGCAAGTTATATAGAATGTAGCCAATCAAGTGTGCTAGTTTCTTTTGCAAAATTATTTACCATGGATATTTTCTGATTCTTAATACTTGTCTTGAGCTACAAGAAAAACCAAAATTGAGATATATTAATATTTTTAATTTATTATTCAAAAAAGACAGCATATTACTTACGTGCACACATTAAAATTTGGTAAAGTAGGGATAGACTAAACAT